>NC_140572.1:10947703-12355203 GCF_057381845.1 Rhamphochromis longiceps
GGCAAATTAGGACAAGTGACAGCACAAGAAGATGAAACTGAGCGACTTTTGAGCCATGAAATTCTGCCGGCTGTAAATGATGTGAGAGAGGCACTGAAAGTTTACAAGAAGTTGTATGAAGAGTTTCAAGAATGCAATTATGCAGTGTTGCTGTGTATTAAAGATGAGGAGGAAAAGGAGGCTGACCAACAACTTTGGTTTCAGCCAATGTCAGAACGATGTTTGCAGTTCATTAATAGAGTTAATACATGGATTGAAATACAAACATGTGATCAAGAGATAACTCCCATGGACAGTGCATCCAGAGTGTCAAAAACATCTAGAGTGTCAAACAAGTCTAAAGTATCCAACACGTCAAGGGTGTCGACAGCATCGTCAGAGCGTGTCAAGGAAGAAGCTAACAGAGCAGCTCTGATGGCACGAGCAGCGTCTCTGAAAGAAAAACAGGCTCTAGAGTTACAAGAAGCAGAAATTAAAGCTGCAAAGGAAAGACTGGAAATTGAAACAGCCATTGCTGTGTCTACTGCCAAAGTGAAAGTGTATGTGGAATGTGAAGGGGTTAAGTCTCAAGTGAGTGAAACCAGACTTACGGTAATGCCACGTCGTGACCTCCTGAAGATGAATAACGAAAATGGTCATGGCAACGTAAAACACACACCAGGGAAGCCAACAGAGATAGAGAGGTCTGCCTCTTGAAGGAATCCTGGTGATCCAGGTACTGCAGCAGGGGCCATACCTAAGACACATAGAACTCCACTGCAGGGGCCGAGCCAACGCCAAGATGGTGTCTCACTTCAGGAGACCAGACCAAGTGAGCTTTATCAAGTTATGCAGAAACAGGCAGATATCACAGAGATGCTTGTAAAGAACCAACAGCTGGCTCGGTTACCACAAAGGGATGTGCCAGTGTTCCACGGAGATCCTTTGGAGTACAGGTCGTTTATGAGGGCATTCATGCACGCTATTGACACCAGAGCTGATAGCAATTCAGACAAGCTATATTTTCTGGAGCAGTATACTCGAGGCGAGCCTCGTGATCTTGTGAGGAGTTGTCAGCATATGCCTGAACATCGGGGGTATGAAAGGGCTCTGCAGCTGCTTCAAGATAAATATGGAAATGAGTTACAGATTTCTAGCACGCTAATTGAGAAGACATCGAAGTGGCCACAAATTAAGGCTGAAGATGGAAAGGCGTTGAGCGCATTCTCTGTATTCCTGGTGAGCTGTCGTAATGCCATGGAGGATGTGGACTATATGGAAGAGATGGACAACCCTGCAACTATGAGGGTCATCATTTCCAAGTTGCCATTTAAAATAAGAGAGCGCTGGAGAATCCATGCATATGATATCCAGGAGCGGCGCTGCAACAGAGCAAGATTCACAGAGCTGGTGGCCTTCGTTGAACGCCAAGCAAAGATCATGTCCGACTCACTCTTTGGCGATCTTGAAACAGCAGTGTCAGACAAGGTTATGAAAAAGCCACAGCAAGGAAATAAGTTGAAGAAAGACATTAGACATGGGAGCAGCTTTGCTATCAAGGTTAACCAAGGTTCAGAAATGGACAAAAGAAGCAGAGTGAGTAAGAACCAGAGTGACCTGTCACTCAACTGCGCCTTCACAAGACCTTGCATGTTCTGTGGGAAACTTCATACACTGCAAGAGTGTTACAAGATTAGAGAGGAGACTCATAAGGATAGAGTGGACTACTTGAAGAAAAACGGACTTTGCTTTGGATGCCTGCTAAAGGGTCACATGAGCAGAGATTGCAAAAAGAAGATGGTGTGCGAGGTTTGTTCACTCAAGCATCCAAGTTTGTTGCACTTCTCAAGTTATGAGGAAGAGAAGCCTCCCGATGAGGTCAATATGGGTAGCACTGCTAAAGGCCCAGCAGGGTTGTCTGAAGAAAAGGAGACAAGTGCCTGTATTGGGGCTGGAGGCAGCTGCGTGCTTGCCATTGTACCTGTAAGGGTGAAGTCCTGCAAGAGTGACGAGGCTGTGGAGGTTTACGCTTTCATTGACCCAGGTAGCTCTGCATCGTTCTGCACCGAAGCCTTGGCAAGGCAGTTGAAGGTGCAAGGCAGACGAACCGAGCTAACGTTGAGGACCATTAATTCCAAAAGTCGAGAGGAGAGTTATGTGCTCACAGAATTGGAAGTCAGCAGTCTGGCAGACAACAACTTTATCCCACTGTCAAAGGTCTTCACACAGAAAAGTATTCCTGTTTCCAGAGAGAACATCCCACTCCAGAAAGAGGTTGACAAGTGGCCGTACCTACGCGAGGTGCGGTTGCCTCATATTGAGGCTGAAGTGGAGCTTCT
Source organism: Rhamphochromis longiceps (assembly GCF_057381845.1). NCBI lineage: Eukaryota > Metazoa > Chordata > Actinopteri > Cichliformes > Cichlidae > Rhamphochromis > Rhamphochromis longiceps. The sequence continues at coordinate 10,950,022 of NC_140572.1, forward strand.
CATTGGAACTAAAGAATACACCATATTGGAGCCATGGAAGGTGATCCCAAGTGAGGACAATGGTCCATATGCCGTAAAGACAGCACTTGGATGGATTCTGAATGGACCACTCAGAGAAACAGATACTGCAGCCAATGATGTACAACCATGTGCTATTGTGAACAGAATAGCCATCGACAACGTGGAACAACTGCTTGTACGACAGTATAACCACGACTTTCCAGAGCGTCACTGTGATGATAAAGCAGGAATGTCTCAAGAAGACCACCACTTCATGGAGTCTGTGTCAAGCTCTACTCGTCTCACTGATGGACACTATTCCATAAAAGTCTTCCTACGAAGAAGTCGTGCGTTCAGATGCCGAACAATCGAAGTGCAGTGTTACAGCGTGCACTGAGCCTTCAGCGCAAGCTGAAAAGGAATCCTGCACTCCATGAAGAATACACTGAGTACAGGATGATGGTGCATATCTTCGGTGCGACTTCTTCTCCCAGTTGTGCCAACTATGCACTGCGAAGAACAGCAGAGGAGAACCGCAGCAAATCATCACCTGAAGCTGTAAGCACAGTTCTGGAAAATTTTTATGTTGACGACTGCTTGAAGTCTGTTGCCACGGAAACTCAAGGTATGGAGTTATACACAGACCTCACTGAATTGTGTTCTGGTGGAGGATTTCACCTAACGAAATGGACAAGCAACAGTCGTGCCTTGCTCTCATTCATCCCTGAGCATGAGAGAGCCAAAGATGTCAGAGACCTGAACTTGAACCATGACCTGCTGCCTATGGAACGTGCTTTAGGAGTTCTATGGTGCCCTGAGTCTGACGCATTCAAGTTCAGGATTAACATCAAAGAAAGACCTGTGACGAGACGTGGAAAACTTTCCGTCACCAGCTCCATCTACGACCCACTGGGATTCCTTTCCCCAGGAACTCTCCCTGCAAAAATGATCTTGCAGCAGTTATGCAGGGAGGGTCTTGCTTGGGATGATGAGATTCCAGAACAGCTCAGTCATAAGTCGAACAAGTGGTTACAAGAGCTGTGCCAGCTGTCAGAGGTAACCGTACCCAGGTGTGTGAGACCATTGGACTTCGGTCCTGTCGCAATAGCACAGCTCCACCATTTTTCTGATGGGAGCGAAAGTGGATATGGAACAGCATCATACTTGAGGATGACTAGCAATGACGGACGGGTTCACTGTACGTTAATGATGGGAAAATCCCGTGTGGCGCCCATGAAGCAAACCACTATTCCACGAATAGAGTTGACTGCAGCTATGGTTGCTGCAAAGACAGACAAAATGTTAAGAAAGGAGCTTCAGATGAATCTTCTTGAATCTACATTCTGGACTGACAGCACAACTGTGTTGAAGTATATTGAAAATGAAAATCTTCGCTTCAAGACATTCGTGGCCAATCGCATTGCGGTCATTAGAGAGCTAACAAATCCCCAGCAGTGGAGGTACATTGGTACAGCAATCAATCCAGCTGATTGTGCATCCAGAGGGCTTGCACCATCTAAGCTCATGAAGAATCTAAGCTGGTTCCACGGCCCAGCTTTCCTGAAAACCCCAGAAAGACAGTGGCCAGAAAGACCTGGCAAGGAAAGGATTGATAAAGATGACAGCGAAGTGAGGCATGCAACCATGGTACATCTCACAAATGCAGCTGAGAATGTTCACACGTTGAACAAGCTGATCAATCACTACTCCAGCTGGCATCGAGTGAGGAGAGCTGTGGCATGGATGATCAAACTCAAAGACTTACTGCTACGATGATGTGAAAAAAGGAAAGAGACGTACGTTAAACAGAAAGAACAAGACAATGAATCAATGCAGACAACACTTACCCTGAAAGATCTGGTGCAAGCTGAGACAGAGATCATCAAGTTCTGTCAAAGTCAACAATTCCAAGAAGAGATCACCATGTTAAAGAAAGGCAAGTGTGTGACAAAGACTAGTCACTTGAGGAAACTTGATCCCGTGATGCAGGACGGAGTTTTGAGAGTTGGTGGTCGCCTCGCAGCTGCTGGGATGCCAGAACATGTGAAGCACCCAGTCACTACACCAACAAAGGTTATGTTACAAAGTATTGAGTTGTATTTTTGTTATTGACCAAATACTTATTTTCCACCCTGATTTACGAATAAATTCTTTACAAATCCTACCATGTGGATTCATGGATTTTTTTTTCACATTCTGTCTCTCACAGTTGAAGTGTACCTCTGGTGCAAATTACTGACCTCTGTCATCATTTTAGGTGGGGGAACTTGCACAATTGGTGGCTGACTAAATACTTTTTTGCCCCACTGTATGTCTCAACCGTCCTCTCTGCCTTCAGGTCCTAAATGATGCTACTCTGAAGGACATTCGAGAAATGCTTTTGGAGAAAGATGAGTGACATTCAGGCTTTCCTGTGTCTCGTCACACAGCAGTCTGTGATAGAGTATTAAAGCACTCCCACTTACAGTGCGACATCATGAACTCATCTTGTGGAATGAGAGAACATGTGGTGTCAGGAATCAGGATAACAAAAGCCAAAGTTTTTATTATGATGAAGGCTAAATTATGCTATAATACAAGGAATTCAACATCAACTTTAGTCTGTAACTATTGCAATGCACAAAACCAAACAGCAAATAAACCTATTTAGCTTTTTCACACCTAATTACATTTTAGCTATTATGCCTCAACCTTGGTAGCTTATTCAATTACCACTTTGACAGAGAATCCTCTGTAGCTCCTTTTATTGAGACAAATGCAGAGTTCAGAAAAAGTGGAAGCCCTAAGGGGAATAAAAGCCCTGAACTGTCTGATAAGACCATGTTTCAACCCTCAAGATTTTTAATAGATGAGACAGGTGAACATCTGTTATCCCTTTAATAGTCCTGAAGCCAGGTACAAGGGCAAATTACCCTATGAATGTAAAATCCTGAGTCCCACGTCCGCCTGTGGCTACTGGTAAAGTGATAGCGTGTTATTCGATTAACGTGGTGGAACATGTAATTAGTAAGCCAAGCTGAGCACTCAGACTCAGCCTCAATCCATTAACCATTCGATCCAATGTGATTAGCTCTGCATCAAAGGCTTCATGACTTTGATAATATGATGATAATACCAACCCATCCTGTTCCAGTAGAGTTGCTTATGTCACCAGTCACACCAGTCCCATCAAACCAGTCACTCGGTCTAATTACAGGTTCATCCTGTTTAAGTGGTTTATGTAATCCTCTCCCAAATAAATCATCCTGGATTTATGCAGTAATGGTGAAAGTAGCAAACGGATATCTTAGGAGATGTAGGTGTAAACCCTTAAGCTACGTCCTTAGTCAGATCTAGATTTTTAGCCTGATAATGCTCTTTGTTCTCATTCTGTGGATTTATTTATTTTTTGTCACTTCCCCTCCAAAAGTAATCATTGTGTGTCTCTGCAGGATTGTTTTGTGCACCTTTGTAAACCCCAAAAGGTTGATTCTGTTCATCTGGTGTTTTCAGTAGGAGACACATTTCGTCACTCATCCAAGTGACTTCTTCAGTCTCAGCTGACTGCAGGTTTCCCCCAACTGTATAAACAGTACCTTTGCACAATGAATGAAACTAGCCCACAGTGAGCGGCTGAACAGAATCAACTTTTTGGGATTTTCTTACCTGGATGATTGAGCATGCAACAAGACACCTTTGTAGACTTGTTTTCTCTCTTGGGTGCCACTTTATGTATCTCTGTAGTTGTTTTCTGCCTCATTTCTTTCTGTGCTTTTTTGTAGATGTTTTGCATTTCTTTGTGTTTCTCATTTAGCAGTTTCTCTCTGGTCTGGCTTTTGTGTCTTTGTGTGGTTGCCTGAGTCGAGAGTGAAGCAATGGAATACTAAAAAGTTTTCCAGTGTTCATTTACTATCAGTCAAATGAAATTACCATTTTTAAAAGCCAATTAAAACAATGAATTGATTAATTAAATTTGCATTTAAATGAAGTAATTAAAAGATCACATGTCCAATCCAGTTATTAGCTCCTTATTAATAGACAGAATTAGGAAATGGAAACTGAATTATGTTTTCATTTCTTACGGGTTTTTAATTCATCATTTATATGCAAACACTGAAACGGTCGACAGTTACTCTATTGGCATATTTCACACCCCTTGGAGCTTTAATCAAGCAGAGCTTTGGTTCTGGCAGCCCGAGAAACATCTCAGTATCAGCTGATCTCCGTGCTACCCGATATCAGCTGATGGCCATCCTATTGGCTAAACTCAAATGGGATGAGCTACTTAAGCACCAAAGCTGGTGTTCTTTAGGAAACGAGTGAACATGCTAAGCATTCACCTGCTAAACATCAACATGTGAGTGTTATTTTTGTGTGCCCCATTATTCTGAGCAGTAGATCAGTTCTTTGTTGCCTTTTGTGTCTTATTTCCTAGTTTGTATTCCTTTGTGCTTTTCCCGTCTTTTTGTGGTAATTTCTTGTCGCTGTGTAATCATTTCTGGGTCCCTTTGTTGTCATTTTGAGTTTCTTTTGTGGTCTTTTGTGTTTCCCTGTGGAAGTCTTTGGTCTTTTTGTACTGTGAAAACTGGAGCCCTGACACTTTTCCCAAACGAGTCCCCATAACATGCCAACCTGACTGTAAACAGACACCCATAGCACAAGTGACGCCAGCACACAAAACACACAAACTCACAATATAGAGAAGAAGCCAATCGTTAGTCTATCGGCACGTGTCAGGATGTTGTGATTTTAATCAGACTGAAACAGAATCCTATAACTTGCTTGAGTGGGATTCATGACAACTGTATGTGTGAGTGTGTGTGTGCCTTTTTGGCCTCTTTGCGTTATTGTTCTGTTGTTTTCTCTCGGGCACATGTGGTACAACAGTAAGCTACCTGTGTAATATTGTGTGGGCCTCTTTTATGCTGTCACAAACAGCTGACCTGCTGGGGACCTCTTGGGGTGTACTATGGCGTCTGGCACATGCCCAGTGGGTGCAGCTTGTTTGCTTGTGGATCGTGATGCTCAGTCAAATTGGAATGTGGAGCGTTTGCAGGCTGGGTCAACACCTCGGGCAGTATGTTGTGTTCAATGAGCTATTCCTAAGCAGTTTTTGTGGTGCGCTGCGTGTATTTTCCTGCTGGACTGAGCCAACAATCTGCAGCACTGATTGTTGGGTGGGGATAGCGGTAATTAACCATGCACATGAATACCATGATCAAAGGTTTCTCAGCAGAACATATGCACGTGTGTACGTGTGAATGTTTGTGTGTGTGCATAGCAAGCTGGTAAAACCCTTGTAAAAATAAAAAATTTTATCCTGAAGAAGAGAAGCAGATTTTCTGCCTTCTCACTTTGCATTAGACATTCAGGTGAACACAGCCCAGTCAAACTGAGCTTCTGCGAAAGAAAGTTGGGTAGTGTGACTTAAAGATGTGATTTAAAGATTTCTCATTTTACTCCAGTAACATTTTCAGATTGCATATTAAAGTTACTAAACTTCATACATCTTATTTAATGCAAAGCCACTTGGTCAGCTGGGTTTGCAAGGGGGGGTTTTCTTTGAGTGCTTGAACTTCCTCCCATAGTCCAGGCTCCATACTCTTTAGGTTGACTGGTGATTCTAAATTGACTGTGGATGCTTTTATATACATTTAGCTATGCAGTTTTAGCCCAATCATTTCCAACCTACCATGTATAGCACGTGACTACTGATCCCTGAAGCCACATCAGAAACGGTCTCTGGAACGGTTGCTGTCAAGAAGGAAGGAAATGAGAACAGGACTAAGAATCACTGACAGCAGGTTTAATGAAGTGATGAACTCAAATTTGAAAATTCTAGTTCACTTCTATAGAGGTCAGAGGAGAAATATATCAGTGAATGTCTACAGCCGTCTGTAAAACTCATTGGAGACTCTGTCATAGTTCAGGGCGCTGTGGATTTTGTCAAAACTGATTGAATTACAAACACAGAAAAGCATGTAAGATCTTGATCCACCATGCATTACTATCTGGAAAGCATCTGATTGGTAACAACTGATCCCAAACACACTGCCAGTGCAGTAAAAACATACTTTTACAGACTAGACACACTCAGTCATGGATCGGCCTCCTCAGAGCCCAGACATCAACGTTATTGAAGCAGAGTGGGATCATCTTGACAGAGAACAGAACAAAAGGCAGCCAACATCCAAAGAAGAGCTTTGAATGTCCTTCAAGAAGTCTGGACAACAATTCCTGAAGAACTGGAACTGATAAACAGCCAAAAAACTGTTTTTTTTGTGTTTCATTTCGCCTTCCTTCGTGTCCTTCACTTGGTTCCTCCACTATAAACTCATCATACATGATATAAAATCTGCAAATGGTGGTGAATGCCAGTAAGGAAAGGATCTTGAATCTCATTTGTGTACTTCATTTTGACCACTTATTTGTACACTATCATCAAATTTCAGTTTGACATTAGCTTTAATCATAGACTGTGTTGTCTGTATGATATGTATATTTAACATTAGATGCTTGGTTCCCTCTGTCTCGCTCTGCGATATCACTCTCAGTGATATCTTACCTGGTTAAATAAAGGAAAAATGATGTGAAATAAAGTAAGGTCTTCTATGAAGATTGTCAGATTCTTCCTTGCAAAAGAATGGTAGTTAACCTGCACTTCCACAGCAAGTCACGGTGCTGATTACTGATGAAAGCCCCACTTCGTATGCAGGGACAAAAGCTCTGCCTTCTGCATCTCAGAGAAGCCAAATCAGCTCTCATCACCTGATGATGCTTTTATAGCAATGGATTCGACTGCAAAATGTTAGCCTTACTGGGATGACACAGGAATCGGCTGATCTCATACACGAGCAAATAATAATATGAAAACTGAAGAGAATTTTTTTTCTTTTAGCCTTTAGAGTTGAACTAGGTATCTGTGAATATTTAATATATTAAGACTAGATTCCCAGTAATTTTGTAAATCTGGAATGCTAAATTGTAGCTTTATTCTCAAAATAAAAATGTGGAATAATTATTAAAATATGACATTACTTTTGAAAATATTATCTCTTTTATAGAAACGTTACTTTTTTTCCCCTTCCACCTAGCCGACTGTGTGACCGATGGAATTATGAGCAGGAAAACTGTTTGTGTGTGACAAATTCGGTTTTCAATGGAGTCCTCAAGAGCACATGGCTGCAGGCGTAACCATAATCATGTTGGGAGTGTATTTGAGGCTGCTGAGTGAATTTAATCTGTGGTGGGTTTTTTTCAGTTGGGGGGTGGGTAGATGAGGGGGTGGTGGATGATTTGAAATGGTCTAATTTAGGAAGCAGCTGCAGAGACAGACGGGGCACAAGTATTAGTGTACTCTGTTTGTATTTAATAAATTATTCACAATCTAAGTTGTGCTTTACGGTAAAAGAGAGTGAAGATTACAGGAAAAAACTGATGATATGGACAGAAAAGTAAAGGAGATGCAAACCTGCAGGAAGTTAGGGAGGTGGTGTAAAACAGACTGAGAGAGTTGCAGAGAAACAGAATTACACACATACAGAGACAATCAGATAAACATAGACAGACTTTATTGGAGTGAAATGAGACTTCATACACAATTTAAACAAATAACAGGAAGAAAAATGCAATTTTCTGTCTATCTTGGATCAAAGAGTGAGATTTCTTCTGCTTTTGAAAAGTGGAAAAGAGAGGTTACCAGTTCTTACATGTAATAGAGAAATTTATCCATTCATGGGCAATGCAGGTGCCCCCTAAAACACTCGGGTTTACTACAAATTATGCAGACCTACAAATCCAGACTAATTGGAATGAATTATAATTTGTGGAGTACACTATTACAATATAAATGTTACAACATGACACTATGAAAAGCCTCTATCTTCTGGTCTAACAGTGAAAAAAACGACTTTTAAGGCCTTTGCCATTTAATTGTGTTTTATAATGTTACAGCTTTATTCCTAAAATATGATACATGATTTAGGTATATGATTTAATTCTTAATATATTAAGAATTTATTCCGATAAACAAGTAAAATAAAGATATTATAATGAACAATACAAACAATATTGTTAAGTATTACTGGTTATTGCTCTGTGACTAGCAATGCAGCATTCTTCCTGATAAACACCGGCGCCATCTAGCGTCTATCTAGGGTTACATCAAGTCCTGCAATATTCTAGGGGGTGGCGTCATCACGTCAACCTTGACGTTGTCGTACTGTGGACTCTGTGCTTTGCACGGCATCGGCGGGGACTTTAGCAATTTATCCAGTTACACTGATAAATTGATTGATTTAATAAGGTATGTGTTAGTCATGTGTTCTGCTGCTGCTTTGCTGCGTCCCCGTGTTTTCACTTATGTAACTTTAGACAGAAATTAAAAATGCCACTCAAAGATATCTACATGGGCTAACTTTACTTGCTAATCCTTGCACGCCCAACTCTTATTCTATTGCTGACCAATTTAACTCCGTCTGTGTAAAATCTTAACAAAAGCTTAGTGTGAATGGCTTAAAAGACATGTTGCATGTATAGAAAGCGATTATGTTTAATTCGGCGTCATGCAGGACGTAATTTGGATTGAATGTTGTACTGTAGGTGCTTTGCCTTGGTCACTGTCGTTAGTACCAGGGGTTGACTTTATTTTAAGCCAAGGCTGGAGGGTGACAGCAGCCCATACACTGACCTGTGGTTGTATTCGTTGCTGTTGTGGTCAGATTTGACATTTTCTGTAAGCTGCTGCTCAGCTGCCTTAGACTTTGAGACTTACCGTTGTTTCTCAGAGTTCGCCGACTGTACTTGCAGCGACGTCGCCTCGTGAGTACAGTGGACAGGTAACGGACGCTTCTTAGCCGTCCTAGTTAAAGCCTGAACGTTAATCGCAACCACCGCGACATCAGTTGCATCTGCTTAGTGTTTGGACTACCTGCGTTTGTGCTTATCAAATCCGGGGCCTCATTTATCGAAAGGTTCTCAGATTGGTGCTGAGCATTCACCTGTTTGTTCATGGAGCCATGTATGGAGTGTTTAAGTTCTTTTAAATGGGAATGCTTCTTAACCTGACTTATTATCAGTGCTGCTGCCAATAAATAGTTTTAATAACTAAGCCAAGTCCAATCCAAGTGGACAGTAACTAACAGTTACATCACAATACCTTATTACACATAAAGATTAGGGTGTAGTAGGATATGAAAGCCAGGCAGTCCATATTTCGAAGACTTGCTCATTTCTAGCTCTATATTCCCCCTCGATCTTCCTAGACTCCGCTCATTCATGATCAAAATACCTCTTATTTACTTCAAATGTGGCTTCAGCTTAGCACCTCAGCTCATCCTTTGACTGAAACAACCCCCTTTAACCCTGCTTTCCTCTAATTGGCTGCCTTCTGCAAACAGAAGGTAGCTTCAGTGCCTAGATGACCATATTAGCGACACCTGCTGTCTTTGATGTGATAAAGAGCTAAGAGTAGGAAAAGCTGCGTGACAGCTGAGCTCGTACAGACACTGAACGCATTATTTCAAACTCTATCATGTTTACTTTGAGCTTTCATTGTACAAGTATTTACATGATAGAAAATAAGGAAATGCATAATATGGCCTCCATCCATCCGTTTATCCAATTCAGGGTCGCAGGAGGCTGGAGTTTGTCACAGACGTCATAAAGAGTGTGTTCAGGAAGTTCAGTTTGTATTTTAGCTTTGTTATCACCTTTTATAGAGATATTATATCCTATATTAATTCAGTTTGCACTCATTGTATTTATATTATTAAAAAACAGTGTCATTTGTTGCTCTTTAAAAGCGTGCTTAGTACAAGAAACATCCTCGTGTGCATCATTAAACTTCCATAATGCAGTGCTTCACATTTGCACCCGATATAAGAGATGTGTACATTACTGTGAAACAAAACCATCTCACCCAGTGGGGAGGTTGAGTAATGTGGGCTGGATGTAGTCTGAGTGACTTTAAGCAGGAGTACACTGTGTTTGCGTTTACTCTGCTGCTGTATGTCCTCAGATCAAAGATGGCCCTCACACTAGTGTCCTCCAACAAGTGCGCTGGCGGATTCCAGAAGGTTTTTGAACATGAAAGGTGCGACACATCTTCAGACACTCCTTTGGCCTCACCTTCAGTGACTTTCTCATGTGTGTAAAAGTGTATAAATGTGTAAGAAGACTGCACTAACGTGTTTGTATTTACTCTGTGCAGCACTGAGCTGAAGTGTAAGATGAAGTTTGCAGTCTATCTGCCTCCAAAGGCTGAGACCGATAAGTGTGCCGTCATGTACTGGCTCTCTGGTGAGTTTTTGAGTCATTGTTTACCTTGATCCATTAGATTAAGGTGTGTAAATGTTAAACGTTTTCTTAGATCAGTTGAGGAGTTTTTCTCCTGTTTAAAAGATTAGTAAATAAGTCAACAGGAAGATCCTGACTCGGTATAATGTATGACAGGTGCTAAACAATGCATTGTTTGTTTAACTGAAGAAGAGAAAATAGACCTGAGAGGGCAAAAAGCTGGAATTAGTCTCAGTTTGGTTAAAAAAGAGAAAAAGAAAATGATGATGATTTCAATTTTTTAAGTCAGAATTTAACATTTTCTCACTGTAAAGAATTGTTAAATCAAATTAGTAAAAAAACCCTCAAATTTATACCTGTTAGCTTAAGATTTTTAAGTTCGCTAACCATGCTAAATGATTGGCTGAAAGCGATAGGTGTATAGTTATGGACTGTAGAATTAGCTAAAATTAAATGGATAAATTGTTTGCTGAAAGAAACAAATAGCTGAGAGGAGTTAATAGATTGTTCAATATTTTTAATTGCTAAAAATTTAAAAAAAGATATTTATCAATATCCAAAAGTAGCTAACAGCGTAAAGTCATCTATAAGTAGTGGCAAAGATATTTAAAAGTAGCTTCAACATAATGGTTAAAAAGAAATAATAGACGAAGGGTTAACTGTAAATGCTTAAAGTTGTTTGCTAAAAGTAATGGAGATATGTTTAAAATGTTAGGGTGAAACGGTGGTGGCATAATAGCAAATCTGGTAATAAATGCATGGCTATATTATGTTATGACTGTAACAGTAAAGCCTCAGTCACATTAGATTGTGACGAGGAAGAATCAGTGATTTCCAGGTAACTGCATTGGATTTATTTATTTTTTTTACAGTTGTTGACAGATTGGTCTCCCAATCAATAGGCAACAAGATCTCAAGTCGCACTAATTGTTGCAGTAATTTTGTTCACTCTGTGGTGTTCGACCACTGTTATCCTTACGTGGCTCAATCACTCAGGTTCTCCTTCTAAATGACTGTAGTATGAACGATAACTTAAACACAGCCTAACTGTTGAATTTTGTGAAAAATGTTAAAATATTGACTGATATTGATTAAAAACTTTTTTGTGAAGCATGAAATCAAATGAACGTATTTGGACAGCCTTCAGAAGATGATTTGATCATAAGCTATCATGCCTGTTCAGAGCAGCGGTGACTGCGGCTCATCAGTTTTCACTGTCTCTCTGCAGGCCTGACGTGTACGGAGCAGAACTTCATCACCAAAGCCGGCAGTCAGCTCGGTGCTGCGGAGCACGGCATCATCATCGTAGCTCCAGACACCAGCCCCCGTAAGTTCACCATCTGATAGTAAGCACCTCAGCACGAGTGCGCTTACGTCTTTGTGCTGATTCCCACGGTTTGTTTTGAAGTCTTGATTCTGCTCAGTGAAATCTCTATGAAGGTTATGGTGGGGCTTCAGCATCTTTAGAGCTTTTGTGACTGACCAACCATGTGTCATCCCTCCTAAGGTGGCTGCAACATCGAAGGCGAAGATGAGAGCTGGGATTTTGGCACTGGTGCTGGTTTCTACGTCAACGCCACCCAGGACCCATGGAAGACCAACTACCGCATGTATGCCTACGTCACCGAGGAGGTATGACGGATTTAAGTCTTCCACGTCCAGCAACACCTGTTTTTCCTAAAGCTCCTGTGATTTAAATAGTCTGCCTCGTCTCTGTCAGCTCCCTAAACTGATCAACGCTAACTTCCCCACCGACCCAGAGAAGATGTCCATCTCTGGCCACTCAATGGGCGGCCACGGGGCGCTCATCTGTGCCCTGAAGAACCCGGGGAAATACAAGGTACTGTACTATTCACTTGTACAAGAGAAAAGGCTTCATTAATGAGGGCAATTGGTTCATCTCTATAATCTCTAATAGATTTAAATTAGCTTTCATTTTTATTTTGTTTTTTAATCATAAATAACATTTCCTGTCATTAATTTGTCAGTCTGCTTCTGCTATGCCTTTTAATAATTTTTGTTATGTGCCAGGGATAATGAAAAGTTGTGAACTGTGTATGTCATTTTGACTGTTCCAATTATCAGACAGATTAAATTAAATGTTTTAAGTGTATCTGGACACACTAATTGAAATATTCCACATCTACACACAACATGTTTGCTAACGACTCTGACTTCAGTCTAATTGAAGTAAAGCTGCGTAAACGCTGGAAGCAATCTGCTCGTTAACGACCATTTCTTTTTTTTTTTCCTTGATAAAAATGGTGCAAAAAACGAACGCATAAGGACAAAAACTGTGATGAAAATCAGAGCTAATGAAGATGTGTAGATAGGCTCAGATAGACGGGATTATACAGGCGATTGCATTTATTAAATTTTCAATTTTATAAAGTGCCAAATCACAACATTTGTTGCCATCAAGGCACTTTATACTGTGAGGTAAAGAGCCGAGAATCAAAGAGACGTAAGGTGTGGTGGATTCTTTGGTTGTATGAGATTTGGTTTTCATGTCTCAATTGCTCAGTTATGTAGTTTGCCCAAGTACTCTTTTAAAAAGCCAACACCAGTGAAACTAGTAAATCATTTTTCTTTATCAGATTTGTTTCATTAAAACTTCAGGAATCTCTGTGGAAACATTTTATTGTCACAAAATATCACATCACCAGAACTCTTGCATCCTGTCAGCCTCGGCTGTCCTCTCTCTTCACTTTCCATCAGTAGAAACACATTCTGAATAACTGAAAGATGCTGATAGATCCTGATGTGTCTCCTGCAGGCTGTGTCTGCATTCGCTCCCATCTGTAACCCGATGCAGTGTCCCTGGGGACAGAAAGCTTTCTCAGGATACCTGGGCCCTGATAGGTCAACATGGGAGGTAAGAGCACTGAAGTTAGTGGCCAAAGAACCTACTAAAACATGACCCCTAAGCTGCTGGATGAAGAGTCAATGAGAGTTTCAACGAGGAGAGTTTGGCCACCAGAGCAGAAGAAACGGGTGATAATGGAGCATGATCATGTGACTTATGCAACTCGTCATTATTTCTTTCAGGCGTACGATGCTACCGTGTTGGCAGCTTCGTATTCCGGTCCTCAGCTCGACATCCTCATTGATCAAGGCAGAGACGACCAGTTCCTGTCAGCTAGCCAGCTTCTGCCCGACAACCTGATCGCTGTCTGCTCCGAGAAGAAAATCCCTGTCGTCTTCAGGCTGCAGCCGGTCAGTTCCTGTAGTCTCTACAAAGTAAAAGCTCTGATTCTTGTCAGAGAAATCAGAAATGTCTTCAAATAAGTCGTACAGCAGCTGAGAAAATGAAGTTTATTTATTTTTGATCTTCATATTTATGCAACACCTGATCTGTGTCACTGTATGCTGTTTCCTTCTGCAGGGCTATGACCACAGCTACTTCTTCATCTACTCCTTCATGAACGACCACATCAAACACCACGCCAAGTACCTGAATGCCTGAACAGCCAGATCACTCTGACCCTGCTGCCATCATTCACCTTTTCTGTTTCATTTCTCCTCCGACTTCCTGTAGCACTGAGTTCACCCGTTTCTGGGAACTAAACAAAGCATGTCAGCTCACTGACAATTCGTCCCACTTAGAAGCCTTTGTGCCTTCACTGTGAAAAGAAGAGAAACTTCTGTTTAGTATTTTTTTGGGGAGGTGTGGTTACAGCCACGTTTCTAATATCAGGAAGTATTCTTGTGACCCGACTGCCAGCATGTGGATTTTCTTCTGGACTCAGAGCGGAGACTGGTCAGTCTTTCATAAGAATAAAATAAAAAAATAAATCTTGCTGATAAATTTTGGTGTTTTGTCTTCATTGCATTGCTGTTGAGTGTTTTTTATTTAAATTTGATTTCTAAAGCACCAACTTTGAACAGTCGACTCAAGAAGCTTTATATTGGAAGGTAAAGACAGTAATACAGAAGGAACCCCAACCACCAGATGAACCAGCACTTGGTGACAGTGGGAAAGAAAAACTCCAGAACCAGGCTCAGGGAGGGGCCGCCATCTGCTGCATTTGATTGGGGGAGAGAATAAAAGACACTCTGTGGAAGAGAGGCAGTTTTAGTAATTATTAGCGATTAAATGCAAAGTGGTGTATAAGCACAGATTAAAATAAGGTGAGTGAAGAAGCAGCAGCCTGGGTCAAGCAGTGTAATGAAGGTTCACCTGATCCATCAGCAATACCAACCGGGAACGTTTTAAGGCTAATCTTAAGTGGGTGCCTGCAAGTCAGCAGTCTGAGAGTGTAGCGCTCTATTGGGGTAATATGGTACTATGAGGTCTTTAAGATTAGATGGCACTGATTATTTCATCTTTGTGACTGCAGTTATATAATCGGCCCTTAAGACAATTTTAAAGCTTAAAATGAGCTTCAAAGTCAATTCCAGCTTTAAGGGGTTAACATTTCTTTCTTGCATCCTTTGGTCATAAAAACAGTAACAGAAACATCCGTTTGTAGTGATGCATGCTGTTTTTTTAAACTTCAGAATGGCTAATATACATAAAAAAAAAAAGCTCAAAAATACAGTATATGAAGTTTTCCAAACTTCATGTAAGGACTTACTTTGACATTTTTCCTTTTAATTAAATAAATATTGAGTTCATGTTTTACCATTTAGAGATTTTATTGGGGATATTTCACTGTTTCAAGCCTTTTGGGTTGATTATGTCCTCCTTTATCCTCAATTCATTAAATGGCTGCTCATCTGTCAGCCTGGTTCTGCTGCAAGTCTCTACCTGTTAAAAGTAAAATCTTCCTCCCTACCGTTGCCAAGTGCAACTTAGTGGTTAGCACTGTTGCCTGGTACAAACCCAGACTTGGTCTTTAAGTAAGATGTGCACGTTCTCTAGTACTCTAGTTTCTCCTGCCACCAAGAACCACGCTATATTAATGCTGTCCAGTTTGACCGAGGAGACTCGTTCAATATCAGAAATGATGCATCAATAGAGTCAAATTTTAGAGAAATTCAAGGGAGGAGAAAAAAAACTTATACAAATGAGCCAACAACAGACTTTTGTTTCAGGTGAGGTCTTTACTGATAAAGTGAAATACAGTACAGTATATACAGTATTCACAGCAGTTAAGGCGACGTTACAGGGACTATTCATGCATGTAGATTTGAGTTGCTGTACAACAAAAACTTACACAAAGGTTCACAAAGCGTTACAAAAGGGTATGTTACATCCAAATTTCAACAAACCTGAAAATAAGTCACATAAAAAATAAATGTGCTCCCAGTCAAAGTACAAAAATGTGAGTACAGGCTGTTTCTGGACAATAGATTTGTACAAAAGATGAAACCTTAAAACAAAAACACACACTGCTTTAGGTTCAGCAGGCACACATTTACATATTTTACAACAGCGTCACGTTTGGAACCTTAAAGGATCAGTGTGTAGGATTTAGCCCTCTTAAGAGACAGTGTTTGGTTTGTTCCTTCTGATCTCACACTTGATGGTGACCTATAATAACACAAGTAAATATTACATTTCTACTTATAGCTCCCAGTAAACCCCCCACACTGGCCCTTTAACTCTCCATCTCATTTTCAAAGGTGACTTCAGATTTGCTCAGTTGCCAAAACAAAGATATAAATACAAGTTTAAAGTGCAGATTCTGTTGGGGAAGCAGCCAGTTTGGTTTTATTGCTTTTTCCCAAAACGCTGTGACATGATGTGCACAGATCTGTGGAAAATGGCATGATTATGTGAAGAAATGCAGATAGAGATTCAAAATAAGCACGCTGGAATCATCCGGCTCTGTTACTTATGTCACAGCTAAAGCCGACATGCTAATCCTCATAGTGGTAGTTTTCTCACTGTACTGTGTTATATTTAATATTTATTACATTGTTATTAAGAATGTAATAAGTATGTTTCCCTGCATGAATCAACAACTTATTATGGAGTGGAGGGGTATGCATGCCTGCATGATCCCAGGAGCAATGGTAGGGTGAGGGGGACAGGCTAAGAATGATTTAAAACACCCCTACGTAGAAGAAGCCATCAGACCAGTTAACTCACCTGAGAGAGGGGTTCAGGGGCAGTAGCCGCAGTAGGGGCCCCAGTAGTGATGGCACTCCCAGTAGGGGGTGGCACCCCATTCAGTACTTTGTGGGCTGGTTGAAAGTGAGCAGTAGGGGAACTGGCATCCTGATCCACAGTTGCTAAAGCTCATTGTAGGGATGAATGAGTACATTCTTACCCTGTTCACGAACTCAGGGCAGCAACTGAAGGAACAACATCATTGATACAAGCAGCAGAAATGAGGTTCCTCTGATGGATGTCTGAGCTCTCCCTTAAACACATAACTCCGTCAATCAGAAATCGTCAATCTGAGTAATTTTCCCCCGCAGTCTATGTAAACCAGCTGAGATGATTAGGACATCGGACTAAAATAAGAGATCGTGTCTTTTGACTGGCCTGGGAACCCCTCGGTCTCCCTCTGGATAAGATAGCAGCTGGTAGCAGAGAAGATAGGATCGGTCCTCTTAGACCGCTGCCCCTGTGGCACAGATAAGTGGCAGAAAAATGGATTTATTGATGGAAGAATTATGGTCTGTTTTTGTTTAAACAAACTTAATCTCTAGGTTAAAAAAAAACATTGAGCTTTTTATTTGCTAATGTGAGTGTTTCATGGTGAAATATACAGTACATGAACAAACAAATTCAACAATACAAAAAATCCTTGTGATAAATAATATGTACACAGGCATACAGCACATTTACATTAAATCCTTTATGTTTTATCACAGGAGAGAAAAAGGTTTGTTTTGGCAACTGTCAAATCTATCCAGTGGAAGCATTTATCTATTTATTATGGAGTTCTTTCTAATTACTGCTGAATATTTAAGTAGCTCAAGCTTTGGATTCCAAGCTGCACAGGAAAAAACAACAACAAACAATTAAAAAAAAAAAAAAAACAACCAAAAATGTAATCCCCCATTCATACAATGTTGTTGAATGTTGCTGTTTCATGTGGTGACATTCTGGCATTTAGGAGGAAAACATAATGTAATGCTTGTTTTAAAGGGGCAGTAAGAAGATTTGGGTTAGCGAATGTCTCAAGTGCAGCCCTTTTTAAAAATCTGGTCTAATGACCATGGTAACTTATGCTAAACATATGGTCATTTATTTTATATCCTGTACATTCCTGGATAAGACTGCAGTAGGCAGTACATGGTTGGTTTATTTTGTGAATAAAAACAGTCAAATCAGGCGTCCCACAGTCACTTTTATGCTAGCACACCCGGAGCCTGAAGCAGAACGCCTGTGTTAACCCAGGACGCTGATAACAGTGTTGTGATATGTGATGACTGTGGTTTCAGGTTTTGCCGAGCCAGCTAATGCAAAGAAAAAGTAGCTTTGTTAAACTTGCTATATAGCATAAACCTTAGTTTCAGAAACAAGTCCAGCACTTGTCTGACAAGTAAATCTGCCAAACAGTACAACATAACTGTTGTGTATCAATGCAATCACACAGCAGAGGCTGATCAAAGTCCATAATAATGTTATTCAAAATAATACTTCCTACTACCCCTTTAAAATCTCAGTCTGAGCCAGGTCTGCACAACCACATGTTTCAAAAGACCAACCAGCAACTGCCTTGATTTCACACACACACACACACACACACACACACACACACACACACACACACACACACACACACACACACACACACACACACACACACACACACAGATACTGTTGACGTAGCAGGCTGTGGAATGAAGGGCCAACAGTGTAGTAAACCCAAACCTACCCTGAGTCACACAGTCTCTGATCTCACACACCAACAGCTCTGGCCTAAACCTCAGAGGGTAGAACCAGTTCACTCACGAGCCCCTCATGTGCTCAACTGTTCAGCAGAGGAGCGTTTCATTTTAACATCTTCATATTGACTGCTAAGCAGCAAAAACCTCATTAGACTCAAGTTTTTAAACCTAGGGATGTTTTTTTTAACATAGTGTTTTAAGAGTTTAAAAAAATGGTAGAGTCTTAACTAGCTGAGACTGTCTGAGCTAGGGCGATGGCTACATGAAAATCTCGTCTTCACACACACCTGAAATATAAAAGTCACATACAGTTTCAGGTGGTCTACGAGGCCTGAAGCTCAGACATAGACATATTACTCAACAACAGGCCCCCGGGCGCAGACCCTTTCTACAGTGGAGAATGACATCATCCAGAGCCTCTAGTCTATTACAGTATAATGGGTTTGTTTTTTTGGTCAGTCTGTTTGTCCTCATGGATGTTGTCTATTTGTCGTCTCTTGAAGTCGTTTTGTGTGTATTAGTGCAATGTTTCTCTGTGGTGTTTTTTGCAGTTTCTTTGTAGTCACTTGTTGTGTATACAGTAAGGGTCCTGGCTAGACCGCCCATGCTAAAAAACCAAGCCCTGGAATGGCGTGGCTACGTCTGCAGCCTGTTCGCAGCTCGGACACAAAACATTTCACTGCATGTCGTACTCTGTATGATTGTGTATGTAACAAATAAAGCTTGTTTGTTTGTTTGTGGTTAGTTTCTGTCTCTTTGTTGTTGTGGTGTGACCATCTGTTGTTTTTTATTATCTGTCTCTACAGATGCAGATTCTTAGTTATTGTGTGTCTCTTTGTAGTCATGTTGAGTGTGTTGTGTCTCTTTGCGGGTAGTTTTTGTTTTGTCTGGCTGTAGTCATGTCTCTCTGTAGTTATGAGGAGTCAGTTTTTTTATCTTTTTGTGGGTACTTTTGGTTTTGTTTCTTTGCATTCATTTTTTGTCTCTTTGTAGTTATGGTGAGTCACTGTTATTACCATTTTTTGGTGGGTTGTTTTGTGACCTTTTGTCACTGATTTTTATCTCTTTGTAGTCACCCTGGGTCTGTGTTTTCTTTTTCTTTTTAATGTTCCAGATGAAATTAGCTGATCCCTTCAAATTGGGGCTCTGAGCTGGGCCACCCTGACCGTGGGTCCCTGTAACTGTAGGCCTGTTCAGTAATCCATCCATGACCACAGTGATGCATAATGTTCCCTTGAAACACTGACTGGTTTTTGCTTTTGTTTGTTCATTTGTTCCACTACCACCACATGTTTTGGCACATTAGCAAACTGCATCTCATGACAAATACCACAATAGGAGCTTCACGGACCAAGTCTGAAAACGTTTCCAGGTTCCTTATGTGAGCACTGACTACCAACACGCGTAAAAGGATAGAGGGTAAGAAAATAATCACCTGGAATCCATCAGAAGCTTGAGAAACACAGATTAGTGTCCCCAGACTAACGCACACTCAGACCTGCCTCATGGACGAGCAGACAGCTCCACACAAAGTCATACTACTAAAAATGTATAAAACACATACAGTTATACCTAAAATATATTAGAGAAAAATATTTTGGCCTTCTTTCCGTTTGACTGTATATAACAACTCAAGCGGATTTTCTCTGCATCTCTTTATATTATAAATAGTTTCGTGTTTAAATACAAACTGCAGGTAAAAGCCGACTCCCTCTACATTAAGACTAAAGTATTTTGGTTTTATTCTTTTCAGGGTAGTGAGAGCAACACACTAATTACTCACACAGTCCAAAAACACTTCACCAGAAACCTCAGTAGGAAAAAAAAAAATCTGTAGAAACATAACTGATAATTTAATAAAAATCATTTGTTAACATGTGCATAGACACCATGATATAACCTGGTGAAGTTGGTGCAACTGCAGTACGCCACAAAGGCTTTGGCTCCAGCCAATCCACTCGCAATTTAGAGTTCAATCGTGGATTTAAAACAACACATTACCAGAGCCACAGTCAGAGAACGAAAACATTGATTTTGAGAACACAGATGCATTTTTTTTAAAGAATATACCAATTAAGTTGTATAAAAAAGAAAGAAAATTGAGGTAAATAATTGAATGGAAGAATTATAAAACCCCCTCCTCCCCAAATTGCAGATTTAAGATTAAAATTATTATTTCAAAAGAATAAATCTATATTTTTTTTATAATATATTATGACACTTTCTAAACTTTGAGCCTTTTCTCTCACGTTATTTGTGATATTTTCCCCAAACTTTTCTGGTTCTACTCTCAAAATCCAATCTCACTTTCTGTCACATTGGTCTTCATGGTTCAAAAGTTTGGTACCAACCAGTGTAAGAAGATGACATCAAACAAACAAACAAACAAAAAAGATAATTTGAGTTTCCTAGCACACCCTTGGCTTGGCACGATGGTAAAATCTTAATTGTCCAAAAAAACTGTCCTCTTATGAATTAGTAGATAATACACTTCTGATGGGTTTAGTTCCCTTAACACCATTTTTTATCCTTGAATACTATTTTAAAAAACAAACAAACAAAAAAACCACTCTGTTACTTAAGCTCATGAAGGATCGGAGGCTTTTTTTTAGCGTTGTGTGAAATCACATGAGCGATTTCATCTGGGTGAGTGTCTGTGGTACGTGTCAGTCGGTTGAAGCTCCGCCCATCTTTACTGCTCACGTCAGGGCAGAGTGTCTGGGGGAGGCTTCATCCACCAGAGCCTGCACCGTGATGGACACTTTGACCAGGCCTTTCTCCTCCAGGATGTGGTGAGGAAGACACAGTTTGTCCTGCAAGAGCAAAAGCAGGGAGAGAAAAAAACAGCAGGAGAGAAGAAAGAGAGCAAGAGAGAGAGGGAAGGAAGAAATGTGGGAGCAGAAGTAGAGACAGGAAAGAGACAAAGGCGGCACTGGGTTTAGTCAACACTTAAATCTAACGTCTGTTATTGCACGTATGTCTGCACATTCAATACGTGCAACTCTAGCTTCGTCTTAGCTTAGTGCTGCTTTTCTGTTGAGAGTTAGTTTAGAGTTTATATGTATAACGATGCAACACGTGATGTTAAGTTAACCGTCCATTACACTCAGACAGTTCAGTTGGAGCAGTCTGAAGCGTGGACTCAGTTTCTGACATCATTAGTCAATCCTAAGTCATTAGCTAATAACTTTGACAAGATGTTAATCAAAGAGCGCATGTTTTCATACCACAGATATATCCTCCAAGACTGAGATTTACTAAATAAACTTTAGTATTTTACCCAATATGAGTCATAATAAAAAAACACAAGAGAGGAAGGTGTATTCCTGAAATCTTCTAAAGGCCAGAAGTCTTTTTGCAACAACAGCTATCACCATCCGGTGGCCTTCTGATAGAATGCAGTTGTAATGCACTTCACCATTAGCTTTATTTTCCAACCATGAAGCTATGTCTCTTTCTTTTTTTTTTTTTACTGCCCACCTGTGATGACACAGGCGCACAGCCTTGTTCAGAGCTACTGTGTGCTAGTGGCAGCCAGTAAGAAGAATGTTGGTTTAAAGGGAGTGGTATGAACTCAGGAGCTGCACCAAAGCCACTGTGGTATAATTAAGGATTGTTTTGAATTATGAATTATGCAAAGCTACCCTAACTAACTAGCATCAAACTAAAAGTATTGTAATTGTTATTGTAAATGAGCACAATGTGTCTGCCTTTGATACATCTGCAAGTCAAACGTCCCTGTTTGCAATATAATGTCCAAAATAAGGCCAGTTTTTTTAAATGTCACCTCTTCGTCCAATCTGATTGGTTGACACACTATGTGTGAGAAAAAAGAACTCTTGTAGAAAAGTGGCTTTATTCAGACATAAAAGCAGTGCATCAGTCTGCATATGGCTAAACCGGATGTAGGTCATGAAAAAAAAATGAACATGGAGATGACAGCTGACGTTGGTCCACTTTCTATTTTTTGTGATTTTATTGAATCTGTGTAGATCTGAATATGGTTGGGAATGAAATGAGCACATGAAACCTCCACATGTTAGACCTGAAAAGGTTTCAATATCAAATCCTAGTTGTACTCTGACCATTTCTTATTTCACATGGATGGACCTATGGCTGCCTAAACAATGACACCGAAGAGCAAAAAAAATCCCTAAACTGTATTTATTACTGATCTTTAACAAGTTCTAATATCATACACAGGTCATAAAAATAATCGTTCTTACATGAAATCTGTGCAGAGAATGTGGCATCGACAGCAAATCACATTTACTCTTCAAATCATTTCATGGAATTTGAACAAGCAGTAAACTACTTCAAATAATCACATTGTTCAAAAGCTTATCTGTTGTCCAGCTTCATGGCGATCATTCATACATAAAGATATTTACCATTTTCATACCATCACAACTATAAACTATAAATACTGGAGAAGACCTCTGTTCTCATTCACCCAGTGAGCTGTCAGGCATAGTTGTGTCTTTAAAGATTCAGTGGGCACATGTCCACATTCCTTTAGTTTTCAATTCAAACAGAACAGTCTGCAACTGCTCCATATACAGAAGACTAATATATAACTTATAAACTCATCGGGTTACTTTAGCCCTTCAAATATTCTCCAAAAACAGTCACATTGCATATCAGGGTGCAGCAGAGCTCAGTGATGTAACTTAAAATGTTCTCTCTGCAGGTGCCGGACAAACGTAAAAATAAATAAAATTCACATTTTCCTCAAGTTTCAAAACATCACACATCTCATAAATAGAGCTTTTAAATAATCCTTTAGGCAAACAAAGACATGAAAATACATCCAACTGGTTTTGAATAATCAACAAGTGAAATATGGCTTCCGTTTGCTTCAAGACTTTAGACGTCAGGAAAAGAGCAAATACTGTTTGTGTGGCTCTGTAATGGTGAGCGTCTCCGTACAGGAAACCTGTGCTTCTGTAGTTCACCCATTCTGATACTCGGGATCAATCATATTCAAGTCTGTAACTTCAGTCAGTCTAAAAAAGAAAACTCCAAAAGAGCAGGGGGCAGTCGGATAAAAGTTCACATATGATAAAACAGGACCTCAGCAGTACTGTAGCAGCCAGTTTGGAGGTCTGCAGTTTTTACATCCAAGTTAACACCTGACAAATCATCATGGCATCATTATTATCATTAACTGTAACACTCATTGTAGTGTGACATGCAGTAAAAATACAGCAGCGTGAGATTAGATGCCATTTAAGAAAACATGAAGATTAATTTAACTGAGATTTTGCCTGATTTTTATACAACACTATAAAATACAAATGAGCTCGTTGACTGGGTCGGTTTTCCCAGAGCCAGTCAGAACCAAGTTCAGCCCGTCTTAATACAGTGGCATTTTCTTTGTACACCACAGTGGTGCACAGAGGCAAAATTGTGTATCTGAAGTGCAGACTTCCGGCTTTAATTCAAGGTGTTTAACAAAAGTATTGCATTTTTACAGTCAACCACTTTCAGAGGCTCAAAAGTAAGTGGACAAACTTACACGATTTGAAATATAAAGATTGTTTTCAACAAATTGATGAAAATACTTTGCTGTCAATGACAAAGTCATTTATGGATATAAACAAATACCGTTATGCTCCAGCCCTGGATTCACAGCATTTGCTTGCTCGGTCTTTACTGTGGCCACCTTCATTTGGGTCTTTGTGTCTTCAGTTTCATCTTCAGTAACTGAAAAGCTGCTCTTCTCGGTTAAGATGACTGAGTTGAAGAATATCTAACTTCTTTGCCTTGAGAAAACGCTATGCTTTGTATCATTGTCAATTTCTACTGTGTTACGCTGTCTGATCAGTTTTGCTGCATTTGGCTGAATCTGACCAGAGTACAGCCCTGTACACTTCACGATTCATCCTACTTTTATCAGCAATCAAATCATCAACCATCAGTCATGGTGATCTTAAAGGTCGGTACCATAACACTCCCTCTGTGCTGTTTGACAGGTGATGTGGTTTTCTTTGGATCATGAGCCATTGCTCTTTTTTCCCCATCATTCTGATACTGTTGAACTTTGTTTCATTTGTCTAAAGGACTATTTGTCATAACTGTGCAGGCTCTTTTACATGTTTCTGACAAACTCTACCCTGGGCTAACGGTTTCTAAGTGTAACCAGTGATTTGCTCCTTCTTGTTAGCCTTCTGTATTTCCATTCATGGAGATGTTCATTGATTGTACACCTGATACTCCCACCTCCTTAACCTTTATACTGTTAAGGTGAATTTTGAGCTGTTTTGACATTGCACAGCATTAAAAACTGATCGACTTCACCTAAAGTAACCCAGAACACAGTGAAATTAGAAGATTTTAAAATTTTATATTGTAAAGATGCTACAAATGTTTGCACATTCAGGCGTACTGAGACTGAGTCCCCAGTGTGGGACAAATATGGAATATGCCATGTCTGTGAGTATTTTTAATGTAAACTGGAGACAGAGTTAATGGGGGAACTATCACAGGTATCATGGTGACTGGTGAATTTGCCATGGAAGCGAAGGTAATGAAGTGCTTAGTGATTAGAAAAGTGCTACATGAAACCAAGTACATTACATTTGCACCTGCAGTGTAACAATAATCTACAAACAAATTATAATCTATTTATTATTTAACTGAAATAAAAGATCTAACTGAGAGAATATAAAGAGGGGCTGGTGGATGTTAAGATCAAAAGGGCACCCAAAGTGTCCCTGAGTGTGGGAAAGACGTGAAGTCCCACACACACAAGGTTTCCTATCACTGCTCTGAATGCACGCACTAGTTTTACTTTAAATGTTTTGTATTTATAGTTATGAGAATTTTTTAAAAGATATCGTTTTATAATAAATCCCAGTTCCTAGAAGTTCTTGCCATTTTCACTTTCAATAAAATACAACTGAATGATTACAGCCGTTATATTTTCGTGTCTTAGGTAAAACAGGTCTATAATCTGCCTAATCTGTCATGGAATACTGAAGGAGTAAACCTTACCTGGCTGTGAACAGTTTTTTAGTTTTACTATGCAATCACCACATATTAAGCCTCTGAGAAAGGGGATTTGTGTATAAAATATAATTTCTAAACAATTAATATAATAATTTCATTAAATTCTTTGAATTGCAGCTGAAAGTCTCCACTTTAATCACATCTTAATTGTCTGACCTCAAAACCTGACTGTGTCTTCCATATTTACAGACTACCATCATAATGTGAATGTGTTCTGTTCTGCTACTGTAGTGGAGTAGGTGGTGTTTGGAAGCTTACAAGACGGGGAAAGTTCTTTGGGGTATCAATTCCCACATTAACTTAAAGTAAATCATACACACAAGAAGCATCATCAGCTATTGTTAGCACAGGGACATTTTATTAACAGACCAAGAAGTAATTTGACTGAGGGTATGTAAACCACCACACCAGTGCAGGTTAAAAACCTGGTAAAGGCTTTTAAAGATGGTGAATGGCCTGTATTTGTATAGCGCTTTACTAGTCCTTAAGGACCCCAAAGCGCTTTACACACACAGTCACACACTGGTGATGGCAAGCTACATTGTAGCCACAGCCACCCTGACAGAGGCAAGGCTGCCGGACACTGGCGCCACCGGGCCCTCTGATCACCACCAGTAGGCAACAGGTGAAGTGTCTTGCCCAAGGACACAACGAGCAAGACTGTCCAAGCCGGGGCTCGAACCAGCAACCTTCCAATTACAAGGCAAACTCCCAACTCTTGAGCCACGATCGCCCGTGATGTAAAAGATGTAAAAAGAAAAAGCACTCCCATTTTAAGTTTGGCCCCACTTCAAGTTCATCTTCTTGTGCACCTCTGGACCGCTTTCACAGTACAGACTATTTTTAGACTCCTTCCCTAAAGTCCTGTTCTGTCCCTGTGCACTTGCACTAATGGGTGCTGGATCTCCTCCAGTGCGTTCAAAGACTGATCATCCACTGATATATTTAGTCTCTCTCTTTTTTTTTTAAGACAAGTGGACAAGCTGCATTAAGGAAAACCAAAGTGAAGGTAGTCTTTCTGTGGACAAAGAACTCCTGCATTTAGCTAGTACACACTACAAAATAAGGCTGGTTCCACCATATAGTCTCCCTTCAATGCCCCAGAAAGTTTCAGTATTTGATTCTGGGGTATGAATCCATGAAGCTCAACAATGTGAACAATTCAGAAAAAAATGCAGCATGTTTCTCGTCATTCTTCAAACCTGAAGTGCCTCCTCTGGACCTTGGAACTGTGGACTTAAACTGAAGTGCTCAGTTCTAGTCAGAGCATTAAATGTCATCACCAACAATAAGGTTTGAAAGTTTGAAACAGATTGTAATGTGGGCTCTCACTGGTCTGAAAACTGTGGTGAATGTATTTACAGAGCAAATGGTCCTAAGAGGACTTTCAGGGAGAAACCTATAAATAGCAATTGTCTAAGAATAGACGATAAGGTTGAAAGTGAAGAGGGGGCCAAATTTAAATGCAGCATGGTTTAGGATTTTTATAGTGATCTTTCCAGAACTCTTTGATCACACCTTTTCAGACAATATTTCAGAGCTTCTTTTTCAGTCAGTTCACCACTAGACCTCCAAAAGGCTGCAAAATACTGCCCACTAATCCAAAATTAAAATCTGATCACTGCTATGGAAGTGGTACAAATACTGGCATATTCACTCCCTCTGCAAGAAATTTCAGTGAAATTCAACCGTTTCAGAGCCCCAGACTGACGTGACCCAGAGAAAAGCAATAAGCCCTCGGTCCTGCACAGATGTGATTATCTCTGCTGGCCAACATGTTGATAAGACATCATTGACTTCAGATAACCTATTACTCTGCATGCCCTGCTTTTGTTATGTGTCAGTTTATTGCAAAGACGTCATAGAAGGATAAAAGGAGGATAAAAGAAGAGGCATCCACTCATGCTGATGCTGCATTTGTGTCACATGGGATGGTGCTCATTAAAAATAATAGAAATATTATAGATTCTATGTGAGGAAATTAGATTGTCATGTGTTTATTTGAGCTTGTTGTTTGACAGATCGCCATGGTTACATTTGGTGACTGGCTGACCATCAGTGACTCCAAAAACAGACTCATTGCATCGACCACTATGTTTATGGGAAGTATTCCTCTTTCTTATTTTAGCACCACACAGAATGCAATTTAACACTTAATTACTGCAACACTGACCGAATAATAACAGATGAGTGATTAGAGCCACTAAATGAAATTTTTCCCACCCGTGTGACACAAATTCAGCAGAAATAAGGAGGAGGAGCCTGGGCAGAAAGAAGGCAGAGCTTGCAGGTGTCACGGTTACGTCAGCTCGGTCCAACTATAGGCCACGAAGAGCAGAACAAGGCAGAGGATGTGAACTAAGCTCGAACCAATAAGGTCCCAGATCTGCCAGGCAGGAGGCGGAGTTTGAGTGGTTACAGAAACTAATAAGGGAGTCTCTGATGCCCCAGGGGAAGTGGGGTTTGCAGCTGAGATTGCCTCCTCCCGTTTCCTGTCTGGATCCAAGGCAACCAGCGCCCGAACCGTGGTGCGAACCGGCTGCAGGCGGCACTGGATGATGTCATAAGGTGAGCAGAGGGACGACTGTTGCCCCCATTAGGAAGAAAGGAGGGAAGAAATGAGGAAGTGAATGAGGAAGGAGGAAAAATAGTGGGAGAAGTTGGAAGAGAAGGAATGAAGGGAGCAAAGATGGGAAAGATGAAGTAGGACAGAGAAGAAAGAGAAATATAGGGCAATAAAATGGAATGTGTGATGAAACAAATGAGAGAATATGATGGAAAGGTAAAAGACACGAGGAGGAAAAAAGGCAACAAGTGAAGGAAAACATAAGTGTGTAGATAAAAAAAATGGATTGAAGTTTGAGAAATGAGAAAAAGGTTAAATATTCTCCACAAAAAGCAAGAAGGTTGATGAGAAGAAGAAGACAAGGGAAAGGAGGAGGGATACGTGGTGCGATCCAGCCGGAAAGTAAAAAAGAGAAAAGGCAGAAGGTTAACCAATGGATACAGAGGTCAAAGGTCACAGAGTGAAGGAGCTGGTGGTGAGGCAAGCAGGGGAAGGAGGGATGCTTACTGAGAGGATGGCTCAGAACCTCTGCAGAACCCTTTGTCCTCCCAGTAAGCAGTCCAGTGATGAAGAGGTGACGTGGCTAATGGGAGAGCCAGTGCAGCAGGCCAGCGCATTAGCATAGAAGCTGTTAGCACGTAAGCGCAGGGAAGCTTTGCAGAAGCGTTACTAGTAAAGCAGTCAGGCTGCAGCTTAAATGGCGGCTAGCGAACACAGAGGGCAGAAAACAGCCAGCAAGCAGAGATGGAGGTCAAAAGGTCAAGGCAGGTTAAACCTTTGAACTTTAATTTTCTGACAGATAAGAGAGCAAAAAAACAAACCTAAAACAAACACACAGATATCAACATAACATCAAATAAAAAAAATCAAACTACCAATCATAAAGTGTAATAAAATAACCAATTAACCCTGACACGTCTCACACATGCTGCTGTTTACTTTTTTGCATTAATGCTAGATTGCAGAAAAAACAATCTAATGTTTGCATTTCCCCTAATAACCTGCACCCTTGAGCAGCACCGTGTTAAAAATCCGTACTCCTGTTTCTCTTAAACTGGCAAATGGAGCCTGTGAATGTGACCTCAACTCTAGATCTGTAGCAGTTCTACCTCTAAAGCCAGTCTTTTTCTGTTTCTACAGCTGCAGAAAAGCAGAATGAGTAGTTTTTCTTGCTTTCCTTGAGACTGATCTTGCTTTGCAGTATGAAGCTACAGATAAAAACTGGAAACAAGCAGAAACAGCCAGCCTGGATGAGTATAGTGGTAACAAGGTCCGCCTGCCAGGTAGCCTTGAACTATAGGTGTGCTGGGATGTAACAGCAGGTGTACCCCTCTGTGTTTACTTTTCTTTCCTGACTGTAGACTTTAATTCTGCACAGCCTGCTGGGAAACATAAGTACCTTGGTAATGACCCAGGTCTTTGGACTAATGCTGCATTATAGTTGTCCATGATCTCATTTCCACAGCACACATTTCAAACATTTATTGTTATGTAAAATTATAGGAATCTAGCAAAAGCGAGCCTAAGTTTTCTCTTCTACAATTATTTGCAGTTGAGATGTTGTAAATGTTGCCCTCTCCTAATTTTGATTGGTTGATGAGTGACAAAGGACAATGGAGAGACAGCGGCATTTCAAATGCTGAGCTATTTTCAACCTAATAAGGTATAATCGGCCTTAATAATAAGGAAGACCGTGAGTGTCAAAACTCAACTTCACATAATTTGAATAAAAAATGAAAGCACAAAAATATGTTTCCTACGGAGACCCAAAATGCATACGAAACAGCTGCCAAAATGACAAACTGATGTTTTTCCTCAGAAAAAAAAGGTCATCTGTGTACAGTCTTTATGCTATCATAAGCTAACCAGCTACTGGCTTTAAGTTAGTCATTCACCATAAGGTGGCAGCACTTTAACAAAAGGTTTTGGGGTAGCTATCCACAGGTTGCAGTCTTGAAAGTTGACTTTTATGCCATCTTGGTATTTGACCTTAGTAACTTCATGTTACTAAGACCTCAGTCACAGACCTAGAGAGCAGTCAGTGACCATCTGTCCAGCTTTCAGTTGCTAGGGAAAAATGTGTTTGCTGGCAGTTGCCATGAAATCAGTTCCTAAGTCCTCATTCTAAAAGGCCAGTTAGTGATTCCCCCTGGTATCCACTGGTTGCTAGACAAGAATGTGTATTCTTCAACAAGTTGGCAAGTGGTTGCTAGAGTGTAACATAAAAGCTGCTCCTTTTGAAATGCATCTGCTGCAGAGGTAAGGCACAACTCTTACTTTGAAGGCAAATGTTTTTGGGTTCGAATTTGAAGACTAAAAGGCAGACAGGTTGGTGTCTTCCATCAATCTAAAGGCAACTGCAGCCATCCACCAGCAAACAAAGCAATCACAAGGGTTTCAGAGCACCCTGTTTGCAGTTGATGTCAGCCTGCAGCCACTTCTAAACCAGTCAGGGAATACACAGTTCTCTCTAGTGACCTAGTTTCGATCTGGTCACTAGAAAAAAAACTGTTGCCCGAGGCTGAAGGCTAACCTGAAAAATGTTGGAATGTCTCAAGGGGGTATTGAGCCAATACCACTAAAGCAGGGGTGGGCAACTCCAGGCTTCGAGGGCCAGTGTCCTGCAGCTTTTAGATGTGTCCTTGATCCAACACAGCTGATTCAAATGGCTAAATTACCTCCTCAACATGTCTTGTAGTTCTCCAGAGGCCTAGTAATGAACTAATCATTTAATCGAGGTGTGTTGACCCAGGGTGAAATCTAAAACCTGCCCTCGAGGCCTGGAGTTGCCCACCCCTGCACTAAAGGGTCTGAGCACCATCTTGTGTTTCAAAGAGATATTACACAAGAGTGTATCTGGAACCTACT
The DNA here is from genome assembly GCF_057381845.1 of Rhamphochromis longiceps. Taxonomy (NCBI): domain Eukaryota; kingdom Metazoa; phylum Chordata; class Actinopteri; order Cichliformes; family Cichlidae; genus Rhamphochromis; species Rhamphochromis longiceps. The sequence continues at coordinate 10,980,533 of NC_140572.1, forward strand.
CCAGGCTGATATGGACTCGGCAGACATCTCTGTAACACGACACACAGACACACTTCATAGTGTTTGTCTCTTCACATTCTCACTATAGTTTAAGTTTATTTTGAAAAGGGCTTCAATTCCTTTTAAGGCGTTTCAAGCGATTTTATTTTTTATAAAAAGTACCATCAAGTGTGCATTTAACATCTAGCTCATCACTGTGCACACTGCTGAACTTTCACTTTAAATCTGTTTTATTATTATTTTTTATTTTCAGAATCCACCACACAGGGTCTATGAACAAAAACCTGCATGAAACATCATATGTTCTCAGTCTGGACAACACTCCTTAAATCAGTGCAGAGGTGGAAAGTCAAATCTGAACTTCTACAAGTGTGTTCACGCACAAGGAGTAAACACAATCAGCCCAGCATGCTCTGCACCAGACTGGAGCTGCCACTTTGACTTCTGTCATGATGGAGGAAGCTGTAAGCTGCAGGCAGCGATGACAGTGGTGATGAGTCAGCATTGTTGAAGTTAAACGACCCCATTAGACAGCCAAAAAAGACAAAAAGAACAAAAAGGAGGCAGAAAGGATATTTAACCAGCCGTGGGAAAAAGCTGAGTGGTTTTCAAGTTTTTGTAAGATTTGGGTTCAACCTGTGTCAGACTGCTCTACTTATTGTTCAGTGGCATAAAGGTAAAAAAATAATGCAATTGTGTTATCAGTTCTAACTGCTCAAGGATGACATTGCAAAAAGTTGCTTTTAGACACACAGAACCATCAGCTTTCCTTCCATGTCTGGTTTATAATTTAGTGTCTGGCAAAAATCTTTAATTGTAGTTTTCACCTCACTTTCTGATATAAATTACAAGGAAATGGAAGGTGCCAATGCTACAGTGTCATTAAAGTAAAATCATAGCCCTAATGCTGAAGAGATCTGATTTTTGCAGGACACTTCTTTTGACTTATTGTGTCAACAACAAGCCAACAACCCATTGAATCAGGCTGAAATGGACTCAGTTGGGAGTTTCTCTGAAGAACTGGGGGCGTTTTCAGGTTGGAGGTTGCTGGTTTAAATCCCAGCACAGGCTTAGAAAATGTCCTTCAGCAGCAGTGGGGCTGCACAGTAGCCATCATGGTATTACCTGATAACTGCAGCGTCAGACAGACTCAGACTCTGGGTGTGTAATAACTGATTAGACTTTAAGTAGGTTTTGGAAGTCATTCAACTTGAAATCCGCCCCCAGTTCAGACAGGCCATGGCTTCTAGTAAAGGTGTTATTAATGTACAAAGATGCACTTCTTACCTCTGGTACGCCTATTTTTCTACAGGCATCCAGAAAGTTCTCCACATTCCTCCGACACTTGGCCATGCTGAGTTTGGGCTGGAAGACAAATATAACAACTTACTGAGCTACACTTAGAAACACAACTTTGTATTTTTTACACTTTAAAGGGGATATTGGGAAACTGAACGCTCATCCGGTGATTATGCGAAGGGTCAAAGGTTGCAACTGTCAGTGAGACGTACCACTGCAGGTGAGGGGACGTGGATGCTGGCGACAGAGCGTGGGCGAATGTGATTGGCCAGATGGCAGAGCACGACGCCGTCCATCAGAGACGAACCAAGGTCTTCAGGAAGGACGACCTTCAGTCTGCTCTCGATGCTCTGAGCAAACAATGCAAGCAGCTTTGTGTGAGTAAAAAGGACTGGATCGCAGTATCATACAGTGAGAGAAAACAGAATCAGACATCCTGATGATATCGTCCAAAACAAACCTCCATAAACTCACTTAGATGACTGAAAATCTGAATTTGCCCGAAAACCGTAGCTTTGATGGGGTCAAGCTCAAAGATGCAGTTACTGAATGTTTGAGTGTTTTCTTTTGCGCTCCAAATAGCACAACTCTGAGTCACAGTAAACCTGAACGCATCACATTCAGTGTGGCAAAACACAATGCAAAGTGGGAGATTAGTTTAGCTCTGGGTTCCTTCACATGAAAAAAAAAAAAAAACGAACCATAAAGAAACAGAACAGGACTTCCCTGACAGCTGGCAGGCTTTAAAGTTTTCTTTAGTTTAAAGGTTAACTAATTACAACCATCCTTAAGTCTGTTGGTTACATCACATTCCAACATACATTTGACTTACATGCAGGCCACATACAGCCCTTTCTGATCCCAAGAGGCCAAACTAAAAGTGCCAAAAACAAGCCCAATTTCAGTAGCATGTTTCAGTTTTTCTACACAAAGACATACTGCTGCAGTGCATGAAAGAAACCTGTAAGCACGACTCTTTTACAGAGAAAGTTCTGGTAGCACACTGTCCATCTGTCACGTACCTACAGTGGGTAGTAAGAAAACAGGAACTTTTGTGTTATTTAATTGCTTATCTATCATTTTATTACTTTTGGTGTAGTATAAATGGCTATGTGGGAGGTCTTTACCAGTAGCAAAAGTTGTAAAACTAAAGATACAGTTAAAAGTCCAAAGTTCATGCCCTTCTTCATAATTTTCCAAAGCCATTCAATGCATTTATTCAGTGTGTTTTCCGGTCTGATTTTATGTTTGAGACCTGTGGCTTACAGAAACAAATATATGTCTAAAGAAAACGTCCAGGTCATTTGATGCACTTGTCATAAATATAAAGATATAATTGTATATTATTACCATCATCATTATTATTATTATATAACATATATTCTTACATCTTTGCAATTTTCATTCAGTGAGATTTCACTGAGCTGATAAAATGCTGAGCTAAGAAAACAAAACAACAAACAAAACCCTGTGGTTCCATGCAGAGCGTCAGACTTATTTTAAATCAGAAGAGGAGCTCCGGGTTTATGATCCAAATCTGCAGTTAAGATACAATGAAGGCTTTTATGGAGACAGATATTTAGTCTGGCCAGGGTGAAAACCTGCTTAACCTCAGTCATGCAGGCTGGATACGTTTGACATAAGCTCATATCAGATCTATAACACCCCACCCCCCACTCAAATAATATAAAAAAATAAAAGAACATTAGCTTGTCTCACATCTCTCAGCTGCTCCATGAGCTCCAGTTCCTCCCGCAGCTGCTCCATCTTTCTTCTCATGGTGAACTGAGGATCCACAGACTCCAGGCTCTTGTGGCTCCGCAGGAACACTGCAGCAACAACAAAAGAAAATGGAACATAACACATTAAGCATCTGCAGGAGTACACAGTTAGTACCAGTTAGAGATAAAACAAGGACAGCAGACGTCTGAGGAAGGAGAGATTTGCCGTGATGAGCAGAGACTGAAAAGCTGCCACTGGAGGCGGGAAATCTAATAATCATATGCCACAATAAATACCAGCAGTGCATTTAAACAATGAGCAAAGACCTTCTCAAGCAGCTGATAGACTGCAAGATATTAAATATTCTACTGAAACTAAAAATGCAGTAGCAGGTCTTTAAAACACAAATTTAGACTCCTTTTAACTAAATCACACAGCAGGATCAAAATCCACAAAGACTTTGGAGCACCGACGGAGAAAAGAACGTCTGTCAAAACCTGGGAAAAGGGACAGAAAAAAACCTCCATATTTGTATCCTAGGACTACTACAGTAGCTTTGCATGAGTCAAAGTTAAAAGTAATGTTCATTTTTTAAATACTGGGCCGTGGTGCTGCACTTCAGTTCATCCACTGTGCAGCCTGATGCAGACAAACATCCCAGAATGAGTGTGTGACACAAACTGACGTGAGAGGAAAAAAAAACTGTTCTGTGGAAAGTTTACACAAGCACAGCATTCACATGCACTCGTGCAGTCAGAGCTCAGCATGCTGCTCGCTGCCGCTCTGTCACAGGAGCCGTCATGTGAGGAGGAATTAGGGCTCCAATAAACAGCTTGTAGAGGGAAAAAAAGCCCAGACAGATGGATTATTAAACGTTAAGTCCTCTGTGTCTCTCATGTGCTGTGGTCTTTCAAGGCCTGGAAAAGAGTCAAAAACCTTCCAGGCACTCAGATTTTTAATGTGCTGATCTATTAATCAGACAATAGTTACCAGGCCTACTGAGCTGAGGCTCAAGCAGGGAGACAGTCGACTATCTTTTTGTGTCTCAAAAAACACATGAAACAGATGAGAGACGTGTTAATTAGTGAGTGTTCGAGGGCCTGGCAGGTGGATGTGTTCCCTTCAGTCAGACTCAGCCAGCTGCTGCCCCAGATACCAGTCCTTCTAAAGTTTCTTGTCTGCTTACTGTCCTGCTGCCTCTCAGCAAAAAAGCAAATCACCATCAACACCCCACCCTTGTTACATTTACTCTCCAGCTTCTCTGCTGGAGAGTAAATGTAACAATATACACATATGTATATGTATATGTATGTATGTATATATACACACACACACACACACACACACACACACACACACACACACACACACACATATATGTATTCCCACATACCAGATCTTTAGTTTACCCTCAAAAATAGCAGACAGATGGCGGCTCTTTCGTTCTTTTGAGGAGATTAAAATAAATATGTAAATATTTGCAGAGTCGCTTTACTTTTGCCTGAAAAAAAAACAACTAAAAGCATAAATTAAAGATCAAAACAGCTGCTGGGATTGGACTGTTCCAGCTTCAATTTAAATAATATCAACAATTGGAGCAGAAAGTGAAGAGAAGCTCGGATTAGAAATGCAGATGACGAGATGCACTTTTATTTAGCGTGTGTAGGAGGACAGAGTGTGAAACACACTTGGTCTCTTCCTACACACCCACACACATGAAAGGCACACCGCTAAACTCTGAATCATTCACCTCTTCACTGTCCTATTTTCCACACGCATACATCAGCCTCTTACAGCTGAATGAAGCTGAACACTGCCTGTGAATGTGCAGTTCCACTGAGCGACCACAGAAGGGAGCTCCAGGCTTTTCAGTGGGAGTCATCTCATGTTTTGAGGAGGAGAAGATGAGAGGGCTTCAGGGTGTGAATGTTTTCAACAGTTTTACCCACATTTCAACTCTGCACTGTCAACACTGACATTCCTCTGGAACTGAATGAAGCTCTTTGACTAAACCCACTGATCAAGTTGACGTTTTTTTTGAGTTGGTAAAATAATCTACTTGGACCTTGGAGCCTAGTTCCTCTGGGGAAACAGCAGGTGGAGGAGCTGGGGTCCACTAAAGGATAATGGAATACCGTCTTAGTGTGAAAAATCATTTGGTTGGCCTGAGCTCTCTGTTTGAGACGAAGAGGAAGGGGAATATGGTGAAGGGCAAACGGTTTTCTCTCACTCGGTTTATATTCTGGGTCACGTCATGCTACAAGCTGCTCAACACTCCCTCCTCTTCATCATCTTCCTCTTCTTCTCTCTAAATATCTCTCTGTCTCTCTGCCATCTGGACATTCTGAGCCTGTAGCATCTTGTTTCTGTGCCTCTTCTCTGAAGGTTTTTTTTTCCATGGGGGGGCTTTCAAAGTCCTGCTTGTTGGCGTTTTCCTCCAAATACCCTCCTGATTTGTAACTGGTAACATAAAAAATTAAACACTATCACAATCTAAGCAGAATTTGGACTACAAACTGCAGCAATACTGACAGAGCATCCCAGGCTGTGTTTACAATAAAAGCAATAAATAAATAATATTAATCAAAGAAGAATAAGTGTGGAACATCTTTCATCATGGTGGCTGCAGCCATCTTTCATAATGTCCACGGCTCCGCTGCTTGTCATTAAGTGGTACAGAGGTGGTCGAGATCCATTTATTATCCATAATCATTCACCTTAAGTCATCTGGATGCTCTCTGAATCAGCTGACAGAGGGATCCAAACAGTGTGTTGGTTCAGGCTGAAGCTAGTGTGAAAGTGTACAGTGGAAACGTCAGCTCACCAAAGCACGCCCATGTTATTGCCCAAGGACCCCAAATTCTCCATGACTGTGGCGGAACAGAGTTTATATTTCCTCCTCTTAGCTCTCACTTTAGCTCCATCTTTTAACCCTGCCGTCTCCTCCAGGACTACAGGCCTCGGCTTGGGCAGTAGAACTGAGGCCAATTCGCCAATAATGAGAGTGAAATGAGATGAAAAAGACACACGCAGGCTTGACAAGACAAGACTTGAAAAGCAAAGGTAACCACATTTTCCAAGGATAAACACAAAAAGCAATGAATATTGACTTTGGATGATTGAATCGTTAAAAAAACAGCAGGAGCTGATATAACAGGCTGTTACAGAGTAACTGCTCACATCTGAAGGGTATCCAATCAGGTTAGTATACTATCAAAGACTGGCTGATTGCCTTTTGATTACAATTGATTAAACGCTCCTGGCCTTTGATTACATAAACCCGATTCCAAAGAAGATGGGACGCTGTACAAAATGTAAATTAAAACAATGCAAATACATGCAAATCTCATAAATCCTTTTATTTATAGCATAACACAGAAAAAATATATTAGCTCAATTTGAATATGATGGCAGCAACAGGTCTCAAAAAAGTTGGGTTTACCGCACTGCAGCATCTCAATTCACATCATATATGTAGTAACATCGGATTTTAGCAACAGTCCATAAAATTTGGGGAACTGAGGAGAGCAGCTGCTGGACTGACTGATACAGGATTGTAGCTGCTAAACAGCTTCTTTGTTGTATTTTACGTTTCAGAATGTGTGGAAAGATTGTAACTGGTGAAAGATTCTCCACTATGAAGCCACGCTGCTGTAATACTTGCAGTTTAGCATTGTCTTGCTGAAATATGAAGGACTTTGCTCTAAAACCTGTATATACATTTCTGCTGCTATCGTACCATCAGAGATGCACACCTGTGAACTGACTGCTGATAACAAGTTGGATGGTTCCTCTCCTCTTTAGTTCCACTTTTGATTTGTCTGACCATACAACACTTTTCCATTTTGCCTCAGTCAGTGTAAATGAGATCAGAAGTCATTTTCATATGTATAAAGAGGAAGAAAAAATAAACATTTGCAACAAAACATGTTTTAGTGTAACCTGCAGTAAATTCCATCAAGTAATCCAAATGTCCTTTGATTATTTTTTATGGATTCTGATGGTTTACATAACCATTTTTAAAACCGGCACATAGTTTTTAAAAATGATGGTAGTTACATGTTTAAAAAGACAAGTATTCAAAGACTGATCACACGCAGTCTGTGCATGCATCTGCACTTGAAGTCACTCACACAAGGTGATGATTGGTCACTAATGAGGTCAGGCGCACTGACGATGGGAGCATGATGTCATTCTCCCTGAGGCCTGAACCCATTACGGACCATTAGTCACCATCTTATCACGCTTACACATAAGGGGCTCGTGTAGAAATGTTGTGCTTCAAAAAGAGTTTCAGGAAGCCACTGATAGATAACTAATGATGCTCTCCTTACAACAGCAAACACTGAGAGCGCAGCAGCTCAAAGACGCGAGTCAGATAGCTTACAGTGTGAAAGTTAGCATCAACAGACCGAATCACTGTACTTTTAAGTTCAGCATCAGTACACTTGAAAAGTTTTTTATATAGCGAGGGCACAAAAGGGAAACACATGTAAAATGTTACAAGAGTGAAATGAAAATGAGTCAGACTTAAAAACTGAAAGTGGTGAGAAAGTGAAGTTTAAAGAGTCTCTGAGGGTTAGTAACAGATTTGTGAACATTCAAGAGTTATTACAGCGAGTGTGTGAACAGCTCACAGCTAAGAGTCGCCGCGATATATCAAAGCCTTTTATGGACCAAACGACTAAATTGCAGCTCTCTTCTGGGCCGCACAAAAATAACTTCTAGCTCTGTGAGCACCTTCCTCGACACACTGCATTTTCACATCCCCTTTAACCCAACCTTAAACATTACAGCTAAATGACCCAGCCAAACTTGACTGTTAATCCAAGTGTGAACCCTGTCCTAAAGTCACAACCAGGCAAAACATGTCCACACTTTGTGGTCTACAGTTGAAACTGGTGCTGATGAAGATAAATAAAATATGACACGGCTGTGATCCATCTACTATCTTGGACTCTATTCCAGTGGAAGTAGGATACCCCTTTAGGGACCATTATCTGACGCTTAAAATATAGGAACCGAAAATAGACGCACACGAAACCCAGACTCATTGATACTTCATACATGCACAGACGCATACATCTCCAATTGTATGTGTGTGTGTATCAGACTTTCCTAATACGGTCTCTGATGCTGCAAGCCATGTGATGGTTAGACTTAAGACATTTCAACTCACAACACATGCAGGCAGTGTCACGACAAAGCCGACACAAAACAGAACTGTTCCTTCTGGAGTGAAGTATGAGAACAGAAGTGAAAACAAATGCTGGGATTCTTTGTATTAACGCATTAAAAAAAACCCCTAATAATAACATTTTTTTCATTTTGCTCAAGTGCAAGAAGGACAACTTCAGTAAGATGTAAGGTCCACCAGTAACAGGTTTACTCAGTGTGCCCAGCTCAGTGCATATGCAGCAGAGCAGACAGCTTTGCCAAGATACACTATATTATACACTACAGTGCAAGAACTTACACTCACCCATTCAAACCACTGAATTTAGGCGTTCCAATCACTTCCATGGCCAAAAAGTCTGCCCTGACCATCATGGACTTTCCTCCACAAAAATCAACCTCATTCAGCATTTATGAAAGCACTTGAGGACTGGGGAAGCTATGTATGACTGACAAGAAGCTCTTTAGAACACTGCCAGATCAAACTCAGTCCAGCAAACACGCATGTTCAGGCAAACAGTGGGTACCTGTGATTGAACTGCGCGGTTGTGCACATTGCGTAATCTCACATTTCTCCCATGTGGGCAAATTTCCCCCCAGGTTAGCCACCTGTGGATCACATGTGGTTCCTGCACTGTGGGGCAAAGGTGTCAGACTACTAGACCCCAGTTTGTAAGGCACTGGGGTTTTCCTTTGAATCAGCAAGCTGCATTTGATGATTCTCAGTCATTAGAACACACTCACTTATATAGAAGCAACAAAACACTTGGTTTGTTACAATAGCTATTTTCTTAGAAATGTAAATTTCAGACCTTCTAGATCTTCTACACAAGCCAGCTGCAGTCGCACGCACAAATCATGGCATCAGCTCTAACTTCTACCACGTGCGCCTGCTGGTCCACAGCCACCACACACACACACGGGAACAGCTGGAGATGAAAGCAGAGTGCGGTGAAGCTCGTCTTTGATCACAGTCTGCTGTTTCAACACACAAACGTATGCACGCGCGCGTGCATGCAGAGCATCTAATCTGAAACACCCTAACATGTGGTCTGAGGCAAAGAAACACACAGTGGCAGTGGACGAGAGAAATTAAGAGAAAGCTGTGACAGAATTTCAAAGGAAAGGAAGCTGCTGTCCCCATTCGCACCAACGAGAGGAGCCAGTGAGTCGCAGCTTGATGAGATGACAATAAAGTTTCTTAAAACCACAGGTGAACACAAACTCAGACCCTCTGTGTCAAAAGGTTGTCCAAAATGCTGTCGTCAAGATTAAAAAATAAATGAAATTTATAAAAAACTCAGCTTCACCTTAAATCTCAGTGTTTGCAGTTTAAATGTCTGCATGTTCAGATGCCTGCTGACAGCCCAACACCACATCATCAGACATTACTGCTTTTTCTTTAACTGAGGAGGAAAACTGAAGGAAGCCACAGCTCCTTTACTCCTTTTTTCTTTCACAATCGCCACTCAGGCTAACTCTAAAAGATTATAAAAATTATTTGTGACATATTTCTGCAGGTACAACAGGCAAATTCTTTTTTTGAGGTACTGTGCTCAACAAATTTATCAGACCACACAAATATTTGAGAAAGAACAAATCAAAAACTTGTTTAAAACTAATAAATATATTGTCAGTTAGTTGCCAAATAGCTGAGACTTTTTTCCCCAAAATTTGAGCTGGTACACTGGACTGAGAAGTGAGAACTACAGGAAGCAACATTAAGGGGGGTACACAGTTCCACAGTGAGAGTTGCTATGCCAACAGCTACAGAGAGTGGTGGAGGCAGCAGAGAACGTCACTGGCAAGCGCCTCCCTGCCACTAAGGACAACGTAAGACTCAGAGCATTATCGAGGATCACAGCTAGATTGAGAACAATCTGTTCCGAGATTTCCTTCATCAAAAATAAAAAACCATACCCGATCTCTCATTCAACACCATTGTCTTCATGCCTGGATGGCTTCCACAGCACAGCTGCTGTTTTTCAATATCTCTCTGCAACCTGCGATGCGCCTCCTCAATAGCCTCCAGTGTGCTAAAACGGTCACCCTTATATTATTGCACTAAAAGCTCAGTGGGGAAAACATTTTGGTTTGAAATAAAAATAAAAATGTAAAAAACAGAGCTTGGAAAAGAAAAACAGTACAGAAAAATACAAAAATATCCTGGAATTCCCTTTAGTTTTAGTCTTTTTTGTCAGCACAACCAGGCTGTGAATGGTTAGCATGTCATGACTGGGACTAAAGGACCTTCACATGTGTATCAATAATGCTTATTCTGACAGATATAAAGCCTTGTTACAACTAAAACTGAACCTAACAAAACTAAACTGTTCAGATGGAGAGAAGCTGATGTGTACACTCATGGCTGTGAAAGTTTGAAGGCTGTGGTGAAGTCAGAGTTGACAGTTATATAGTCATAATGGGGTTTCCATGGAGAGACAGAACAAGAGCAACTGTGCTGGAAATGGTTCCTTTACGTGGACTGGAGGTGACTGCAAGAGGAGATCGCCCAAATTCAAATCAGGTTGGTTTTTCATTTATAATGGCTCTGTTCCTGGAACTCTGAAATTAAACCTGGTATAGATCAGTAATTCCCAATGATATAACCTTAATTAATTAGTTAATTAATTAATTAGCAATCCTCTTTGCTTATCCTTTTCAGGACGGGGGGGCGATGACAGCTGTCTTTGCAATGACTCTGAAAACCAATTCTGATACGCTCACTTTTTGTGAGTGCTGCTGGTGTTAAATAAAATGATATGATATGACATAGGATGGTAAACAAGTTGTGGACTAATGAACAGAAAAACAACAGACAAAAGACTAAATTCAAAATGTTTTTTGTTTTTTAAAACACATTTAAAGACCACCTTTAAAGTTAAAGACCAGTAATGACAGGCTTTTCTGGCTTTGAAGAGAAAACGGTCCCTACCCAGGGTTTGTCAGCAGACAGCTCAGCCCAGATGTGTGTCATCTGGCCAATTAGCAGATAAAGCGGGACCTACCCCGGTTGTGATTGCCTCCGTCGTCATGGCTACGAGGTGTATCTCTATGGAGGGGCGAGGCCTGTGGGAGGAGGGAGGGGTCGAGAGAGGAAGGCGGGGGCGAGCAGGGCAGCGAGGGTGGAGCTACAACCAGGCGGGTGGGAAGTGGGAAGTGTTCAGAGACGCAGGAGGTGGGGGGTGTGTGTAGTGCAAGGAAGGTAGTTGGAGGAGGTGGTGGTGGTAGGGTGAGCATCAAGGTGAACCAAGTACAGCAAGGCAAAGTTCATTCCACGAAAAACACACCCCGAAAAACAGCAAAAATCACCAGGAGAAAGTGTGAATTAGTTTTCAGGAATCAATGAAGCAGGTATTGATTCAAAAATGCAGGCAGGTCAGATTAAATGAGTGTTTATGTGATTTTAAACATCAAAGGTCATGCAGGAGAAATGAAAGTGCCACAAAAAAAGGCAAAAAGCAAACAAACAAGTAAATCAGAAAAGGTAAAAAAGGTGAAGCAAAGAAACAGAATGAGATGACAAGACACAAAACAAAACAGCACAAAACAAAATAAAGATTAGTGGCATTTCACATTACAAATCACTCTCACATGCTGTTAGCATCATGTTAGCTTCATTAGCGGTTAGCATCATTTCACACTGGTAACAGCAAACAAAAGCTGGATGGTTGCCAACTATAATAAAGCATGGGCAGAAGCTTTCTATCATTCTGCAAATAAAGCTGATGAGCAGGGGCCACAAGCTGCCACAACATGACTGCTGCTGCTTCGCTTTAAGCTAATGACTAAGTTCAGGGTTTCCAGCGGTGTATCTGATATGCCCGTGTTGGTGTTGTTCAATACTGTTTGTCCAGGATCAACTGACCAGTCACACTGTTATGATGTCATAGCATTGCAATGTTCGGGAAAAAATGCCTTAGTTTGTATAAAACTCTGTATAAGATTCTGGAACAAATGGTAAGCATTTCAAGTTGTTAATTTTTACAAAATAATAAATATATTACAAAATTAGGTTTGCTGTTAGTCAAATTTAGGTATACATGTTGGTTTGTGAGCAAGAGTTTTTCAAAGCATTAGCTGAACGCTCAAACAATGTCAGTTTTAATGTTTATCCTGGACCAACATTATTATGATGACGTTTCCAGCAGTGTATTAAAGCTGACACCCTTTTAGGGCCTTAGAAGAAAAATAATTAAGTGCGTTTGCTTTTTCACCCACCTGTAGAAAGTTTTGCTTTTAGGGTTTTTAAAGCCATATAAAGCCACGTAAAAGAAAGACAATTTCCTACACTCTTGTTTAACCAATATGGATTATATCAATTAGAATGTTGAGCTCTAGGCTAAGCTTAAATTAAAACTACATAAGCTACAAACTGTATGACTAGAGCAACAGAGCTCATGTCAAAATCAGGTGTTCATCCTACACTCAGACTGTGCATTTTTTTTCAGCGACCAGCATAGTAAATGCCATTAAATTATCACAGTGTGGTAACTGAAAGTATACTCTGTCCAGAAAAAAACCCCAATTTGTTAACCTGTACATCTGGTACTCCAGTTAACCTGGTCCACTATCTCAGCTGACTCACCCGAACGAGGTTTCAGTCCAAAGGGTGGGCTGGAGAAGGATGGAGGTCCGCTCACTGGAGATCTGTCATTTCGCTACAACAACAGAAATGGAAACAAAAATTAAAGTCAGTCCTATTTTAGTCAATTTAATGAAAAAATGCTGGACACTCTTGATCCTGTGCTTCATGTGCAGTTTTCAATGACACAGACTTATGAATGACTCCACAGAGAGAGATAAAGTACACAGAAACACATTCACTCCTGTGATGAACCTGTGCAGACTAACAGGAGCTCAGTGGCCTAAAATTGAACTCAGAACAACACTCCACTCAGTTCCTGCCTCCTCTACCTTCAACCATCACTCAACTCATATGGTGAGCAGAAACACAGATACAGCAGACTAGCTTAGTGTCAGCACCAACGCTCCAGAGGTGTGTAATTCAACAAAATTGAAGAGGTACATATTCTTTTCCAAAGACTGTTTTATTTTTATTTTAAAAAAAAAAAAAATCCTACGGTCTTCCATATTTTCACCTGGTAATAACATCTGATCTGAATTTGCATTTCTTATGTGAACAACAGCAGTTTAAAATATATGCAGAACACACTGCAATATATATCTTCTTTGATTTCCATTTGTTCTAAATACAGTGCTGCTTACAGGCCTGTACAAAGAGTGATGACCATCAAAGCAGAAACCCACTGCACTCATAGTGTCACAGGTTTGCTATTGTACACATTAAGTTAGCTAGCTAAACACAAGAAAAAATGTTAACATAATGGAGAAAACAAAGAACAATTAATTGTGACAAAACATATAACATTTTAGACAACATCCATAAGTTTTGCAAATGTAAACAGACCTTGCCCAAAACACCCCATGTAACATAAACTTAATGGTACATTCAATTCAGTGTCTTCCATACAGAAACCTATCATTCCTAATCTAATTTGAGGAAATAGGGAATGTTTTACAACAGAATTCAATTTTTCAATTGAATTCAATTTTATTTTTTTATTTGTAACCATTGTCAAATTACAACAACGGCTGCCTCAAGGCACTTTATGGTAAAGACCCTACAATAATAGAAAGAAAAAGGAAAAAAGCAATAGAAAGACAAATTCTGGTATTACTGTTTTAAGCATTGGATGTTTTAACCGATGCTTTAACCCAGAAATAAATAGAGGTAGTACAGAAATATAAAAAAACAAAGTTTTGGTGTTAATCCAATAAATAGTCACATCATAATATATAGTTCATGAAATTACAAAAATAACCCTGAAACAGTGTTAATTATAAAACAAAGTCACACAGCCACTTCAGCAGATGAATGTTGCACACTAACATGGGAGAGAAAACACCAGCCACTTGTTTTTCTACTGTCCACTACAAAGGCTTTCAGTAAACCCACTTTCAGTTTAGCCAGTTAGTAATTTCCCAAGAAAGCCTGCGAGTAACTGGTGAAAGATTGAGACTCGCATGTAGCAACAGAGAAACACATTCCCTCTCTGTGCACATGTGGATCAGGCTGCTGGATGAAATGCGACACGTGAAAAGCTCAGAGAGGTGTGATCGGCAGCTAACACAGCAAACAGACACACGACCGTTGGATCACTGCGAAGCACGACCGTAGACAGCTCACTCGGAGGACAGAGACTACATCCAGAGGTCTGGCGCTACGTTTACCTTGATCGACATATGCCACTCATACTCCCGGCACGCAAGCTGGGCTTCAAACCTGGCCTTTTCTAGAATCATCTGTCTCTTCTTCTGGAACTCACAGCCACCTTCATCCATGTGCTGCTACAGGACGCATCAAAGGTTTCAGCTGTAAGTATTTTCTGTTACTAGCATACCTACAGGTTTTACTTATCTAGGAACGCACAACACTTTTCCACCTGCTGAGCTCCACCAGTTGAGGATAGTCATTAATACATTTTTTAGATAAGAGAGGTGTCTTTGCAAACTGGACCACCTAGTGGTAGTGGATAGGACTTGAAATACTATAAGAAAAGGCCAGAAAAAGGTTTCTTCATTTCTAGTCTCTCTCTATATATATCACATATTATACTATAATTATGCCTTCAGTATATTAGGGGGTCTTTAGCCCTCTAAATGACCCTACATGTTCTGCTTGGATGGCTCAGGGATCATGAAGGAAAAATGAAGGAGAGTTTGAACGTTATTTGGCTGCAAGTACCAATTCTTTCCTCTAAAATGTTTATACCAAAATAACATTTTCATCTGTTGAAACTTCCTCTGGTGCTTTTGTCAAAGAGAAGAGCCACCAGGCATTTCCTGAAAGTTCTCATTAATAAAAATCACTGCCACCTGCTGACCCAGAAATCCAACAAAAAGCTCAAAATCCAAGTTTTAGCAGAACTCTTCAGACACAGTGAATGTTGCTATTTTATTATAAATTACTGGCCAACAAACTGGAGTTTGAACCAACCTGGAAGTCCTTCCAGAAACTAAGAAACATGTATGCCATGTATGTGTGTTAGAGCTAAAGAGCTCTAACGAGCTCATACTGTACCTTTGGTGATGTGGCGCCGTCATCACTGTCCTGCCCGCTAAGGAGAAAAAAAAAGGAAAATAAGGGCAAGTGATCTACTTTACCATGACCCTACATAAAACAGTGTACAGAATCAGAACTACATTTATCTTCAGGAACGACCATATTGGCCCAAATACAAGAAAAGACATTTATTTTATGTTTTTCAGAATTTAGGTTTAGAAGCATCTTAGGAACAAGACGGCATTGAACTGTCTTCTACAAAGATGCATGATGAATTCTTTGTAATAGCCATTTTTTCAGCCCATTTACAGCAAAGGACTACAGATGAAAAGTAGCCTTTTTTGCTAATTCTGCCATTTTAAGATTAATATGTTCACTAATATACACTGTTCCTTTTAAATGAATGAATTCAATTCAAACTCAAAATTGTGAGACAGTTGGTCCTGTATGGGCAGAAATCTGTGCCATCAGAAACTGAATTTGAATAAGTTAAATTTGAATTTGAATTGCTCAGATTGAATCTGAATTGTAACTTGAATAAATGCTTTTGAAAACTGAATTTGAATTAGTCTAATTTGAAATTGAATTTATGGTTTGAAAATGATCATCACTAAATTGAAATTGAATTTATATTTTGAAAATGAATTGATTTGCTTTGAAACTGCATTTTATCCTTTAAAAATTCAGCTCTCGAATAATTTCAGTTTCACTTCTCACCATTCAGTTTCAGTTCTACAATTCAATTTCAGTTCCAAAATTCAGTTTTTTGGAACTTACATCCGGTTCCGGTTCAAGCGCAGATTAATAGAACTACGTTTTACTAGCGGACCGAAAGTGTTACTGACGGGAATCTACAGCGTCTTTAGCTGAATTAAGACTTCAGAAGTCATTCGTCATGTCGAATGACCAGCGGATAAACTCTCAGGTTGGTAATAAATGTATTACATGTATAAGAACAAGCGTCATGTTAACAAAAGATAGCCGTACAGTAACTGTTATGCTTATTGTAGCTGTTAGCTAAAAACGCTAATTTAGCGTAGTTTGCCCTGAATTCAGCTTTGACAAACAAATATGATCGACTGTTTCTAGTAGAATTCCAAAGTTGTCATCTTGGACCCTCTCAGAGTACCCCCTCTGTATGCTTGCAGAGACCCCTACAGTAGGGAAACATGCAAAACAGTGTCCAAACCTTTGTGTTTTAGCTTTATTTATGTCTTACACAGCATCCCAACTCTTTAGCTGACTTAATAACTTTAGCTAAAGTGAATAGTTAGTCTAATTCATTAGTGCAGCATTACTGGATCACCTCTGTTTGAAGTGATATAATATGATATACAAC
Source organism: Rhamphochromis longiceps (assembly GCF_057381845.1). Lineage (NCBI taxonomy): Eukaryota > Metazoa > Chordata > Actinopteri > Cichliformes > Cichlidae > Rhamphochromis > Rhamphochromis longiceps. The sequence goes on from NC_140572.1 coordinate 10,997,155, forward strand.
TATCACTGAAACAGCAAACTTTGTAAATAAGCAAACAACACTTCTCATTCTCTAAACGTTTGGCCACAGCTGTAGATTATACTATCAGTGCTTGTTCACTCTTGACAATAATTACATTTCTAAATTCTCTTTGTGCATTTACAGGTAAACAATATCTAATATTTTATCTAAATGACTGCTTTGTCTTTGAAAAGGGTGAAGAGCCTGAGGCCGGTGACAGTCCAGTTCTACTCTAAGTACATCCTTACTGTGGCTCACAGGACAAGGCCACATTCCTGTCCTGCCAGAAGAGAAGACAAACGTCAGAGTCTTCATGCAGTTCAACCACACCTGTCATATTCCATATGACAGGGGTCTCAAACTCCAGTCCTCAAGGGTGGACTGGAGTCATGCAACTTTTCCATGCCCTCGAGGACTGGAGTTTGAGACCCCTGCCGTATGGTGTTCATGCTGTTTTCTACCCCACAGTTACAGCATGTCTGACTGCCTGTTCAGCATATGCAAAAATATATGAGTTTAAGCATGTGATGACTAAGGCCTTCCATTATGGTGTTTGTCATCACATGTCACAGACATCTGGATGATCATTTGGAATAAACTAAAAACTTGTTACTTCATCTTTTATCTTTATTATTATTATTATTGTTGTTCTTATTTTACACTTTTCATGGTTAGGCATTAGGTTTATTTGTAGTAGTCCTTTCCAACGTCTTTCCCTCTTCCATGTTACTGTGGCAGCTTGTCAGCATCTATTTGGGTTTGGAAGTGGAACAGAAAGTCAGGAAATCCAAAGTGCCATTAAAACCAGAAGAGGTTCTTATATTTCAGAAGAAGGGATTAATTCAAAAGAAATGACATCAATGCCATATTTTATTTAGGAACACTAGAGAGCACTTTGCAAAATAACACATTCTTATAATTTCACCCTCAGATGAGCCAAGCTACGACTGTCAGGGAATGTGGTGTAGGTACAGAGCATATGAGAGTGGTTAAGTTAATGTCTCTTGTCTAGATGAAGGCACAATAGGGATCAATGGCAAGGCGTAGAGATTCAGTATCTTCAGTCTTCAGTGGACACTCCATTTCTGGCACAAAACACCTGTAAAAGATGGTCGATTTAGGAGGTGACCCGACAACTTCAGCCTGTCAAACATAGTAATGGAGCAGTATGTTTAAAAAATATATCTAATTAAGCATGCACTCAGTACCCTAAGAATTATTATGGTAGTTAAACACAGTGATAGTTGTATATCATATTATATCACTTCAAACAGAGGTGATCCAGTAATGCTGCACTAATGAATTAGACTAACTATTCACTTTAGCTAAAGTTATTAAGTTAGCTAAAGAGTTGGGATGCTGTGTAAGACATAAATAAAGCTAAAACACAAAGGTTTGGACACTGTTTTGCATGTTTCCCTACTGTAGGGGTCTCTGCAAGCATACAGAGGGGCACTCTGAGAGGGTACAAGATGACAACTTTGGAATTCTACTAGAAACAGTCGATCATATTTGTTTGTCAAAGCTGAATTCAGGGCAAACTACGCTAAATTAGCGTTTTTAGCTAACAGCTACAATAAGCATAACAGTTACCTTACGGCTATCTTTTGTTAACATGACGCTTGTTCTTATACATGTAATACATTTATTACCAACCTGAGAGTTTATCCGCTGGTCATTCGACATGACGAATGACTTCTGAAGTCTTAATTCAGCTAAAGACGCTGTAGATTCCCGTCGGTAACACTTTCGGTCCACTAGTAAAACGTAGTTCTATTAATCTGCGCTTGAACCGGAACCGGATGTAAGTTCCAAAAAACTGAATTTTGGAACTGAAATTGAATTGTAGAACTGAAACTGAATGGTGAGAAGTGAAACTGAAATTATTCGAGAGCTGAATTTTTAAAGGATAAAATGCAGTTTCAAAGCAAATCAATTCATTTTCAAAATATAAATTCAATTTCAATTTAGTGATGATCATTTTCAAACCATAAATTCAATTTCAAATTAGACTAATTCAAATTCAGTTTTCAAAAGCATTTATTCAAGTTACAATTCAGATTCAATCGGAGCAATTCAAATTCAAATTTAACTTATTCAAATTCAGTTTCTGATGGCACAGATTTCTGCCCATAGTCCTGTTTAATTAGCCCAGTTCAACTTCCAGGACTTTCTGATCATGCCTAGAATATTTACTTACACAAATTGAGGCTATCGATTGAACGTTAATAAAATGATAGCTGTCACTGACTGTGGGCTGACAGAGAAGATGATACAGAGTAATCAAGTCTGACATACAAGACACACTGATGGATTTTTTGTTGTGTTCATACACCACTCTTCACTCAATCATTACTCATCATTAATGTGTTGCTCTCCTCCACAGTGTGTCTTGGTCCCATCTCCCTCCCCTCACCCAATGGCTCCCCTCCCTGAGCCTGGTTCTGCCGGAGGTTTGCTTCCTGTTTATATCAAAGCCCTTTCTCATAGGGGGTCATCTGTTGTTTGGCGTTTTCTCTGTATTGTCGTAGGATTTCCACCTTATAAAATAAAGCACCTAGAGGCAGCTGTTGTTGTGATTTGCTGCTATATAAATAAAACCGAACTGAATTAAATAGAGGTAGAATGCTTTCGGAGCTAAAAAAAAAAGAAGAGATTTTTAACACAAAAACATTTCTCCCCTCAGTCCATCAGGCCAAAACCTTTTCCACAGTCATGATACAAGTAGTCTTAAATGCAGATTCATGGAATCTTACTTGAGTGACTCGTCCACTGTGACCATCTCCACTGGATAGAGCTGGACTCCAGACAAATCTTCCTCTGTGTTCACCCTGATGCACAAAACACAATAGTAATGCCACAGAGTGCTGGCTTGCAAATGAGAAAAACAAACTAAAAACAAAAACATGACTTCAGTCAAGTTTAATTCTCTCATAGTTTAAGTAAGTTCAGCAGTGGTAACATAGTGCTGCAGATATGAATTATTACTCAGCAAAGGGAAACAGACTATGGATACTCTTATAGACTCACTGTGGTGTCACTTAGCTCTAACTAACACTCAGCTGTTGGTGTTTTTCACCTGCTGGGGTCCTGCAGCAGTTCCACAGCCTCTTTTAGCTGGTTGATCATGTCGATGTGGAGCTCTGTGCCCCCTGTGACTTTTGACCTGCAGCCACAAAGATAGAAATGAGAGTCATGTATATGTACAGTGTATTTACACGGGTGATGATGGTGCCATATCATAAAATCACAGCTGGTAAAATCCCTCAGAGGATACTTGTAGATTCTAAATTGTCATCAATCAACAGAAAGAAACACAAAAAAATCACTACTGATTTTGAATGATGCTGCAAAAAGATACTGAATAACCTGTGCTAATAAAAGTAGAAGAAAAATATCTAATTATGACATACAATACAATAATCTACCAATAAATGAGGAGAAACTAAACGTGAGTCATAAAGTGGAAATCGAAACGACACTATGCTCACGAACTTACGTTTGTTGTGTTGACCAGTGAGAGTCTTCTTCTATCCTGAGGGGCTCGTCGAAGTCTGCTGCCGTCCTACCCTGCAAAGACAAGCGTACGCAAATCAGCAACAGCTGCAGAAATCACATGATCCACAGTCCGGCTCAGAGACGTTACCACTTTCTCCTCCGTACAATTAGAAAACAGAGTCCTTTTTCTTCATCCATTCCTTCCATTCTTTATGCTTTTCTTGTTTCTTACTCTTTTCTAACAGCAAGTCTTTATTCTGCAATTTGACTGTAGAGTACTTTGGTATACAGAGGAGTTCACGGCCAATTCAATGACTAGAAGCAATGTGCAACTGGAGAATAACATCGGCAGAGGTAAAAACTGAGTTTTGATGATGTGAAACCCGTTTGTACTTTTAACTTGGAATAAGCTAAAAAAAGGTGGATGAACTCCAATACTAAGTAGAGCTGGCTCTCTTCATGACAATTCAAGCAAAACTTTTAAGTCTAAAAGGAATTTTAATTGAGATTAACATAAAGTGACAGTTTATGCTGCAGGCTCCATTTAAACAAACCGCATGAGCCTAAAACGACAGGCAGCGTAACTAATGCTGGAATAAAGTAACCCAGTGAACATAATAGTTTTACATAACCTCAATCAGAGGGAGGCATTATGCATGAAGTGAACCATTTACTGCATCAATTTTTAACTGAAGCACTCAGAGGTGTGCAGACGCAACACAACACGAGCTCTTGCCTTGATGTAGTTGATGAAGCGAGTGCTGAGAGAAGAGTCTCTGTTCTGGTCTCTCAGGGCTTCCGTAGGGCTCTCCTCAATCAGCTGCACCGAGTCAGAGTTTGGGTCTGCTGAAATGAAGGAAACATGAACTCTCAGTTTTAAGCTGAAGTGTAGGCTGTAGAATTCTGCACCACAGGTTTGATAGAATATGAAAAATATGGGCACAAAAGCACAACTCCCATGAAAGTGAACCCATGAAGGATTATAATTACCTGCATAACCAAAGTTATAAAGGGACTTGTAAACGTCACAGCTCCATCAATTTTAGTCAGTCATGCGTAACGCAGCACAAATATCTGCCCGGAGCCGTTGCCAAGACAGATGTCGAGTGGCAGAATGTGCAGGAGAAGCGATTGGAGGAAAGCAGGTCAGGTGCGTGAGTTAGCCCTTAAGTCAGCTCTTAAAACCTTTGAGAATTCTTTCCCTAATTTTTTGTGTTTGTTTAAATTTCATTCATTTTCTAAACTTTTCACAAGAAAATTGGCGATAAATAATAAAAACCACAGCAGGAGCTTGCTGCTATTTTAAAAACAACACATTTGTCAAATATATAATATGTAAAACATCTTTGTGATGCCAGGATTAAGGATTTGTTTAGAAATATAAATAACCTCTTTTCACTCATCTCAGTTCAGTAAATGTGACCCTCCATCAGCTCTAACCTAATTAAGGCTGATTGAAGTCTATTTAAACTGTGTCTGGGGAGCTGCTGCTGTTCTTTAATAGAGTTCAACAGCCCAGATACTTTTACACACACAGCTGACAGGTTAGAAAAGCAAAACTACTAAACCCTCAGTTTGTACACTGCTGAACCACATCGCATGGCAGGGCTCGTACGGGATCTCCTGACTTGTAGATGGTGCTGAGCACTGCTTCATGCTGCATGAACAAATCCAGCAGCAGATAAATAATTGTGCAAGTCTGTTGATTACTTCACTCTTTCCTCTTTTCCATAATCATTGACTGAATCACTCAATGTGCATTCTCAAATTGGTTATGCTTTTTTCTCAACGGAGTCAAGTCCAGATGATGTTTATGCTCCCAAAGCATGAGTAATAAGAGCGCACGTGCACACACTATTCATTCACATGGATCCGGGCTGTCCAGAGAGTTTAACCAGGTGACAATAGATAGCATAATACAGTTTGTCTACCATCGCCACATGCTGGCCACTCTGTGTGTGTGTGTGTGTGTGTGTGTGTGTACCTGTCAGAGAGCTGATGTGTTCACTCGAGTCGTCTTTGCCGATTCCCTCCTCTGTGATGTGACTCATTGGCACATTAAGGCTCAGACTGTCTTCATCTGACGGCTGAAACAAGCAATGAAACGGCTTCAGAGCTGAAACAAAACTGTGAGAACCTCAACACAAGAACACAACAACTGATGAGTGTTAAAAGTGTAAACGTTCTCAGTTGTAGTTTATTACTTTTCTCGTAGTTTTGGGTCAGGAAAAGCATATCAGTTGCAAATTAGAGTTTATAATTTCAGTTTCGCAGACCTGGAGCTGGCTGCTGCCTTGAATAGCTTTCTATCTCAACAATGACCAAAAGTGTGAATTAGTAACAAAGAAAAAATGTGTTCATTCTAAAATGAAAAGGAGATCTCTGACTCCCACTGATGCGACGTGACGTCAGTTTACAGAATCCTACAAAATTCCTCTGCACTGCACGGATAAAGACTACGAAAGACAGAAAAACTTTTAGCTTATCAGTTCAAATGAAGAAAATAACTTCAACTAAACGTTAAGTTGCCCCTAATTACAAGATGAGGCCAAAGTGCCTCCGCTCTAACAGTATTTCATTTCAAGACCAAATCCAGAAGAATCTCAAATTCAAAGTCAAATATTAAAATTTTCAGTTATTTGTCATTTATTTTAACTTTGTATTAATTCATCTTAAATAATGCTCTTTAACAATTTACTGTTAAATGTAACAATTCATTTTTTGCCATTTTTCACAATCATTTACTCACAAGTCCACAAAAGAAATAACAATTTGCAGAAAAAGTGAGTGACGTCTAAACGGGTCCGTCTTTTAATGTCACCGCACTCACTCAGATACACCGACTTACAGAGGAAAAAAACGATGAGCTGGTGTGATTAGAAAATGAGGATTAAAGGAGTAAAGATGAGTGTATTAAGTACATGTCTAACGCATATTTGTGCATGGATACATACACACACATAACTATACACCTATATTTGAACATGTTACAGTCATATTGGTACAAATGTACAAAATCCCCCCCCACACACAGACACACAGATGCAGAGACACACAGATGCAGAGACACACACACACACCTCAGTAGCAGACAGTCTCTTGTCTCCGTTGTCGCTGCCGACTCCTGAGTCACTGTCCTGCTTCTTCTGCTGCTCCATGTCTTCCACACTGCAGACACAAGACACAGGTCACACACCTGACACACACACAGGAGGCAGGCGTGTGTGTGTGTGTATGCACAGGCGAGACAAAGAGCAAGGGAGCCACAATGACAGAGAGGGAGACAGAGAGAGAATGCTCCCCCTCCCCTCTCTGCTTCTCATGCTGCGTTCACACTGCTGTGTAAATTCTGATTGGCTGTTTGGATTTAACCTTTAACTGCTGTCATGAAAGTTTCAGGGCATCTACAGGTGTAAGCCGGTTAAACAAAAACTTTTTTTGACGTCACTGCAATCAACATTTAAAAATGAAACCTACAACCGAACTACACAGACCACAGCAAACAAAGTAAAGCCTTCATCATCCTCACTTCCATCACTGTACTGCATGTCTGCATGTACCCTCTCCCAGGCCTGAAGTATTCTTCAGGAATTTATTTAGTATTTTTATGCATCTTCTCGGCATTCTTTAACTTTACACATGTAAAGACAGCCGAATGTGTAATGAGGAGAAATTCTTGAGGTGACAGGACTAAAGAGAGACCCATCTGAACCACCAGTAGTACAGCTCAGCCTGCTATGTAGACACCCCTATGGCATCAGTTTGAAAATCCTACATTACCTTCTTCTCGAGTTATCGCATTCACAAGATTTTCAGAAAACTTGAACTTTGACCTTTCACTTTAGGTTCATGTCACAGAGATTCAGAGTAGTCTGAGATGATTTGTAAACGTGCCTGTGTTATTGATTTCAAGCTCATTCTGGAGTTATTGGGTTCACAAGATTTCAATGAAACTTGAACTTTGCAATTCAAACGTGTTCAAGATTTATTTTGTAGACACACCTATGGTATCAATCTGAAGCTCCTACACTGCCTCATTCTCAAGTTATCTCATTCACAAATTTAGGTTAGGTTTTCACTCTGCCCGCCCAGCCTGCCCGGTGGAGTGACAAGAATACTCCGTCAGCCTTTTACAGCTGAGGGGCAGCAGCCTAAGCAAAGTTTCTGAACCTTAGGACGCAAAATTTAATTTAGGACCTTAAACAATCCAATGTCACATGTTTTTCACTGCCAAGCTTTCTATTAAGCCCCATGGATGGCATGAAGTTCCTATACTTAATCCTTCATTGATTTAAAGTCATAGCTTCCTTAATGTTTTATATTACTTAGACAGTTAAGTGCTTTTTTTCTGGCCTATGAATAGAACGACTTGATGCGATCAGACAGAGGAAGCCTAAAATAATATTAAACAATAAAGAAGCTCATTGAGTGGTTAATATGATAGTTAAAATAATAATAATAATAATAATAATAATAATAATAATAATAATAATAATAATAATAATAATAATAATAAGGTGTAAGCCTTCAAATAGAGTTTAAATCAACTTTTTCTGTAAGACTTTTCTTAAACAAACTGACCTGTCATACTCTGTATAATATTGAAATCTAAAGCATTATTAAACAAATTCTATTATGTTTATTATTTATTCATAATAGAACAAATAGAATATATTTGTTCTATTGTGATAAAACATCCCTATTTGATCAAGGGAAGATCTGAAAAAAGGTTTTAAAAATCAGTGTTTTAGAAAACACACAGGAGTCAAATACAAGGGCATCTGGGGAACTTTAATTGGCCGTGTGAACACTGGCCTGTGGCAGTCTCCAAGCAACTGAACAATAATGAGGCACTGGAATTGCTCACACACACACACACACACACACACACACACACACACACACACACACACACACACACACACACACACACACACACACACACACACACACACACACACAGCATTTTCTAATAACCCTTCTGTGAGCAACAGTGTCACTCCTCTCCTCTCATCTCCTTGATCATGATTCTACAAGTGCAGTTGCTTCATAATAGCCCACACAGGTCACTTTAAGTCTGAGACAAATTAGGGTTCATCCATCTCTCTGTGACCTCTGACCCCCTGACATCCTCATCATGTCACTAAAAGACTAAAACTCGTGTAATAGCCAAAAAAATATGCCATCATAAGCAAATGCTATGAGCAGATCTGGAACTTGGACTGTGTTGTTTTACTTTGGCGGGGCACTCTTTCTTCATTTGGTAAACCATAAACGGAGCCATGCTGGGTTTCATTTTTATCTAGCTCTGTTTAAGGTCATCGTATTAATGGGGTTTTAAAAATAGCATCACTCTGTTCTCAGCTTCCTCTGGAGTGAGACGGCAAACGACTGCACCTCACAGAAGCGTACTAATTTATTATCCACAGCCTTTTTTTGAGTGAAAGTGGCATTGCATGTTTATGAAAAACAAAGCTGAGAAACAACAAATTCAGAGTGATGGCTTGTAATAATGTTTCAGTGAAAGACGAAAAAAGAATCGGAAGCATTTGAGGATCACAGAAGACGACTAAGAAGAAATCATAGAGCAGGAATAGAAGACTTCTGTTAAAATAAATATGAAGTTGAACTTTAGCATAATCTGTCTTTCAGAATCATAGCTTGTCAAAGTCAGGGATTGGTCTAATTTCAGTAACCCTGCATGGAAAACACAGCCAATCAAAAACGGCTCGTCTACCAATTCAAAGATTGGTGGTTCCGCTCTGCACTTCTCCAGTCTGCATGCCAAAGTATCCTCGAGCAGGATACTGAACCCTGAGTTGCCCCTGATGCATCTATCAGTGTGAGATAAAAGTGTGTGTGCGAATGGGTGAGGCTGTAGCATAAAGCACTTTTGAGTGCTCAGTTAGAATGGAAACCACTATAAGTACCAGTTCATTTCCCATAAAATCAGTGACGTCACCAACTGTGTATTGAATCTAAATGCAATCGATTATCGATGGAATGCCAATCAGCAGGCGGTGCTGTTTTCTGGTATTAATTGAAAATATATGGAGCCAAAAAACTGACATATTAACGTATAAACCAATAAGCAACTTACTGGGTTTGGGGGGGGGGGGGGGGGGGGGGGGGTTAACATATTCCCACACTATAAGGCGCACTTAAAAACCTTTAATTTTCTCAAAAATCTACAGTGCTTACTCGACAGTGGTTGTGCTTACTGACCTCGAACTGCTTTTATGTGGTACACAGCACTCAAAGATCTGCCAAAAAATGTTTTAGTATTACTTTGGTAAGCTATGAAGGCGCACCGCTTGATGAATTGTCGGAGCATTATTTTACCATGTGTAACAATTAAGTTAAAACATCCAGGAATCCATGAAAATAGAAGTTATTAAATTTAACGGAGTTAAAAGTTAGCAGGAAGTTAGCTCGCTAGTTTCCACCTAAACATGATATTGCATGTTCTGACTGAGAGATTTCTGAAAAAATTAAAACGTACAGCTCTGCTATCACTTCCAACATGAATGAAGACAGAAAACTAAACAGCAGTGACGTTTGTAGGGTTATTGAAATTTGGCTAGCTGGTATATAATGATTTGCTACGTGATCGCTAGTGACACAGCTATGTTAGTATAACATAAACACAGTGAAGCTGGAGGATGAACACTAACATTTTTCCACTCGATAAAAGTTAACGTGAGGGTTCCTGATGGTTAGGGACAAAAGCAATCACATGGCAGGATGATACAAACGGACCAAACTTCAGTCAGGAGAACAACTGAGAAAATCCATCCACAATACCAGATTAGTCATTAATACACTGCAACATCATCGGAAAAGAGCAGCAGAGAGAATTCAACATTAATGAATCAATGCAAGAAGAATGAGTGGAGTAAAGTTCGACTTATCTGACTGTTTTGTTTTGCTTATAATCTGGTGCGCCTTATATACGGTCCGAAATATACGGTAGTTATTTCTGGAGTGGCCACTTTAGGTGGTTCCAAAACCAAATTAATTCCCATAGACAGACAAGTCAGAATCCTCAACTTGATGGCATTAAAGAGTTTACAGCTTTTCCCAACGTCTTTACAGCAGAAATAAAATGGGGGGGAAATCTGCCAAACAGCAAAGCATGACAGCTGCAACAAATGATGAGCTTAAAACCAATCTGAAAATTACTAACCGTCAGAGAAAGAGAAAGCAGACCTGTTGCAGTGCTGTAGTTTGTCAGTCTGGTTTCTGTTCTGGCGTTTTATATGTATGGACTCTATATCCACACAATATCAGCGCTCCCTCTAGGTCACCCCTTCATACCTTGGATGTTGCTGATGCTTTTATCTTGTGTGTCATGTGGAGTTTATTTAATCAAAGAAATCAAGAAGACAAGTGACAAAAGCATGAACAAGAATGAAAGCTAAAGGAAAACCTGATTTACATGTAAGTGTAGAGTCTGTGTGAACTACAGGAGAACAGAAACTGTTTTTCCTGCCCACATCCTGGGAGAGTTTCATGTGGGCAGGAAAAACAACTCAGCTGAAGCTGAGTGTTGAAGGACCTGAAGAGGCAGAATTTTTATTTCCTATGTATTTCTGTTTTTACCGTACTTCCCTCCAGCCCTCACCAGTTGCCCACCAGCTTTTTAAATATTTTATTCTTTATTCCTTTGCTTTTTGACATTACATCGCTTGGGTTAGACAAACTAGAAGTCCTTAATCCTAAAGCCTTTGGTAATCCCCCGACTTTGGATTGGAGGATGGATGAAATGACATAAATTCATTCTATACTGTACTCTGTAGATGTGAGTACTGTTCCAGTTTCATAATACAGTTTTACCTCAGACACACAGCTAGATTCCGGGTCAATCGACTGTCTGACATGATTTCTCTGCCTCCTCAGATGTTGTTCCCTACTCTGCCAACAAGAGTTCAAACTGTGCCACCAACATCCTAAAATATGTATGAAAGCGGTCATGACAAAACTTCAAGTGCTGGATCAAACCATGAAATTCTCCTTGCTGCTGCTGCCCCATGAGAACCGGATGAACCCAGAATCTCTGTTTCTTCCTTTTCTTGTTTAGAAACATCAGGACCAGCTCATCATCGCTTGATGTCAACTTCATTTTTTCCACATTGCATTTTTTCAAAAGATGAATTTTCTCACAAAGAAACAACGCTTTAACTGTGTACAGGGTGGGCCATTTATATGGATACACCGTAATAACACCGTGATAAAATGGGAATGGTTGGTGATATTAAAGTCCTGTTTGTGGCACATTAGTATATGTGAGGGGGCAAACTCCTCAAGATGGGTGGTGACCATGGTGGCCATTTAGAAGTCGGCCATCTTGGATACAACTTTTGTTTTTTCAATAGGAAGAGGGCCATGTGACACATCAAACTTACTGGTAATGTCACAAGAAAAACAATGGTGTGCTTGGTTTCAATGTAACTTTATTCTTTCATGAGTTATTTACAAGTTTCTCTTTGTTCACAGCCATTGACATGTCGAAGAGGTTAACACGTGAGGAGCAGATCGAAATTGTGTTGATATCTGGTGAACGCAGTAACCGGGTCATTGCAGCAGATTTCAATGCAAGACACCCTACGAGACCACCCATCTCCCATGCTACAGTCAGCAAACTGCTTGCTAAGTTTCGTGAAACTGGTTCAGTGTTGGATTTGCCAAAATGTGGACGCAAGAAAACTGTCACTAATGAAGAAACATCAGTGGCTGTCCTAGCTTCATTCAGCAAGAGCCCGAAGCGTAGCACTCGCTGCATGTCACTGGAGAGAGGCATTAGTCGAACATACCTTCGGCGGATATTAGCTACTCACAAATGGCACCCTTACAAACTCCAGCTACTGCAGCATCTCAACGTGGATGACCCTCACTTCACGCAGAAGATTTTGTTCAGTGATGAGGCAAACTTTTATGTGAATGGTGAAGTTAACAAACAAAACTACCGCTATTGGTCTGACACTATCCCACATTGGATGGATCCCTCCAAGACTGTTGGAACAACAAAAGTGATGGTTTGGTGTGGTATATGGGGTACAACGATAGTGGGTCCATTCTTCATCAATGGAAACCTCAAGGCCACTGGATATTTGAAATTGCTACATGATGATGTGTTTCCCTCTTTATGCACTGAAGCTGGCACGTTCCCTGAGTTTTTCCAGCAAGATGGTGCACCACCACATTATGGGTGCCAGGTCCGAGCATTCCTAGATGAACAGTTTCCTAGAAAGTGGATTGGTCGTCGTGGGCCAGTTGAATGGCCCCCAAGGTCTCCCGATCTGACCCCCTTAGACTTTTATCTTTGGGGTCATCTGAAGGCAATTGTCTATGGTGTGAAGATACGAGATGTGCAGCACCTGAAACTACGGATACTGGATTCCTGTGCTGGCATTTCTACTGCGGTGTTGCTATCAGTGTGTGAAGAGTGGGAGAAGAGGGTTGCATTGACAATCCAACACAATGGGCAGCACATTGAACACATTTTCTAAGTGGTCAGAAACTTGTAAATAACTCATGAAAGAATAAAGTTACGTTGAAATCAAGCACACCATTGTTTTTCTTGTGACATTACCAGTAAGTTTGATGTGTCACATGGCCCTCTTCCTATTGAAAAAACAAAAGTTGTATCCAAGATGGCCGACTTCTAAATGGCCACCATGGTCACTACCCATCTTGAGGAGTTTGCCCCCTCACATATACTAATGTGCCACAAACAGGACTTTAATATCACCAACAATTCCCATGTTATTACGGTGTATCCATATAAATGGCCCACCCTGTGTATAAGTTTGAAACTGTGTGTAAAGGCCTTAATGCTAATTTGCATAACCAGGCAAAACTGTCCTCTGCCAGAGACCTGGGAGCTTGAGAGTCCAGTATCTTTGGTGTTCCTAGGACTGCGCACTTCTGGACAGAGATCTCAGATGTTGTTCCCGGGACCTGCTGGAGCCACTCGCCTAGCTTGGGAGTCACCGCACCTAGTGCTATGATTACCACTGGGACCACCGTTACCTTCATCCTCCACATCTTCTACAGCTATCACTACAGCTGTCTTCCTCTGCTTGTTAGCCTTCACCATTTTGCCCTTCTGTATCTGCAAGTCCCACAGGATCTTAGCTTGGTCATTTTTCGACCACCCTAGGGAGCGTCTCCCATTTTGACCTCGAGATCTCCAGGCCATACTTGGCACAGATGTTTCTGTATACTATGCTGGCCACTTGGTTATGGCGTTCTATGTATGTTCTGCCTGATAGCATCTTGCAACCTGCTGTTATGTGCTGGATTGTCTCAGGGGCATCTTTACACAGCCTGCACCTGGGGTCTTACCTGGTGTAATATGGATCTTGTGCTCAGAGCTTGTTCCTGTGCTGCCATGAGTATTAGTTTATAGGTGGCCAGCACTGCAGGGGTTGTTTGTTTGTTAGTTTGTATTCCTACCATTGTTTCATCTGTCAATTTCTTTCTTTTTACATTGCTTCCTGTTTGTATTGTTATTCACTCTGTTTAGCTCACTTCTTTTTCTTTTCTTTGTATCACTGTGTGCAGTCCATCAACCCATTTCTCTGACTGCTTCAACAAGTCTTTCTTTTGTCCCTGAGATATGTGCAGTCTTTTTTTTGTATGTCCTTACTAGGTGTCATCATTCAAGGATTGTAGTCTTTCATTCCTTTGTCTACTTAAATGTTTTCTTCCTGTATTCACTCCCAATTCCTTTATTCATCAGTCACAGAGAACATCTCACGCACCGGTGATGAGATTTTGGACAAACCTTTCAGTATGATGGCAGTCTGTCACTGCTACCCAGCTGGGAGCCGGAGAAAGGATCAGTTTCAGCTGACTAATGGAGGATTTGGCTACAGGCTGAGAAACTGAGCAAGCTCAGATCACAGACAGTTTCTGTCTACGTGTAATGTTGTTAAAACCATACGAAATAATGGCCCTGGGGTGATGTAATGTGCTTCTGGCAACTATCTTGGCAGTCCAAAGCTTAAAACAACTTACAGCATTCATAAATAACCTAAAAGTCACAAAAATTTGAAACAAATGTCTCAAATGTTTTCTCTGTTTGCTAGTTTTCTCATATGTCCTAAACTTTTCTAGAAACAAATGATGGAGTGGGATGTGGATGTATCCTGTACACTAATACTCAATAAAACTGAGTATTTCCAGGACTGGGAATACAGTTCAGATGTGAACCAAAAAACAGAAAAAGCTTCAAAAGTTCATGATTTTACGACTTGAGTCAAATTATAGCTTTTTCTTGCTGCTGTTACACCCAAATTTCCCCTGAGGGACAATTAAAAGATTATTCTATTCCATTATGCCATGTCAGTAGTTATATATAGTATACTTTCTCTTTGTCAGGTTAACAAAACTGAAAGAAACCTTTGTTCAGGTTAAAGGTACAGTCAGTCATTTCTTTGAGGCCACTTAATAAAACAAATGTTGTAATCATAAATATAAATTAATAAGTGTGTAATTATTTCTTAGGACAAAATGATGCATTCTCATAAACTTAGTACATCAAAGGAGAACAGAACTCGTAGACAAATTTTATTTTGCGTCAGCACCTTCAGACTCAAGATATAAAAGATCATACCTGTGTTTTACCAACGGAGCAAACCCACGAAGGAAAGAGACAAAGATCCAGATCAAAGTCCATCCTCTCCTCCCTAACCTTAAAGCTAAGAACAAGCTGGCTACATAACAATCGCTTTAAGCTAACATCACACCTACTAATGCCAGAGTCAAGTGTCCTAGAAATAACACTTTCCCTCTGATAAACAGTTTTTATATTCTCACATCGTAACAAGAGTTTATTCGCTAAGCCTCGGAGTCCAACAATGTTAGCCTCACTTCAATGAAATTTTCACCAACACCATGCAACGCATACTGACAGAAAAGTTCAGGATATCCTCAAAAACTCACACCAATATCACTGTGATCACAGAGAAGTGAGCTTTACTGACTCATCAGACCCCTTTCACAAAGTTTTACAGTCTCCTGCATAGTAAATAGAAGCGGATACTTCTCACGCAGCATTGACAGCTGAGGTAAACTGCAGACTGAGCCTAACCAGATTTTTTTTGAGGTGACTCAAGGAAAAAAAAAAAAGCTAAACCCTGCAAATATTTAGTGGACACATATCACTTTTTATTTATTTTTAAAAGTATTTATTTTTTTTGATTTATTGTTACATGTTGCTATTATTCAAATATTAGAAAATATAAAAATGTCTTTTTTACACAATTGGTAGCAGACACATGGTGGCCAGCCGTGGCCACTATGGCTCTTTTGCTGACTAAAGCACGTTTGTCCTGCAGCAGCCACTGTAGCTCGGATTATACACTTTGGGAGGGGGAAGAAAACAATTAAGTCGCTGAATTCTTGCAGGTTACATCCCATGCTAATTTTGAAACCCATCATTTAGCTTTAAAACTAAAACCATCACTAGCTGCAGTATCATCATGCTACTCAGACAAGAAGCCAAACAGAAACAGTTCTATCACTGTGTCTGGTTTTAGGTACTGGAACCATGAGGCAACACTGCCATCACAAGTCAACATAGACTCAACATCTTGCTCTGTTATTTTCACCCAGAATACCATTAATGAAAAAACAACAAAAATTGCATTGCTACATAACCGCTAGCAACCCTATTCACTTTAATGATAAAGAATTGACATTTCGACACCAGAACGTTGTCAAAGACGTACAGTCTAACTGCACTACAAGAGCAGACGCTGATAATGAAGAGAAGATAATCCCCCCCAGCTGTGTGATACCACGGTAACTGACCTGCCAGTGGTGGGCCTTGATAAGTTGATTCGCCCCATGACAGGCAGGTAGAGAGAGTCAGGCATCTTCTCGCTGCGACATGCCTCAATGCTCAGATACTTGAATATGTGAACTTTGCCCTTTATACAGATCTGAATAATGGGAGGAAAAGGGACTCAAATCAGCATCAAGTAAAAGTCCAGCTTTGCTTTGTTTTCTACATCATTTCAGCCTTTATTCACAAAGACTGCTGAGTCACTTGTGTCTTTTTTTAGCTCTTGCAGCTGCTCGTGCTTAACATTTCCAAAAGCAGGTACATAGCTTTATACTACCTATTGCAATACTGCTGCTATGCTGCTATGATCATGATGATTGCTGTAATGGCCAGATAATAGCCCTGTGCAGGAACATTAAGCTGAAATGATACATTTAAAAATATAAATTTATTATGAATGTCTGTTTCTTATATTAGGATGGTATCTAAAAAAATAAAGTAGGTTTAATTTTCAGAGATGTGCACCAAGAATTTATGTCGAATCATGACTCAGACACAAAGAATAGTGGAAGATATAAAGTACATTAAGACAAAAGTGTGTGTGTGTTTGTTTATGTACCTGTGCGGGTGGACTCTGCAGTGGATTGTTTTCTAACTGGAGAGTCTGGAGCTGTTTCATCTTCCTGTAACACACTGGGATGGTGGACACTTTGTTACAGGAGAAATCGAACTTCACCAGAGGAAGATCAGCCAAGTCTGTAGGAAGACACAAACGCACAAACATCAGGCAAACAGCTCTGGTCATCTGCTCCTTCAGAGCGAGCAGATTTGTTTTGATTTGGCTTATGTGATATACAATGCAGCACATAAGGGGATTATATCTCATCAGAAAACTTCAGGGTTATCTTTTTTTTTTACCCAAACCATGTTTGTTTTTCTTTTACTTTCTGCCCAACAATAACTTGAATGGAGACACCCAGGAGGTTTAAAGTCTGACCCTTTTGGTTGATTTTTGCAGAAGACAACACTCAAAATTTGAGACAAACTGCACCTTTGAAATGCCAGCAAACTAATGGATTTAATCTTCCCGGGACTTTACCCCTGCTGTGAAAATGCTAATCACAATGTGCTGGATGAACTTTCACTCCCCAGAAAGTTCCAGAACATTAGTTTTTTCGGGGGGGAAATTAATGTTCCTGGAACAGCGAGTGGAAAATCACTTTTGGAGAACTTAGGCGTGTCTCAGTGTCTTCTGTTTTCATGTAATCCAGACTGACTCCATGATGGTGAGATCTGTGGAGGTCGGATGATCTCTGCCAGAACACTTTGTTCTGTTCTTGCGTCTGAAGATAGCTCTTTGTGAATTTTCTTGCTGCAGAATTATTTTTAGACGGCTTAGACCTCTCTCTGATGGCACCGATGAGAAAGATTGCATCAACCTGCAACCTTAACCAGGCTGAAATGAGTGAATTCTTGTTATTTTGAACCAGGAATTCTTAAAATAGATGCTAAAGAACAACATATTTGGGCAGGAATATTGAAAAAGTGGCATTTATTTAATATGAAATGGTCAGAGCAAGATGCCCGCTCTCCTGCATCAGCTGCATAGACCATACCACCTGCCCAGTCAGGTGTGGGACATGGAAAAACATGCATTATCTAGTTTCTGCTGACATGCACACGCTTCAGTGATTTGCATAGAATTACAGATATTCAGGTGTTTTCCATAATACTACACTAAGAGGCTTCAGCACACACACAACCTGATTTTAAAATAGACCGATACCAGCAGTTTGTTTAGTGACAGTGGAAACCCCCCCTGCTGCTGATTTAGTTGATCTCAAGTAGACTACACACACTTACACTTTCACATGGGTAAAACCACCAACATGTTTCCCACCAGATAACACAATGCAGCTCTTGTTGTTATTTTCAGACTAGGTTTGTAATTGTTAGCAGCCCAGAGTCAAACTGTTTCTCTTCATGTGAACTTTATTCCTCATTAAATCCAAAATAACCTGGAAAACCTGGAACACCTCTCTTACACAGCGTTTTACTGGAGTGACTAAGCTGTAATTTAACAAAAGTGCCTGTTTTATGTTTAAAGAGTTATGTAGAGTCAATATACAAGCGTGCACACCTTCACAGAGTACCCAATATGTTAACAAGTTAGATGAAGAGGTTGACCACACACTTGATTACAGATTCCAGGTTGCAGCAAGCTTTGGAACCAGCTTTTAAACTAAACACGGTACATTTCTCTATGTATTTCTGTATTTCTTCCCACGGTATTGGGTTTTACACTGGAACAGTGATACAACACTGCTACCATGAGATCCAACTGGACATAACACCACCCCCCTTATGGTGGTACCATAGACAGTATAAGAGATGAATGTAGCTTCTGTGGGCAGATAAATGAAGCCAATGCTGAGGTGCCTTAAACTTGCATGCCTTATTTGTATGGCATTCGATTGCAATAGCTGTGGTTGCAAAAACACTTCCAGTCCTAAAGAAGTGTACAGGTATGGGATTTCATTTTTGACTGCTGTAAGCACTCTACTGGTCATTTATGCCCATAAACTCAACCTTGAAGCTAGCTTCCAAGTACCCAACCTTATTATAACAACAGGAACCTAGAGACCTTGAAGCTCACTTCAACTGCACTCACTGAGTGCAGTTGACATTAACTGAGCTAATGATATTTAGCTCAGTTAATGAGGTCTCTTTGCGCCTAAATCTACAATTAGTCGATTTAGAATGTAATTTTTTAGAAAGCGAGAATTGCAATGAATGAAAGGGAACAAATGCATTTTTCAAAATATCAAACTGTTTCTTTGAGCATATCATAAATATGGGAAACAGAAACACAGAATCATTTTTTCAAAAGGTTAACACAGATCTAAAACTTACCCTGAACTGCACTCAGACTACTAGCTTGCTAATGTTATCCAATGCCTGTTTTCCCCAGCTGCTTGGCTCTCCCTGATATTACGTGATTTGGAATTTATTACCAGAGTCACTGTAAGCTCATCTAAATGTTAAAAAGGCATTATATTTCTCACTGTGAAGCAATTTATCTCTCTATCTTTTCTAAGTCTTTGCAGTTATATAATTAACCTTTCTTTGAAACCTTTGAAACCTAGGGCAGGGATAGCTCAGTAGGTAGAGTGGTTGCCCCATGATCGGAAGGTCGGGGGTTCGATTCCCCTTAACAGCTACCCTGAGGTACCCCTGAGCAAGGTACCGTCCCTACACACTGCTCCCCGGGCGCCCAATGGCTGCCCACTGCTTCACTGAGTGAATGGGTTAAATGCAGAGAGCAATTTCCCCACGGGGCTCAATAAAGTACAATAATGTACACACTTTCTTTCTTTCTTCTTTTAGCTGAGGATAAACTGTGAAGGTTTTTAATGGTGCCTTTACCTAGACTGGCAAACAGTCATATACAAGAAATGTATAAACTTTCCGGACTCCTGGTCCACCAAACGCATTGTCCTTATTTGTCTTCTTTCCCAGTGTAAGATGTCCAAAAGAAATTCTCTATGTGAGTGTATGTGTGTGTTTACAGATCCTCAGACGGATGTTTGGGTTTGTGGGCAGAAACCAATGGGGGAACCATATCCTGCAGACTGCTAATGATGCGCAGCTCAGGAACCCATCAATTTTGACAGCATGATCATTACAGAGTGTTTAGACAGTTTCTCATAATTAAAACCACGTGTAGGCGGTAATAATGTCAGCTAAGCACATGTGATGGTGTGAGTGGTGACACCAGAAAGCATTCCTCTGGTTACTGGATAAAAATATTCTCTATACAGTACTCGATTAAATTATGCATAAACATATGTTCCCTTATGCCTTGAGATCACTCAGGACAAATGTGTAAATTTCATCTATAGTGCTCTAACAATTTTATTATAAAACCATCTGACTTTAAAACCAAAAAAACAACAGCAGCAGGCCAATCATGACAGCAGGGGAGACAATTCCTATAAAAGGTACAAACTACAAATTCTCTTTTCACTCCGTTCCCTTCATCTACTCGTAGGACTGGACTCAAAATCTGAGGTTCTAGATCTTGTGCTGAAACACAAACAAAATATACTAGGGTTCACAAAGTTTTTAACCTGCAACGGTATACAAAAACGGGAAAAAACTTGCAAATTACTCCTAAATCTTTTTTAAAAGAACAATAAACAGAAAACTTTAAAAGAACTGAGGCCTCAAGTTATCTAGCAGTCTGTTTACATATGTTCAGATATGCACAGCATCGAATCTGACTGCTGCACACCACCTCACAGGTCTGGAGATCTGAGAGCTGGGCTGATATGAACCATTTTCCTGGTCTTAGTGAACTGTGGCTGTCTGATGAGAAATCTGCAAAGTAGCTGTGCCTGAAATAAAACACAATAACTGCTGATTTACTTTAGATGTTACACTTTGGGCCTGAGTCACTCAGGCTAGAGACTAGATGAAGATTTCAGACATGGCTCATAGTTCTTTTCACAATGCAGATTTTTGTTATAACTAAATTACTAAATTTTTACAAGACCATCCATGTTTTCTTCTTTCTGGGTTGATAAATAGCTGCTAATAGCATTATTAGATGACTTATTACTTATTGAGGTACAAACTTGCAGAAGCCTCCTCTGATGTCACTGGAAGGAATATGAAATGTATAAAGGATTGACGACACCAGTCTGCTCCATTGCAGCCTTGATGCATTATGCTGCTAACCAAAGCTGCTGCTGCTGCCATGATAATTCTGGCTTTAAAGATCATTTTCCTACCAGCTCTGATCTTCTAGTTAGAGTCTGACTCTCTGACTTTATGCTATTGCCACCCTGAGCTTGGCTGACCGTTAAAAAGCCCTCAGCAGTCATGGTGGTCTTATCTCAGGGACTCTTCAGAGCTGCACAAGTTCAACAGATATTAAATCAAAAACAACATCCCTCCCTTTGTCGGGGCTGCCGTCCAGTCTGCCTGGTTGAAGCCCCCCTCCCCCCAGCACCGTGGTACTAAGCTTCTGAACCAGTTCAAAGCTCATCAATCAATCCAGGAGATGGTCATAAAGGTGAGGGGATGAGGATATGTAACAATTCAGGAAACTGGAGCAACAAATCCAAACCGGCTGAATAAAGCGATTGGAGTTGCTGTTGTTTATCATTCTGATCAACTATCTGCTGGCCTGACTCCATGTCTCGACTCTGTTTATCAGACTATCCAAATGCTGGACAACTGACAATGAAGACAGAAATTGATTTTTTTTTTTTTTTATATCTTGACTATATTGACTACAAAACAGGAAAAAAAAGATCAACAGACCCATTAATAACTAAAACAGCTATAAGCTCAGGCCCTAACTTAAAAAAAAATACTGTAGTCAGATTGTATTTGGGTACTGGTACTGGCCTTACATGCAGAGTTGTTCTGGTGTTTATAAATGGCTGCCCGCCATGTAAAAGCCAGTCTCTCTCCAGCCTATCAGTTAGTCAGACTGGGCGTTGTCTCACTAGATGAGCACCAGACCTTTGTGGCTGTTGCTCATCTCTGTGTCACTGACTTATTTCAGACCTTTTGGGCTGGAGGTCGCTCCTCGGTCACACTGAGGGTTAAGTATATTTTTAGGCCCAAGGATGGGTGTGGCAGTGCACGCAGAGGACTCTGTGGTCTCAGATGCACCTCCCAGTCTTGCATATGGAAGAGATTATTCCATTTCTGAATTTCACTCTAAATGAGAATTGACTTTCCGATCCTCGAGTCACAGCACGGAGTGCACAATAGGCTTCTGTAAGGTGCAGAGGTAAGGTGGGATCAAAAGAAAAGTGAAATTAAAAGGCTTAAACGCTGCCTAAAGGGAACATAAATCACCTTAATTACACACCTAAAGTCAAAACAAAGATTTCCAACCAAAATTCACCAGTCTTTAGGACACAGAGAGCTGAAAGCCTTCACTTTCTGAAAGTCATCAAGAAAGACAGGACACCGCAATTTGCCTTATACTGGGGGGGAAAAAAGGCACTCACCTTCTGGCAGGACACAGAGAAGGTTTCGGCGCACGTTTAGCTCGCGCAGAGCTTTGAGTCTGCCGATGTGACGAGGAAGAGCTGTGATCTCGTTGCAGCTGATGTCCTGCAGAGGACAAAAATAAACGAGGGGAGTGAGCGGTTAATATTTATGATTAGTAATTGTTTGAAATGCTCTCGGCAGCACGGGAGCAAACGTCACAGCTGAGCAGATGGTGCAAAGTCGAGCTGGGTTTTCATGCTGAGAGGACGCTGCTGGAAAGTTAATAAGCAATAAGACTTTAATACCATATCACACACATATACAGAGTCCAGGTATAAAGAAGAGGTGAGAGCAGTGATGTAGTTGCCTGAGCACAAAGAATTAAACTCACACTGACAAGAAGTGAAATAACAGTAAGCAATGGGAAGCTTCCAGGTTCTGAGTTATCTCAGATTTGTTTGAGCAGACAGTAGCTGCTTTTAGCTGAAGTGAAGGACACTTCTGACTGACATATGAAGGAGTGGGAATCAATTAGAAGAGACAATGTGCGATGAGCTAATCACTTTATATGTGGGCGGGGCTTTAGTTTAGAGTCAGGCTTGGCTCACGACACTTCAGCTTATTTCATTTTCACCCTAAAAAGACTTAAAGTGATGATGTGCCCCGATTGTCCTGCTGCTGACCAGAACTAGACCGTTTTCAGCTAACAGGCCAGGATGAGGACTGTCATTCTCATTAGCCTCTGCTCCCTGCACAGGAGTGCTAACAAGCAATGTGATTGTTTTGCCTGCCAGCAATATTCCATGTAAAGAGCTAAAACAGCATCATTGTGGCATACTGACTCTCCTCTGAAACAAAACGGACAGTGTAATGGGTCATGAAAATATCTTCCTCATCAACCAATCTGCCAGTGCTGCCATCTGCTGATTCCTTGTTTGCACAGCTCTGTCAGTCCTTGTAAAAATTCACTCTGTTCACAAGTTTGACCCAATCAGATCAGGTCGGTCAGCATCACGCACATTGTGAATGAGCTAATCACAGCACACCACCACCACCACTGGATAAAGTGAAATATCCCGCAGATGGGCTTCTGTCAATTTTTCTGTCAAAATCCAGCTTCCAGTTTGGATTCAGGAGACAGACACTATCTCTACTTTCAAGATTAGGCTTAAAACTTTCCTTTTTGCTAAAGCACATAGTTAGGGCTGGACCAGGTGACCCTGAATCCTCCCTTAGTTATGCTGCAGTAGACAAAGGCTGCTGGGGGATTCCCATGATGCATTGAGTTTTTCCTTTCCAGTCACCTTTCTCGCTCACTATGTGTTAACAGACCTCTCTGCATTGAATCATATCTGTTATTAACCTCTGTCTCTCTTCCACAGCATGTCTTTTATCCTGTCTTCCTTCTCTCACCCCAACCGGTCGCAGCAGATGGCCGCCCCTCCCTGAGCCTGGTTCTGCCGGAGGTTTCTTCCTGTTAAAAGGAAGTTTTTCCTTCCCACTGTTGCCAAAGTGCTTGCTCATAGGGGGTCATATGATTGTTGGGTTTTTCTCTGTATCTATGAAGCGCCTTGAGGCGACTTATGTTGTGATTTGGCGCTATGTAAATAAAATTGAATTGAATTGAATCACTATCAGTTGTATATATTATGCAGCACTTTATTGTGAGACTTGTTTGATTTAGAATAAGAGATGCTGTTGTGGAGGAAAAAGTAAAAAATAAATGTCTTATTATGAGTTTAAGAAGAAAATACCATTTCATTTCTTCTGCTTATCCAAGGCAGGGTCCTGGGAGCAGCACTCTAAGCAGAGAAGCCCAAACCTCCCTCTCTCCAGCTCCTCAGGGAGAACAACAGAGAGATATAATCTCTCCATCATGTCCTGGTTCTACCCCAGGGCCTCAACCTAGGAGGCATCCTAGTCAGATCCATGAACCACGTCAGCTGGCTTGTTTTGATGTGTGGAGTAGCGACTCTACTCTGAGCCCCTCCCGATTAAATGAACTCCTCAGCCTTTCTCTAACAGACAGCCCAGCAACCCTTCAGATTTTGCTGCCTGTATCCGTGATCTCGTTCTTTCATTCACTACTCCGAGCTTGTGACTGTAGGTGAGGGTAGGGACGTAGATCAACTGGTAAATCAACAGCTTCAGTTCTCCTCACCACAACAGAACAGTACAGCATCTGCAGCCAATGTCCCAATCCATCTGCCGATCTCCTGCTCTGCTCTCCCCTCAGTCGTGAACAAGACCCCGAGATACTTAAACTCCTCTCTGACCCTGAGTGGGCACTACTCAGGGTCACAGAATCGACGATCTGATCTGATTTGTATCTTTTTTCAGAAAAAAAGACACAAATGTAACATCAGAATGAGCCAAGGAAATATAAAAAGAGAGTGACGACGTATGTCCCTAAATTTCATGTGACACATAAAGCTTACTGAAGAAGGGCTAAAAAACATAAGCCATAAATCCTCTCCAGACTGGGATAAAAGCAGTGAGCAGCACAACTGGAGCATAAGATATTCACATACAGACAAAGAAACACAAAAATAGAAATATTATTACTCACTCCTGAGTGCCACAGGAATAAACCAACACAGTGACACAAGTGGTAAAACAGCCTTACCAGCTCCATGAGCCTCTGCAGTTGTCCAATGGTCTCGGGCAGGCTGACCAGCTTGTTGTTGCTGGCGTTGAGGACTCTCAGAGGTAAACCACACAGGCAGGCCGGCAGGGAGCCCAGCTGGTTACGACTGCAAACACAAATATCATTCAGTCGAGGGGATCACTTGTGCTCATGTGGTTTTTTTCTTACACCACTTAGTATCTTTAAAGAGCTTTAAAATAAAAAAAGATTAAAACGGTAAAAGCCATTCCTTTTACATTGGACTACAGGTGAACTATAAGCTGATAAGCTGATCATGACGCAATTATAACTTTGTTTCTAAACATTTATGTTCCACACGGCCCAGTGGGATGTGACTGAAAGGGAGAAGAGCTACATGAATATTTTACCACCAAATCATTCAATGCGTTATTAAGATTACAGTTGGAGAGTTAACGATGAATGCAGGGAAGAATTCCTCACTCCCGAGTAGGGATAGGTACCGGTTCTGACATAAACGGTAGTAACCAGACTGAAAAGCAGCGTACATTTCGGTGCTTTATTTCGGTGCTTTTTTTCGGTGCTTTTTTTCCCTGAGCTGTGACACACTTTGGATTCTAGCCAATCATTTTACGTTTCCGAGGATAGTAGGCGGGTCCGGGTACGTACGTTCTTTTAGAGCAGAGCTACAGATTAAAAATGCCCAAGGCGAAGCGGTCAAAAGTCTGGCTGTACTTCACAGCAAAATATGCAAACTCAGCAGCCTGCAACAAGTGCTTTAAGCTGATACTGTGATACTGTGCAAAGGAGGTAACACCTCGAATCTGATGAAACACCTGGCGACGCATAGTGTTTTTTTTAAAAGCCGAGAAATGTGCCGTATTTGATAGCTTGCTGCGAGACCTCACTCCGTGCACATCTACTGCGGGTGGGTTGCCTGTTATCGGACCCGGAGCAACATCCCCCAAGAACCCGAAGAGGAGAGTCCTGGCCCCTAGCCCTGCCAGTGTAGCAGAAATGATGACGGATGATGATGGCAGCAGCAGCCGTTCTTCTCTGCGTGAGTAGCTTAATGTTGTTCATGTGTAATTTACATTGAGTAGGCTAATCACGTTATTACATTAATGCATGTAAGGTGAACTAGCAAACATCATCATAGCTACATGCGGCTGTCTTCTTGTTTGATGGCAGATACTCCCTTCACCTTGGCCAAAAAGGCTAAAATGACCAAAGAAAAAGTGGAAAATAGTTAAACATGAGAGGTGTTTTGTGTTTATTCCATTGTTTAAGCACTGCTTCCAGCCAAGAGTGATACCATATATGCCCCATAGCTGCAGAAAAGGCTAACATTGTTATCTTTTTACAAAAAAACAGCTGAACATGAGAGGTTTTTGGACAAAGTTGGTGTTCTCGATTCTTTAAGCACCGGTTTGAGCACCGTTTAAGCACCGGCACTGTTTCAAAAGTACCGGTTTGGCACCGGTATCGGATAAAACCTAAACGATACCCATTCCTACTCCCGAGTCTGTTTATGTTGCCGTTTGCACCTTACAGCAACCCTCAGGAAGAAATAAACATGTCACAGCAATGTTTCCTTTTTACTACACACACACACACACACAAATATGAAAACAAAGATGTCTTTTTACTATTTTTACAAGAGGAGACACACTGCAGGAAACGCTGTACAGAGGAAGTTATGCTATGGATGGGCAACAGTCTATTGTCTTAGGGTCTTTTTTTTTTTTTACCTTCATCTCTCTTTTCTAAACAGGACACGACCACTTTTGAATTAACTTTACTCAACTTTTACCAGACCAAAGCTAGCAGGGGTATTGTACTCATGCTCTACACTGTGGGTGCCTGACTGACCTGTACAGTTTGAAGGAAGAAGTGGAGAGTTGTCACATCTAGTGCAAATAACAGATTACACGTGTCTAATAAAATCTGTAGTGTCCAAGCTGGAAGGCCAGCTACAGGGAAGGCAATTCAATATATGAAATTTCCAGGAAATCCCAAAAAATACAACAGGTGTCGCTCCTCCTTTTGAAGCCGTCCTTCATTAGTCACACACACACACGCACGCATTTTCACCACAAGACTGCGAAACCCCGTCTGACTCGGGGTTCTGAAAATAGCAATCAGGAAACATACAGTATAAATGAGTTTATGCAGCTGTTCCCACACATACTCCGACACTGAAGAAAAAGAATGTTACACTTTAATACTATGATGTTGCAAAAGCTCCAGAGGTGGAACAGCCTGACATCCTCTCTGCAGACTGGGTGTGGTACAAGTAGCTACAGTATATTTTAATGGAACAGGTTAATTACACAAATAACTATTAATTCAAATATGCATCGTATATAATAGTATAACAGAGCACATCTCAGTGATGAAACAGATTCCAAATAATAATCCAAACACACTAATTCAACCCACCCAGAAATAAGATCCACACCCTTTGAAGATACTCTTAAATATCTAGAGTCGCTCTGTGTAGCTACATGTTGGCACAGTAGTGCTCTGAGCTACCCTTACTGTCCACCCCTAGGTCCACCCTTACTACTTCTATAGGGAATAAGAGGTTAAGCAGCAGCCAGGCGCTGATGATCAAATAGACTTGACTCATCAGCACCTTTCAGGACCTCTATAAAAACAGAAATGCTAGCAGTTTGCTGGTCTGGAGCCTTCATGTGTGCATTAACAACATGTCCCAATCGTCCCATGAGTGGATGTCCCAGCAAATTCACCCCAAGGTCAGACAATGCAATTTTCAGAGAAACAAAACCCTAAAAGCTACATCTAAGACTTTACTGGCCTCAGTTAGCATGTTAAATGTTAAAGTTCAAGACAGCATACTTAGACAAAGCCCCTCCCCTCTCCCTCTAAATAAAACAAACAAACAAAAAGAAAAACATGGCAGCACAGCTAGCTTCACAAAGTTGCATTAGAACAAACCACAAAACCTCTGTAACAATGTCCTTTGGACAGACAGGACAAAAGTGAAATGATGTTTGGCCAGAATGCACAGTGTCACTTTTGCTGAAAATGAAACACAGCATAGTGGCATAAATACCTTATGCCAGCTGTCTAGCACGGTGGTGGTGGCATGATGATTTGGGCTTGTTTTGCATCCACAGGATCTGGACACCTCACAGTTATTGCACTGATCATAAACTCATCTTTATACTAAATTATTATGCAGTCAAATGTGAGGCTATCTGTCTGACAGCAAAAATGGGTTGTGCAAAAGGATAATGATCTCAAAACACCAGATCATCAAACCTACAAAGGAATGTTTGAAAAAGGAAAGAACTGTTGCCATGGCCTTCAAAGGAAAAAAGTTTGGCAGAATCTTAAAGGAGCTGTTTGCAACCTAAATGTAAAGTAATAGTGGGCAACTATGTGAGAGACAAAAAATGATTACTTTAAGTTATCTAAGGAGCTTGGAAAGAAAAGAGACTTAACTTCTTGAAGTTTCTTGACAACGTTTCACCTTTCATCCAAGAAGCTTCTTCAGTTCCTCCTTCTAATGGAGCTTCTATGGGTCCTGAATAATATGGTGTACCTAGCTTTTTATAGGATTGTAAAATATCTAGTGAAATTTGTGTTTCACATGTAAATGTGTAACACAATGAACAAAGCTATATTATATTGTTTAGAGTGTTTAAATTAATTAAACGACGAATTACATGCAATGTGGCAGATACACATCATCAGCTATATTTTCCCTTTAATTTCATATAAACTCAGGACCGGATAAAACCAGATATTTTTCCCCGTAACTAGGACAACAGAAGAAAAGCACCACTAGCAGGACTGTTCTCCTTTTACATGTTGTAAACACTGTGAGGAAAGAGGGCACACAAAATATTTGTAGCTGTGTGGTCCATATTTGGGATTTGTTTTCAACACCCTAGCAAAGTCAATCTTTTTGAATGCATATTTGTGGTCTGGACTAACGGCACTCAAAATAATCACAATGTAGTATAATGTTATGTTTTACAAAAACTGACATTTTCAAATTTTAGGGAGGAAAAAATACATAATCACAACAAGTCTTACTTTTTGAAATATACTAACAATCTCCTTGTGTTGTAAAAAATAAAAGCACTTATGAGTAAACAAAAGTTAACACTCACAGAGGTCTGCGTTTCAGATGTGCCAGCGAGCTGCTGGACTTTAAAGACTAAAAATATCCTGGAGAGGAAGCAGAGTGTCCATCCTATTCGTCTGTGTGTGTATTAAAGCCTAAATGTGATATTACACTTCCTTTCTGCAACCAAGACTTGCTGCAGTGTTTAAAAATATTCAACACAGACATACTTCTGGTACTTCAGTCTTTGCAAGCACGGGCTCATGCAGTCTGGTTGTTTACTGAGCAGATCAACATTCAAATCATATCATCAGTTCATTTTTTATTACGTTAAGTTAACTTAACTTAAGTTAAGTTACTAATGTAGTCAGTGACAGCACAATGACTGGCAAAGCAGCACAATGTTCCACACTGCTACTAATGGGCTTTTCCAAGAATTTTTACTTTAAAGTCGTAGCTTTACAAAGGCTGCACTGGAGCAACGGCAAAAAAAAAAGAAAGAAAGAAAAGAAAAGAAAGTAAGAATAAAAGTTACTTTTAAAAAATCTAACTGTATTCACAGTCTCTTTGTAATGTTGTGCATTGTACTGGGAGACATACACCCCAAAAAATAACAAGATGATGATGGGAGAGGGTGGGGGAGTGTGACAGCGTGGGAAAAGTGTGGTTTAAGAAAACTGCTTTCTTCCAATTCTTTCAGGATGATGTCAAGTTGCAGGAACTTCAAAACAAAGCACAAAGCTTTCAAAGTTACACACCACACCTGCAAACAGCTTGTTTTCTGCACCTGAGGTAAGGTGTGAGTCGGGGTTGAAGTGGTTGAAATGTTAAGACTGCATTGCAGGAGGCAGAGAGCTGGTGTTGTAAGCCACCACCTCTGTTCCATGATGAACTCACTTCTTGCCTCGGGTGACCTCAGTAGGTCACATGATAGGCTGGGGAAAGGTAAAATGTCAAAATCGCTAGCGATTTTTCCAGTCAGGCTACTAAAATCTATCTCAGCCCTGCCCGTCGGGCTATCATAGGAAGGAAAAATATGTCAGTGCTTTTGCATTCTTTCGCAAACGTAGCTGGGCAATTATGGCATTGGCATCGATGAGCCTCTTTCAATATGTCACGTATTGAAATCGCGTTTGAATTTGTGCTTGTTTTTTGCTTTCACTTTCATTTTACAATAGCACAAACTGTGTATAAAGAGCAGCAGTACTGATTGGTGAGTGACGATTAATGGAGGTGAAATGGAGGGCAATGCACAGGAAGAGAAAGCTGATGAAGGAGATGCTATGCCCTCAACGTCGAGTGCCATTTTCTCATCTGTGACTTCAGTGGAAATTTCAGATTGAGGATCTGACACAGACTGATTCATGTTCTACAAAGTTCTTACACGTTCACAGAAACTTCTGTTCAATTAGAACCAAATATTTGAGTTGATGATTCTAATTTTTATACAGTTGTTGTAATTTGTGTATTAACAAATTTTTTTTTGATTGATGTTTTGTTTCATTTATTTAAAAATTATCTTATTTTTTATTTGGGCTACTTAAATTTATTTTGGGCTACCAAAATCTGAAGAATGCCTGCCCAAAGGGCTACCAGGAATTTTGAAATTTTGCGGGCCCTGTATATGATTGTGAATGAACTTTGAGGGATGTTTTGTATGTGTTTTGATGTAAACTCCCATGTATTTTGTCAATAAAAGGCATTAAAAAAAAAAAAAAAGAAAGGAGAAAAAAAAGGTCTCACAGCCGTTTCAACCTCATGCCATGCTCCAGATACCTCGGAACTTGGGAGTGTCATTAAGGCTGGGTATCGATTTCGATTTCTATACTCGATTCGATTCCGATCCACAAGGTTTTATTCGATTTTGACTCAGACAGTCAGAAATATTATAATTCTGATCATTTATGAGTACATATCCATATTTTTATATCTGTGTATAACAACAAAGATGACACTTGTGAGACTTCATCAGAGGTGCAAGCATCACAGCAGATGCCTTTGTGTTAAAATACCTGAGGATAAAACACAGAAAAACATGAAGGAAATTTTTCTTCCCTGGCTTTTTATAGCAGATAACCTGAAAATATTTTGCAGTAGATCAAAAACTGAAGAAAACCATGACTCAACATATGAACATTACCTGATGCTGCTGACGTGAAGCAGAGCAAAGTTACAGAGGTTTAATTAGAGACACAGCTAAGTGTTTTGAATAATTTTAAAAAGTTTATATTTCTTCGGTATTGAACAGCAGAAATGAGGCTTTCTTGTTAGAGGTCATTTTAAAAAAACAAACAAAAGAAAAACAACGACTGACAGCACCTTCGTCCATGTGACGACTCATATGACAGAGGGTAGGGTTGTGCCATATGACGAAAATCTCATCTCCCGATATAAAACATTTATCGTCCTGACAACGATATAAATCACAAAAATGTAATATTTTCTGTAAATTCTGTTAATCTCAGGCAACTCAACTTGCGTGAAGTTTTTACAGCTGGGCGTCCTTTACCTGCATTCGAGTGTTTTAACCGATGCATGACACTATACGTTTTTAGTAGGGGTGCAACGATACACAAAATTCACGGTTCGGTTCGATACTTTGGTGTCACGGTTCGATATTTTTTCGATACAAAAAAATGTTCATGCCTTTTTAATTTGTCATGTATTAAAATTATAAATATATATTTGAACTCAAAAGTACAGTTTTTAAATTTAATGTTGCTGAAACAACAACAACAACAAAAAGTGATTTCTCGATCAGATAGATCGAGAAATCACTCATCGTTGGAAAAGAGAGTTTATTACAGAGAAATGTCTCTTTCCAAAATAAAAGCTATACTATCCGCTTCTTCTGGGTTATATTCTCAGCAGAATATTAAACATATCAGGTCCCCATAAGGAGAATCATGTGCTAACGGCTGTCTAAATGACTCGGGTAAAGTTTGTAGCATGCGTGCTTGTTGTTTTTGTCTGCTTCCACTTGTCTTTGCACTAGGATGATGTCGGCGTAAATGTGCAGTCATTGTGTTCCCACTAGTGCTGTCAGCGTTAATCTCGTTAAAATGACGTTAACGCCATAACGTGGCAAATCTCCATTAGTGAGTTACCGTGGCTCGCGCCGTGCGTGGGGCTGGACGGCGTCAACACGTTAACGAGCTAACTGGGCTAACGCACTAGTTCCCACCAATGTAATTGAGCATTGCGTGGCACATCCGACATACTGGTTTACTTTTGTCCATCAGGGTCATACTTCACATGAAAACCAAAATAGTTCCAAACGCCAGATCTGAATGAGGGTGGGGGAGGTTCAATTTCAGGTAGCGTTGAGGCAGTTGCCATGTTGCAACGAGCTTAGCTTCTGTCTTGCTAGCTTGCGCTGCGCTCAGTGGATCTGCGCTCGACAGTGCAGCCTAGGCGGAGTAGTCGAACGCAGATCCACTGAGCGCTCAACACAGACAGCATCGTCAGAAGAAAAGTTGATAAAATAAATTACAAATTTTGTACCGAACCGAAAGCACTGTATCAAACGGTTCAATATCGATACGAGTATCGTTGCACCCCTAGTTTTTAGACATACGTTGTAACGGCCACCATTTGAGTCTAAGGTTTATTTTTTAGCACCTGACGGCTCTTTTTTTCCTTCTCATTTGTAAACTCTTGCATACTCTTTAACGTGATTCAGTTTTTTTTGAAAAGTCTCAACAGGATCTTAAGCTTAAACAAACAAGCGGACGTAAAAACAGTCGCTTGTCCGTCCGTAGTGTGGTTATATTAAATATAAGAGAAAGAGAGAAGTTTAAGAGATTAATATAGCCACTACAGTGACCATCAAAACGATGAAAAAATATTGCTGTAAACAGTTTATTTTACGACACCACAAAACAAACGATAGCGTAACAGGAAATGATAGACGTTTTTATATCGTCATCCAATATATATCGTCATATCAAACCGCCCTAACAGCGGTCATATGAGTCAATGGCCCGCAGGAACATATCCAAAGGGGACAATCAACCATTAGTATTGAAATACCTGGGACACCAATTTGTTTTTGTAGCTGAAGAAGCCTCTTGGATGACAGGGGAAACTTCTTTACAAACCTAAAGATGTCCAGTCACCTCCTTGTGTTCAAGCTTTCAAGGCTACCATGACCTAGAAGACTGAGAACCTGCTAGTTTATTTGACTGACACCTCTTCTCCTACCCTGCACAAACCAAACCAGGGGAGAGAGGTGGGAACTAGAGTGTCTTCAAAAAAATACAACAAACACTTAACCTTTGAGATGTAGAGTCACAAAACATTTCAGGCCGCCTTCACTTGCAGAGTGTGACAGATATGATACAATGAAGAGAGTGGCGAAACCTTGACCTTTAAAGGCAGAGAACAGCACAGTTTGTGAAGATCAACATAAGCCGAGTGTATCAAAGGTTTACAGTTAACTAACAGTTCACTGAACATCAGCTGTGTGAGACACTTGGCAAAATGATCACCCTGCAGCATTGTTGGCACATCACACAAACACGGACACACACCTGCATTGACCCCAGGCAGCAGTACAACAGCTCAGATGGGCCGAACACTGAAAGCGCTACCACCCAAAGCTGACACACAATAGCAGAGTCTGCCCACATTAAAGGACAATAACACTGCTTTATTTATGCTCTGTCACTCTCATTCAGTCTGATGCTGTGTTCAGAGTGCGGAGCCTCAAATCTGACAGGAGCCACACGCACTCACAGGTCCTTCTGTCTTTGTGAGGACACTGATATAATGCGTTACCTACGGCTTCTCTTTAGTTGTCACAACTAATTACAACACCCTAACCCATAAGGACAAGGTTATGGTCTCTCAGAACTAGTTTTCCCACGTATTGTGCAAGACGCACAGAACTGTACAACTGTGCATTCGTTTTTTCTCTTTTTTTGTCAAATTCTCATGAGGGTAGAAGAAGCAGAATAAAAAGACAAAATCAAACTGATCTCAAACCATGTACATCTGTCAAATGGCTTCACCCACAATGACAAACAGTAAGAAAGAAATGCACAATGTCTTACTCCTTACCTTCCCACAGCATTAAGTGCATCTGAATATCATATAACGATGTTGCTCTGACCAGCAGAGGCACTACTGAGTATAAACAGCACGCTCCTGCTGTGGCGCCCTCTTTGCCAATATAAAGAATTCTGGATGTAATTTTTACATAACTTAAAACACTATACACTGTATATTTATTGTATTTTAGCATATGAGAGAAAAGGAACCACTGTATCAGGAACCTTTTAGAAATCAAAGCATGCAGCTCAACAGTTGTGATGCAGCATCAGTGAGTGTAAAACTCCATCTGTCTGAAGAAAGTATTTAAAATATGCTAAAATTATGCAGCATCACATTATTCTACTGCATTTATGCAAAAACACAGAGTGTTGTTTAATACCTAGTTAATGGGTTTGATGTTCATAAAACAGAGGTTTCACTCCCTCAGTCCCTGCTGCAGAAAATGTTCCCATATCGTAAAACAGCAGTGACACCAAGTGTGTCGATGTGTGTACCTGAGGTTTAAGGAGGTGAGCGACTGCAGGCTGATGATGCTGTCTGGGATGGACCTGATGCAGTTGTGGTACAAGTTTAGTGTTTCCAAGGCAACCAGATGGCATACCTCTGAGGGGACGTCGGTTAGTCGGTTTTTTGACAGGTCTGCAATGGAAACCAAGAAAAACAACGTTTAGAACAATTAAAGGGCACATTGTAATAATAAAAGATGCAAAGGTAGCAATTTGAGTAGTAGTTGAATGAAATATTAAACATTTTAAAAAACAAAAACAAACTTTGACATCTGGTGTGTTAATTGTAATAAAAATCAAAAATAAGTTGAAAGACAGGTAGCACCACAGACTCACATAAAGGTCTGAAAATGAATCCAATGTGTCCTTTTTCTTATGTAAAAATCAGAGGAGTGGCTCTTTAAACGGTCTGACTGGATGGAAGTCTGAGAAAACAGTTTACCTCCTCCATAAACTTAGTAGGCATAGCCCAAGTTGCTAGTTTGAATGGGTTTTCAGTTCGGCCCTGAGTACAATAGATGGTGATGCCATGTTTTAAGACATGGCATGCATACAGTGGGGCAAAAAAGTATTTAGTCAGCCACCGATTGTGCAAGTTCCCCCACCTAAAATGATGACAGAGGTCAGTAATTTGCACCAGAGGTACACTTCAACTGTGAGAGACAGAATGTGAAAAAAAAATCCATGAATCCACATGGTAGGATTTGTAAAGAATTTATTCGTAAATCAGGGTGGAAAATAAGTATTTGGTCAATAACAAAAATACAACTCAATACTTTGTAACATAACCTTTGTTGGCAATAACAGAGGTCAAACGTTTACTATAGGTCTTTACCAGGTTTGCACACACAGTAGCTGGTATTTTGGCCCATTCCTCCATGCAGATCTTCTCGAGAGCAGTGATGTTTTGGGGCTGTCGCCGAGCAACACGGACTTTCAACTCCCGCCACAGATTTTCTATGGGGTTGAGGTCTGGAGACTGGCTAGGCCACTCCAGGACTTTCAAATGCTTCTTACAGAGCCACTCCTTTGTTGCCCGGGCGGTGTGTTTTGGATCATTGTCATGTTGGAAGACCCAGCCTCGTTTCATCTTCAAAGTTCTCACTGATGGAAGGAGGTTTTGGCTCAAAATCTCACGATACATGGCCCCATTCATTCTGTCCTTAACACGGATCAGTCATCCTGTCCCCTTGGCAGAAAAACAGCCCCATAGCATGATGTTTCCACCCCCATGCTTCACAGTAGGTATGGTGTTCTTGGGATGCAACTCAGTATTCTTCTTCCTCCAAACACGACGAGTTGAGTTTATACCAAAAAGTTCTACTTTGGTTTCATCTGACCACATGACATTCTCCCAATCCTCTGCTGTATCATCCATGTGCTCTCTGGCAAACTTCAGACGGGCCTGGACATGCACTGGCTTCAGCAGCGGAACACGTCTGGCACTGCGGGATTTGATTCCCTGCCGTTGTAGTGTGTTACTGATGGTGACCTTTGTTACTTTGGTCCCAGCTCTCTGCAGGTCATTCACCAGGTCCCCCCATGTGGTTCTGGGATCTTTGCTCACCGTTCTCATGATCATTTTGACCCCACGGGATGAGATCTTGCGTGGAGCCCCAGATCGAGGGAGATTATCAGTGGTCTTGTATGTCTTCCATTTTCTGATGATTGCTCCCACAGTTGATTTTTTCACACCAAGCTGCTTGCCTATTGTAGATTCACTCTTCCCAGTCTGGTGCAGGTCTACAATACTTTTCCTGGTGTCCTTCGAAAGCTCTTTGGTCTTGGCCATGGCGGAGTTTGGAGTCTGACTGTTTGAGGCTGTGGACAGGTGTCTTTTATACAGATGATGAGTTCAAACAGGTGCCATTCATACAGGTAACGAGTGGGGGACAGAAAAGCTTCTTACAGAAGACGTTACAGGTCTGTGAGAGCCAGAGATTTTCCTTGTTTGAGGTGACCAAATACTTATTTTCCACCCTAATTTACGAATAAATTCTTTACAAATCCTACCATGTGAATTCATGGATTTTTTTTTCACATTCTGTCTCTCACAGTTGAAGTGTACCTCTGGTGCAAATTACTGACCTCTGTCATCATTTTAAGTGGGGGAACTTGCACAATCGGTGGCTGACTAAATACTTTTTTGCCCCACTGTAGTGACTTGAGGTTCTTAGTCAGTTCCTCCCTAAATTTGTTGTGTAGTTTCAAAGGGCCAAGACTGCGACAGCCCAAACAGTCCACAAATCAATGGGTGACCTCATAATGCCTCCATCAATTTTTTTTATACACTGTAGTTTTCATTAAAAATATGGTAACCTGATTTAACATATACATAACTCATACAGTCCTCAATTTTGATTAAATACAGTGACTTATTTGATGACAGAAGGATAACCCGGGCTGTGTTTTATTTTCTGTTGGTGTTAAAGTCTAGGTAAAACATTGCTCATAAGGTAATTAAATATATTTCAGTACGATATAAAACTTTGTAATCACTCTCGTCGGAGCTGGACCTACAACAATTTGCTGTAATGCACTATACACCTATTTGCACACCCAACAATAACACATGCATTAAGATTTCTCGCTCCGTTTATTGTACAACATGCAGATTTTGGACTAAATTCTCTCTTTCCTTGTAACATGGAGCACCACAGAGACGCCAGCAGAGGACCGTGAATCTGAGGTACGACTGACGTCAGACTCAAGGAACTCAGCATTTGACATGAGGACTCAGGTCAGCTGCTCAAGCCAGGACTGTTGACATCACTTCCTGCCGTAACTCAGCAACAATAATATCAACTTCAGTTATCAGCAACCCAGTAAGGCCAAGAAATGTCAGTGCAATTATTCCACATTGTTCTGCCGAGGCTGAACTCTGAGCCTCTTGAAAAACACATTTTGTTTTGTTAATGGTGCAAGAACAGCACAAGAGTTCATTTCCTCTGGTGGAAACAATCGGGGAAAAGTCATGTTGTACTTTTGTATTCAGTATTTATAGTCACGGTTTTCAATTAATATCCAGCAAGACTATGAGCAGAGACCTCGTTGCTATTTTTTTTGTTATACTAATGTTCCAGAGTTATGGAACAAGAGAGGTACTGCCTAACAACCAGGAGTAATCCGGAATTCTTTTATTTGATATTAAACAGGCCAAAGCAACAAATCATCTCACAGCAGTTGTGTTTTTTATTTGTAGAGGGAGCTGAACTGGTTGCAGAAAGTGTCACATTACATATAATATAGCTAATATAGCAATTAGCTTCTGCCAATGCCATGCTAATGTTGCTAAGATGGTGTGGGCCATTTTTCAACCAGTGACAGCTGGGATAGGCTCCACCTCCTCCAAGCCTAAGCTGGAAGACCAGGTAAGAAATATGCAGAAAAATGCAGTAACAAAACCATGACCTTCACACAAATTCTGTCCCTTGACTTAACTATGATGACACACAGGAACAGATATATATATTTTTCCATCATAAAAATGTCTACAAAAATAAATGACAATGAAAATAGGGCACTTTTACTGAATGTGCTTTGTAAGCTGGTGAATAGTACAAACACCAAACTGTACAAACAGCTCCTCTGAGGCACAAGTGTAGCAGGCTTTCATCAATTTAAAAAACAAAGAGAAAAAAAGAAAATCACATCTGCATCTGGGCATCAGCCACACGTAGAACGCATTGCATCATGGATCACACATTAACAGGAAGTGCTATTTAAAACACTGAACGAGAAACAAAGAGCCCGCCGGTCCTGCTTTCATCCGGCGAGCAAACGGCAGCAAGCTGACTCAACTCACAACAACACAAAGCTATTACTGGCAGGGCGTATGTGTGAGTGTGAGCGTAAGGTGCGTTCAACACCGTTAATGCTCTTATTAATCTCCAAAACAACACTGTGGAAACTGTAATGCGTTCAAAGCAGCAGTGACCTACTATAAACCACGAGACACACAGGGACAGATTAAGGACATGTCGATCCTACAGACACACATCTGTCAAGATACATTGGCCTGTATCGATATGTGAGGCCATGTAAGGTGACACAAGTGATGATGCAGGCCTCAGGACATTTAGTCCATGACATACATAGATCTTCTTTTCACTCATATCAGCAATACCAGCGCTCAGGCCTGACTGAGTGTTTACACAGACGCACCTGTGACCGTTTCTGAAGTTTCGTGTTTTGTTGATGGCACCTGTTAAAATCCTACACTTGGATGGATGGACGTGGCACTATGGCAACAACATATTTTAGGGATGCAGCGAATTGTTGTTTGGATTGGACATCTGTGCAATATTGAGTGAAAAGGCAGGATCCAGTATCACTGACAATGGGCTTATTTCTGGGGATGATCCATCCAGTTCATTCAATTGACTTTACAAAGTTCATGACTGATATTTAAGGAGCCACTGTGTGACTGAGTGTGATGAGAGTTTTTCTACTGTAGATACCCTTTTTAAGAAAAGAAAAGAAAGCAAATAAGTTTCAAACTTCAGCTGCAGTTATTACTTGCGTTTTGATGTAAGAAGAAAGAAAATGTTAAACATGGTAACTCAGGTATGATGTGAACGTAGCTTGAGGCTACAACTAAACCAGTAAGGGCGTAAAGGCGAAACCTGCTGTTTAAATGTAGTCCTTTTCAGCCATACATCTTTTTTTAAGCCCTCTGACATCAATTTTCCCACACTTTTGTATGTTGCATTTTATTCAAGGTTTAATGCCTAATGAACCATTTTAAACAATCTCCATCCCGAGGCCCTGATGCTGCTAAACAATAACAAGGTACTCCCAGTCAACTGCAAATTTAAGCTCTGGATTAGTTTCACAAGAACCCATTACAGAGCCATTAGATAGTTAATCCTGTTTATGGGGGTATTCCTAAAAGCTACAAGTCTTCATGCTGTAAATACAAAACGCACACACACACGCACACACGCCACACCCTGAAAAGCAGGCGTGGGGCTTCCTGTGTTAATAACAACACTCTCCCTCTCATATGAAAAAGGAAATGACCTATTGCTGCCACTGTGTGACCTCTGACTTAAGAAGAAGAAAGAGAAGAAGCCTGCTGCAGGAACACAATGACTTTACTTCGCCTAAACCTGATTCAGCATCTTTTTAAGATGTGAAACAACACATGTGTATTTTTCTCCCATTCACTGTCAATCCAACTCAGACATCTAGGACAACGTGCGGGATTATGAACATTGCAATTAGATGAAATTCAACTGTGAAAACTGATACTTTATCTCTTGAGCTTCCTTGTTTATACCCCACAATTTGTTAGAGCCAGACTTCACCTACACTGCTGCTGGTGTGAGGAGGGAAACCACTGATTAATGAATGAATGTGTATAAACCAGTCAGCGATACCAGGAGACTAATCATTTACTGGGCAACTGTTTGCAACAGATTCAAGATCAGGTTCAACAAGGTGCTGGAAAAATCTTCAGAGATTTCACATAGTTACTGTAGATCCCGTTGGCTGCACATCCACAATGCACCATGCTCTACTGGACTGAGATCTGGTGACTGTGGAGGCGATTTACACACAGTGAACTTATTGTCAGGTTCAAGAAACCAGTTTGAGGTGATTTGAGCCTTGTGGCATGCTGTGTTATCCCCGCTGGAGTCTCTGTAAACCCTAGAGATGGCTGTGCAGGAAAATCACAGTTAGTTTCTGAAATACTCTGACACCAGCAAAGATGCCAGATTAAAAGTCACTTAGCCCGTCTTCTCCACTTAGTTTGACATTCAGCAAGTCGTCTTGTCTTTGCTCGAGTCTACAAGCCTAAATACATTGAGTTGCTGCCATTGACTGAAATTGGTGATTGGCTGATTTGGCATCTGCGTTAACGAACAGTAAACCAGGTGTACCTAATGAACTCTAGTCCACTAAAGTTAACGTAACAGTTACACCTTTTTTTTCCCTTAAAAAGAAAAAAAAACTTTGAAATACAAAACTGATCCTTCACAATAAAAAAATAATTCAACAACAACTGTGGGATAAAGACAGCACAGAGATAATAAAGAAGGCGGGTTTCGTATTTTTTTTTTTAACAAAATGTTTCCTGTGCAGATGTTTCCTATTAAAAGCCTTTTAATCCATCTGAAGGAAGTTTTATTGACTTGCGTCAGCACAGTAGACTGGACATAACTGCAGCAGCGTTGTGAGTGTTACATTAATGTGCAGTCTTTGAGGATACAATTTCATGTAATTCAGTTTTACTGAGTCAAGACACATCAGAGCAGTGACAGTGATTTAGTACGGTCAACACAATACTGTGAAGACATTACATATGCTTGCTGGGGATTTTGATTTTGGCATAAAAGACGTGAAAAATTAAATGAAAACATGAAAAAAAAGGGTTCTAATAAGATGTTTAGGACACCATGTGACTATGCCTGGGCAATATGGAAAAAAAACACCCACCTTACCATGATAACTTGTTTTGTATCAGTAATATCAATATGTATGACCATATAAATCACTATATCTGTTAGGCTTAACAGTTCCTTTTTACTCTTCATTTAAGATATCTGGGTAATTTGTAATTTAAATATTTATGTTCTGTCTGAAGTTGAACATAATAACTGTACCATAGACCATTACACAGCTGTGCTTTAATCAAATAACATAAATATATGTAACAAAATACAAAAACTAAAGTTTTGAGGACACAATCCTACAAATATAAAAAGAAATAAAAAACAAAACATTCTGCATATATCCTCAGTACAAATTCAAGAAATGTGGTCTGGTTACGCTCCAAGGCAATAAGTACATGAATGAATAAGGCACAGTGCTTTACTGTGTCAGTGAAGTGGGCAGTGAGGCTTGCACATGGATCAGATGTGCGATTTGACCACCAATCTGAGGTGGTAGTGAAATGGCTCTACACTCTGTCTGGTGTCTCTCTAAAAGAAGCATATGTGCAGGGAGCAGGTAACGACATTCAGTTACTTTCCTCGGCTGCTTAAATCCAACATTTTCGACTTTGCTTTCTGCCATCGTGTCTTTCACAATAAGGCAGTCTGCAGCACTTGTGATATCACAGTATCTGTTGTAAGGCATATGTAACATCAGAACAGTTTTAATGCATCTCGCTGTTGTTTCTCTAGATCTCTCAATACCAACTTGGATGACAGTCTAACACACCACTTCAAAACCTCCACATGAGCTGAGATACAAATCGAGCTAGAGCTCTTAATTTGTCAGACATCTCTACCTGGCAAACCAATGTCAGAAGTCAACAAGTATAACCCCAAAATTTGATGACAGCTTCTACAGTTTAATATGTTTTAAGCTCTTTCCGTGTTCTTCATTAGGAACACGTGTGCACTCACGTAGTGTTTCAGCTTCACACTGCATTTTAAGACAGAACAAGTGTAAGGGCATTTTTAGTTCTTACCAAGCATGCACTGATACTTTGTGCTCTGCTCAGAGTAATCCAATTTCCCCAATTACATAAACTGTTTGAGTTAATATGAGGGTCATGAGGCAGCCTGCAGGCTAACAGAAAACTGAACCCTTTTTTTGTCTATTTTTTGACAAAGCTGAGACACGATTTTCCTTCCATTACGTCTGAGAAACTAAATCAAACAACATAAAATACAAACAACAACAACTATTAAAAAGACAGGCTGACACAATCTGTGAGAAATATATAAAGCTAGCTAAACTATTTGAAAGACATTAGAGATAAAGAGCAGTAAGTGTGTTAGTGACGTGAACTGTGAGAGCCCGGCTTGTCATACAAAGACTTGTACTATACAGACACTGCAGCCACTGCAAGAATGTGGAGGCTGAGCAGCTGAGACACGAGAATGTTTTCTTGCCCACTGATTAACACAGAGCTCTGTCATCTAACAATAATACAGTGCGACAACAAAGAGGGAGGGAGAAGTGGTGGGGGTGAGGAAGAAAGGACGAAGGAAGGAAGGAAGGGAGACTGAGGAAATAAAAGAAGATCTAAAGAATGACCATGTTCACATCTGTTTAAGTTTAGCTACTTTTAAATTCATTAGCCTGCTTATTTACCCACCACATAGAGCAGAGCATTAACTAATGTGACCAAAGGGACACCAAATAGTTGTGCTACTCAGCAATTACATGTAGTATATTTACTTAAATTCTCAAGGAAGCAGACTACTAAGTTTGCAAAAAATCTGACTGAAATCATCCAAAAACAAAAACAGAGCATGTTATCTGCTGAAGCATGCATCCAACCGTAAGCATAGCTACAATAATACCATTATTACTGCCTGGTTGCAACATAAGCTACTCTGGAGTTATTATCCACTGTAAAGTGTTTCAGTTTAGCCATCATTATACGCCGGTTCCGTAGACATCCCCATAACCCCAACTTGTTGTAGCGTAATACATACTCTGTATAAATCAGTATTGTGCCCCTACTTTCAACCACGCCATGTAATGTTATGCTGTCACTATGCTTTGTTCTTGATTAATGCTTCTGCTTTTTAAAATGCATATACCAAAAGTAAATAGTCACGTATCTGGTTATTGTTTTGCCTGTCATTCATGAACCAAACTGGTCACCGGAGTTTACAGACTATCCGCGGCTAACCACTTTAGCTAAACAATTTCCTGCAGTGACACTAAAATAAATATTCACTTCAGCAGCACGAAACCGACAAGACAGATCACAAACACAAGACTATCATTCTACAAGCAGTATTCTGCAAGGCATTACATTTGCCATACTGTATTTTTCTTTTATTTTTAACTATCCTTTTGAATCCAGGAGGACTGAGGGATAGCTATTTCTTGCTTGTGAATTGCATGTCTAACTTGCATGCAAGTTAAGGCTATCATTAAAAACAATTGCTTTATAGTTTTAAAATTAGGTTTTGAACACAAAAAGATCACAGTTCTAGTGTTAAAGTAGTGGACGTAGTTTGCTGTTGTCTACCTCCTGCATGAGTCCAGTTTTTTAAAATTTTGGTTGAAGACTTATAGCTATTTACATGAGTATGCATTGTATCTTAAGAGACTGAATTTTCAGGAAATAAGGTGATGAACATCATCGTAATTTTCTTAACTGTCACTATTTTTCTGGCCAGTGCAGATAAGAAAGATGTTTTGCCTGTGAGCTACCATTCTTGTCAGAGATTTGCTGCATTTGTATTGGCTGAGAGTGCATGAATATGTTTCTCATATTACCAAAGACTGCTGGCTCCTGACGGTTTAACTCTGAATTCTGCAGAGTCAGGCTGCGCCTGTCTGAAGACCTCGAATGTAAAAATGTTCTCTGAGCATGTGATGCAGCTGCATCCTTTGGTTGGACAGGAACTCCTCCCTGTAGTACAGTAATGACAGGCTTTACACCACACACACAAATGTGCAGGCAGGCACACACAAACGCAACAGACTAGTATAGAGCAACACTTTTAAACCAGATACTTAGTGCGGCGTTAGAACAAAAGGTGTAGAGTTCAAAACTAGAACCAACACATTTGCCGAAAACAACACAGAAAAGGAGAGCGAGAGAGAGCGAGAGAGAGGACAGAAAATGTCATGAGAAAAAACAGAATAATAACGAGGGGAGATGAGTC
This sequence comes from Rhamphochromis longiceps, assembly GCF_057381845.1. NCBI lineage: Eukaryota > Metazoa > Chordata > Actinopteri > Cichliformes > Cichlidae > Rhamphochromis > Rhamphochromis longiceps. The sequence continues at coordinate 11,041,307 of NC_140572.1, forward strand.
AGGGATTATACAGCTGAGCAAAAGCTAGAGTGAACACTGAAATAACTCTGTGGTTACTGCTATAACTGTTCACTCGTGTAAACTTTTACACACACAAGACATTTTCACACAGTTTCTAACAATTTGTGGTGATATGTAGATTGAAACATTTGAGGAAGTTGAATCTTCAGACAGAAATGACATTTCAATTCCCAGTCAACTATCAGTAATAAGGTCACTTCAGTTGTCAAGTGTTTTGTTACTGTCACATACCTCTTAAATTTGAATATACATAACAAAATACAATATTTCACATTTTGATGTTGTGTTTAAATAACGTTCAATTAAAGCTGCACTTGGAGGGTTGTTGTGGCTAGAGGTAGAAAATATTTTGCACTGAACTCTGAATGAGTGGTTGTTATTCCAAACTTACTTGATGATTTTATCCAGTAGTTCCATCCCACTTTCTATTTTTGTCAATTAGCAGTATACTGGAGCTGAACAGAGCTTGTAAAGTTCTGTGGAGTTATGTTTAACACAAGTGTAACAGCTGGAATGGACAGCAGCTGTAAGCATTCAGTTAGAACAATAATAATGCCGTGTTTGTTATCGTAAAGTAATAATGGGCCCATGAATTTTCCACGGACACATAACAGCAAAAAAAAAAAAAAGTACACAAACCTCAGAGAGCAGACACCAGTGGACTAGACCATGAAAGGACTCTGATGTGTAAGACTGGGTTTGAAGGTTCAGGTTAGAATCAGCTTTACGTTAATAAGAAGGTAGCTATGATGGATGAGGGTACAGTACGCAGCTGATGCATGATGTGAATGAGGGTCCTCAAAAAGGGAAGCACTTGGTTTGTAGGGAAGGAAGGGGAAGGGGTTTTTCTTGGCGGTTTTCTCATCACTTGCTGCCTACAAAGGAAACAGCCGGCTCTCAGACGGGTGGAGTAGCTCCAGGATGCTGAAGGTGCCACTGGGCGAAAAACTTGCTGCCTCAGACTGAGTTACTGCTGATGAGGACAATGATGAAAACCAGCTTTGTTATAGTAACTGCTGCTGCCAACTGCTGCAGCCCTGAAAAGATACTCAGACACCAACCAAAACACCAAGAAACGAATACACTGATATTTGATAACCACAAACCACCCTTTTGATTTTTGTTCCCACTGACTATTGGACAGTTCGTGAGGAAGACTGCCCTTCCCTATAGGAAGCAAATCATGTGAAAAATGTCTTCTTTCACCAGCAACAGATTTCACCATTTTAGATATGTGGTCAATGTTGGAAGTTGCTACATCCATATACCGTGTATAGATGTAAGAACTATGACATCACTTCAGTTGTCACCATCTTGTTGTGTTGAAACTGGATGTAACACATTCCCACGCCTTAGTTATTTGTCGATCACAGAGAGGCTCATCCTAAACTATAGCTTTAGCCACCTTTTAGAATAAAGTGGAAATTATAAATTCAGTATGACTAAAAATGTGAACCTCTAACCAGCCTGTGTCCTGGTGGATACCAACAGTTCCGTTCATTTAGGCTAATAAGGCTAATGCAGTGTCTGTGGTGGTGTCTGTTCAGGTCGTAACAAATTCCAGAGTGGTTCAATTATGGTTTGAAGGTGATCCGAATACAATCAGACCCCAACTACCAGGTGTATATTGCAAGTTTAAGCAAAACTCCTTCTGGTAGCCAGGAATCCTTTGCATTCTTGGATGCAACAGCACAGTACAAGTTAGCAAGTCACTGTGAAATGAACGTAATATTCTCCAGTGGTCCAGAACACAGCACCTTTGTTGCTCCACCCCAGATACTTTAAACTGAAATGTGTGACTGCAAAACCATTCTTACTTGGTTTGTAGTGATGCATTTTGGTTCACTTAGATATCGCTTGGATTTTTCTGTCTCAAAAGAAACCAAACCACGGGAAAAAGCTACAAGTTTACAAATTCATCAACTGAATTGGACCAAAGTAAACGAACTATAGATATGAAAACACTAAGTTATAGCTAGCAGCAATGTGGTGACCAGAGACCACAGATAGTCAGTGACTAGATAGTGCAGCAACTTCCCTGACATATTAGCGACAAAAACTAGCCACTGAGAAGTTAACCTTTTTTCAGCTTCAAAGCAACCGAATCAAAGTTGAGAGTTCAGAATGCTGCTGATTGACATGAGACATAGCAAATACATCAGAGGGTTATCTAAGCAAGCAGAACCTAGAATGTGAACAAGCAACCACCCATCCATGACAAAGCCACACGCACGCAAAGAGCAAGTTTCTTCCTGTGTTGATGGCCCTTAAGGAAGCAATCTTAGCAATTCTTCATCTGCAACCCTGAAGCTAGTAGAGTTACTGCTGCTGACAATCCCTCCCCTGCCTTTGCTTGACTCTTGAAATATCTGATGATGATTCCTAACAAAACTTTGAAGTTAAAAAAAATATATATTCAGGAGTCCCTTGGGAAAACAGAAAAAAAAAAACGAAACCACATACTAAGAATGCGGTACAGGAAGCAGAAAAGAAGAAATGAAGAAACAAATAAAGAAAGACAAGAATGAAACACAGGAAATAGTAAAGTGGGAGGAAAAGACAAAATAAAAAGTGAAGGAAGTGGAATGACAGGAGCCGTGGTTGCCATGACAACAACTTTCTGCATGAATGCAGAGTCATATCTGTGCAAACATACATGTGTGTGATCCCGTACACATCAGCAGCTGCTGTAAGCGTGTGTGCTTGAGTGTGTGTGGTTAATGTGCATCTTGTGGCCAAAACATGCTTTTGTCTAAGCATTTCCAGTTCTAAACATAGATGCAGTGTGTATGTGTGTGTCCTCCCACAGGAATTCTGCATGACCTATTTCTCAACCCATGTCCATCTGCCGCAACCTCGCTCACACACATTCACAAAAACAGCCAGCAGTAAACATCACATTGGTTTTAAAAATGTCTATTTATGGCAGAAACACACACACACACACACACACACACACACACACACACACACACACACACACACACACACACACACACACACCAGAACATTCCTCTCTCTTTAAATTTATTTAAAAATGATCTACAGTAACTTGGCAGTAAACAGTGGTGAGTGACTAAAAATCTAATATACTGGCATGTGGCTCACCGAGTTTGTAATCACACAACGATTTTCTCTTTAATATAAAATAAAATGTTTGAGTATTTTACTGTAATGCCTTGTTTTAAACTTAATTTTAAATGTAGGATGCATCAAAATATATAAAATATATTTAAAAAAAAGGATAACACTGGTGTACACTGCTTCAGAGTCTGTGACCTTGACAGCTATAATTTGAAACAGTATAAATCTAACTGTAAATGAATACATAACTGTTGGTCAATGATTTCACAGAAGTAGAATGACCACAGGCCACAATGCGGTTGGAGTTTGGTGCTGCAGGAAACCTGAGGTGGCAAGATGGGGCTTAAGTTACTCTAAAGACAAAGAGATGGTGATGCATTCAAAAATTCAAAAATTTAGTCAAATCAGTGAAAGTTTTCAGGTTATTCCAACTTGAAACTTGTTTTGACTGCTTGACCACTTCAAAACTGACTTCTTCAGACCTGAGCCGCCGAGTTGTGAATGCACTGCTGAGAATTAATTAAAGCTGTAGATAATAACAGACTTTCCAACATGATTTGTGATAGTTGTTTCCATCTTTAAAGCCTTCAAGCACAGACAGACAATGCTTGGCACCCATATGTGCAAGCATACGTCTCGGTTAAATTTACATTGATGTGCTGTACAGATTGTTAGACTGGATCAGTAGAAGGGAATAGATTTCTGAGATTGACCATTTCACTATCAGTCCCCTGTTCTGAATTCCAACCAATCCAATCCATTTCCAAACTTCTCCTGATCTCCTGTTCAGAAATAGGGCTGAACGATTATGGAAAATAATCTAATTGCGATTTTTTGCCCCAATATTGCGATTGCGATGCGATATGCGATTATTTTTTAAGGTCTTTGTCTTCTGTATTATTAAACAAAGACAAGCAATACATCATATAGTATGGCCAATACTATATTACATTAATTTTAAACTGTTCTTTCCTGGAAGACAGACCTCTGTTATGATGACATGAGGTGATGCATGAATTGATGACTGACATTTTTATTTAACTTCTTCAATCACAACAGTATATTTGAACATACACAATAGTTTATTTTTAGCTTACAAACATCTGAGCATAAAGTGCTGACAAGGAACCCTGGTGTAAACATTAAAATGAAAGTCAGTACAATGTGCAGATTGCAGAAATATACATAAAAAAAAATCAGTGGCTTTACCACACTCAGTTTTTCGACATCTGTGAACTACTAGACAGTCATTAAATTAAAAAATAATATTAAATAAATGAAACTAATAAATAAAAAATACACACATCTTACTGATCTCTGCAGTCAGTAACATTACACATAAAGTGCAAACATAATAGCAATTGTATAAACACACACACAAACACGCCTTTAAAATTTAAAGGCGTGAAATTGGACGGTCTAGCCTTCTGATTAGCTAATCAGAAGGCTAGATTAGATTAGATTAGATAGAACTTTATTAATCCCTCGGGTGGGTTCCTCTGGGAAATTCGATTTCCAAAAAAGCACAGCACCGACAGAAGTTACAGAGTTACAGAATATTATATATATATATATATATATATATAATACACACACACACACACACACACACACACACACACACACACACACACACACACATATATATATATAAATACAGAGACAATATAAATAAAATATACGAAGGGGATAAATAGAATAAATAGGAATAAAAATAAAAATACAAGTGAATTGCACATTTCAAGTATTGAGGTCTATTGCACTGTTGACTATTTACAAAAGTATTGCACAAAAGGTATTGCACAGTGAGGTGAAGAGGCACTACAGCTTAGTTGTTCCCCCCTCCTTTGTCCTCCTGTTTCCCCTCCCTCTCCCCTCCAGGGAGGAGTTAAACAGTCTGATGGTGTGTGGGACAAAGGAGTTTTTAAGTCTGTTAGTTCTTGTCTTTGGGAGAAGCAACCTGTCACTGAACAGACTCTTCTGGTTGTTAATGGCCGTGTGCAGAGGATGTCTGGCATTGTCCATAATGTCCATCAGTTTCTTTAATGTCCGGTGACGCTAGTTCTGATTAGCGTCACCGCTGTCTCGGTGGAGTTTAATAAACTCGGCCGTCTGCTTCTTGCTATCTAAAATATAACCAGACACTGGTGTAAATTCTCGACTGTCTCATACTTCTGTTTAATAAGTTTTCTGTTTGACGTTTAGTCAGCTGTGTGAAAACCAAGGAGGAACCCACCCGGGGGATTAATAAAGTTTTATTTTATCTAATCTAATAACTTTAATCTCAGCCAAACCGATTTACTCACGAACAAACAAAACACTGAAAAAAGCCCAACAATAACATTTTTAGGTTGTCCAAGTGAATTATATATTACGTTTAACCCGAGCAGCGAAACTCCGCGGTGATCTGAAAATGATGTGCCGGGAGTTGTGCCGTTCTCGGCCGCATCAGTAACCCTCGAGCTCCCGGCTAGCTGTCGAGCTGGTGGGTAGCAGACGCCTCTGAAAACGTTGAAGCACTTTTGCAAATATGGGATATCTTGATAAACCGAGCAGATATTTGATGTTTACACAACTACTTTCTCGCCTGAAAATATGTTAAAAGTTTATTTTGTGACCCTGAAAGATTAGTATGAGTAATTTTAAAACTCAGTAGCGGCCGCCATTGCTGGAAACTGGAGTTTGGCTGGGCCGCGCTATGAATTCTGGGATATGGTAGTAATTTGGACAGCCTTCGGCGCGTCGCTGTGACGTAATCGGTCTACAAATGCGGCCTCAGGAGGATGCAGCCCATGAATTTGGACATGTCCAGAGTATAATCGCAGCCTTTGCGGTTAGAAAATTGCACTTGATCATGTCGCGATATTATCGCAAATGCGATATATCGTTCAGCCCTATTCAGAAAGGTCATTTTCAAGTGACTTACCTATGGCATAAAGTCCAAACAAGATGACGGCTGGATATGTTTATGCATAAGTTCCACAACCACAACTTCACTGACAGTTGTATGGATGAGGATAGGATAGTAAGCCTATGGCTCATGATGGCCCCACTTCATGTGCTGCAGCACACAAAAAATCAGCTTGTTTGATCTAATATCAGATTTTTGTACCTGTGAACTGAAGACTCCAGACCACTGTTTGTTCCTGCCGACTTTAAACCGTGGCTGTCCCACATATTTCTGACAGTGCCCGCTGGTGACGGTAAACACCTAAAGCAGTCGTGTGCTGTGACTTTACAGAAAGGCAAGCAGAGTTGATGCAAGCCCTGCTTGCCTTGCTTGTCCTAAGAGAGCTTCACTGAGCTAAAGTATGTAGACAACAGTCTGCAAATCTGTGTGCCGTCTCTGCATAGAACTGCGACTTTCCACTGCTGCTCATCTAGATAAATGGACTAACCTTACTGGTTCACAGAGTTTCTTTTTTGTCATTTTTCTTTTGTTTTTCACTTCTTTAATAGTGCGCTCAGAATTTGCACTTGTACTTTTACACCCTGCAACACAAATCACGTTCTCGCTGCTAAAATGATATGCATGCAAAAACACTGAAAAAGGAAAGACCGAGCAGTACCTACTGAAACAACAGGATGTAAACTTCCTGTTTGCATCCTTCAACATATTATGGAAGCTGCATTCATCTATGTAAATAGAAATCAAGGAAATAACAGCAATGGTGGTGCCAAAGTCCATAAATATTTCCTATTATGATGCCCAGGACACAAACATGCAGCACCAAATCAATGGAAGATTCACATATAAAATCATTGTTCCCTGCTGTCACTTCCCACCATTTTAAAAATTAACTGAGAAGTCCCCTTAAGGTTACAGTGAAAACAAATCTCCTGAAGAGTAATTTTGGCTTTTCAGCTGGATCCTCCTTAAGGGATTTGGTGACTGAGAGAATGTGTTCACGCATTAAAAAGAAAAAGGAAATGAGACTTTGTTTGAGGGTCCATGCCACTCCCCCTCCTGCCTGGTCACCCGTTCCCCTTGCTCCATTTGTCTCTGAATCTCTATGTTTTGTTCTCCAGAACAACTGAAACGACTGTTACATAACAGAGCCCAAGCAGTCCAAATGAACATCTACCCACATCAACTCTGAGAACAGTCATGTTCAGCGTGCAAAAGGGCTTACCAGCACATACACACAGGCAAGGGCTTAATTCCTTTTAAGGACAAAGCAGACCTAAAAACAACAATCTGTGTGTTTTATTTTTTTGTGCCATAATTCACTCATGCGACAGTGGGGGACAATGTTTCATCGTCCTGCTGCTTCGGCGCTTGCCGTCTCGCTTCTCTGCCTATCTGGAAGGAAAAGTAGGACCAGGGGAAAACACCCAAAGTCTGCTGCTTTATCATGTACGAACAAGCACACACACACACACACACACACACACACACACACACACACACACACACACACACACACACACTGACCTAACTTGGGTCCACAGTATTACATAATTAAGTCCTTAGAAAAATAATATGACACAGTCCATGTTGTAATGTTAATAGTCGAGCAGTGAAGTGAAATGATTTGTGAATTAGCAACATTTACATGCAAGTTTGACCTTCTGTGTCCACTGTCAGTTCTGTAATATTACAGATTCTCTAGCGCACCAAATGGAGTCATTTAAAGTAAGTCTTTTTAACCACTGTGCCCTACTTACTGGGTGATGACACTTCCTGTTTAACTGTTGAGACCAAAGTACTACCTTTGGCATAGTCGGTTATCCTGAGTTCAGAATATACGATACTGTTTGTCTGATATCATCAGTGTCACATTAGTGTAAATAGAGGCCAAATCCTATGAATGCACCTATTCATATGCCCTCTATTGATACTGGCACACTAAATATAGTCAAATCAAAGGGGGGTGTAAAAGCAACGAAAACCAAATAAAACAACTGAAACATGACACCTCCCCTATTGATCAAATTATTGTTTAGATCGCTACTGGCCTATAATCTCACAATTGGTGCATTCCTAATAAACTCCTGCCGTGTTTTGACCGAGGGAGGGACATTGCAAGTTTGTCCCAACTGCAGCTTAGCAACAAAGAGAAGGAAAGTTTTATGTTACTATTAGGGCTGCCACAAACGATTATTTTGATAGTCGACTAGTCACCGATTATTTTTGCGATTAGTCGACTAATCAGATCGTGCATCCATTGGACGTAAAACCTACAGCTTATTGCACCAGCATGCATCTGCTCTTATATAACTATCATTAGCTTACAGCTTTAAGTGGTTAAGGTATGTGCTAACTAAAAATAAAGACAAGATGATAGTTTATTAAATTTTAATGAAATCTGCAGATTGTTTTGGTGAAGTTTAATAAACTCCTTGCTATCTAAAATATAACAGGACACCGCAGTATATTCTTGAGCATCTCACACTTCTGATAATCAGTTGTCTGCTTGATGTTTATTCAGCTGTGTAAAAACTATAACTTTAATCTCAGCCAAACCGATTTACTCAGGAACAAATAAAATATTAAAAAAGCCAAACAATAACATTTTTAAGTTATCTAAGTGACTTATATATATTTAACCTGAGTAGCGAAAGACGGCGGTGGGTTTGAAAACGATTTGCCGGGAGTCCGGTGTTCTCACGGCTCTAGTTAGCCTTGCCCCCGCCTAGCTAACGAGCTAGTGGGTAACAGACGTCTCCAAAAACGTCGGAGCACTTTTGAAAATATGTGGTGTCTTGATAAACTGAGCAGATATTTGAAGTTTACACAGCTACATTCTAGCCTGAAAATATGTTAAACGTTTATTTTGTGACCCAGAAAGAATAATAAGAGTAATATTAAAACTAACTAGCTGCCGCCATTGTTGGAAACTGAGCTGGGCTGCGCTATGAATTCTGGGACAGAGCTACTTCTTCTTCTTCGGGGTTTAACGGCAGCTGGCATCCTTGTACATGCAGTGCTGCCATCTTCTGTTTCAGTCCGTTATTACACTCTTAAGTCCCACTACTTATTCCTGCCTCTTTTGTGATCTTACAAATCTTCAAACGACGCGTCGAATATTAAATCAGTCGTCGGCGATTTTGATAGTCGACGTAGTCGTGACTAGTCGACTAATCGTGGCAGCCCTAGTTACTATGCTCACATTCAGTCATATCTATGCAAGTTCACATGTTAACACAAAGCCGAGGCAATATATACACTCCAAGACGCTAGCCTGTTTTAATCAGTATAGTTTGGACTAAGTACAACACCTCTTTTGCACAGACCAGTAGGAAAATGTACCGCCTCTGAGCTTTTGTGTGTGTGTGTGTGTGTGTGTGTGTGTGTGTGTGTGTGTGTGTGTGTGTGTGTGTGTGTGTGTGTGTGTGTGTGTGTGTGTGAGAGAGAAGCTGGGGGATCTGTCTGTCTGACCCAGTGACCAGCTGACAATCACAGATTAGTATTTAGATTTAGGGAGTTGGTGTGATTATTGTCAGGGCAGACAGGGGAGTAAAAGTGACAGTCAGTGATGATTACAAATACACTGTATGTGACTCTTTTTTTAAAATCCAAACCAATGCTGAAATTTCACTGATTTCAAGAAACAAACTGTCCAACAGTTGTCATTCATTGTGTATTATTATTTTTTCCTACCAAAGTTTCTCATTTGAAAGCCAAGATGTGCAAATTATTTTCATGGAGAAGCTTCAGACACAAAAACCCACTCAAATTTGTTTCAATAAGTCAAAAACAGACCCTACACTTAAAAAAAAATACATAGAACAGAATAAAAAAAACCCAGATAAACACTGAAAGTCTCGAACAATCAAAAAAAGAGAGGTTTTACTTGTTTTACAAAAAAGGGAGGAGAGAGATAGAAGCGGAGATTTTACAGTAAAGATGAACTCAGACAGTGTGAGAGATGGCGAGGGGAAAAAATGTTACCTTTAAAAATAGCGAGAAAAAAGGAACATGGAGGAAGAAGGGGAAGAGAGCTGGCAGGCAGGGACATTAACAGGATTAGTGAGGGGGAGTTTCCTCAAACTGGCAACCCACCAGGCACATATACATACACACGCACACTCACACTCATCATCATCATCAAATGCAACAACAAACCCCCCACTACTGACCCACATCTTTCTCTGCTGTCGGCATATCACTAAACTGTGAGGCCAAGTGTGTGTGTGTGTGTGTGTGTGTGTGTGTGTGTGTGTGTGTGTGTGTGTGTGTGTGTGTGTGTGTGGCCACTGGCAGGGCTGCAGGGGATGGCATGCTTACAAAACAGCACCCACTCCCACCAAAACCCTGGCACACTGACACACAGACATGATTCCTGGCATTGTAGAAATGTTAGGTTATGAAGCCTTCAAATTCAAAATACTACAACTGCAGGGAGCGTCCAGGGAGGGGCTCTGTCCCTCACAGAAAACTGATTTCCTTAGTTAGCATCATTAGCTTAATGATGCCGTTTTCAGCTTGGAAAAAGTGCTGCTTTTAGTTGGTACAGCATGTTAATTCTCCGGGGTACCCTTCATAACTCCTCCTTCAGACATTCAAAGCTTTCCTAAATAATTTAATTGCCCAGACACTGATTGGCTGGCACGCCACAAAAAACCCACCAACTCGACAATCCTGTCTGTCAAAGTCTGCACAGAGGCGAAAAAATGAAACACTCTCTTAGCATCAACCTCAAACGAGGAAAAGATGAAGCCCACAGACATTACAACAACAACACTAGTCAGAAATAAAGAATCATTAATATAACTCTAGCATCCACAAACATCACAAACGCCTCACCTACTGTAACACTTGGACAGGTGAGAGAGCCAAACAGTCAAGTTTATATCCAAGCAGACTTTACGTTATGTGACTTAATGCTACAAGCTCTTTATCAGACGGGATGTGGATTTATTTTATTTCATGCATGTGTGTGCGTATGTGTTTGAGCATATGTGAACGCTTATTTATGTATGCTGGGATGTGCTTCATGGTGAATTAGGATAAGCCTGAAGCAGAGGGGTATGGAAAGTGTGTGCGCTCATCACAGTGAACTGGTTATTGATATGGATGTGTGTGTATGTGTCTGGATGACAGTATGATGCCAAGAGGATTTAAGTGGGAGATAGAGAGAGGTGTGTGTGTGTTGGTTTTGGGGGTGAATCTGGCCTACATTTGGAGGGATGAGAGAGTTCCTCTTTATTTATTCAAAGCGTCTGTCAGGACAGACCAAAACTGTACATCTCTGATTTAGAAAGACACAAGGTGGTCTCATTTTGTTTTAAAGCTGGGATGCAATTTCATTTTTTTATTATGCAGTACACATTTTTAAAATTTCACGAAAATTTAATTGGATCACAATAGGTCACACTTCACTGAATGACTTTTTCAGGGTCCCTATCCCAACTGTCTTGGGGCGAGAGGCAGGGTACACCCTGGACAGGTTGCCAGTATGTTGCAGGGCTAACACATAGAGACAACCATTTGCACTCACATTCACACCTATATTAACCCTATCCCCACTAACTGCACGTCTTTTGACTGTGAGAAGAAGCCGGAGTACCCGAGAACATGCAAACTCCAAACAGGAAGACCCCGGCCTGATGGTGGAATTGAACTAAGGATCTTCTTGCTGTGAGGCAACAGTGCAATCCATTGTGCCACCACTCCACTGAATATGTTAATTTTCTTTTTATAAACTAGAGTGCTATATGGACTGTGGCACCATATAACAGACTACAAACTGCAGAAGGTGTCAGATCTACATGAACAAAAAGCAGAACTGCACTGGTGTCCAAATAATCGTCTGAAAGGGGACCACGCATGCTTCACCTCGTTTTCTCTCGTATACACTCTCTGGACGCTTCATACCAGGTTGCACCTTCATAACTGTCTTAATTCTTTGTGCCATGGATTCAACAAGGTGCTAGAGACATTAGTCCTCCCACATTCTGTTCCATATTGACATGACAGTATCACCGTTTCAGCAGATTTGTGAACCGCACATTAATGATGTAAATGGCCTGTAAATGGCCTGTATTTATATAGCGCTTTACTAGTCCCTAAGGACCCCAAAGCGCTTTACATATCCAGTCATCCACCCATTCACATACACATTCACACACTGTGAACATTAATGATGTGAATCTCTCATCTGCTTCAGCGTAGAGCGTTTTCAGAGATGATCTTCTGCATACTTTGGGTGTAACGAGTGGTCATTTGACTTATTGTTGTTTTCCTATCAGCTTGAACCAGTCTTTCCATTCCTCTTTAACCTCAGGGATAATTAACAGAACAATATTTAACATTTCTAAAAGCATTTTTTGCTCAGAGAACTGCTGCTCACTGGATATTTCGCTTCTTTTTTCTCTGTAAAGGTTTACTAGTGTAAATCCCAGCAGCTGCACCAATCATAACACATTCAAAAATCACTTAATTCACCTTTTTCTCCCTTTCTGCTGTTCTGTTTGAACTTCAGCAGGTCATCTTGACCATGTCTGCATGTCAAAATGAACTACGTTACCATCTGATTGGCTTATTAGGTATTTGCATTAACACTGAATTGAACAGGTGTACCTAACAAAGTAGTTCATGCGTGTATCTTTCTTCTTCTTTTGTCCCTGGTTGACGGTTGGCAGGGGGTGCCGTACGGTTTCCATCCCAGTCAACTATGCACTTCCAGGCCTTGCAATCTCTGGACTTGACCTTTGCTTGCTTGAGGGTTAGACGTCGTTTAAGATTGTTTTCAATTTGCTTGATCCAACTCTTCTTGGGCATGCCATGCTTGATTCTCCAGTGGGCGAGGTGCTGCTGCAGAGTAGGGCGATATAGCAAGCGACGGCTGCTCATGCGGCAGACGTGGTCAAACCATTGCAATCATTGCTTTTCCATCACCTCTTCTATTGAGGGCTCCTGGTGACATTGACTACGTATTGCACTGTTGCTGAGGGGATCGCGGAGGGACACTTGGAGAATCTAACGCAAACACGCATTTGGAAGACCTCGAGCTTGTTGAGGTCGTGGTAGAGGATGACCCAGATCTCGGATCCATAGAGAAGAATGGGCAATACCAGTGTGCGGCACCAGCGGATTTGGTGATGAAGGTTACGTCTGTCTACTTCCAGAGGCACCATCGGAGGAAGACGAATGCCACCATCGCTTGACTGATTCTTCATGTGTGTGCTGCCCCAGGGTTGTAGGTCCTATTAAACATAGTCAGCATTTCTAATAATAAGATTAGAGTATGTACAAGTAGATCCTGTAAGCCAAAAGGTCAGACTCAGTGAGAGCAGAAAACATAAAAAAAGACAAAAAAATATATAAGACACCCCCTTTAACTGGTCCAGAGGAGACCATTAAGAATAGGGGCACCAGGCTCATCTGTAACTGTCAGGTTATGTTATTGCTCTTCAATACAAAAAGCTTGCTGTAAGTGAGCTGGATGAGGTGTGATTAGTCAATGTGAAGCTAAACAAACTAAATACAAAAGAAGCAGTTTCTCTCAGCTGACCACTGGTATAAAACCAGAACTGAGCGTATCCCTAAGCATAACAATGACACTATAGCAGAGTGATGATTTAGTGAGCTCACAATAATTAACACACAGACAGACACAGTTTATACGTGTAATCACACGGTGCACTGTGCAGCAGAGAACAGAAGGAAGTGACCTTCAGATTGCAAAAGGCCTGAGGAAGGAAATTTGTTCCCTTCCAAGGTTATCTAGTGAGACCGCTCAGAGGGGCACACTATCCAACAAGAATGCAGGTGGGGACGTCCTGATGCAGACGAGTGGTTCAAATAATTAGGTATTTTCCTTGGACCTTCCCATGTCATGACTGCTGGGGTGGGGGTGTAAGTGTTACTCCAGGACACCACACAGCAAGACAGTGTTTCACCTGCAGCAAATGTGGACCATTAGTACATTGCACTTCTCTGGAATTTCTTTAGCGGAAGATTTTAAATGAGCAGCAAAAGCTTTAAAAAAAAAATCATTCTGTTTTGCTGTACATGTCTAAATGTTAACATTAACATCTGCAACCGCCATTCATGAATCAGTGAAGGGTGGTAGCTAACCCTGCCAAACCTGAGGTAATAAATCCATGTGCTGAAGGAGGAGAAGCAGGTTTACATGAGCTGACTGAGGCTGGTCTTTGGTCTGTCAGTGTGTTTGTATTTTCAGCTCCACAGAGCAGCTTCAGAGACATGTCTGATCTGTGCAGCGCGCAGCAGCAGATGACAAACACTGATAGAAGAAAGCCTCAAAAGATCTAATTCAGTCACAGGCGCACAAGATGTGACCACACACATGCTGCACTGCCGTAATCGCAAGCACATAGTAGACTACAGGACAAAACGTGAACATGAAAGAAGAAGAGGGGAAAAATGCTTAAAACATGATGTAATGTATGACATCAGTGTCAAGCAATGTGTAAAGCGATGATACAGCCTCAAGTCAAATCCTGGCTTACGGGTAAGTGTCAGGTATCAAAAGCAAAAACCTTTTCCTTATATGCACAGTGATCGAGTGTCCCACAAGTCATGCCCTCCTGATCCTTCCTAATCCTTTCTGTTAGAGCCGTAACTAATGGTTACTTAAAATATTTTCCCACCATTAATGAAATAATTGTTTGATCTGTGAAATATTAACCTGTCACAGACTCCCAGAGTCTTTGACTGGGAAGTTCTGACCTTAATGTTATAACACAAGAGGGCCTTGATACCAAAGACCACCTTAAAACAGAGGGGCTACAGTGTATCGCATGATTTCAACTAAACCGAGTTCAATGACTTTTGCTTAAGCAACATTGTAAGTCACTGTCACTGGTGTTCTGAATAATGCAACTGCACATCGAAGGCTTTCCTCATATCATCCAGATAACCAGTCTGTCGCAGGGCCTTTTAATAACCAATCAATGCTAAATTAAAGAGCAAAGCATTGCTAGGCTCTTCCTCAGAGCGATGATATTAGTGGACACCCAAAGCCGAGGTATCATACACAAAGTGGAAAAAGTATATTTCAATTTCGTTATCAGTAAATGTCCAAAAGGCCGCTCACAGGAAGCGCAGCACATGTGGGCCACAAAAGGACTGTGTTAGTTTACAGAAGTTAGCATTTAGCTCCAATGATAGCCTCTCAGAGCTGCCAGCAAGTATGTGACCCTCCAGTGTTATTGTTAAATTTATGTTTGCTGTGTTTTACTTCACTAGGAGAACAAAAAAAAAAAAATCAGCATTGCATTAGGCAGCCACAAAGTAATAATTATATAAGTCCAGCTGTAGCTGCGGCTACGCTTTACAGTTGTGGTGAGGGGGTGGGGAGATACTGGGCTTCCTTAACAGGAAAAGCTCCAAGGCACTGCCTCCTGAACACAATGTAGTGGGGAGCAGTTACTTCCCTCCTCTGTGCTGGTGAGAAAACCAGCATCTCCACCCTCATTTCCCCGCCTTACAGTATCATTATCACAACTCCACCCATCTTCAGGTTAGCTTTTGCTCCACTGACTAAGAGCAAAGCTAGTGCAAAGACACTTACAGCTCTGCAAGGTCTGCAAGCCTCTGGACATCTTTGTCATTAACTACACTTACAATAATAAAATAAAACACAGACATACAGTTCACCATTATCATCACTATTAATGAGTAATTAATTGATAATAGTGACATTGCCACGGCTACTACAGTAGACAAACAACTTTGTAAAATAGGTGGGAAAAAAGAGATTGTAAAATTGAGTAACCTAGAACAGTAGGTCCTTGGTGGCAAACCTGAGAGATAATAAGACATTATGTTTATTCTATTCTTTATCTTATAT
Organism: Rhamphochromis longiceps; assembly: GCF_057381845.1. Lineage (NCBI taxonomy): Eukaryota > Metazoa > Chordata > Actinopteri > Cichliformes > Cichlidae > Rhamphochromis > Rhamphochromis longiceps. Next base: position 11,057,176 of record NC_140572.1, read on the forward strand.
TAAAAAAGCTGATGTATCCAGAAGTGATCTATCAATTTTCCTATCCACTTCTACATTTGTCTGGAGTATAACATATAATGTTCATAATGGAGTAAGAAATTAGTCACCAGGAACATCCCTAGTTTGGGCAGATCTAACTTCAATGTTAGCTTGACCTCATTTTAGAACTTTGTCTGAGTTTGCTGTCTTTTGTACAATTACACAGAATTTCTCAGAGATGATGTAATATGTGACATCAGTGTGACAGTTTCAATGTGTAAAAAGATGTCACAGCCTGAAGTTATATCCTTACTCATAGGTAGGTGTCAGGTGTGCTCAGGGATCAAGTGTTCCATATGTCATGGCCTCCTCTGATGAGATCCTTCCTAAACCGCTGTTAGTTGTAACTAAGACATTATTACTTCATCAGGAATCTTTTTTCCACCATTAATGAAGTTGTTGTTTTTTCATAGAAGTGCTTTTTTCTATGTCTCAGTGTTTTTGCCCAATATTCTCTCACAAACACACACACACGTATTCAGGCAAGGCATCAAGCCACTGTCTTTCCTTTAACTTAGTAAACACGACAGTGTTTCCCCTCAGGCACGATCTGATATCGTCGTGTTGGTGTTGTTCCCAGATCATCATACTAAATGTTGTTCCAGTTGCAAGTGACCAATCAGAATGTTGTGATGTCAGACTTTTGCGACTTCGGGAAAAACCGCCGTAAAAAAAAACTGTACTTAAGCTGCGAGAAACCGCCTCTGTCCGCCGATCAACGGACCCTGACCCTAACCCTTTAATAAACGGTAAGCAGAACTGATATAGTCCTTGCAACACTGGAATTTCATAAATGCACGAATGGCTTGGCGCGCAAAAGAATAACTTCACAACAATGTGATTGGTCACTTGCAATGTTGAACCTGGAACAAGATTTTCATGATGACCTGGGAACAACACGACGATATCAGATCATCCTTCCCCTCAGAATTAACCTACATTCGTGGTGGTAGTATGGAGGCATGCTAAGATATGTAAGCAGACTCTGTGAACACAGCGTAGCAGCATGAGAAAAGGCTCAGCACTTGCTGCTGGCTGATGTTAGACGGATGTTAAACTTTCATGCAGTGGTTCTCCAGATGAGAACAATGACCACAAGACAAGAGACTCAACACAGCTGAATGACACTGAAGACTGGCAGCAGCTGAACTTTCAGAGTAAGAGAAGGGAAGGTTGCAGTAGCTGATGGATCACATCACCATTTTGGATGGATGATTTAAAAAAAACTTGATAAATATTCTGAGGAGCTGTCAATATATCAGGTGAAACCAGTTTCCAAAAATCTTGCCCATCCATGCGCTGATCCAAGCTGACAGAACCTGGACTCGGTCCTGTTAGATTGCACTTTCCATCTCAGTCCACTGAGCTCTTTTCTGATGTCCCTGAGCTCCTCACTCTCTCCGACTGGCGTCTCTGTAGCTCTTCATTTCTCAGAGAGAAAACCATTAAATGCTCCATTAAGTGCTTCTTTAACTGCCTCATTCTATATGCATGAGCCGCTGGTCCTCCCTCTCAGAGTCCTCTGAGAACAAATCAATAGGAGGCGGCTGAAGGTGAAGCTCACAGTGAGGGGTAATGTTAAGGCATCTAATCACAAGGAAGGAAAGCATGCACTTCTGTCTTTTGGTTCCCTAAATTGTTAAAATGTGTTAATTAAAATTGTGCTTTTTGACACTTTCAAAAGACCACTCTGCTGTGGTTACTCTGTCCTCCAAATATAAAAGTGTTTGAGGATCTGAGGGTGTGTGTTTCCGTCACAGCTGTCACTACGTTCAGGTGTGGCGCGAACACTGAGCAGACAGTGCCTCCTCTAACCCCACATCCCAACACATTCCTGGAAATCCAACGCTTCCTGAAAGGGAAGGAACAGCACTGAGGTATAGGAAGTGAGGGTGGTAATGTCATGGGGGATAAATCATGCCTCAGGCACACATTATGCATCCATCTACACACATTAAACACACACAGACACACACACAGCTGCATCCTTCAAACCTTTATTGCACTCTTTCTGTATCATTAATGACTTCTATAATATTGTAAACCACTATCGGGCCAACATGGCAGCTTGTTGGTCTATTGACTGGTAAAATATTGCATAGTCAGATCAATAAGCAAGTTGCCCACAAATTATACAAGGACCCCACATCATTGTTTACAGTTTCTATGAGAAAAAGAAAAAAAATATTGTTTTCTTCAGAAAAAAAGAAAAATCACCATGAGAGTAAACTGCGGGAAGAGCGATCGAGTAAACCTGTCCTCCCTGCGACAATGGCAAATGGCTCTTTGGTCAGGTCGGAGGGCCCTTTAGAGTTTTGCTTACAGACCCGGGGTCAGGACCCGTTCTGCGTTACATCTGGTATCTGGTGAAATAAATAGACCTGACTATAAGTACACGTCGTGTTGACAGATTTCTTCAACAAATATGGAAAACATACTTAAATTGGAAAGAAAAAAAAATTCCCTGTAAATAATTTCAGCATCTAAGACCTCTGCAAACCCCAGACTGCTGTTTTACTGTATTCATTTTCTTTTCCCCCAGTCACTCTGCATCTGCTCCTATTCCAGCTGACATTATAGCGATAGGCGGGTACACCCTGAACGTCACCAGTTCAGTGACAGCGCTTCTCATGCAGCAGTTTTAGGATAAAAAATACAATCGTGGCTTAAAGTTTGGGCAGTTGCACCACTACAAACTTCTCAAATTCCTCCTCAAAGAAAAGTCTAAAGTAAAGAAATATTAGTAGAAATAAATAAACTGCATTCATATAGCAACAGAAAACAAGCATTTATTAACTGTGTATTGTGCAGCTAATTTTCCAAAAGCATCTTGCTGCAAATAGTGAATGTCCCAACTAAAATTTGATCTACATAATTTAAAGGCATGATTTCAGTTGGGTTGGCTATTAAACAAAAAATGAAAAAAAAAACTATTATCATTATTATTATTATTGTAGTCACTTTTGATTGGTAACTTGGTCTGTGCTCTGGGACTTCCTCCACCTTTCATGTACACACTTGGAAAGTAACCACAGTGCAATAAAAAATGCTGAGATATGGCAATCCAACCTGCTGATGGTCAGAGAATGTCTCACTCCGTTAGGGTTGATGGTCAACAAAAAAAACTGCCTATTAACAGAATAAATCGCAGATATACTGATGAACATGCTTCTATGTGCAAATGCATTTAAGTACAAGTGGAGAACAATTTGAACTTTTTAACTCCATATAAAAATTTGCACAGTACACCTGACAAACGCAGGGAGGTTGTTGCTGTCAGTTTACACACATATTGTAAAGCTCTTTGTGTGCGTGCCTGTGTGTTCGTGTCTGTCCACTAAAAAAAACTGCCAAACACTGCAGAAATGTGTATTGTCTAGAGCTGGGTATGTGGTGGGAAGCACATGCTCACACACATAAAACCCACAGCAGACAGGCAGAGCATTAATACCAAAAAGCTCATCAGTGTGTCCACTGTAGGACAGTAACACAACCACACAGCAGCACAGAGACAGCTACAGTGTTTTTCTGCATCTATGTAGTAATATGAGGAGAAGATGATTAATTGATGAAGAAATTAACTGAATAATTCATAGCCCCATCATACATTGTACACCTCTGATTCAAGCCTTCCAGATATAAACATGTTTGTATATTAGTGATACATTTATTACAAAACGAGCGCTCCATAGCCGAGGACCATTTAGACACCGGTGTTGAAGGAATACCTCCAGGTCCCTTTTTCAGTGAGGTACAGGGCTTATGAGTAAGTCAACATTTTTTACACTTAACCGTGGAGCTGGATCCTGATGACCCTCTGCTGATTGTTTCCTCCATGCCATGTTAGCTCTCGGGCTAGATATCAGTGCACGGCTGCTGACAAGTAGAGCAGCCAACAAAGAACATGAAACTGAATTGAACTGATCACCTTATACATTAGCCCATCACTAGAGGACTAATTATCGTTATTGTCACTAGAAGGTACAGGACGTACAACTCGGTGAATCTAAGTGTTAATATTTTAATTGATTGCCAAGGTCATTAAATTGTCACATGTTATGTGGCCGTGGCCATCTGCCACCAGATGATGCTGCAGCTCTGATACTGTTGTAGAAAACAGTCATAACTTTAAGCCTATTATTATTAGTTATTGAGAAGGCAAAATAATTAGATCGTGGATCTTTTGTGGGAATGCATGCTGGAGATTATGTCATGCTAACTGAGTTAGAATAGCAGAGTGGATGTGTTAAAAAGGAGGGTGATGTTTGAAATCATTGTTCTTCCTGTTAACCATGGTTATCTGCAAGGAAACACATGCAGCTATCATCGCGGTGCATAAATAGGGCTTCACAGGCAAGGATGTTGTTGCTACTAAGATTGCACGTAAATCTACCATTATCGGATCATCAAGAACTTCAGGGGTAAAGATTCAGTTGTTGTGAAGAAGGCTTCAGGGTGCCCAAGAAAGTCAAGAAGCACCAGGACTGGCTCCTAAAGATGATTCAGCTGCGGGATCTGAGTGCCACCAGTGCAGAGCTTGCTCAGGACTGGCAGCAGGCAGGTGTGAGTGCATCTGCATGCACAGTGAGGCCGAGACTTCTGGAAGATGGCCTGGTGTCAAGAAGAGCAGCAAAGAAGCCACTTCTCTTCAACAAACAAACAAAAAGAAAAACATCAGGGACAGACTGATATTCTGTAAAAAAAGTACAGCGAGTGGACTGCTGAGGACAGGCGTAAAGTCGTTTTTTCTGATAAAGATGTTTGGAGCATCTGGAAAAAAGGATGTCTGGGGAAAAAAAGGTGAGCGCTACCATCAGCCCTGTCTCATGCCAACAGTAAAGCATCCTGGGACTATTCATGTGTGGGGCCGCTTTCCCACAATTTTGCCAAAGAACACAGCTATGAATAAAGAATGGTACCAAAACATCCTCCGACAGCAACTTCTTCCAACCATCCAAGAACAGTTTGGTAAGGAACAATGGTTCAGCACGATGGAGCACCGTGCCATAATGCCAAAGTGATAACTAAGTAGCTCAGGAAAAAAAACATTGAAATTTTGGGTCCATAGCCAGGAAACTCCCCAGACCTTAAGCCAATTGAGAACTTGTGGCCAATCCTCAAGAGGCAGATGGACAAACAACAACCCACTAATTCTGACAAACTCCAAACTTTGATTATGGAAGAATGGGTTGCCATCAGCCAAGATTTGGCCCAGAAGTTGATTGACAGCATCTCAGGGCCAACTGTTCTTGAAAAAGAAGGGCCAACACTGCAAATATTGACTCTTCACATAAACAGACTTTGTGAAAACTAATATTCATGCCATTCTCACAACTGTACAGTGGTGACCAGAAAGAATCAGTTTTATTACTGAAAAAAATCATCTCCCTACTCTCTTCCTCTTTCCTGGAATCATCTTTAAACAGAAATCCCCTTCAAGTTCTCAGATTTTTCCCAAACACTTTCACCCTGAGTGCTAGAACTTTTATATATAGCAATTATATCAGGAACGGTACAAAAGAGGATTTGTAAGCGCATAAAATGAAAGCAAAATCAGTTACGTGTTATTGCTGTGGATGATTGCGATTTAAAAAATAAATAAATAAAATCTGCGGTTAAAATTTTGTCATTCCTCAGAACTAAACATTATGTCATTCTGTTTATCTTTTAACTGTCTGGCAGTTAAGGGATGTTTAACACCCCAAACACACAAACAGACACACACACACACGGTTTGGTAGTTGCTGTTGATCCCACCACATTTGAAAGCAGACTGACTGGTTGGTTTGGTTTGAAAATCACCTTCCTTCACCTTTCAGTTCCTGGACACAAGTGATATAATCTACCCTAAAATAAATACCTGCAACCACACATATGCAGCCCCTCCCTGAGCGTGTCATATTAATAAATCTTATCTCACGTTCAATTAGATATACCACATTTTACCCTGTTAACAATCAACATCAGCCTCTGATCGTTCTCAGTGTTCTTTTTCTTTATCCTTTATAACTGTTTCAGTCCCTCTTCCTTGATCACAACCATGTGCAACATCTTCCACGAGGAAGCTTTTGAAAATGTGCCTTATACTTTTTCAGCACCATACAAAATTATAATGATGCTTTATGATGTGATGTTTCAAATCTCTTCTTCATCTGTGTGTTGTATGAATCAGGTGTGATTAAGTATTAAATAGAGGTTTGAGAACAGGCAGAAGCAGGCCCAAAACAGCAACTGCAGAAAGGAGTTAAACCCGCCATCTTTCTGTGTTTCTTCAGCCCGCCTTTCAGCGTGGTTCACCCGAGTGACTGTAAACACTCTAAAAGTAGCTCTTTTCCAACAAAAAGCCACCTCTTAGTTTGAGAGAAGCCATTAGTGGGAGGAGGCTGTAAGGAAAGCAGCTCCAGCTTGTGTTTCACTACAAGCCGAGACTTGCGCGGCTGCTGATATGAAACTAGGAGGAAGCACAGTGTGAGTCCTTGCACTTCTGTCGACTCTGACACACTGCTTCTGTGTGCACTTTAGCTGATTTATATAAATACGCGTGTGCATGTGTGCATTTAAAGACGAGTGCTTCCACAGCACGCTCGTCTGTCACAGTGACTCACTTTGTTCTGTCTCATCTCATTTCTTTTCATGGGAACTGATCACAGTTGCTGTGTGATCAGAGACGCCTCCATCTTCACTACAGAAAACTCAACAGGCCACTGTTTACTACTGTCACACCAGCATGTCGGTCATATCCACTCCAAAATGTCTACAGCAGGATTTTCAAGCTTCTTCGGTTCTTTTTCCCAGCGCCAGAGATACTTTGATTAGGGCTGGGCCATATTATACCGTTCACGGTAATACCGGTATAATGTTAGGCAACGATAGGAAAATGAAATATCGCGATAGAATGGGAGTAAAACGCGCATGCGCAGTGCCTTTGTTTTCATACGCACATGGCCGATTGTTGAGTGAAACAGATGAACCAGAATTGGTTTGTAAAAATGGTGCAACTTCCGTGATGTGGAACTGGTTTGGTGTTTGTCCGTCAGATACACAACAAAGCACATTTTTTTGCAGAACATGCAAGCGGCCGTTGTTATTGTCATATTTGTCGGACTAAGATGCTCTTAAATCTGGGAGTAATCTGGGTCCTAAACTCCGTATTCTTCAGGTCAAACGAACACTGCAGCATCACTGAGCGTTAAAAACTGTCTAAATTCTTTCATCTTTAATAAAACGATCAGCATTGCTGCTTTACCAGGTGTAACTATAAAGTTTAACTTCCAGGAATCCATGAAAACAAAAGTTATTACATTTAACGGAGTTAGAAGTTAGCAGGAAGCTAGCGGAAGTTAGCTCGCTAGTTTCGCTAGTTACCTAAGCATGATATTGCATGTTCTGACTGAGAGATTTCTGAAAAAAATCAAACGTACAGCTCTGCTATCACTTCCAACATAAATGAAGACAGGAAACTAAACAGCAGTGACATTTGTAGGGTTACTGAAGTTGGGCTAGCTGGTATATAATGATGTGCTACGTGATCGCTAGCGACACAGCTATGTTAGCATAACATAAACAGTGAAGCTGGAGGACGAACACTAACACTTTTCCACTTATAAAAGTTAACGTGAAGGTTCTTCATGGTTAGAGACAAATGCAATCGCATGGCAGGATGCTGTAAACGGACCAAACTTCAGTCAGGAGAACAACTGAGATAATCCATCCACAATACGAGGTTAGTCATTAATATACTGCAACAACATGGGAATAGAGCCGCTGCCAGAGAATTCAACATTAATGAATCAATGGTACAGAAGTGGAGGAAGCAAGAAGAATGAGTTTAATAAAGTTTGATTTATCTGACTGCTTTGTTTCGCTTAATGTGCCTTATAATCCCGTGCACCTTATGGTCCGAAAAATGCGTACTGCACACTGCAGTTTAATGTTGCAAAGCACCTCTTTTTAACTTCAGTGGATATTATACATGGTTATGCTCAGGATATGTCAGCCCATTTCTACTGGAAATGCCTTTTGGTTAAACTTTCAGCAAGGAATTTGCATTTGCACTGTTACATTTTTATAAAGCTTTAATGTACATAAAAACCAGCTTCTTGTTTAAGTGAAAATAAATGGAAGGTTGTCTTTTTGCGCTAGTAATGTTGTGGAGTTGTATTTTGTCTCGCATCAATTATATCGTCGGTTATATCGTTATCGCAAATTTTCAAATATATATCGTGATAAATATTTTTGGCCATATCGCCCTGCTCTAACTTTGATACACCGATACGCTGACATGCAACCAAATGTTTATCATTTTTTATCCCTTTATCCCATGATCTTCGAGTATTGAGCCAGAATTTGCAGGAGGTACCAGTCAGTAAGGCCAATATTGGCTGATACAGATATTTTGAACCCACGTATCTTAATGCATGAAGCCCGTAAGGCTGATAATCCTCATGGCTGCACTGTTTTCTCTGGCTTTTTTGAACCCTTCCTTTATCCTAAAACAGGGGTGTCATACATATGGCCTGGGGGGGGGGGGTGTCAGAATCAGCCTGCCAAATGCTCCAATCCGGCCCCAGTGGACAGCTCTGGAAAATGTGATGAAATGTGATGAAAGGCATATGTTTGGACTAAGTTTTACAGCTTTTATCTATTGTATAATGAGCATCAGGACCTTTTCTCTTATTTTACATGTTTTGTTTCTTACAATTTAAAGCCAGAGAGTTGTGACAGTTCTTTCATTTCCTGCAGCAGCATTTCCTTATTGTGCAGAAAAAAACTGATATGTCCTGATGAGACTGGCCTTCTTTTTCCTCATATAAAGATAACTCAAGGATTAAATATGTAGTTCAACTTTTTTACACGGAAAGAAAGACTGTTTCTCATTTGGCCTATTTGCCAAATATTTGCTGTGACAACTCAACAAACTATTAAATAAACACTTATGACCTAACTATGTACATGAAATCATTAATCTCATTAATCTGACACCTCCTTCTGTTTCCTGAAGTGGTTAAGATAATGCACCTTAAAAGCTATTTTCGGCTAATCCCTCATTCATAGAGCCATCGCAGCAGGTAACGCTGAATGTTTGTTTTGGCAGACTTTCACACCAGATGCCCTTCCTGACACAACCCCAATGGGATTTCTGTCTCCTCCAGGATGGATCTGTAAGCCACTACATCAGGATGATGCACCTTGAGACCGTCATGGTAAGAAAGCATTAAATAAACTGGCATCAAATTAAAGAGAAAAAATAAACAGAGTGTTAGGAGTGTTAGGAGTAAGAAGTTTTGCTACCACGTGCTGCCAGAACAGATTCAATGGCCCTTGACAGCAATTCTATAAATCTCTGCAACAACATTTTTGTACAACAACATCTTGTCACTTTAAAGGAAAATGCCTTCAGCGTCCTGACACATATTACACAAACATCTACAGCTTGCAAACTGTTAGGGCCCAGTTTTACCTGCTTTCTTTTTTTCTCTTGACTGACTCTTAGGGATAAGAGGCAGGACAAGCACCCTCTTAGATTTATAAGAAGGATTCTCTAAAGGTCATTTGGTATGTAAGTGACACAAAACATCCCAGATCACAAAGTCTTGTCCATGACCAGGAATCCCTAATATATACTGCAGGAACGCTGTTAAACTGTAGCACACAATCTTCACACTCTCATTTTACTGCCATCACTTCTATCGCTTGACTTCATACTGCTGCTGCGGTGTGCGTGTGTGTGCATGCATGCGTGGGTGGGTGGGTGTATGGTTCTGTAAACGTGAGCTCCGCAGCAGTTACGTAATCCACATTTCTTTTTTAGTGTACATAAACAAAGTTAGAGACCGAAGTGCAGCAAAGTAACGTCACTTGTCTTCACTGCAGCACAGCCAACCCATTTATTCACTTACTCTGAAGAGCAAAGACAGCCACAACTTAGTTTTTGTTGCCAACGGCATTAGCAGGCAACATTTAGAGCACGTGTCTAACCCAGTGTTTCTACTACTTTTAAAAGCTGAAAGATAAAATGCCTGCACAGTACAGCAAATCAGCTTAACCAGCATGCCCCCAAATCTAACCTTATGAATCCACATGATGTCAGAGCGAACACTGAAAACTTATGTGGATCAGGGCAGTAGGTCAGTGATGAAAACTTGACTGTTTGATAACCACAGAGACCTGCACCTTATATCCTATACTCCGTTTGACCTGGTATGTATCAATAAGAAAATGCCAATCATGAACCCCAGTATGGATAAAGGTAGTCCTGCTTCTGGCCATACTTATCAAGACTCACAATATAGGGCTTTGGAGCGTGATGTCACGGGAGCTGGGCCACGCCCCCTCCCACCATGACAGTAGGCCAAAGAAAGTACACGGAAGCGTCAGCTATGGTTCGTACGTGCTGCGTTGTCGGTTGCAACGTTAGATCACACGATAGGGAAGGCAAGAAGCTGGAAAATGGGCTCACTTTTAATCGTTTCCCCTCCTGGAGGCAAGGGGAGGGATTTCATGTATCCGATATTACTAAACGAAGATGTCAGGCTTGGATTGCAGCGGTCAGATGAGCGGATATCGAGTTCTCTGCCATCCCCAATTTTTTGTTGGTTTGCTCGCAGCATTTTCTTTCCGGTGAGTCCTAAATAAATTCATATCTCTCTTAATAGGCTTTTAGTGTATTTCGAATGCGCTGAGGTCATAGATAATTAGATAAAACATCGTAATGTGTGATGCTATAGAATCACGTCATGTTGACGGAGTTATTTGGCATTATTGCAGGCATATGAAATATGAAACAGAAAAGAAAAGTATGTTTATTTTTTTTATTCAAGATCTGTTCACCTGTAATTAGCAAGTACATACACATGAAATGCAAACTATTTACATGGCAACGCACAGCTGGCAAGCTGGCTGTATCTTGGTCATATGGTCAACGTACTCACAACGTGGAGGCTTAAAAACGGCCAAATCTTGTACCCAACTAGAACTAGATGTGTGTCTCCAGGAATTTATAATTCCAAAAAAGATTGGCCGTGTATGCGCTGACTCCACAGACAGGGTAAGCGAAGATATCGGGATAGGACAACGGCGGTAGGCTGTCTGGGTTTCCACTCCACTGCCTTATTTCATACGGGTCCACACGCTATTTTTTCCAAGTACCATCTCTTGGCGTCTGGGCGCAACGGTCACGATACAGCCCTTTGTCTTTTGCGTTGATTTTAAGCAAGGTTCTGGCAGTCCCGCTTCCAACACAGTGTGTTTGTTTTGATTTGTGGCCTTCTGACATGGCGCCGCAATCCCACAATGCACTGCGGCGTGACGTCAACTCCAAAGCCCTATACACCAAGATCATAGACTGTATTTAGAAGACGGATGCAGCCACCAGCAGCCATCAGCCATTGGTTTAGGACCTTACACTGAAAGCTCAATGTTAGCATTTTGGCTGCTACCATGTTATTTATTTATTTTTAAGTCCTAAGTGATCACATATGAAAAAGAGAGTGGAGCGCTACTTCATAAGCTAACTGCTTCTATAGCCTGTACACATATATTGCAAAGATACAGAACACTGCTAGTTAGTTCTACATAACATATTAAACCCACACTATAATTTTATTCACAAAGACTGAGGCACAAACTTCTGAAAAGCCTGTTTCACTTAGCAAGTCATATTATTGTCCTTTAATGCAGCCACAGAGCCAAATTTAAGCCTTACCAGCACACAGACAGGAAGCTATTACATATATGTACATATGTTGTACAGAAGTTCATTAAAATTGCCCTCGACTCCTTTATTCTCTGACCAGAGTAAACACTTTCCTGATGAGTTTATGGGCTTGGTTGTTGATTTTGGATCATACTGAATAAAGTTCAAGTTTAAATCCAAATTATTATCATTTTTAGAGTCATAAATCAGGATTATTTAGGGCATAGGTGTCAAACTCTGGCCCGTGGGCCACATTTGGCCTGCAGTGTAATTACATTTGGCCCGCGAAGCCATACCAAATTATTATTAGAGCTGGCCTACTGATATTACACAGCTAATATATATATCGTTTAGTATTAAGCCTTGCTTGTTCCATATTCAGTTTTTCAGCAAAACTTGTTTGAGTCCATAAGAAAAGATTCATTCTTATATCTGGAGGAAGATTTTTTTTTCAATAAATATTTTTTTTTTTCAATAAATATTAATGTTAGCCCGCAACATTGTTCCAGTTTTGAATTTTGGCCCACTGTGTATTTGAGTTTGACACCCCTGATTTAGGGTATGCTAATTAGCTAGTTATTTATGAATCACAAGACATCACCCTAGGTGTATGCATAGTTCTTTCACAGTCAGCTCCACCCCTTTGTCCTTGTCTAGTATCAAAACATGACAACAATAACAAAAAACTCAGCTCAGGACTTCATAATCAGTCTTCAGTAAGCAACTGAGGGTTGCATGGTGGCTACATCCATCTTTTACCTACAGTCTATGACATGGATAGGTAACTGGTCTGTTAGAGCGCAAACACATTTAAACTCATGACTCCTATATCAAGCCTTCTTTGTAACAAAGAACCCTCATATAAAACAACATCTGCTTTTCTTAAAGACCCTTTCCTTCAGCTTTTACAGCGCAAAAATACATCTTTTTTTTATTGTTTACCTTTATGTTAGAAAACTTCACACACATAACATTTTGTGTTCTGGTAATTAACGTGATAGGGGATTGGGTTGGAAAGAAAATAGCTATGTTGTGCCTAAAACAGCACAGACTGAGTGTGTCGGGGTTCAGCCAACTCTCCATGCCTGTTTACATCTTGTAATGGATTAAAAGGAAGTAGTGGGGATTTCCACTGAACAGTCGGATCAGTGATAAATGCTCCAGTGCCCACTTTCACTATAGCCCTCCATAAACACAGGGCTTCAGTCATTTGGAAACTTGAAACTTTTCCCGAATTTGCGTGTCATCCTTCCTATGACTGTTCTCTCAATAATGAACAAATCTCAGGTCACAATGAGGCCAGTCAGGAGGCTAAACACGACTCAGTGGAGGGGTTAAAGTCAACTGTGCATCCGGTTCAGGTGAAGCCAAAGTTCTAACTTGCAAACACCACCAGGGCTGAGGGCTCGGCACACCACCCGTGCAGCTTCGTGAGCAAACGCTCAGTTAGTCCTCGTGGATAACGGAAATGCCAATGTTGTAAATAACGTCCAGCGGTTACTTAAAGGAGTCTCCACGCCGCCGTGACGCGTTTATAGCGGGGAGCAGTTACCGCCCAGCACCGGTGTGCCCCCCCTTCTTAAAAGCTAACCGGGATGGGCTGTTGGGGGAGTGCAATACACCAAAGAACAACCTACCTGCTTCCACCGTGTCCGACAGGTCGTGGTTGGCTGCTGTCCGGGGAAACTCCTTCAGTTTTCGGCAGCTGAGGTTGAGGACGCCGCTGGCCGCCGCCTCCTCCAGCGCCCGCTCCAAGCCCCGGTTGGGAGGCAGGTTGGCGCTGCCGATGTGAGCCTGGACTAACGGAGAAGAACCCAGAGGGGGGCGAGCCGACTCCGGTCCCAACATCGCCATAATTTTCCGCCTCTCCGCTGCGCGTGTCCGTGTATCGGTTATGTCCGAGAGAGCGCGCGGGGTTGGCTACGTTCAGGTAAACAGCGGGACACTGACTTCACAGACGTCCGTGGCCGTGCCGCGCGTTCTGAGTTCGTGATTGTCGCCGCCGCGTCTGCCTGGAGGTCTGCGCGTGTCGTCAAGCGTCTCAGTTGGACGGTGCGACATCCGGGGAACAAATTTCAAAATTGTACACCGACCAGGCCAATGTTACGGTGGAATGAAATAATAAATACGAAGCCGTTTCGGGTATAATTTAGATATTCATTTTTTAAATTTCAAATTAAATATTTCAGACACAAATGTAAAGGTCTTACCATTGAAATGTGGTTATAAATCCAGATACGAGGGGGAATTAATATACCATGATTGCAAATGTATAAGTAAAGCACTGTTAATGCAATTGTGTAAGTGGTTATGTGGCCTCAACTCTGTTCTTATAATCTATTATATAAAGATGACTGACGATATTCTACTGCGCTACGATTTTTATTTTGAAAACAGTGTTTCCGGTCTCACGCCGCATTTCTTCTTTCTTTTTTTTCACTCAGTGCGGCTGCGCACTAGCCTTTTGCGGCCCGTGAAAGGCAGTGAAAATGAAAGTGGGGCTGAAATTTAATGAACAGTGACCTCTGCTGGACAAAAGCGACAAACAACACATTTCGCGCACTGAAGCTTTCTCATAGAGTTTAATCTCTGTTATATCTGTTATAGTTAGTTATCTCAGAAATTTTCATTTTGCTTTAAAACACAAGGTTTAAAGACTAAAGGGCTGGGTGTCCTATTTTGCAGTTAGGCCTGTGCTTAAGTTATGGTGGTTTCCTTTTGACTAAAGTGGCTGCTGAGACCAAGATATCCAGGTCACACCAGTTACCTTTAGCAAGGATATAAGAATAAGTAACTACTAACAATGCAGTGAAAAGTGTATAGAAGATTGTAACTACAGTTCTCTTGTAATGTAAGTTCTCTCTGTGTAAGTTTTAGATTTAACAATTGGTACAAACCTTCACAATTTTTTCTTCATTTTTAATGTCATATTTACACTATCTGCAACACCACTGCTGCAGTTTATGAGCAGTAATGTCACCAGTTCCAAATGAACAATAAATGAACCATAAATATACATTTGATCAAATTTTATTGTTTGAGATTAAAGCACCGGAAAGCAGCTCTATGAGAGGAGAGAAACTGATTCGTGCTGCAGGCCAAAAACCCTTATTTACAACCATCCTGTGTACATGAAGCTTGTGTGTGTGTGTGTGTGTGTGTGTGTGTGTGTGTGTGTGTGTGTGTGTGTGTGTGTGTGTGTGTGTGTGTGTGTGTGTGTGTGTGTGTGTGTGTGTGTGTGTGTGCATGAGTGATAATGAGAGAGTCCCACCGGGAATCAGAAGGAAGTGCTGAGTCAGCTCATTACATAACAAGCTTGCATCAGCAGATGATGCACAGTGCTGACCCCTGATTACACTGAGCACCATCACTTGTTCATACTTACATACTTGTGAGGACCTTTGCTAACCTAACACACAACACATCTTACAGATTAACTCAAACTCAATAATTATTGCAAATTTTTAGCCAGTTTGCTTTTTGCATGCACAGTTTAACCATATGGAAAAGATATATATAAATCTTATAAAGTTTGTATCTGTCTTGTGTGAAACTTGTGTGAAAAGCATACAGGACTGAAAACAGATATAAGAGCCCTTGAAAAATTATATAAATGAAACTTGGATGTTTTGGATACTTACTAAAACAATATATGAAAGTAATTAGAAAGTGGCCACTTTCATGAGTAAATCATATAAGCCTTCTATGATTCACTGTATGAAGTAGGCCACATCTTATGCAAGTCTTTTATAAGTTTTTACTATTTATTTTCCACATGGGTATAATTACATATGTCCTTTTTTATCTTCATAAAAGTCAAAGCAGAGAAGAGGGGAGTAACACAAGGCAGTGGAAGGAAGAAGTTTAAGAAGCGACTCAAATATTTCTCACAAAAAACGTTTTTACCAGTTAGAGCTTTCTTTTCTTTCTGATATCACAATTTTCTGACATAAAGTGATGTCATGTCAATGAGGTACCAGGATGTAAAAATGTGTGTTTCAGGAAATGTGTAGCTCGTGTTTCCTTTTTAAGCACTTTTTTTTTACCCCCAAAATAGTGACTATGTTACAAAAAAGTTGAGCTCACTGTAAGTCAATTATGTGGTCTTCATAACAATGAAAGAGATCTGATTAAGCCACAAAATAACAGAGGAATAGACGACACTGACTCCAGACCAAGTCCCTACTTTCTATGGCATTTTGAATGGCATTATCAAAACATATGTTGTTGTTGTTGTTGTTGACTACAAAGTCTGGTATTCATGTTCACCAGCTAAAAAATGAGGAAGTACACCAAATATGCAATAGTATACACTTAAAGTGAAATTCAAATCATCTCTGGATGTTCATGCTTGAAAGAATGAAGTGCTGCGGTTTAAGATTTCGGTGTTTCTTTCCCAAAAAGACTCAGTCATCTATCTTTATCTTTTATTAAAGCAAACAAATGAGTTGTAATGTTTATTTCATAATCACTAATAAAAACAGCCATATTTACTTACAACATTTACTGAATCATTACATTTAGACTTGTAGTTTAAAATCAGACTTATAAGAGTTTTCTCAGATGACTCGTCTTGCTTTGTCTACTGGATCAAGTTACCCCTTAAAGAGAAGACATGGCAAAGTTGAAATATATTTTATTCATCCCAGAGTTGTAAGGTCTCTTTGTTACAGCAGTTAAAAATTAACTGAAAAAGTCCTGAGCATCACGAAAACATTTAAATCACTTCCCCCCTTCAGAACCTGGTTTGAATTTCACCAGTCGACTTGACCGTGTCTAAAGTACTGTGCAAAAGTTCTATGCTATCTCTCATGTTGCTAGGAAAATAGGAAATGTTGCAGCAGTTTACTGAAACATCCAAACCTCCATGGAAATGCAGTATATGAAGTGAACACAGACAGGTTCGCTTGTCTGTCACAGACAGACAGACAATTCCTGGTTGCATCCTTTATATCTGAAATACCAATTGTTCTGAAATATCAACCGAATGTCAACTGACGTTGAGCTATGTCTGGGCTCTGAAATGCTGCCACCTGGAGGTAAAGACTGGAGGTAAGTGTCTCAATCTGATCACGTCTCAACAACACCCTCGGCCATTGATACTTGTCTCTGTACTAGAACTTCCTCTTTCACCTCTGCCAGCTGCCAGCTAACATGCCAGCCTTTGCTGAGCACTGAGAAATGTCACGTAAGATATGCTGCTGAACGAAACCTTTGCACTCGCGTCTGTGACGGTGTTTAAATTGAGGAACCTTTGAACACAACATTTAAGACCTGCAATGGGTTTAAGGAAACACTTTTGCTCCTATAATCGATCTGATTATATTTCATTAAATGTTCCTTCATTCTTTAGAATGAAAGAAACAAGAAATATTTTAATTATATGTTATGTGTTATGTATTATGAACGCTCCTAAAATAAAAGCATGACTTAATACATAATGAATCAACTCCCTGTTATTAAATAGTTGAGAAAAAGTCAGAAGCCTGTGTTTTTTTAAGTGGCAGATTACATATTTAGGGTAATTTTGTGGTAAGGTGCTGTGCGGTGTACTGAGAGCTTCTTGGTGTCTCTGTTCTTAGTGGAAAAAAAGCCCAGCACTGACAGAAAATACAAACCTGATTTAAATACAGGAAGTGCTGAAAACCAACCAGCCCTCTTCCTTTCTCTCCAGCTGCCGCAGCTTTTTGAAGACTCGCATTAGTCTTCCCTTCACCAGACTGACAGGTTTCCTCTTCGAGTCACTAACTGGTGAGTAGCCTGAGCTTTGTGTTCTGGTCAGTGCTGCTTCTGCTGTCTGCCTTCCCCCCTCTCTCTGCTTCCAACGTGTTGCTTTTTACTTTGACTGAAACAAAAAAGGGAAATATTTTAGACATTATCACTTACAATTAGAATCTACTTCTGCATTCATACAGGAAGCTCTGTTTGCTGATTAAAGCGAAGCAGCTCCTTGAAGATATATGAGCGATATATAAGAGAGATTAATCAGCAGGGCTCATGTAGAAACTGCTTTCTGTGTCGCTTTGAGAGTAATACATTTGTATTTGCACTGAAATATCTTTGGCTGTTTTCTTCCTTTTTTTAAAAATCTCAAATCTTTGAAATCCACTTCTTAGATTTGTTTGGGGATACATTTTGTTGTATATGTGTGTTATGAGGATACAGAGGGTGGACTATAAAATAACTGTAGTTTTAGTTGGATGTGAGGTCTGTTAATGACGTTGAAGGCTGTTCAGTGCTACATTTTCTCATTTAATTTAGTTCTTTTGTGTTTTACGCTGATTTCTCATCTTTGATTAAACATTCCAGCTTTATTCAGATTCAAAGACGGTGACATTCGGTTCACAACACTTCAGTACCAATGTAACCAGTAACCACTTGTGACACCTCAATTTGATCGTCATGGATCATGTTTTAGCCTAAAATCCCCCTCTAGCAGGCCTTGTCATTTATTCCCAGGTAGAAGTAAAAAAAAAAGTAAAAAAGCAGAAGTTGGCCATCAGGGTGCCCTAAACTCAGGACCAATAAGCTACAGTGATGTCAGGAAAGTTCTTATCTTTTTAAATCACCAACTAACCTCTGCATTATGTTAGGCAGAACTGACTACGTGTAAGTCATGTAAAAAAAAAAGTTAAGTTGTAAGTTGTAGTTATCTGGTTGTATTGACAGCAGCTGAAACTAAAGACATGTCCTGGGTATTTTTATTTTGTTTTAGTTGGCTTTATAAGCGTTCGAGTTTTTAAAAAAAATTTGAGTTCAAACAATAAAATAACTTTTTAAACGTCATTAATTTAACAAGTTTCTCAGTGTTACCTTTCACTGTCAGGTCTTTACAATAACCTTTATGTAGACTGATATGCTTCGTAGTTCTAATGTTTTGTCTTGCGTACAGGATAGTGCTAATTCTCACAGAGTGATGTCTCCAACACCCATTTTTTTTTTATCAGAGTCACACCCACACTGCACAGGCTGGGTTATTTTACAAAGCATGAAAGCTTAGATCTTAGATCTTTCTGCACATGGTTGTTGGAGTTTCTCGGCTGAGACTGTTCTAATTCTAGATGAACTAAAGACTTTGCTAGCATGTATTAGCTTTTATGAAGTATTGGCCACAGTAGCTGTTTTCCAGGAGAGTTTGTGAGGTCTTTGAAAGCAACTGAAATGAACGATTGATGTTCAGCCCCATCTGCTGTAACCTAAAAGACACCCATGTTCTGGTTCAGTTTTAGAAACTATCATT
Organism: Rhamphochromis longiceps; assembly: GCF_057381845.1. NCBI lineage: Eukaryota > Metazoa > Chordata > Actinopteri > Cichliformes > Cichlidae > Rhamphochromis > Rhamphochromis longiceps. The sequence goes on from NC_140572.1 coordinate 11,076,150, forward strand.
ATAAAAACACCCAAATACCTCTGAACGATGGTTATACATAAATACTCTGCTATTCTCATTATTTTAGTATGATGTTTTATGTTTTTAATACACTGAATTCCTCCATTTGAATTCATAAGGCTGGTATGAACTTTTAAAAACATATTATTTTTTACAAGGATCTTCTTCATTATAGTAGTTGTGCAGCAAAACAAGTCATTAAGAATAGTGTATATAAACACATGCATCACTTAACTCTGTTAACTCTTTACATAAATGCTTAAATCCCCTTTGCAAACAGTTATCAGCATCTGTGGATGTAGTAATATTTATAACTTGCCAGTTGAAAGAATTGAGAACATCCAGAGAAGTTGATGGCACAGACAAACAGTTGCTCTACTTTGAGCTAATGAAATAATTCAGCTACACACTCTGTGCAGTTGTGACTTGCACAAGTAAAAAGTCTATGATGCCACATTTCCTGGGAAATGCATGCATTGCTCCACACTGGGAGTTCGGATGACAGTGTATTTGTAATTGTTTTAAATTTGAAAAATCTTTAACTCTCCCCTGAGATACCTTCACACTTTAAAATTTGCATTATGATAAAGATTTAGGTTACAATCTTGCATATCCTTGCCTAATGAATATGTATATTTATTTATTTATTTTTATTCTCATCAGTTCCAAATTGTGGCAGAACTAATAAACCTTCCCAACATTTTCAGCAGCTTAATAACTTACACAATATTACAGAACATTTAATACTTTCTGATCTTGTACAACCATTAGTCAATAACACAACTGGTACTTGTGTTGCCTCTGCTCTGAAAGCAGCAGGAAGTTTGCTTCAAAGTAATTGAGAAACAATGCCTCTCTTTTTCTGCACAGATGGGAAGCCACAGCACCATGTCCTCCTCTCTGTATAGTTCCAAGTATGTCAGCTGGTATGTGGACATAGTGGAGTCAAAAAGCCCTGCAATGGCATCTACAGGTAAGATCCAGCACATATTTGTAAACCTTCTGTTCTAGGCATCTTGAAAGACGTATGACCGCCACCACACAGGAAACACCAGAGAGTTACTGAAACATTTATCGCAAAGCTTTAGTTTAAAACTTCTAGGCTTTTAGCTTGAAATTATCTGGACATATCTTTTCCAGAACAGTCTCTGTTTCTGGTTCCAGCTCCAAAAATCTACGTGCAATTAAAACGAAGAATGCCTTTGGAATACATATTGATCAGGCCTAACTTTTTCTTTGCTGTCTCCCTTGTTTTGCTTTGCTACCAAACACAACAGTCAGCTGCTATGGATTCTAACCCACTTCTCCTTCTGTCACCACCAGAAACTGACAGAGCAGAAGCAAATTCATCATCTTCCCATCACCACCAGCAGACAAAAGTCAATTGCCTCAATTTTAAATCTTTCCTTGACTCCAAGTCAGACAGACTCAGCCACAGCAGTGAGGGTTTGAGTGATGAGTGTAAGAAAGGCAACATAGTATTGACAGATACTGACATCCAGAGCAAAGAGGAACTTTCTCTTTTGGATCCAGAGGATAAAAAATTCCACCTTCCCCGGAGCAGTCCGGTCATTTCCAGACGCAGCAGGCCCATCTCCTGGCACGGAGGAGTAAATGATACATCTAGTCCCAGGTAACCACTATATATGTTCAAAGCATTACAAAACATTTCAGCAATATCATTATTACAAATGATTGCATAACAAATAAAAAAATGACCAAGAAACACAGATCTACATGTGTCATAGATGGAATATACGACTAATTATATAAGAAATAATAACAAAGTGCGGTGAGATACACCTATCAGCTAAAGCATCTGTTGTGGCTGAGCAGTGTGTAGAGCGATCAGAGTGCAGTGTGCTTTTAAAAAAACACAATGCCTCCTCAAACATATTGAAACTGTCTCCCACATTCTGAGTGACTCTAACTTTTAAAGGGCAACACTGCAAGATAGATACTTTTCTAAAGTCTTGTTGTTATTCATTGGGGGTGAAGAAACCAGGGAAGGGTTTCATGGGTAAAAAAAGACAAAGCCTAAACGATTATATTACGTTTCTAAAGGTGCTTTTTTAGGTGATGCTTTTCTAAAATAAGCTGTAAGCTGTGATGATGGGCAAACCAGTAACTATCGTATCAAACTTGAAGTAAGAGTTGTGCATGAGTCATTCAGTCTTTTCTCTTGAGTGCTACAGTTCATGAATGACTTTTATCATTAGCTGTTTGGAATCCACACAAAGCAACAACTTTGTCCACTTGAACAAAGCTGCATGCTACATGATTTTACTGCGACAGTTCAGTACGCACAGGTAAACTGTAGGTGGCATAAAACATGTTAACACTTGTATTATTCAGATACTTAGGACCAGGAGTTAAAATGGGATTCGGCTGGTGGGGGAACCCTATAATTGGGTGTAGTGGTGCTGTGCTGTTATTCTGATATTTTCTGTGCTTTGGGCTAACTCAGTTTAAATAAGACATAAGCAGAGAGCTAAAAGGCTGATTTCCAGACCTCTAGATCAGCCCAGAGTATGGTATGGCCCCGGGCTCCACCTGGCCCATTTGGTTGCCCCTGACAGTGTGAGGCCAATTGGAAATTGGGATTTAAGCATAATATAGATAGATATACACCCAGTTTGTCCCATTTCAGCCAGCAAACAGTCCTTACATTTTGTGGGAAATCACAATAGAACTTAGTTTCTTTTGCTGTGAAGATGATATGAAAAAACTAAACAAAACAAAACATGCATTTATGTCTGCAAGTAAATGCCACTTCGAGTTTGCTGGCCCTGAAATATGTCAGAAAGACTGATGCAGAATATAGAGCAGGGGTCTGAAACTTGCGGCCTAGAGGCCACTTGTGGCCCACGTCACACCTACTTGAGGCCTGTATATTGACGTGAAGAAATATAATACAATTTGGCTCTTGAAGTTACCTTTTTTTTTAGGGAAGATTTGTTTGTTGTTGACTGCAATGTTAAAATAAGTCCTTTAAAAAGCAAAAAGCTATTTAATATGAAGGCAATATGAACAGAGAGTAAAAACATGTTGAGGGATTGAGTTTAGTGAGAGTTATTTGTGAAGAAGACAGTTTTCACTAGCAGTCAAAAACTCATGTGTACACTTATGTCTGCATTCTTATCATAGCTGAAGTGCTGCCACGTGTCTGGTCAGAAACAGTTTACCGATTTGTTTCTTTGGTAGTTCAATAAAAGGCTTCAGTTATTTAAGAGTCACAAAAAAAGTCTTCCTGTTTGTAGTTTTGTCTTGTGATACAATATTTGAAATTATTAAAAAAACGAACAAAACACTAGATTTTCAGAAATATTTGTGGGTGTTTTCTTATTTGTTTGTTTTTTGAACACTACAGTGGCCCTCACATGAAATGACAGTAGCAGCAGTGGCCTACAGCTCATTTAAGTTTGAGACCCCCTGATGCAGAGTTTTTAACACACAGTCTTCTAAGTATTTATTTACTGTAGTCACAGGTAAAGCCATGTGTGTGGTTTTTGGAGCAGATTACTATGTTTAAGGATTGAGAAATACAAGAACTCGACATCTGAACCTTTGCTAGCAAAGCTACACAAGCAACAAGCCCTTCTCTTTTTTTCTTTAACAATCTTTAATCATCCAGTTTTTTATTTTTACTTCCAACAAAATCGCTAAAACTGTAATTCATACTCTGATGGGGAGTTTATCAGTGAATGTTTGGTGAATTCTTTTGCACCTGAGAGGAAAGGAGCAATTAAGAATATGCCACTCTCCAAGCAAGATCAAGAGTCTTTCAACACCTTTGCAGGAAATCTGGATTTTCAGTTGAAAAGTGGACAGCGGAGCTATCAGGAATGTGTTGAGTGAAAGGCATGATTGGAGAGGCAAGCTCTGCAATGGGACAAACAGGCTGATGTTACAAACTATGGCTGTTCAAATCTGCTTTTGAAGCAGATGCAAAATGAAATTAACCAAAAACAGGAACTGGTATTTTTGAACTGTATCATACAGCAGGACGTGCAGTGTAAGTCAGTGCTAAAAATGAATCAGGTTTCTGATGCTGTAACTAAAATAGTCAATTTCATCAGGGCAGGAGCATTGAATCACCGACAGTTTGTTGCACTTTTGTAGGCACATCAGACTGAACATGGTGACATAGGTTCCCACACATGGGGGAGGTGGCTCAGCGTAGGCAAAGTGCTAAAAACAGAGCAGAAATTTTGTGACAAGGACATTCCAGAGCTCTCATATGCACAATGGAAAGCAAATCTTGCATTTGCTGTTGATGTGACTTTCCTTTGCATTTTCAAAACTGCAAATGATGTAATTAAACTATAAACAGAAAATCTGGAAATTTTACAAAACACACTTTGTCCACAATTGTTTGTGGGAATGTTGATTATAGTGATACAATGTTGGCATGTGCTTATTTCACATTTGCATTGACAAATTGTAACATCTACTCTTAACAGACAGTGGCCATTTATAGAGATAATATTAATATTGAGCCGAACTGAGTTCAGCTTTTTGATGCAGTTCAACACAACAGTCCCACCCTTGGGAAATTTAATGGTCCATCCCAGTCCTACACAATATGAAGCTAGTAGCAAAGGTAGAAATTATTAAAATAATACCTAACATGTGCACCACAGCCTGTCCTGCACCAGTCCAACATAGTGCATCACTGGAACCTCCACAGCGGTACAGCTAACTAACCTGTTCTGCCTCTTCTACACTTCACTAAACTGTCTATATTGCATACTTTTATGCATCCTTTAGCAAAAAATTAGGACACTTCAGTTAGTTTTGCAAGATGCTTCACAAAAAGGTATCATTAGTCATGTATAGATCTGATAACTATAAAATTAATTAAAGGAGAGTTAGAGTTAAGTTTTCAGTTTATATGGCTGCACCCTTATTTCCCACAGGGTGTCCACAGTGGATGGATCTGCATGTTTGATTTGGCCCTTCCTGATGTAATCCTTTGATTTGTGATAAGCAGTAGGAAGACACAAAGTTGGGCTCCCTTGAATCTTTGTTTTTGCTTCCTCCTGGTCTCAAAGCTTTTCCATGTCAGGTGAATCTGTTAATAACTATACCAAAAGTACATTTTTGTAAAAGAAAAAGTGTTTTTTGACCTATGGAGACATTATTCACCGTATATGTATCTAGGTAATATGCAGATTCACTTACTGTCTACACTAAGCTAATAAATGGGGAAAAGAAACAAATAACCTTAAAGTCACAACTTTGCCTTTTTTAGTGGAGTCGAACTCAGAGAAAAGGAAATGCAGCTTCACTGAGTTCCAGCTGTAACGCGAACTAAACACAGCACACGCCAATTTTACAAAATATGTATTGCTCTAAATAAGACACGGTGCTGTGTGAATGCCGTCCTGCTGAAACCAAAAGTCACCAGACTGCTCAGTACGCACAACAGTTCCTAGTTATCGGGATAGAAAAAGGGAACAGACAAGCGAAAGAAGCCTCATGAAAAACACAACCTTGCATTCCTCAGTGAGCAGGCTGGGAAAATTTCCTTCATATGAATGAGTATTTTTGTCCTTTAGTTTGTGTGTTTATTTTTTTAAATTACACACATGAAAAGTGCAGGCCCTCTCTTAGCATTTCACCAGCTGTCCCACATTGTCTCACAGACACACACTCTTTGCCCCACATTTAGGTTGTTGCTTTGTGGTCACCTCATACCTAATAGTGAATAGGAATATAGCACAGTCTGCTTACCACAGTGTTAATCTAGCACCACTTGATGGCGCTAAGGCTTTAGAGACTTCAGTTACTGTGGGATAACTGGCTGCTGGAGGTAAAGTAACACAATAAAACTAATAAGCTCATGTTAACACTACACAGTATGCTGTATATGTAAACAACAAGCTTTACTTCTTGTGAATAATTGCAGCAGGAGCCAGTGTTTACTGCTTAGGACTCACAGTGTTTGACATTTGAGATACTTTATGGTAAATGTCATGAAAGTTGTGTGGTTGCCAAGAGCCTATGAGCAAACAGGAACTGAAATGAGTAAATAAAGAGACCTTTATTTTATTTCTGCAGCTATGGTTTTATGCCTCAAAGTAAAAAGAAGAAACAGGATATTCCTCATGTTTCTGTTGAAAATACAGTGAACATACTATTTTCACTGCTCACACTAACTACTAACAACTAATTACTTGTTAAAGTGATGAGTAAACATTTGATGCCACTCAGCTGCTTGTCAGGTGATGCACAATATGTGCTTTTTAATGGTTAACATTTAATTTGGTGTTTATTTCTTGGATGATCTTCACTTGCATTGTTTTGAAACCTCTCCATCTAAAGTGAAATGTTTCTGCTTTTAGCTCGGACCCACCATCTCCTGTCTTTGGTTCACCGTCTCTGGGTCCCCAGGAGTGGTCGACATCCAGCAGTGGGGAGGATCTGGAATCCAAACCGAGCTCCTATCAGTTGTCATTCGCAGTGGAGATGGCTAAAAAGCAAAGCTCTACCTCTATCTCATCAAATCTGAAACGGCTTCTGACTCCCAGCCTCCACCTTCCCTACAGTGGTCAGCAGGGATTAGCTGAGGAGCATAAAAGGCGGACCCAGAGTAGTTGCATTCCCAACAACACACCAGGTAAAATAGCATTACTGGGGTTTACTGATTTTTGTTTTGTATTTTTCAGCTGTGTCAAGTAGTAAAGGGTGGCTGGCAGTTTTATTGTGCCTATAAGGAGGCTAACCATGTCCAAAAACACACTAACTCTATGATTTCATTCCCGGTTTTGAGCTGCAGATTTTCTTTAATAAGGGAAAAGATTATTTAGGATGGCATCTTTCAAATGTACCACAAACACTTCTGAATCTCAGCGTGATGAAGTTAAGAGACATAAAAGTTGATGGCAACAACTCATAAAAACCCAGACGTCACACTGTACTTGTAAGGTGTAAAAGTAAAAAAAAAGAATAAGAGAAAGTTCTGTGAGGAGAAGGACATCAGAAAGAAGCTGGATTCAAGGCATGAGTGTAAACTCAGGGATTCAGGGAAAACGTATACGATAAATAGGGATTATTTTGAACTGTGAAACATGTAAAGCTACTCCAGGCTTTGACTGTAGGCCTTTGTACACATTTATATTGCCACCTTTTCCTTTGGCATAATCTTGAGAAAACTTTTTAGTGTTTTATGAATACCCACGTTTATACTCTCAATAAAGCCCAAGAATAAAAATATAGAACTGAGCAGACAGTAACAGTGATACACTGAGTGCACTGAATGCAAATATGAACCTGACGTTAGCAACACTGAAAACATATAAATGTTAAAAAGGCTAGAAACCCAGTCAGTTTATTTATGTGTGTGTGTGTGTTTCATCAGGATGCGCTACCTCAACACAACAAAGCAAAGAAAGAAGCAGCAGTGATATCCCAGCATCCCCTGCAGAGATCTACAAGACCAGTTGTGAACTGGAAAAGGTACATTACATTTTCCCCCCAACAGTCATTCACAGTTTTATTTATTTTGCAATGAAATTAATAAAAGTAAATATAAAAACGCTAATGACACACCCCTTTATTTTTCTATTGTAAAACAAGCTGCTTATTTTAAAAATTATTGGCTGAGTCATACAACTGCAAATTATAAGCTACAGATATATGAAATTAAAGGTGGTAGAATAATGTCCCACTATTAAACATCAGTAAGGTATTAGCAAGTGCTTAACTTATCATTTATATATCAACAATCCTCCTTAGCATGCTATTAATAAACACATATCTTTATCCATCTGTTACTATTAGACCATGTAAATGTAAATCTAAGACACTGAACTTTTTTTTTTTTTTTTACCTTATTGAATTACTTATGAATTACTTCATTTTATGCCTTTAATCGGGTTACTATAGTGTTTGGCATTAAATATAGAAATGTGAAATCACAGCCAGATTTGTGCCAGCAGACAGGTGCCAAATGCTCTCAGCAGCGTCTCACCAGTGTCTGTCTGTGTGCAGGAAAACGCTCATTTTATTGTGGTGGACATGGTGCTGGAGATGCTCGAAAATGCAAAATGGACTCTTAGCTTAGATCAGTGGCGTTCCACGATGGACACAAACTGCCTGATGTGCAAGGAAAGACATAAAAGCTCTGCACAGGAGAGTTCGCCACAGAAGCAGACATTTAGATTACACAGGCATAAAGTAAAGTACAGCAGAGTTGATCCTAGACGAGAGAGATACAAGCGAAGACATCTTGATGAAGACATGAAGATGTCACACAGAGAAACACACCCATGTGTAGAGCAGCAAACACAGGACAAAGCGGAGGAGGAAGCAGGGAAGGATGAGCCTAAACATCAAATGAAAACTCTGTCTGTGCTCTCCACTGACAGCGGATTCGAAGGTAAGAAATTCTATTTTTAATGAAACACACATTCCTTAAATAGTTCCTCATCAAACATATTGTTTTGACCAGGAATGGGTCGTCCTACATCTTCCTTTGTCCCAACTTTGTCCGGATAATGTTTTTAGACAAAAAGCCAGACTAAAAAGCTACAGGATGACTAATTTCTTACAGCCTAAATGCTGTGAAGATGGTATCAACAGGTTGATTGTTCCTTTCCACCAATCTTCCATCTGAGTCAAAAGCAACAAAGAACTCATATAAACATGCTTTGATCAGCAGAAAGTGCTTTCTTACTGTGAACGTATCTAGATTTTATCTGCGCTTGGAAATTTGAAGCCTACAGTATTTGTTTCCCCCCTAGTGTTCACTGACTTTATATCAGGAACTGATTGTTTTAAACGTTGTTTTTTTTCTATGACATTTATCAACACATATACATTATTATATCAACTAAATATAGAAATTATTTTCTTAATATTGGATTAAACGAGAATAAACATAATCATCATATTATGTGTTTCTGTTTCAGACTGTGGAGTTGATCATACACTAACTCAGAGAGAGTCTCTAAAAAAGTAAGAAAACCTATTCCTTTCAGTAAACATGCATTTTAATAATGTAAGCGCTTGTTCTTTTAAATCTGACTAAATCTATGATGTCCATGGTGCAGTGCTGAGCAGCTAGCCCAGCAGCTGGTGTTGGATTTCAAAAAAAGTTGGCTCCCTTCTACTGAGCTTCAGCGTGGCCGGCAAAGCCTTCGCAGCTCGCTTCAGGAGGTGAGAACAGCAACCACAAATCAACTATGACTATAACACTTTCTCAACTTGGTATTTTAATGCAAGATAAATATATAATAAGATATTGGTGGCTGATGACAAAGAAAACTTTCCCGCATATTTATTACACGTTGCTGGGACTGGACTCCAGAAATGACCACAAGTATCCTCTGTTCTTCCTGTTCATACCAGCTGCCGGGTACAGAAAATGTGGCGGTGAGCAGCGATAGCCTGACAGAAGAGATCCGACAGCGTACCAGGATGAGAGGATCCCTGAGCTGGGCACCACCACGTTTCCAGATCATCTTCACGGTCCAGCCAACGCACAGGTCTCATTTATATGTGATGACACAACAGCGCAGCGGGAAAATGGTTTATTTCTGATGCTATAAATGATTGTGTATTTAGAGCTGAATGTGTGTGGGTTTCTTTTCTTTGTTCAGACGAAGCGAGGTAGTGGCTTCGCAACACTTCCTGTGTGCAGGTTGTGGGACCGAGGTGGAGCCCAGTGAGTACTGCATTACATAATATGAATTGCAGAGGATTTTTGTTTTAGTTTTTATCTGAACATTACATTCGCATTCATAAAACCATTTTTAATCCCTCCACAGGAGAATAAACTATAGTCAGAAAATGCTTCCATTACCGAAAAAGCAGAGAGATTTATAAGTCATGCACTTCACTAATACAACTGTATTCAGCATTTTTGTCTAAAACTCAAAGTCATTCTGTGAAATGTAACTTTGTCATTTCTTAAAAAGGAATAAATAAATGTAAAAAACTGTTCCTCACTGAAATCATTGTTGTCTATAGTAATCAAGGTTGAGTACCAGTAAATACCAAACACAGGCCTCAGCCATGTCTTCACAATGTAACAAGCAGCAAAACCAAATATAAGACTCTCTGTCTCCCACCAGGGTACATCAAGAAACTGCGGTACTGTGAATACCTCGGCAGGTATGGAAAATAACATGTTATTACCCAAATATGAGCTAAGTTTTCCTGCAATCAGATATTAAACCATCTATATTTAAATAATGAAGTTATTACAAATGAATCATTGATCTGTTGTTATTCATTTTTGCAGATATTTCTGTGACTGCTGTCACAGCGGCTCAGAGGCTGTGATTCCGGGTCGAGTACTGTCCTGCTGGGATTTTGGCAGGTGATCAAATCAGACAACATATTATAGTAACTGTTAACATATGTTAAATGTATAGTTAATTCATATAGAAAACTGAAATGATTAAATGTCTTGTAAATGTAAATTACTTCTAAATAACTTGCAGTGCACTTCTAAACCCTGTAACATCATCATAACTCACAATAATCCTGATATTTCAGGTACCCTGTGAGTGATTTCTCCAAACAGCTGCTGGATTCAGTGTGGCAGCAGCCTCTGTTTGACCTGACCTGTGTTGGTAAAAATCTGTACAGTAAAGTGAAAGAACTGGACAGGTTTAGGGTGAGTTAATGACTAAATTATTACTGTTGTGCTTACCGTGATCATAGATGCCTGAAAGCAATCATTCACATTTAAAAACATATCGATAGCCATCGGAAGAATCCTGGCATTTTATTTATTCTTTTACTGTATTTAGTAAGTAGTCTGTGGAATTAGATTTCAAAGCCGATACTGAAATTCAATGACAAACTATTAGGTTGTTTTCATTTAGTTTTGTATTCCTTTTTAACATGTCCCTCTATCCTCCCATCAGGAGGTGCAGGATCAGCTGCTGGGAATCAAGAAGCTGCTAAAAGCCTGCAGATTATCACAAAGGTAACATTTGGAGATAATACAAAGTTGATATATATTGTATGTATGTATAAACAGCTCATGTCCTTGTTTTATAAAATAAAGACATTACTTCATTTACAGGTTTGGCAGTGGATCAAAATGTGTTTTTCATTAAATTTGCTGAGTATTTTTTTATGTTTCTATCACATATTAAAGAACTATTACAAGGATTTATTAAGTTTCAAAAACCTTTTAATGGTAAATAAATAAAGAGTTTGGCCGTGACTGTATGCTAGGTATAAGATTTACTAGTTCACACACGGTCTAGTAACTACTTAGTAACTTAATCTGCCCTGTGTTTGTGTCCTAGTGTGCTGGCTGAGCTGGAGCATCTCCCTGCTCATCTGAGGGAGCAGTCAAACCTCTTCTCCATGGATGACCTACAGAAGGTGAAGAAGGGTCAGCTGGTTCCACAGGCCAAAGCAGTGCTGCAGTCTGCCATTACTCATGTGGAAAACTGTGAGGTCAGTCATTCTGAACCAGATGGCTCCTGGCCTCTTTAATGTTATTTATTAGCTAGAAAGTACAGACAGTACATTTCTACCTAAGGACAGTGTTATTATTTTCCAGTGCTGATGATATGCATTTGGTAATTAAATATTATTGCCGCTTACCTAAATTAAAAGCATTTCTAATTTTAAATGTATTTTAAAGTTAGGGATTGTAGATCTCAGGCCCATTCACCTGACTTAATATGTAAATGATGACTTAAAGAAATAGCTTTTCACGACTCCTATCCTTGTGCCCGTTTAAACAAGTACGCAACATTTCAGACAATATTTCAGTTAAATACAGCCAGGAATACAACACATGTTTAGAGGAGGAAAACGTGTGAATGTTTGTATGAAATTAAATCATTTTGACTTTCTTCTCTCACTTCTTTCACACAGCTGTGTCTTGCCCGAGGTTTTATCTGTGAGTTTTGCAGAGAGAAAGACATCATCTTTCCTTTTCAGACAGACATATGTAAACGCTGTCCAGGTGAGCATAGACAAAGCGAGATGCAGTCTGTGTTCCTCTATAGACTAAAACCAGGATTGACTTAGTACAACTTCATAATATTCTTCTGACAACCCCCCCACAAATATAACAAGTAATATGCTGCCACTGGGTTTATATGCAGGATACATAAAACCTATGAATATCTTCTGTCTTTCACAGAGTGCAAAGCCTGCTTTCACAAAAAGTGTTTTGTGGTGAAAAAGTGTCCAAAATGTGCACGGATCCAGTCTCGGAAAGACCGTCGGAATGAATCCATGAAGAGTGACACCTGAAGCTGCAGCTGTTCTGTGTTGCAGTGGTTCATTTAACACTTTTTAGCTGCATTTTCTTTTCTGTAACTTCACATAAAAACACTTTTAATATGTCAGTAAGTTTCTGCTCTCTCATCCTGCTTATCTCTTACTACTTAAACCACACTGTTAAACATGCATATTCCTTTACATGACTTAATATTTCCTATGGAAATTTGATCGGCACGAGAGTGATTGTACCTCAAAAAACAAGATAAAGCACTTAAATTATGCAAAACTGTTTTTCCCATTTTTGGCAGGTTATATGTACTTTTCAGTGTAATGCTGATGGACAGCATATCCATTCAATAGCTGCTTGCAATGTTTCCATGTGCGATATTTCATGTCAGGATTGTTGCTCAACAGAAATAATATATTACACATTACTTACTTAATCTCTTGCTGAAGAAAGCCACTAGGTACACTAACTATTTAACCTCTTTTGCGTTATTCCATAACATGGCCTGAGATGCATTTTTTCATGTAGATTCCAGTCAACAATACAAACCTGAAGCTACAGTCCCACAAACACTGACACGAATCCCCAAAGAGGGCACATTAATTTTCTTTCATAATTTATATATGAACACAAAGTCTACAGCATGCCTGCAGAAAGTCAATGTCCTTTTAGCAGCAGCAGATGTTTCAAATGCAACTGTTTCTGTCCAGGATGCAGTGTGCACATTACAATTGTGATACTGTCCTTTCATATAATGAAAATAAAAATAATTTCCACAACTCTACTTGTGAAAAGTTATTGAGAACTTTGCCATTTCCTTGTTCAACCCAACAGTGGCTATATATTATAGGCTTATCATATAAAATGAAACATAGCTAGTACCGCTAGCCGTCAGAAATTTGTAGTAGAGCAAAATGTTTTCATTTGAAAAGCCGTGGAGCCCAAATATGATGTGTCAGAACAGGAAATTATAATTTAGTGGAGTAATTGCACTGTCAACTATCACCACCTCTTGGACCAGGTGGCCCAGATTTAGACTGCTTTTGTATCATCCTAATACGTCCTCCTAATACTTTTGTACCCATCCTGTTTGCTAAATCTTGGAACTCTGGCCTGCAAAGTGTGCTTGCAATTATTATTTATCCCTTTGCAAGTAGTACACTTCCTTTACTTCCAGAGATCTGTTCCCAAGAATTCTGTCTGTCATTTCTGACCATGAGAAATCACGGTCAGATATGATACTAATTATTCTGCCGAATTAGCACTTTGCATGCACCTACTATTAAGACATATCACCAGATAAGGTTAACTGAAAACTTGAATTATGCAGAAGCCATTCTAGTGCTTCCCCCCAGTTTTTAATAGTTGTCAACATCTATATTTTCTTTGTTAAACTGTGTTGAAATCCGTGTTGGTCAGAATAGTAGGGCGTCACATTTTAAGGGCCAAACCTAGTTTCTCCACTATTGTGTAAAATAACAGATTGATCCTGGAGTTTTGAATAAAATGGCAGGTTTATGGTGCAGCAATGAATCTTGGGGGTAATATAATGTAAGTCAATGTGTATTAACATGTACTTCCTGTATACAGTGAGATTGAATTTAGTTTTTTACATGGCAATATTTGCAAAAAGAATACGGTGTAAGCATTTGGTATTAAAAATGTTATGAATCATTTCCACCAGTTTTTATTGCATCGTGTTTCTCTTTCACTTCAGTGCCTTGGCTTTTCTTAAACCCTCCCCTATAATTATGATTTTATTTTGGCTAGTATTCTGCCATTGGTGTGTGGTCGTTTACAGAAAGGCAAGCAGAGACATGGTAAAGAAAAATGAAACAATAAAACAGTATGCACAAACCTCACTGCATGTGTATTATTGGCAAATTGCACTTCAATGAATAAAAAGCTGCTTTTATGCAAAAAAAAAAAATGTTTGCCATCAGTGTTAAGTGGCTCAAGAACACATAACTCTAAATAATATCCTTCAAGCTCAGAAACACAGGCCTAAATGTTGATTGTAAGAAAAAAAAAAATCAAAATATATGACTAAAAGGCTTGAACATTGTTTGACATGGTTAATTGCGAATACAGGAGGACTAAAATTTTAAAGGTGGTTAATCCGTACATTTGGTGAACCAACAAATCTCTCAGAGAAATTAAAGTGCTGGTGGAGTCTGAACCTGTTGTCAGGGGTCGTGTGCAGAGGCGAGGATCAGCTGACCCACACGCAGGACTCTTGGTGCAGAATGAGGTTTATTGGAAACGGAGACAAAAGATGACAGGATGGCTGGCTGAACTTAATGGACTGGTAGACTAACTGGCTGACTGAACTTAACACGCGACAGGAACAACATCCATGACACGACAAGGGCTGAAGGGAAGAGAGGGCTTATATACATGACTAACAATGACAACGATTGGAGACAGGTGAGTGAACAGCTGAACATAATGAACTAATGATAAATGGGAAGAGGACTGAACATAATGCACACAGACCAAGGCTAACACAATAAAACAGGAAGTGGAACAGGCAGTAGATAAACAGTGAATGTGAACTGAAAATACTGGGTCAACGACCCAGAAACCCTGACACCTGTTTAGCTTTAATTAAACTTGTCTGTTGTATCAAACTGGACATGGAACATCTCTTCATCATCAACTGTGTCCTTGCTAACATTGCAAAGAAGTTCATATAAAAATGTGTTCACACTATACTCTAACAGCCTCACTTAATATCACACATGTTGGTCAGTAAGAGGAAACTGATCTATTACCACAATGAATCACAGAAGCTTGTTTACTTGCTATCAGCCAGTAGCAGCTTGTCAGTTTCCTGTGCAAGACCGGAGGTTTATTCATATTGTACATGCACAAACAACCAGAAACAGCCTGGCTTGACTAGCTCAAATCTTGGCTAATGGGACACAGACATACCCTGAAAGCACAGGCCTCACGGAGATTCTGATAGAATATTAGTAAAGCAGACTTAACCCCGCTTCCAGACACAAGATGGCAGTATTTTAAAGGGTGGACTCAAACAGGCCATATGGTCTGATATGAACACTGTTTGTGATGAAAGGACAGAGATTGGTTGCCCTTTGTTACTTTTTAATTGATGTCTATTTTTAGACTTCACTAGACAAGTGCTGCTTGCCTCAACAGATTGACACTGGAGTCTGTTATTCAGTTTCTTTGCAGGGCCACAGAAAAATATTTATGAAGTCACAAGAATGCATGAAAAATACAAGCAGTTGCTGAATAAAGAGTAATAACAGGTCACATATGGGGGAAACTCTAGTCTAAGACACACTGACTGTGTTGGGTCTTTGGTACAAACTTTTAGAAGAAAAACAAAAAACTTGAGACAAAAGAGGAGTTAAAGTGAATTCTGTGTGGACTTGTTTGTGCAGTCTTAATGAGCCCAGCTAAATAAAAACTAATAGATGAGTGTTAACTTTTACTTCAGTACCTGTGACACTTGCCTGTGTTCTATGGCCATTAGCAGACCTGAAACACAAACACTCACAAGTTCCCATAAGACTTAACCTGTGGCTCCATGAAGAATGTTTCATAGCCCATTAGCTGCTCCTAATGGCCGTGCAATGAAACCCTCAAGACATGCTTCACACCCGCATGGGTGAGTATCAGATAATGCTATCTCGCCTCTGAGGTGTCGCTGCAATCAGAGGTGTGAAAAAAACAAGCTTCAGGATAAACACATGATGCAGTCTCACAAATCAACATGTGATGCAATCTCAGTTGAGAAGTTTCTTAGCTGGGAAAGTTTTCTGTCATCACTTCCAGTCATTAGATATTTCTGTAATATTTTTATAATAGAGAAGGATCAGATTGTCACAGCACAGCTCCTCAGAGAGTTATAATGTTGCTCTGCAGTTCCCTTAGGCTCTGTGCAATGCACTTGTGTTCTTTAAGTCATTGTTTTGATTTATAAAGCCCACAACTTCAACTTTATTATGGATTATTTGGATTAAATAATAAAAACTTAAATCTATTTTAATGAAAAAGAGTAAAAATTGCACTGAGACATCAGTCATGCACAGAGGCCAACTGCTGAAGAGCTATGAACACCCAAAGGTTTAGGTGTACGTAGAGAGGATGTTCCTGGGACACAAACACAGAATTACAGCGAAAACAGAAATTAGGCCCATATTCATCAAGAGTCCAGAGACCACACAGACAGACAGACAGACAGACAGACAGACAGACAGACAGATAGATAGATAGATAGATAGATAGATAGATAGATAGATAGATAGATAGATAGATAGATAGATAGTGAAGAACGTTTTTGCTGTGTGTGTGTGTGTGTGTGTGTGTGTGTGTGTGTGTGTGTGTGTGTGTGTGTGTGTGTGTGTGTGTGTGTGTGTGTTTGTGTGAGTGTCAGAGAGAGAAATAGAGAGAGTGTAAAGTGTAAGTCTAGGAAAACTGGTCCATCCGCAGCCCGCAATAGTACTGAGGACCCAAGGCCACACATCTCGGCGATATCTGTGCGGCCGTCCTGGAAGGAGAAGGAGGGAGGCCCTAGATTGGGTGTCCATGTTAATTCTCCCTCAATTAGCCATTCTTTTATTTTAATATGTTTAATATGTTTTAATCTGGAATTGGGATTGAAACCAGCCCAAAACTTTTTTCCTTTTTTTTGCCACTCAGAGGTGGGCTTGCTTGTCTGTTTTGAATTATTATCCCGCTTGTTAACCCAAGTGTGTTTGAACATCAGGGCACAAACTCATGGCTGGATATTCTCATTCATGATTGTCTGGTAGCAGAATTCATGGTTCCATCAATTCAGATAAGTTGTCTAGGTCCTAAGGCAGCAAAGCAGCAAAGCACTACACTACCACCACCATGTTTAACTACTAATAGGAAGTTGTTGTTTTTGTTTTTTTATAAAATGCCTGTGTTAATTTTACATCATGTGTAATGGGATTCAAACTTTCCAAAAAAAAATTTCCTCATCAGTTCAAAGAATATTTTCCCAATAGTCTTGTGTTTTTTTGTAAATGACTTTGTAAATGTCAATGTCATTTTTTTTGTAAATGACTTTTTTGTAAATGACTAAGACTTTGTGTTCTTTTTGATCAGCGAGGGTAGTTTTCACTTTGGAACTCTCCCATAGATGCTGTTCACTTTGTCAGGCAGTTTCTATTTAGGTGATTTCTTGATTCAGCCATTCTGGCATTAATCAGGCCTGGGCCTGGCCAGTGAATTGAACTCAGCTTACCAAAAAGGAGTGCTACACGGTGATCTAAAATCTGCCTTTGATATTTATCAAATTATGTGGTAATAATTAGTCTCACATTTGAGCAGCATATTAGGAAACACTAAGAGTGTAAGTAATTCAAGCAAAAAAAAAAAAAAGTAAGAAAATAGGAAAAACGATGAAAACAAAATGAGGTAAAAGCAGAAAAGGTGTGTGGAGGAGAAAATAGTGATGGAGTCTCAATTATGGAGTTCCACAGGGTTCAGTGCTAGGACCAATTCTTTTTACATTATACATGCTTCCCTTAGGCAGCATCATTAGAAGACATAGTATACATTTCACTGCTATGCAGATGACACCCAGATCTATCTGTCCATGAAGCCAGATAACACACACCAATTAGTTAAACTGCAGGAATGTCTTAAAGACATAAAGACCTGGATGGCCGCTAACTTTCTGCTTCTTAATTCAGATCAAACTGAGGTTATTGTACTCGGCCCTGAAAATCTTAGAAATATGGTATCTAACCAGATTCTTACTCTGGATGGCATTACCTTGGCCTCCAGTAACACTGTGAGGAACCTTGGAGTCATTTTTGACCAGGACATGTCCTTCAATGCACATATTAAACAAATATGTAAGACTGCGTTCTTCCATTTGCGCAACATCTCTAAAGTTAGAAAAAAAGTTAGTTATTGTTATTAATTATTATTATTATTATTATATCTTTATTTCAGACATATACAACAAACCAATATATACATGTACACATCAAATCAAATCACTTTTATTGTCACATCACATGTGCAGGTACACTGGTACAGTACATGCGAGTGAAATTCTTGTGTGCGAGCTTCACAAGCAACAGAGGTGTGCGAAAATACAATACCATAAGAACAAACAAAATATAAGAATGGCTATATCTGATATGAATAAATATATGTACAATATAAGAGTGTATGCACATTACTGAATGTGTATACTAAATATGTATATCTACGTGTGTGTGTGTGTGTGTGTGTGTGTGTGTGTGTGTGTGTGTATGTATACACTCACACACACTTCAAGGACCTCGTTAATCCCACTGGCATGTCTACTGTAGAGGAACCAGAGTCTGGGGATGAACGGGACGACTCATCAATCACCGTGGGTGAAGTCACTGAGGCAGTTAAACAACTCCTTGGAGGCAAGGCCCCAGGGTGGATGATGTTTTTGTGTCTGAGTTCCTGAAGGCTCTGGATGTTGTGGGGCTGTCTTGGTTGACATGCCTTTACAATGCTGTGTGGAGATCAGAGACAGTACCTCTGAACTGACATACCGGGGTGGTATCTATCTTTAAGGGGGCGATCGTGGCTCAAGAGTTGGGCGTTCGCCTTGTAATCGGAAGGTTGCCGGTTCGAGCCCCGGCTTGGACAGTCTCGGTCGTTGTGTCCTTGGGCAAGACACTTCACCCGTTGCCTACTGGTGGTGGTCAGAGGGCCCGGTGGCGCCAGTGTCCGGCAGCCTCGCCTCTGTCAGTGCGCCCCAGGGTGGCTGTGGCTACAATGTAGCTTGCCATCACCAGTGTGTGAATGTGTGCGTGAATGGGTGGATGACTGGATATGTAAAGCGCTTTGGGGTCCTTAGGGACTAGAAAAGTGCTATATAAATACAGGCCATTTTAAGAGGGACCAGAAGGTATGCGCCTGCTGTAGTGTATCACAGCCTCCCCAGGAAAATCTATGTCAGGGTGCTGGAAAGGAGAGCCCGTACGTTAGTCAAACCTTGGATTCAGAAGGAACAATGCCGTTTTCTGCAGGCTGTGGAACAGTGCACCAGCTATTTACCCTCTCCATGATACTTAAGGGTGCATGGGAGTTTGCCCAACCATTCTACATGTATTTTGTGGACTTGAAGAAGGAACACCCCGGTCCCTCGGGGTATTCTATGGGAAGTGCTTCGGAAGTATAGGGTGTCTGGCCCATTGCTACAGGAGATTTAATCATGCAACAACTGCAGGAGCTTTTCTCATCCTCTTTGGAAATGCTGCAAGGAGCCACATTTTTTTTAAAGCTCAATCTACAAAAAGCTTATCATCTGGTCTTAATCAAAGTGGTTGAGGTGGGTGTTAAAAGCAGTTTTCCACTCATCTCTCTCTTCGAGCATCTTGTCGTGCCCTTTAGCAGTGTTGGGAAGGTTACTTTTAAAATGTATTCCATTACAGATTACAGAATACATGCCCTAAAATGTATTCTGTAACGTATTCCGTTACGTTACTCAATGAGAGTAACGTATTCTGAATACTTTGGATTACTTAACATATTATCATGTATTTTACAACTACATGAATGTACTATTGCTGTGATTTATTACTGTTACTGAAGGTCCGCGGCTCCGAACCGTAGTAAAGGGACCTCTGACTAATACGGTTCCGTGTTGTGCTCATAGCTGAAAACTAGCTTTACTTTGTTGTGTGGGTCAACTTTGCTTGTGAGAGACAGAGAGAGGCGTTGAAAGGCTGCTCCAACGGAACTTATTGTTTCGGAGGAAAACACGAACACAGCGTACAGTTGAGTCTTAATAGCTTACTTACAACTGGGCTCGTCAGGCACTCTTCTTGGCTGCAGTGGTTATTATTATATTTACATGCTTCCAGCTCCCGTTTTTGCTCGATGACAGCTCGTACTTTTCGACTCTCCTTTTTCTCCCTCCTCGCGCTCACAGACACATAACGGGTATGGCAGTCCATTCTCCCTGCAGCACGGACTATACTGCACATGATGCTACATTCTTTAGAGATGTAGCATTCTGCCTATTAGCTTAGCACAACAACAACAAGAAAAAGGTGCTCTCTCACCCAGGAAACACGCAGAGCGAGAGCGTCACCCCGTAACCATGGCAACCGCAACGCTGCCGCCTGGAACAACAGAACGTAGCTGTCAAACAAAACCCAAACAGTCCTGACCCGCGACAATATGAAACAGGAAAGTACCGCCGTGTAATCCATTTATTTCAACAAAGTAACTGTATTCTAAATACCACCTTTTTAAACGGTGACTGTAACGGAATACAGTTACTCATATTTTGTATTTTAATTGCATAACGGCGGTACATGTATTCCGTTACTCCCCAACACTGCCCTTTTGTCTTAACCAATCACCCTGGTGTTTTTCAGGCTATTGTTAACAATGTTCTCCATGATTACCTAAACTATTTTGTCTTTCTATATCTCGATAACCTCATTTTCTCAAGGACTCTCTTGAAACACTAAGTCCTTGTTTACCAGGTGCTGCAGCACTTCCTAGAAAATAAAATCTACATCAAAGGTGAGAAATGCGACTCAGTCTCTTTTCTTGGTTTCATCATAGAGAAAGAGCAGATCAAGGCAGACCCAGCTAAGGTGTAGGCAGGTACTGGCCCTTACCGGTACTCAGAAGCATTGCCAGTGCTTTCTTGGGTTTGCTAACTTCTGTCTCCTCAGCAAAGAGAAGGTAAAACGTTCCCTTGTGCCATTTTCTCCCGTTGTCTCTGTCCCACAGAACTAAATTATAATGCCCTGGAAAAATAGAGGGATTGGCTGGAAGGAGCTGAGAAAGCTTTTGTCATTTGGATGGATAATTAAAATCCTTGAGTGCCTTTGCTAAGCAACTAAATGCTCATCAAGCCCAGTATACCCTGTTCTTTACTAGATTTAACCTTGCTTTTGCCTACAGACCTGCAATGTAAAAGAAGATGTTCTGTCCCATCATCAGTGCCCCAATCCTTCTGGTCCATCACCCATCATCAGCTCACTAATATGGGAGATTGAGACACTTGTCCATAATGCTTAGCAGGATGAGTCTGACCCAGGAAAAAGACTTGACTGTGTTTTTGTTCCCTCCAGTGTTTGTTCTCAGACATTGGGCCCATACTGTCAAGTTCAGCTGTCACCCTGGTAAGAATGACAGAACCTGAGTTAAAAGAGAAAAAAGTCCAGTCCTGCCTGGACCATGACATTTTAAGCAGTGTTAAATCCTCTCAATTCTTTAATCTTTGGGCTGAATGAAGGACAACACTCGGTGTATAAATGCTCAGTCAACAATCATTTTATTCCATACCATTGTCATTATTCCATACAACACTCTTGCGCAATACATCCAGATGGGAGATGTGCTGAAGAGGGTAACAGCAGATCTCAACGTGTCTGACCATTTCTCACATTCTTATAGCTTCAGGAGGCCCCCACCTAGTCATAAAACCTAAACATCCATATTCCTTCTCTCTCTCAGTGAGCCTAAGTTATGACCTTCGCTTCCTGTGCAGTATGTTCTGTTCTTTTCTAACCAGACAAATAAGGCCTTGATTCTCTGAAAACTGTATCTCTTATAATTTATCTAGGGATTGAGAGTAACACAATTTCTATTCTCTGTATGTCCTGTACATGTGGCAGAATCGACAAATAAAGTTGACTTTGACTTTGACTTTGACTAATGCAGCAGTATCATGCATCATAAAACAATCTCATTCATTCACAATAAATCAGCAGTCTAATGTAATAAATCAGCAGTCCAATAAATGTAATAGTTGTCACCTTCTTCCAAGTCAGGAGAATAATGCAAACTAAAACTACATAATAATTTCACAATCTTTGATTAGGGGTATAACGTGGCATAAGATGATATAATAATCTCACAGCAGGCACATGTTGCAATACATAATATAATAATAACCAATATCATGAATTTCAGATCAATGTAAAATTAGTGATTATTAATCGAGTGAACAGTGAAAGTATGGTGTTACGCAGGGGTGTCGAACTCCAGGCCTCAAGGGCCAGTGTCCTGCAGGTTTTAGATATCACTCTGTTTCAACACACCAATATCAAATGATTAGTTCATTACCAGGCTTCTGGAGAACTTCAAGACATGTTGAGGAGGTAATTTAGCCATTTAAATCAGCTGTGATGGATCAAGGACACATCTAAAACCTGCAGGACACCGGCCCTGGAGTTTGATACCTGTGGTTTAGTGAGAAAGAGGAGGGACATTTTTGTGTGTGTCGTGTGTGTATGTCTCTGGGTGGTGGTGTAATAAATCAGGTCTGTGAGAAAACATTCTGATCAGTGAGCTGCAGCTGTCTGATGATGGAGATTCAGAAAGCAGCTGAGCTTTGTTTTCCACAACTCCTCAACAGTTCCTGCAGGAAGCCGACACTTCATTGGTCCAAAGCTGTGCTCCTGAACATTGTGCTGTCCTGCATCTCTCTGATCACTGCTGCTCTAAACCTCCTGGTCATCATCTCAGTCTCCCACTTCAGGCAGAGATACATTTCTCTGCTGAAACTATACTTTAAAATTTAGAAACTTAAATTTCAGAAAATTATGATTTATGGCATTTGATTTTATGATTAAGATTGAGATGATTGAAGTGGTGTATTTTAACCAGCTATTAAGTTTTATATACCTAGACTGAATCTTACTACATACTTTAACTAATGAAAATCTAATTTAAGCCATTTAAAAAAAATATTAATGTCCATTACATTCTTTTCTGTTTCCCTGCAGGAAGCTTCATACACCCAGTAACATCCTGCTCCTCTCTCTGGCCGTCTCAGACTTTCTTGTGGGTCTTCTGCTGATGCCATTAGAGATCTTTAGAAACACAGCTTGCTGGGTACTTGGTGATGTAATGTGTTCTGTTTATTGGTACCTGACCAGCAACATTACCTGTGCTTCAATAGGGAACATAGTTCTAATATCAGTTGACCGTTATGTGGCTATTTGTGACCCTCTGCATTATCCCAGCAGAATTACTTTGGCGAAAGTCAAACTCAGTGTTTGTCTGTGTTGGTTTTTTTCTATTTTCTACTGGAGTCTTTATTTGAAAGATATCCTAGTTGAACCAGGCAGGTATAATTCCTGCTATGGAGAGTGTGTGCTTATTATTAATGACATTGCAGGGATTGTTGACCTTGCTTTGTCCTTTATAGTTCCAGTTACTGTTATCATAGTCTTGTATATGAGAGTATTTGTGGTGGCTGTGTCTCAGGCTCGTGCCATGCGCTCTCATGTTACATCTGTCACACTTCAGTGTTCACTGAATCAAGCAAACAAATCTGAGCTGAAAGCAGCCAGGACTCTGGGGGTTCTTGTAGTTGTATTTTTGGCATGCTACTGTCCATTTTACTGCTACTCTCTGGTTGATAAAAATGTGGTCAATGATTCATCTGCATCTTTTGTGGTTCTTGTCTTTTATTTTAACTCTTGTTTAAACCCATTGATCTATGCTCTGTTTTACCCCTGGTTTAGAAAAGCTATTAGATGTGTTATCACTCTGCTGATATTTAAACATGACAGCAGTGAGGTCAACATAATATAGAAATACAATGAAAGCTGCTCCACTAAGATTTTAAACCAGTAAATTGATACAGTTCAGTCTGGAAATGCATCAAAAACAAATTGATAAGGAAATTCATAATTCTTAAGCTTTGTTTAAATTATGAAAATAAAATTAATGTGATCATGCGTGAGTTCAAAGTCAAAAAGGAAAGGATTTTCACAAGGAATTGCCATGTGGAAATCATTAGGTCTCAATTATCACTTCTACTTTTTTAGTACTTTTGGCTGAAAATAATTTAAGCTAAAATGTTTAACCTCAGTGGCTCATTTTGTGTGTTTGCCATATACCTTTTTAAATTTCATATGTCATAAGCACTATGTTATCATACATATTTTTCCAGGCCTTCATCACATGAAAATAAAAGAGATGTTTTAGGCCAATAGAAATAGTTCCAACATACACAGCAACTGTTTTGTATATATATAGCACTTGCTGATATGATGTAATAAACTGGATGAAATGGATACCAGTCAGTAATCTCTGTTACCTATGACAGACAATCTACAGAAACATGCTTGTGATTGACTGAGAGCTCTGTCTATGGCCCACAGTAGCCTGAATAAACAGCAATTAAACTGGATACTGTCTGTTTGCTGTGTACTGAATGTCAAATGATACAGTAGGATAGGCTGAGAACAAGTTCATGTAAAGTGTGCTGCAATTTTCTTCTAATATATTCTCACTATTTCCATCTGCGATTTTAGGCAAAGATTTTCTTTCTTTTTGCAAACTATTAGTAACAGTCTACATTGAATTTGAAAGTTTACAATTTCCCGGTCTATGCTGGACAATAGACTTATTAGATATTACGACATTTTGATATTTTGTCACACTGGTTAAGAATAAGTTGAGTTCAGGGCCTTTACGTTGTACACTCTAGTCATGTGTCACACCATTAATGCTTGCACACTGAAACTGAGTAGAGACAATTTTATTTTTATCCTGTTTGTGAACCTTGTGCATCATCATCATCATGACTATGGTGAGATTTGTGCTGAGATTTCAGCCAAACATTTACTTTTGAGGGAATAGTATTGTATTTTTTTAGTACATATTAGTTCATGTCATTGTTTATTAAATTTACGTAAATATTCAGTAATAAATATCAAGGTTTTTTTTTGATCATATGACAAAAGAAAATGATACTTTTTCAGGAATATTTTAACTTGTTACTATAATGCTACTGTAACGTAACAAAGTCATATTAAAATTAATCAACTAATTAATGCCAACATGTTCTCGTCAATCTGAAAGCCTCATGTCACTTTAAATGAAGGTTATGTGTAAGTACAGTAAGGAAGATCTGTAATCACTCATCTGCCTGCTTTCAAATTCAAAAACTTTTAAAGCACTTTCAAGGGCCATTTTCAAACTTTTCCAGCACAATATCCCTCCCAAAAGAATGTATGTTTTCGTAGTATAACCTCTGGAAGACGATGTGAAGGAAAAGGAAAAGGTTGCCTTGTATGCATATTGTGTATAAACTCAAAATGCACATCTCACTTAAAAATTAAGATGTGCAAATGTGAACAAATCAACTTGTTAGAGATATTCATCTCCTGTTGAAAAAAACCCCAACCCCACAAAACAAGAAAACTGCACCAAACACCATACAATAATTTACATTAAGGGCAAATTAATAAGTCTCAATTAATGCTTCTTGACACACAAAAATAGGAGACAGATGTTTGTTTGTATTTTTAAAGTTTATTCCTAATACACAGATATAATATAAACAGTATGATATTTACTTATTGACAACTTCGTAGACTTTGTAACTAATTTTATTTCTCTATCTGATAAGAAAAAAAGATAAATGGTGAATGCAATATAGTTTCAAGCTGTTTTAAGCACCACATCTGAAATTCAAGCACTTTTCAAACCTTAAAAAGAGACAATATTAAAATCCAGGCATTTTCAAGGATTTCAATTGCCCATATGAAACCTGAAATAATAAGAACAAATAATTTAATTTCATAGGGACTATTACCAGTTTAAAGCAGTAATCTTCTAGTTCTATAGTTTATGAAAGCAGATCACTTCATAACATCGGTAACAGGTTTGCACGTGTAATCTTGGACACTTTTAAACCCAACCCATCCTGGCCGATTGAAATACTACGCCATCAACAATGGACAGGACGCTCACCCGAGGCATACAACAAAGAAGTGCCGGGCTAAACGCGCTGTCGTTCAGAACAGACTGAGGCAGCAGGCAGATATGGCTCTGTCTGAACTACATGATGTGCTGAGTGCATTTCAAAACAACACTAATAAAGCAAACCTCAGACAAGTCATGCCGAACTTTCACCAACGTGTCACGTGTCCGACGAGGGGAGACAGGATATTGGACCATTGCTACACGCCATACAAGCAGGGCTACAAGACTGTTTCACACCCGGCTTTTGGGAAGTCTGACCACAACGCCATTTTCCTCAACCCGAAGTAAAAACAACACATACGGAGGGATGAAGTAACCACGAGGGAGGTGAAACTGCGCAATCAGAGTGACACTACAGGACACGCATAACGATGTAGACTGGGACATGTTCAGAGCATGCGCAGTCGACATCAATGAGTTTACGGATGTAGCAGTAAGCTTCGTAAACATGCTAGCAGAGGAGATCATCCCCACTGCGAGAGTCGTGACATTCCCATACCAGAAACCCTGGGTGGACAGATCGATCCGTGCTGCAGTGAATGCCAGGACCGCCACCTACAAAGCAGGTGTCGCCACTGGCGATATGAGCGCCTACAAAGCGTCCTCATACGAACTGTAGTGTGCAGTGAGGGATGCCAAACGGCGGTATGAGGAGTGTGTGGAGTCTCGCTTCAGCCAGGGTGACACACGAAGCATGTGGCACG
The DNA here is from genome assembly GCF_057381845.1 of Rhamphochromis longiceps. Taxonomy (NCBI): domain Eukaryota; kingdom Metazoa; phylum Chordata; class Actinopteri; order Cichliformes; family Cichlidae; genus Rhamphochromis; species Rhamphochromis longiceps. Next base: position 11,102,802 of record NC_140572.1, read on the forward strand.
GACTACGCACAATCACAGATTACAAAGCCAGGGATACTTTGCCGACCAGCGCTGTCTCTGCATTCACCAACGAGCTGAACCAGTTCTACGCCCATTTCGAGGTTAGCCAGGTGGCTAATGCTAACTACTGCCTGACAACTGAGGACGGTGACTTCATCAGAGAGGGACCAACAATCATCATCGCAGAGCACGACGTCAGAGCGGCGCAGAGGAGAGTGAGGGCAAGGAAAGCGGCAGGAGCAGACGGAATCACCGAAGGTGTGTTCACTTCGATTTTCAACAAATCCCTGGCTAAGGCTACGTCCACACTAGCCCGGATAGTCTGAAAACGCTCCGCATCCTCACTAGTGTTTTCAGTTGTTTTCAAGAGTTGGACGTCAACACTAAAATGGCCAAAAACGATGATGTTGCAGTTCTAAAACTGCTGTCCGATACCGTCCACCATCTTGATTTAAGTGGCCACATGACTGCATCATATGACCAACATGTGTCATCGTTTTCGAGTGTCTCACTGAGACAGGACAGCTCTGTTTTGAAATGTATGCGTTTTCGAGAGTGTTTTCAAAACGCTGTGTTTTTCCTTGGGGAAAACGCCGTCTCAGTGTGGATGGGAGGCCAAAACGGATAGAAAACGATACGTTTTCAAATGAAAACACATTAGTGTGGATGTAGCCTAAGTCTGTGGTCCTCACATGCTTCAACACTAGAATTACTGTCTTTTTTATTTTAGATCCAAGGCAGGCCAAACCTTACAACCTTCAGAAATGCCTGCCGTATCTATACAAAGTATCCCACACATTGACTGACCGGCAAATATGAAAGACACACATTCAAAATATATGGAAACACAAGTCTGTTTTATTTATAAAAAATTGTGTGAAAACAGAATGAAAAGTTGCTAATACAATGACATGAGTGGCATTGAGATTTCTGGTGCCAGTAATCAAAGAGACAATGCCTCGAGATACATTAATTTCTATTACGCAACACCTTTGATTTGATGACAAGGACACGTGGGCAGAACGGGTGAAAACAGACAAATTTGCGGCGATCTCTGACATCTGGACACGCTTCAACTGTGTTAACAGTTTCACTCCAGGAGAACACATGACCATAGATGAACAGCTGTTTCCTACCAAGGTTCATTGTCCATTCATACAGTATATCGCAACCAAGCCAGACAAATTTGGGATCAAGTTCTGGATGGCCATGGATTTGGAGACCAAATATGTCTCCAATGCATCTCCTTACTTGGGAAAGGACTCCAGTAGTCAGAAGGGAGAGAGGTTGGCAGAGAATGTGGTCATGAAACTGATGGAGCCATTTTTGGATGATGGGAGAAATGTCACAATGGACAAATGCAAATGCAAATGTTGCAGACACACACACACACACACACACACACACACACACACACACACACACACACACACACACACACACACACACACACACACACACAAACGCAGCAAATCTGTCTTTATTAGTCCCAGAAGTGGAAAATCTGCGTTGTCATTGTGGACAGTGCAAGACAAAAGCAGGAAAAATAAAAACTGTACCGAGAGTACAGTATAAAAAGTGCACTACACAAGGCCAGCCGCTTGAAGAGGTATACCAGAGAGATCGAAGGCAGGAGAATAAACCAGCTGTTCTCCACAGAACCAGCCAAAGTGTACTCTCAGTGGCAGGGGAACAATATGAGAACAGCACCACCAAGGCTGGAGACGGAACAATACTGGAAGACCATATGGATCCAGTAACCATCACAGTGGCAGACATCAACAAAGGGTCTCCAATATGAAGAGTTGGACAGCACCAGGTGCCGACATGGTTCACTCCTACTGGCTGAAGAAGGTGACTGAACTCCACGAGCGCCTGCCAGCACAAATGAACCAGCTGCTAGTTGACAAGAGACACCTAGCATGGCTAACCGAAGGCCGGACAGTCCTGATCCTCAAGGACCCCCAGAAGGGACCGGTCCCCTCCAACTACCGACCAATAACCTGCCTCAGTACTACATGGAAGCTCCTGTCAGGCATCATATCGGCTAAGATGAACAGGCACATGGGTAAATACATGAGCGGGACACAGAAAGGAATTGGCAAGAATACCAGAGGCGCAAAACACCAGCTACTGGTAGACAGAACAATCAGCCGAGACTGCAAGACCAGACTGACCAACCTGTGCACTGCCTGGATTGATTACAAGAAGGCCTATGACTCAATGCCCCACAGCTGGATACTGGAATGCCTAGAATTGTATAAGATCAATGGGACCCTAAGAGCCTTCATCAGGAACTCAATGGGGATGTGGCGTACAACACTAGAGGCCAACTCCAAGCCCATAGCACAAGTCACCATCAAGTGCGGGATCTACCAAGGAGATGCTCTGTCCCCACTGCTGTTCTGCATAGGTCTGAACCCCCTCAGTGAGAGAGGAGAGGGAACAAAGAGAGGGAAGGTAGTCAGAACTGAGGGGATTGAACTACCAGAAGGCAACATTGCAGACATAGAGGACAGTTACAAGTACCTGGGGATCCCACAGGCGAATGGGAACCATGAAGAGGCCGCTAGAAAAGCTGCAACCACCAAGTACCTGCAGAGGGTCAGGCAAGTCCTGAGGAGTCAGCTGAATGGTAAGAACAAGATCCGGGCCATCAACACGTACGCCCTGCCCGTGATCAGGTACCCTGCTGGGGTAATAGGCTGGCCAAAGGAGGAGATAGAAGCCACTGACATAAAGACAAGAAAGCTCCTTACCATGCATGGAGGGTTTCACCCCAAGTCCAGCACCCTGAGGCTGTACGCTAAGCGGAAGGAAGGGGGCCAGGGACTGGTGAGTGTCAGCACCACAGTCCAGGATGAGACAACGAACATCCAAGAATACATTGGGAAGATGGCCCCAACTGACCGAGTGCTCAGTGAATACCTCAGGCAGCAGAAACCCAAGAAAGAGGAGGGAGACGAAGAACCATCATGGAAGGACAGGCCCCTGCACGGTATGTACCACCGGCAGATAGAGGAGGTGGGTGATATCCAGAAATCCTACCAGTGGCTGGACAAAGCTGGACTGAAAGACAGCACAGAGGCACTAATCATGGCAGCACAAGAACAAGCTCTGAGCACAAGATCCATAGAGGCTGGGGTCTATCACACCAGGCAAGACCCCAGGTGCAGGCTGTGTAAAGATGCCCCAGAGACAATCCAGCACATAACAGCAGGGTGCAAGATGCTAGCAGGCAAGGCATACATGGAACGCCATAACCAAGTGGCCGGCATAGTGTACAGGAACATCTGTGCCGAGTATAACCTGGAAGTCCCGAGGTCAAAATGGGAGATGCCCCCAAGGGTGGTGGAGAATGACCGAGCTAAGATCCTGTGGGACTTCCAGATACAGACGGACAAAATGGTGGTGGCTAACCAACCGGACATAGTGGTGGTAGACAAACAGAAGAAGATGGCCGTAGTGATCGATGTAGCGGTTCCGAATGACAGCAATATCAGGAAGAAGGAACACGAGAAGCTGGAGAAATACCAAGGGCTCAGAGAAGAGCTCGAGAGGATGTGGAGGGTGAAGGTAACGGTGGTCCCCGTGGTAATCGGAGCACTAGGTGCGGTGACTCCCAAGCTAGGCGAGTGGCTCCAGCAGATCCCGGGAACAACATCGGAGATCTCTGTCCAGAAGAGCGCAGTCCTGGGAACAGCTAAAATACTGCGCAGGACCCTCAAGCTCCCAGGCCTCTGGTAGAGGACCCGAGCTTGAAGGATAAACCGCCCGCAGGGGCGTGCTGGGTGTTATACAGTGTATATATATATATATATATATATATATATATATATATATATATATATACATATATATATATATATATATATATATTTACAGTGGCTTGCAAAAGTGTTCGGCCCCCTTGAACTTTCCCACATTTTGTCACATTACAGCCACAAACATGAATCAATTTTATTGGAATTCCACATGAAAGACCAACACAAAGTGGTGTACACGTGAGAAGTGGAACGAAATCATACATGATTCCAAACATTTTTTTTACAAATAAATAACTGCAAAGTGGGGTGTGCGTAATTATTCAGCCCCCTTTGGTCGGAGTGCAGTCAGTTGCTCATAAACCTTGCCTGATGAGTGCTAATGACTAAATAGAGTGCACCTGTGTGTAATCTAATTTCAGTACAAATACAGCTGCTCTGTGACGGCCTCAGAGGTTGTCAAAGAGAATATTGGGTGCAACAACAACATGAAGTCCAAAGAACACACCAGACAGGTCAGGGATAAAGTTATTGAGATATTTAAAGCAGGCTTAGGCTACAAAAAGTTTTCCCAAGCCTTGAACATCCCACGGAGCACTGTTTAAGCATGTGTAGTGGAAAACTAACACTGCACATCACTCTGAAAACACCATCCCCACTGTCAAATATGGTGGTGGCAGCATCATCCTCTGGGGGTGCTTCTCTTCAGCAGGGACAGGGAAGCTGGTCAGAGTTGATGGGAAGATGGATGGAGGTATGACTCACATCAAGTGCGAGAATGATGTCCTGCATGAATATCCTTTAGCCCCAGTGGGAGTGTGCTGTACCACTGTTGGGATGTCTTTGAATGTCTTGGACCTAGAGGTCAGCATCTCATTTTACACGGACAAAAATCTATTACAAAACCTATCTCTCTCCGCTAGCAATATACCCACAGGGGAAGAGAGGCTTTTCTCTAATTGTTTTTCCTTGGCTGCAGTTCTGGGCTGGTTATGAGTGAACCCAGCCCACATTAAGGCTCTGATTGGTGATTGGGTCATTCAGGCCCATCATTTACAAACTGCTATGTAGTGTGTGGTATTATTCATAGAGTTCTTTTTAAATTCTGGAAACAGCATGCATTTGGCACTGAAATTGAAGTTTGTATTAATGGAACATTTTAGTGTTACAACAAATAAAAGAACTCTAGCCTTCCACTACCAACTGCAGTTGAAACAAATATACAGAAATATGGATAAACGATGTATCTGCCATTTTCACAAACATTTAGCAACTAATGTTAAATAGCAACTGTTGGTTGATACACTGCAATCTAAACAGAGGCTGTGAAAAACACATTTGCCACTGTGTCAGGAAGGACAAATGTGAATTTTAATATCCTTCTCAGTTGCATTTTCATATAGCAAAACATTGAAATGCCATCAAGTCTGGATCTAATATTATGTTATACAATCATCATCTAAATGAGATACAGGTTCTCTTATATCATATTAGAGGAAGAATGATTATAGTGGAATTATTATTAATTTATTATCTATCTTAATATTGTTATTATTATTATTATTATTCCCTGATTAAAAAAAACAAACATTTTTTGTGAAGAGTGTGGAAACCACTTGACCTCTTCACTTGACTTGACTGAACATGACTGAAGTTCAGGAATATAAGGTTGGAGCATTTACAATGTTTAAGAGACGCTAAATAAAATGAGGAAATCTTTAGGTGCATCTTCTTTGAGCTTTTATGTACATAAAATTCTTTTTTGTTGGAATTGCAACAGACCTCTGAACCAGAAAAAATAAATCTTATTGACATTACATGCTTTTCACAACATTTTAACTGTCTTCATTTTCCTTTAAATAAATGCAAACTTTTTGTACATTTTCAAATTGTCCACCATATCTCTTCAGTAATGCAAAATATCCAGTGAAAAGAATCTGCATGAGTGTTCAGCAGGAAGACAATCATGAAATGCTATATTTTCTCAGTGCAAAGGGCACCTCATTCCGCTCATCATGAGAAACATCCAAAAAGAACGGGAAAAAAAAGAAGAAGAAGAAAAAAAAAGGGAAGATGGATGGAGCCAAATACAGGGCAATCTTGGAAGAAAACCTCTTGGAGTCTGCAAAAGACTTGAGACTGGGGCGGAGGTTCACCTTCCAGCAGGACAATGACCCTAAACATAAAGCCAGGGCAACAATGGAATGGTTTAAAACAAAACACATCCATGTGTTAGAATGGCCCAGTCAAAGTCCAGATCCAAATCCAATCGAGAATCTGTGGCAAGATCTAAAAACTGCAGAGTGAGTTCCTGGAGCTCCTGCAAGATGTAACAGCCTCCCCCACCAGTTGAATTTAAATACAACAATGACAACTATTATCAAAATTAACCTAACAATGTGGTTCTGTTTGCCTCATCAGGTGGTGGCCTTGAGCTTGCACTGGAACGGTTCGCAGCAGAGTGTGAAGCAGCGGGAACAAGGATCAGCACCATGGGTAGCTGGACTCTCCCTTAGAGATGGGATAGGACGGCTTGCCATCTGGGAGGGGCTCAGAGTAGAGCCGCTGCTCCTCCACATCGAAAGGGCCAGTTGAGGTGGTTCAAGCATCTGACAAGGATGCCTCCTGTGCGCCTCCTGAGTGAGGTGTTCCGGGCATGTCCCACAAGGGAGGAGACCCCGGGGCAGACTCAGGACACGCTGGAGAGATTATATCTCTTGGCTGGCCTGGGAACACCTTGGTGTTCCCCTGGACAAGCTGGAGGAGGTGGCTGGGGAGAGGGAGGTCTGGGCTTCTTATGGATGGATGGATAGATGGGTTTAAAAGATAGCACTGTAAATTGCATGTGAGATGGGGAGTTTAAAAAAGTGAAACCTCAGCAGTTTGTGTAGAGAAAAAGAGCAGAAATGGAAGGATGGGGAGGTGGAGGTAGAGGTGGGGTTGGTGGTAGAGATAAGGAGAGCTCTATAAGGGAAAGCTTTGATCAGAGAGCTGCAGCAGTTACAGTTGTCTTATGATGGAGATACAGAAAGGAGTCGAGCTCTGTTTTCCAAAACTCCTCAACACTTCCTGCAGGAAGCCGGCACCTCACTGGTCCAAAGCTGTGCTCCTGAACATTGTGCTGTCATGTGTCTCTCTGATCACTGCTGCTCTAAACCTTCTGGTCATCATCTCAGTCTCTCACTTCAGGCACAAAGTTAATATTTTAAATGAAATGGATTTTAAAGTTTAGAAACACAGTGATTGATTGATAAGTGTAATGAATGTGGCACATACTTGATGTACTTTAGCAATGACTGTAATGTTTCATGTGGCTAGAAAGAATCATGTCTTTTTAAAGGAGGTCTTTTACTAATGTAAAAGACCTCCTTTAAAATGATATCAGTAAGGATATATTGAAATGATTATTGTTGAATATATATATTTTTGTCTCTCTGCAGGAAGCTTCACACACCTACCAACATCCTCCTCCTCTCTCTGGCTGTCTCAGACTTTCTTGTGGGTTTCTTGCTGATGCCATTTGAAATCTTTAGGAACATGGCCTGCTGGGTACTTGGTGATCCTATGTGTTCTGTTTATTGGTATCTGACTGGCAGTGTTGGGGAGTAACGGAATACATGTACCGCCATTACGTATTTAAAATACAAAATATGAGTAACTGTATTCCGTTAGAGGTACCGTTTAAAAAGGTGGTATTTAGAATACAGTTACTTTGTTGAAATAAATGGATTATACGGCGGTACTTTCCTGTTTCATATTGTGGCAGGCAGGGCTGGACTGGGACAAAAAATCAGCCCGGGCATTTTGACTAGAGACCGGCCCACCAGCAAAAACCATAAAGCCTTTGAATAAAAACAAATGTCGTTGTGACAGTGATGTGCACTGTCTTGTTGGTACATATGTATCAATCTAATAAACTTAAACCTACACCATCCTCCCTATTCTGGTATTCTAAACAGTAGCCGAAACCCAAAGAGTTGGTCGAGTTAACCTCCTGAACTACACATGGTGGAAACCTAAAATTAAGCCAGAGAAGACTAGAGGTGAGACATGATCATTACTGAATATTAAAAATAATAAATGACAGATTTAGTGATATTTTCATAAACTATTCATTTACCACATCAATAAACAGCATGGCAGGGCAACATATTTTTTCTAACATGGCAACCTTTAAAAAGTGAAAGGAGATAGACAGATGAGAAAGAATAAAACTTAATTGAAGTTTCTAGAAAATGTGGAAAAACACTGCCATCATATACAGTTCTTACTTCTGAAGAAATTATTTTGGGATCCTCCAAAAAAATTACTATGTACAATAATAGATTTCTATACATTTGACATCAGATAAAAATTTTGGTTGTAAGATATGGATAATTATTTGTTAAAAGCTAGACATTTTAAATGAGAATAAGAAAGAAACGTATTTTTTGTGCCCTCCTTTTCTTATTAATGCCCAACCTGGCCCCCTGGCAAAATTTTGCTAGATCCGCCCCTGCACAGTTACCAGCTTTCACCTACCAAGAAAAGGATCCTGGTGTTAATTGTCTCTCAGTAAGGACATCTCCTGGTTTCACCTTCATGTTTGCCACATATCCAAACGGATATCATGAGCAGCAACTTTACAGCTGTGGCTCCAACAAACATCAGCTGATACTAGAATGGTAAATGGTAAATGGCCTGTATTTGTATAGCACTTTTACTAGTCCCTAAGAATCCCAAAGCGCTTTACACATCCAGGCATCCATGAAAACAGAATTTATGACATTTAACGGAGTTAGAAGTTAGCAGGGAGTTAGCTCGCTAGCTTCTATCTAAATACAATATAGCATGTCCTGACTGCGGGGTTTTGGAAACAAATTAAAACGTACAGCTCTGCTATCACTTCCAACAAAAATGAAGACAGAAAACTAAACAGCAGTGACGTTTGTAGGGTTACTGAAGTTTGGCTAGCTGGTATATAATGATGTGCTACGTGACCGCTAGCGACACAGCTATGTTAGCATAATATAAACAAGCTAACTTTTTTTCCCACTCGATAAAAGTTGACGTGAGTGTTCTCGGTGGTCAGGAACAAATGTAATGGCATGGCAGGATGCTGTAAAAGGACCAAACTTCAGCCAGGAGAACAACTGAGATAATCCATCCACAATACGAGGTTAGTCATTCATATACTGCTGCATGGGCTGGGCTGTAGTTACATCATAAGGTTTTAAAAACTGAGCTTAGATTAGTGGTAATAAAAGCCGAGGGAGGTCAACAGTGATCACTGACTGTTTTAGAAGCTTTTTGAGATCAAATAGAAGAAAATACATAACATTAAACATGTTAACAACACAAAAGCCATATTAAACGCAGACTACTTTAGGCCCGGAAGTAGGATTCGTCGCGTCATCACTGAACAACTGGATAGGCAGAATGTAGCATCATGGGCAGTGTAGTCCGTGCTGCAGGGAGAATAGACTGCCATACTCGTTATGTGTCTGTGAGCGCGAGGAGGGAGAAAAAGGCGAGTGGAAAAGTACGAGCTGTTATGAGCAGAAACGGGAGCTGGAAGCATGTAAATATAATAATAACCACTGCAGCCAAGAAGAGTGCCTGATGAGCCAAGTTGTAAGTAAGCTATTAAAACTCGACTGTACACTTTGTTTGTGTTTTCCTCCGAAACAATAAGTTCCGTTGGAGCAGCCTTTCAACACCTCTCTCTGTCTCTCACAAGCAGAGTTGACCCAGACAACAAAGTAAAGCTATTTTTCGGCCACAAGCCTGACACGACCCGAATTAGCCAGAGGTCCCTTTACTACGGTTCGGAGCCGCGGACCTTCAGTAACAGTAATAAATCACACAGCAATAGTACATAAATATGGAAGAAATATAGTATCATCAGAATTCAAGTATTTTTAGACATTGAATTTATGACACTGAATTTTTATCCTCCAAATTTCCCTGCAAAAATATTCACCTGCAAAAATTCACCTGCAAAAAATTCACTTGCAAAAATTCATCTGCAAAAAATTCACCTGCAAAAATTCACCTGCAAAAAATTCACCTGCAAAAATTCACCTGCAAAAATTCAACTGCAAAAGTGATGAACTTGAATGACCCAAGCCAGAGCAATCAGCACTAGATCGAGTCCAGCGGCTCTCAGCCAATTAAATTACTCTGTTTGATCACATGACACCGTTAGCCAGCAGCTTGTCTCCTAAAAGAGAGCTGTTTAAAGGTGAGTGATTAAGTTTTTCTCCTAAATAGAGATCATTACAGAACGCCTAGTCCTACTTAAAATCCCATTTATTTTTATTTTATTTTATCATCTACTCAAACTAAGGAAAACGTTTGACTAACTCAATTTCCACGCCTCCCCTGCCTGACTGCAGAGGCAGTTTTGAATTTAGGAGCAGCAAGATGGAAGTGGCGAACCCTGGCGATTCTCCGGTAATTATATTGTTTTTTATCTTCAAGTTTGTCTTTTGAAACGTTAATTTTATTTAAATCCGTTGCTCACGTATAAAGTACACAGACGGGGTCTTTGCTCAACTCGTCTGAGGCGTGTCTCACTAAGCGCTACATGCTAGCATCCTGCTAACCGAGCTACCCTTTACATGCTGTGCTTTAGAAAATAGGATACTTGTTAAAAAAAATACTTTTTTGCAGGTGAATTTTTGCAGGGAAATTTGGAGGATAAAAATTCAGTGTCATAAATTCAATGTCTAAAAATACTTGAATTCTGATGATACTATATTTCTTCCATACATAAATGTAGCTGTAAAATGTAATCCAAAGTATTCAGAATACGTTACTCTCATTGAGTAACATAACGGAATATGTTACAGAATACATTTTAGGGCATGTATTCTATAATCTGTAATGGAATACATTTTAAAAGTAACCTTCCCAAAACTGCTGACTGGCAACATTGCCTTTGCCTCAACAGGGAACATAGTTCTAATATCAATTGACCATTATGTGGCTTTTTGTCCCCCTCTGCATTACCCCACCAGAATTACTGTGGCAAGAGTCAAACTTAGTGTTTCTCTGTGTTGGTTATTTGCCATTTTCTACAGCAGTCTCTATATGAAGGATGTACTGATAAAGCAGGTATAATTCCTGCTATGGAGAGTGTGTGTTTATCATTAATGATATTGCAGGGATTTTTGACACGGTTTTATCTTTTTTTTGTTCCAGTTCCAGTTATCGTAATTCTGTATATGAGAGTGTTTGTAGTGGCTGTGTCTCAGGCTTGAGCCATGCGCTCTCATGTTACAGCTGTCACACTGCAGCGTTCATTGAATCACACAAACAAATCTGAGTTGAAAGCATCTGGGACTCTTGGAATTCTTGTAGTTGTGTTTTTAATATGCTACTGTCCATTCTTCTGCTTTTCTTTTGGTGTAGAAGACATGGTCAATAATCCATCTACATTTTTTGTGATCATGGTCTTTTACTTTAATTCTTGTCTAAACCCTTTGATCTATGCCCTGTTTTACTCCTGGTTTAGAAATGCTGTAAAACTGATCATCACACTGCAGATTTTCAAACATGAAACTAGTGAAGCCAACATACTGTAATAAGACTAATTAGACAAAATCATGCTCCCATAATATAGTAAACCTGTAACTTCATTAATCTATTATCTACCCTAGAAATGTAAAATTGCTTTCTACTGTATCATGATGCATGCAATTAAATTTATCTGAACATCCTGTTTATCTACAATGTTTATCCAATTTACTGGATTAACTATAAATTCAGTGCAATCAGTGTTAGCACATTTGTATTTATTTCTGTTCTATTCAAAACACAGACAGATAGAAAATTGCAAATTAAATTTATTTGATTACTTTTTTCTTATTTAGGTAGAAACATTACAAATAATTTTTATGTGAAAACTGTCATTTGTTACTTGTATTTGAGTTTAAGAATAAATTAGCTTCAGTACTTTAGATAAGATGAGATAAGATAAGATAAGATAAGATAAGATAAGATAAGATAGAACTTTATTAATCCCTCGGGTGGGTTCCTCTGGGAAATTCGATTTCCAAAAAGCACAGCACCGACAGTAGTTACAGAGTTACAGAATATTATACACACACACACACACACACACACACACACACACACACACACACACACACACACACACACACATATATAAATACAGAGACAAATATAAATAAAATATACGAAGGGGATAAATAGAATAAATAGGAATAAAAATAAAAATACAAGTGAATTGCACATTTCAAGTATTGAGTCTATTGCACCGTTGACTATTTACAAAAAGTATTGCACAAGGTATTGTACAGTGAGGTGAAGAGGCACTACAGCTTAGTTGTTCCCCCCTCCTTTGTCCTCCTGTTTCCCCTCCCTCTCCCCTCCAGAGAGGAGTTAAACAGTTTGATGGCTTGTGGGACAAAGGAGTTTTTAAGTCTGTTAGTTCTTGTCTTGGGGAGAAGCAACCTGTCACTGAACAGACTCTTCTGGTTGTTAATGGCCGTGTGCAGAGGATGCCCAGCATTGTTCATAATGTCCATCAGTTTTTTTAGTGTCCTTTTCTCTGCCACTGTCACCAGTTTCTCCAGCCTGGATGAGTCCTTCTTTGCTGTGCTGCTCCCCCAGCACACCACAGCATAGAAAAGTACTCCAGCAACCACCGACTGGTAAAACATCCTCAGGAACTTCCTGCAGATGTTAAAAGACCTCAGCCTCCTGAGGAAGTACAGTCGGCTTTGGCCTTTTTTATACAGGTGCTCTGTGTTGCATGACCAGTCCAGTTTATTGTCCACCCACAGCCCGAGGTACTTGTATGTGTTGACCACCTCCACCTCCTCCCCCTCTATCTGAGGACCTTCTCTGGACCTCCTGAAGTCCACAACCAGTTCCTTAGTCTTTGAGGTGTTGAGTTGCAGGTGGTTTGTGTGACTCCATGCGACAAAGTTCCTCACTAGACTTCTGTACTCCTCTTCCTGATCATCCCAGATACACCCCATGATGGCCGTGTCATCTGCAAACTTCTGAATATGGCATAATTCAGAGTTGTAGCAGAAATCAGAGGTGTACAGGGTGAAGAGAAGAGGGGACAGCACAGTTCCCTGTGGTGCTGTGGTTTATGTATTTTTCTCATTATTGTATCTAAGTTTTCATACATATGACTGCTCTAATTAAATAATTAAAAACATTAGCATGCACATTAACAGGTTCCTATGTATTGCATGTACGGTTCTGTAAATGTAGCTATCAGCCGCCCACTGAGGCCCACTCTTTCGATTACACAGCATTGCCCAATTTGTAAACAAAGTGACCCATTGGAGGCTTCTGCAGCCACAACCAGCATTCGATGGGAGGCTGAAAATCATCCACAGGTGATCTCTGTAACAGCTAGAGAAGTCAAGTGGCCTGGATGCGTACAGTAGCAGGTGAGCGAGTCAGGGATGCTCAGATGGCAGCTACTATTTATAGCAGCACCATCTAATGTGATTGGCTAGTAGCAGGATCAACAAGCCAGTATTGAAATATAATATTCATTCTGCTACATTGGCTAAACCCAGAGATTGCTTGATTTGTTTCCCCGGAGGAGGATAAGCGCCAGTCCACAACAGCCCCGGTTGTGGTCTCCATTTCAACTTGTGTTAAAAGTGTAGACTGCAAACTATATGCCAGTTTAATTGTGTTGACAGGGCACATAAAACTAGAGTTTTGATAGAAAATACACACGAAACAATAAAAACAGCCTTTTCTAAGCACAGCGCTCGAAAGCACAAGGTGCTTGTGACAAAAGACAACCAATGGCCATTAGGTGACATCAAGTTAACACAGATGATATTCTAGCCCTACACCAGACTCTGCAGCAAGGACGTGGGCTCTGCCCTATGCTCTCCTGGCAAAACTATTGAATCAGCAGGCAGTGGCATCTGAAAGGGCCGTGGTTTCATTGATACAGGGGGATCATCTTTAGTTGAGGTCCAGGCTTCAAGGAGGGTTATATGCTCAAGCTGCCTCTGGTATGTTCTGCAGAAATGTGTTTAAAAATAACTGAGAGTAACATACGTTCAGTTCAGATAAAATATAAAGAAGGTTTGAAGTTCTGAGAAAATTTAAGCTGATTAATAAAAGACCCATTGTCGTTTATCCCCGCTTTTGCTTCCTTTCCCTTCATCAGCTGCATCGCTTGCTGTTCCCAACAGTGCATTGCAGGAAGACAGCAAAAAGGAATCATCATCTTTTGATAGTGCAGTGGTAGTAAAACAAACAATTAAACAAATAAAAGTAAACTGCTATAAATTACAGGGAGCAATAAAATAAACTAATAACTCTTTTAGATAACGTCCCCACCTACACAGGTATTTTTGAAAATGCAGCTTTTTCTATGCGTTTGGACCTTTCATTCACACCTAAACGGCGTTTCAAATCACCAAAAACTGAGATTTTTTAAAACTCAGTTTTTGCGTTTACGTGTGGAGAAGGAATTGGGTGTTCGTCACGCAACGTCAAAGGTGTGTGCCTTTTTTTTACATCACGCTGTTTACATGAGAAGAATTTCTACAATGGCGGATACAGACAAAATACTGTTACTGTTAATCTTACTATCTGCAGGTTTTACACGCTTACATATACACATGCAGTTACTGTCCCTCCATTTAGAAAGGCAGAGGCGTCATGGTGTAATTATTTTAGGTGTAGTTGCTTTTTTTCTGTGTAATAATATTCAACATTGCTATCAATACATTTTTCAAAAAATGCCTCTCTGTGCAAAATGGGTTCAAAAACAAACAACTGTGGGATACTGTTGCTGTGATTTGGACAGAGGGAACAAATCGTGACAGGATCAGCCTGATATTGTTAGTATCCCACTGTGACTTTACTGTATAAAGAACCAACATCTCCAAAGTGTCAGGAGAAGTTAGTCAAGAAGTAAGAAGTGTTTGTGAACTAAAAATCAAGAATGTGGGATACTGTTTGTCCGTGATTTGGGCAGCCCAGTGCGTGCTCCTGATGTAGGGAAAACTAATTCTGTTGGGAATTGATCAGTGGTCTTTGATCAGTGGTTGTTGATCAATGGTCATGAGAATTTACATAATTATGATGAAGGAACTGACCTCACAGCCCATTGTTCCTTCAGTGGGCTTGTTTCAGTCATTATGCAAATGTACTGTTGATAAGATTGGGGAAACCTGCAGTCAGCTGAGACTGAAGAAGTCACTTGGATGAGTGATGAAACGTTTCTCCCACTGAAAACACTACGTACAGATGAACAGAATCAACTTTTGGAGATTTACTTACCTGGACGATTGAGGATGCATCAAGACGACTCACAGACATGCTTCATATTTAACTCTATACAATGGTTTTTTTGTTTGTTGGCCAACTATTTTCTTATTCACAAAGGTTATATGGAGACATTTTGGTTATTGCCACAGACTCATTCTCTTACTACGGATGGAGGATGTTGCGGTTTTACAACCCATGGACCAAGACTCAATATGTTCACTTAATATCAAATTGAGACTCACTTGTGTTTAAGCCTCTCACACACCCACACTGCTCTCCTCCAGCTTATATCACCTCTGGAGGGTAATTGGTGATAAACGAGGGCAGATGAGCAGCAGAGAGAAACAAGGGGAGGGGCAAGAAAGAAGGGGGGGGGGGGGAGAGGGAGAGGACAACACCATGCCCACACACTTCCACAGCCTCACAGGATGTAACAGGTTTCCTTTAAACTACACATGTAATGCGGATGTGAGAGAGGCTGTGATGAAGTCCAAGAGTTCTTAAAGGACGTATGTGCTCCGGTCCAGAAATTTGTATGAGATATTGGACACAGGTGGTAAAGTGCTGTCACACCCTGAATAAATTGTCCTCTGTTGTTACAGATATTGTTTCAGTTATTCTTTGGTTAGCTGACATATTGGTTACATAATCATATTGTTTATCAAATTAAATCACTTTTATTGTCACATCACATTGGTACAGCACATGTGAGTGAAATTCTTGTGTGCGAGCTTCACAAGCAACAGAGTTGTGCAAAATACAATAATGTAAACAAGCAAAATACAAGAATGGCTACATCTGAAACTAATAAATATATGTACAATATATAATAGTATATGCATTTCTGGATGTGTATACTAAATATTTTTCTACGTGTGTGTGTGTGTGTGTGTGTACACATATTTTACAAATTAAATAGAGTAAACAATAAATAAAATATATAAAAATATACAGAGTTGAGACATGTGCAAAACAGTGGCATTACTGTACAGTATGGAGTGCATAATGTTAAAGTTCCAGTAGTGAAGCTGAGGTGTCTATGACGTGTTCAGCAGTCTGATGGCCTGATGGAAGAAGCTGTCTCCCAGTCTGCTGGTTCGGGACCGGATGCTGCAGAACCTCCTTCCTGATGGAAGTAGTCTGAACAGTTTATGGCTGGGGTGACTGGAGTCCTTGATGATCCTCCCCGCTTTCCTCAGGCACCGCTTCCTGTAGATGTCTTGGAGGGAGGGAAGCTCACCTCCAATTATCCGTTCAGAGCACCGCACTACTCGCTGGAGAGCTTTGCAGTTGTAGGCGGTGCTGTTGCCATACCAGGTGGTGATGCATCCAGTGAGGATGCTCTCAATGGCACAGTGATAGAAGGTCCTGAGGATGCGGGGGCTCATGCCGAATCTTTTCAGTCTCCTGAGAAAGAAGAGGCGCTGCTGCGCCTTCTTCACTGTTTTGTTTGTGTGTACTGACCACGTAAGATCCTCAGCCAGATGTACACCAAGGAACCGGAAGCTGCTCACTCTCTCCACAGCAGCGCCGTTGATGGTGATGGGGGTGTGTACTTCTCTGCACCTCCGGAAGTCCACTATCAACACCTTTGTCTTTGCGACGTTGAGTGTGAGATGGTTGTCTTGACACCAGTGGGTCAGGGCACTGACCTCCTCCCTGTAAGCCGTCTCATCACCATTGGTGATAAGACCCACCACTGTAGTGTCGTCCGCAAACTTCACAATGATGTTGGAGTTGTTAGTGGCTGTGCAGTCGTAGGTGTAGAGTGAGTACAGGAGAGGGCTCAGTACACACCCCTGTGGAGCACCAGTGTTCAGTGTGATGGGGGATGAGGTGATGCTGCCCAGTCTGACCACTTGTCAGTCAGACAGGAAGCTAAGGATCCAGCTGCAGAGGGAGCTGCTCAGTCCTAGATCCTGCAGTTTCCTGTCCAGCTTCGAGGGAACGATGGTATTGAATGCTGAGCTGTAATCTACAAACAGCATTCTCACATACGTGTCTCTCTTCTCCAGGTGTGACAGGGCAGTATGTAGTGTCAGGGCTATGGCATCATCAGTGGACCTGTTGTGGCGGTATGCGAACTGTAGAGGGTCCAGTGAGTCGGGTAGTGCAGAGCAGATGAAGTCCCTGACCAGCTTCTCGAAGCATTTGCTTACGATGGGGGTCAGGGCTACAGGTCGCCAGTCGTTCAATGAGGAGATGGTGGAGGATTTGGGTACAGGGACGATGGTGGCCATTTTGAAGCAGGCTGGGACTACATACAGAGAGAGGGAAAGGTTGAAGATGTGTGTGAACACTCCAGCCAGCTGAGCCACGCATGACTTGAGGACGCGGCCGGGAATCCCGTCCGGACCAGTAGCTTTGCGTGCGTTCACCTTCCTGAAGCACCTCCGCACATCCTCCTCAGACACAGTGTGCGCACTGATGTCATCCGCGGTGCGCACACTGTCCGGTCTCATGGTGTTTGCTGTGTCGAATCTAGCGTAGAATACGTTTAGATCCTCACACAGAGAGGCCGTGGTCTGCGGTGTGCTGGTTTTCCCTCTAAAGTCTGTGATCGTGTTTAGTTCCTGCCACATACTCCGAGGGTTGTCAAACTGTTGCTCCACCCTGTCCCTGTACTCACGTTTGGCTGCTTTGATCGTCTTCCGGAGTTGGTAATGTGCGTGTTTTCAGTCCGATGTGTTCGCGGAGGCAAAGGCGGTGCTCCGTGCCGCGTGAACATCTCCGTTAATCCAGGGTTTTTGATTTGGGAAGGATTTAACTGTTCTGGATGGGACGACATCTTCCACGCATTTCCTGATAAATCCGCAGACTGAGTCTGTGTACTCATCAATGTCCCTAGCAGCCACGTGAAACATTTCCCAGTCCGCGTGATCAAAACAGTCCCGCAGCGCAGACTCCGATTGGTCCGTCCAACAGTGCACCGCCCTCCGGGTTGGAGCTTCCTGTTTCAGCTTCTGCGTGTAGGCGGGCAGGAGCAGGATGGAGCGGTGATCTGATTGGCCGAATGGGGCGCGGGGGAGGGCTTTGTACGCATCCCGGAAAGAGGTGTAGCAGTGGTCGAGTAGCCGGTCTCCACGAGTGTTAAAATGGATGCGTTGGTGGAGTTTGGGTGAGACTTTCTTCAGGTTTCCCTTATTAAAGTCCCCGGTCATGATAAACGCTGCCTCTGGGTGTGCGGTTTCCTTGCTGCTGATCGCGCTGTACAGTTCCCTGAGTGCTCGGTCAGTGTCGGCTTGTGGGGGAATGTAAACAGCCGTAATAATCACTGCTGTAAATTCCCTCGGTAGCCAGAATGGCCGGCACTTAATCATCAGGTACTCCAGGTCCGGTGAGCAGAAGGATTTGACCGGGTGCACGTTCGCATAATCACACCAGCTGTTGTTGATCATGAAACACACACCACTGCCTCTGCTTTTCCCAGTAAGATCCTGTGACCTGTCCGCGCGATGCACGGAGAACCCCGGTAGTTGTATTGCGGAGTCCGGTACCTTGTCCGATAGCCAGGTTTCTGTGAGGCAGATCACGCAGCAGTCCCGCATCTCTCGCTGGAATGAGATCCGTGCCCGAAGCTCGCACAGCTTGTTCTCCAGAGACTGCACATTAGCCAGTAATAAACTGGGTAACGGTGGTCTGTTAGTGCGCCGTCTCAGTCGAACCAGAACGCCAGATCTTCTCCCTCTGCGTCGGCGTTTGCGGCCTCCAGGGCCAGAGAACAAAGGCGTCTCAGGTGAGATGAATGGGGGGTCTGCAAACGGAGCGTCCGTGTTGCAAAACTTGAATTCCGGAAAGTTATAAGAAAGACCGTCTTTTATGTCCAGTAAGGTTTGTCGGTCGTACACAAGGAGACATGTGCTACTCGCGAAAAAATGAAGGAAAAGTAAAATTAAACACAGAAAAAAGCTGTTGCTTGGGGGAGCTCGCGACGAGGCTGCCATACTCGGCGCCATCTTGGACATCACATCACATTATCAGAGGAGAAGTGAGAATTTTATTATACTGGAGCCTAAGGTTAGGTGCAATAATACTCAACCGTAATATTAGCTTATAACTGTGTTGTCAGTTAGCCAGTGTTGTGTCAAAAAGTCATGTCTTCCATAAACTAATTTCCGGTATTTGTCAAAAACTGCTATAGACAACTTTTTGGTCTATAATATGTGAAACATATGTCAAATGTATCCCTCTCGGGTGACATCGAGTCATCTTGTGCCACAAACAACATTCCTGTAACAAGGTAGAAACTGCAATCAGTTTTTGGCAGTGATGTTTATTTCTCATTTATTCATTTGACATTAAAATTACTTTTAAAGAGTAATCTGTCCAAGAGGACAGTAGAAATTGCAACAAATATAATAATCATTCTGCAAACATATTTTAAGTGGCCCAAAAGGACTGGATTAGTTTTAACGTAGTTACAATAACACAGAGTTATAAATGTACTTAAAAGATGCAGGGGCGGTCCTAGTCTGTTTGGTGCCCTGTGCAAACACTCCCTCTTCTGGAAAAATGTGTCTGTACTCCAAATTTCTCTCCCATGTTTTCCATAGTGGTGAATCTCTCTTGGATGGAAGATACTGCAGCATCAACAACAACATTAAAAAAAGGTCACCTCCAGCTCTTTGGGGCATCACTCAATGGCTCACCAAATGACTCGTAAGAGAAGTGCTGCTTTGTAGATCTCAGTCTTTTCTGTTGCAGAACAGCCTCTATGTTCATGTCCTGACACATATCATTGGCTGACATTTGTGCAGCTGATTAGCCTGTTGCTCTGTAATTGCGGAGACCTCTTTCTGTCTTTTTGAGGAGATTGACTGCTACATGCACATGTATGTTGGGAGACTGCATGAGCTTGCTCACATGGTGGATGTCATACCACACCACTGAACAAATGCTGAATCTGTATGATCCCACCTCCTCAGACAAAGACTGGGCCTCAATATTTATAACTGAGGGTTTGGTGTGGTCTCTCACCTCCATTAAAGCCTCTCTCACTGCAGATGCTTGGTACCTCAGGGGCTCAACACTGTTGATCTTACTTTCCCACCTTGTTTCAGACAACATCTTTAGTCTAATGTTAGCATGTTTTTCAGGATGGCCCATCTCTGAGTGGAGTCTTAAAATAAATTGTAAAGTTTTTGAAAAATCCCAAATTAACTTGTGGCATCAATAGATCCCTTTGAAGCATCAGCCGCAACCAAATTCAGTGTATGAGCTCCACAGGGAACAAAAGAGCTCTAGGATTCAGTTCCAGCAGCCTGGCTTGAATGCCCTTGTTTTTTTCCTCTCATGTTAGCCCCATTGTCATATGAATGACCTCTTCAGTCCTGAAAGGGAATTTTCAGCTCTTCCAGACTGTTTAAAATCATGGATGTGAGATGCTTCCCTGTGGATTCGTCAGTATTCTGTCCCCTGCGTGCGTGGTTCTGGTACACGAAGTGACAGATAGCTAAACATATGCCGTAAGCACTGAAAGCGTTGAATGATGAGTCAGGCGTGAAAGTAAAGTTGAGGGCTGTTTACTTGTTTGTCTTCATCAACGTACAACTTACAGTGATTTCCCAGAATTTGTGAAACTACAAAAAATACAAAAAGAAATATGCTCAATAAAGAATTATGCATTTGCTTCACATGGTGAACAGATCTAGGCATTTATATATACATCTCTCCAAATATGCATAAAATCAATAAAATATACAACACTCACTACTTATAAAGATGAAACACAATTCAAACTTACAAACAAAGCTTCTCCATGGCATAACACAGGTGGATGCTTAAGGATTAAACAGGGAGACTTCTGGTACGCCTCATTGTGCAAATCCCAATACTAAAATGGCTTCCTGCATTACCCCACTCATGTGACTCTAAACATCCAATAGGAAACTCTTCCTGTATCACCCCACTCATGTGACTCTAAACATCCAATAGGAATACAAGCCAAACCACATAAAAATTCACTTGACTGCAGTCTCCAAGCTAACCGCTAGGAGATGCTAAAATTCTCAATGTGCACATAACATTACACTCCCCGCCTGGTATTGAACACAATACCACTATCAATTTCTTAGCAGTTCAATCAGCTAAAGAAAATAACACATTGACTGTCCATGGTAGATAATCAGATAGACAAAAGTACCACTACTTCGGTTACTGGTCTAAAGAAGGTCTTAATGGTACCTCCTTTCGTGACCCTCAGTTCGAGTTTCCTGACCTTTCCATCGCTGTCTGGGTAAGCCTTGGTGACAAGAGCCATTGGCCACTGATTTCTTTTTACCTGAGGGTCTTTGAGCAACACCAAGTCCCCTTCCTTGACATTGGGCTGACTATTTTGCCACTTGCTTCGATTTTGAAGAGTAGAGAGATATTCTCGCCTCCATCTCTCCCAAAATGTATTCGCCAAGTGCTGAACACGTTTCCACTGCTGACGATACATATCTGTAGCTTCAAATGATCCTGGAGGAGCAAGAGGGGTGCAGACCTTCTGTGTCAAGATCATTGCTGGAGTCAGAAGAAACGGTGAATCTGGATCACTTGAGATGGGAGCAAGAGGCCTTGCATTTATTATCGCTCCTACTTCAGCCATAAGGGTCGAAAGCACTTCATGAGTGAGATGCGAGGGACTGATCTGAGAAAGCATAGAGTCAAGAATCCGTCTCGAAACCCCAATCATTCTTTCCCATACTCCTCCCATATGGGAAGAATGAGGTGGGTTGAACAGCCATGTGCATCCTTCCTCACTGAGGTACCTTGAGATATCGGTTTCATCCCGTAGGAGAATTTGAAGTTCTCTGCAAGCCCCCTTAAAGTTTGTGCCACAGTCAGAGCGGATCATCTTCACAGGACCACGCATAGCAAAGAACCGCCGTAGAGCATTAATGAAGCTCGATGTGTCCATTGACTCTATGAGCTCGATATGTACAGCACGAACACTTAAACACGTGAAGAGTACTGCCCACCTTTTAGAGTTTGCGGCACCACCTCGGGTGCGACGGGTGGAGACATTCCAGGGGCCGAATACATCCAGGCCCACATTTGTAAATGGAGGTTCAGTGCTAAGACGATCAGGTGGAAGATTTGCCATCTTTTGCTCTGCGGGTCTACCACGAAGTCTGTTGCATGTAACACACTTGTGCAGGTTTCTGGAGATACATTTCTTTGCCCCTACAATCCAGATGCCAGCCGTGCGGATAGCTCCCTCAGTAAAAACTCTGCCTTGATGGTGAACCCGCTCATGGTAGTAGTTTACAAGTAGAGTAGCTATGTGGCTGCGGCCAGGAATGATGAGAGGATGCTTTTCATGTGTCTCGATTGAAGCATGCTGGAGCCGCCCACCAACTCTTAAAAGTTTGCTATCATCAAGAATTGGGCTGAGCTTCCTCAGAGGACTGCTTTTGGGAATTACTTCGCCTTTCTCCAAACAAGACACTTCCACTTGGTATGTCTCCTTTTGTACACATCCAATAATGGTATGCCTTGCTTGCGACAGTGTATCCATTTTGTGTGGCTTCAAACAGTGATGCCAACCTTTGCAGTCTTGCCCATTGCTATCCTTCTCAGACCTGAAGGATTGGACGATGTGGATTAGGGAGGCCACAGCTCTGACAAGGGGTTGCCACATGGAGAATCTTTCAAATCGATGCGACCCCATACTCCTATGGGGGTTTGCAACAGTAGTAATGTGGCTTCTGACCTCTGTATCAGAGTCTGGATCAATGAGGTCATAGGATGTTTCTTTACCTGAGTCTATGTCCCCAGAACGTCTCAGAAAACGTGGACCTGTAAGCCAGTTGGTGCTTAAGAGACGAGCTGGATGCACTGACCTGGTGGCAACATCTGCAGGGTTTTCATCAGTGTGGACATATTGCCACTGTTCAGGGCATGAGAACTTCTTTATCCGTTCCACTCTGTTGCTGACATACACATAAAATCTCCTGCTTTCATTGTAAATATACCCCAGCACCACCTTGCTGTCAGTATAGAACTTCAGACTATCAAGACTAATGTCCAGCTCTTTCACAAGCAGCTCAGCAATTTCCACTGCCAGAACAGCAGCACCTAATTCCAACCTGGGAATAGTGTGGAATGGCACGGGGGCTAACTTGGCTTTCCCCATTATGAAACCTACATGACATTTACCTTCCACATCTTCCACTTTGAGATATGCCACAGCCGCAATGGCCTTGGTGGAAGCATCCGAGAAGATATGGATCTCTGTACGTTGTGCAGTGGACAGGGACGTAGCAATGTAGGCTCGGGAGATTGCAAACTGTTCCAAATCCTGCAGTGAATCCCTCCAGGTAATCCACTCTGTTGCCTTTTCAGACGGGAGGGGAGCATCCCAGTCACTGCTGTCACGAGTGAGCTGCTGCAACAAGAGCTTTCCTTGAATAGTTAACGGGAGCTACGAGACCAAGTGGATCAAACAAACTATTGATAGTTGCAAGAACTCCTCTTCGGGTGAATGGCTTCTCGCTCCTGGCAACACGGAATGTAAAAGTGTCATTCACAAGGTCCCAGCTTAATCCAAGACTTCGCTGCAAAGGAGGTGAATCTTTGTCCAGGTCGAGATTTTTCAAGTCTTTTGCATGATCTGTTGATGGGAAAGCCTGCATGACAGTTAGGCAATTGGATGCTATTTTATGAAGTCTCAAGTTGGAGATGGCAAGCATGCCTTGGGCTGCCTTGAGAAGACTGATAGCTGCTGTTGCAGATGGCAGTGACTTGAGTGCATCATCAACGTAGAAGTTCCTGTGTATGAACTCCTTTGCCCCCTCCCCAAACTCGCCCTCTCCATGTAAAGCTGCTCTCCGAAGCCCATAAGTAGCCACAGCTGGAGAGGGGCGGTTGCCAAACACATGGACTCTCATACGATATTCCACAACTTCCTTCGTGATGTCATTGTCTTTAAACCACAGAAATCTGAGGAAGTTCCTGTGGTCTTCCCTGACAACAAAGCTGTGAAACATCTGCTCAATATCTGCTGTGATGGCTACCTGTTCATGCCTAAACCGCATTAGGACTCCCAGCAGAGTGTTATTTAAGTCTGGCCCTGTCAACAGCACATCGTTCAAGGAGATGCCAAGATAAGGAGCGCTTGAATCAAACACAACTCGGATCTGGCCAGGCTTGCGTGGATGATAGACGCCAAAACTGGGAAGGTACCAGCATTCATCTCCATCGTTGAGTGCTGGAGCTGGTTCAGCATGATCTCGATCAAAGATATTCTGCATGAAAGCCAGAAAATGTCTCCTCATCTCAGGTTTCCTTTCTAGAGTTTTGCAGAGACTGGTGAAACGAGTCAGAGCTTGTCCTCTGTTGTTAGGCAGCCGTGGTCTTGGCATGCGAAAGGGAAGGGGAGCTACCCAACTGTTAGCATCATCTATGAACATCTCATTATTCATCAACTGAATGAACCGTTTGTCCTCAATAGATGGGGCAACTTCATTGTCATTCTCTGTTCTTTCGAAGATTTTGTTGCCAAGTAAATGATCATCAGAGTTCTGAAACAGGCTGTCCAGAGGATGAAAGTGTGACAGGGTTTGAGAGTTGAGAGGTCTTATGCCTGTCCTTGTTGTAAGCTTCTCTTTCACAACTAGGTGGTTGGGACATGGACTGAAATGAGAGTGACGCCCATTCTCCAGAACGTTAGTGCGGTAGACATTAACTGCTTTCGGCTTGTGAGCTACACCCAAACAGACGTCTCCAACTACGACCCAGCCAAGGTCCAGTCTTTGGGCATAGGGTGCATTATTGGGCCCGTTGCGTTGGTCTCTCACTTTATGGACTTGTAACACATCCCGACCCAGCAGAAGGAGAATTTGCGCATTTGGATCAAGTTCAGGGATGAGATGAGTGATAGACTTTAGGTGTGGGTGGTGTTTGACTACATCAGGAGTAGGTATCTCCGATCTATCATCTGGGATATGGCTACACTCAATAAGTGTGGGAAGAGGAATGCTGAGACGTCCATCCAATGGCTGAGCAACAAATCCAACTCCTCTTCGGCCAGATAACTCAGTGACTCCCGCACATGTGCGCAGCGTGTAGGGAGAATCGCTACCCTTGAGGCCAAACAGGTCGAAGAATTTGGACCGAGCAAGAGACCTATTGCTCTGGTCATCAAGTACGGCATAGACTTTTATAGATCTTTCTGGTTGTCCTCTACGATGCACTTTTATGAGACAGATTTTAGAGCAAGAGCGGGAGTTATTGGCAATTCCACACACTTCTGTGCATTTGGAGATTATGTCAGGAGAAGCCGCTTCATCTTCCTCCCCGCCATGCTCATCCTCAGGGTCTTTGACAGCCCATGGAGCTGGTCCTGGATGAAGTGCTGTGACGTGCTTGTCACTGTTACACTCTTTACAGTGAATAATTGTTTTGCAGTCTTTAGCAACGTGTTCAGTTGAGGAGCAGCATCTGAAACAAACTCCACTATCTCGCAGGAACGTTTTGCGTTCATCCAGTGTCTTAGCTCGGAAGCCCCTACACCGCTTTAGAGGGTGGGGTTTTTTGTGAATCGGACACTGTCCACATCCAACTTACTGCTAGCTGACTCTGTGGGCTTGATGGCAGATGTTGATGTAATCTCTGTTTTGCTGGATGAGACGTGATTCCTGGAATGCGTGTACCTTCTAGGTGAGTTTTCTGGTTTCACTGTCGTCATCCCAAATGAGCTAAATGCAAAACTTGGATCATTACGAGTGCGGGCTTCTTTGCAGACAAAGTCAGTGAAGAATGAGAATGGTGGAAACTGGCCTTGGTTTTGCAGCTTGTACGCACTGCCTTGTGTCATCCATTTTTCTTGAAGGCCATACGGCAGTTTCTCCACTATTGGGTTAATGCCGCGAGAGGTATCCAGATAGGCGAGCCCAGGCAAACAACCTTCTAACTTTGCTGACCCCAACTCCCTTAACAAGTCACCAAGCTCTCTCAGGTTGAGAGGGTCCCTGTTGCTGATCTTAGGAAATCTCTCCAGTTTGTCCAGCAGAGCTTTCTCAATTATTTCAGGAGACCCGTAGTTCTCTTCAAGTCGCATCCACGCCATCCTGAGCCCTGCAGCGGGGTCATTGACATGAACAGCTCTGATTCTCCTGACTTGCTCAGATGATTGAGGACCTAACCATCTAGTGAGAAGGTCGAGCTCTTCATTGCAGGTGAGTTTTAGCCCTTCAATGATGTTCATGAAGGTAGACTTCCAGCCCCAATAATTCTCTGGACAATCATCAAACTTTGTCATCCCGGATGTCACAAGTTCCCGGCGAGCCATGTATACAGCAAAGTCATTAATGCCGGTATGGTTCAGAGCAGAGGGCTGCGCTGCTTGCATTCTAAGAGGATGTGTGTGTGGTTGAGGTTCCTGCAGGGGGGTGACACTACATGGATAAATCCCAGGGTAATTCTGAGCAGATGGATGCTTCATACCATTTTCTTCAAAGGTAGTATGGCTCTTGACACGAGCTGGAGTGGAGCTCAGTCCATCAATGGCTGTACGAATGGGATTCAGTTCGTTGTCCTGGAGTGGTGGAGCATGAGAGAAATCGCGTGGCCGACTGGAGGTGATAATAATAATAATAATAATAATGGATACTTTTATTGATCCCCATGGGGAAATTACTTGTTTTTCTCTGCATTTGACCCATTCACTCAGTGAAGCAGTGGGCAGCCCACTAAGCAGGCGCCCGGGGAGCAGTGTGTAGGGACGGTACCTTGCTCAGGGGTACCTCAGGGTAGCCGTTAAGTGGATTCGAACCGCCGACCTTCCGATCATGGGGCGACCACTTTACCTACTGAGCTATCCCTGCCCCTTATGGGACTCAAGGCCGGGCAACGACAGCTGACTAGAGTGCATTCTTGAGTGACACTCAACATAATCATTTGTTCTTTTTTCTGTGGAGTCAGGGGGAATTCCTATGATGTCCGCTGCCCTGAGATCTTGTTTAGAGCCGAGTTCTGCTACGGCTGATTCCAAAACCTCCGCCTCAGCTAAAGCCGCTGCAACTTCTTTCTCTTGCTTCAGTGTGGCCAGAGCAGCCTCCATGCGTGCCTCTTCTACTCTCAACTGGGCTTTTTCCACCATGAGTTCAGTTTCTTTTTTGACAAAGGTGGAGCGAGCACGCACTGCTTCAGCTCTTGCGCGTGCTTTAGCAGCTGCTAGGCTTGCTGAAGACTTGCAGGAGCTGTTAGAAGAACTAGCAACAGATCTGGTCACATATGATTTCACAGATGTTCCTGGAGATCTAGTCTTCTGTTGATCTTCTGTATCTGGCTTATTGTCCATGATGACTATTCGGCATGCAAGGTAAAACTAAACGAGGCAGGAAGACTAATGAGCGTTAGCGGTCTCTGCTATCCAGACTTACTGTATTATCCAAGGTGTGATGCTGTTTTTTCACTATTCTGTCCCCTGCGTGCGTGGTTCTGGTACACGAAGTGACAGATAGCTAAACATATGCCGTAAGCACTGAAAGCGTTGAATGATGAGTCAGGCGTGAAAGTAAAGTTGAGGGCTGTTTACTTGTTTGTCTTCATCAACGTACAACTTACAGTGATTTCCCAGAACTTGTGAAACTACAAAAAATACAAAAAGAAATATGCTCAATAAAGAATTATGCATTTGCTTCACATGGTGAACAGATCTAGGCATTTATATATACATCTCTCCAAATATGCATAAAATCAATAAAATATACAACACTCACTACTTATAAAGATGAAACACAATTCAAACTTACAAACAAAGCTTCTCCATGGCATAACACAGGTGGATGCTTAAGGATTAAACAGGGAGACTTCTGGTACGCCTCATTGTGCAAATCCCAATACTAAAATGGCTTCCTGCATTACCCCACTCATGTGACTCTAAACATCCAATAGGAAACTCTTCCTGTATCACCCCACTCATGTGACTCTAAACATCCAATAGGAATACAAGCCAAACCACATAAAAATTCACTTGACTGCAGTCTCCAAGCTAACCGCTAGGAGATGCTAAAATTCTCAATGTGCACATAACATTACACTCCCCGCCTGGTATTGAACACAATACCACTATCAATTTCTTAGCAGTTCAATCAGCTAAAGAAAATAACACATTGACTGTCCATGGTAGATAATCAGATAGACAAAAGTACCACTACTTCGGTTACTGGTCTAAAGAAGGTCTTAATGGTACCTCCTTTCGTGACCCTCAGTTCGAGTTTCCTGACCTTTCCATCGCTGTCTGGGTAAGCCTTGGTGACAAGAGCCATTGGCCACTGATTTCTTTTTACCTGAGGGTCTTTGAGCAACACCAAGTCCCCTTCCTTGACATTGGGCTGACTATTTTGCCACTTGCTTCGATTTTGAAGAGTAGAGAGATATTCTCGCCTCCATCTCTCCCAAAATGTATTCGCCAAGTGCTGAACACGTTTCCACTGCTGACGATACATATCTGTAGCTTCAAATGATCCTGGAGGAGCAAGAGGGGTGCAGACCTTCTGTGTCAAGATCATTGCTGGAGTCAGAAGAAACGGTGAATCTGGATCACTTGAGATGGGAGCAAGAGGCCTTGCATTTATTATCGCTCCTACTTCAGCCATAAGGGTCGAAAGCACTTCATGAGTGAGATGCGAGGGACTGATCTGAGAAAGCATAGAGTCAAGAATCCGTCTCGAAACCCCAATCATTCTTTCCCATACTCCTCCCATATGGGAAGAATGAGGTGGGTTGAACAGCCATGTGCATCCTTCCTCACTGAGGTACCTTGAGATATCGGTTTCATCCCGTAGGAGAATTTGAAGTTCTCTGCAAGCCCCCTTAAAGTTTGTGCCACAGTCAGAGCGGATCATCTTCACAGGACCACGCATAGCAAAGAACCGCCGTAGAGCATTAATGAAGCTCGATGTGTCCATTGACTCTATGAGCTCGATATGTACAGCACGAACACTTAAACACGTGAAGAGTACTGCCCACCTTTTAGAGTTTGCGGCACCACCTCGGGTGCGACGGGTGGAGACATTCCAGGGGCCGAATACATCCAGGCCCACATTTGTAAATGGAGGTTCAGTGCTAAGACGATCAGGTGGAAGATTTGCCATCTTTTGCTCTGCGGGTCTACCACGAAGTCTGTTGCATGTAACACACTTGTGCAGGTTTCTGGAGATACATTTCTTTGCCCCTACAATCCAGATGCCAGCCGTGCGGATAGCTCCCTCAGTAAAAACTCTGCCTTGATGGTGAACCCGCTCATGGTAGTAGTTTACAAGTAGAGTAGCTATGTGGCTGCGGCCAGGAATGATGAGAGGATGCTTTTCATGTGTCTCGATTGAAGCATGCTGGAGCCGCCCACCAACTCTTAAAAGTTTGCTATCATCAAGAATTGGGCTGAGCTTCCTCAGAGGACTGCTTTTGGGAATTACTTCGCCTTTCTCCAAACAAGACACTTCCACTTGGTATGTCTCCTTTTGTACACATCCAATAATGGTATGCCTTGCTTGCGACAGTGTATCCATTTTGTGTGGCTTCAAACAGTGATGCCAACCTTTGCAGTCTTG
Organism: Rhamphochromis longiceps; assembly: GCF_057381845.1. NCBI lineage: Eukaryota > Metazoa > Chordata > Actinopteri > Cichliformes > Cichlidae > Rhamphochromis > Rhamphochromis longiceps. The sequence goes on from NC_140572.1 coordinate 11,132,374, forward strand.
CCCATTGCTATCCTTCTCAGACCTGAAGGATTGGACGATGTGGATTAGGGAGGCCACAGCTCTGACAAGGGGTTGCCACATGGAGAATCTTTCAAATCGATGCGACCCCATACTCCTATGGGGGTTTGCAACAGTAGTAATGTGGCTTCTGACCTCTGTATCAGAGTCTGGATCAATGAGGTCATAGGATGTTTCTTTACCTGAGTCTATGTCCCCAGAACGTCTCAGAAAACGTGGACCTGTAAGCCAGTTGGTGCTTAAGAGACGAGCTGGATGCACTGACCTGGTGGCAACATCTGCAGGGTTTTCATCAGTGTGGACATATTGCCACTGTTCAGGGCATGAGAACTTCTTTATCCGTTCCACTCTGTTGCTGACATACACATAAAATCTCCTGCTTTCATTGTAAATATACCCCAGCACCACCTTGCTGTCAGTATAGAACTTCAGACTATCAAGACTAATGTCCAGCTCTTTCACAAGCAGCTCAGCAATTTCCACTGCCAGAACAGCAGCACCTAATTCCAACCTGGGAATAGTGTGGAATGGCACGGGGGCTAACTTGGCTTTCCCCATTATGAAACCTACATGACATTTACCTTCCACATCTTCCACTTTGAGATATGCCACAGCCGCAATGGCCTTGGTGGAAGCATCCGAGAAGATATGGATCTCTGTACGTTGTGCAGTGGACAGGGACGTAGCAATGTAGGCTCGGGAGATTGCAAACTGTTCCAAATCCTGCAGTGAATCCCTCCAGGTAATCCACTCTGTTGCCTTTTCAGACGGGAGGGGAGCATCCCAGTCACTGCTGTCACGAGTGAGCTGCTGCAACAAGAGCTTTCCTTGAATAGTTAACGGGAGCTACGAGACCAAGTGGATCAAACAAACTATTGATAGTTGCAAGAACTCCTCTTCGGGTGAATGGCTTCTCGCTCCTGGCAACACGGAATGTAAAAGTGTCATTCACAAGGTCCCAGCTTAATCCAAGACTTCGCTGCAAAGGAGGTGAATCTTTGTCCAGGTCGAGATTTTTCAAGTCTTTTGCATGATCTGTTGATGGGAAAGCCTGCATGACAGTTAGGCAATTGGATGCTATTTTATGAAGTCTCAAGTTGGAGATGGCAAGCATGCCTTGGGCTGCCTTGAGAAGACTGATAGCTGCTGTTGCAGATGGCAGTGACTTGAGTGCATCATCAACGTAGAAGTTCCTGTGTATGAACTCCTTTGCCCCCTCCCCAAACTCGCCCTCTCCATGTAAAGCTGCTCTCCGAAGCCCATAAGTAGCCACAGCTGGAGAGGGGCGGTTGCCAAACACATGGACTCTCATACGATATTCCACAACTTCCTTCGTGATGTCATTGTCTTTAAACCACAGAAATCTGAGGAAGTTCCTGTGGTCTTCCCTGACAACAAAGCTGTGAAACATCTGCTCAATATCTGCTGTGATGGCTACCTGTTCATGCCTAAACCGCATTAGGACTCCCAGCAGAGTGTTATTTAAGTCTGGCCCTGTCAACAGCACATCGTTCAAGGAGATGCCAAGATAAGGAGCGCTTGAATCAAACACAACTCGGATCTGGCCAGGCTTGCGTGGATGATAGACGCCAAAACTGGGAAGGTACCAGCATTCATCTCCATCGTTGAGTGCTGGAGCTGGTTCAGCATGATCTCGATCAAAGATATTCTGCATGAAAGCCAGAAAATGTCTCCTCATCTCAGGTTTCCTTTCTAGAGTTTTGCAGAGACTGGTGAAACGAGTCAGAGCTTGTCCTCTGTTGTTAGGCAGCCGTGGTCTTGGCATGCGAAAGGGAAGGGGAGCTACCCAACTGTTAGCATCATCTATGAACATCTCATTATTCATCAACTGAATGAACCGTTTGTCCTCAATAGATGGGGCAACTTCATTGTCATTCTCTGTTCTTTCGAAGATTTTGTTGCCAAGTAAATGATCATCAGAGTTCTGAAACAGGCTGTCCAGAGGATGAAAGTGTGACAGGGTTTGAGAGTTGAGAGGTCTTATGCCTGTCCTTGTTGTAAGCTTCTCTTTCACAACTAGGTGGTTGGGACATGGACTGAAATGAGAGTGACGCCCATTCTCCAGAACGTTAGTGCGGTAGACATTAACTGCTTTCGGCTTGTGAGCTACACCCAAACAGACGTCTCCAACTACGACCCAGCCAAGGTCCAGTCTTTGGGCATAGGGTGCATTATTGGGCCCGTTGCGTTGGTCTCTCACTTTATGGACTTGTAACACATCCCGACCCAGCAGAAGGAGAATTTGCGCATTTGGATCAAGTTCAGGGATGAGATGAGTGATAGACTTTAGGTGTGGGTGGTGTTTGACTACATCAGGAGTAGGTATCTCCGATCTATCATCTGGGATATGGCTACACTCAATAAGTGTGGGAAGAGGAATGCTGAGACGTCCATCCAATGGCTGAGCAACAAATCCAACTCCTCTTCGGCCAGATAACTCAGTGACTCCCGCACATGTGCGCAGCGTGTAGGGAGAATCGCTACCCTTGAGGCCAAACAGGTCGAAGAATTTGGACCGAGCAAGAGACCTATTGCTCTGGTCATCAAGTACGGCATAGACTTTTATAGATCTTTCTGGTTGTCCTCTACGATGCACTTTTATGAGACAGATTTTAGAGCAAGAGCGGGAGTTATTGGCAATTCCACACACTTCTGTGCATTTGGAGATTATGTCAGGAGAAGCCGCTTCATCTTCCTCCCCGCCATGCTCATCCTCAGGGTCTTTGACAGCCCATGGAGCTGGTCCTGGATGAAGTGCTGTGACGTGCTTGTCACTGTTACACTCTTTACAGTGAATAATTGTTTTGCAGTCTTTAGCAACGTGTTCAGTTGAGGAGCAGCATCTGAAACAAACTCCACTATCTCGCAGGAACGTTTTGCGTTCATCCAGTGTCTTAGCTCGGAAGCCCCTACACCGCTTTAGAGGGTGGGGTTTTTTGTGAATCGGACACTGTCCACATCCAACTTACTGCTAGCTGACTCTGTGGGCTTGATGGCAGATGTTGATGTAATCTCTGTTTTGCTGGATGAGACGTGATTCCTGGAATGCGTGTACCTTCTAGGTGAGTTTTCTGGTTTCACTGTCGTCATCCCAAATGAGCTAAATGCAAAACTTGGATCATTACGAGTGCGGGCTTCTTTGCAGACAAAGTCAGTGAAGAATGAGAATGGTGGAAACTGGCCTTGGTTTTGCAGCTTGTACGCACTGCCTTGTGTCATCCATTTTTCTTGAAGGCCATACGGCAGTTTCTCCACTATTGGGTTAATGCCGCGAGAGGTATCCAGATAGGCGAGCCCAGGCAAACAACCTTCTAACTTTGCTGACCCCAACTCCCTTAACAAGTCACCAAGCTCTCTCAGGTTGAGAGGGTCCCTGTTGCTGATCTTAGGAAATCTCTCCAGTTTGTCCAGCAGAGCTTTCTCAATTATTTCAGGAGACCCGTAGTTCTCTTCAAGTCGCATCCACGCCATCCTGAGCCCTGCAGCGGGGTCATTGACATGAACAGCTCTGATTCTCCTGACTTGCTCAGATGATTGAGGACCTAACCATCTAGTGAGAAGGTCGAGCTCTTCATTGCAGGTGAGTTTTAGCCCTTCAATGATGTTCATGAAGGTAGACTTCCAGCCCCAATAATTCTCTGGACAATCATCAAACTTTGTCATCAACTTTGTCACAAGTTCCCGGCGAGCCATGTATACAGCAAAGTCATTAATGCCGGTATGGTTCAGAGCAGAGGGCTGCGCTGCTTGCATTCTAAGAGGATGTGTGTGTGGTTGAGGTTCCTGCAGGGGGGTGACACTACATGGATAAATCCCAGGGTAATTCTGAGCAGATGGATGCTTCATACCATTTTCTTCAAAGGTAGTATGGCTCTTGACACGAGCTGGAGTGGAGCTCAGTCCATCAATGGCTGTACGAATGGGATTCAGTTCGTTGTCCTGGAGTGGTGGAGCATGAGAGAAATCGCGTGGCCGACTGGAGGTGATAATAATAATAATAATAATAATAATGGATACTTTTATTGATCCCCATGGGGAAATTACTTGTTTTTCTCTGCATTTGACCCATTCACTCAGTGAAGCAGTGGGCAGCCCACTAAGCAGGCGCCCGGGGAGCAGTGTGTAGGGACGGTACCTTGCTCAGGGGTACCTCAGGGTAGCCGTTAAGTGGATTCGAACCGCCGACCTTCCGATCATGGGGCGACCACTTTACCTACTGAGCTATCCCTGCCCCTTATGGGACTCAAGGCCGGGCAACGACAGCTGACTAGAGTGCATTCTTGAGTGACACTCAACATAATCATTTGTTCTTTTTTCTGTGGAGTCAGGGGGAATTCCTATGATGTCCGCTGCCCTGAGATCTTGTTTAGAGCCGAGTTCTGCTACGGCTGATTCCAAAACCTCCGCCTCAGCTAAAGCCGCTGCAACTTCTTTCTCTTGCTTCAGTGTGGCCAGAGCAGCCTCCATGCGTGCCTCTTCTACTCTCAACTGGGCTTTTTCCACCATGAGTTCAGTTTCTTTTTTGACAAAGGTGGAGCGAGCACGCACTGCTTCAGCTCTTGCGCGTGCTTTAGCAGCTGCTAGGCTTGCTGAAGACTTGCAGGAGCTGTTAGAAGAACTAGCAACAGATCTGGTCACATATGATTTCACAGATGTTCCTGGAGATCTAGTCTTCTGTTGATCTTCTGTATCTGGCTTATTGTCCATGATGACTATTCGGCATGCAAGGTAAAACTAAACGAGGCAGGAAGACTAATGAGCGTTAGCGGTCTCTGCTATCCAGACTTACTGTATTATCCAAGGTGTGATGCTGTTTTTTCACTATTCTGTCCCCTGCGTGCGTGGTTCTGGTACACGAAGTGACAGATAGCTAAACATATGCCGTAAGCACTGAAAGCGTTGAATGATGAGTCAGGCGTGAAAGTAAAGTTGAGGGCTGTTTACTTGTTTGTCTTCATCAACGTACAACTTACAGTGATTTCCCAGAACTTGTGAAACTACAAAAAATACAAAAAGAAATATGCTCAATAAAGAATTATGCATTTGCTTCACATGGTGAACAGATCTAGGCATTTATATATACATCTCTCCAAATATGCATAAAATCAATAAAATATACAACACTCACTACTTATAAAGATGAAACACAATTCAAACTTACAAACAAAGCTTCTCCATGGCATAACACAGGTGGATGCTTAAGGATTAAACAGGGAGACTTCTGGTACGCCTCATTGTGCAAATCCCAATACTAAAATGGCTTCCTGCATTACCCCACTCATGTGACTCTAAACATCCAATAGGAAACTCTTCCTGTATCACCCCACTCATGTGACTCTAAACATCCAATAGGAATACAAGCCAAACCACATAAAAATTCACTTGACCGCAGTCTCCAAGCTAACCACTAGGAGATGCTAAAATTCTCAATGTGCACATAACATTACAGTCAGCTTTCATCAAAAACATAAAATACTCCTCAACATGGGGCTTCTCTTGTAATGACACAATCCGAATCACAACTGACAGCTGGCCAGTGTGGCTAATACTAAACTACTAACTAAAACTACTAAACAAATTCACGAGTTTTGTACATGGTGACCAAGATAGCTGGTGTGGCTGCTGGACACGGTTAATGTGCTCTTGCATCATGGGATCAAACCTTGCCATGAGTAAAACTTCTTTTATAAAATTGCCATTTGATGGAGAAAACAATGTTTCTGGGTGTGTCCTTACAGTGCGTTCACACCGAACGCGATAGACGCGACCAGAGCTTCAGGTTTACATGTAAAGTCAATGGAGCAGCGCGATGAAGCGCGAGTGGGGGATGATTTCAGAAGCTACGGAGCCCTGCAGGGGACATGGGAGGATCTCGCAAAACTAACTCGGGATCTCGCAAAACAAACTCGGGATCTCGCAAAACTTTTGCGAGATCTCGCAAAAGTTTTAGCTGCATTCTTCGGACGCCGGCTCGAAGCCGACCAGGAGGTCGAGGCACGATGTGCCAGGAAAATGGTGTTCCTCCCGGCTGTAGTAGGTCTCGACCTCCCGTTAGCTTCGAGCTAACGGGAGGTCGAAGGCCGAAGAATGCGGCTAAAACTTTTGCGAGATCCCGAGTTTGTTTTGCAAGATCTTGCAAAACTTTTGCGAGATCCCGAGTTAGTTTTGCGAGACCTTGCAAAAGTCTGTCTTAATTTTTTTTTCTCCCATGTCCCCTGCGGGGCTCTGTAAGAAGCAGATTTGCGTCGCAAAAATGCTTTTCTGCCTGATTCGCGCATCCAAGTAGCACGACTGACACGTTTGAAGTGCGAAGTAAAATACGTGCTGCAGTTTGTGTGGTGCATTTTGTGCATTCACGCTTATCGCGTCTACCGCTCGAGTTGAAAAAATCTGAACTCCAGCGTCAAGTCGTGCTGCAACAAACAAACAGGAGCCTTGTGATGTGATACTCTGACCTAGTTCAAAGGGGCAGGTCCAGCCAAAGCCATTCATTCTAGCAATCAGTGTTTTTGTGATGAGTCAGCAGGCTCTCCAGGGCAGAAACAGTGTTCTTATTTTTCTCCTCCTTCTCCCTGAGGCTCTTCCACTTTAAGCTGGGTCCTTTTTATTCCTGTCTCTCTGTAAATAGTTATATTTTATATATTTATGTTTAATGTTTTTCTGTTTGAGCATTTTAATTAGGGATGGGTACCGGTGTCCGGTGCCATGATGGCACCGGTTCTGACATAAACGGTAGTAACCAGACCGAAAAGCAGCGCACATTTCGGTGCTTTATTTCGGTGGTTTTTTTTCCTGAGCTGTGATACACTTCTAGCCAATCATTTTACGTTTCTGAGGATAGTAGGCGGGGCCAGGTACGTACGTTCTGTTAGAGCAGAGCTACAGATTAAAAATGCCCAAGGCGAAGCGGTCAAAAGTCTGGCTGTACTTCACAGCAAAATATGCAAACTCAGCAGCCTGCAACAAGTGCTTTAAGCTGATACTGTGATACTGTCAAAGGAGGTAACACCAAGAATCCGATTAAACAGCTGGCGACGCATAGCGGGTTTTTTTTAAAAGCCGAGAAATGCGCCGTATTTGATAGCTTGCTGCGAGACCTCACACCGTGCACGTCGGGTGGATTGCCAGTTATCGGACCCGGAGCAACATCCCCCAAAAACCCGAAGAATAGAGTCCTGGCCCCTAGCCCTGCCAGTGTAGCAGAAATGATGAGGATGATGATGCAGCAGCAGCCGTTCTTCTCTGCGTGAGTAGCTTAATGTTGTTAGTGTGTAATTTACGTTGAGTAGGCTAACCACGTTATTACATTAATGCAGGTAAGGTGAACTAGCAAACATCATCATAGCTACATGCGGCTGTCTTCTTGTTTGATGGCAGATACTCCCTTCACCCTGCCAAAAAGGCTAAAATGACCAAAGAAAAAGTGGAAAACAGTTAAACATGAGAGGTTTTTGGACAAAGTTTATGTTTTTTCCATTGTTTAAGCACTGCTTCCAGCCAAGAGTGATACCATATATGCCACATAGCTGCAGAAAAGGCTGACATTGTTATCTTTTTACAAAAAAACCCAGCTGAACATGAGAGGTTTTTGGACAAAGTTTGTGTTCTCCATTCTTTAAGCACCGGTTCGAGCACCGTTTAAGCACCGGCACCGTTTCAAAAGTACCGATTTGGCACCGGTATCGGATAAAACCTAAACGATACCCATCCCTAATTTTAATATTATGTCAAATACATTTTTGTAATGACTAATGTGTACAGCGTCCTTTACGACGCTGCTCTGCTCTCCACAGTGAATAGAGGCAAAGCAAGGCAAGTTTATTTGTATAGCACAATTCAACAACAAGGTGGTTCAAAGTGCTTTACAGAGACATTAGAAACAAAAACAAATAAAAAGCATGATTTAAAATTGATTAAAACAAGCAAACAAACAAACTAACTAAATAACAAACAAACAAACAAACAAAACAGTATGTAAAAAAAAAAAAATCAAAACAGATAAAATCAGAACAATAGATAAAATCAGTAGTTAAAATGTAACTTTTTGAAGTTTAAGCTTAAAAGTGTGGATTTGGTGCTTTATTCAAATGCAGCTGAGAACAGGTGAGTCTTCAACCTGGATTTAAATAAACTGAGTGTTTCAGCTGATCTGAGGCTTTCTGGGAGTTTGTTCCAGATATAAGGAGCATAAAAGCTGAATGCAGCTTCTCCGTGTCTGGTTCTGACTCTGGGAACTGATAAAAGACTGGATCCAGATGACCTGAGGGATCTGGAAGGTTCATACTGGGTCAGGAGGTCACTGATGTATTTTGGTCCTAAACCATTCAGAGCTTTATAGACCAGCATCAGAACTTTAAAGTCTATCCTCTGACGGACAGGCAGCCAGTGTAAAGACCTCAGAGCTGGACTGATGTGGTCCACTTTTTTGGTCTTAGTGAGGACTCGAGCAGCAGAGTTCTGAATGAGCTGTAGTTGTCTGACTGATTTTTTAGGTAGACCTGTAAAGATGCTGTTACAGTAATCAAGCCTACTAAAGATGAATGCGTGGACTAGTTTTTCCAGGTCCTGTTGAGACATCAGATCTTTTATCCTTGAAATATTCTTGAGGTGATAGTAAGCTGACTTTGTTATTGTCTTAATGTGTTTTTCTAAGTTTAGGTCTGCATCCATCACTACACCCAAATTTCTCGCCTGGTTTGTGGTTTTTAGATGTATAGATTGAAGTTCTCTGGTGACCTGTAATCGTTTTTCTTTGGCGCCAAAGACTATTACCTCAGTTTTGTTTTTGTTTAGCTGGAGAAAATTTTGGCACAACCAGTCATTAATTTCCTCAATGCATTTACGAAGAGCCTGTACAGGGCCTTGGTCTCCTGGTGACATTGTGATATATATTTGTGTATCATCTGCATAGCTGTGGTAGTTTATTTTGTTGTTCTTTATAATCTGTGCCAGTGGGAGCATGTAAATGTTAAACAGAGGGGGTCCCAAGATGGAACCTTGTGGAACTCCACATGTGATACTTGTCTGCTCAGATGTGAAGTTACCTATTGATACAAAGTATTTCCTGTTTTCTAAGTATGTTTTGAACCAGTTTAGTACAGTTCCTGGGGGACCGGGGAAGATCGTGGTCCCTGGTCCTGGTCCTGGTCGTTGGTGTTGTTGAGAGAGTTGGAGGCAAATAGGGACCCCTCTTCTTGCCTCAGATGTCTCTCCTTTCTGAGGCTCTTCCCGGGTGGGGGCAGATGGAGCTCCTCCTCAAGGTTTCTGCTGGGCTTTGTCTGTTCTTGGAGTACTGTTTGTTCCTCTTTATGAGATAACTCCTCGTTTATCTCAGCCTTGGCACCAAGCACAGATGGATGACGTATGGAATAAAACAAGTTGGAGGTGAACAGTTTCACCCCTGACTTGTTAAAAATAAATCCATTTGCTTTAAACAGATGCCTGCGTTCCCAAGAGAAGGGAGACTCTCTCTTCAAACGCTAGATCGACACCTGCCGTCTTGGAAACATACCGTCTGGCAGTACTTCCTCCCACATTTCTGCTTCACGCGTGTGAAAATTGCATATTTTAAAGCACAACCTGTTGCATGGTTGAATTTTAGCCAAGCTTTAGCTGTTGGATAGGTATTAGATGTCTGGTTTTCACAAAAAGTGAAAACAAAAGCAGAAAAACAGTAGGTCTTTGGTGATGTAGGTCTTTGGTGTTTTTCAGTTTAACTGAGTGTTGCATAGTCTGACCTTGGAGCAAATTGCTGAGCTGTCCACTTCTAGGTGGATTGGCAGGTGTCTTGAAGGTTTTCCACTTGTAAATAACATTTGTAAAATGATGGGTGTCACACTGTTTAAAAAGTTGTTACAGCCTTTCCCAGACTGATGTCCATCAAAGGTTCAGTCTCTAATATAACTGCTGATGTTTTTTCTGCCTGGCAATATTTTAACAGACACCAGAATGTTGACCAGTAAACTGCCATTCCTGGGTTTATAGATGTGGTCACATTAATGCTGATCAGTTAATCAAATCCATTTGATTATCAGCACCAGGCTGGGTTCATACTCAGGACAGTTTTGCTATGAGGCAACAGTGCAAACCACAACATCACCATGCTGGTCAGAGACAATAACTAAGGTTCAAAATGTGAAAGAAAATATATAAAGCTGAAAATGTAAAATACATGAAATACATGGAAAATAAAACTAAGAACCAAACAGAGAATACCAAAAAACTGACCATAATCTAAGAAAATCTATTAACCAAGCGTGAATGAGACAGTCAGTGTTAAAAAAATGAAATTGTGAAGGAAAGGAAGAAGAGAAAAGGAGGGTCATGTTTTAGACTGAAAGAGATTGGTGGGAGGAGTGAGATAAATTAGCTGTATGAGAAGAATTTCTAATTAGAGAGCTGCAGGTGTCTGATGATGGAGATACCGAAAGGAGTCGAGCTCTGTTTCCCACAACTCCTCAACAGCTCCTGCAGGAAGCCGACACTTCACTGGTCCAAAGCTGTGCTCCTGAACATTGTGCTCTCATGTATCTCTCTGCTCACTGCTGCTCTAAACCTTCTCGTCATCATCTCAGTCTCCCACTTCAGGCAGAGATTAACTTTTCAACTGAAACTACAGTTTAAGTTTTAGATGTGTGAAAGCTTCCATTTACATTATATGACTTAGTGATTAAAGAATGAATTTTAACCATGGTCATAATGTCTTATTTGCTTGAATTGAATCATGCCTTAGTAGTGCAGCATTTTCACTGAAGACATGTTGACATTAACGATGTGCATTATATTCTTTTCTGTCTCCCTGCAGGCAGCTGCACACACCCAGTAATATCCTCCTCCTCTCTCTGGCCGTCTCAGACTTTTTTGTGGGTCTCCTGTTGTTGCCTTTGGAAATTTTTAGAAACACAAGCTGCTGGGTACTTGGTGATCGTATGTGTTCTGCTTATTGGTATTTGACCAGCAACATTATCTGTGCTTCAATAGGGAACATTGTTCTAATATCAGTTGACCGCTATGTGGCTATTTGTGACCCTCTGCATTATCCCAGCAGAATTACTTTGGCGAAAGTCAAACTCAGTGTTTGTCTCTGTTGGTTTTATGCTTTTTTCTACAGCAATCTTTATACAAAGAATATCATGATTGAACCAGGCAGGTATAATTCTTGCTTTGGAGAGTGTGTATTTTTTAGCAGCAATATTGCTATTGTTGCTGACCTTATTTTATTCTTTTTTGTTCCAGTAACTGTTATCATAGCCTTGTATATGAGAGTATTTGTGGTGGCTGTGTCTCAAGCTCGTGCCATGCGCTCTCATGTTACATTGGTCACACTTCAGCGTTCACTGAATCAAACAAACAAATCTGAGCTGAAAGCAGCCAGGACTCTGGGGATTCTTGTAGTTGTGTTTCTAGCATGCTTCTCTCCACTCTACTGCTACTCTCTTGTTGATGAAAATGCAATCAATAATCCAGCTGCATCTTTTGCGGTCATTATCTTTTACATTAACTCTTGTCTAAACCCTTTGATCTATGCCTTGTTTTACCCCTGGTTTAGAAATGCTGTTAAACTTATCATCACGTTGGAGATCTTCAAGTATGACACAAGTGGTGCCAACATACTGTAAAAAGAGTACGAAACCTGCTTGTGCAATGGTTAGCACTGACACACCACAGCAAGGAAGCCCTGGATTTGAATCCAGCTGGTGCATAGTTTTAATGTTCCCTTGTCTATGTGGGGTTACACAGCTTCTGCTCAGAATCAAAAGACTTGCATGGTGATTCTAAATTGACTAGGTGTGAATGGCTGTCTGTCTCTACTTTTTGACCTTTGACATACTGACCACCTGCCCAGGGTTTATAGTATGTGTCTGCCCCCTTGGACCATGATATGGGCAAATAGAAGAGAATGGACTGACTTACTGAATTATGGTTCTAAACAGTGATAGAAAAAACATCACTATTGCTGTCACAGTTGTGACTGTGGTGCATATTCTAAATGAAAATTACGAGAAAAATATATGTAAGTATTTTTAATTCTTCTTATGTTTTTTATGTGTTAATTATTACCTAGTAAATCTCACTCCATTTCTTTTTCAGTGTATTCACCTTTTGGCTCCAATAATGTTCACTTCAGTGGTTCGTGTTTTCTTGTTTTCTCTGGTTATTATACACTGTTGTTATATTTGTATTTTATAAATACTGTGTTGTCAAACATAGTGTACAATAAAATTAAGATTAGATAAGAACTTTATTAATCCTGGGATAAATTATTGTGCCTTTTACATACACAAAAAGAAACACTGTGTTCAGAATCAGAGAGAGTAATAAATGTAACAGCTGGAATAAATTTAAGAACAGAAAGTTAAACAGCTAATGAAAAAGATAAGAAGAATTGTATAAAACATAAATATGAGTATGACCAGTAGTGCAAGATGACAGAAAGTGTCACAGTAATGATAATAATGTTAATGCTTCTAGCAAGTGCAACAATTGTTAACTAAAACTAAATTACAAACAATAATAATAATACAAATAATGACTTACTTTCTGTTACAGCTCAGTAATAAAGTGGAAACATTAGGATAACAGGGCAAAAATAAGACCTTAATAATGTGGTAATTTCTAAGTTATTACCACTCAGTTTTCAAAGTAATAACCACTTAATATCCAGGTAAAATCATGGTAGCACGATTGATTACAGTTGAGTCATAATACACTGAAATGTATATAATTGGATAATAAGTGGGGGTGTAGAAAAATACAGTTCAGTAACAAAGGGGTAATACTAGGGTAACAAGGCAGAAAAAAATAATATAACAATATAGTAATTTCAAAGCTATTACCACTTTGTAGATACCACTTTTCACACCTTGGCTCGTGTGATAAGACAGAGGAATAATAGGAGGCTCAGGACCTTATCAGGACACTCTCAATAGAATTTAATGATCTGGGACTCTCCACTAATTGCTCTTAGAACCTCTCAGATGACAGGCAAAATGTCTTCAAGAAACATAAGAAGTCCAGAAGCTTTTCTTTCCAAGCTCCTTCTCATTTAATGTTTTCTTCGTTATTTCTACTACTTTCTAAATTGTAGATACATAATAAAGACATCAAATATATGAAGCAATATATGGAATCATGTCGCAAAGAAAAAGCTTAAAAATAACTGTAAACATGTGTTATATTTTAGATTCCTGAAAGTAGCCACCATTTGCTTTGTTGACAATACTGCAAACCCTTGGCCCTCTCTCAATGAGCTTCATGATTTAGTCACCTGAAATGGTTTTCACTTCACAGGTGTGCCTTGTCAGGGTTCATCAGGGGGGGCATGAACCACAAAGAATGGATGTTAGACCAGTGGAAATCTGTGCTTTGGACTGATAAGTCCACATTTGGGATCCTGTTTCCACCCTCCGTGTGTTTTTGCATTGCAAAAAAGGTGAACGTGAACATGATTGGTTGAAACAGTTCAATGTAGCCTTAGGTCTGATATGGGCTCACGTTTCTTCTTCTTCAACTTTCTGGACATCTCCTTATATGGAGATGACCCTTCTATAGGCAACACTCCTATTACCATGATAACCACCTCTTTCCTCCCCCAGGTCTGTAGAATTAAAAAGGGGGGTATAGGGCTTTGGAGCGTGATGTCACAGGGGTGGGCGTGGAAAGGATTTTGGCCCGATCCGCCATTTTGGGGGTCTAGCGCAAGTGAAAAGGGAGCAAAGTAACACACAACAGCCATGGTTCGTATTTGCTGTGTGGTCGGCTGCAATGCTCGATCACACGACCGGCAAGAGAATAAGCTTGAAAATGGTTTATCTTTTCATTCTTTCCCAACCTGGAAGCAACATGAGGCAGCTCGTGTATCGATGTTACCAAACGAAGGTGTCTAGTCTGGATAGCAGCTGTGAGACGAGCTGATATCCAGTTCTCTTCCATCTCCAAATATCTGTCGGTGCTCCTGACATTTTCATTCCGGTAAGTTCTAAATATGTTCATATCACTCTTTATAGTCTATTAGTTTTATTTTCAATGCGCTCTGAGCTCATAGCAAATTAGAACAAACATCCTACTGAGTAATTTTGCAGAACTACCTTCTATTTATAGAGTTGCTAATTATTTGGCATTATTGCAGCAAACCAGCCTATGAAATGGATGAAACATCGTGACTGGGTTCTGCTTCAAACATACCACCATGCCAATCAGATTACTTCTTCCATGTGAGGGTGAAGAGGTGGATAAGATGGTGAAGGTTTGCTGCGTTTGGTGAACAGTGTGATAATAAAACCAGGGAAAAATGAAACCTGCTCCTGTTAAATATTCTTAAGTCTTGTGCTGTTAAAATTGCTGTATTTTTTCAAAAGATACAGTAAATAAAGTAATGTTAGTAGTGGGTGATATCATGTAAACACTGTCATGATTTTATGTAAACATTTTGTCATTTGTAAACTATAAATGACATGGATTCTACATTGTAACTGATGTGATGTTCTATAAGGTGGTTTTAATAAAAAAAAAAAGAGGCAAAAATTAGTTTGTTTCTTTATTCAACTTTTGAACAGTGGTACTCAGTCAGTACATATTCAGTAAATGCTAATTATTTACACAGCAGTGCACTACGGGCATAAATCTAGACCCCTAGATAAAACATTATGGGTCATTCCCACAACCCACAGCTTTACTGTGTTCCAGCAAAGTATCCAATAGCAGTGACAACTCCTCCACAGTAGCAGGTGGGATTTTTCTGTTTTGAGGACGGCTCCTTTTCCCTGTCACTACAGATGGTCTGTTTATGTTTTGATTGAGAGCCTTTTTTTTGGGCAGCTGAAGAGGAGAAGTCTATCTTATGGCCAACCTCTGGCTGTATCTTGGTCATATTACCCAGCAAAACCCAGTATGCAGGTTCATCTGTAACAGTCCTTGTGCCACGGATCAACACTGTTGCTTCTACATTAAACAGAAGAGCAGTGACGTGGGTGCAGGTCTCCGCGACTCCGGCCTTACAGGTGCAGTGGGCGGCTTCAACCTTCCCTGTGATGCTCACAGTGACCCATGGCTGCAATGCTGGTTCATTCAGTCTTTGAGAGTGCAGGACCTGAAACACACACAGACAAAGTTCATTTAAAGACAAGAACTAATGAGCCAAGGCCGACATAAATGCCTTTAATCTACTTTATCATAAATGTAACAAAGTGTTTAGAAAGTTAGCACATACATGTAATTTTTCATTTTTTTATGTATCCATCTATAGAACGCTGCATGTTATATTCTAAATCTGCCTGTTCTCTGTCAGAAACCTGCCTGCAGAAAATGAACCTAAAGTATGTAATGCAAGGATGTCATCACTTTAGAGATGGAGAAAGCATAAAGTGACAATTATGAATCACTTAATATGATAAGGAGATTCTGCAGGTCATTGATCAATGTATAAAACTAAAATACAATGTATTTTTAGTGACACAGGATACAAACATGGAAGCAAGATGTATAATTAGAATTATTTATAATAAATATGAATAAATTGGTGCAATTTCTTTAACCATAAAGAACAACAATCCTTCAGGACAATGTCTCATCAATGCACTGAACTCACTATGTTATCCCTCTAACAGCCTTCACATGTTCTCACTGTAATTTCCCCTCATGAATGAATTTATGCTGCACTAATGTGAATGTTTGCAGGGAAATCAAAAGCATTTCACTCGCAGTACTCGAGCTGACTTACCTTTGTTTGAATGACGACTTGTACGCGCTGACTCCACAGACAAGGTCAGGCTACGTCAATAGCGGTTGGTCTTCAGGGTTTCTACTCCACGGCCGTATTTCATACGGGTCCACATTTCCAATGCACGCTATTTTCTGCAAGTACCGCTGCTTCGCCTCTGGACGCAATCGGTCTCTAAACAGTTCATTCTCTTTTGAGCTGCTTTTAAGCATCTTTCTTGTAGTCGTCGTTCCAACACAGTGTGTTTGTGTTGATTCGTAGACCCCGAAAATGGCGCTGCGCTCCCATAATGCATTGCGGCGTGACGTCAACTCCAAAGCCCTATAGTGCATACTATAACAGCAGATTTATGATCGAGGCCACATTCCTGTGAGGAAGTTGTGAGGAAGTGTTGTTTCTGTTAGTATCCGTGTGAGTTCAAAACTATTCTACAATGCACTGTGTGCAGTAAAAGACAAAACACAAATATATGATGCTAATTATGAGATATTAGTCTTAACATTAAAATACACTAATACACTGTTGGGGATTAATTCAAAACTGAAGGCACATTGAACCAGTGTGGGTACCACAGCATCTTTTGGTGACCTCAAACACACCTCCAGGCTGTGTATGGCGTAGGGGTATTTTACCAAGAAGGAGAGTGATAGAGTGCTGTGGCACTGCCACATAGAATACTGAACTTGCCACCATTGAGAACAGGCAGCATAGTCCTCAAGACATTGAACGACTTCAGCCTAGATAAAGGCTAAAACTAAAACAATGTTATTAACGGTACAGGGGGACTACGGGGGGATTATTTAGAGGTCAAAAGGTCTATTCAGGGTCAACTTTTCGCATATCCCAATTTTGCCAGGTGGCTATTGTCCTTAGTCTACCATTTGTATAATATAGAGGTGGACAAAGAACTGCTTCACACAGTGTTCATAAAGTTATGACAAAGAGCCTGGCTACCAGTGCCAGCAGGAATGGAAAGGGAAATAAATGAAAATAAAATAACAACAATACAAACAAAAACAGAACAGCTTTACAAAGAATCACAACCTACATTTTAGAACCAAGATAAAAAGACTTAGATTAGCTAAAACTTAGATTAGCTTCTTAGATAAGCTTGACATAATGAGAGCTTGAGGACAACGTCAAATGACAAAAAAGTTTTTTAGTGCAACAAGACACTACAGGCTTGGCAGCCACAGCTGGTACTGGCCACTTCAAGCCACTTCGACAATCTCATTGGACCCCCCCCCCAAAAAAAAACAGCTATGGAAAAGTACAGTAAGGAGTCACTGGAAGCCAGGTTAAATCTACCTTGGTCCATACCTCTCGCCACCAGTTTCTTTCTTTTGAGCAAAAAGGATGATAAACTCAGGCCTTGTATAGATTTTGGAGGACTGAATGAATTAACTGTGAAGAACCCTCTGAATCATCGAAACCAGTGCATATCTTACTTGCATCCTGTGTAGTGGGCGCTGTTACCTGGGAAATCAAGACATTGGTGCGCTGTGCACAGCCAGAAGAGCCTGATCCAGCTGCGGCCCACCTCACAGGCTATTTGCTCCACCTACCGCACACTCCCATGTGCTGCACTGGCTCCACACAGCGCACTTTGATCGCAAGGACAATTTCCTTGTTAAAATGCTTTTAGTGACTCTCTTTAGAAGGTGATGCATGCAAATATGTTTTGGCATTTTTTACGCCCCTTAACGGTTTTAAGTCAGCCCTGGTCTCACATTGCCTTAGATTTTGTCACCGGCTTGCCGTACTGCTCTAGCAACTTTGTCATATTTTCCATAATTGACAGGTTCTCCAAAGTGGTCCATTTTGTGCTTCTGTCTCGATTCTCTATTTCTAGTCATCGCTATTCAGTGATATGAATTATATCAGAACGCGGCAAATAGACTCCAATTTGTTCATGTAAATGGGGAGTCTTCTTCACTCGGTAGGATTAATTACAGAGTACCACAAAGTCCTGTGCCAGGATGAACGCTGTTTACTTTATGCATTCTGCTTATGTATGCTTGCCTTAGGCAGTATCTTTGAAAGTCATAGCGTACATTTTCAGTTCTATGTAGATGACCCCTAGCATCATCTAGCCATGAATCAGATAGCACACCAGGTTAAAGTACAGGAATGTCTTGAAGACATAAAGACGTGGTTACCTCTAATTTTCTGTTTCTATATTCAGATAAATCTGAACTTATTGTACTCGGTCTTGAAAATCTGAGGAAAATAGTGGCAAACCAGATACTTACTCTGGGATTACCTTGGCCTTCAATAATTCTGTAAGGAGTCTTGGAGTCATTTTTAAACAGGATATGTCCTTCAATGTGGATATTAAACAAATATATAGGAGAGACAGACACACTCTATTACATTTAAAAGCGACCTTTTTAATAAAGCTGAAAGCTTAGGGCTGAATCAGGTGACCTTGAACCCTCACTGCAATAGGACTAGGCTGCTGGAGGATTCCCATGATGCACTGAGGGTTTCTTCTTCACTTGCCTTTTGTTACTTTTTTGTTTAAATACCACTTTAAGGGAGTTTTTCCTTCCCGTTGTCGTCAAATAATTGCTCATAGAGGGTGTTTTAATTTGTCGGACAATGCTTATGATTTTCTGTGAGTCTGTTCACCCCATTGCCATCCTCTATGCTGTTGCATGCTGGAGCAGCAGGTTAAGATGCCAACACATTTTATGTGTCACACAGAATGAAAAGGCTTCACCACATCTACGAAATTAAAAGAAAAAGGTTAGTCATATTATTCCTCAGAACACCTCAGCGATTCCCCTCTCGAGTATATTTGCTCCGGGCCTGCAAACCTGTGTTAAAAAATGAAATCAGTTTAATTATCATGTCAAATCTTTTGAACTCCTGGCTCCACCCAGAGCCTACATCCACAGAACTACCTAGAAACAAAACCTGTGTGTTAACATGAACTTCACATTTGAGAACCCCGTTTTTATTTTTTTCTCTTACTTTGCTCTTGTTTTCCTGCTGTACCATGTCCGATCGTGTCAGGCGTTGTGTGGAGGCGAGGAAGAAGGAACCCAAACGCAGGACTGGCAGGTAGGTGAAGGTTTATTATAGGGAGTGGGTGAACAGAGGGTGAACGGACACTGACTGGCTAGACAACTGAACGGCTGACTGAACTGAGGGAACACACGGGAAGGACAACGTAACATCAATGACACGACAGTGAACGAATAGAAACAGAGGGCTTAAATACACAGACTGGTGAGGATGATAATGAAAGACCGGTGAGTACACAGCTGAACATAATCTGACTAATGATACGTGGGAATAACTGGAACACAATACGCAGGCGGTATGCTGCCACAGAAAACAGATGTGAAAATAAACTGAAGATGACAAAACGGAAAACACTGGGTCAACAACCCAGGAACCCTGACAGATCGCATGCCCCTACCGGTTGTGCTCTCTTTTTTAATAATTTACTATTTTAAAGGGAAAAACCTGGGTCACTTGGACCAGTGTTTGTTATTCCATAACTGTACTTTGAATGTGACAAATCTATCCTTCCCCTATGTAATTCATGAATATTGTTTTGGTTCTGACTATTTTCCTCTATAACATTTAACTGACTTCTACAGTGGCCTGCTATGGTTAATGGTTACATGAGTGATATCAAAAATTTTCTTAAAGCAAACATCAGCCCCCCAAAATTAATCTGAAGTTCCACACTCTCATGTGAATCTACAGTCTCCCCCTCTCTCTCTTATCCCCCTGCTCCTGCCAAAAGCAAAAACAAAACAAAGCAAAGCATCTGATAGGTTTGTAGCTTGAACCTATTCGCTGGAACGTTGAAGACAATATAATTACACAGCAAGCAAGACACGAAGTAGGCAAAGTTCTTCATGTTTCTCGTGCACGGGAGAGAACCGGACAAAAGTCCGTTCCTTCGCTTGACCCCAGTTGCTCTCGTCCGCTCCCCCGTAACACTGCTCTTTTATTGAGGTTACATGAATATGCATAGGTTCATTAACATACGACGTCTACATACCAACAAAGAGTACCGTGCGTGCGTGTGTGTGTGTGTGTGTGTGTGTGTGTGTGTGTGTGTGTGTGTGTGTGTGTGTGTGTGTGTGTGTGTGGGGTCAGAGTGTGACCCCATAAACAACTTCCCTTAACCTGCTGGTCTGGAAAATCCAACAGTTCATCTATATGTAAAAGGCACTTAGACTCAACTACGTTAATCCTACCATAAAACAATAAAACAAGGTACGACCTCTTCCCATGCTCCCAGGATGTAGGTGTGCATTCTGGAATGCACACCAAGCCTTTGTAGCCTGCTAAAGATCACACATCCTATCACTACACAATTGATTATACACCTCTAAGCATATATGGTTAAATATTTCTAAGCATAAATGACAATCAACAATACAAAACCTAACAGCATCCACCCTTTTCTGTGAATATTTGTCAACATTTACTCATCCTAACGTTGGTCCAGTCTTTGTCTCAGTGTCAAGTCAGTCAACACTTTAGTCCCCATCGTCAGTCCATCACAGCCCAGTCACACACATTCATGCACACACACTCACCCGCATTCACACGAGATATTACTGATAATAGAGTCCTGCGCGCAACCTTTTCCAGTGTCCATCACCAGGAAGATGACGTCATCATTTTAAAAAGAATAACAAGTTTTTATGATTTTGGACTGATCGGGTCCCCATAGGTAGCTGTCTCCTCAGCCCATTGTAATCTGGAAAAGCTCACCTTATATTTGCTCTCACAAAAATGTTAATTCAATCTTGCAGGCCTGCTTAGAACAAAAAATAATAATCAGCTCTTTTTTTTCTAAGTCATCAAAACAGAAAACATCATCACCATAAGGGTGACACCTGACAGGTTTTCGCTAAGTGCACTGTTACAAAAATAATGGGCCCAGTTCTGGACATGTCCATGTATAGAAAAACTCTTACTAAAACAAAACCCCGAAAATCTGCCAGATTAATCACAGAAAAGTTTTGCTTACTAGTGTAACAATATGTTATGGGACATCACTAAATTATAATTTATTTATTTACCTTTCTGTGGCGATGCTCTGGACATTTCTAAACCTCCACAAGTTCAGCATCAATTTTCATATGCTCTCACTTTAACAAGACCAGCCTTCACCTCTCACCCGTCCTCGTCCCCTATTCTCACAGTTGCCTGTGTGTCCTCCCAAATCTCCAGCAAACACAGGCCCAAATCAGCTGTTTCTTTCTCTCTGTTATTCTCTCTTCCTCTTTTCAGTCTCTTTTGCCGCTTAACTCCCAGCATGGCAAACATAAACCTCAGACAGTCCCATCAAGTGCTTTCACACAATAATGTCACTGGTACACTTCCCAGCTGGTGATTAGAGCACATGTTTCCATCAATGATGGTATTCGTACATGCTGCTGGACCCTTCAGAGTTTTAGCTCAGTTGTGCTGTCTTTTGCTTTTGCCTGCTGTTAATTCTTCAAGTCCACAGTGTTGCTCTGTATGTCTTCATGAAGAGATTGACTGTCCTTTAAGCTTCTCCTCAGGATAAGGACAGGATGAGAGGTGAACCTATGAAATTTTGAGCCAAAACCTGGCCTGTTTGTCGTCCCAATTAAGTTAATCTATCATTTTGCCGCTGTACTCATCCACGAGGTTGAGCTAAGTCCATGGGCACCTGTATCAACACACTAAGACATTTCTTTAATATAATTTTCCTAGTTATCAACACATTCATTGTCTAATTCTTCTATCTAGATTTTAAGACATCTTTCTCTCTCTCACGTTGCACACACATCAGGCAATTTCCTCCAAACTGCCTGCAAACATTTCACTTCCTGTCACAGACACACACACACACAGCGGTTTTCACACACACTCCTCACCTCACTCCATTTCATCAATTTCTGCAACCTAATCGAACTCTTGTTTTATGTTCACTCTCTATATACTGTACCCTCTGTAACTCTACTCATTTTTAATGTACTCATTTTAAGAATGCACCCTCAGCCACACACACACAAATTGAGCAGCTTCACACAAATATATACTCAGGTCTTTACATTTGCAAGCATTAACCAAACGAAATCCTTCACATCAAAGTCTTCAACGTGTTTATCAGAATTCCTTCAGCACAATTTTTTTTTTCTTTTTTTGTGTCCCGTTTGGATCTTTAGCCATCAGAATTGTTGTCTTAAGGCCAAGAAAGATGCCAAGCGGATATCTTCAGCACAATTAACAGTTTTTCCACACACATAACAATTCTTTTAGCTCAGCTCTGCGGCACAATTCACTCAGCTCCTTTAGCAGATCTTCTCTTACACAAGCCACACCCTTTTTCTATCACACTTTCAAAACAATATGCACTTTTGATCATGCATCCAAAGAACAATTTTACACTTTCCTATATATTCACACGTTTATACGTATAACAAAATAACACCAAATGCCAAGATACATTATTTCCATTTCCTTACCACACTTTACATCATCCTGTACTGGTACCAGTTTTCCCTACACAATTTTGACAACTTTAAAAGCCTATGAGCCCAGGTCCAAATTAATTAATCAATTAAACCGTTTCTGTCCCGGACAGAGGCCTGATTTCTAAGTCTTATTTTAATTTAAAAGTGTTTCCCCCACCCGCAGCTTTACCGGAAGCTTTACTTTACCAGCATCTCTCGCCTAAAACTTTACCAGCCACTCTATGTTGAGGTGGTCATGCTCGAGGCCCGGCCTCTTCACTCAAACAATGCACCAAAAGTGGTCCCTGACCACTGGCCGTTAACCAAGGTCCCAAGTCTTGGCAGTGGCCAACTGAGATAATCCTGACGCCGCAGGGTCTTGCCACACGTCCGAAGCAAGGAGGGGGTTCTCACCCCTGAACTTGTGTGCACTCCTAGGGATCGCCCTCCCCGTCCTAAATCAATTTAAATAAATTTTCAAACACCACTGGGGACTCTAACCACCAGTTTACTGATGTCCAGGCCCAGCCTTCTGCCCAAAATGGGAACTCAAATCCCTTAAACAAGTGCCTAATTACCAACTCTAATCTCTTTTCTCTTGGCTGACACAACACAGTTAACATTGCACACAACACATGAACATTAAAATTCAACCCAACATTAACAGTAATACATTTTCATCAGATATTTCCCCAGACTTTACTGTTATTATCACAAATTTCCCAAAATCACCACGGATATTTCACCAGAAATCCACTGAACAAATTTTGTAATTTAGCTTAATTTTACTACAACTGAGCCAATTTAACTGTGAAGATCATCAACTCGGCGAACAGATAATTTAGAATTCATCCAATAAGCACACTTTGCTTTTTTAACAGGTGGTGCTTAACTTTAAATTTGGACCTGTCCTCTGTTTGCCTCATGGCCAAATTGGTCCTCTCAGCCGTCAAAGAATCCGGGTTCACGGCACCAATGATCAAATCCAGTTCCTTTATATTCTTTTACTGACCAAGAAAAAACCCGACTCAGTGTGGTCAAAGCTCAAAAATCCTCTTTAGTCTACATTTCTGGAAAAGTAGATGTGCACAGGCTAAATCCTGAGCAGATCTGAAGCATTACAAGCCAAATGAGCATAACATAATCAGTCATACGTCACACATGGTTTTGATCAAAACAACTGCTGCGCTGCACTCTAGTTTCACTTCCTGTACTCTGCAGGCCTGCACAAAGCGTCTTCTGCAGTTTCCTGTCTTACACAGTACTCTGTGACCTTTAGCACACATTCTAACTCAAAGTGGCGTTTTTTCTACACTGGCCTCTATAAAACAATATAAATAGAAAATAAGCACTAAGAATATATATTTATTCCGTAACACAGTTCTGTGATTTCCTGGATACTGAGTGATCCCCTTTGGTTATCCTGGTTCAGATTTCAATAGGAAGATGAGGCTTGTCTGCTCAAGTTGCCTGTAGTATCATCTGCAGACATAAGTTGAAAATAAAATAGTCATCCCATTTTAGTACTGTTAAAAAAAAGATGAAGATGGTTAACAATTATGACCCAAGTGTCTGCTTGTATAGAAATGTTCAACATTGAGTCCAGAAAAATAAAGGTTTATAAGTTGACTGTGGGAGAGAGCGAGTTTGAAAAAAAGAAAGCTCCAAAGGTTGTGTCATTAGAAAGAGGAGGGATGGGACTGGTGGGTGAAGGACAAAATAGATAAATGAGCTCTGTGAGGAAAAGCTTTGATGAGATGCAGCAGCCTGATGATGGAGATACACGAAGGACTAGAGCTCTGTTTTCCACAACTCCTCAACGATTCCTGCAGAAAGCCAACACTTCACTATTCCACAACTATGCTGCTGTATATTGTGATGTCATGCATCTCTCTGATCACTGCTGCTCTATCACTGCTGCTCTAAACCTTCTGGCCATCATCTCAGTCTCCCACTTCAGGCAGAGACCAACTTTTAAATTAACTTAGATTAAGGTTTAGATATATGAAAAGTGAGATTTGCATCATTGGAATTAGCAAAGAATACATTAAGTGAAACTAATAAATGTCTTTGGCTCAACCATGACTGTTAAGTTGTGTAAGGTTCACCGTGTCTTAATAAGGAAACAATTTCACTAAATACATTTTGACATAATTAACATATGACATAATCTCAACTATCTTATCACTATCATTTCGCTGCCCCACCTTGGGCATAGATAAACCTCAGCTGAAAGGTGAGGTTTATCTTTAGACTGTAATTTAATTTAGTGATGAGTTAAGTTAGTTTGGCACATTCTGTGTATTTTAAACAAGAATTGAATCATGCCTTACTAATAAATCATTTCTACTAATGGAATTTTCACTAAAAACAATGTAACATTTTTAATGTGTATTATTTATTTTTTCTGTTACCCTGCAGGCAGCTTCGCACACCCAGCAACATACTCCTCCTCTCACTGGCTGTTTCAGACTTTCTCGTGGGTCTCCTGTTGATGCCGTTACGAATTTTAAAAAGCACCACCTGCTGGATACTTGGTGATTTTAATTGTTTTCTTTATTGGTATCTGACTGGCAACATTACGTGTGCTTCAATAGGGAACATAGTTCTAATATCAGTCGCTATGTGGCTATTTGTGACCCTTTACATTACTCCACCAGAATTACTGTGGCAAAAGTTAAACTCAGTGTTTGTCTGTGTTGGTTTTATGCTATTTCCAGCATTAGTCTTTATGCAAAAGACTACCTGATTGAACCAGGCAGGTATAATTCCTGTTATGGAGAGTGTGTCATTAATGATATTGCAAGGACTATTGACCTTGTTTTATCCTTTATATTTCCAATTACTGTCATCATAGTTCTGTATATGAGAGTATTTGTGGTGGCTGTGTCTCAGGCTCATGCCATGCGCTCTCAGGTTACAGCTGTCACAATTCAGTGTTCTCTGAATCAAGCAAACAAATCAGAGTTGAAAGCAGCCAGGACACTTGGAGTTCTTGTAGTTGTGTTTCTACTGTGTTTCTGCCCATATTACTGTGTCTCTCTTATAAGGGAGGACTTTAGCTCAGTAGCTCCTGTAATGTTTGCATGCCTCAAACATTAATGATGACACCTTCAGTATTTCTCAGTTCCATTCTTTAATTCGCAGGCTTGCAGCGGCAACACAGTCTGCAGCGCTAACTTGTTCATCTACCGTTTTTCATTGTCCCTCTTTTCTATCCTCTCCTTCCGCCTAACATTCGACCTTTCAAAATAAAATCTCTGTAAACATCACAGCGCTCATTGTGATCAGTCTGTTCTTTTCAAACTCCTGTTTAAACCCAGTGATCTATGCCTTGTTCTATCCTTTTTTTCATAAAAGCTTTGAAACTAATTGTCACTTTACAGATACTGCATTTGTTGTAGAATATGTAGACAGTAATTCATTGTGACAGGAATCACACCCACTTTTACGCTTTTCACAAACTTTATTTCTTATTGTTACTGTTTACACACTGGTTGCAGCTTTGCAGCTCACAGCCACAGACGCTAATAACAACAACAGTGAGGACCTAGTTCATTCTTTTAGTACAGGTGTGGCATGTTTACTCATGCCACTCAGGTGTGTCTGCCTCCCCACGCCACAGACCGCCACATTCATCTACATATTCTGTGGTCATAGTACAGGGTGGGCCATTTATATGGATACACCGTAATAAAATGGGAATGATTGGTGATATTAAAGTCATGTTTGTGGCACATTAGTATATGTGAGGGGGCAAACTCCTCAAGATGAGTGGTGACAACCGCCCCACAACCACATAACGATGTCAGCCTGGAAGAGGAGTATAAGCTCTTTGAGAAATAATTCTTTATTTCCATGAGATTCTTACTGACATGTATCTGGACCACAGTGAGGCTGTGAATGGGTGGATTAGATCAGTAGCCTTCAAGAATCCCAGGCGAATGAACCTGATTTCACACTTCATCCTCCCCCAACAACTGCTCTGGACTCCACACCATAGCATCCTGCCTCGTCTCTTGCCTCCAGCTGTTCATCTTTGCCACTACAGTATTACAACTCCTCACTAAACAGGTCCTTGCTGCTAAAGCCCTGAACCTCAATCACACTGTCATAGTGGTCCTGCTCGACAGCTGCCCTTGCTTTGTCAAAGGCTTCAGTAAAGCTTCTTTAAAGCCCGTTGCTGGTCAGGTTTATGTTGATGGTCAGCATATGCACATGGATAAGAGAGAGTTGGTTGCAGCCCACACTGCAAAATCTCCAGTGTTAAATTGACACTAGAAAGTGTCTATGTGTCCACTCTCCTGAGTGTTAAATTAATGCTTTTGACAGTGTTAGATTTCTAACAGTAACCTAGTCAGTGTTAAAGATTAACAATGACTAACACTGAGTAGTGCTGATTTTCTATCACTGGAAAATAACTAAAAATGCTGGTAACATTTCAGTGTTAGAAAAAACACACTGCTAATGTTAGTCATTGTTAATCTTTAATACTGACTAGGTTACTATTAGAAATCTAATACTGTCAAAAGTGTTAATTTAACACTCAAAAGAGTGGACAACTATAGACACTTTCTAGTGTCAATTTAACACTGGAGATTTTGCAGTGTTTCTTTTATCATCTGCATTGCTTCCTGTGCCCAAAAATAACCCACAGAGTGCTTGATCATCTTGCAGTCTCGGGTGGGATGCTGTAAAGTGTGCGTTCAGGCTGAGGCCACTGTCATTCAGTTCTTGACGACTGAAAGTGATCAGTACGTTGCTGGAGGACACAATAAAACAGAACCACAATCTGTTGATTGTGTATGAGGTTCTGTTGGTAGGGAAGAGAAGAAGGAGAGGTGAAGGGGGTGTGGAGGTGTGGCGAGATAAATCCCCTATGTGACAAGAAGCTCTGATCAGAGAGCTGCAGCTGTATGATTTTGGAGATGCAGAAAGAAGCCGAGCTTTGTTTTCCACAACTCCTCAACAGCTCCTGCAGGAAGCCAACATTTCACTGGTCCAAAGCTGTGCTGCTGAACACTGTGCTGTGCTGCATCTCTCTGCTCACTGCTGCTCTAAACCTTCTCGTCATCATCTCAGTCTCTTACTTCAGGCAGAAATTAACTTCTCAGCTGAAATTGTAGTTTAAGTCTTAAAAACCAATGGAATTAGTGAAGACATTTTTACATTATTAATGTGTAATATATTCTTTTTTTCTCTCTCCTTAGGCAGCTTCACACACCCACTAACATCCTCCTCCTTTCTCTGGCTGTCTCAGACTTTCTCACTGGTCTCCTTATGCTGCCACTAGAAATAATTAGAAACACGGCCTGCTGGGTACTTAGTGATCTTATGTGTTCTGTTTATACTTATCTGACAGCCGGTCTTTTCTGTGCTTCAACTTGGAACATAGTTCTCATTTCAGTTGACCGCTATGTAGCTATTTGTCACCCTCTTCATTACCCCACCAGAATTACCATGGCAAGAGTCAAACTCTGTGTTTGTTTGTGTTGGTTTTGTTCAACCTTCTACGGCAGTCTTTTAACAAAGGATGTTCTAATTAAGCCGGCCAGGTATAATTCCTGTTATGGAGAGTGTGTGTTTGACATTAATGATATTGCAGGGTTTATTGATCTTGTGTTATCTTTTATTTTTCCAGTATCTGTTATCATAGTTCTTTATATGAGAGTGTTTGTGGTGGCTGTGTCTCAAGCTCGTTCCATGCGCTCTCATGTTACAGCTGTCACACTTCAGCGTTCAAGCAATCAAGCAAACAAATCTGAACTGAAAGCAGCCAGGAACCTTGGAGTTCTTGTAGTTGTGTTTCTCGCATGTTACCTTCCGTTTTACTGTTACTCTCTTATTGAAGTAAATGTGATCAATGACTCATCTACATTTTTTCTGATCATTGTGTTTTACATTAACTCGTGTCTAAACCCACTGATGTATGCCCTTTTTTACTCTTGGTTTAGAAATGCTGTTAAACTTATTATCACTCTGCAGATTTTTAAGCATGACACTAGTGAAGCAAACATGTTTTAAAAAGATAAGGAAATCCACTCTACTAACAATTGAAATCAATAAATCAATAAATTCAGAAATCTGAAAATGAAAATTTTGACCTTGTCACAAATGAGGAAATATAGAAAATGTCATTAAAGTATGATAGTGTTGCGGCAATGTATTTTATTATTTCTTATTTTTATTTGATTATTTATATTATATGCCACTTCCGAGAAGGAAATTGCCAGTAAAATTTCATGAAGTACTTTTTTAAAGGTACTAATACTTTTTACATAGACTTTATCCAGCTTTTGGCTCAGTGTGATTAAGAATGTGTGGGGATTATATCATTTTAATATCATGTTTATTCATTCATATCCTTTTTATTCGTTTATATCCTTTTTATTAAGCTTTGAGTAGCGGCATTTGATTAAAACATTTATTCAATATATTACACATATAGTTTCAGTTACAGAGAAGTTGGCTTTCTGTCTAGTAAGAGGTTATAAGCTTTAGTTGGCGAGGTGAGACATGAGACAGAGTGCACTGAGGTGTCTCGACCTCAGTGCGAGACACACACAGTTTGCCTGCACACACACACATAGTATATAGACTCATATTTTGCTTGTAACTGCATTTTGTGCCTGCATAAGTGACAGTTTTTTGTAGGATGTGGTTCTGATGTTCCAGAGATAAGCGAGAGTAAGAAGATCAACAGGAAGCACCTGGCGTCAAGACGGAGAAAATGCTCTTTTTGAATGTGTCAAAGGTTGTGGTTATTGTAGTTTATGCATGTTATGTATCTGCTTTGACGCATGAAGGGGCATAATAATACATAAAACATTCTGAGTAAGCTTTCTTTGGGGGATTCATGCTGAGGATTGTGATGGTGTATTTCCTCCACATAAAATCATTGTTTTGACGCACTTGGACTTGTGGTCGTTTGTCTCTCACCTCAATCACGAATCGGGACAAATGTTAACTTTAGTATTGTCTCTCTGTCTGTTGCTATTATCATTTACCACTGTTATACTGGTTTCATAAGTACCATATTACCATGTATTTTATTTTTAAAGGGGCCTACAGAAATAGGTCATACCATAAAAATAACTTTCTATCCAAATTTAAAGGTTTTCCAAAATTATGTTAACATTAACTGGAAATGACAAGTAATGAAAATAAGACAGATGTATAAGCAGGCTTAAGCTTTTATTACTCATTTTATATAATTATCTATATACAACAATAATAAAATGTAATGTAAGAAATGTAACAATAGCTGTGTTTTAAAAATACATTTTTGCCATTGAAAAGACTGTTTAGGGCTTAGTGGTCATAGTTTTGTTAGGTGTTTGTTGTCCCGACACCAATATTTGTATAATTATACTCCTATAACGACAACTCCTCACACAGTGTGTATGATGTCATCATAGACAGACTGGCTGCCTATTCCAGCAAAATAAGGTATAAATAAATGCAAATTAAACAAGATGTTTTATAGCTAAAACTTTGAGAAGCGTTACACAACAATTTTATTACATTGTGTAATAATGTATTAATGCATGCTCAATCATCCAGGTAAGAAAATCCCAAAATGCTGATTCTGTTCGTCTGGACGTAGTATTTTCAGTGAGAGAAACATTTCGTCACTCATCCAAATGACTTCTTCAGTCTCAGCTGACTGCACGTTTCCCCATTCTTATAAAAAGTACATTTTGCATAATAACTCAATCTAGCGCCACTGGCAAAAAATGAGCTTTGAGGTCAGTTTCTTCATCATTAATATGGTAATTGTTATGACCATTAATAATAATAATAATAATAATAATAATAATAATAATAATAATGGATTGGATTTATATAGCGCTTTTCAAGGCACCCAAAGTGCTTTACAATGCCACTATTCATTCACTCTCGCATTCACGCACTGGTGGAGGCAAGCTACGGTTGTAGCCACAGCTGCCCTGGGGCAGACTGACAGAAGCGAGGCTGCCATATCGCGCCATCGGCCCCTCTGGCCAACACCAGTAGGTGGTAGGTGAAGTGTCTTGCCCAAGGACACAATGACCAGGACAGAGAGCCCAGGGATCGAACCGGCAACCTTCCGGTTACAGATACGCTTCCCAACCCCCTGAGCCACGGTCGCCCCAACAACCACAGATCAAAGACAATGATATTGATCATTCATCACTGATCAGTGACAATGGCCATGAGTACTATTCTCAGAGAGTTGGGGAATGGTTGCAATCACAGCATTACAAGATCTGTCCACCTCAATTCAAAGAAGGTCTTTTCCTTTTTCATGTATATGGCCTCCTTGACTCCTCACTTTCTTCCTGTTCAGGATGTGTACATCCTCATCATTGAAAGAGTGTCCACTGTCTATCTCTCCTGTTGTACAATCCACTTAGGCAGCGGTTGTTTGGTTTTCACAATGTATAAATCATGGCGATCCTCTTGGCTCTTGACAGCGTACACTGTATTACTCTGTTCGTGTCAGGGGATTCGAACCTTGGGGTGCACCACTTTTTGGCACAGCTTGTGTTGAGGTTTAAAAGCCACAGAGACGCGGTGTTTAGAGATAATGTTTCTCAACTGTTTCGATAATCCTGACACATAAAGGATCACTAAGGGTTTTCGCTTAGACAGCAGTTGTCTTTCTCTCCTGGATCGCCTGGAGCTTTCTTTAGGTGCCTTCCCAGCTTTGACAAATGTCTCACTGGGATAACCACATTTACTCAGGGCCTCCATGATATGACGTTCTTCTGCTGGCCACTGTATGTCTGGTGATGGTGTTTGCTCTGAGAGTCAAACCTTAAAAACTGATCCGTATGTATTGGTTTAGGGTACACATTGACTTTTAACTGTCCCCCATTACTGATGAAAGTCTCACAGTCTAAGAAGCCTAACCTGTAATTTTTCTTATCCTCTCTGGTGAACTTGATGTGTTGGTTCATCCCTTGATATGTCCAGATTTGATTTTCACCCAGGTGTCATCCACATACTTGAACCAAGTAGGGTTTCAGCAAAAAGCACAATCATAGCAGTTCCTTTATACCCTTTGTGTGGATACAATCTTTGTCTGTTCAGCAGTTGGGAGTTAAATTCTCAACATCATGTGAGCACCAGCCTGATCATGAACTGTGCTGTGGCCATCAACACAACTTAGAGTCAGTTGTTTTCCCATCTTTGCAAATACATTTTTGTACAAGACAGTTCAAATTACATACCAATAATTGACAGAGGTTAGATGACTGGAAAGACAAATTTTCCATCACACCAACCACATTCATATACATTTTGATGGTCCTCAAGACATTGAAAGACTTCAGCTTAGATAAAGGCTAAAACTAAAACAATGGCATTAACAGTAAAAAATGACTACAGGGGGATTATTTTGGAATATCAGAGATCAAGCGGTGCTTTTGGCATGAGAAAAAAAAGTTCTATTTAGGGTCTAATTAAAATAGAATTTCGCCAGGTGGTTATTGTCCTTAATGTACCATTTGTGTATTATAGAGCGGGAGAAACAACTGCTTCACACAGGGTTCATAGTCATGATCTGGCTGACACTGTCAGCAGAAATGGAAAGGGAAATACATAAAAACTAAAATAACAACAATATACAAAGAATAAAAAACCAGAACAGCTTTACAAAGAACCACAAACTACATTTTAGAACCAAGATAAAAAGACGATAGCTAAAACTAGATAAGCTTCTCAGATAAGCTTGACATAATGAGAGCTTGAGAACAATGTCAAATAGCAAAAAAAGTTTTTTAGGGTAAAATAACACTATAGGCTTGACAGCCACAGCTGGATTTATTGCCCCCACCTCACAGTCAGTGATGTCAGAGTTGGTTTGGAGTCAAAATGTGAGGCAGAGTGAAAAGCCTAATGCCAGAGCTCCAGAAACCCTGATGCTTATAAGATTCAAGATTAAAGATTCAAGAGCTTTACTATCAGTACAGTGGTCTACACAGTATACCAGGGGTCTCAAACTCAAATGAGCCGCGGGCCACTTCTGGCACCGTCATCTCATTGGAGGGCCACTTTAGTGTCCAAGTAGTACAAAAAAACAAAAACGAAAACACCCACTAATATTTCTTAAAACGTAGTGGGTTTTTTTTTTTAAAATGTAATTCCAAATATTGTGTAACAAGACAAAATTGCAAACATGAATGCAATTTTTTTCCTCACTCTTAACTATCTGAAGCCTTTCAGTTTCAGTTTCATTTGTCATACGCAAGTTAGCGCAGGGTCAACATTGCAATGAAATGTATTTGACCAGAAGACAGTCACTCAGCAGTATAGTACAGTATAGTACAGTAGTTTCATTGAACTACCAAATAAACAGCTCTTTCTGGCCAGACACGTGGCAGCACTTTTGCTACAATTTTGTTTGTATTTAACAAAATAAAAATGCAGGCATAAGTGTACACATTAGTTTTCGACTGCAAGTGAAAATTGTTTTCTTTCCAAATAAATCTCTCACTGAACTAACACAGGCCTCAACATGTTTGCACTCTCTTCTTACCTCGGCCAGGTCCGCGGCTCCGAACCGTGGTAAGGAGACCTCTGGCTATTACTTTGGGTTCCGTGTCGGGCTCGTAGCCGGGAACTAGCTTTACTGTCTACGTTGCAAGCGAGAGACAGAAAGAGGCTTTGAAAGGCTGCTGCAGCAGAACTTTTTTGTTTCGCAGGAAAACACGAACACAGTGTAAAGTCGAGTCTTAATAGCTTACTGGGCTCGTCAGGCACTCTTTTTGGCTGCAGTGGTTATTTTTATATTTACATGCTTCCATCTCCCGTTTCTGCTCGGTAGCACCTGTACTTTTCACTTTCCTTTTTCTCCCTCCCTCACGCTGTCACGAAATTAATATATTGTTAGTGCTTATTTAGTGCATATTGTTACTTGTTTTTAATGTAGTCTAAAAGGGCCAGCTCTGACTAGAGTCTGAGCCAAAACGTACTGACAGGAAACTGCATGCTTTTGCAGAGCATATGAGGTGCAGAAAGAAAGTGAAACTAAGTGTTGGATCGAAACTTAAAGTGTGCGTGACGTCTAGAGGAAGTATATATGTACATCAGGCAGGCTGCTGCTGCTTCAGAGCTGTGTGTGCTCAGTCTCCTTTTTTGGAAATGTAAAATTAAAGATCATTTTTTGAGTTAGACCACTTTGAGCCATGTTTTTCTTTGCCACCAAAAGAATGCAAAGAACTGAATTTAATAATTGGTGCAGTGACCCGGATTCTTTTGCGGCTGAGAGGACTAATTCGGAGCTTAAGGTACAATCTGATATGAGGCGGACAACAGACCAGTCTAAAAAGATTTAAAGGTAGGCACAAGCCTGTTCAAAGTAAAAGCAAAATTGTGCATATTGGATGAAATCTAAATTATCTGTTCACCGAGTTGATGATCGTCACCGTCAAATTGGCTCAGTAGTGGCGAAATTAAAGTCAATTATAAAATCTGTTAAGTAGATTTCGGGTGACATGTCCATGGTAATTTTGAGTGAAGTAAAGTAAAGTCTAGGAATATTTGATAAAAGCTTATTGTTGTTAATGATAAAGTGAAGTTTAAAGTTGATGTGTTGAGTGTAATCTTTTCAGCCAAGTGAAAAGAGATTAGAGAGTAGGTAATTGGACATTGGTTTCAGGGTAGGAGTCCCTTTTGGTCAGAAGGCTGGGCCTGGACATCAGTAAACTGGGTGTTAGAGTCCCCAGTAATGTTTTTAAAGTTATTTAAATTAATCTAGGACGGCGGTGTGACCCCCAGGAGTGCACACAAGTTCAGAGGTGAGAACCTCCCCCTTCGCTCCGGTATCTCAGTTGACCACACTGCCAAGACTTGGGACCTTGGTTAATTGTCAGTGGTCAGGGACCACTTTAGTGCGCTGTTTGGTTGAAGAAGCGGGGCTTCAGGCGTGACCACTTCAACGTGGATTGACCGGTAAAACTTTAAGTAAAGCTTCAGGCCGCAGTTAAATACTGGACGCTAGTTAAGTGGAGTTATTGGTCAAGCTGCGGGGAGCGCTTTTAAATTAACATAGGACTCAGAAATCTGGCCCCTTTGTCCCGGACAGAGAAGGGTGTATTGACCAGCAAGGTGGGCAAACCTGGGCTTAGAGGCTTTTAAATTAAGTCAAAATGGTAGGATGACTAGTACTAAAGGAAGATGATGTGAAGTTGTGATTTGGAAAGGAAAATTATTTATCTTGGCAGTCGGTGTCTTTATAAATGTGTGAATGTATAAATGAAGTGTAAAATTGTTATTTGGATGAATGATTAAAGGTGCACATTGTTTTGAGAGAAAAGGGTGTGGTATGTGTGTGTGTGTGTGAGACGATTATCTTTTAAGGAAGCTCAGGGAAGTGTGCAAAATGCTGATGAAAGTATTGTGTGAATGATGCTACAAAACTGAGCTGAAAGAATGGTGATATGTGTGGAAAAACTGTTAATTGTCCTCAGGATTTGTGCCAAAAGAGCTCTGATAAGCACATTGAAGATTTTGATGTGAGTGCTTGCAAATGCAAAGAGCTGAGTATATTTAAGTGTGTGCATGTGTACACGGAATCCAAAGTACCATCAGGGTGCACACCCCACCCCTGGCGTCATTGCCCACCTCTCAATGTTAAATACACGTAGACATTGAGGGCCAGCAGGAGGGACCATGAGCTTACCTGCTGCTCTCTGGCAGGTAGCTCCATGCCCTCCTGGGTTTTAAATGCACCTTAGAACACACATGCATCAACACTACAATGAGCGGGTGGAGGGAGGTTTGGAGTCTTCTCTCACCCCCATTCTCTGCGACCTGCTGGAGCGGGGGGGCTAGGAGGAGGAGTTGGCCGTCCGACTGCGGTCTGGAGTGTGGGGCCTCCCTGCTGCTGCGGAGTCGGGGCGGTCTGCCTCCCCCCACCGCAGGGAAAAGGGTAACACCACCTGGGTCTGGGTGCAGTTCCCCCCCCTCTAGGGGCAAGGGTACCTAGACCCGGTTTGTAGAGTACGCTTGGGGAGTGTGATCGTGTGTACAGCGTCTCTTTATGTCTGTCTCCACGTTGGGTGAGTGTGGAGTAAGTGTATATGAGAGCATGAGGGTGGGAATGGATGTTTGTATCTGTGTGTGCCTGTATTTCTGTGTCTATATGTCAGGTTGGGTGTCAGGCGCCACCTCTCTGGGGACATCTTAGGCCCTCCAAGGTATGGAGGCCTATCTCCCCCTACCACCACTTCCCCTGCCAGTGGCGGACTCCCTCAGACGTCGGTGCGTTGGTGGTTCTTTGTGTCCGGGGATGGGCCTCCAAGGTATGGAGGCCTATCTCCCCCTACCACCACTTCCCCTGCCAGTGGCGGACTCCCTCAGACGTCGGTGCGTTGGTGGTTCTTTGTGTCCGGGGATGGGCGTCCAGGTACACACCGGCTCACTCCTTGGCGGCCGCTTATCGGGGCCTGGAGCCTGGGGCTCGCTCGGGCCACTTCGGAGGTGGGGTGCCCCCGGCCTCTCGGCCTGGGGCTCGGTCACTCAGGCACGGCTGGCTGCCGGCGGAGCTCACGGGCGCGTCACTGCAACTCCCCCTGGCTTCTGCTCCGCGGCTGCTGAGTGAGCCCTCATCTGGGACTCTCCTCAGCTCTTTCTGGGACAGTGGCGCAGCTGCCCCTCTGTTGGTCTTCCTTGGTCTCTTGTGTTCTGGGGGCCTCTGGATGTCTGGAGTTTTGATCTCCTCCATACCTGCTTCATGCCCTGGAGGACGGGGCTGTGGCCCCCCCACACCCTCTAGCAGATTATTACATGAAGGAACCTTTTAAAAAACAAAAAACAAGCGCGTCCATGCTCACAGGTGTACACACGGGTGATCACACCCACAAACTACACCCTTTTTGGCTCCTACCTCAAAGCACACTGTGTTCTGTTGATCTTATGTGCTGCACAATAATGTTTAACATTTAGTATTTACTGTCATATTCCCATATATCATTGTGATGTTGTTTATTCTATTACTCTTGTTCTGTTCTGCTTGTTTTCTTTTTTCTTTCTCAGCAGGTGACCCAGGTGATTGATATATGCATTTTTTTTCTGTTTTTCTTCTTTTTTTTCTTTTTCTGCTCATTCTGTTGGTTTTTGGTTTTTGCCCTTCTCCCCCGTCCCTCTTCTCAGCTGTTTCTCTTTCCCTCTTTCTTTCTCCCCTTCTTTCCCCCAGTCAAGTCTGTCCCATGTTCAGTAAGTGAAAATAAAATAAACAATAAAAGGTGAATCAAATGGACCATTATGGCAAGGCTGGGATGGTCAATTTGGTAAAGTAAATCCGTTGGGCATCTTTCTTTGCCTTTAGACAACAATTCTGATGGCAAAAGAGCCAAACGGGACAGGCAAAAAAAAAAAAGAAAAAAAAAAAAGTGTGTGCATGTGTGTGTGTACTGAGGGTCCATTCTTTTTATATTAACACGTAGCAGAGTTACATAGGGTCTATAGACTGTAAATATAAAATAAGAGTTCGGTTAGGTTGTAGATGAAAATTTACTGAAGAGAAGAGTGTGTGTGTGTGTGTGTGTGTGTGTGTGTGTGTGTGTGTGTGTGTGTGTGTGTGTGTGTGTGTCTGGCAGGAAGTGAACAAGCTTGCATGCCCATAAAAGGAAACTGGCTGATATGTGGAGTGTGCAATCAGAGAGAGAGAGACGTGTTTAAAATCTAGGTAGTGTTAAGAAATGGTAATGAAAATGATATTAAATAAATGTTTTAGTGTGTCAATACAGGTGGACTCTTCTCAACTTGAAAACGTGAGTACAGCGGCAAAATGATAGATTAACAGAATTGGGACGAAAACAGGCCAGGCTTTGGCTTAAAGATTTGACAGCTTCACCTCTCATTCTGTCCTCATCCTGAGAAGAAGCTTAAAGGACAGTCAGTCTCCTGATGAAGACAGAAGACAGACAGAACACCGTGTACTCGAAGAATTAACAGCAGGCAAAAAGACAGTGCAACTGACCTATAACACTGAAGACTCCAGCAGCAGCATGTAAGGAAACACTTGATGGAACATGCACTCTGAATTACAAGCTGGGTAGTTGAACAGTGGGATGACTGTGCAAAAGCACTGGACAGTACTGGATACTGAGTTTCATATTTGCCATGCTGGGAGATATCCTCCAAGAAAAGACTGAAAAGATCAAGAGAGAAGGAATGGAGAGAGGAAACAGCTGATTTGGGCCTGTGTTGATCTGCGAGGCCACACAGAAAACTGTGAGAACAGGGACGAGGATCAGTGAGAGGTGAACCGAGACATGATGCAGTGAAAGCATGTGGGAAATTGGATTGAAGATTGAGACTGAACTCATGGAGGTTTAGAAATGTCCAGAACATCACAACAGAGAGGTAAAAAATAAAAAAATAAAAAAAAAGAGAGAGAGAGAGAGATAAAGAAATAAATAAACTAACAATTATTGAATTGAACAATTGAATAGAAAAGACACATATACAAATTGTTACATGTGAAATTATTTTTAAGAAAGAATCAGAAGTGAGACAGTTTGAATCCACAGCTCAGTGCAAAGATGCATGAATTAAACCTGATTATAAAAACACATCAAGGCAATGAAGACCAGCTTACACTCAATATTAATCTGAATACAAATACATACACGCAATGAAGACATGCTTACATTCATGAATGCGAATACATGACATAAATGCTAAATGGTGGAGATTTAACACACTTAAGTTTGAAGTTGAGGAATAACTCAGGGAGTTCCATGAAAATAGAGGGATTTTTGTGAAAAGGAAAAAGGATAAACCAGTGATTGGAAGTGTAAAGTAGTTTTAGAATAGTGAATTAGAAGTGCTTTTGTGCCAATTGAGCAAAACAAGTTATTACTCTAGAAAGAAAATAAAATAATAATTTAATTATGTGGTAATGTTTTAAATATGCATTTCTCTTGTCAAGGCAACTTCTTATGAGAGGAGAGAGTATGAAAATTAGCTGAATGTGTGGCGACAAAAAAAAAAAAGAACTGAAGCTTCCTTTCTGGCTGTGAAAGAAACATGTGTCATGACCCTGTGCCTTCTCGGCTGACTCTGTATGGCTACAAGTGTTTTTGTTGTGCTGCATCTCTCTCTCTCCCCTCCCGCGCACTGCGCTCTACCGGGGCGGAGTCGTGACGGCTCCAGCCCCTGGCTCGGACACCTGCAAGCAATCATCTCACCCACTTCTTAAGGCGGCTGCTGAGAGTGCTTCCTCGCTGGATTATTGTGTAACACTCGTCAGTGTCATCACCTATCTGAGCCGTTTTTCGAGTTTCTGTCGTGCCACTACTTACCTGCCTTTCCTCTCTGTGCTAGAATTCTCGCCAGCCTGAGGACCGCCGTTGGTGAGCTAAAGCCGGAGTCCGAGCTACCTGAGCTTCAGTGGATTTTGTACCTAGCCCTCTTCTTCCCGTGCCTGTGTTCCCCGGAGACCCTCTTCCTGTGCCCCCTCACCCGTATATATTCGCACCTGGTGTCTGTGTGTGTAAATAAATCACGAACTTAAGTGACGGTCTGCCTCCGAGTCCCTCCTGAGCCTGACAACATGTCTGTGAATGAGAAGAATTGCTTGGTAAAATATATAATGGTAAAATACAGGATAATTAAATAAAGTGGTCAGGTCTGTGACTAAGTGCAGTATTCCAGATTTGGAAAAGAAATTTAGAATTTAGTGATGATCGATTGTTATAATGTTTTTAGAAAGGGCTTAATGGGAATTAATGTTAATGTTGTGCAAAACTGTGTGGCTTTTAACAAGATTTTCTGTGTATTTAGCAGGTGAAATTATGTCAGTTGACCTCAGAGTGTCAGGATGCTGAAGAACCTGAGGCCAACATATTGTTAGATTAGTAAGCAAAAGTTTTCTCGGATTAAGATTTTTGGGGTTGTTGTTTTATTGATTGGTTGATTCTGTCAGTTAGGTTTGGCTTGTTTTCTTATTTCAATACACTGTAAAAACTGTGACTAGAGGTTACTTAAAAAAGTTATGGCAACAAAGTGACACTTGAAATAATTAAGTAGATTTTAATTTCAAAAGATTTATGTAAAATGTAGAGAAAATGTTAATTAATTTCAAATAGAAAACAAAAGTAGATATTAATAGAATTAAACTGTAAATGTGTTGGATTTAGGGTCAAAATCTCAAACTGAAGGTTGAAATTGCCCAACTTTACCAAAAAAAATAATTGATATGAAATAAGTCTCTGAGAAAAATTACTTTGAATTTACTAACTATCTGGCAAAGGTTTAGTAAAAACTTCCTAAAATATCCATTATAAAGAAATGAAATCTTGTTTTTTCAGTAAAACTCAAATTGGATTCAATACTTTTCCAAATAAACCTTAAAAATAATGACTGAATAATAAGAGAAAATGAAATGAATTTTACTTATTTTCTGAGTAAAATGAATCAATTTCACAAAGAAAACATCAAAACAGTAATTTGTTTTATTGTGGAAAATAAAACACAGTAATTTATAATATAACATTTTTCTGCTCGTATACACTGAATTCTCATCAACAATCTCCTGATCTCCTAAATACATTCCTCTGCTGTAAATTTGTTTTAGTGTCATAAACAGTTTATCACACAGCTTTGTGTACAGAGCAACAGCAACATAAACTGCATGAATGTAAACCAGTTTTGTAAAAAAGAAATTAATCTTTAGACTGTAATATCAACATGAACCTGAAATTTGAATATCCTTTACCGTTTCCTTTATCTCTGTTACTTATTTATGATTGACAAACAAAAACTTTAGTTAGTCAATCTTTTGTTAAATTGAATCACTCAATATAATTGTAGAACAAAGGTTTTTCACTCATGTACATGGAATATCAATAATGTAAATCAACCTTTTATCCCAATTTGGATGTTTAACCTGAGAAAATCTAAGACACATGTAAGAGGAAGTAACATTTCTACAGCTACAGGACTGCACTTCTGTTAAATTTTAAAGTTGTTTTAAACTAATGTTTTATAGTAACATACACTATAAACAAAGAAAAGCTTCACTAGTGATTCCTCCAATTTGCTGCCTTTCAAACAGAATATTCCTAAGAAACTTGTAGGTAATAAAAAACAAACATTAAAATGAAGAGCACAAATACAGCCTGACACATTGCAGGTCATTTGGGTAAGATATGAATAAGATGAAATTAACTTGAAAACTGAAAAGATAGCTGCATCTAAAAAAGACAAACCAAAGGTTTTCAGTGAGCTTACTTCCCTTTCATTCTTTCAGAGTCCTCGTTTAAGCCAATAACTTGTTCTTGAGGCTGTTCACTTTTGGTGAGAGCTTAGCACAATCCAGTTCAAGGAAAAGTTTCTGGAATACTTCCAAGGTGTATTTTAGCTCTTTGGGATAGGCAAGATCGACTGCATATGTCAATCCAACCAGCATTGCGCATGCTCTTGGAAAATTGCCCAGAGCAGGCATAACTCTCACACCCTCCAGCACAATGCCAATGTCATCCTCCTCAGATCCAACAGCCTTGATTTTGTAGATTTTCATCCTCTGTTCAGAAAGATCTTGTGACACACCATCCTCATCAGCATCCTGAAACAACAAACACATGGGTTTTCTGACTGTAGTTGCACACATGAAATATTTCCTGGACACATCCTGTAGCTGAATGACAAATAAAACATGATAATGCCTCAAATTATTTGAAACTTGACAAACGCATATGAATAACAAAAACAGAATAATGTTTCTACTTCAACACTTACACTGTACTCTTTGATCAGTTGATCAATGGACTCCCCAAGGTACACCATCAAGCACTGAATAACCAGATTTCTGGTTATGTTATTGCTAGGATTGCTTGGTGACTGAAAATGAGCAAGAATTCCAAAAATTACCATCAGATAAGTGACCATTTATTAAGACAAAACTGTGAGAATTGGCAGTATTAAAAAAAACTTAAATATCAAATTATCACCACATGGAGCATTATGTGCGATAATTAGCTGATGTTAATGCACATGCCTGGGTGCTGACAGTCAACACAAAGGTATTGTCAACATGCTTGTAAGCTTCAATCTTTAAATGTGTCGTTTTAGTAAATTACATTAATTTAGTCATTTAGTTTTTTATCTAATTTAGTTTATGTTCGTCAGAAAGGGTTTTTCCTTCTTGGGACAAAACAAAAACCCAGCAATACCTGTACTTGTGTTTTTTTGTTTGGTTTTTGTTTGTTTTTTTACTAAGAATAGACATGTATTTAAAATACAATTAAAACATGAAACCCATAATTGTGTTGTTAATTATATCAGTGACGTCCTGGCGTCCTCTTGCACTGACAAAAACATGCAAACAAATTAGTGGAGCTGTGCACCATGCAAATGAAATTTGACAAAAAAATTCTTTAAATAAAATTCCAAGCTGAAATGTCAGTGGAAAATACCTTGGCTATGATAGCCTGCAACTTCAATCCCATGGCTCCCCCCTTGGAATGGAAAAGGGCCAACAGTTTGGGAGTGTACTCATCCAGCATGGACATGAATTTGGGTTCAAGGTGTACCAGGGTGATCCTGTAGAACTCATCCTGCAGCTGAACGACAAAAAAAACCATGATGCAGCCTCAAATTATTTGAAGTTTGAAAGATTACATTAAAAAAAACCAAAAGCCCACCCAAAATGAATTTGGAACTCACATGAGATGCCTCAAACAATGCTGGCCATCTGGCTTTGATGTCTTCAATGCTGGGGGACAGGTTGACAATTTCATGTCGTCTATGTGCAAATGTTTTAGCCATTTTTTCTTTTATCACTTTGTTGTTGTCTCTTTTCTTGACTTCAGTAAGCAACTGAATTCTCTCTTCTTCTTGACTGTCCTCATCTTCACCTGCTGGATATGGCGGAAGGTAATTTACCTCTGCTTTCCGAGGCTTTTTCACTTTATTTGCAGACTTCTGGTCACCTGGACTCTTGTGTTTCATGGCATTGCATGTCAACTCAGGAACACCAAACCCTCTAAGTTTTGTACGATAATTGGCCATCTTGTATTTGATGCTTTGTTGCCAACCATAATAACCTGAGAAAGAGCCAGGTTCCTTGAGACAAGGGTATTTTGTCACAAGTGCCTCAGCAACATAACTAACCTGTGCACTTGAAGGATAGGCCGTAAATGTAAATATAGTTTCAGCCAACTTCTCAAGAATATCAGTCTTTACTTTGGAGGTGGGCAGAAGATTTCCATTCTTTTTATACTCCTCAGTGGCTCTTTCCAGGTACATCTCAGTTTCATATGCAAACTGTGGAATGGGGAACTGTTTCGGCCAGGGCTCACAACGTTCTGTGGTCTTCTGCCTTTTGAGAATAATGGTGTCCTGAGAAGAAGTAGTTGCAGCAGAGTCTGCATTGGATACAACTGACTCAGCATATGAGGAGTCATAGTCAGACAGTTGGCCAGAGGGGCTGCCAAAACTGTCATCAACCGGAGTCAAGCTTATCATGACCGGGGTGATGCCAACAACCTTCACAGTGTCTTTGTCTTTTATCTGGTCAGCTCTGTGAAGAGTGAAGTAGTCCTGGAATTCTGGGTCAAAATACTGAAGACTGAAGTCATTTGAAATCCCAAAAGTATCCTTCACAACACTCTGCAGCTCCTCCAATGTTGGTGGGATCCCTGATGGAAGAACCAACTTCTCGATTTGGTCATCAATAATTACACGAAGCTTTGCCTCCATCTTGTTCAACCTAGAATAAAATGTAAATGGGCAGAGTTAAATTTCCCTTCAATTAAATAAAATTAGTTATTACTTTTCATTTATACAATAGTTGAGATATAAAACTATAAAACAAAAAGCACACTTCAACACACCAAATGTTGCAAATAACAAATACTTGGGAGATGTACATGTTATCAAGTTTTTGTTGTTGTCGTTTTGTTTTTTTTTACCTATTATGCACAGCAGATGTAACGTTTCAGGGTTACCAAGCGTTTTCTTCCCACATTGTAAGAAGCCAAGGGCCACATGTCACCAAGTTTCTGCTGCTCCAAAAGACTGATCTTGCCAGTGTCCTCCAGTTGAAAAGATCTCAGATGCTCTACATACCATGCAGCAAGTAACTTCACAATGAAATATACACAATTGTCCAAAACGACTATCTGTATTATCTCAGCAAAGTCTGGTAGTCCACATGTTGAACCATTAGACAGGATCATCCCAGCAGTGTATCTTGTTCCACTGTAGGTGACAGTGGTGGCAAGCTGCACACAAGTCAGAGATGGTGATCTTGCTCTTAAATCTGCCTGTATGTCTGGATGCAGCACATCTACAGGCATTCTGGATATTTTTGTGACAAGCAGGGCAGGTTTCACCTCTTTTGATTGCATGTGGTATGCCATCATCATTTGATGCCTTGTAGAAAGGGTCAGCAACACATTTTTGAAATTGTTAGTGTGTCTCACAACTTGCTTGAAAAATCTGTGTTTCGCCTCAAAGCGCATTGTCCATACTCCAACCAATGGCCCATATTTTTCTATTACAGCAGGGTAGTGCTCCAAAAAATGGTGTTTTGGTGTGAGCCTTTGATCAGGAAAAACTTCCAAATATCTGACACGATGTTCAGATATTTTAAATTCAAGGTAGGCAATACTTTGTGTTGTGTGAACAGGGGCAACCACTAACTCAACAATGTCCTTCAAAGTCAGAAGAAGTTGCCAAACAGGATCATCTTCAGGTACACGTAAACCAACAAGGAGAGGCAACAAACGTATTAGGGCCCAGTTTTCATGAGCATTTCCTCCCACAGTTTTGCGACCAGCAAAATTTGAAGGGATTGCTTGTGGACTGTTCAATTTGTCTGAGCCCTTATATGGAAAACATGTGATTATATTATTCAGTTCAGTCAAACTGAAGTAGTGCTTCTTCAAAAAAACTTGAAAACACAATGCTAACTCTCTTGGCACTATTCCCTCAAAAAGGTCATGAAGGACATCTGGTGGGTATCCAGACACAAAGTGAAAATTATTAAGTTGATCAGTTAATGGACATGACCGCTTTAAGCCAAAATGAGGCACTAAATTTGGATTTTCTTTGACAGCTTGTACGTGTAAATCATAGTCATCCTTTTTTCGAAGTGGGAAGACCCCAGACCGTACTTCATATGTCTGGTACTCTGAAGAATGTCCAAGGCAAAATCTACAAACATATGGCCCGTTAAAACTTTCAACAAGTCCACTAATTGCATGAGCACCAAGGTTATCAGCTACAACACAGTGTAGGGCGCCTTTAATATTTCTCCCTAAACATGAAATAAAAACCCCCTCCTGTTCAAGAGTGACAAGATCTTTCAAAAGTGGATCCA
Organism: Rhamphochromis longiceps; assembly: GCF_057381845.1. NCBI lineage: Eukaryota > Metazoa > Chordata > Actinopteri > Cichliformes > Cichlidae > Rhamphochromis > Rhamphochromis longiceps. The sequence continues at coordinate 11,176,907 of NC_140572.1, forward strand.
ATACTACTTTGTATTCAAACTGTTTCACATCAACAGATTTGCAAAGTAAAGCTAGTTGTATTGATGTTAAGGCAGACTGTAATCTCAATGGCAAATTGGCCAAAACCCAATAAACTGCAGTTATTTTATGTTTTTTTCGAGAGGTTCCTAATGGGTTACACACCTCAAATTCATCAACATAAATTATTATAGAGAGTCTTGTTTCTTCTACAGCATAAAAGTCATTGTCCTTAAAACACGTACCATCAAAAATGGACTCAAAATGCCCAGTGCTACTTGAGCACCTCGAAAAGGCTTCCACTGCAATATCTTTGTTCTTCAGTACTTCTTGCAAAGTCTTTAGAACTGGTACATATTGAAAGCTCTTTTTTTGTTCAGCATCAAGAATATATTCAATAGGATCCACAAACTGGAAATGCTCCTTAAAGTACTTATTTCTCTTAAAAGCTGAACCAAGTGGCCCGCCTGCTCCAAGAGCTCTGCTAATGGGATGAGAGCTGCACAACTGTTCAGCCAAGTCCTTTATGATAGTGTGGTCAACTGTGCATTTGTTAGATTTCAGTGCTGAATCAATTATATTTTTAACCGCCTCCACAGATGCTGAAGAAGAAATATAGAAGAGATCTTCAACCAAAGCATTAATGCACCTCACTGAAACATTGTAAGTGCTTTCTAACTTGAGTAGAAGTAAGCCAAGTCCTTGAAGAACAGTACAAGATGCACTTTCTGGATCAACATCACTAGAGCATTCATCACTGTTGAGTTCAGGGACATCAGAATGGTCAGTGTTCTGACTAGGATGACTTTCCAAGACTTCTTTCTTAAAATCAGTTAAGGAACAACATGTATGTCTCCTGCCTTTGTGCTTTAGAAATGTATTGTATATATTTGTGCGAAAGTCACATCCATTAAAAACGCAAAATACAGTTTCGTGTCTCTTCAAGTGATTTCCTATATGCTGAAAATAGTCCTTCTGAGTAGAGCAAAAAGCAGTGCAAGCCAAACACTTAAATGCAGTGATCACTCCAGGCCTTGGACTCTCTTCAGCGGTATGGTATCTGGACAAATGTGTGCGAAGGGCTCCTTGTGTTTTAAATGTGCAAGGACAACTGCCATACAGACATGGCTGGTGCTGTCCACGACCAAATGTTGCGTGTTGCAATCTGTAATGACGTAGAAGATTCCCCTTTGTAGTAGAAAAAGATTTGCATATCTTACACTGCCATCCCATTTGCCAGGTCCTAAAGTGATGGAAAAATATATATCTAAGAATCTAAATAGTTTTTCATGACAAATGTAAGAGCATGGGTATCTATACACATTTGATGTTGAGATTATAGAGAAGAAGAAAAAAAATCCTACAAATAATAAGCAATTATTTTCTACTTATTGTTTTTACAAAAACAAATAAGTTAGATTAAGTGGGGTCAACTTGGTAATTTCATGCCGCTTCAATTTCAAAACCATTAGTTTAATTTAATATAACATGTTATCACAACTTACTTTATAATGCACAGTCTACATGCTGATCAGGTGAATTTAAGTTGAGGGATCTTCCATTACCTGAAAGGAAAGCAACATTATCATTAATCTCAGCCAAACCGATTTACTCACGAACAAATAAAACACTGAAAAAACCCCAACAATAACATTTTTAGGTTGTCTAAGTGACTTATACATTACGTTTAAACTGAGTAGCGAAACCACGCGGTGATCTGAAAATGATGTGCGGGGAGTTGTGCCGTTCTCAGCGGCTTCAGTGACACTCGAGCTCCCGGCTTGCTATCGAGCTGGTGGGTAGCAGATGCTCCGAAAACGTCGAAGCACTTTTGCAAACATGCGATATCTTGATAAACCGAGCAGATATTTGATGTTTACACAGCTACTTTCGCGCCTGAAAATATGTTAAAAGTTTATTTTGTGACCCAGAAAGATTACTAAGAGTAATTTTAAAACTTAGTAGCGGCCGCCATTATTGGAAACTGGAGTTCGAAAAACTGACTGTGGCTGACAAAATCACTCACGACTGACCGCAAAACCTTTTCATGAACTTTTAAACGTGGATGAAAGACGTTAAAACTCATCGGAATATACCGTTGATATTTTTTAATACGGTAAAACATGTGGTTAGTTAAAGCTGTTCAGTAACACAGTCGTGAAGGCTTGGAAAGTGACCTTGTGCTAGCAGTCCACTAACTGCCATTTGTGTAAAAATACGATACTATCATTACAGTGATGATTATTAATAAAATTTCGACGTATCATACTGTTTAAAACCTTTACTCAAAACCGATATACGTTATTGTTTAAACCGTGTCTTATATTTGAACAAATTAAGAAGTCTTACCTCTGACAAAATGGAGACGTCCACTCATGAAGCGCGTGTGTCCTGCACGTGGCACAAAGGATTATGGGCGGAAGTGTACAATGATTAAAATGAAAATGCTTTCATCAGTTAAATCTATTAGATTTCTTAAAATTTTTTTAGTACTCAAACATTTTTTTTAAAATCTACTCAACAAACCATTGCTGAATTTACCCCAAACAAAACTGTGTAAATTTAAATAACTGAACATCTCAAAATTGTTGAATTTTGCTTAGATTTGATTAAAACTACTCATACACGTTTTTACTGAGTAATAATTACTATTACTCTCCTATTATATTCTAATTAACCCCAATCACAGTTTTTACAGTGTAGAGGGAGTTTTATTAAACATGGACATGTCTATAATGGGCCTTTATAATTGTAACAGTGCACTTAGGGAAATCGTGGCAGGTGATTATGTTTTGTGTTTTGATGAGCTAATAATCAGCTCTCTTTTTCTCATTTTTGTTCTAAGCAGGCCTGCAAGATTGAATTAACAGCGCTGTAAAAGTTTTGGGAGAACAAATTTAAGATGACCTTTTCCAGATTACAACTGGCTGAGGAGAAGGCCATCTGTGTGGATCTGATCAGGTTGTAAGATAATAAAGAACTCTTTTCCAAAAACAAAAAACAAAACAAAATAAAACAAATGAATGAGCTCATGTTGCTGAGGGTGGAGAATTTGATTATTAGTCTCCACTGTCAGCAAATATCTTGAGTGAATGACTGAATGTGTGACTGAAATGTGACCTGACACTGAGACAAAGACGGGACCAAGGTTAGGATGCGAAGGGGGAATGCTTTGCTTTGTTTTGCTTTGCCATGAGCAGGAGGAGAAGAGAGAACGGAGGGGAGACTGAAAGGTTCACATGAGAGTTTGGAGCTGCAGACTTTTTTGGGTCGCTGATGTCTGCTTTAAGAAAATTCTGTTTTATTGACTGGGTTTAGATTATGGTAGTACATTATTGTCATGGTCCCTGTGCCCCGCTGGTCAATCCTCTATTGGGCAATATGTTTGTGGTTTGTTTGCTCTCTCGCCCTCTCTCTCTCACTCTCTCTCTCTCTCGCCACGGCGATGCTCACTGCGGGCTCCCGCTGCTGGCCCACACACCTGCTCATCACCACACCGGCTGCTGATCCCAGCTGATTACTGCACTACTTAGATGGCGAGTCTGCAGAACGATCCAGCCATTATGGACTCAGCAGGACAGGACCCCGTGGGCCGGGCTCTGGCCGCCCAGGAAGCCGCGCTGGCCCGCCATGAACAAATGCTCGGGCAGCTACGGCAGGATGTCGCCGCATTGACCCTGGCGGTGGCGCAGTTAATACCGCTGGAGGGAAATGCGCAACCAGGGAATCCCCAGCCGCCCAGCCCGGCTCCCCAGGCGGCACCGCCCACCGTAGCGTCAGGTAGCTCACCGCGGGTCGGTACGCCGTCTGACGGACCTTTACCCACACCGGAACCATTCTCGGGTGAGTCTGACAAATGTGCCGGATTTTTGGCTCAGGTGTCTCTGACGTTTCGCGAGCTGCAGCGTTTTCATAGCAACGATGGGGCGAAGATCACTTATTTAGTTCAACTTCTGAGGGGCCGTGCACTAAAGTGGGCCCAGGTTGTGTTAAACTCTGATCCTGTCATCACCTACGCTGACTTTCTCTCCAAATTTAAGAATGTGTTTAACCCAGGCACCGGGGCAGAGGCCGCTGCTCTCCGTCTCCTCAACTTCAAACAAGGTAGGAGTACTGGTGGGCGAGCTGAGCCAGGAAGAAGCTCCTCCCCGTTTAACACTACCGGCCACGCTTTCCATTCACTCTAAGAGCCGCTCCCTATCGGTGTTAATCGACTCTGGGGCGGAACAAAACTTTATTGACTGTCAGTTAGCCCGGCAACTTGGGTTACTATTGGAGCCCCTGCCTCATGCATTACGTGTTACGGCATTGTCAGGTCAACGCCTTCCAGACATCACTCTGGTGACGGAGCCTGTCGAGCTCACCCTCTCTGGCAATCATTCTGAAGAAATCTGTTTTTTGGTGTTTAAAGCAACTCGCACTCCACTAGTTCTCGGCCATCCTTGGCTACAACAGCACAACCCTCACATAGATTGGCTAAAGGGGCGTGTCACTGGGTGGGGGGAGGACTGCCACATGACCTGCCTTAAAGCAGCCTCGCCTCCAAGCACTGAAACGCCCTCTCCTGGGGTATTGAAATCAGCTGATTTAACTAATGTGCCCTCTGTTTATCACGACCTAGCTGAGGTGTTTCAAAAGGCCCGCGCCCAGTCACTTCCTCCGCATAGACCCTATGACTGTGCTATCGAACTGCTCCCGGGAGCTCCTTTACCCACCAGTCGGCTATATAGCATCTCACTTCCAGAACGAGACGCTATGGACAAGTACATCACGGAATCCCTGGCTGCCGGCCTCATTCGGTCCTCCACCTCTCCAGTCGCGGCAGGCTTCTTCTTTGTCGAAAAGAAGGATAAAACCCTCCGGCCATGCATTGACTATCGCGGATTAAACAACATCACAGTAAAAAATAAATACCCTCTGCCGCTCCTCAGTTCGGCCTTCGAGCTCCTCCAGGGGGCTACTGTTTTCACCAAACTGGATTTGCGAAACGCATACCATCTGGTTCGCATCCGTGAGGGCGATGAGTGGAAGACCGCCTTCAACACCCACCTCGGCCACTTCGAGTACCTTGTCATGCCCTTTGGTCTCACTAACGCCCCTGCGGTGTTCCAAGCCCTGGTGAACGACGTGCTCAGAGACTTCATTAACCGTTTTGTTTTTGTCTATCTAGATGACATCCTGATCTTTTCCAGAAACCAATCCGAGCATGAGACCCATGTCAGACAGGTCCTGCAACGACTCCTCGAAAACCGATTGTTCGTCAAAGGAGAAAAGTGTGAGTTCCACGTCTCCACCGTTGCATTCCTGGGGTACATAATCGACCAAGGAAACCTCCGCCCGGACCCTGTGAAGGTAAAAGCCGTTGTTGAGTGGCCGGAACCTCCTAATAGGCACCAACTGCAACGTTTCCTTGGGTTTGCCAACTTTTACCGGCGGTTCATTCGGGACTTCAGCCGAGTTGCCTTGCCGCTGACCCAGCTAACCTCTCCCAAGCTTCCTTTTCAGTTGAACAAAGAAGCTCAGGCAGCTTTCCAAGAACTGAAGAAACGATTCGCCTCAGCCCCCATCCTGATCCAACCCGACCTCACGCAGCCATTTGTGGTCGAGGTCGACGCGTCCGACTCAGGGGTTGGAGCGGTTCTGTCGCAACGGAAGGACGGTAAGCTCCACCCTTGTGCCTTCTTCTCCCGCCGTCTGTCCCCTGCAGAGAGAAACTATGATGTCGGGGATCGGGAACTGCTGGCGATAAAACTAGCCCTGGAGGAGTGGCGGCACTGGTTGGAGGGCACGGCTCAGCCTTTCCTCGTCTGGACAGACCACAAGAACCTGGCATACCTACAATCAGCTAAGAGGCTCAACGCTCGACAGGCCAGGTGGGCCCTGTTTTTCACCCGTTTCCACTTCTCCATCTCTTACAGACCCGGTTCCCGGAATGTCAAACCCGATGCCCTGTCCCGTCAGTTCTCAGTCTCGGAGGACACCACTGAGCCCGCTCCCGTTCTCCCCGCCACCTGTGTCGTGGGCGCCATCTCCTGGGGGATCGAAGCAGCCATTCGGGAGGCTCAGGTGTCGGAACCGGATCCGGGAGGTGGGCCAGCCCAACGGCTCTACGTCCCTCAATCAGTACGTTCTCAAGTACTTCAATGGGCCCACACTGCCCGCTTTACGTGCCACCCAGGGGTCCACCGCACTATCAACTTCCTCCAGCGCTACTTCTGGTGGCCCTCTCTGACTAAAGACGCTCGGGAGTACGTCTCCGCCTGCGCGACCTGTGCCCGGAATAAACCATCTCATCAGCCGCCCGCTGGACAGCTCAATCCCCTGCCGACTCCGTCCAGGCCGTGGTCCCATATAGCTTTGGACTTTGTAACCGGACTGCCGCAATCAGCAGGCAACACTGTCATACTTACCATCGTAGACCGTTTTTCTAAAGCTGCCCACTTCATAGCTCTACCCAAGCTTCCCACGGCCATGGAGACCGCACGACTGCTTACCCGTCATGTGTTTCGTTTGCATGGGATCCCGGAAGACATTGTGTCTGACAGAGGCCCCCAGTTCACGTCTGGCGTCTGGAAGGAATTCTGCTCCTCATTAGGAGCAAAGGTCAGTCTGACCTCCGGTTACCATCCCCAAAGCAACGGTCAGTGTGAGCGAGCTAACCAAGAGCTCGAGGCAATGTTGCGGTGCACAGCGTCCTCCAACCAGTCCATCTGGAGTGATGAACTACCCTGGATTGAGTACGCCCATAACAGTCTGACTTCCTCCGCCACTGGTCTGTCTCCCTTCGAGGTCTCACTGGGTTTCCAGCCACCTCTCTTCCCCTCTGTCGAGGGTGAGTATTCTGTACCATCTGTCCAGGCCCATCTACGTAGGTGCCGACGAGCTTGGCGGGCCGCACGGACGGCGTTGCTGCGCACAAAGGACCGAACCAAACAGACCGCAGATCGCCGCCGCACACCAGCTCCAGCATACAGCGTGGGACAAAAGGTATGGCTGTCCACGCGCTTTGTTCCTCTCAGGACTGAGTCCAAGAAGCTCAACCCAAACTTCATTGGTCCTTTTGAGGTTTCGGCGCTGATCAACCCCGTCTCTGTGAAACTCCGGCTGCCGCGCAACATGAGGATTCACAATGTGTTCCACGTCTCCCAAATCAAACCTGTCCGGAATAGCCCTCTGTGCCCCCTTCCGGGCCCCCTCCGCCCGCCCGGCTTGTGGACGGCTTGCCCGCCTATTCCATCACGCGGAATATGGACTCTCGCCGCCGCGGGCGTGGCTTCCAGTACCTTGTGGACTGGGAGGGCTATGGCGTTGAGGAGCGGTGCTGGGTTCCGCGGGCCGCTGTCCTGGACAAGCGTATGCTGCGGGCCTTCCATCTGTCTCATCCTGGTAAGCCTGGTGGGTCGCCGGGGGGCTCCCGTTGAGGGGGGGGGTACTGTCATGGTCCCTGTGCCCCGCTGGTCAATCCTCTATTGGGCAATATGTTTGTGGTTTGTTTGCTCTCTCGCCCTCTCTCTCTCACTCTCTCTCTCTCTCTCGCCACGGCGATGCTCACTGCGGGCTCCCGCTGCTGGCCCACACACCTGCTCATCACCACACCGGCCGCTGATCCCAGCTGATTACTGCACTACTTAGATGGCGAGTCTGCACTAGTCTTCGCTGGATCGTTGAGCTATCAGTGTCAGTTAGACTTGTGTTTCGGCTAACCTTCACCTTGAGAATTTCTTATTATTATCCTGCTAACCCGACGTTTTTTGTGTAGATCGTTTTTGGAACCCGATGCGGAGAGGAGTGATTGAAGGGGGAACTTTTTGTACAGAAAGTGTGGAACACCCTTCTCCCAACCCTGTTTCCCACGGACCCTGGCGACCCGGACCCGTTTCCCCTGCACGTTGTATATAGCCACTTGGTGTATGTGTTCACTGTAAATAAACACACTGTCCTTCGCTTAAAGGAAAACCCTGGCCTGCGCCTGAGTCTCTTTCGGAACCCCTAAAAATTATATAGTTGGGAAGATGCCAAATGCTAAAGGGGAGAAAATGTTGGACGTTACTCATGTTACTATTAACAAAAGCAGGCCACCGTAGAAGTCAATTAAATTTTATAGAGAAAGATAGTTACAACCAAAGTAATATATAGAAAAATAAAATAGAATAGGAAGTTGTTGACCTGTCCTTTATGGGCTGAACTGTCATTGCTTGCTGTACCGGAGGAGTTGGTGAAGATGATGGCTGAATAGGTGGCTGAGCTGATGATAAGGCTGATGAGTCGTCTACCAACTGAGCTATTGACTGGGCTATGGATTGTGAGGCTGAATGCGATGGAGGTGACGGCTGGGCAGCTGACTCAAAAAACACAGCCCCGGTATAAACAGTCACAAGGTCTGGCGAAACAGACAGAGTGTCTTTTCCACTCACCACAGCAACTCAGAAGTCTCGGGACCCGGCTGTGGCGATGGGCGTCGGCGGCGTGAACGTCGCTTCCTTCTCGGGGATAGCTCCGACCGGCCGGGTAATTCCACATCCGGCGGGCCGGGCCGCAGATTGCCCGGCGGGCAGTGCAAAACATTCACCACCGGGCTGGGTCGGGAAGCAGTAGCGGCTGGAGGTGAAGGTGCAGTTCTTTCAGAAGGAAGTCCTGTGCAAGCGGGTGAAGAGAGTCCAGTAGCCAGGGGTGAGCAGAAATTAGCTGCTGTAGCCTGGCTTCTACAGCGCGGTGAAATTCCTCTCCCTCACGTTCAAGCCACAGGTTAACCAACCTCGAAACAGAGTCAATCACTTCCTCCCGAAACTCCTGGGAAGGTGCGGATAATGCTGGGTCCATGTTTGGTCGGCTCGTACTGTCACGGCTGGGGCAGCAGTCGTGTTGTGGAATGAAAGGAGGACCCAAAATGCAGGCAGCCGACTGATGATATGAGTGAGGGTTTATTTACAGGTGACAGTGGCAGGAACAGGCAACGAATCATGAGACATACTAACGGAAACCTAAACTGGGAAAACTAAAGAGCAACTAGAAATCCTCAGGGCACGGGGTGAAAAGCAGAGAGATGCAGACTGACGGAGGATACCAAAAACGCAGAGATACACAGATGAACGCAGACGAGCCGACAATGAACACAGACCGACACCCACTAAATATACACACACAAGGTAATCGGGTAATCACACACAGGAGGGAAGAACAGCTGAACCCAATACACATGAGGTCCGGAGGAGACAATCTGAACACAATGACAACAGACACAGACTTTCAGAACAAAACAGGAAATCTAGAACCTAAACCGGACACAAGGGGGGAGGACACAGAATAACTAGAACAGAAGGACATAATCATAAAACACAAAACGCTGGGCCAACGACCCAGCACCATGACAGAGGGGAGAAGAGACGGTGAGAAAGGGGGGAAGAAAGAAAGAAAAACAAACAAAACACCTGGATCACCTGTATGGAGAAAAAAAAACAGAAGAGAAAGCAAACAAAAAAAGAGCAGCATAATAAACACAGCACCATCACAATAAACTAGCTAGCAGTAGATAACAGTAGATACTGAAAATAAACGATATTGTGCAGCACGCAAGATCGACAGTGCACAATGTGCTTTGAGGCAGCAGCCAAGAAAGGTGTAGTCGCGTCTGTGAACACCCGTGTGTACACCTGTGTGTACACCTGCGTGGATCAGCATGCTTGTATTCCAAAGGTTTCTCTATGTAGCGATCTGCTAGGGAGTGTGGGGAGCCATAGCCCCGTCCCCCAGGGCATTAAGCAGGTATGGAGGAGATCCAGGCCCCAGATATCCAGAGGCCCCAGAGTACAAGGACCCGAGGAGGACCACCAAAGGGGTGTGGTGAGGGGAGATAGGCCTCCGTACTTTGGAGGGCCTGCGATGTACCCAGAGAGGTTGAGTCTAAGACCCAACCTGACATATAGACACAGACAAACAGGCGCACGCGGACACAAACGTGCGTTCCCACCCCCATATACACAACCAAATACTCGGCACTCACCCAACGTGTAGACAGACACAAATAGACACTGCACAGAAAGTCGCACTCCCCAATCATACTCTATATCCCGGGTCCAGGTACCCTCGCCCCCAGAGGGGCAAGCCGCACCTAGACCCAGGAGATGTAACCCTTCTCTCTGGGGTGGAGGCAAGCGGACCACCTCCTTATCTGCAGTAGCAGGGAGGCCCCGCATCCCAGACCCCAATCTGACGGCTAACAGAACCGGGGTGAGTGAAGACCCCAAACCTCCCTACGCCCGCTCATATGTAGTGTTGCTGTGTGCTGTTCTAAAGTGCATTTAAAACACAGGAGAGCATGGTTCCTGCTTCCTCTCAGAGAGCAGCCCGGCTCCTCCCGAAAACCCTTAGTGTCTATGTGCATTTAAAAAGGCTACAGTCTTAAAGGGCTGTGCTTGTAACACTCTGCCTTCATATTAAATATATTTTTCATATTTTTTTACAACTATTTCTTCACATCAATATGCGGGCCGCAAGTAGAGGTGACGTGGGCCGCAAATGGCCCGCGGGCCGCGAGTTTGAGACCCCTGCAGTATACAGTGTACCAAAATGCTGTTTCACTCTAAGCCGCATGGTGCATTTATAAATATATAAAGGATATATCTCCAAGAGATATAAAATTAGGAATTATAAATGAATAACATGCTAAGTTTCAGTAAGACCTTAGTAGTGGTTTCCAGTATGATCCGCTGTTTTTGTTTACAGTTCCTGTTCAAACAGTGTTCTGCCACACAAAGGATGTCCTACAGTTGCCTCCATCCTGTAGACTGCTGCCATCTGTGGCCACAGTTGGCTGTCATGTCTGGAAGCTAACTTCACTACAAGCCACTGGAATCAACAATTTGTGCGATGGGCATGTCTGTGTCCTCTTACGAAGAATTGAACCTCTGCAAACTGTGGGGGAAACAGCTTGTTAAAGTTGTTTGCTCATTGCAGAGTGTGGATGAAACCTGATGTTAATTGAGGTCACCATAACAAGACAATAATCTAACTATAATGAGCAATATTAATACCAGGTTAATGACAAAACTATTTACCAATTGTGTGTGAGACAGTGAGTATAAAAAAAAGTTGTGTTGCGTTAACAGGTTTGGTTGAGAGAAAGAGGAGGCTCCTCATCTTGAAAACTGAAAGAGCTTGGTGAGAAGGTGGAGAAGGCCATGAGGACTCACATGCAGGACTCTGAATTAGGAAGCTTCACAAGCAATTTATTTACACAGTTCACCGAGCGTATACACAAATCTGCAGAAATAGTGCTATGTACAAAAGTGGGGTGATGGGGCTCCAGGGAAATCCAGGGAAACAGACTTTCGCTCTTCTTGCAACAATCCACACACATGATCAGGCTGTCTTTCTCCGACACTCACCACACGGGAAACGGGAAAACAGTCCTGGGAGTCTGTACACAGGGAAATGTTCGGTAGTTCAATGCTCAGAAACACGAAGGGAAAACTTAGCTGGCAACTTGATGACACTAACGCGAGTCAAACACAATGATCAAGTGAAGAACAGCAGTCATCGTCTGGCTTAAATGCTGGTTGCGTTAATAAGCCTCAGGTGCTTCCTCCTCCAAGGGGCGTGGGCCGAGGGCGTGAACCCCGGCGAGATACAGGAAGAGAGAGAAAGAGAGGAGGCGAGAGAGAGAGAGAGAGAGAGAGAGAGAGAGAGAGAGAGAGCGAGAGCGAGAGAGAAACAGCTGATGAGCGCCCTGCTGATCCCCCAGGCTGTGACAGTATCAATAATATACAAATCTTCAATGCTGTGAATGCCCCTGTCGTACCAAGTTTTGATAGTTTATCATTCCAGTCCTTTAGCCATAAAGGGATGGCATTAAGATTTGCCGCCCAATAATACGTGTGCAAGTTTGGCAGTGAAAGCCCACCTATGTGTTGGTCTTTCCATAAATTCTTTTCCTGTGTGAGGTGATTTATTATTCCATAAACAAGAAGAAAACATTCGATTTAATTACTTGAATAAAGTCTTGATGCATTCTCAATCATCCAGAAAAGTAAATCTCCAAAAGTTGATTCTGTTCATCTGGACGTAGCGTTTTGTGAGAGAAACGTTTCGTCACTCACCCAAGTGACTTCTTCAGCTGACTGCAGGTTTCCCCAATCTTATTAAGAGTACATTTGCATAATGACTGAAACCAGCCCACTGAAGGGACAATGGGCTGGGAGGTCAGTTCCTTCATCATAATTATGCAAATTCTCATGACCACTGATCAACAACCACTGACCAAAACCCACTGACCAAAGACCAAAAAAATCTAAATCTTGAGCCCATAAAAGAGGTCAAAGTAACAGAACTCTACTCAAGGTTGACAAAAAAACAATACTGATAACTCAAACAAGCTGACTGTTAGGTTTAATGTATGTATTGTAGGTTGCCATTTAGAAAGCTAGAATGCTTCTGTTTGCTATCTCGGTAACCTAAGCATATGACTACGTACATGACTTTGATAAGGGGAACAAGCAGCCTTGAGAAGAACAGATTCTACCAACAACAATCTGGGAGAGCTGCACTCCCATCATATAACCACACACAATGTATAATCACGCTTGCACAGCACAATCACACTTTGTATCTAGTTATAGTAATTTCTCATAGGTAATACAGCAACAAGCTTTATGAATATTCATGTGTATAACCAATAAAAACAACCTGCAGGGGGAAAGCAAGTTGAAGTGGGTTGGAGACAGCTGCTTCCCCCTCGCGAGTGAAAACTTGAGCTCTGTGTGACCTTGTTCCTGAGTGAGTTTCTGTTTTATCCAGCAGTATCAGGGGTAAAACTCTGACACTGACCTAACTAAACACGATGAAGGGGAAACTTAAATAGTGGCTGATTAGCCCACAAAAACACAAAAAGGGGTAAAAACACACAAAGCCTAACTGAAACTAACATAACAAACTAATTCTAAACCAAAACCAGTTATTCACTGTCCTTTAAATTAATTCCTATATTTAAAGACAGACAAATGTGAATCCAGTGTTATGTATAAGCCTCTACACTGATATTGCCACTGTGTGGCTGAAACTGCAGCCATCACACTGACAAAGAATATCCATGCCTCATCCCCATTAGAAAATTGAATGGACCACTTAAGAATATTGAGGAGGAGAGTAAAAACAACCATGGTCCAGAAGAGCTTGGTCGTTTTTACTCTCCTCCTCAATATTGAACCCTTAACAGACTCCATTAATTTTCAGTACACTCATAATGTCATGGTACAGAACCTGAATCATTGCTTTAAAACCTGGGCTGAAAGCAAAAAGCACTCAAAGTTTACCACAAATATTGGTGTTTAACCCGGTCAAAAGTTTTTTGTTGGTCTATAAAAATGAGACCAATATCTATGTCCAAAGAGCTAGAGATTTTCAAAATATCTTGAATTAAAGTGATATTATCACTTATTAGTCTGCTTGTTTGGTCTCCATGAATGACAGAAGCCATCATATCCCAAAGTTTAGTCCCCAAGGCTTTGGAAAGAATCTCACAGTCTGAACACAGAAAAGAGACTGGTTGCCAGTTTTTCAAATTGCATAGAGCTCCCTTCTTTGGTAGCAGAGTAATGACCACTCTTCTACAGCTCAGAGGCAGAAAGCCCCTATGCAGACTATTCGTGATAACCTCCAGCAAATCCTCATCCATCACCGACCAAAAAGATCTGTAAAATTCGACAGGAAGACCATCTATGCCAGTGTGATGCCTGTTGTACTCCTTAGCATCTAACATCCTCTTCAACTTTTCTACCTTAGTGAACATAATGATGTCGGGCCAGGTAGGATCCAGAAGAGAAGGAAGTATTAGCACTGTGGTGCAAAGCTGAGCTGAGCTGTTCTGTAACCACTCTGAAGGGGGATAGATCTATAGTCAAGAAGAGCCAGATAGGAATCCCTGGCTTTTTTAACAGTTTGAACAGCCAATACCAATACTCTTTGGAAACCTTGGACTGCTGGTGAGATGCTTCAATCTATATGATCCATGACCCATATGTAACTGCAAAAATGCCAAAGAGATGTCATGAAAACTGAGGGCCATTATCTTCCAAATGACTTCCAAAATACCATGGTTTGCAAAAATAGACCTTAGATGTACAATGGCATTTAAACACAATATATAATCATATATAATGTAATGTGTAAAGACTTATATCAAATGATAAAAATAGATTTTACAGCGTCACACCAACAGTCACAGGACATGCTTTGACCTTTTTCCATTAAATGTAAATACCTGAATCAGTCACAAAATTATTGTCAACTGCCATAAATTATTCATAATTATCTGCCCATACTGACCATGGAACACCAGTATGATGAAACTTAAGACTATAGTTTATGAAAAGTTGAATGAGTTGTTATAAAAATTACAAATGGATAAATTCATGGAAGATGATATGCTTTATCTAAAACATGAGTAAAGATGATTTGGTAATGTGACTTTAAGTTTGTACAACAAATTAATTTATGTTCTGACTAAGCTATTGCAACCTTTGAAATAAGATCTCAAAGGATTATTTACACTCATGAAAACTTCTTTTTCCATATGACTATCCAGTTGCTGAGTTTGCAGGCAGTTTTTTTTTTTTCTCGTATGTGCATCGAGACTTGGTGAGGGATGGTGAAGGAGCTCAGACCCTGGTTCAGCCCGGAGAATTGTGGAGTTAAAATGTATTCATGGTGAAATTTACGAATATCCTACGAATGGGTCTATATGGTTCTGTGCGGCCTACACACAGTTTAATGCTTATCCTATGCCCTGAATTGACGAGCTCCGGGACTGATTGGGCACTGCTCTTTTTTCACAACACTAGATTTGACCAAGGGATACTGGCAAATTAACTAGTCTCCAGAGTCTAAGGAAAAAATGACCTTCTACATCTTGTATGGCTTTTGCCAATTCATTTTCAGCTCTGCTTGTTCAGAGCCAGGCCACTTTCCACTTTCTCATGTACAGGGTGCTGCAACCGCACATGCATGTGCTGCTGCCTACTTGTATGACATTATCAAAGACAATGACACCTGGTCGGCGCATGTACAGATGATGGCCATGATGCAGGAGTCTCTGAGGCAAGCGGGGCTCTTGGCTGCCCCCAAAAAGTGTGCTTTGGACATACGGAGGTACAGTATTTGGTGTACCACTTGGGGATGGGCAGGTGCACCCTCAAACAGGAAAGACAGCGGCAATCGAATCCTGCCAGACCCCCAAAACCAAAAACAGAGGTGAGGCGGTTTTGGGGGGCTGGTCAGCTGCTATCACTTTATTTACTGACCAGCCCCCTTACCTACCTGTTTTGTCAGCAAAAGGATCAACTGTCAGGGTCCTGGGTCTGAGCGACCCAGGATCCCTGATCAGTTATGGACTAATATTATAATATATATTTTGTATTGCTGTCCCTCGTTATCCCTGCTTGTATGTGTGTGTGTGTATGTGTTTCTGCGGGCGCCTTCAGGCCTGGTGGGTGTGGCCTTGCTGGCGGACTGGCCACACCCGAGCTGGTCTGTTTGTGAGTGTGAGCTTACCAAGTGAACTGAGGGTACTAACTACTGCCTCTATTTTCCCAGGAAGGATTGCTGGATGAGAGGGCAGCAGACACAGAGTGCACTGGCACTAGGGAGCAGGCACATGGGCACAAACACTGGGAGAAGACACGGAGTGGAAGTCGGGAGCACACGGGGATGTATTATTGTTGTGTATCAGTTCCATCACTGTAAATAAACGCACTGCTTGTACATAGAGCACCGCGCCTGGGTCCTCCTTCTCCACACCCCCCACGGTTTGCCATGCCGAACCGTGACATCAACTGTGTACAGCAAGAAGTTGTCTGAGCGAAAGAGTGCTTGGCGATCCAGGGGGTGACCAACATTCAAGTTCAAGATAGAGAGAGAGTTACCTCCTATTAGTATTGTTACCTCCTATTAGTTAGAAGGGACAGTGTGTTTGAGTGTGTATGCATATGGGTGTTTGTGTCCATAGGCTGGTGGATACTGATGTCTCTGTACCAGATGGCCTTTCAAACCTCTGCTCAGACCATTCCAGTGCATTAATAATGTCACTGCCTTAATTGCATTGGTATCCAGCTCTGCAATTGTTCAAGTTCAAGGTGATCAGTGGGTGTGTGTGTGTGTGTGTGTGTGTGGCACGGTGTGATTTATGGCTGAGCTGCAGGGGAGGTGTGGAGGGTTCAGCGGAAGTGCCAGGTCATGCTGCCTATTATCAATTAAACACATCTCCCTTAATTTGTCTCAATATTACTCTAGGAAAGTCTACCTGACTAGGTAGAGTTAAACTGAGTGTATGGAGTCCTGTGGGGGGTTCTGCCATAACCATCTTGTTACACTAGTATGTAAGTAATCAAAAGACCTCATCATCATCAACCCACTGTCATGGTCCTGGGTCGTTGACCCAGCGTTTTGTGTTTTGTGATCATTTTCCTCTGTTCTAGTTCTTCGGTGCCCTCCCCCCTTGTGTCCGGTTCAGGTTCTAGATTTCCTGTTTTGTTCTGAAAGTCTGTGTCTGTTGTCATTGTGTTCAGCTTGTCTCCTCCGGTCCTCATGTGTATTGGGTTCAGCTGTTCTTCCCTCCTGTGTGTGATTACCCGATTACCTTGTGTGTGTATATTTAGTGGGTGTCGGTCTGTGTTCATTGTCGGCTCGTCTGCGTTCTATGGTGTTCCGTTCCTGTCTCTGCCCCACACCCCTTTTGTATGCTCTCAGGTTTGTCATTTAGTTCTGCCAGTTTAGGTTTCTTCAGTTGTTTTCTCATGCTTCGTTGTCTGTTCTGCCACTGTCACCTGTAAATAAACCCTCACTCATATCATCAGTCGGCTGCCTGCATTTTGGGTCCTCCTTTCCTCCAACACCACACGGCTCACCCCGCCAGCCGTGACAGTACAAGCCGACCAAACATGGACCCAGCAGCATCCGCACCTTCCCAGGAGTTTCGGGAGGAAGTAATCGACTCCGTTTCAAGGTTGGTCAACCTGTGGCTCGAACGTGGAGAGGGAGAGGAGTTTCACCGCGCTGTAGAAGCCAGGCTACAGTAGCTAATTTCTTCTCACTCCTGGCTACTGGACTCTCTTCACCCGCTCGCACAAGACTTCATTCTTAATGAGCTTCACCTCCAGCCGCTACCGCTTCCCAACCCAGCCCGGCGGTGAAGGTTTTGCCCGGCCCGCCGGAGGTTTTGCCCGGCCCGCCGGAGCAGTCGGCAGGGAGGAAGTGACGATCACGCCGTCAGCGCGTCACCCCACAGCCGGATATTAGGACTTCAGAACTGCCGGCTGTGGTGAGTGAGAAGGACCCTTTTTTGGACTGTGGGACAGTTTATTCAGGGGCCTTGTTTTGTGCAGCAGATGACAAGGAGAACTGTTTGTTGCCTGTTCATTCTCCTGCTCAGCTGTCTTTACCCCAGTTAGCTTCCCAGCCAGAAGCTCAGTTAACTGCCCAGCCGTCACCTCCATCTCATTCAGCCTCACTACCCATAGCCCAGTTACAGTCACAGTCAGACTTATTAGACACCATGTTACAGTCCATAGCCCAGTCAATAGCTCAGTTGGTAGGAGACTCATCAGCCTTATTATCAGCTCAGCCATCGTCTTCACCAACTCCTCCTGTACAACAAGTTGAGTCAATCCAACCCGAAAAGAACTACACTGAACAAAAATATAAACGCAACACTTTTGTTTTTGCTCCCATTCCCCATGGGATGGACGTAGAGACCTAAAATCCATTCCAGATACACAATATAACCATCCCTCCCAAACAGTGGTCACAAATCAGTCCAAATGTGTAGTAGTAGTGGGCACATCTGCTATATTGAGATAATCCATCCCACCTCACAGGTGTGCCACATCAGGATGCTGATCTGACATCATGAGTAGTGCACAGGTGTACCTCAGACTGCCCACAACAAAAGGCCACCCTGGAATGTGCAGTTTTTTGCGCTATTGGGGGTCTGGGGACCCAGAAGCGGTCAGTATCTGGTGTGACCACCATTTGCCTCATGCAGTGCAACACATCGTCGCATGGAGTCTATCAGATTGTCAATTGTGGCCTGTGGAATGTTGGTCCACTCCACTTCAATGGCTGTGCGAGGTTGTTGGATATTCGTGGGAACTGGTACACGCTGTCGTATATGCCGGTCAAGCACATCCCGAACATGCTCAAAGGGTGACATGTCCGGTGAGTATGCTGGCCATGCAAGAACTGAGACATTCTCAGCTGCCATCTGCCCTGAACAATGTGAACCATGATTCATCCGTGAAGCGCACACCTCTCCAACGTGCCAGATGCCATCGAATGTGAGCATTTGCCCACACAAGTCTGTTACGGCGACGAGCTGGAGTCAGGTCAAGACCCCGATGAGGACGACGGGCATGCAGTTGAGCGTCCCTGAGACGGTTTCTGACAGTTTGTGCAGAAATTGTTTGGTTGTGCAAACCAATTGTTCCAGCAGCTGTCTGGGTGGCTGGTCTCAGACGATCTTGGAGGTGAACCTGCTGGATGTGGAGGTCCTGGGCTGGTGTGGTTACACGAGGTCTGCGGTTGTGAGGCCGGTTGGATGTGCTGCCATATTCTCTGAAACGCCTGTGGAGACGGCTTATGGTTGAGAAATGAACATTCAATGCGCGGGCGACAGATCTGGTTGACATTCCTGCTGTCAGCATGCCAATTGCACGCTCCCTCATTGCTTGTGGCATCTGTGGCATTTTGCTGTGAGACAAAACTGCACATTCCAGGGTGGCCTTTTGTTGTGGGCAGTCTGAGGTACACCTGTGCACTACTCATGATGTCAGATCAGCATCCTGATGTGGCACACCTGTGAGGTGGGATGGATTATCTCAATATAGCAGATGTGCCCACTACCACACATTTGGACTGATTTGTGACCACTGTTTGGGAGGGATGGTTATACTGTGTATCTGGAATGAATTTTAGGTCTCTACGTCCATCCCATGGGGAATGGGAGCAAAAACAAAAGTGTTGCGTTTATATTTTTGTTCAGTGTATTTTTCAACTGTTCATTCCAAGCAGAGAGACAAACCACCCAATATTGTAATCAGTCCTCAAAAGCTGGCCAGTTCAGAGACTGTGAGTGTGACTCTGGACCCCTGGAGGTTAAGAAGCCAGCTGAGGACTGCACCCGGCTGTCGCTGCCTGAGCTGAGTCAATGCTCTGTGCAGCTGCAGGCTGCTTTGTGTTTGCCAGAGGCCCGTGCGCCTGCTGGCTCTGATCCATCCCTGCCAGAGGCCCGTGCGCCTGCTGGCTCTGATCCGTCCCTGCCAGAGGCCCGTGCGCCTACTGGCTCTGATCCGTTCCTGCCAGAGGCCTGTGTGCCTGCTGGTTCAGCCCTGCGTGTGCCAGGGGCCCCTGTGCCCGCTGGTTCAGTGACTATTTCCGCTGGGGGTTCTGGAGAGCCCGGCCAGCACTTTCCTGTCTCCGCTGGAGGGTCCGAGGGGCCCATTCAGCCGCCTGTCTCCGCTGGAGGGTCCGAGGGGCCGGTTCAGCCGCCTGTCTCGTCAGCTGGAGGGCCCGAGGAGCCCGTCCAGCCTCCTGCCTCGTCAGCTGGAGGGCCCGAGGAGCCCGTCCAGCTGCCAGCTGCAGCCTCATCATCCTCGCCGGCTTCAGCTTCATCTTCGCCTGGTCCGGCATCTGCATCCTCAGCGTCGCCTGGTCCGGCTTCAGCATCCTCAGCGTCGCCTGGTCCGGCTTCAGCATCCTCAGCGTCGCCTGGTCCAGCCTCTGCTTCTGCCTCGCCTGGTCCGGCCTCTGCTTCTGCCTCGCCTGGTCCGGCATCTGCATCCTCAGCGTCGCCTGGTCCGGCCTCTGCTTCTGCCTCGCCTGGTCCGGCATCTGCATCCTCAGCGTCACCCGGTCCGGCTTCAGCATCCTCAGCGTCGCCTGGTCCGGCCTCTGCTTCTGCCTCGCCTTGTCCGGCCTCTGCTTCTGCCTCGCCTGGTCCGGCCTCTGCTTCTGCAGGGGCCACGCAGCCTTTGGGTCCCGAACCGCCGCCTCGACATCGGCGGTCATCTGCCAGGCCGCTAGTTGGGCGTCATCGTCGATATGGACGACCTTCCAGACGCCGCCGCTGCCTTCCGCGTGGCCGGCCTCCAGACTTGTGTCACTGCCGCCGTTGCTGTCCGCACGGTCGGCCGCCTGAACTGTTTCCTTGTCGCCGCCATTGCTGTCCGCACGGTCGGCCGCCTGAACGGTTTCCCCGTCGCCGCCGCTGTCGTGTGCACGGTCGGCCCCCTGAACTGTTTCCACTTCGCCACCGCTGCCTTCCGTGCAGTCTGCTTTTGGATCTGTGTCGCCAACGCGGCCGGCCTCAGACGATGAATCGTCCTGGACTTCTGAGTTGTCAGCCTCCAGGCCGGCCTCCTGAACTGTGTTTTGTTATTGAACTCCAGCATGTGTGTTTGTGTTTTGGACAATTCACTTGGTTCGCTGGAGCTTGTTTTTGTTCGGTGTTGGTCAGTCAAAAACAAAGGAAGTTGCAATCTCATCAAAAATCAGCGATACAGGTCACACAGAAAAAGACCACAAATACAGACACCTGCAGAAACACTGGCAATGACACTGCCAACCACAGGTGCCATAATACCCAATTAACTGGTATTTGTAATATAGACTAACACTACATTAGATCAGCTTAATATAATGAACTAACTAGAACTAACTAACAAACTTTATAAATTACAAATTTGTTCCATTTATTCCGCCCTAGTCCGTGGGTGAGAGAGTTCCTCCCAATGTATGGTTTTCATGCTGGTGTTGCTTCAGCCCCTGGCTCTTTCGAGCACTACACATCTGATGCAAACGTCAAAAGATTTAAGATTTATCAGAAATAAGTACAGTATCATAGCAAACAGACTGCATGAAAGTGCCAATGAAACCTTGTCTTGTCAAAAAACTAATAGCAGACTGATTGCATGTTGTTGGACTTGTTTTCCCATTTCATCATTGGACCCAATACAGTCATTTTTACCAGAAAAGTTAAAGCAAATGGATATGAAGAAATAGTTGGTTAACAAAGTTGCTGTTCTAGCCCTGTACCATCAGCATCTGTGGTAAATACACTTAAAAAAAAAAGAGAGAATTACCTCCGATTAGTATTATTAAAAAAGAATATGGTTTGAAGCTGATTAATAATTGTGACCCTTGTGTATTAAGAAGATATTAAACCATGACAACTTCTGTAGTGACAAGCTGTAGGACTGGTTTTAATAGTTCAAATAAAGAAGACATTAATACGCTTTGCGTGACATAGTGAGTCTGACAAAGTGGAAGTGCCGATTGTGCGCAAAGAAATAGGAGGGACAGTGTGTTTGTGTGCGCGTGTGTGTACGTGAGTGAAGACGAGGGGATTGGAGTGGGGGTTGATAAATCCACCCTACGGCTCTGATCACAGAGCAGCAGGAGCTGGACATGCCTAATGGAGATACAGAAAGTGCCCGCGCTTTGTTTTCCACAATTTCTCAACAGCTCCTGCAGAAAGCCGACACTTCATTGGTCGAAAGCCGTGCTGCTGAACATTGTGTTCTCCTGTATCTCTCTGCTCACTGCTGCTCTAAACCTTCTCGTCATCATTTCAGTCTCCCACTTCAGGCACAGATGATTTTTTTTATTGACAATAATGAAATGCAACTGATAAATATCTCTGTTTTTAATTTTTACTTTCGTTTTGTTAGATAAATAAATATCTTTGTCTCAGTTATCACTGTTAAGTTGAATAGGCTTCTTCATGTCTTAATAATGAAACATTTTCACTAAGATGGTTTTAACATGATTGACAAAACATTTTCAGTGCAGCTGTCAGCAGTCTTATTTTCATCCTAATCTTACACTTCAGACACTTCAAACTGAAATTGCTTAGTGATGAGTGGAATCAATTTTGCATGTTCTTGGTGTATTTTAATCACAACTGAAATATTTTATTTGCCTCGATTGAATCATGCCTTATTAATAGGACTTTTTCACTGATGGAATTTTTACTGAAGACCTTTTGAAATGATGAATTACTTTTTTTTTTCTCTTTGTAGGAAACTTCACACACCAAGTAACATCGTCCTCCTCTCTCTGGCTGTCTCAGACTTTCTTGTGGGTCTTCTGTTGATGCCAGCAGAAATATTAAGAAGCACGACCTGTTGGGTACTTGGTGATCTTATGTGTTCTGTTTATTGGTATCTGATGGGCAACATTATCTGTGCTTCAATAGGGAACATAGTTCTAATATCAGTTGATCGTTATGTGGCTATTTGTGACCCCTTGCATTACCGCACCAGAATTACTGTGAAACGAACCAAACTCAGTGTGTGCTTATGTTGGTTTTATGCTATTTTCTACTGGAGTCTTTATATAAAGAATATCCTGATTGAACCGGGCAGGTATAATTCCTGCTACGGAGAGTGTATGTTTGTCAGCAGTGATATTGCAGGGATTATTGACCTTATTTTAGCTTTTATTGTTCCACTTTCTGTCATCATAGTTCTTTATATGAGAGTATTTGTGGCGGCTGTGTCCCAAGCTCGTGCCATGCGCTCTCATGTTACATCTGTCACACTTCAGCATTCAAGCAATCAAGCAAAGAAATCTGAGCTGAAAGCAGCCAGGACTCTGGGGGTTCTTGTAGTTGTGTTTCTATTATGTTACTCTCCATTTTACTGCTATTATCTTGCTGAAGAAAATGTGGTCAATGATCCATCTGCATCTACTGTTATCATTATTTTTTACATTAACTCTTGTCTAAACCCTTTGATCTATGCCTTGTTTTACCCCTGGTTTAGAAATGCTGTTAAACTTATTGTCACTCTGCAGGTCTTCAAGCATAACTCCTGTGAGGCCAACATACTATAAAAGACTCTGAACTCTTCTCCAACTAATTTTTGTCATTATTTTCAGCTGTTAGATTTTTTTGGTTTGTAAGCACCATTTTATGTCAGTCATATATAGGGATGGGTACCGGTGTCCGGTGCCATGATGGCACCGGTTCTGACATAAACGGTAGTAACCAGACCGAAAAGCAGCGCACATTTCGGTGCTTTATTTCGGTGCTTTTTTTTCCTGAGCTGTGATACACTTTAGATTCTAGCCAATCATTTTACGTTTCCGAGGATAGTAGGCGGGGCCAGGTACGTACGTTCTTTTAGAGCAGAGCTACAGATTAAAAATGTCCAAGGCGAAGCGGTTAAAAGTCTGGCTGTACTTCATAGCAAAATATGCAAACTCAGCAGCCTGCAACAAGTGCTTTAAGCTGATACTGTGATACTGTCAAAGGAGGTAACACCTGAAATCCGATGAAACACCTGGCGACGCATAGCGTTTTTTTTAAAAGCCGAGAAATGCGCCGTATTTGATAGCTTGCTGCGAGACCTCACACCGAGCACATCTACTGCGGGTGGGTTGCCTGTTATGCAACATCCCCCAAAAACACGAAGAGGAGAGTCCTGGCCCCTAGCCCTGCCAGTGTAGCAGAAATGATGACGGATGATGATGGCAGCAGCAGCCGTTCTTCTCTGCGTGAGTAGGCTAACCACGTTATTACATTAATGCATGTAAGGTGAACTAGCAAACATCATCATAGCTACATGCGGCTGTCTTCTTGTTTGATGGCAGATACTCTCTTCACCCTGGCTAAAAAGGCTAAAATGACCAAAGAAAAAGTGGAAAACAGTTAAACATGAGAGGTTTAGGACAAAGTTTGTGTTTTTTCCATTGTTTAAGCACTGCTTCCAGCCAAGAGTGATACCATATATGCCCCATAGCTGCAGAAAAAGCTAACATTGTTATATTTTTACAAAAAACAGCTGAACATGAGAGGTTTTTGGACCAATTTTGTGTTCTCCATTCTTTAAGCACCGGTTTGAGCACCGTTTGAGCACCGGCACCGTTTCAAAAGTACCGATTTGGCACCGGTATCGGATAAAACCTAAACGATACCCATCTCTAGTCATATATATATAGAAACTTAGCAAGCAGTTTGCTAACTGTAGCATGGGAGATGGGTGGTCTCGTAGGGTGTCTTGCATTGAAATCTGCTGCAATGACCCGGTTACTGCGTTCACCAGATATCAACACAATTTCGATCCGCTCCTCATGTGTTAACCTCTTCGACATGTCAATGGCTGTGAACAAAGAGACACTTGTAAATAACTCATGAAAGAATAAACTTACGTTGAAACCAAGCGCACCGTTGTTTTTCTTGTGACATTACCAATAAGTTTGATGTGTCACATGGCCCTCTTCCTATTGAAAAAACAAAAGTTGTATCCAAGATGGCCGACTTCTAAATGGCCACCATGGTCACCACCCATCTTAAGGAGTTTGCCCCCTCACATATACTAATGTGCCACAAACAGGACTTTAATATCACCAACCATTCCCATGTTATTACGGTGTACCGTATAAATGGCCCACCCTGTACATACATTCAGCAACCACTTTATCAGTTACACTTTACTCCAGTGCTCGCCACAATAATCCATATTTCTAATTAGCCTTTCTCATCAGCACCAATTCAATTTAATTCGATTTTATTTATATAGCGCCAAATCACAACATAGGCGCTTCATATTGTACAGTAGATCCTACAATAATAGATACTGAGAAAAACCCAACAATCATATGGCCCCCTATGAGCAAGCACTTGGGCGACAGTGGGAAGGAAAAACTCCCTTTTAACAGGAAGAAACCTCCAGCAGAACCAGGCTCAGGGAGGAGCAGTCATCTGCTGCGACCGCTTGGGGTGAGAGAAGGAAAACAGAATAAAAGACATGCTGTGGAACAGAGCCCAAGATTAATAGCAGGTACAATTCAATACAGAGAGGTCTATTAACACATAGTGAGTGAGAAAGGTGACTGGAAAGGAAAAACTCATCATGGTAATCCCCCAGCAGCCTACAGGGAGTGCAGAATTATTAGGCAAGTTGTATTTTTGAGAAATAATTTTATTATTGAACAACAACCATGTTCTCAATGAACCCAAAAAACTCATTAATATCAAAGCTGAATGTTTTTGGAAGTAGTTTTTAGTTTGTTTTTAGTTTTAGCTATTTTAGGGGGATATCTGTGTGTGCAGGTGACTATTACTGTGCATAATTATTAGGCAACTTAACAAAAAACAAATATATACCCATTTCAATTATTTATTTTTACCAGTGAAACCAATATAACATCTCCACATTCACAAATATACATTTCTGACATTCAAAAACAAAACAAAAACAAATCAGCGACCAATATAGCCACCTTTCTTTGCAAGGACACACTGTAAAACCTAATAAGTTCACAGAACTCAAAAATTGTTGTGTAACAGATTACACAATTTTTTAGTGATGTTTTTAAAAGTTTTAAGTTTAACTAAAAATTATAGTTGCAGTTGCCTTAAATTACCTCAATGTTAACTCATAAATGTTGATATTCCTCAACTTATAATTAGGGAGTAATAAACTCAAAATGTTCAATATTTTTCAACTTAATTAAAAAAATAATTAATTAATGACGCTGGCCAAATCTTCCCCGCATCAAGGTAAATTCAAGATGGCTGACACAGCTTTCCTGAAGGAGCGACAAGACTCCACCCACCAGAACGTCACTAATATATGCTTCTTAAACTTTTTGAGCGTTCCAAAAAAATTAGCTAAAAAATATTGAGCCCTGTTGAATTAAAGCTGCATAAAAGCCAACAGAGCTCAATACTTTATAGTTTGCTCAACTACAAAACGACATTTGAGTGTTATGAGCTTATTAGTTATGAGCTAGAACAACTGTTAGGGATTACAGTGCACTCAAAAGCCTGCCATCCATGGATTCTGTCAGTGTTTTGATCTGTTCACCATCAACATTGCGTGCAGCAGCAACCACAGCCTCCCAGACACTGTTCAGAGAGGTGTACTGTTTTCCCTCCTTGTAAATCTCACATTTGATGATGGACCACAGGTTCTCAATGGGGTTCAGATCAGGTGAACAAGGTGGCCATGTCATTAGTTTTTCTTCTTTTATACCCTTTCTTGCCAGCCACGCTGTGGAGTACTTGGACGCGTGTGATGGAGCATTGTCCTGCATGAAAATCATGTTTTTCTTGAAGGATGCAGACTTCTTCCTGTACCACTGCTTGAAGAAGGTGTCTTCCAGAAACTGGCAGTAGGACTGGGAGTTGAGCTTGACTCCATCCTCAACCCGAAAAGGCCCCACAAGCTCATCTTTGATGATACCAGCCCAAACCAGTACTCCACCTCCACCTTGCTGGCGTCTGAGTCGGACTGGAGCTCTCTGCCCTTTACCAATCCAGCCACGGGCCCATCAAGACTCACTCTCATTTCATCAATCCATAAAACCTTAGAAAAACCAGTCTTGAGATATTTCTTGACCCAGTCTTGACGTTTCAGCTTGTGTGTCTTGTTCAGTGGTGGTCGTCTTTCAGCCTTTCTTACCTTGGCCATGTCTCTGAGTATTGCACACCTTGTGCTTTTGGGCACTCCAGTGATGTTGCAGCTCTGAAATATGGCCAAACTGGTGGCAAGTGGCATCTTGGCAGCTGCACGCTTGACTTTTCTCAGTTCATGGGCAGTTATTTTGCGCCTTGGTTTTTCCACACGCTTCTTGCGACCCTGTTGACTATTTTGAATGAAACGCTTGATTGTTCGATGATCACGCTTCAGAAGCTTTGCAATTTTGAGACTGCTGCATCCCTCTGCAAGATATCTCACTATTTTTGACTTTTCTGAGCCTGCCAAGTCCTTCTTTTGACCCATTTTGCCAAAGGAAAGGACGTTGCCTAATAATTATGCACACCTGATATAGGGTGTTGATGTCATTAGACCACACCCCTTCTCATTACAGAGATGCACATCACCTAATATGCTTAATTGGTAGTAGGCTTTCGAGCCTATACAGCTTGGAGTAAGACAACATGCATGAAGAGGATGATGTGGACAAAATACTCATTTGCCTAATAATTCTGCACTCCCTGTATAACTATTGCAGGGTAACTAAGGGAGGATTCAGGGTCACCTGATCCAGCCCTAACTATATGCAAAAAGGAAAGTTTTAAGCCTAATTTTAAAAGTAGAGATAGTCAAAGCATTTAGGCATGTCGATATAATCAAGGTGGTGCCTGCTGGAGGTCAAACCGAGGATCAAAAAATGAAAAAAAGATGAGTAAATGTGGCATAATTGTTGATGTCAAACCAGTGGATCTGAGTATTTCAGAGACATACTGATGTACTGAGATTTTTCTGCACAAACATCTCCAGAGTTTATGGAGTGGTCTGAAATGAGAAAATTATTCAGTGTGCTGTAGTTTTCTGGGTTGAAATCCTTTGTTGATGTCAGAGGAGAATGGCTAGACTACTTCAAGCTGATAGGAAGGCAACAGAACCCAAAATAACCACTTATTACAAACAAACAACTAAGATCATGAAACTGAAGCTATATTTTGCACAAAAAGTGTCAGACGGATTCGTGCTGTGGTTACAATGACGCAGACGCTGTACCAGTCTGAAGGGTGAAGAGACAGTTAAACATAAAAGTGAATCTCTTGATTTACCGGTCGATCTCTGTCCCCACCCTAACCTATGGTCACAAAGTTTAGGTAGTGACCAAAAGAATGAGATCATGGATACAAGCAGCGGAAATAAGCTTTCTCTGAAGGATGGCTGGTTTCTTTCTCCCTTAGAGATAGGGTGAGGAGTTCAGCCATCCAGGAGGGGCTGAGAGTAGAGCTGCTACTTCTCCACATCGAAAGGAGCCAGTTGAGGTGGTTCAAGCATCTGATAATGATGCATCCCACGCACATTCTGTGTTAGGTGTTTGTGGAAGCAGGTTTCTTTTCTGTTGTGTTAATCACATCAGGGATGTAAGTCCTTAGGTGACGGCCAAGCAGAAAACGAGGTAATAATTCTCTCTGCAAGGGAGAAGGTATAGCCCCCCCCCCCCTCCCCAAGAGGGGCCAACATGTAAGAGTTTGTGGAATGTTCTTTGTCTCTGTCTCTGTGTATAAGATGTAAGGGCGGTGGCCACAATTCAGAGATGGTCCTAGTGTTTCACTGGGATGCTCTCTCCTGGACAAGCTGGAGGAGTTGGTTGGTGAGAGGGAGGTCTGGGGTTCTCTCTTTAGGCTGCTGCCCCTGCCAGCCACCGATAAGTGGAAGAAGATGGATGGATTGATGCAAAACTGTTCACGAAGTGAAAGATATCGAGCTACATTCCAAGTCATACTAAACTTTTTTTTTATCCCTTTTGAAGGCAATTTGATCCATAGTGTAGTGATTTATATGTTTAACTGTCAAGCAAACAATCCCTGGTTCAAGCTTGAGAGAAAACGTAAATCCTTTGAGGGTTATGTCATGAAGGGTGTCTAGTGTAAAAATCTGCCGAATCAACTCTATAATGAATGGTTAATGTGGGTAATGTAGTTAAGAGTAGCTTTTTTTTTTTTTTTCTTTCAAAATTTCTAGACTACACCTAATACCACTAGGTAGCAATAATGTACCAATGGGCAATAGGCCCTGCACTTTGAGTGGTCTGTCCACAGTGTTTCCAAATGGGACCCAAAGGGACAAGTTCGGAAGACAGACAGACATGTCTGTCTTCATGCATGTGCTAATATTGGTCAATTTTGTCAGCAATTCTTAGCCTTGTTCTGTTTTCTATAGCAGTGTGTTTGCAACAGATAATCCAATTCAACTAGGCAGATGTAATCCCTGCTAGAGAGAATGTGTGATTCTCATACGCTGCATTACTGGGACTATTTTTTAACCTTGGTTGTTCCATTTACTCTTATATTATAAGGGATATGGGTTACAGCCATTCCTCTAACACCATTTGCATATAATGTTGTTTTTTGCACAGTCAAAGGAGCATTCAAGAAACATTTCACTGTGTGTTGTGCTCGTATGACTATGCATGTGATAAATAAAGAATTTTCTGGGATGCTTAGGACTCATATTGCACTGCTGAAAATAGTTTATTTTGATGCATATGCTGTTTTTTTTTTTGCAAATTTGCATTATAATATTTATTTTCGTTTTTGCTGCAGTATATAAAAATTGGTGTATTTCAGAAATAATAATATGAAGACACTTAAAATAAATTTCCTGTGGTGGGAAACTATTTTGTGCAACTTTTTTGTATTTACAGTTTTGAGGGATAAGCCTCTTAAATTTCTCTAACTAGAAATATATGTTAAAAAAAAACAATTTTAATTCTTTTTGTAGTTTATTGCACTTTGTTGCAATTTATGTAAGTACTATGCACTTAATGCAGACATATTATTAAAATTTGGGCTATAATGGTTGTACTGATGTATATCAACTTGAAATGCTCCCAAAAATGGCTCCACAACATGTAAAAATATAATATGAGCTCTGGCGAACTTGGTTCTATGGTAAGCCCAGGTTAGGCCTGGAAGTATCCCCACAGTAGCAGCTAGGTGCAGTTTAGGACATAATGGCTTCCGGGTAGCTATGCTATGGGGACGTGAAAGGGATTGCTCGTTGTGGCATTTGACTGTATGGCGCACTTTGTTATATTTTCGCTTGGGTGATACTTTTATTTATTCACATCATGTAAAATGTAATAAATAAATTATAAAATACAAAAACCAACTATTTGCATTTCAACTCCTAACTATTTAAATTTCAGCTTTTTCCTTTTAAACAAATTTAAAGTGAAACAACACAAAACACTGCAAACCACAACACAATAAAATATAAATTAAAATATGCAAAGCAAAAAGATGCACATTCTCTGTCATATGGGCTTGCATGAATAAAGTTTCTGAGTCCTTTATCATCTGCAACTGAAAATAGTTGTGGATGATTACTGGCATAAGTAATTTGAATGCTAGTGTTCGTGGAATTGAAGTGGTCAAAAATGCTTTTTTTCCCCTCTGTAATTAATGCAGTAGATTACCACATGGGCCCATTTCCTGATTTAAAGCAGTTTACTGGAGCAGGGTTCATAGTCTTTTTATAGTATGTTGGCCTCACAGGAGTTATGCTTGAATATCTGCAATGTGATAATAAGTTTAACAGCATTTCTAAACCAGGGGTAAAACAGGGCATAGATCAAAGGGTTTATACAAGAGTTAAAATAAAAGATAAAGATCACAAAAGATGTAGCTGGATCATTGACAGCATTTTTATCAGTGAGAGAGTAGCAATAAAATGGACAGTAGCATGACAGAAACACAACTACAAGAACCCCCAGAGTCCTGGCTGCTTTCAGCTCAGATTTGTTTGTTTGATTCAATGAACGCTGAAGTGTGACAGCCGTAACATGAGAGCGCATGGCACGAGCCTGAGACACAGCCACCACAAATACTCTTGTATACAGAACTATGATGACAGAAACTGGAAGAATAAAAAATAAAATAAGGTCAACCATTCCAGCAAAATCACTGATGACAAGCACACACTCACCATAACAGGAATTATACCTGCCTGGTTCAATCAGCATTTCTTGCGTATAAAGACTGCAGTAGAAAGTTGAATAAAACCAACACAGACAAACACTGAGTTTGACTCTTGCCACAGTAATTCTCGTGGAGTAATGCAGAGGGTCACAAATAGCCACATAACGGTCAATTGATATAAGAACTATGTTCCCTATTGAAGCACAGGTAATGTTTACAGTCAGAAAAAAATAAACAGAACACATAAGATCACCAAGTACCCAGCACGTCATGCTTCTAAGGATTTCTGCTGGCATCAGCAAGAGACCCATGAGAAAGTCTGAGACAGCAAGAGAGAGCAGGAGGATGTTGCTGGGTGTGTGAAGCTTCCTGAAATAGAACAAAAAAGAATATATTAGTAATTTTAAAATGTAAAAAGGTCCATTATTAAGACTGTAAGACAAAGACATTAAGGTGTATAAAAATTAAATATTGTGGTTTAAATTGACCAAGAATGTGCCAAATTAATTTCAATTTAGATAATAAATCATGGTGTTAAACTTTTTAAATGAAGATACAGTTTAAGTTTTAGAAACATTATATGTGCCTGAAGTAGGAGACTGAGATGATCACGAGAAGGTTTAGAGCAGCAGTGAGCAGAGAGATGCAGGACAGGACAATGTTCAGGAGCACAGCTTTGGACCAGCGAAGCGTCGGCTTCCTGCAGGAGCTGTTGAGGAGTTGTGGAAAACAGAGCTCAGCTCCTTTCTGTATCTCCATCATCAGACAACTACAACCTCTGCAGCTCTCTGACCTGATCTCATTATTATACAGCAGATTTATCTCTGCGTCTGATCTGTCTCCTCCTCTCATTCATGCTCTGTAGAATTCGCTCCTATTTCTCTCTGCACAACCTCTTGGACTGTCATACACCTAATTTATTTTGTTCAACCTCTCTTTCCTTTGCTCTGCTGTGCCTCTTTTTCTCTCTCCCAGTCCTCTCTCCTGTTATTTCTGTCTTTCTCTCATGTGGGCAATTTTGATTTCTTTGCATTTGCTTCACCTGTGGAGTTCCTGCTCCACTCCAATTTCACTTCACCTATTGTATTCTCAAATGCAACTTTCACTTGGTGAACATAATTTGTTCTTACAATAAACTATTAGTAAACTGGCTGAAGGGAGCAATCAAAGTGAAGAAGGGGACCTATCAGGGTTAGTCTGTGGACCTCATCCCTAATATCCAATCTCTAATATTCCTCTAATATCTCTAGTAGTTGGTGCATTGTCCCAATTGCCATCTCCATCTGAGAGAGCACAGACCTTCCTCTTTTCTGGTGGCTGCCACATGAGCTCTGAGCACACTAGCACAAAATAAGGACACCGAGATTCACAGTAAAACTTACAAAAATGATACAGAAAGAAGAGTTAGCACTCACTGCAGATACTAAAAATTATTTTATGCATGTATACTGCTAAAACAGTGTGTTCAAATGTAATTACTATTAACTAGTTCTGATTCTCTCTGCATTTTTGGTCGTAGAAAATCAGGGCTTAGAGAGAGTGTCATTTCTAAAATGTCCTCTTGTGAGATCGGTGAGCAAATTATTTTACCTGTTCATTATTTATTTTCACTTTTTATGAGTTCACTGTGAGTAAAATATTTCTAACATTTACTGAAGAAATAGTTTACAATGTTTTGTAGAAAGCTATACTTTATTTTGCTTAAAAGAAAACTTGAGGCAATGTCCTGCAGTGGTATTTTTTATTCAGAATGTGATTGAAATTGTAAATATTTAAATTATTGAGAGAAGACTGAAGAAGCATTTAAAAAGAGTGTTACATATTTTGGTATTTTATTTTCAATTGTAAGCATGGTTAATGTTACAAGCAGTAATTTTTTATTTGCTAACAAATTGTGAAGTGTTAATTTTTACAAACTCAGTATGTCCTATGACACTGTCGTTGACAGGTCAGGTTTTTTGTTAAATGCGTTAGATTGGATCTGATATTGATGATGAGCCAATCCTGTTGATGGACCAGTTGATTTTTTCCCGTGCTCCAAAACAGAGTGTGGTAGGCCAGCTGCAACAGAAATCTCACGCCATTTTGAACTTGCTGTCCCCTTTCAAACACACACACACACACACACATTCCCCTAGACTTTTGGACATTTTACTTGAAACCTTTAAGGACTTTTACAGACTCCACACATCTCTGCACACAGGAAGTAGACTTGGTGTAGGCAAGTTGGACCTGTTCCTCCAATTTAAGGTTTTACTCCAATCAGCTAACAAGGTCTATGCTATGTCAAATTAATGTTGCTATTTATTTTCTTTGAGAATCAACCCGTGTCTGAACTTTGGAAAAAACGGGGCATATACACAGATTTTTTCAATAAGTAAGGAGCAAGCCGAATATGGTTTTGAGCATAGGGGTCTATGGCAGTGGTTCCCAAACTTTTTTTGCTGCGCCCCCCTTTGTTTTACAAGAAAAATGTTCACGCACCCGCGTGCACACGCACACATCCTCCAACCACAAACACCTATATTTTGCTCCATTGCAGTTTATTTCACACCTCAAACATTTAGTAAACAATTAAGCAAATACAAGTAATCTGCAATAAATTACAGGTAGCAATGAAATAAACTACTAACTCTTTTACGCTACGTCCACACCTACACGGGTATTTGTGAAAACGCAGCTGTTTCGTCCACACGTAAACGGCGTTTCGAATCACCGAAAACTGAGATTTTTTTAAAACTCCTTTTTTGCGTTTAGTGTGGACGAGAAATACAGAGTTCGTCACGCAATGTCAAAGGTATGTGCCTTTTTTCACGTCACGCTGTGCGCCACGTTATTGTTTATATGGAATAAATTGCAGAATGGCAGATAGAGACAAAATGTTAATCTGACTATCTGCAGGTTTTACACGCTTACATACACGCGCAGTTAATGTCCCTCCATTTAGAAAGGCAGAGGCGTCACGATGTGATTATTTTACGTGTAGTTGTTGTGGTATGTATTTGTCTGTTTTTGGTTTGGTACTTGTTTTGTTTAAAAGGTGTAAAACCTGTAGAGAGGGAGGGCTGAATAAAAGTGAAAAAGTAGTATCAAAGTAGTATAGAATTAGTCCATTTACTGTTAATAAATAAAACAAGTACAATAAATAAATTCATTGAGTAAGAACTTAAGGAAAAAAATTGAGGACAGGATAAAAAAAATTAATTGATTGATCAACAAAGAGTAGTGATAAAGCATAAAGAAATACTGGCAATTCAAAAAAAGATTAAGCAACGAAAGAAAGAAATTGAAAATAATTGGAAGAATAATAAAATAACAGATGATGTTGAAATAAGTAATAACAAATTAAAAACAGTAAATGAATACACGAGCAACAAAATAATTAAGGTATAATTATATAGGAAGAGTGAAATATAAAAGAAAAATTACAATGGCTACTACCACCCCTGCAACATTCAATGAAGAAGAACTAGCAGCTCCCAGCAATATGAGACACCTCAAGGACTTTGTAAATGCCAAATGTTGGAAAGAGAAACGGAGAAGAAAAAAAGGGCAAAATCGTAAAAATGCTTCGATGATGTCTGGATGGCGTGGGAAAAAGGATTTCTCACTACACATCCAGGAGCACCACTCCCAACTAATGATACAATACAAGCCCTGCATCAAAAAGCAAAAGAGAATTATGATAAGGCACGTGCAGCATGGGAAGAGGGAGTAAGAAAGGCTTTGGGTTCAAAGAAAGTGGACATGGATAAAAAAAAAAGAGATCTTCTGGTCACAATAACAACAATGTGTCAAATGATGGTTAACAGGAAGAGGCATAATCATTTAACACAAAGTCATAGTGTTAAAGAAATTGAAACTGGACCAACTGTTGTACAGACCACACCCATGGTTTCACTTCTACATCCCTTCCTATTAATGAACCCTTTTTTTTTTTTGCCTGTCCCGTTTGGCTCTTCTGCCATCAGAATTAATGTCTAAAGGCAAAGAAAGATGCCCAACGGATTTACTTTACCAAATTGACCATCCCAGCCTTGCCGTAATGGTCAATTTGATTCACCTTTTATTGTTTATTTTATTTTCACTTGTTAAATACGGGACAGACTTGACTGGGGAAAAGAAAGGGGAGAAAGAAAGAGGGAAAGAAAAACAGCAGGGAAGAGGGACGGGGATAAAGGGAAAAACAACAGCGCACAGTGTGCTTTGAGGTAGGAGCCAAAAAGGGTGTAGTTTGTGTGTGTGAGCACCCGTGTGTACACCTGTGAGCATGAGCACGCTTGTATTTAAAAGGTTCCTACATGTAATGATCTGTTAGAGGGTGTGGGGAGCCACTGCCCCGTCCTCCAGGGCATGAAGCAGGTATGGAGGAGATCAAAACTCCAGACATCCAGAGGCCCTCAGAACACAAGAAACCAAGGAAGACCAACAGAGGGGCAGCCACGCCACTGTCCCAGAAAGAGCTGAGGAGAGTCCCAGATGAGGGATCACTCAGTAGCTGCGGAGCAGAAGCCAGGAGGGGGGGCTGCCCGTGAGCTCCGCCGGCAGCCAGCTGTGCCCTCGGAGGGGGGGAAACTGCACCCAAGCCAGGTAGTGTTACCCTTTTCTCTGGGGTGGAGAGAAGCAGACTGCCCTGACTCGGCAGCAGCAGGGAGGCCCCACATTCCAGACCCTGATCGGGCGGCCATCTCCTCCTCCTAGCCCCCCCACTCCGACAGGCTGCAGAGAACGGGGGTGTG
Organism: Rhamphochromis longiceps; assembly: GCF_057381845.1. Taxonomy (NCBI): domain Eukaryota; kingdom Metazoa; phylum Chordata; class Actinopteri; order Cichliformes; family Cichlidae; genus Rhamphochromis; species Rhamphochromis longiceps. The sequence goes on from NC_140572.1 coordinate 11,212,080, forward strand.
TAAAGACTCCAAAGCTTCTTCTGCCCGCTCATATGTAGTGTTGATGCATGTGTGTTCTAAGGTGCATTTAAAACCTAGGAGGACATGGAGCTACCTGCCAGAGAGCAGCAGGTAAGCGCATAGCCTGTCCTGATAGCCCTCAGTGTCTACGTGTATTTAAAATTGAGAGGTGGGCAATGACGCAGGGGTGAAAGGAAGGAAGGGAGGGGCAAGTGACCCCTCCCTGGGGCCAGCTCCCCTGCTGACCCCAGTAGGCATCTCCATACTCTGCAACCCGCCAGGGAAAGGGGGCCCAGGCCCATCCGGACCGGGGCACAGTTCGGCGGCGCTGCCTGGCCCCACAGAGCCCAGGACTTAGCCCACACGACCCCACCACAGAGAAAACTCCACCCACCCCGCCATCCACTCATCTTCCAGACTACACAAGACAATAGACGCCCAGGCTGAGATCTTCCTCCACCTCTGATCATTTATAAAGTGTTGCTCATATATAACTTGTTCATGGTAAAATGTACAAAGTCTAAATAAGTGATTCAAGTATTTAGAAGCACATTTATATATATATAATGATTAAGATATAAGTGCATTGTTTGAGTGTGTTAATGGAGGTTTTATTAATACTTATTTCATATTGTAATTCATAGTTAATTCAGGCACTTACTAGTTGTTAAGTATTTTGTTTGACCTCATGTAAATGGAGTGTCGTACCATTATAAAGCATTAATGAAAATGAAAGTAGCTTAAGACTCTAGCAAGTCTCAACTATCCTTACAACAGAAAAATTATGTACATATAGATATTTATTGCCAGATGCAAACGTAACCCACCTGAGGTTTACAGAATACTAAGTTTAAAAGTGAGGTTTGAAAGAAGACTGCAATGCTAATGCATCAAAAAACAGCATAACTGTAAGGCTAGTTAGCCACGTTAGCTCAGCTCAGCTCAGCTAAATTAGGGGAGGCAAACTTTGCAGGGCATGTTTAATGGTGTGCTATCAGTTTCTACTTTTAACTATATTTTAGTAACAGTTCCTTCATGGAAATTCTTTACTTTTTCTCAAGGAAGTTTACATATTTGTCAACTTCATTATCTTGAAAGTTCATTAAAAACAGCAGTTAAAGCTAGAAAAAACATTTTTATTAACTAGATAAAACAATCTACTTAAACAACCTACATACCTGCTTCTCTTCTATTGATGGATTTTTAGCATGATTGCCTTCTTTTTCCTCAAAACTGTTATGATATATTTAAAAGGTAACATTTACTGAGATGCTAATTAATATATTAGCCATATTCACAGGTGTGGAAATAGTTAGCTAACTTTTGATTTTTGAGAAAAAAAAATTTTGGTATTAAGCATATGATACAATTGTATCAGAGCTAGAAAAACAACACAGCTGTAAATCAATGTGTGTTTAAGAAACACAGCCAAAGTCAATGTCATTATTGGTTATAAAATAGAAAGTGGCTTAAGCTGAATGCTCTTCATGTTCAAGTTAACTTAAATGTTAACATTTAAACAAATTTTATCGTACTGAATTCATACACATCTCAATACATAGAAGACAGCATTTTTATATTTCCAGACTATGGACACATTCATTTACTGGATTTGAAATCTTTATATAGCAGATGTTAGTCAAGTCACTCCGCATTATCTCTGTAGTATGTTGATCTCACTGCTGTTAGCCTTTAATATCTGCAGAGTGATGATAAGTTTAACAGCATTTCTAAACCAGGAGTAAAACAGTGCATACATTAATGGGTTTAGGCAAGAGTTAAAATAATAAACAATGAGGATAGAAGATGCAGAAGAAGCAGCTGGATCATTGCCTGCAAGAAAAAAGTAGCAGTAAAATGGACAGTAGCACGCCAGAAACACAACTACAAGAATCCCAAGGTTCCTGGCTGCTTTCAGCTCAGATTTGTTTGCTTGATTCAGTGGCCGCTGAAGTGTGACAGCTGTAACATGAGAGCGCATGGCACGAGCCTGAGACACAACCACCACAAACACTCTCGTATACAGAACTACGATGATCGTAACTGGAACTATAAGAGATACAACAAAGTCAACAATTCCAATAATATCATCAACAACAAAAACACACTCTCCATAGCAGGAACCATACTGATAGGTTTGTAGCTTGAACCCATCTGCTGGAACGTTGAAGACAATATAATTACACTGCAAGCAAGACGCAAGTAGGCAAACTTCTTCATGGTACTCATGCACGGGAGAGAACCAGACAAACGCCGTTCCTTCGCTTGACCCCAGTAGCTCTCGTCCGTCCTCCCGTAACACTGTCCTTTTATTGAGGTTACATGAATATGCATAGGTTCATTAACATACGACGTCTACATACAAACAAAGAGTACCTTGCCTGTGTGTGTGTGTGTGTGTGTGTGTGTGTGTGTGTGTGTGTGTGTGTGTGTGTGTGTGTGTGTGTGTGTGTGTGTGTGTGTGTGTGTGTTTCTGATCAAAGGGTTAAACATCCTTGGTCAGGAAGAGGGTAGCCTCCCCCTCACCCTAGATGGTTCATCCTAGATAACACGGTGAGGAAGTCCTGCAGTTCATCTAAACAAAGAGCACTTAGACTAGAACAGATGTAGCTACGTTAATCCTACCATAAAACAATAAGACACGGTATGACCTCTCATGCTCCCAAAGTGCTGTCTAATACACACAAAGTTTGCAGACTATCAAGGATCAAAACCTCTACCAATCTACAACTAATTACAAAACTCTAAGCATATATAAGTAAATATTTCTAAGCATAAATGACAATCAACAATACAAATCTAACACATACCTGCCTGGGTTTATCAGGGCATGCTTTGTATAGATGATGTTGTACAAAATAGCATAAAGCCAGCACAGAAAAACACTGAGTTTGACTCTCGGCACAGTGATTCTGGTGGGGTAATGCAGAGGGTCACAAATAGCCACATAGCGGTCAACTGATACGAGAATAATCATTTCAAATGAAGCATTGATAAGAATGCAGCCCAGATAAGTATAAAGTGAACACATGAGATCACCAAATACCCAGCAGGCCGTGTTTTTGAAGATTTCTACCGGCATCAACAAAAAACAGACAAAAAAGTCAGAGACAGCCAGAGAGAGGATGATGATGTTACTGGGAGTGTGGAGCTGCCTGCAGGGAGACAGAAAATTATAAATTACACATTAATCATGTCAAAATATCTTCAATGAAGATGTTCTATTAGAGGCATGGTGCAATTAAGGAAATAAAACCTATACAGTCATGATGAAGTACACACAGGACATTCATCTTGACATAATTCATTAATTACTTAACTAATTTACTAACTAATTACTAAACTTGATTTTCTAAAAGTTGAACTTTAGTTTCATCTGAGAGGTTAATCTCTGCCTGAAGTGGGAGACTGAGATGATGATGAACAGATTAAGAGCAGCAGTGATCAGAGAGATGGACGAAAGCCCAACGTTCAGGAGCACCGTTTTGGACCAGTGAAGTGTCGGCTTCCTGCAGGAACTGTTCAGTAGCTCTGGAAAACAGAGCTCTGCCTCTGGATGCATCTGGATCTCCATCATCAGGTTCCTGCAGCAGTCTAATCAGAATTTTCTGTCATACAACAAATTTATCTCCTTCTACCATACCTCCCATCTACTGTTGTGCTCCCTGGAGAATGATATCCTCCCTCTTTTTGTGCACACAACCTCTTGTACTTTTCACTTTTGATTTCTCCGTCTCCCATCCAAACATATCTATCACAATTAAAACCAGAAGATTTACATTTTAATGGCCAAAACTACAAACTTGGGCCTAAAAACAGTCATCTACAAATCAGCCATCCAATTGTCTCTGTTCTCCTTTTACAATCAGTATGTAAGAGTTAAGATGAATATTTTATGCAGCACCTAATCCAGATAAGCTGAATACACACAGGCAATCAATACAATCCTTGATTTATGGCACAATTAATTTGTTCTTACTGTGTAATTGATGCTTATGTTAGTTTCATTTATAATCAAGATACCTAAGTTAGTGTTGTTCCAACAAAACTGACATCATACAGTTTCATATGATGATGTTATAACATATATACAAAACCTCCTAGCACTGAGATTTCAGTCATTCTGTAACTGCAGTGACAATACAGACTTTTATACAGTTTTTAGTTTTTCTGTCAACGTAGTTATAATCAGCAGTCACAGAATCAACTGTTGTCTGTGATTACGCTTGTGGGACAAGACATGAACAATAAATGTTAAATTACAGGCACTTCTATTTGATTGAATCTTGAAAATGTGCACCCTTTAAAAATATGAAGGAAAAAAATGTGGCTCTCTGTAAAATGTAAAAAAAGAAAAAAAAACACAGAATGCAGGGTGCTGGCATTGTTGATTGATTGAGCAGGCAGCCCGTACGACAAAAATCTACTGCCAAGGCCTGGATTTGACTCCACACCAGGCTATTTGCGTGGCTAAATGCCAAAAACATTAAAAAGAAAACACAAATTGCAATAATTTGTAAACCTCATAAATACAATTTGTATTCCCAAAATAACAAGTAACAGAAAATACACCAAATATTTAAAAAGAGGACATGGAACTTTTTTTGCTTGCCCTGTCTCGCAGTGCAGCAATCAGAATTGTTGAAAACACACTGAACATCTGCTTCAACGCCTGTTAAAAAGAAACAACATAGCAGGCAAACCATAGCAACAACCAACATATGCATAAGTACCACTAAATAATAAATATTAAATGTTACTGAGCAGGACAGAGTATTAATGATACATGACATGTTTAGAGACAGCAGTCGACTAACATATTGTGAGTCTGTATCTGTGTGCAAATCTGTGCGTGGGAGCATGCTTGTGTTCATGAGGTTTCTCCATTTAAGTATCTAATAGTGTGTGGGGGGAACATTGATCAGTTTCAATATGATGGCAGCAACACGTCTCTGGGAAAGGGCAATGTTTACTATGTGTTGCATCCCCTCTTTGTTTCGCAACAGTCCATATACAACAGAGAAGTGAGGAGACCTCTGGCTGTTATTTACTCTGGGAAAAACTGCACAGAGGTTTATGAAAACAAGCAGTATGTCTGGAAAATAGTGCAGGAGACTCTGCAAGAGTTCAAAGAGAGGAGAGAAACACAACTACAGGAATCCCAAGAGTCCTGGCTGCTTTCAGCTCCGATTTGTTTGCTTGATTCAGTGACATGAGACCGCATGGCTCGAGCCTGAGACACAGCCACCACAAACACTCAAATATAAACAACTGTGATGATAATAACTGGAGCAAAAAAAGAGAAAACTAGGTCAAAAATCCCTGCAATATCATTAATGACAAACACACACTCTCCATAGCAGGAATTATACCTGCCTGGTTCAACTAGGATGTCCTTCATGTAGAGACTGCAGTAGAAAACAGCATAAAACCAACACAGACAAACACTAAATTTGACTCTCGCCACAGTCATTCTGGTGGGGTAATGCAGAGGGTCACAAATCGCCACATAACGGTCAACTGAGATGAGAACTATGTTCCCTATTGAAGCACAGACAATGTTGCTGGTCATATAAATATAAAGTAAACACATAAGATCTCACTATGTTATCCCTCTAACAGCCTTCACATGTTCTCACTGTAATTTCCCCTCATGAATGAATTTATGCTGCACTAATGTGAATGTTTGCAGGGAAATCAAAAGCATTTCACTCGCAGTACTCGAGCTGACTTACCTTTGTTTGAATGACGACTTGTACGCGCTGACTCCACAGACAAGGTCAGGCTACGTCAATAGCGGTTGGTCTTCAGGGTTTCTACTCCACGGCCGTATTTCATACGGGTCCACATTTCCAATGCACGCTATTTTCTGCAAGTACCGCTGCTTCGCCTCTGGACGCAATCGGTCTCTAAACAGTTCATTCTTTTTTGAGCTGCTTTTAAGCATCTTTCTTGTAGTCGTCGTTCCAACACAGTGTGTTTGTGTTGATTCGTAGACCCCGAAAATGGCGCTGCGCTCCCATAATGCATTGCGGCGTGACGTCAACTCCAAAGCCCTATAGTGCATACTATAACAGCAGATTTATGATCGAGGCCACATTCCTGTGAGGAAGTTGTGAGGAAGTGTTGTTTCTGTTAGTATCCGTGTGAGTTCAAAACTATTCTACAATGCACTGTGTGCAGTAAAAGACAAAACACAAATATATGATGCTAATTATGAGATATTAGTCTTAACATTAAAATACACTAATACACTGTTGGGGATTAATTCAAAACTGAAGGCACATTAAACCAATGTGGGTACCACAGCATCTTTTGGTGACCTCAAACACACCTCCAGGCTGTGTATGGCGTAGGGGTATTTTACCAAGAAGGAGAGTGATAGAGTGCTGTGGCACTGCCACATAGAATACTGAACTTGCCACCATTGAGAACAGGCAGCATAGTCCTCAAGACATTGAACGACTTCAGCCTAGATAAAGGCTAAAACTAAAACAATGTTATTAACGGTACAGGGGGACTACGGGGGGATTATTTAGAGGTCAAAAGGTCTATTCAGGGTCAACTTTTCGCATATCCCAATTTTGCCAGGTGGCTATTGTCCTTAGTCTACCATTTGTATAATATAGAGGTGGACAAAGAACTGCTTCACACAGTGTTCATAAAGTTATGACAAAGAGCCTGGCTACCAGTGCCAGCAGGAATGGAAAGGGAAATAAATGAAAATAAAATAACAACAATACAAACAAAAACAGAACAGCTTTACAAAGAATCACAACCTACATTTTAGAACCAAGATAAAAAGACTTAGATTAGCTAAAACTTAGATTAGCTTCTTAGATAAGCTTGACATAATGAGAGCTTGAGGACAACGTCAAATGACAAAAAAGTTTTTTAGTGCAACAAGACACTACAGGCTTGGCAGCCACAGCTGGTACTGGCCACTTCAAGCCACTTCGACAATCTCATTGGACCCCCCCCCCCCAAAAAAAAAACAGCTATGGAAAAGTACAGTAAGGAGTCACTGGAAGCCAGGTTAAATCTACCTTGGTCCATACCTCTCGCCACCAGTTTCTTTCTTTTGAGCAAAAAGGATGATAAACTCAGGCCTTGTATAGATTTTGGAGGACTGAATGAATTAACTGTGAAGAACCCTCTGAATCATCGAAACCAGTGCATATCTTACTTGCATCCTGTGTAGTGGGCGCTGTTACCTGGGAAATCAAGACATTGGTGCGCTGTGCACAGCCAGAAGAGCCTGATCCAGCTGCGGCCCACCTCACAGGCTATTTGCTCCACCTACCGCACACTCCCATGTGCTGCACTGGCTCCACACAGCGCACTTTGATCGCAAGGACAATTTCCTTGTTAAAATGCTTTTAGTGACTCTCTTTAGAAGGTGATGCATGCAAATATGTTTTGGCATTTTTTACGCCCCTTAACGGTTTTAAGTCAGCCCTGGTCTCACATTGCCTTAGATTTTGTCACCGGCTTGCCGTACTGCTCTAGCAACTTTGTCATATTTTCCATAATTGACAGGTTCTCCAAAGTGGTCCATTTTGTGCTTCTGTCTCGATTCTCTATTTCTAGTCATCGCTATTCAGTGATATGAATTATATCAGAACGCGGCAAATAGACTCCAATTTGTTCATGTAAATGGGGAGTCTTCTTCACTCGGTAGGATTAATTACAGAGTACCACAAAGTCCTGTGCCAGGATGAACGCTGTTTACTTTATGCATTCTGCTTATGTATGCTTGCCTTAGGCAGTATCTTTGAAAGTCATAGCGTACATTTTCAGTTCTATGTAGATGACCCCTAGCATCATCTAGCCATGAATCAGATAGCACACCAGGTTAAAGTACAGGAATGTCTTGAAGACATAAAGACGTGGTTACCTCTAATTTTCTGTTTCTATATTCAGATAAATCTGAACTTATTGTACTCGGTCTTGAAAATCTGAGGAAAATAGTGGCAAACCAGATACTTACTCTGGGATTACCTTGGCCTTCAATAATTCTGTAAGGAGTCTTGGAGTCATTTTTAAACAGGATATGTCCTTCAATGTGGATATTAAACAAATATATAGGAGAGACAGACACACTCTATTACATTTAAAAGCGACCTTTTTAATAAAGCTGAAAGCTTAGGGCTGAATCAGGTGACCTTGAACCCTCACTGCAATAGGACTAGGCTGCTGGAGGATTCCCATGATGCACTGAGGGTTTCTTCTTCACTTGCCTTTTGTTACTTTTTTGTTTAAATACCACTTTAAGGGAGTTTTTCCTTCCCGTTGTCGTCAAATAATTGCTCATAGAGGGTGTTTTAATTTGTCGGACAATGCTTATGATTTTCTGTGAGTCTGTTCACCCCATTGCCATCCTCTATGCTGTTGCATGCTGGAGCAGCAGGTTAAGATGCCAACACATTTTATGTGTCACACAGAATGAAAAGGCTTCACCACATCTACGAAATTAAAAGAAAAAGGTTAGTCATATTATTCCTCAGAACACCTCAGCGATTCCCCTCTCGAGTATATTTGCTCCGGGCCTGCAAACCTGTGTTAAAAAATGAAATCAGTTTAATTATCATGTCAAATCTTTTGAACTCCTGGCTCCACCCAGAGCCTACATCCACAGAACTACCTAGAAACAAAACCTGTGTGTTAACATGAACTTCACATTTGAGAACCCCGTTTTTATTTTTCTCTCTTACTTTGCTCTTGTTTTCCTGCTGTACCATGTCCGATCGTGTCAGGCGTTGTGTGGAGGCGAGGAAGAAGGAACCCAAACGCAGGACTGGCAGGTAGGTGAAGGTTTATTATAGGGAGTGGGTGAACAGAGGGTGAACGGACACTGACTGGCTAGACAACTGAACGGCTGACTGAACTGAGGGAACACACGGGAAGGACAACGTAACATCAATGACACGACAGTGAACGAATAGAAACAGAGGGCTTAAATACACAGACTGGTGAGGATGATAATGAAAGACCGGTGAGTACACAGCTGAACATAATCTGACTAATGATACGTGGGAATAACTGGAACACAATACGCAGGCGGTATGCTGCCACAGAAAACAGATGTGAAAATAAACTGAAGATGACAAAACGGAAAACACTGGGTCAACAACCCAGGTGTCATGGTTGGCTGTGTGGCAGGCGGGCAAGCAGGAGTGGTGGATCCAAAATGCAGGACTCAGACACAGAAGTTCAACTTAAAGCGCAGCTTTAATGCTGGAAAACCTCTTACTACTAAACTCACCAAAAGACAAACAAAAACGCTGGTGGACTAAAACACTGAAGCACAAAACACTGAACTGGAACTGGAAACAAAACACTGGCAACACGGAGGCAAAACACACACAGCTTGTTGAGGGTACGACGCAACACTGACTCAGAGAAACACAGGGACTAAATACACTGGGAAGTAACGAGGAGAATGAGACACAGAAGGAGGGCACAGCTGGGGGAAATTAGAACTGACGAGACAAGCAAAGCAGGACACATTCACATAAGACACGGACCTACAAAGTAAAACAGGAAGGATCACACAGAGACGCGAACTTGACACAGTGGAGACAGCAACTAAGAAAAACAGAGACATAAACCATAAGGCAGAGGACTCTAAGAACCGAGAGACACAGAGGGGAACTCAAACATGCAGACACAGACTTACACAGAACAGAGGGGACATAGAGAAACATGAAGGGCAAGGGATCGAAACTAGAAACCATAGAAACTCACACCAAGTACAATAATACAAAAATCACAATGAACTAAAACGCTGGGTCAGGAGACCCAGGACCCTGACAGTACCCTCCCCCCAAGGGCTGGCTCCCGACCGCCCAACACAAGAAAACGAAAAAAAAAAAACCCAAAAACCGCCCAAAACAGAAAACAACCCGACCAGGGCGGGCGGCGGGGGCCCAGGAAGGAGGGCACGAAACAAAAACACCAAAGCACAAGAAAGCCCCAAAACAAAACACGAGCCCAGAAAAAAGAACAATGCAGGGGGCTGGCCAGGGGGCCGACAGCACAGGAGTCCAAAACAGAAGAGCTCAGGGGGCCGGCCAGGGGGCCGACAGCACAAGAGTCCAAACAGTTCAGGGGGCCGGCCGCGCGGAAGGCAGCGGCGGCGACGAAGGAGCAGTTCAGGGGGCCGGCCGCGCGGAAGGCAGCGGCGGCGACGAAGGAGCAGTTCAGGGGGCCGGCCGCGCGGAAGGCAGCGGCGGCGACGAAGGAGACGACGGAGCAGTTCAGGGGGCCGGCCGCGCGGAAGGCAGCGGCGGCGCTCCAGTGTCAAGCGTACTGGCTGAGGCCCGGTGGGCACAGGACCAGACGAGGCAGGACCAGGCGATGACAGAGCCGGACCAGGCGATGACAAGGCAGGAACAGACGGACCAGGCGAAGCACAGGCGGAGGCTGGGCCAGGCGAGGCTGAAGACACGGAGGCTGGGCCTGGCGAGGCTGAAGGCTCTGATGAGGCTGGGCCTGGCGAGGCTGAAGACACGGAGGCTGGACCAGACGAGGCCGAAGGCTCTGATGAGGCTGGACCAGGCGAAGACGAAGACTCGGATGAAGCTGGACCAGACGAGGATGATGACTCGGATGAAGCCGAACCAGACGAGGACGAAGACGAAGACTCGGATGAAGCTGGACCAGACGACGACGAAGACTCGGATGAAGCTGGACCAGACGACGACGAAGCGGCCGCAGGTGGCGGCTGGACAGGCTCCTCGGACCCTCCAGCGGAGACGGGAGGCTGAATGGGCCCCTCGGACCCTCCAGCGGAGACGGGAGGCTGAACGGGCCCCTCGGACCCTCCAGCCGACGAGGCATGAGGCCGGTGTGGTTCTCCGGAACCACCAGCTGACGAGGAAGGCTGCTGGACGGGCTCCTCGGGCCCCCCAGCTGAAACAGGAGACAAAGGCCGGAGCGGTCCCTCGGACCCTCCAGCGGAAACAGGAAACGAAGGCCGGAGCGGTCCCTCGGACCCTCCAGCGGAGACACGAGACGAAGGCCGGAGCAGTCCCTCGGACCCTCCAGCAGAAACAGGACACGAAGGCCGGAGCGGTCCCTCGGGTGGCTGCTTAAACTCCAGGGGTCCAGAATCAGCTGAGGACTGGGACCTAGCCTCTGGGGAAGCCCTGGAGCGGCAAACTGTGCCAAAGGCGGCTGAACTACAAAAAGCACCTTGAGGTAAAATTATACTTTCTCCCTGCATGGAGTGAGTGTGTGAGACCACTATTACTGGAGCCAGAGTTACGGGTAGCGGGGCCACTGGAGCTACTGGGGCCTGCGCTACAGGCGGCACTGGAGCTACTGGGGCCTGCGCTACAGGCGGCACTGGAGCTACTGGGGCCTGCGCTACAGGCGGCACTGGAGCTACTGGGGGAGGCTGCGGGGCAGCTAACCGAGCTGAGGGAGGCTGCGGGGCAGGTGACACTGGGAGCTGAGCTGCTGGAGACACAGGTGACGCTGGTGTACTGGGGTGAAGGCAACGAGGATGCAGTCCCTCTCTTAAGGGAGGATGGAATGATTTAGTGATAAGGCTTGATGGGAACAGATGCTGATGCTGAGAATACCAGGCAGCGAGGGCTTCCAGGAGGGTAGCTGACTCTACCGTGCCTGGACCGCCCATGCCAAACAGTTCGAAGCATATCCTGGCTCTCAGAGCTGTTATTAGTTGTTTTAATCTGTTAATGTCCAAAAAACCAGCTGTGCAGAGGGTGGAAGACAAAAAGTTGTCAAAAAAGACCACCTGAAGGAGTCTCTTGGGGGTGTCCTCAGCGTGGATTACTTCCCGGCAGTAATTCCACAACTGCGCGAGATACTGAGACCGTGAGTCCGCAGGATCCATTTGATGGTTGCGTCGTTCTGTCATGGTTGGCTGTGTGGCAGGCGGGCAAGCAGGAGTGGTGGATCCAAAATGCAGGACTCAGACACAGAAGTTCAACTTAAAGCGCAGCTTTAATGCTGGAAAACCTCTTACTACAGCAAGACATCTCCCCCCCTCCCCTCCTCCCAAACATCTCCCAGTGTCACAGTGGATCAGGTCAGGAGGCAACTGAGGAAGCTTCGCCCCAGAAAGGCAGCAGGCCCAGACAAGGTGTGTCCTAGGATGCTAAAGGCGTGTGCTGCTGAACTTGGGGAGCTGCTACAACGAGTCTTCAACCTCAGTCTGCGACTGGGGAGAGTGCCCGCCCTATGGAAGACATCCTGCATCGTCCCGGTCCCCAAAAAGAACCGGCCCAATGAGCTGAATGACTTCCGACCGGTGGCACTGACGTCACATCTTATGAAGACTCTAGAGCGGCTCTTCCTCAACTTCCTCCGACCACAGGTACAACATGCCCAGGACCCACTACAGTTTGCATACAAGGCGGGTGTCGGAGTGGAGGATGCCATCCTGTACCTCCTACACAGAGCCCACTCACACCTGGATGGGGGAAAAGGCACGGTCAGGATACTGTTTCTTGACTTTTCCAGTGCCTTTAATACCATCCGGCCCTGTATGCTTCAGGAAAAACTGAACAGGATGGAGGTGGACCCCTGCCTGGTGGCTTGGATCTCCGACTACCTCACCGACAGACCACAGTACGTCAGGCTGAAGGACATCACGTCTGACACTGTGGTCAGCAGCACAGGAGCACCACAGGGAACTGTGCTGTCCCCTCTTCTCTTCACCCTGTACACCTCTGACTTCTGCTACAACTCTGAATTATGCCATATTCAGAAGTTTGCAGATGACACGGCCATCATGGGGTGTATCTGGGATGATCAGGAAGAGGAGTACAGAAGTCTGGTGAGGAACTTTGTCGCATGGAGTCACACAAACCACCTGCAACTCAACACCTCAAAGACTAAGGAACTGGTTGTGGACTTCGGGAGGTCCAGAGAAGGTCCACTGCCGGTTCAGATAGAGGGGGAGGAGGTGGAGGTGGTCAACAAGTACAAGTACCTCGGGCTGTGGGTGGACAATAAACTGGACTGGTCATGCAACACAGAGCACCTGTATAAAAAAGCCCAAAGCCGACTGTACTTCCTCAGGAGGCTGAGGTCTTTTAACATCTGCAGGAAGCTCCTGAGGATGTTTTACCAGTCGGTGGTTGCTGGAGTACTTTTCTATGCTGTGGTGTGCTGGGGGAGCAGCACAGCAAAGAAGGACTCATGCAGGCTAGAGAAACTGATCAGGAAGGCTGGCTCTGTGGTCGGCATGAAGCTGGACACTCTGGTGACAGTGGCAGAGAAAAGGACATTAAAGAAACTGATGGACATTATGAACAATGCTGGGCATCCTCTGCACACGGCCATAAACAATCAGAAGAGTCTGTTCAGTGACAGGTTGCTTCTCCCCAAGACAAGAACTAACAGACTTAAAAACTCCTTTGTCCCACACGCCATCAGACTGTTTAACTCCTCTCTGGAGGGGAGAGGGAGGGGAAACAGGAGGACAAAGGAGGGGGGAACAACTAAGCTGTAGTGCCTCTTCACCTCACTGTACAATACCTTGTGCAATACTTTTTGTAAATAGTCAACAGTGCAATAGACTCAATACTTGAAATGTGCAATTCACTTGTATTTTTATTTTTTATTCCTATTTATCCCCTTTGTATATTATATATATATATATAAAAAACACCCAGCACGCCCCTGCGGGCGGTTTATCCTCCAAGCTCGGGTCCTCTACCAGAGGCCTGGGAGCTTGAGGGTCCTGCGCAGTATCTTAGCTGTTCCCAGGACTGCGCTCTTCTGGACAGAGATCTCCGATGTTGTTCCTGGGATCTGCTGGAGCCACTCGCCTAGCTTGGGAGTCACCGCACCTAGTGCTCCGATTACCACGGGGACCACCGTTACCTTCACCCTCCACATCCTCTCGAGCTCTTCTCTGAGCCCTTGGTATTTCTCCAGCTTCTCGTGTTCCTTCTTCCTGATATTGCTGTCATTCGGAACCGCTACATCGATCACTACGGCCGTCTTCTTCTGTTTGTCTACCACCACAATGTCCGGTTGGTTAGCCACCACCATTTTGTCCGTCTGTATCTGGAAGTCCCACAGGATCTTAGCTCGGTCATTCTCCACCACCCTTGGGGGCATCTCCCATTTTGACCTCGGGACTTCCAGGTTATACTCGGCACAGATGTTCCTGTACACTATGCCGGCCACTTGGTTATGGCGTTCCATGTATGCCTTGCCTGCTAGCATCTTGCACCCTGCTGTTATGTGCTGGATTGTCTCTGGGGCATCTTTACACAGCCTGCACCTGGGGTCTTGCCTGGTGTGATAGACCCCAGCCTCTATGGATCTTGTGCTCAGAGCTTGTTCTTGTGCTGCCATGATTAGTGCCTCTGTGCTGTCTTTCAGTCCAGCTTTGTCCAGCCACTGGTAGGATTTCTGGATATCAGCCACCTCCTCTATCTGCTGGTGGTACATACCGTGCAGGGGCCTGTCCTTCCATGATAGTTCCTCGTCTCCCTCCTCTTTCTTGGGTTTCTGCTGCCTGAGGTATTCACTGAGCACTCGGTCAGTTGGGGCCATCTTCCTAATGTATTCTTGGATGTTCGTTGTCTCATCCTGGACTGTGGTGCTGACACTCACCAGTCCCCGGCCCCCTTCCTTCCGCTTAGCGTACAGCCTCAGGGTGCTGGATTTGGGGTGAAACCCTCCATGCATGGTAAGGAGCTTTCTTGTCTTTATGTCAGTGGCTTCTATCTCCTCCTTTGGCCAGCCTATTACCCCAGCAGGGTACCTGATCACGGGCAGGGCGTACGTGTTGATGGCCCGGATCTTGTTCTTACCATTCAGCTGACTCCTCAGGACTTGCCTGACCCTCTGCAGGTACTTGGTGGTTGCAGCTTTTCTAGCGGCCTCTTCATGGTTCCCATTCGCCTGTGGGATCCCCAAGTACTTGTAACTGTCCTCTATGTCTGCAATGTTGCCTTCTGGTAGTTCAATCCCCTCAGTTCTGACTACCTTCCCTCTCTTTGTTACCATCCGACTACACTTCTCCAGTCCGAACGACATTCCAATGTCATTGCTGTATAGCCTGGTAGTGTGGATCAGTGAATCGATGTCTCGTTCACTCTTGGCATACAGCTTGATGTCATCCATGTACAGGAGGTGGCTGACAACTGCTCCGTTCTGTAGTCGGTATCCGTAGCCAGTCTTGTTAATGATCTCACTGAGGGGGTTCAGGCCTATGCAGAACAGCAGTGGGGACAGAGCATCTCCTTGGTAGATCCCGCACTTGATGGTGACTTGTGCTATGGGCTTGGAGTTGGCCTCTAGTGTTGTACGCCACATCCCCATTGAGTTCCTGATGAAGGCTCTCAGGGTCCCATTGATCTTGTACAATTCTAGGCATTCCAGTATCCAGCTGTGGGGCATTGAGTCATAGGCCTTCTTGTAATCAATCCAGGCAGTGCACAGGTTGGTCAGTCTGGTCTTGCAGTCTCGGCTGATTGTTCTGTCTACCAGTAGCTGGTGTTTTGCGCCTCTGGTATTCTTGCCAATTCCTTTCTGTGTCCCGCTCATGTATTGACCCATGTGCCTGTTCATCTTAGCCGATATGATGCCTGACAGGAGCTTCCATGTAGTACTGAGGCAGGTTATTGGTCGGTAGTTGGAGGGGACCGGTCCCTTCTTGGGGTCCTTGGGGATCAGGACCGTCCGGCCTTCAGTTAGCCATTCCGGGTGTCTCTCGTTAACTAGCAGCTGGTTCATTTGTGCTGCCAGACGCTCGTGGAGTGCAGTCAGCTTCTTCAGCCAGTAGGCGTGAACCATGTCGGGCCCTGGTGCTGTCCAACTCTTCATACTGGAGACCCTTTCTTGGATATCTGCCACTGTGATGGTTACTGGACCCTGTTCAGGGAGGTCGCTGTGGTCAGCCCTCAGATCCTCTAGCCACTGAGCATTGCCGTTATGGGTTGCATCCTTCTCCCATATGCTCTTCCAGTATTGCTCCGTCTCCAGCCTTGGTGGTGCTGTTCTCTTATTGTTCCCTTGCCACTGAGAGTACACCTTTGCTGGTTCTGTGGAGAACAGCTGGTTTATTCTCCTGCCTTCTATCTCTCTGGTGTACCTCCTCAAGCGGCTGGCCAAGGCTGTGAGTCTTTGCTTGGCAGTTTCCAAGGCCTCAGGTATGGACAGCTTGCTGTATTTCTTAGGCACCTTATTTGTCGCACCTTTCTGCAACTCCGTTAGTTGGCTAACCTCCCTCCGTGCTACTTTGATCTTGCCCTCTAGCCTCCTTCTCCATGGAGGGTACTGCCCCTTGTCGCTGTTCAACTTGTAGCCAAGCATCTCACTGACCACTGTTGCCGTATTGTAGATCAGCTTGTTAGTGTCGGTAATCGTGGTTGTAGGTATTGCCCGTAGTGCTGCATTAACATCATCTAGCAGACCTTCTGAGGGAACTTCACGTAATCTTGGTAACCGGCTACGCGGGATCCAGGTTTCAAGCTTGGCCATGATCCTATTTTTCAGGTCAGTTCCTCTCGCACTCAACGATCCTTCTCCTATCGCACTTGGGGCTATGTACCCAATCTCGGGTGGGGGTGATGATATCTCCCCCCTGACCTGGCGTCCTGACTCCTCCTTGCCGTAGCATTTGTGTTGTACCTCGTCAATCTCTAGCTGTGAGAGCAGTCCCTTCTTTCGAATGTTGGAACACTGAGCTACTAGTTGTTTCGCCGTCATTGTGGATGTTGGGTATCGAAGAATCCATAGGTCCCTCATCCTATTCATGTAGCCCCTTCCGCCGGGGTTACTTGCATAGTAGCATTCCAACAATGCCCTGTTTTCGTCTCTTGCCCACCGATGCCTTCTTGTTCCAGTAGCCCACTTTTCGTCAGGGTGCCCTGGTTCCTCAACACCTGACGCGGACCTTGTTGATCCGGGCGACGTCCGAGCCGGCATGCCTTCATATTTATCTGTCTCGCTCATGTCTGCGGTAGGCTTGCTTAGCATAGGGGGTCTAGCCTTAGGACCCTTACTGGATACAGACGCCCCAGGCAGGAATCGAACTTGCGATCCTCTGTTCCAAAGGCGTGTAGTCTAACCACTACGCTATCCAGCTGCTCTATATATATATATATATATATATATATATATATATATATATATATATATATATATATATATATATATATATATATATATATATATATATATATATATATATATATATATATATATATATATATATATATATATATATGGGCTTGGAGTTGGCCTCTAGTGTTGTACGCCACATCCCCATTGAGTTCCTGATGAAGGCTCTTAGGGTCCCATTGATCTTGTACAATTCTAGGCATTCCAGTATCCAGCTGTGGGGCATTGAGTCATAGGCCTTCTTGTAATCAATCCAGGCAGTGCACAGGTTGGTCAGTCTGGTCTTGCAGTCTCGGCTGATAGCCCATAGCACAAGTTACCATCAAGTGCGGGATCTACCAAGGAGATGCTCTGTCCCCACTGCTGTTCTGCATAGGCCTGAACCCCCTCAGTGAGATCATTAACAAGACTGGCTACGGATACCGACTATGGAACGGAGCAGTTGTCAGCCACCTCCTGTACATGGATGACATCAAGCTGTATGCCAAGAGTGAACGAGACATCGATTCACTGATCCACACTACCAGGCTATACAGCAATGACATTGGAATGTCGTTTGGACTGGAGAAGTGTAGTCGGATGGTAACAAAGAGAGGGAAGGTAGTCAGAACTGAGGGGATTGAACTACCAGAAGGCAACATTGCAGACATAGAGGACAGTTACAAGTACCTGGGGATCCCGCAGGCAAATGGGAACCATGAAGAGGCCGCTAGAAAGGCTGCAACCACCAAGTACCTGCAGAGGGTCAGGCAAGTCCTGAGGAGTCAGCTGAATGGTAAGAACAAGATCCGGGCCATCAACACATACGCCCTGCCCGTGATCAGGTACCCTGCTGGGGTAATAGGCTGGCCAAAGGAGGAGATAGAAGCCACTGACATAAAGACAAGAAAGCTCCTGACCATGCATGGAGGGTTTCACCCCAAGTCCAGCACCCTGAGGCTGTACGCTAAGCGGAAGGAAGGGGGCCGGGGACTGGTGAGTGTCAGCACCACAGTCCAGGATGAGACAAGGAACATCCAAGAATACATTGGGAAGATGGCCCCAACTGACCGAGTGCTCAGTGAATACCTCAGGCAGCAGAAACCCAAGAAAGAGGAGGGAGACGAGGAACCATCATGGAAGGACAGGCCCCTGCACGGTATGTACCACCGGCAGATAGAGGAGGTGGTTGATATCCAGAAATCCTACCAGTGGCTGGACAAAGCTGGACTGAAAGACAGCACAGAGGCACTAATCATGGCAGCACAAGAACAAGCTCTGAGTACAAGATCCATAGAGGCTGGGGTCTATCACACCAGGCAAGACCCCAGGTGCAGGCTGTGTAAAGATGCCCCAGAGACAATCCAGCACATAACAGCAGGGTGCAAGATGCTAGCAGGCAAGGCATACATGGAACGCCATAACCAAGTGGCCGGCATAGTGTACAGGAACATCTGTGCCGAGTATAACCTAGAAGTCCCGAGGTCAAAATGGGAGATGCCCCCAAGGGTGGTGGAGAATGACCGAGCTAAGATCCTGTGGGACTTCCAGATACAGACGGACAAAATGGTGGTGGCTAACCAACCGGACATAGTGGTGGTAGACAAACAGAAGAAGACGGCCGTAGTGATCGATGTAGCGGTTCCGAATGACAGCAATATCAGGAAGAAGGAACACGAGAAGCTGGAGAAATACCAAGGGCTCAGAGAAGAGCTCGAGAGGATGTGGAGGGTGAAGGTAACGGTGGTCCCCGTGGTAATCGGAGCACTAGGTGCGGTGACTCCCAAGCTAGGCGAGTGGCTCCAGCAGATCCCGGGAATAACATCGGAGATCTCTGTCCAGAAGAGCGCAGTCCTGGGAACAGCTAAGATACTGCGCAGGACCCTCAAGCTCCCAGGCCTCTGGTAGAGGACCCGAGCTTGAAAGGATAAACCGCCCGCAGGGGCGTGCTGGGTGTTTTTTTTTTTTTAATATAACAATTCTGTAACTGTAACTTCGGTCGTTGCTGTGCTTTTTGGAAGTCGAATTTCCCAGAGGAACCCACCCGAGGGATTAATAAAGTTCTATCTTATCTTATCTTACTACTAAACTCACCAAAAGACAAACAAAAACGCTGGTGGACTAAAACACTGAAGCACAAAACACTGAACTGGAACTGGAAACAAAACACTGGCAACACGGAGGCAAAACACACACAGCTTGTTGAGGGTACGACGCAACACTGACTCAGAGAAACACAGGGACTAAATACACTGGGAAGTAACGAGGAGAATGAGACACAGAAGGAGGGCACAGCTGGGGGAAATTAGAACTGACGAGACAAGCAAAGCAGGACACATTCACATAAGACACGGACCTACAAAGTAAAACAGGAAGGATCACACAGAGACGCGAACTTGACACAGTGGAGACAGCAACTAAGAAAAACAGAGACATAAACCATAAGGCAGAGGACTCTAAGAACCGAGAGACACAGAGGGGAACTCAAACATGCAGACACAGACTTACACAGAACAGAGGGGACATAGAGAAACATGAAGGGCAAGGGATCGAAACTAGAAACCATAGAAACTCACACCAAGTACAATAATACAAAAATCACAATGAACTAAAACGCTGGGTCAGGAGACCCAGGACCCTGACACCAGGAACCCTGACAGATCGCATGCCCCTACCGGTTGTGCTCTCTTTTTTAATAATTTACTATTTTAAAGGGAAAAACCTGGGTCACTTGGACCAGTGTTTGTTATTCCATAACTGTACTTTGAATGTGACAAATCTATCCTTCCCCTATGTAATTCATGAATATTGTTTTGGTTCTGACTATTTTCCTCTATAACATTTAACTGACTTCTACAGTGGCCTGCTATGGTTAATGGTTACATGAGTGATATCAAAAATTTTCTTAAAGCAAACATCAGCCCCCCAAAATTAATCTGAAGTTCCACACTCTCATGTGAATCTACAGTCTCCCCCTCTCTCTCTTATCCCCCTGCTCCTGCCAAAAGCAAAAACAAAACAAAGCAAAGCATCTGATAGGTTTGTAGCTTGAACCTATTCGCTGGAACGTTGAAGACAATATAATTACACAGCAAGCAAGACACGAAGTAGGCAAAGTTCTTCATGTTTCTCGTGCACGGGAGAGAACCGGACAAAAGTCCGTTCCTTCGCTTGACCCCAGTTGCTCTCGTCCGCTCCCCCGTAACACTGCTCTTTTATTGAGGTTACATGAATATGCATAGGTTCATTAACATACGACGTCTACATACCAACAAAGAGTACCGTGCGTGCGTGTGTGTGTGTGTGTGTGTGTGTGTGTGTGTGTGTGTGGGGTCAGAGTGTGACCCCATAAACAACTTCCCTTAACCTGCTGGTCTGGAAAATCCAACAGTTCATCTATATGTAAAAGGCACTTAGACTCAACTACGTTAATCCTACCATAAAACAATAAAACAAGGTACGACCTCTTCCCATGCTCCCAGGATGTAGGTGTGCATTCTGGAATGCACACCAAGCCTTTGTAGCCTGCTAAAGATCACACATCCTATCACTACACAATTGATTATACACCTCTAAGCATATATGGTTAAATATTTCTAAGCATAAATGACAATCAACAATACAAAACCTAACAGCATCCACCCTTTTCTGTGAATATTTGTCAACATTTACTCATCCTAACGTTGGTCCAGTCTTTGTCTCAGTGTCAAGTCAGTCAACACTTTAGTCCCCATCGTCAGTCCATCACAGCCCAGTCACACACATTCATGCACACACACTCACCCGCATTCACACGAGATATTACTGATAATAGAGTCCTGCGCGCAACCTTTTCCAGTGTCCATCACCAGGAAGATGACGTCATCATTTTAAAAAGAATAACAAGTGTTTATGATTTTGGACTGATCGGGTCCCCATAGGTAGCTGTCTCCTCAGCCCATTGTAATCTGGAAAAGCTCACCTTATATTTGCTCTCACAAAAATGTTAATTCAATCTTGCAGGCCTGCTTAGAACAAAAAATAATAATCAGCTCTTTTTTTTCTAAGTCATCAAAACAGAAAACATCATCACCATAAGGGTGACACCTGACAGGTTTTCGCTAAGTGCACTGTTACAAAAATAATGGGCCCAGTTCTGGACATGTCCATGTATAGAAAAACTCTTACTAAAACAAAACCCCGAAAATCTGCCAGATTAATCACAGAAAAGTTTTGCTTACTAGTGTAACAATATGTTATGGGACATCACTAAATTATAATTTATTTATTTACCTTTCTGTGGCGATGCTCTGGACATTTCTAAACCTCCACAAGTTCAGCATCAACTTTCATATGCTCTCACTTTAACAAGACCAGCCTTCACCTCTCACCCGTCCTCGTCCCCTATTCTCACAGTTGCCTGTGTGTCCTCCCAAATCTCCAGCAAACACAGGCCCAAATCAGCTGTTTCTTTCTCTCTGTTATTCTCTCTTCCTCTTTTCAGTCTCTTTTGCCGCTTAACTCCCAGCATGGCAAACATAAACCTCAGACAGTCCCATCAAGTGCTTTCACACAATAATGTCACTGGTACACTTCCCAGCTGGTGATTAGAGCACATGTTTCCATCAATGATGGTATTCGTACATGCTGCTGGACCCTTCAGAGTTTTAGCTCAGTTGTGCTGTCTTTTGCTTTTGCCTGCTGTTAATTCTTCAAGTCCACAGTGTTGCTCTGTATGTCTTCATGAAGAGATTGACTGTCCTTTAAGCTTCTCCTCAGGATAAGGACAGGATGAGAGGTGAACCTATGAAATTTTGAGCCAAAACCTGGCCTGTTTGTCGTCCCAGTTAAGTTAATCTATCATTTTGCCGCTGTACTCATCCACGAGGTTGAGCTAAGTCCATGGGCACCTGTATCAACACACTAAGACATTTCTTTAATATAATTTTCCTAGTTATCAACACATTCATTGTCTAATTCTTCTATCTAGATTTTAAGACATCTTTCTCTCTCTCACGTTGCACACACATCAGGCAATTTCCTCCAAACTGCCTGCAAACATTTCACTTCCTGTCACAGACACACACACACACAGCGGTTTTCACACACACTCCTCACCTCACTCCATTTCATCAATTTCTGCAACCTAATCGAACTCTTGTTTTATGTTCACTCTCTATATACTGTACCCTCTGTAACTCTACTCATTTTTAATGTACTCATTTTAAGAATGCACCCTCAGCCACACACACACAAATTGAGCAGCTTCACACAAATATATACTCAGGTCTTTACATTTGCAAGCATTAACCAAACGAAATCCTTCACATCAAAGTCTTCAACGTGTTTATCAGAATTCCTTCAGCACAATTTTTTTTTTCTTTTTTTGTGTCCCGTTTGGATCTTTAGCCATCAGAATTGTTGTCTTAAGGCCAAGAAAGATGCCAAGCGGATATCTTCAGCACAATTAACAGTTTTTCCACACACATAACAATTCTTTTAGCTCAGCTCTGCGGCACAATTCACTCAGCTCCTTTAGCAGATCTTCTCTTACACAAGCCACACCCTTTTTCTATCACACTTTCAAAACAATATGCACTTTTGATCATGCATCCAAAGAACAATTTTACACTTTCCTATATATTCACACGTTTATACGTATAACAAAATAACACCAAATGCCAAGATACATTATTTCCATTTCCTTACCACACTTTACATCATCCTGTACTGGTACCAGTTTTCCCTACACAATTTTGACAACTTTAAAAGCCTATGAGCCCAGGTCCAAATTAATTAATCAATTAAACCGTTTCTGTCCCGGACAGAGGCCTGATTTCTAAGTCTTATTTTAATTTAAAAGTGTTTCCCCCACCCGCAGCTTTACCGGAAGCTTTACTTTACCAGCATCTCTCGCCTAAAACTTTACCAGCCACTCTATGTTGAGGTGGTCATGCTCGAGGCCCGGCCTCTTCACTCAAACAATGCACCAAAAGTGGTCCCTGACCACTGGCCGTTAACCAAGGTCCCAAGTCTTGGCAGTGGCCAACTGAGATAATCCTGACGCCGCAGGGTCTTGCCACACGTCCGAAGCAAGGAGGGGGTTCTCACCCCTGAACTTGTGTGCACTCCTAGGGATCGCCCTCCCCGTCCTAAATCAATTTAAATAAATTTTCAAACACCACTGGGGACTCTAACCACCAGTTTACTGATGTCCAGGCCCAGCCTTCTGCCCAAAATGGGAACTCAAATCCCTTAAACAAGTGCCTAATTACCAACTCTAATCTCTTTTCTCTTGGCTGACACAACACAGTTAACATTGCACACAACACATGAACATTAAAATTCAACCCAACATTAACAGTAATACATTTTCATCAGATATTTCCCCAGACTTTACTGTTATTATCACAAATTTCCCAAAATCACCACGGATATTTCACCAGAAATCCACTGAACAAATTTTGTAATTTAGCTTAATTTTACTACAACTGAGCCAATTTAACTGTGAAGATCATCAACTCGGCGAACAGATAATTTAGAATTCATCCAATAAGCACACTTTGCTTTTTTAACAGGTGGTGCTTAACTTTAAATTTGGACCTGTCCTCTGTTTGCCTCATGGCCAAATTGGTCCTCTCAGCCGTCAAAGAATCCGGGTTCACGGCACCAATGATCAAATCCAGTTCCTTTATATTCTTTTACTGACCAAGAAAAAACCCGACTCAGTGTGGTCAAAGCTCAAAAATCCTCTTTAGTCTACATTTCTGGAAAAGTAGATGTGCACAGGCTAAATCCTGAGCAGATCTGAAGCATTACAAGCCAAATGAGCATAACATAATCAGTCATACGTCACACATGGTTTTGATCAAAACAACTGCTGCGCTGCACTCTAGTTTCACTTCCTGTACTCTGCAGGCCTGCACAAAGCGTCTTCTGCAGTTTCCTGTCTTACACAGTACTCTGTGACCTTTAGCACACATTCTAACTCAAAGTGGCGTTTTTTCTACACTGGCCTCTATAAAACAATATAAATAGAAAATAAGCACTAAGAATATATATTTATTCCGTAACACAGTTCTGTGATTTCCTGGATACTGAGTGATCCCCTTTGGTTATCCTGGTTCAGATTTCAATAGGAAGATGAGGCTTGTCTGCTCAAGTTGCCTGTAGTATCATCTGCAGACATAAGTTGAAAATAAAATAGTCATCCCATTTTAGTACTGTTAAAAAAAAGATGAAGATGGTTAACAATTATGACCCAAGTGTCTGCTTGTATAGAAATGTTCAACATTGAGTCCAGAAAAATAAAGGTTTATAAGTTGACTGTGGGAGAGAGCGAGTTTGAAAAAAAGAAAGCTCCAAAGGTTGTGTCATTAGAAAGAGGAGGGATGGGACTGGTGGGTGAAGGACAAAATAGATAAATGAGCTCTGTGAGGAAAAGCTTTGATGAGATGCAGCAGCCTGATGATGGAGATACACGAAGGACTAGAGCTCTGTTTTCCACAACTCCTCAACGATTCCTGCAGAAAGCCAACACTTCACTATTCCACAACTATGCTGCTGTATATTGTGATGTCATGCATCTCTCTGATCACTGCTGCTCTATCACTGCTGCTCTAAACCTTCTGGCCATCATCTCAGTCTCCCACTTCAGGCAGAGACCAACTTTTAAATTAACTTAGATTAAGGTTTAGATATATGAAAAGTGAGATTTGCATCATTGGAATTAGCAAAGAATACATTAAGTGAAACTAATAAATGTCTTTGGCTCAACCATGACTGTTAAGTTGTGTAAGGTTCACCGTGTCTTAATAAGGAAACAATTTCACTAAATACATTTTGACATAATTAACATATGACATAATCTCAACTATCTTATCACTATCATTTCGCTGCCCCACCTTGGGCATAGATAAACCTCAGCTGAAAGGTGAGGTTTATCTTTAGACTGTAATTTAATTTAGTGATGAGTTAAGTTAGTTTGGCACATTCTGTGTATTTTAAACAAGAATTGAATCATGCCTTACTAATAAATCATTTCTACTAATGGAATTTTCACTAAAAACAATGTAACATTTTTAATGTGTATTATTTATTTTTTCTGTTACCCTGCAGGCAGCTTCGCACACCCAGCAACATACTCCTCCTCTCACTGGCTGTTTCAGACTTTCTCGTGGGTCTCCTGTTGATGCCGTTACGAATTTTAAAAAGCACCACCTGCTGGATACTTGGTGATTTTAATTGTTTTCTTTATTGGTATCTGACTGGCAACATTACGTGTGCTTCAATAGGGAACATAGTTCTAATATCAGTCGCTATGTGGCTATTTGTGACCCTTTACATTACTCCACCAGAATTACTGTGGCAAAAGTTAAACTCAGTGTTTGTCTGTGTTGGTTTTATGCTATTTCCAGCATTAGTCTTTATGCAAAAGACTACCTGATTGAACCAGGCAGGTATAATTCCTGTTATGGAGAGTGTGTCATTAATGATATTGCAAGGACTATTGACCTTGTTTTATCCTTTATATTTCCAATTACTGTCATCATAGTTCTGTATATGAGAGTATTTGTGGTGGCTGTGTCTCAGGCTCATGCCATGCGCTCTCAGGTTACAGCTGTCACAATTCAGTGTTCTCTGAATCAAGCAAACAAATCAGAGTTGAAAGCAGCCAGGACACTTGGAGTTCTTGTAGTTGTGTTTCTACTGTGTTTCTGCCCATATTACTGTGTCTCTCTTATAAGGGAGGACTTTAGCTCAGTAGCTCCTGTAATGTTTGCATGCCTCAAACATTAATGATGACACCTTCAGTATTTCTCAGTTCCATTCTTTAATTCGCAGGCTTGCAGCGGCAACACAGTCTGCAGCGCTAACTTGTTCATCTACCGTTTTTCATTGTCCCTCTTTTCTATCCTCTCCTTCCGCCTAACATTCGACCTTTCAAAATAAAATCTCTGTAAACATCACAGCGCTCATTGTGATCAGTCTGTTCTTTTCAAACTCCTGTTTAAACCCAGTGATCTATGCCTTGTTCTATCCTTTTTTTCATAAAAGCTTTGAAACTAATTGTCACTTTACAGATACTGCATTTGTTGTAGAATATGTAGACAGTAATTCATTGTGACAGGAATCACACCCACTTTTACGCTTTTCACAAACTTTATTTCTTATTGTTACTGTTTACACACTGGTTGCAGCTTTGCAGCTCACAGCCACAGACGCTAATAACAACAACAGTGAGGACCTAGTTCATTCTTTTAGTACAGGTGTGGCATGTTTACTCATGCCACTCAGGTGTGTCTGCCTCCCCACGCCACAGACCGCCACATTCATCTACATATTCTGTGGTCATAGTACAGGGTGGGCCATTTATATGGATACACCGTAATAAAATGGGAATGATTGGTGATATTAAAGTCATGTTTGTGGCACATTAGTATATGTGAGGGGGCAAACTCCTCAAGATGAGTGGTGACAACCGCCCCACAACCACATAACGATGTCAGCCTGGAAGAGGAGTATAAGCTCTTTGAGAAATAATTCTTTATTTCCATGAGATTCTTACTGACATGTATCTGGACCACAGTGAGGCTGTGAATGGGTGGATTAGATCAGTAGCCTTCAAGAATCCCAGGCGAATGAACCTGATTTCACACTTCATCCTCCCCCAACAACTGCTCTGGACTCCACACCATAGCATCCTGCCTCGTCTCTTGCCTCCAGCTGTTCATCTTTGCCACTACAGTATTACAACTCCTCACTAAACAGGTCCTTGCTGCTAAAGCCCTGAACCTCAATCACACTGTCATAGTGGTCCTGCTCGACAGCTGCCCTTGCTTTGTCAAAGGCTTCAGTAAAGCTTCTTTAAAGCCCGTTGCTGGTCAGGTTTATGTTGATGGTCAGCATATGCACATGGATAAGAGAGAGTTGGTTGCAGCCCACACTGCAAAATCTCCAGTGTTAAATTGACACTAGAAAGTGTCTATGTGTCCACTCTCCTGAGTGTTAAATTAATGCTTTTGACAGTGTTAGATTTCTAACAGTAACCTAGTCAGTGTTAAAGATTAACAATGACTAACACTGAGTAGTGCTGATTTTCTATCACTGGAAAATAACTAAAAATGCTGGTAACATTTCAGTGTTAGAAAAAACACACTGCTAATGTTAGTCATTGTTAATCTTTAATACTGACTAGGTTACTATTAGAAATCTAATACTGTCAAAAGTGTTAATTTAACACTCAAAAGAGTGGACAACTATAGACACTTTCTAGTGTCAATTTAACACTGGAGATTTTGCAGTGTTTCTTTTATCATCTGCATTGCTTCCTGTGCCCAAAAATAACCCACAGAGTGCTTGATCATCTTGCAGTCTCGGGTGGGATGCTGTAAAGTGTGCGTTCAGGCTGAGGCCACTGTCATTCAGTTCTTGACGACTGAAAGTGATCAGTACGTTGCTGGAGGACACAATAAAACAGAACCACAATCTGTTGATTGTGTATGAGGTTCTGTTGGTAGGGAAGAGAAGAAGGAGAGGTGAAGGGGGTGTGGAGGTGTGGCGAGATAAATCCCCTATGTGACAAGAAGCTCTGATCAGAGAGCTGCAGCTGTATGATTTTGGAGATGCAGAAAGAAGCCGAGCTTTGTTTTCCACAACTCCTCAACAGCTCCTGCAGGAAGCCAACATTTCACTGGTCCAAAGCTGTGCTGCTGAACACTGTGCTGTGCTGCATCTCTCTGCTCACTGCTGCTCTAAACCTTCTCGTCATCATCTCAGTCTCTTACTTCAGGCAGAAATTAACTTCTCAGCTGAAATTGTAGTTTAAGTCTTAAAAACCAATGGAATTAGTGAAGACATTTTTACATTATTAATGTGTAATATATTCTTTTTTTCTCTCTCCTTAGGCAGCTTCACACACCCACTAACATCCTCCTCCTTTCTCTGGCTGTCTCAGACTTTCTCACTGGTCTCCTTATGCTGCCACTAGAAATAATTAGAAACACGGCCTGCTGGGTACTTAGTGATCTTATGTGTTCTGTTTATACTTATCTGACAGCCGGTCTTTTCTGTGCTTCAACTTGGAACATAGTTCTCATTTCAGTTGACCGCTATGTAGCTATTTGTCACCCTCTTCATTACCCCACCAGAATTACCATG
Source organism: Rhamphochromis longiceps (assembly GCF_057381845.1). Lineage (NCBI taxonomy): Eukaryota > Metazoa > Chordata > Actinopteri > Cichliformes > Cichlidae > Rhamphochromis > Rhamphochromis longiceps. The sequence goes on from NC_140572.1 coordinate 11,240,313, forward strand.
GCAAGAGTCAAACTCTGTGTTTGTTTGTGTTGGTTTTGTTCAACCTTCTACGGCAGTCTTTTAACAAAGGATGTTCTAATTAAGCCGGCCAGGTATAATTCCTGTTATGGAGAGTGTGTGTTTGACATTAATGATATTGCAGGGTTTATTGATCTTGTGTTATCTTTTATTTTTCCAGTATCTGTTATCATAGTTCTTTATATGAGAGTGTTTGTGGTGGCTGTGTCTCAAGCTCGTTCCATGCGCTCTCATGTTACAGCTGTCACACTTCAGCGTTCAAGCAATCAAGCAAACAAATCTGAACTGAAAGCAGCCAGGAACCTTGGAGTTCTTGTAGTTGTGTTTCTCGCATGTTACCTTCCGTTTTACTGTTACTCTCTTATTGAAGTAAATGTGATCAATGACTCATCTACATTTTTTCTGATCATTGTGTTTTACATTAACTCGTGTCTAAACCCACTGATGTATGCCCTTTTTTACTCTTGGTTTAGAAATGCTGTTAAACTTATTATCACTCTGCAGATTTTTAAGCATGACACTAGTGAAGCAAACATGTTTTAAAAAGATAAGGAAATCCACTCTACTAACAATTGAAATCAATAAATCAATAAATTCAGAAATCTGAAAATGAAAATTTTGACCTTGTCACAAATGAGGAAATATAGAAAATGTCATTAAAGTATGATAGTGTTGCGGCAATGTATTTTATTATTTCTTATTTTTATTTGATTATTTATATTATATGCCACTTCCGAGAAGGAAATTGCCAGTAAAATTTCATGAAGTACTTTTTTAAAGGTACTAATACTTTTTACATAGACTTTATCCAGCTTTTGGCTCAGTGTGATTAAGAATGTGTGGGGATTATATCATTTTAATATCATGTTTATTCATTCATATCCTTTTTATTCGTTTATATCCTTTTTATTAAGCTTTGAGTAGCGGCATTTGATTAAAACATTTATTCAATATATTACACATATAGTTTCAGTTACAGAGAAGTTGGCTTTCTGTCTAGTAAGAGGTTATAAGCTTTAGTTGGCGAGGTGAGACATGAGACAGAGTGCACTGAGGTGTCTCGACCTCAGTGCGAGACACACACAGTTTGCCTGCACACACACACATAGTATATAGACTCATATTTTGCTTGTAACTGCATTTTGTGCCTGCATAAGTGACAGTTTTTTGTAGGATGTGGTTCTGATGTTCCAGAGATAAGCGAGAGTAAGAAGATCAACAGGAAGCACCTGGCGTCAAGACGGAGAAAATGCTCTTTTTGAATGTGTCAAAGGTTGTGGTTATTGTAGTTTATGCATGTTATGTATCTGCTTTGACGCATGAAGGGGCATAATAATACATAAAACATTCTGAGTAAGCTTTCTTTGGGGGATTCATGCTGAGGATTGTGATGGTGTATTTCCTCCACATAAAATCATTGTTTTGACGCACTTGGACTTGTGGTCGTTTGTCTCTCACCTCAATCACGAATCGGGACAAATGTTAACTTTAGTATTGTCTCTCTGTCTGTTGCTATTATCATTTACCACTGTTATACTGGTTTCATAAGTACCATATTACCATGTATTTTATTTTTAAAGGGGCCTACAGAAATAGGTCATACCATAAAAATAACTTTCTATCCAAATTTAAAGGTTTTCCAAAATTATGTTAACATTAACTGGAAATGACAAGTAATGAAAATAAGACAGATGTATAAGCAGGCTTAAGCTTTTATTACTCATTTTATATAATTATCTATATACAACAATAATAAAATGTAATGTAAGAAATGTAACAATAGCTGTGTTTTAAAAATACATTTTTGCCATTGAAAAGACTGTTTAGGGCTTAGTGGTCATAGTTTTGTTAGGTGTTTGTTGTCCCGACACCAATATTTGTATAATTATACTCCTATAACGACAACTCCTCACACAGTGTGTATGATGTCATCATAGACAGACTGGCTGCCTATTCCAGCAAAATAAGGTATAAATAAATGCAAATTAAACAAGATGTTTTATAGCTAAAACTTTGAGAAGCGTTACACAACAATTTTATTACATTGTGTAATAATGTATTAATGCATGCTCAATCATCCAGGTAAGAAAATCCCAAAATGCTGATTCTGTTCGTCTGGACGTAGTATTTTCAGTGAGAGAAACATTTCGTCACTCATCCAAATGACTTCTTCAGTCTCAGCTGACTGCACGTTTCCCCATTCTTATAAAAAGTACATTTTGCATAATAACTCAATCTAGCGCCACTGGCAAAAAATGAGCTTTGAGGTCAGTTTCTTCATCATTAATATGGTAATTGTTATGACCATTAATAATAATAATAATAATAATAATAATGGATTGGATTTATATAGCGCTTTTCAAGGCACCCAAAGTGCTTTACAATGCCACTATTCATTCACTCTCGCATTCACGCACTGGTGGAGGCAAGCTACGGTTGTAGCCACAGCTGCCCTGGGGCAGACTGACAGAAGCGAGGCTGCCATATCGCGCCATCGGCCCCTCTGGCCAACACCAGTAGGTGGTAGGTGAAGTGTCTTGCCCAAGGACACAATGACCAGGACAGAGAGCCCAGGGATCGAACCGGCAACCTTCCGGTTACAGATACGCTTCCCAACCCCCTGAGCCACGGTCGCCCCAACAACCACAGATCAAAGACAATGATATTGATCATTCATCACTGATCAGTGACAATGGCCATGAGTACTATTCTCAGAGAGTTGGGGAATGGTTGCAATCACAGCATTACAAGATCTGTCCACCTCAATTCAAAGAAGGTCTTTTCCTTTTTCATGTATATGGCCTCCTTGACTCCTCACTTTCTTCCTGTTCAGGATGTGTACATCCTCATCATTGAAAGAGTGTCCACTGTCTATCTCTCCTGTTGTACAATCCACTTAGGCAGCGGTTGTTTGGTTTTCACAATGTATAAATCATGGCGATCCTCTTGGCTCTTGACAGCGTACACTGTATTACTCTGTTCGTGTCAGGGGATTCGAACCTTGGGGTGCACCACTTTTTGGCACAGCTTGTGTTGAGGTTTAAAAGCCACAGAGACGCGGTGTTTAGAGATAATGTTTCTCAACTGTTTCGATAATCCTGACACATAAAGGATCACTAAGGGTTTTCGCTTAGACAGCAGTTGTCTTTCTCTCCTGGATCGCCTGGAGCTTTCTTTAGGTGCCTTCCCAGCTTTGACAAATGTCTCACTGGGATAACCACATTTACTCAGGGCCTCCATGATATGACGTTCTTCTGCTGGCCACTGTATGTCTGGTGATGGTGTTTGCTCTGAGAGTCAAACCTTAAAAACTGATCCGTATGTATTGGTTTAGGGTACACATTGACTTTTAACTGTCCCCCATTACTGATGAAAGTCTCACAGTCTAAGAAGCCTAACCTGTAATTTTTCTTATCCTCTCTGGTGAACTTGATGTGTTGGTTCATCCCTTGATATGTCCAGATTTGATTTTCACCCAGGTGTCATCCACATACTTGAACCAAGTAGGGTTTCAGCAAAAAGCACAATCATAGCAGTTCCTTTATACCCTTTGTGTGGATACAATCTTTGTCTGTTCAGCAGTTGGGAGTTAAATTCTCAACATCATGTGAGCACCAGCCTGATCATGAACTGTGCTGTGGCCATCAACACAACTTAGAGTCAGTTGTTTTCCCATCTTTGCAAATACATTTTTGTACAAGACAGTTCAAATTACATACCAATAATTGACAGAGGTTAGATGACTGGAAAGACAAATTTTCCATCACACCAACCACATTCATATACATTTTGATGGTCCTCAAGACATTGAAAGACTTCAGCTTAGATAAAGGCTAAAACTAAAACAATGGCATTAACAGTAAAAAATGACTACAGGGGGATTATTTTGGAATATCAGAGATCAAGCGGTGCTTTTGGCATGAGAAAAAAAAGTTCTATTTAGGGTCTAATTAAAATAGAATTTCGCCAGGTGGTTATTGTCCTTAATGTACCATTTGTGTATTATAGAGCGGGAGAAACAACTGCTTCACACAGGGTTCATAGTCATGATCTGGCTGACACTGTCAGCAGAAATGGAAAGGGAAATACATAAAAACTAAAATAACAACAATATACAAAGAATAAAAAACCAGAACAGCTTTACAAAGAACCACAAACTACATTTTAGAACCAAGATAAAAAGACGATAGCTAAAACTAGATAAGCTTCTCAGATAAGCTTGACATAATGAGAGCTTGAGAACAATGTCAAATAGCAAAAAAAGTTTTTTAGGGTAAAATAACACTATAGGCTTGACAGCCACAGCTGGATTTATTGCCCCCACCTCACAGTCAGTGATGTCAGAGTTGGTTTGGAGTCAAAATGTGAGGCAGAGTGAAAAGCCTAATGCCAGAGCTCCAGAAACCCTGATGCTTATAAGATTCAAGATTAAAGATTCAAGAGCTTTACTATCAGTACAGTGGTCTACACAGTATACCAGGGGTCTCAAACTCAAATGAGCCGCGGGCCACTTCTGGCACCGTCATCTCATTGGAGGGCCACTTTAGTGTCCAAGTAGTACAAAAAAACAAAAACGAAAACACCCACTAATATTTCTTAAAACGTAGTGGGTTTTTTTTTTAAAAATTTAATTCCAAATATTGTGTAACAAGACAAAATTGCAAACATGAATGCAATTTTTTTCCTCACTCTTAACTATCTGAAGCCTTTCAGTTTCAGTTTCATTTGTCATACGCAAGTTAGCGCAGGGTCAACATTGCAATGAAATGTATTTGACCAGAAGACAGTCACTCAGCAGTATAGTACAGTATAGTACAGTAGTTTCATTGAACTACCAAATAAACAGCTCTTTCTGGCCAGACACGTGGCAGCACTTTTGCTACAATTTTGTTTGTATTTAACAAAATAAAAATGCAGGCATAAGTGTACACATTAGTTTTCGACTGCAAGTGAAAATTGTTTTCTTTCCAAATAAATCTCTCACTGAACTAACACAGGCCTCAACATGTTTGCACTCTCTTCTTACCTCGGCCAGGTCCGCGGCTCCGAACCGTGGTAAGGAGACCTCTGGCTATTACTTTGGGTTCCGTGTCGGGCTCGTAGCCGGGAACTAGCTTTACTGTCTACGTTGCAAGCGAGAGACAGAAAGAGGCTTTGAAAGGCTGCTGCAGCAGAACTTTTTTGTTTCGCAGGAAAACACGAACACAGTGTAAAGTCGAGTCTTAATAGCTTACTGGGCTCGTCAGGCACTCTTTTTGGCTGCAGTGGTTATTTTTATATTTACATGCTTCCATCTCCCGTTTCTGCTCGGTAGCACCTGTACTTTTCACTTTCCTTTTTCTCCCTCCCTCACGCTGTCACGAAATTAATATATTGTTAGTGCTTATTTAGTGCATATTGTTACTTGTTTTTAATGTAGTCTAAAAGGGCCAGCTCTGACTAGAGTCTGAGCCAAAACGTACTGACAGGAAACTGCATGCTTTTGCAGAGCATATGAGGTGCAGAAAGAAAGCGAAACTAAGTGTTGGATCGAAACTTAAAGTGTGCGTGACGTCTAGAGGAAGTATATATGTACATCAGGCAGGCTGCTGCTGCTTCAGAGCTGTGTGTGCTCAGTCTCCTTTTTTGGAAATGTAAAATTAAAGATCATTTTTTGAGTTAGACCACTTTGAGCCATGTTTTTCTTTGCCACCAAAAGAATGCAAAGAACTGAATTTAATAATTGGTGCAGTGACCCGGATTCTTTTGCGGCTGAGAGGACTAATTCGGAGCTTAAGGTACAATCTGATATGAGGCGGACAACAGACCGGTCTAAAAAGATTTAAAGGTAGGCACAAGCCTGTTCAAAGTAAAAGCAAAATTGTGCATATTGGATGAAATCTAAATTATCTGTTCACCGAGTTGATGATCGTCACCGTCAAATTGGCTCAGTAGTGGCGAAATTAAAGTCAATTATAAAATCTGTTAAGTAGATTTCGGGTGACATGTCCATGGTAATTTTGAGTGAAGTAAAGTAAAGTCTAGGAATATTTGATAAAAGCTTATTGTTGTTAATGATAAAGTGAAGTTTAAAGTTGATGTGTTGAGTGTAATCTTTTCAGCCAAGTGAAAAGAGATTAGAGAGTAGGTAATTGGACATTGGTTTCAGGGTAGGAGTCCCTTTTGGTCAGAAGGCTGGGCCTGGACATCAGTAAACTGGGTGTTAGAGTCCCCAGTAATGTTTTTAAAGTTATTTAAATTAATCTAGGACGGCGGTGTGACCCCCAGGAGTGCACACAAGTTCAGAGGTGAGAACCTCCCCCTTCGCTCCGGTATCTCAGTTGACCACACTGCCAAGACTTGGGACCTTGGTTAATTGTCAGTGGTGACTAGTACTAAAGGAAGATGATGTGAAGTTGTGATTTGGAAAGGAAAATTATTTATCTTGGCAGTCGGTGTCTTTATAAATGTGTGAATGTATAAATGAAGTGTAAAATTGTTATTTGGATGAATGATTAAAGGTGCACATTGTTTTGAGAGAAAAGGGTGTGGTATGTGTGTGTGTGTGTGAGACGATTATCTTTTAAGGAAGCTCAGGGAAGTGTGCAAAATGCTGATGAAAGTATTGTGTGAATGATGCTACAAAACTGAGCTGAAAGAATGGTGATATGTGTGGAAAAACTGTTAATTGTCCTCAGGATTTGTACCAAAAGAGCTCTGATAAGCACATTGAAGATTTTGATGTGAGTGCTTGCAAATGCAAAGAGCTGAGTATATTTAAGTGTGTGCATGTGTACACGGAATCCAAAGTACCATCAGGGTGCACACCCCACCCCTGGCGTCGTTGCCCACCTCTCAATGTTAAATACACGTAGACATTGAGGGCCAGCAGGAGGGACCATGCGCTTACCTGCTGCTCTCTGGCAGGTAGCTCCATGCCCTCCTGGGTTTTAAATGCACCTTAGAACACACATGCATCAACACTACAATGAGCGGGTGGAGGGAGGTTTGGAGTCTTCTCTCACCCCCATTCTCTGCGACCTGCTGGAGCGGGGGGGCTAGGAGGAGGAGTTGGCCGTCCGACTGCGGTCTGGAGTGTGGGGCCTCCCTGCTGCTACGGAGTCGGGGCGGTCTGCCTCCCCCCACCGCAGGGAAAAGGGTAACACCACCTGGGTCTGGGTGCAGTTCCCCCCCCTCCAGGGGCAAGGGTACCTAGACCCGGTTTGTAGAGTACGCTTGGGGAGTGTGATCGTGTGTACAGCGTCTCTTTATGTCTGTCTCCACGTTGGTTGAGTGTGGAGTAAGTGTATATGAGAGCATGAGGGTGGGAATGGATGTTTGTATATGTGTGTGCCTGTATTTCTGTGTCTATATGTCAGGTTGGGTGTCAGGCGCCACCTCTCTGGGGACATCTTAGGCCCTCCAAGGTATGGAGGCCTATCTCCCCCTACCACCACTTCCCCTGCCAGTGGCGGACTCCCTCAGACGTCGGTGCGTTGGTGGTTCTTTGTGTCCGGGGATGGGCGTCCAGGTACACACCGGCTCACTCCTTGGCGGCCGCTTATCGGGGCCTGGAGCCTGGGGCTTGCTCGGGCCACTTCGGAGGTGGGGTGCCCCCGGCCTCTCGGCCTGGGGCTCGGTCACTCAGGCACGGCTGGCTGCCGACGGAGCTCACGGGCGCGTCACTGCAACTCCCCCTGGCTTCTGCTCCGCGGCTGCTGAGTGAGCCCTCATCTGGGACTCTCCTCAGCTCTTTCTGGGACAGTGGCGCGGCTGCCCCTCTGTTGGTCTTCCTTGGTCTCTTGTGTTCTGGGGGCCTCTGGATGTCTGGAGTTTTGATCTCCTCCACACCTGCTTCACACCCTGGAGGACGGGGCTGTGCCCCCCCACACCCTCTAGCAGATCATTACATGAAGGAACCTTTTAAAAAACAAAAAACAAGTGCGTCCATGCTCACAGGTGTACACACGGGTGATCACACCCACAAACTACACCCTTTTTGGCTCCTACCTCAAAGCACACTGTGTTCTGTTGATCTTATGTGCTGCACAATAATGTTTAACATTTAGTATTTACTGTCATATTCCCATATATCATTGTGATATTGTTTATTCTATTACTCTTGTTCTGTTCTGCTTGTTTTCTTTTTTCTTTCTCAGCAGGTGATCCAGGTGATCGATATATGCATTTTTTTTCTGTTTTTCTTCTTTTTTTTCTTTTTCTGCTCATTCTGTTGGTTTTTGGTTTTTGCCCTTCTCCCCCGTCCCTCTTCTCAGCTGTTTCTCTTTCCCTCTTTCTTTCTCCCCTTCTTTCCCCCAGTCAAGTCTGTCCCATGTTCAGTAAGTGAAAATAAAATAAACAATAAAAGGTGAATCAAATGGACCATTATGGCAAGGCTGGGATGGTCAATTTGGTAAAGTAAATCCGTTGGGCATCTTTCTTTGCCTTTAGACAACAATTCTGATGGCAAAAGAGCCAAACGGGACAGGCAAAAAAAAAAGAAAAAAAAAAAGTGTGTGCATGTGTGTGTGTACTGAGGGTCCATTCTTTTTATATTAACACGTAGCAGAGTTACATAGGGTCTATAGACTGTAAATATAAAATAAGAGTTCGGTTAGGTTGTAGATGAAAATTTACTGAAGAGAAGAGTGTGTGTGTGTGTGTGTGTGTGTGTGTGTGTGTGTGTGTGTGTGTGTGTGTGTGTGTGTCTGGCAGGAAGTGAACAAGCTTGCATGCCCATAAAAGGAAACTGGCTGATATGTGGAGTGTGCAATCAGAGAGAGAGAGACGTGTTAAAAATCTAGGTAGTGTTAAGAAATGGTAATGAAAATGATATTAAATAAATGTTTTAGTGTGTCAATACAGGTGGACTCTTCTCAACTTGAAAACGTGAGTACAGCGGCAAAATGATAGATTAACAGAATTGGGACGAAAACAGGCCAGGCTTTGGCTTAAAGATTTGACAGCTTCACCTCTCATTCTGTCCTCATCCTGAGAAGAAGCTTAAAGGACAGTCAGTCTCCTGATGAAGACAGAAGACAGACAGAACACCGTGTACTCGAAGAATTAACAGCAGGCAAAAAGACAGTGCAACTGACCTATAACACTGAAGACTCCAGCAGCAGCATGTAAGGAAACACTTGATGGAACATGCACTCTGAATTACAAGCTGGGAAGTTGAACAGTGGGATGACTGTGCAAAAGCACTGGACAGTACTGGATACTGAGTTTCATATTTGCCATGCTGGGAGATATCCTCCAAGAAAAGACTGAAAAGATCAAGAGAGAAGGAATGGAGAGAGGAAACAGCTGATTTGGGCCTGTGTTGATCTGCGAGGCCACACAGAAAACTGTGAGAACAGGGACGAGGATCAGTGAGAGGTGAACCGAGACATGATGCAGTGAAAGCATGTGGGAAATTGGATTGAAGATTGAGACTGAACTCATGGAGGTTTAGAAATGTCCAGAACATCACAACAGAGAGGTAAAAAATAAAAAAATAAAAAAAAGAGAGAGAGAGAGATAAAGAAATAAATAAACTAACAATTATTGAATTGAACAATTGAATAGAAAAGACACATATACAAATTGTTACATGTGAAATTATTTTTAAGAAAGAATCAGAAGTGAGACAGTTTGAATCCACAGCTCAGTGCAAAGATGCATGAATTAAACCTGATTATAAAAACACATCAAGGCAATGAAGACCAGCTTACACTCAATATTAATCTGAATACAAATACATACACGCAATGAAGACATGCTTACATTCATGAATGCGAATACATGACATAAATGCTAAATGGTGGAGATTTAACACACTTAAGTTTGAAGTTGAGGAATAACTCAGGGAGTTCCATGAAAATAGAGGGATTTTTGTGAAAAGGAAAAAGGATAAACCAGTGATTGGAAGTGTAAAGTAGTTTTAGAATAGTGAATTAGAAGTGCTTTTGTGCCAATTGAGCAAAACAAGTTATTACTCTAGAAAGAAAATAAAATAATAATTTAATTATGTGGTAATGTTTTAAATATGCATTTCTCTTGTCAAGGCAACTTCTTATGAGAGGAGAGAGTATGAAAATTAGCTGAATGTGTGGCGACAAAAAAAAAAAAGAACTGAAGCTTCCTTTCTGGCTGTGAAAGAAACATGTGTCATGACCCTGTGCCTTCTCGGCTGACTCTGTATGGCTACAAGTGTTTTTGTTGTGCTGCATCTCTCTCTCTCCCCTCCCGCGCACTGCGCTCTACCGGGGCGGAGTCGTGACGGCTCCAGCCCCTGGCTCGGACACCTGCAAGCAATCATCTCACCCACTTCTTAAGGCGGCTGCTGAGAGTGCTTCCTCGCTGGATTATTGTGTAACACTCGTCAGTGTCATCACCTATCTGAGCCGTTTTTCGAGTTTCTGTCGTGCCACTACTTACCTGCCTTTCCTCTCTGTGCTAGAATTCTCGCCAGCCTGAGGACCGCCGTTGGTGAGCTAAAGCCGGAGTCCGAGCTACCTGAGCTTCAGTGGATTTTGTACCTAGCCCTCTTCTTCCCGTGCCTGTGTTCCCCGGAGACCCTCTTCCTGTGCCCCCTCACCCATATATATTCGCACCTGGTGTCTGTGTGTGTAAATAAATCACGAACTTAAGTGACGGTCTGCCTCCGAGTCCCTCCTGAGCCTGACAACATGTCTGTGAATGAGAAGAATTGCTTGGTAAAATATATAATGGTAAAATACAGGATAATTAAATAAAGTGGTCAGGTCTGTGACTAAGTGCAGTATTCCAGATTTGGAAAAGAAATTTAGAATTTAGTGATGATCGATTGTTATAATGTTTTTAGAAAGGGCTTAATGGGAATTAATGTTAATGTTGTGCAAAACTGTGTGGCTTTTAACAAGATTTTCTGTGTATTTAGCAGGTGAAATTATGTCAGTTGACCTCAGAGTGTCAGGATGCTGAAGAACCTGAGGCCAACATATTGTTAGATTAGTAAGCAAAAGTTTTCTCTGATTAAGATTTTTGGGGTTGTTGTTTTATTGATGGGTTGATTCTGTCAGTTAGGTTTGGCTTGTTTTCTTATTTCAATAGAGGGAGTTTTATTAAACATGGACATGTCTATAATGGGCCTTTATAATTGTAACAGTGCACTTAGGGAAATCGTGGCAGGTGATTATGTTTTGTGTTTTGATGAGCTAATAATCAGCTCTCTTTTTCTCATTTTTGTTCTAAGCAGGCCTGCAAGATTGAATTAACAGCGCTGTAAAAGTTTTGGGAGAACAAATTTAAGATGACCTTTTCCAGATTACAACTGGCTGAGGAGAAGGCCATCTGTGTCGATCTGATCAGGTTGTAAGATAATAAAGAACTCTTTTCCAAAAACAAAAAACAAAACAAAATAAAACAAATGAATGAGCTCATGTTGCTGAGGGTGGAGAATTTGATTATTAGTCTCCACTGTCAGCAAATATCTTGAGTGAATGACTGAATGTGTGACTGAAATGTGACCTGACACTGAGACAAAGACGGGACCAAGGTTAGGATGCGAAGGGGGAATGCTTTGCTTTGTTTTGCTTTGCCATGAGCAGGAGGAGAAGAGAGAACGGAGGGGAGACTGAAAGGTTCACATGAGAGTTTGGAGCTGCAGACTTTTTTGGGTCGCTGATGTCTGCTTTAAGAAAATTCTGTTTTATTGACTGGGTTTAGATTATGGTAGTACATTATATAGTTGGGAAGATGCCAAATGCTAAAGGGGAGAAAATGTTGGACGTTACTCATGTTACTATTAACAAAAGCAGGCCACCGTAGAAGTCAATTAAATTTTATAGAGAAAGATAGTTACAACCAAAGTAATATATAGAAAAATAAAATAGAATAGGAAGTTGTTGACCTGTCCTTTATGGGCTGAACTGTCATTGCTTGCTGTACCGGAGGAGTTGGTGAAGATGATGGCTGAATAGGTGGCTGAGCTGATGATAAGGCTGATGAGTCGTCTACCAACTGAGCTATTGACTGGGCTATGGATTGTGAGGCTGAATGTGATGGAGGTGACGGCTGGGCAGCTGACTCAAAAAACACAGCCCCGGTATAAACAGTCACAAGGTCTGGCGAAACAGACAGAGTGTCTTTTCCACTCACCACAGCAACTCAGAAGCCTCGGGACCCAGCTGTGGCGATGGGCGTCGGCGGCGTGAACGTCGCTTCCTTCTCGGGGATAGCTCCGACCGGCCGGGTAATTCCACATCCGGCGGGCCGGGCCGCAGATTGCCCGGCGGGCAGTGCAAAACATTCACCACCGGGCTGGGTCGGGAAGCAGTAGCGGCTGGAGGTGAAGGTGCAGTTCTTTCAGAAGGAAGTCCTGTGCAAGCGGGTGAAGAGAGTCCAGTAGCCAGGGGTGAGCAGAAATTAGCTGCTGTAGCCTGGCTTCTACAGCGCGGTGAAATTCCTCTCCCTCACGTTCAAGCCACAGGTTAACCAACCTCGAAACAGAGTCAATCACTTCCTCCCGAAACTCCTGGGAAGGTGCGGATAATGCTGGGTCCATGTTTGGTCGGCTCGTACTGTCACGGCTGGGGCAGCAGTCGTGTTGTGGAATGAAAGGAGGACCCAAAATGCAGGCAGCCGACTGATGATATGAGTGAGGTTTTATTTACAGGTGACAGTGGCAGGAACAGGCAACGAATCATGAGACATACTAACGGAAACCTAAACTGGGAAAACTAAAGAGCAACTAGAAATCCTCAGGGCACGGGGTGAAAAGCAGAGAGATGCAGACTGACGGAGGATACCAAAAACGCAGAGATACACAGATGAACGCAGACGAGCCGACAATGAACACAGACCGACACCCACTAAATATACACACACAAGGTAATCGGGTAATCACACACAGGAGGGAAGAACAGCTGAACCCAATACACATGAGGTCCGGAGGAGACAATCTGAACACAATGACAACAGACACAGACTTTCAGAACAAAACAGGAAATCTAGAACCTAAACCGGACACAAGGGGGGAGGGCACCGAAGAACTAGAACAGAAGGACATAATCATAAAACACAAAACGCTGGGCCAACGACCCAGCACCATGACAGAGGGGAGAAGAGACGGTGAGAAAGGGGGGAAGAAAGAAAGAAAAACAAACAAAACACCTGGATCACCTGTATGGAGAAAAAAAAACAGAAGAGAAAGCAAACAAAAAAAGAGCAGCATAATAAACACAGCACCATCACAATAAACTAGCTAGCAGTAGATAACAGTAGATACTGAAAATAAACGATATTGTGCAGCACGCAAGATCGACAGTGCACAATGTGCTTTGAGGCAGCAGCCAAGAAAGGTGTAGTCGCGTCTGTGAACACCCGTGTGTACACCTGTGTGTACACCTGCGTGGATCAGCATGCTTGTATTCCAAAGGTTTCTCCATGTAGCGATCTGCTAGGGAGTGTGGGGAGCCATAGCCCCGTCCCCCAGGGCATTAAGCAGGTATGGAGGAGATCTAGGCCCCAGATATCCAGAAGCCCCAGAGTACAAGGACCCGAGGAGGACCACCAAAGGGGGGGGAACCGCAGGGAGTGTGGTGAGGGGAGATAGGCCTCCGTACTTTGGAGGGCCTGCGATGTACCCAGAGAGGTTGAGTCTAAGACCCAACCTGACATATAGACACAGACAAACAGGCGCACGCGGACACAAACGTGCGTTCCCACCCCCATATACACAACCAAATACTCGGCACTCACCCAACGTGTAGACAGACACAAATAGACACTGCACAGAAAGTCGCACTCCCCAATCATACTCTATATCCCGGGTCCAGGTACCCTCGCCCCCAGAGGGGCAAGCCGCACCTAGACCCAGGAGATGTAACCCTTCTCTCTGGGGTGGAGGCAAGCGGACCACCTCCTTATCTGCAGTAGCAGGGAGGCCCCGCATCCCAGACCCCAATCTGACGGCTAACAGAACCGGGGTGAGTGAAGACCCCAAACCTCCCTACGCCCGCTCATATGTAGTGTTGCTGTGTGCTGTTCTAAAGTGCATTTAAAACACAGGAGAGCATGGTTCCTGCTTCCTCTCAGAGAGCAGCCCGGCTCCTCCCGAAAACCCTTAGTGTCTATGTGCATTTAAAAAGGCTACAGTCTTAAAGGGCTGTGCTTGTAACACTCTGCCTTCATATTAAATATATTTTTCATATTTTTTTACAACTATTTCTTCACATCAATATGCGGGCCGCAAGTAGAGGTGACGTGGGCCGCAAATGGCCCGCGGGCCGCGAGTTTGAGACCCCTGCAGTATACAGTGTACCAAAATGCTGTTTCACTCTAAGCCGCATGGTGCATTTATAAATATATAAAGGATATATCTCCAAGAGATATAAAATTAGGAATTATAAATGAATAACATGCTAAGTTTCAGTAAGACCTTAGTAGTGGTTTCCAGTATGATCCGCTGTTTTTGTTTACAGTTCCTGTTCAAACAGTGTTCTGCCACACAAAGGATGTCCTACAGTTGCCTCCATCCTGTAGACTGCTGCCATCTGTGGCCACAGTTGGCTGTCATGTCTGGAAGCTAACTTCACTACAAGCCACTGGAATCAACAATTTGTGCGATGGGCATGTCTGTGTCCTCTTACGAAGAATTGAACCTCTGCAAACTGTGGGGGAAACAGCTTGTTAAAGTTGTTTGCTCATTGCAGAGTGTGGATGAAACCTGATGTTAATTGAGGTCACCATAACAAGACAATAATCTAACTATAATGAGCAATATTAATACCAGGTTAATGACAAAACTATTTACCAATTGTGTGTGAGACAGTGAGTATAAAAAAAAGTTGTGTTGCGTTAACAGGTTTGGTTGAGAGAAAGAGGAGGCTCCTCATCTTGAAAACTGAAAGAGCTTGGTGAGAAGGTGGAGAAGGCCATGAGGACTCACATGCAGGACTCTGAATTAGGAAGCTTCACAAGCAATTTATTTACACAGTTCACCGAGCGTATACACAAATCTGCAGAAATAGTGCTATGTACAAAAGTGGGGTGATGGGGCTCCAGGGAAATCCAGGGAAACAGACTTTCGCTCTTCTTGCAACAATCCACACACATGATCAGGCTGTCTTTCTCCGACACTCACCACACGGGAAACGGGAAAACAGTCCTGGGAGTCTGTACACAGGGAAATGTTCGGTAGTTCAATGCTCAGAAACACGAAGGGAAAACTTAGCTGGCAACTTGATGACACTAACGCGAGTCAAACACAATGATCAAGTGAAGAACAGCAGTCATCGTCTGGCTTAAATGCTGGTTGCGTTAATAAGCCTCAGGTGCTTCCTCCTCCAAGGGGCGTGGGCCGAGGGCGTGAACCCCGGCGAGATACAGGAAGAGAGAGAAAGAGAGGAGGCGAGAGAGAGAGAGAGAGAGAGAGAGAGAGAGAGAGAGAGAGCGAGAGCGAGAGAGAAACAGCTGATGAGCGCCCTGCTGATCCCCCAGGCTGTGACAGTATCAATAATATACAAATCTTCAATGCTGTGAATGCCCCTGTCGTACCAAGTTTTGATAGTTTATCATTCCAGTCCTTTAGCCATAAAGGGATGGCATTAAGATTTGCCGCCCAATAATACGTGTGCAAGTTTGGCAGTGAAAGCCCACCTATGTGTTGGTCTTTCCATAAATTCTTTTCCTGTGTGAGGTGATTTATTATTCCATAAACAAGAAGAAAACATTCGATTTAATTACTTGAATAAAGTCTTGATGCATTCTCAATCATCCAGAAAAGTAAATCTCCAAAAGTTGATTCTGTTCATCTGGACGTAGCGTTTTGTGAGAGAAACGTTTCGTCACTCACCCAAGTGACTTCTTCAGCTGACTGCAGGTTTCCCCAATCTTATTAAGAGTACATTTGCATAATGACTGAAACCAGCCCACTGAAGGGACAATGGGCTGGGAGGTCAGTTCCTTCATCATAATTATGCAAATTCTCATGACCACTGATCAACAACCACTGACCAAAACCCACTGACCAAAGACCAAAAAAATCTAAATCTTGAGCCCATAAAAGAGGTCAAAGTAACAGAACTCTACTCAAGGTTGACAAAAAAACAATACTGATAACTCAAACAAGCTGACTGTTAGGTTTAATGTATGTATTGTAGGTTGCCATTTAGAAAGCTAGAATGCTTCTGTTTGCTATCTCGGTAACCTAAGCATATGACTACGTACATGACTTTGATAAGGGGAACAAGCAGCCTTGAGAAGAACAGATTCTACCAACAACAATCTGGGAGAGCTGCACTCCCATCATATAACCACACACAATGTATAATCACGCTTGCACAGCACAATCACACTTTGTATCTAGTTATAGTAATTTCTCATAGGTAATACAGCAACAAGCTTTATGAATATTCATGTGTATAACCAATAAAAACAACCTGCAGGGGGAAAGCAAGTTGAAGTGGGTTGGAGACAGCTGCTTCCCCCTCGCGAGTGAAAACTTGAGCTCTGTGTGACCTTGTTCCTGAGTGAGTTTCTGTTTTATCCAGCAGTATCAGGGGTAAAACTCTGACACTGACCTAACTAAACACGATGAAGGGGAAACTTAAATAGTGGCTGATTAGCCCACAAAAACACAAAAAGGGGTAAAAACACACAAAGCCTAACTGAAACTAACATAACAAACTAATTCTAAACCAAAACCAGTTATTCACTGTCCTTTAAATTAATTCCTATATTTAAAGACAGACAAATGTGAATCCAGTGTTATGTATAAGCCTCTACACTGATATTGCCACTGTGTGGCTGAAACTGCAGCCATCACACTGACAAAGAATATCCATGCCTCATCCCCATTAGAAAATTGAATGGACCACTTAAGAATATTGAGGAGGAGAGTAAAAACAACCATGGTCCAGAAGAGCTTGGTCGTTTTTACTCTCCTCCTCAATATTGAACCCTTAACAGACTCCATTAATTTTCAGTACACTCATAATGTCATGGTACAGAACCTGAATCATTGCTTTAAAACCTGGGCTGAAAGCAAAAAGCACTCAAAGTTTACCACAAATATTGGTGTTTAACCCGGTCAAAAGTTTTTTGTTGGTCTATAAAAATGAGACCAATATCTATGTCCAAAGAGCTAGAGATTTTCAAAATATCTTGAATTAAAGTGATATTATCACTTATTAGTCTGCTTGTTTGGTCTCCATGAATGACAGAAGCCATCATATCCCAAAGTTTAGTCCCCAAGGCTTTGGAAAGAATCTCACAGTCTGAACACAGAAAAGAGACTGGTTGCCAGTTTTTCAAATTGCATAGAGCTCCCTTCTTTGGTAGCAGAGTAATGACCACTCTTCTACAGCTCAGAGGCAGAAAGCCTCTATGCAGACTATTCGTGATAACCTCCAGCAAATCCTCATCCATCACCGACCAAAAAGATCTGTAAAATTCGACAGGAAGACCATCTATGCCAGTGTGATGCCTGTTGTACTCCTTAGCATCTAACATCCTCTTCAACTTTTCTACCTTAGTGAACATAATGATGTCGGGCCAGGTAGGATCCAGAAGAGAAGGAAGTATTAGCACTGTGGTGCAAAGCTGAGCTGAGCTGTTCTGTAACCACTCTGAAGGGGGATAGATCTATAGTCAAGAAGAGCCAGATAGGAATCCCTGGCTTTTTTAACAGTTTGAACAGCCAGTACCAATACTCTTTGGAAACCTTGGACTGCTGGTGAGATGCTTCAATCTATATGATCCATGACCCATATGTAACTGCAAAAATGCCAAAGAGATGTCATGAAAACTGAGGGCCATTATCTTCCAAATGACTTCCAAAATACCATGGTTTGCAAAAATAGACCTTAGATGTACAATGGCATTTAAACACAATATATAATCATATATAATGTAATGTGTAAAGACTTATATCAAATGATAAAAATAGATTTTACAGCGTCACACCAACAGTCACAGGACATGCTTTGACCTTTTTCCATTAAATGTAAATACCTGAATCAGTCACAAAATTATTGTCAACTGCCATAAATTATTCATAATTATCTGCCCATACTGACCATGGAACACCAGTATGATGAAACTTAAGACCATAGTTTATGAAAAGTTGAATGAGTTGTTATAAAAATTACAAATGGATAAATTCATGGAAGATGATATGCTTTATCTAAAACATGAGTAAAGATGATTTGGTAATGTGACTTTAAGTTTGTACAACAAATTAATTTATGTTCTGACTAAGCTATTGCAACCTTTGAAATAAGATCTCAAAGGATTATTTACACTCATGAAAACTTCTTTTTCCATATGACTATCCAGTTGCTGAGTTTGCAGGCAGTTTTTTTTTTTTCTCGTATGTGCATCGAGACTTGGTGAGGGATGGTGAAGGAGCTCAGACCCTGGTTCAGCCCGGAGAATTGTGGAGTTAAAATGTATTCATGGTGAAATTTACGAATATCCTACGAATGGGTCTATATGGTTCTGTGCGGCCTACACACAGTTTAATGCTTATCCTATGCCCTGAATTGACGAGCTCCGGGACTGATTGGGCACTGCTCTTTTTTCACAACACTAGATTTGACCAAGGGATACTGGCAAATTAACTAGTCTCCAGAGTCTAAGGAAAAAATGACCTTCTACATCTTGTATGGCTTTTGCCAATTCATTTTCAGCTCTGCTTGTTCAGAGCCAGGCCACTTTCCACTTTCTCATGTACAGGGTGCTGCAACCGCACATGCATGTGCTGCTGCCTACTTGTATGACATTATCAAAGACAATGACACCTGGTCGGCGCATGTACAGATGATGGCCATGATGCAGGAGTCTCTGAGGCAAGCGGGGCTCTTGGCTGCCCCCAAAAAGTGTGCTTTGGACATACGGAGGTACAGTATTTGGTGTACCACTTGGGGATGGGCAGGTGCACCCTCAAACAGGAAAGACAGCGGCAATCGAATCCTGCCAGACCCCCAAAACCAAAAACAGAGGTGAGGCGGTTTTGGGGGGCTGGTCAGCTGCTATCACTTTATTTACTGACCAGCCCCCTTACCTACCTGTTTTGTCAGCAAAAGGATCAACTGTCAGGGTCCTGGGTCTGAGCGACCCAGGATCCCTGATCAGTTATGGACTAATATTATAATATATATTTTGTATTGCTGTCCCTCGTTATCCCTGCTTGTATGTGTGTGTGTGTATGTGTTTCTGCGGGCGCCTTCAGGCCTGGTGGGTGTGGCCTTGCTGGCGGACTGGCCACACCCGAGCTGGTCTGTTTGTGAGTGTGAGCTTACCAAGTGAACTGAGGGTACTAACTACTGCCTCTATTTTCCCAGGAAGGATTGCTGGATGAGAGGGCAGCAGACACAGAGTGCACTGGCACTAGGGAGCAGGCACATGGGCACAAACACTGGGAGAAGACACGGAGTGGAAGTCGGGAGCACACGGGGATGTATTATTGTTGTGTATCAGTTCCATCACTGTAAATAAACGCACTGCTTGTACATAGAGCACCGCGCCTGGGTCCTCCTTCTCCACACCCCCCACGGTTTGCCATGCCGAACCGTGACATCAACTGTGTACAGCAAGAAGTTGTCTGAGCGAAAGAGTGCTTGGCGATCCAGGGGGTGACCAACATTCAAGTTCAAGATAGAGAGAGAGTTACCTCCTATTAGTATTGTTACCTCCTATTAGTTAGAAGGGACAGTGTGTTTGAGTGTGTATGCATATGGGTGTTTGTGTCCATAGGCTGGTGGATACTGATGTCTCTGTACCAGATGGCCTTTCAAACCTCTGCTCAGACCATTCCAGTGCATTAATAATGTCACTGCCTTAATTGCATTGGTATCCAGCTCTGCAATTGTTCAAGTTCAAGGTGATCAGTGGGTGTGTGTGTGTGTGTGTGTGTGTGTGTGTGTGGCACGGTGTGATTTATGGCTGAGCTGCAGGGGAGGTGTGGAGGGTTCAGCGGAAGTGCCAGGTCATGCTGCCTATTATCAATTAAACACATCTCCCTTAATTTGTCTCAATATTACTCTAGGAAAGTCTACCTGACTAGGTAGAGTTAAACTGAGTGTATGGAGTCCTGTGGGGGGTTCTGCCATAACCATCTTGTTACACTAGTATGTAAGTAATCAAAAGACCTCATCATCATCAACCCACTGTCATGGTCCTGGGTCGTTGACCCAGCGTTTTGTGTTTTGTGATCATTTTCCTCTGTTCTAGTTCTTCGGTGCCCTCCCCCCTTGTGTCCGGTTCAGGTTCTAGATTTCCTGTTTTGTTCTGAAAGTCTGTGTCTGTTGTCATTGTGTTCAGCTTGTCTCCTCCGGTCCTCATGTGTATTGGGTTCAGCTGTTCTTCCCTCCTGTGTGTGATTACCCGATTACCTTGTGTGTGTATATTTAGTGGGTGTCGGTCTGTGTTCATTGTCGGCTCGTCTGCGTTCTATGGTGTTCCGTTCCTGTCTCTGCCCCACACCCCTTTTGTATGCTCTCAGGTTTGTCATTTAGTTCTGCCAGTTTAGGTTTCTTCAGTTGTTTTCTCATGCTTCGTTGTCTGTTCTGCCACTGTCACCTGTAAATAAACCCTCACTCATATCATCAGTCGGCTGCCTGCATTTTGGGTCCTCCTTTCCTCCAACACCACACGGCTCACCCCGCCAGCCGTGACAGTACAAGCCGACCAAACATGGACCCAGCAGCATCCGCACCTTCCCAGGAGTTTCGGGAGGAAGTAATCGACTCCGTTTCAAGGTTGGTCAACCTGTGGCTCGAACGTGGAGAGGGAGAGGAGTTTCACCGCGCTGTAGAAGCCAGGCTACAGTAGCTAATTTCTTCTCACTCCTGGCTACTGGACTCTCTTCACCCGCTCGCACAAGACTTCATTCTTAATGAGCTTCACCTCCAGCCGCTACCGCTTCCCAACCCAGCCCGGCGGTGAAGGTTTTGCCCGGCCCGCCGGAGGTTTTGCCCGGCCCGCCGGAGCAGTCGGCAGGGAGGAAGTGACGATCACGCCGTCAGCGCGTCACCCCACAGCCGGATATTAGGACTTCAGAACTGCCGGCTGTGGTGAGTGAGAAGGACCCTTTTTTGGACTGTGGGACAGTTTATTCAGGGGCCTTGTTTTGTGCAGCAGATGACAAGGAGAACTGTTTGTTGCCTGTTCATTCTCCTGCTCAGCTGTCTTTACCCCAGTTAGCTTCCCAGCCAGAAGCTCAGTTAACTGCCCAGCCGTCACCTCCATCTCATTCAGCCTCACTACCCATAGCCCAGTTACAGTCACAGTCAGACTTATTAGACACCATGTTACAGTCCATAGCCCAGTCAATAGCTCAGTTGGTAGGAGACTCATCAGCCTTATTATCAGCTCAGCCATCGTCTTCACCAACTCCTCCTGTACAACAAGTTGAGTCAATCCAACCCGAAAAGAACTACACTGAACAAAAATATAAACGCAACACTTTTGTTTTTGCTCCCATTCCCCATGGGATGGACGTAGAGACCTAAAATCCATTCCAGATACACAATATAACCATCCCTCCCAAACAGTGGTCACAAATCAGTCCAAATGTGTAGTAGTAGTGGGCACATCTGCTATATTGAGATAATCCATCCCACCTCACAGGTGTGCCACATCAGGATGCTGATCTGACATCATGAGTAGTGCACAGGTGTACCTCAGACTGCCCACAACAAAAGGCCACCCTGGAATGTGCAGTTTTTTGCGCTATTGGGGGTCTGGGGACCCAGAAGCGGTCAGTATCTGGTGTGACCACCATTTGCCTCATGCAGTGCAACACATCGTCGCATGGAGTCTATCAGATTGTCAATTGTGGCCTGTGGAATGTTGGTCCACTCCACTTCAATGGCTGTGCGAGGTTGTTGGATATTCGTGGGAACTGGTACACGCTGTCGTATATGCCGGTCAAGCACATCCCGAACATGCTCAAAGGGTGACATGTCCGGTGAGTATGCTGGCCATGCAAGAACTGAGACATTCTCAGCTGCCATCTGCCCTGAACAATGTGAACCATGATTCATCCGTGAAGCGCACACCTCTCCAACGTGCCAGATGCCATCGAATGTGAGCATTTGCCCACACAAGTCTGTTACGGCGACGAGCTGGAGTCAGGTCAAGACCCCGATGAGGACGACGGGCATGCAGTTGAGCGTCCCTGAGACGGTTTCTGACAGTTTGTGCAGAAATTGTTTGGTTGTGCAAACCAATTGTTCCAGCAGCTGTCTGGGTGGCTGGTCTCAGACGATCTTGGAGGTGAACCTGCTGGATGTGGAGGTCCTGGGCTGGTGTGGTTACACGAGGTCTGCGGTTGTGAGGCCGGTTGGATGTGCTGCCATATTCTCTGAAACGCCTGTGGAGACGGCTTATGGTTGAGAAATGAACATTCAATGCGCGGGCGACAGATCTGGTTGACATTCCTGCTGTCAGCATGCCAATTGCACGCTCCCTCATTGCTTGTGGCATCTGTGGCATTTTGCTGTGAGACAAAACTGCACATTCCAGGGTGGCCTTTTGTTGTGGGCAGTCTGAGGTACACCTGTGCACTACTCATGATGTCAGATCAGCATCCTGATGTGGCACACCTGTGAGGTGGGATGGATTATCTCAATATAGCAGATGTGCCCACTACCACACATTTGGACTGATTTGTGACCACTGTTTGGGAGGGATGGTTATACTGTGTATCTGGAATGAATTTTAGGTCTCTACGTCCATCCCATGGGGAATGGGAGCAAAAACAAAAGTGTTGCGTTTATATTTTTGTTCAGTGTATTTTTCAACTGTTCATTCCAAGCAGAGAGACAAACCACCCAATATTGTAATCAGTCCTCAAAAGCTGGCCAGTTCAGAGACTGTGAGTGTGACTCTGGACCCCTGGAGGTTAAGAAGCCAGCTGAGGACTGCACCCGGCTGTCGCTGCCTGAGCTGAGTCAATGCTCTGTGCAGCTGCAGGCTGCTTTGTGTTTGCCAGAGGCCCGTGCGCCTGCTGGCTCTGATCCATCCCTGCCAGAGGCCCGTGCGCCTGCTGGCTCTGATCCGTCCCTGCCAGAGGCCCGTGCGCCTACTGGCTCTGATCCGTTCCTGCCAGAGGCCTGTGTGCCTGCTGGTTCAGCCCTGCGTGTGCCAGGGGCCCCTGTGCCCGCTGGTTCAGTGACTATTTCCGCTGGGGGTTCTGGAGAGCCCGGCCAGCACTTTCCTGTCTCCGCTGGAGGGTCCGAGGGGCCCATTCAGCCGCCTGTCTCCGCTGGAGGGTCCGAGGGGCCGGTTCAGCCGCCTGTCTCGTCAGCTGGAGGGCCCGAGGAGCCCGTCCAGCTGCCAGCTGCAGCCTCATCATCCTCGCCGGCTTCAGCTTCATCTTCGCCTGGTCCGGCATCTGCATCCTCAGCGTCGCCTGGTCCGGCTTCAGCATCCTCAGCGTCGCCTGGTCCGGCTTCAGCATCCTCAGCGTCGCCTGGTCCAGCCTCTGCTTCTGCCTCGCCTGGTCCGGCCTCTGCTTCTGCCTCGCCTGGTCCGGCATCTGCATCCTCAGCGTCGCCTGGTCCGGCCTCTGCTTCTGCCTCGCCTGGTCCGGCATCTGCATCCTCAGCGTCGCCCGGTCCGGCTTCAGCATCCTCAGCGTCGCCTGGTCCGGCCTCTGCTTCTGCCTCGCCTTGTCCGGCCTCTGCTTCTGCCTCGCCTGGTCCGGCCTCTGCTTCTGCAGGGGCCACGCAGCCTTTGGGTCCCGAACCGCCGCCTCGACATCGGCGGTCATCTGCCAGGCCGCTAGTTGGGCGTCATCGTCGATATGGACGACCTTCCAGACGCCGCCGCTGCCTTCCGCGTGGCCGGCCTCCAGACTTGTGTCACTGCCGCCGTTGCTGTCCGCACGGTCGGCCGCCTGAACTGTTTCCTTGTCGCCGCCATTGCTGTCCGCACGGTCGGCCGCCTGAACGGTTTCCCCGTCGCCGCCGCTGTCGTGTGCACGGTCAGCCCCCTGAACTGTTTCCACTTCGCCACCGCTGCCTTCCGTGCAGTCTGCTTTTGGATCTGTGTCGCCAACGCGGCCGGCCTCAGACGATGAATCGTCCTGGACTTCTGAGTTGTCAGCCTCCAGGCCGGCCTCCTGAACTGTGTTTTGTTATTGAACTCCAGCATGTGTGTTTGTGTTTTGGACAATTCACTTGGTTCGCTGGAGCTTGTTTTTGTTCGGTGTTGGTCAGTCAAAAACAAAGGAAGTTGCAATCTCATCAAAAATCAGCGATACAGGTCACACAGAAAAAGACCACAAATACAGACACCTGCAGAAACACTGGCAATGACACTGCCAACCACAGGTGCCATAATACCCAATTAACTGGTATTTGTAATATAGACTAACACTACATTAGATCAGCTTAATATAATGAACTAACTAGAACTAACTAACAAACTTTATAAATTACAAATTTGTTCCATTTATTCCGCCCTAGTCCGTGGGTGAGAGAGTTCCTCCCAATGTATGGTTTTCATGCTGGTGTTGCTTCAGCCCCTGGCTCTTTCGAGCACTACACATCTGATGCAAACGTCAAAAGATTTAAGATTTATCAGAAATAAGTACAGTATCATAGCAAACAGACTGCATGAAAGTGCCAATGAAACCTTGTCTTGTCAAAAAACTAATAGCAGACTGATTGCATGTTGTTGGACTTGTTTTCCCATTTCATCATTGGACCCAATACAGTCATTTTTACCAGAAAAGTTAAAGCAAATGGATATGAAGAAATAGTTGGTTAACAAAGTTGCTGTTCTAGCCCTGTACCATCAGCATCTGTGGTAAATACACTTAAAAAAAAAAGAGAGAATTACCTCCGATTAGTATTATTAAAAAAGAATATGGTTTGAAGCTGATTAATAATTGTGACCCTTGTGTATTAAGAAGATATTAAACCATGACAACTTCTGTAGTGACAAGCTGTAGGACTGGTTTTAATAGTTCAAATAAAGAAGACATTAATACGCTTTGCGTGACATAGTGAGTCTGACAAAGTGGAAGTGCCGATTGTGCGCAAAGAAATAGGAGGGACAGTGTGTTTGTGTGCGCGTGTGTGTACGTGAGTGAAGACGAGGGGATTGGAGTGGGGGTTGATAAATCCACCCTACGGCTCTGATCACAGAGCAGCAGGAGCTGGACATGCCTAATGGAGATACAGAAAGTGCCCGCGCTTTGTTTTCCACAATTTCTCAACAGCTCCTGCAGAAAGCCGACACTTCATTGGTCGAAAGCCGTGCTGCTGAACATTGTGTTCTCCTGTATCTCTCTGCTCACTGCTGCTCTAAACCTTCTCGTCATCATTTCAGTCTCCCACTTCAGGCACAGATGATTTTTTTTATTGACAATAATGAAATGCAACTGATAAATATCTCTGTTTTTAATTTTTACTTTCGTTTTGTTAGATAAATAAATATCTTTGTCTCAGTTATCACTGTTAAGTTGAATAGGCTTCTTCATGTCTTAATAATGAAACATTTTCACTAAGATGGTTTTAACATGATTGACAAAACATTTTCAGTGCAGCTGTCAGCAGTCTTATTTTCATCCTAATCTTACACTTCAGACACTTCAAACTGAAATTGCTTAGTGATGAGTGGAATCAATTTTGCATGTTCTTGGTGTATTTTAATCACAACTGAAATATTTTATTTGCCTCGATTGAATCATGCCTTATTAATAGGACTTTTTCACTGATGGAATTTTTACTGAAGACCTTTTGAAATGATGAATTACTTTTTTTTTTCTCTTTGTAGGAAACTTCACACACCAAGTAACATCGTCCTCCTCTCTCTGGCTGTCTCAGACTTTCTTGTGGGTCTTCTGTTGATGCCAGCAGAAATATTAAGAAGCACGACCTGTTGGGTACTTGGTGATCTTATGTGTTCTGTTTATTGGTATCTGATGGGCAACATTATCTGTGCTTCAATAGGGAACATAGTTCTAATATCAGTTGATCGTTATGTGGCTATTTGTGACCCCTTGCATTACCGCACCAGAATTACTGTGAAACGAACCAAACTCAGTGTGTGCTTATGTTGGTTTTATGCTATTTTCTACTGGAGTCTTTATATAAAGAATATCCTGATTGAACCGGGCAGGTATAATTCCTGCTACGGAGAGTGTATGTTTGTCAGCAGTGATATTGCAGGGATTATTGACCTTATTTTAGCTTTTATTGTTCCACTTTCTGTCATCATAGTTCTTTATATGAGAGTATTTGTGGCGGCTGTGTCCCAAGCTCGTGCCATGCGCTCTCATGTTACATCTGTCACACTTCAGCATTCAAGCAATCAAGCAAAGAAATCTGAGCTGAAAGCAGCCAGGACTCTGGGGGTTCTTGTAGTTGTGTTTCTATTATGTTACTCTCCATTTTACTGCTATTATCTTGCTGAAGAAAATGTGGTCAATGATCCATCTGCATCTACTGTTATCATTATTTTTTACATTAACTCTTGTCTAAACCCTTTGATCTATGCCTTGTTTTACCCCTGGTTTAGAAATGCTGTTAAACTTATTGTCACTCTGCAGGTCTTCAAGCATAACTCCTGTGAGGCCAACATACTATAAAAGACTCTGAACTCTTCTCCAACTAATTTTTGTCATTATTTTCAGCTGTTAGATTTTTTTGGTTTGTAAGCACCATTTTATGTCAGTCATATATAGGGATGGGTACCGGTGTCCGGTGCCATGATGGCACCGGTTCTGACATAAACGGTAGTAACCAGACCGAAAAGCAGCGCACATTTCGGTGCTTTATTTCGGTGCTTTTTTTTCCTGAGCTGTGATACACTTTAGATTCTAGCCAATCATTTTACGTTTCCGAGGATAGTAGGCGGGGCCAGGTACGTACGTTCTTTTAGAGCAGAGCTACAGATTAAAAATGTCCAAGGCGAAGCGGTTAAAAGTCTGGCTGTACTTCATAGCAAAATATGCAAACTCAGCAGCCTGCAACAAGTGCTTTAAGCTGATACTGTGATACTGTCAAAGGAGGTAACACCTGAAATCCGATGAAACACCTGGCGACGCATAGCGTTTTTTTTAAAAGCCGAGAAATGCGCCGTATTTGATAGCTTGCTGCGAGACCTCACACCGAGCACATCTACTGCGGGTGGGTTGCCTGTTATGCAACATCCCCCAAAAACACGAAGAGGAGAGTCCTGGCCCCTAGCCCTGCCAGTGTAGCAGAAATGATGACGGATGATGATGGCAGCAGCAGCCGTTCTTCTCTGCGTGAGTAGGCTAACCACGTTATTACATTAATGCATGTAAGGTGAACTAGCAAACATCATCATAGCTACATGCGGCTGTCTTCTTGTTTGATGGCAGATACTCTCTTCACCCTGGCTAAAAAGGCTAAAATGACCAAAGAAAAAGTGGAAAACAGTTAAACATGAGAGGTTTAGGACAAAGTTTGTGTTTTTTCCATTGTTTAAGCACTGCTTCCAGCCAAGAGTGATACCATATATGCCCCATAGCTGCAGAAAAGGCTAACATTGTTATATTTTTACAAAAAACAGCTGAACATGAGAGGTTTTTGGACCAATTTTGTGTTCTCCATTCTTTAAGCACCGGTTTGAGCACCGTTTGAGCACCGGCACCGTTTCAAAAGTACCGATTTGGCACCGGTATCGGATAAAACCTAAACGATACCCATCTCTAGTCATATATATATAGAAACTTAGCAAGCAGTTTGCTAACTGTAGCATGGGAGATGGGTGGTCTCGTAGGGTGTCTTGCATTGAAATCTGCTGCAATGACCCGGTTACTGCGTTCACCAGATATCAACACAATTTCGATCCGCTCCTCATGTGTTAACCTCTTCGACATGTCAATGGCTGTGAACAAAGAGACACTTGTAAATAACTCATGAAAGAATAAACTTACGTTGAAACCAAGCGCACCGTTGTTTTTCTTGTGACATTACCAATAAGTTTGATGTGTCACATGGCCCTCTTCCTATTGAAAAAACAAAAGTTGTATCCAAGATGGCCGACTTCTAAATGGCCACCATGGTCACCACCCATCTTTAGGAGTTTGCCCCCTCACATATACTAATGTGCCACAAACAGGACTTTAATATCACCAACCATTCCCATGTTATTACGGTGTACCGTATAAATGGCCCACCCTGTACATACATTCAGCAACCACTTTATCAGTTACACTTTACTCCAGTGCTCGCCACAATAATCCATATTTCTAATTAGCCTTTCTCATCAGCACCAATTCAATTTAATTCGATTTTATTTATATAGCGCCAAATCACAACATAGGCGCTTCATATTGTACAGTAGATCCTACAATAATAGATACTGAGAAAAACCCAACAATCATATGGCCCCCTATGAGCAAGCACTTGGGCGACAGTGGGAAGGAAAAACTCCCTTTTAACAGGAAGAAACCTCCAGCAGAACCAGGCTCAGGGAGGAGCAGTCATCTGCTGCGACCGCTTGGGGTGAGAGAAGGAAAACAGAATAAAAGACATGCTGTG
This sequence comes from Rhamphochromis longiceps, assembly GCF_057381845.1. Taxonomy (NCBI): domain Eukaryota; kingdom Metazoa; phylum Chordata; class Actinopteri; order Cichliformes; family Cichlidae; genus Rhamphochromis; species Rhamphochromis longiceps. The sequence goes on from NC_140572.1 coordinate 11,268,803, forward strand.
GAACAGAGCCCAAGATTAATAGCAGGTACAATTCAATACAGAGAGGTCTATTAACACATAGTGAGTGAGAAAGGTGACTGGAAAGGAAAAACTCATCATGGTAATCCCCCAGCAGCCTACAGGGAGTGCAGAATTATTAGGCAAGTTGTATTTTTGAGAAATAATTTTATTATTGAACAACAACCATGTTCTCAATGAACCCAAAAAACTCATTAATATCAAAGCTGAATGTTTTTGGAAGTAGTTTTTAGTTTGTTTTTAGTTTTAGCTATTTTAGGGGGATATCTGTGTGTGCAGGTGACTATTACTGTGCATAATTATTAGGCAACTTAACAAAAAACAAATATATACCCATTTCAATTATTTATTTTTACCAGTGAAACCAATATAACATCTCCACATTCACAAATATACATTTCTGACATTCAAAAACAAAACAAAAACAAATCAGCGACCAATATAGCCACCTTTCTTTGCAAGGACACACTGTAAAACCTAATAAGTTCACAGAACTCAAAAATTGTTGTGTAACAGATTACACAATTTTTTAGTGATGTTTTTAAAAGTTTTAAGTTTAACTAAAAATTATAGTTGCAGTTGCCTTAAATTACCTCAATGTTAACTCATAAATGTTGATATTCCTCAACTTATAATTAGGGAGTAATAAACTCAAAATGTTCAATATTTTTCAACTTAATTAAAAAAATAATTAATTAATGACGCTGGCCAAATCTTCCCCGCATCAAGGTAAATTCAAGATGGCTGACACAGCTTTCCTGAAGGAGCGACAAGACTCCACCCACCAGAACGTCACTAATATATGCTTCTTAAACTTTTTGAGCGTTCCAAAAAAATTAGCTAAAAAATATTGAGCCCTGTTGAATTAAAGCTGCATAAAAGCCAACAGAGCTCAATACTTTATAGTTTGCTCAACTACAAAACGACATTTGAGTGTTATGAGCTTATTAGTTATGAGCTAGAACAACTGTTAGGGATTACAGTGCACTCAAAAGCCTGCCATCCATGGATTCTGTCAGTGTTTTGATCTGTTCACCATCAACATTGCGTGCAGCAGCAACCACAGCCTCCCAGACACTGTTCAGAGAGGTGTACTGTTTTCCCTCCTTGTAAATCTCACATTTGATGATGGACCACAGGTTCTCAATGGGGTTCAGATCAGGTGAACAAGGTGGCCATGTCATTAGTTTTTCTTCTTTTATACCCTTTCTTGCCAGCCACGCTGTGGAGTACTTGGACGCGTGTGATGGAGCATTGTCCTGCATGAAAATCATGTTTTTCTTGAAGGATGCAGACTTCTTCCTGTACCACTGCTTGAAGAAGGTGTCTTCCAGAAACTGGCAGTAGGACTGGGAGTTGAGCTTGACTCCATCCTCAACCCGAAAAGGCCCCACAAGCTCATCTTTGATGATACCAGCCCAAACCAGTACTCCACCTCCACCTTGCTGGCGTCTGAGTCGGACTGGAGCTCTCTGCCCTTTACCAATCCAGCCACGGGCCCATCAAGACTCACTCTCATTTCATCAATCCATAAAACCTTAGAAAAATCAGTCTTGAGATATTTCTTGACCCAGTCTTGACGTTTCAGCTTGTGTGTCTTGTTCAGTGGTGGTCGTCTTTCAGCCTTTCTTACCTTGGCCATGTCTCTGAGTATTGCACACCTTGTGCTTTTGGGCACTCCAGTGATGTTGCAGCTCTGAAATATGGCCAAACTGGTGGCAAGTGGCATCTTGGCAGCTGCACGCTTGACTTTTCTCAGTTCATGGGCAGTTATTTTGCGCCTTGGTTTTTCCACACGCTTCTTGCGACCCTGTTGACTATTTTGAATGAAACGCTTGATTGTTCGATGATCACGCTTCAGAAGCTTTGCAATTTTGAGACTGCTGCATCCCTCTGCAAGATATCTCACTATTTTTGACTTTTCTGAGCCTGCCAAGTCCTTCTTTTGACCCATTTTGCCAAAGGAAAGGACGTTGCCTAATAATTATGCACACCTGATATAGGGTGTTGATGTCATTAGACCACACCCCTTCTCATTACAGAGATGCACATCACCTAATATGCTTAATTGGTAGTAGGCTTTCGAGCCTATACAGCTTGGAGTAAGACAACATGCATGAAGAGGATGATGTGGACAAAATACTCATTTGCCTAATAATTCTGCACTCCCTGTATAACTATTGCAGGGTAACTAAGGGAGGATTCAGGGTCACCTGATCCAGCCCTAACTATATGCAAAAAGGAAAGTTTTAAGCCTAATTTTAAAAGTAGAGATAGTCAAAGCATTTAGGCATGTCGATATAATCAAGGTGGTGCCTGCTGGAGGTCAAACCGAGGATCAAAAAATGAAAAAAAGATGAGTAAATGTGGCATAATTGTTGATGTCAAACCAGTGGATCTGAGTATTTCAGAGACATACTGATGTACTGAGATTTTTCTGCACAAACATCTCCAGAGTTTATGGAGTGGTCTGAAATGAGAAAATTATTCAGTGTGCTGTAGTTTTCTGGGTTGAAATCCTTTGTTGATGTCAGAGGAGAATGGCTAGACTACTTCAAGCTGATAGGAAGGCAACAGAACCCAAAATAACCACTTATTACAAACAAACAACTAAGATCATGAAACTGAAGCTATATTTTGCACAAAAAGTGTCAGACGGATTCGTGCTGTGGTTACAATGACGCAGACGCTGTACCAGTCTGAAGGGTGAAGAGACAGTTAAACATAAAAGTGAATCTCTTGATTTACCGGTCGATCTCTGTCCCCACCCTAACCTATGGTCACAAAGTTTAGGTAGTGACCAAAAGAATGAGATCATGGATACAAGCAGCGGAAATAAGCTTTCTCTGAAGGATGGCTGGTTTCTTTCTCCCTTAGAGATAGGGTGAGGAGTTCAGCCATCCAGGAGGGGCTGAGAGTAGAGCTGCTACTTCTCCACATCGAAAGGAGCCAGTTGAGGTGGTTCAAGCATCTGATAATGATGCATCCCACGCACATTCTGTGTTAGGTGTTTGTGGAAGCAGGTTTCTTTTCTGTTGTGTTAATCACATCAGGGATGTAAGTCCTTAGGTGACGGCCAAGCAGAAAACGAGGTAATAATTCTCTCTGCAAGGGAGAAGGTATAGCCCCCCCCCCCCCCCCCCCCCTCCCCAAGAGGGGCCAACATGTAAGAGTTTGTGGAATGTTCTTTGTCTCTGTCTCTGTGTATAAGATGTAAGGGCGGTGGCCACAATTCAGAGATGGTCCTAGTGTTTCACTGGGATGCTCTCTCCTGGACAAGCTGGAGGAGTTGGTTGGTGAGAGGGAGGTCTGGGGTTCTCTCTTTAGGCTGCTGCCCCTGCCAGCCACCGATAAGTGGAAGAAGATGGATGGATTGATGCAAAACTGTTCACGAAGTGAAAGATATCGAGCTACATTCCAAGTCATACTAAACTTTTTTTTTATCCCTTTTGAAGGCAATTTGATCCATAGTGTAGTGATTTATATGTTTAACTGTCAAGCAAACAATCCCTGGTTCAAGCTTGAGAGAAAACGTAAATCCTTTGAGGGTTATGTCATGAAGGGTGTCTAGTGTAAAAATCTGCCGAATCAACTCTATAATGAATGGTTAATGTGGGTAATGTAGTTAAGAGTAGCTTTTTTTTTTTTTTTCTTTCAAAATTTCTAGACTACACCTAATACCACTAGGTAGCAATAATGTACCAATGGGCAATAGGCCCTGCACTTTGAGTGGTCTGTCCACAGTGTTTCCAAATGGGACCCAAAGGGACAAGTTCGGAAGACAGACAGACATGTCTGTCTTCATGCATGTGCTAATATTGGTCAATTTTGTCAGCAATTCTTAGCCTTGTTCTGTTTTCTATAGCAGTGTGTTTGCAACAGATAATCCAATTCAACTAGGCAGATGTAATCCCTGCTAGAGAGAATGTGTGATTCTCATACGCTGCATTACTGGGACTATTTTTTAACCTTGGTTGTTCCATTTACTCTTATATTATAAGGGATATGGGTTACAGCCATTCCTCTAACACCATTTGCATATAATGTTGTTTTTTGCACAGTCAAAGGAGCATTCAAGAAACATTTCACTGTGTGTTGTGCTCGTATGACTATGCATGTGATAAATAAAGAATTTTCTGGGATGCTTAGGACTCATATTGCACTGCTGAAAATAGTTTATTTTGATGCATATGCTGTTTTTTTTTTTGCAAATTTGCATTATAATATTTATTTTCGTTTTTGCTGCAGTATATAAAAATTGGTGTATTTCAGAAATAATAATATGAAGACACTTAAAATAAATTTCCTGTGGTGGGAAACTATTTTGTGCAACTTTTTTGTATTTACAGTTTTGAGGGATAAGCCTCTTAAATTTCTCTAACTAGAAATATATGTTAAAAAAAAACAATTTTAATTCTTTTTGTAGTTTATTGCACTTTGTTGCAATTTATGTAAGTACTATGCACTTAATGCAGACATATTATTAAAATTTGGGCTATAATGGTTGTACTGATGTATATCAACTTGAAATGCTCCCAAAAATGGCTCCACAACATGTAAAAATATAATATGAGCTCTGGCGAACTTGGTTCTATGGTAAGCCCAGGTTAGGCCTGGAAGTATCCCCACAGTAGCAGCTAGGTGCAGTTTAGGACATAATGGCTTCCGGGTAGCTATGCTATGGGGACGTGAAAGGGATTGCTCGTTGTGGCATTTGACTGTATGGCGCACTTTGTTATATTTTCGCTTGGGTGATACTTTTATTTATTCACATCATGTAAAATGTAATAAATAAATTATAAAATACAAAAACCAACTATTTGCATTTCAACTCCTAACTATTTAAATTTCAGCTTTTTCCTTTTAAACAAATTTAAAGTGAAACAACACAAAACACTGCAAACCACAACACAATAAAATATAAATTAAAATATGCAAAGCAAAAAGATGCACATTCTCTGTCATATGGGCTTGCATGAATAAAGTTTCTGAGTCCTTTATCATCTGCAACTGAAAATAGTTGTGGATGATTACTGGCATAAGTAATTTGAATGCTAGTGTTCGTGGAATTGAAGTGGTCAAAAATGCTTTTTTTCCCCTCTGTAATTAATGCAGTAGATTACCACATGGGCCCATTTCCTGATTTAAAGCAGTTTACTGGAGCAGGGTTCATAGTCTTTTTATAGTATGTTGGCCTCACAGGAGTTATGCTTGAATATCTGCAATGTGATAATAAGTTTAACAGCATTTCTAAACCAGGGGTAAAACAGGGCATAGATCAAAGGGTTTATACAAGAGTTAAAATAAAAGATAAAGATCACAAAAGATGTAGCTGGATCATTGACAGCATTTTTATCAGTGAGAGAGTAGCAATAAAATGGACAGTAGCATGACAGAAACACAACTACAAGAACCCCCAGAGTCCTGGCTGCTTTCAGCTCAGATTTGTTTGTTTGATTCAATGAACGCTGAAGTGTGACAGCCGTAACATGAGAGCGCATGGCACGAGCCTGAGACACAGCCACCACAAATACTCTTGTATACAGAACTATGATGACAGAAACTGGAAGAATAAAAAATAAAATAAGGTCAACCATTCCAGCAAAATCACTGATGACAAGCACACACTCACCATAACAGGAATTATACCTGCCTGGTTCAATCAGCATTTCTTGCGTATAAAGACTGCAGTAGAAAGTTGAATAAAACCAACACAGACAAACACTGAGTTTGACTCTTGCCACAGTAATTCTCGTGGAGTAATGCAGAGGGTCACAAATAGCCACATAACGGTCAATTGATATAAGAACTATGTTCCCTATTGAAGCACAGGTAATGTTTACAGTCAGAAAAAAATAAACAGAACACATAAGATCACCAAGTACCCAGCACGTCATGCTTCTAAGGATTTCTGCTGGCATCAGCAAGAGACCCATGAGAAAGTCTGAGACAGCAAGAGAGAGCAGGAGGATGTTGCTGGGTGTGTGAAGCTTCCTGAAATAGAACAAAAAAGAATATATTAGTAATTTTAAAATGTAAAAAGGTCCATTATTAAGACTGTAAGACAAAGACATTAAGGTGTATAAAAATTAAATATTGTGGTTTAAATTGACCAAGAATGTGCCAAATTAATTTCAATTTAGATAATAAATCATGGTGTTAAACTTTTTAAATGAAGATACAGTTTAAGTTTTAGAAACATTATATGTGCCTGAAGTAGGAGACTGAGATGATCACGAGAAGGTTTAGAGCAGCAGTGAGCAGAGAGATGCAGGACAGGACAATGTTCAGGAGCACAGCTTTGGACCAGCGAAGCGTCGGCTTCCTGCAGGAGCTGTTGAGGAGTTGTGGAAAACAGAGCTCAGCTCCTTTCTGTATCTCCATCATCAGACAACTACAACCTCTGCAGCTCTCTGACCTGATCTCATTATTATACAGCAGATTTATCTCTGCGTCTGATCTGTCTCCTCCTCTCATTCATGCTCTGTAGAATTCGCTCCTATTTCTCTCTGCACAACCTCTTGGACTGTCATACACCTAATTTATTTTGTTCAACCTCTCTTTCCTTTGCTCTGCTGTGCCTCTTTTTCTCTCTCCCAGTCCTCTCTCCTGTTATTTCTGTCTTTCTCTCATGTGGGCAATTTTGATTTCTTTGCATTTGCTTCACCTGTGGAGTTCCTGCTCCACTCCAATTTCACTTCACCTATTGTATTCTCAAATGCAACTTTCACTTGGTGAACATAATTTGTTCTTACAATAAACTATTAGTAAACTGGCTGAAGGGAGCAATCAAAGTGAAGAAGGGGACCTATCAGGGTTAGTCTGTGGACCTCATCCCTAATATCCAATCTCTAATATTCCTCTAATATCTCTAGTAGTTGGTGCATTGTCCCAATTGCCATCTCCATCTGAGAGAGCACAGACCTTCCTCTTTTCTGGTGGCTGCCACATGAGCTCTGAGCACACTAGCACAAAATAAGGACACCGAGATTCACAGTAAAACTTACAAAAATGATACAGAAAGAAGAGTTAGCACTCACTGCAGATACTAAAAATTATTTTATGCATGTATACTGCTAAAACAGTGTGTTCAAATGTAATTACTATTAACTAGTTCTGATTCTCTCTGCATTTTTGGTCGTAGAAAATCAGGGCTTAGAGAGAGTGTCATTTCTAAAATGTCCTCTTGTGAGATCGGTGAGCAAATTATTTTACCTGTTCATTATTTATTTTCACTTTTTATGAGTTCACTGTGAGTAAAATATTTCTAACATTTACTGAAGAAATAGTTTACAATGTTTTGTAGAAAGCTATACTTTATTTTGCTTAAAAGAAAACTTGAGGCAATGTCCTGCAGTGGTATTTTTTATTCAGAATGTGATTGAAATTGTAAATATTTAAATTATTGAGAGAAGACTGAAGAAGCATTTAAAAAGAGTGTTACATATTTTGGTATTTTATTTTCAATTGTAAGCATGGTTAATGTTACAAGCAGTAATTTTTTATTTGCTAACAAATTGTGAAGTGTTAATTTTTACAAACTCAGTATGTCCTATGACACTGTCGTTGACAGGTCAGGTTTTTTGTTAAATGCGTTAGATTGGATCTGATATTGATGATGAGCCAATCCTGTTGATGGACCAGTTGATTTTTTCCCGTGCTCCAAAACAGAGTGTGGTAGGCCAGCTGCAACAGAAATCTCACGCCATTTTGAACTTGCTGTCCCCTTTCAAACACACACACACACACACACACACATTCCCCTAGACTTTTGGACATTTTACTTGAAACCTTTAAGGACTTTTACAGACTCCACACATCTCTGCACACAGGAAGTAGACTTGGTGTAGGCAAGTTGGACCTGTTCCTCCAATTTAAGGTTTTACTCCAATCAGCTAACAAGGTCTATGCTATGTCAAATTAATGTTGCTATTTATTTTCTTTGAGAATCAACCCGTGTCTGAACTTTGGAAAAAACGGGGCATATACACAGATTTTTTCAATAAGTAAGGAGCAAGCCGAATATGGTTTTGAGCATAGGGGTCTATGGCAGTGGTTCCCAAACTTTTTTTGCTGCGCCCCCCTTTGTTTTACAAGAAAAATGTTCACGCACCCGCGTGCACACGCACACATCCTCCAACCACAAACACCCATATTTTGCTCCATTGCAGTTTATTTCACACCTCAAACATTTAGTAAACAATTAAGCAAATACAAGTAATCTGCAATAAATTACAGGTAGCAATGAAATAAACTACTAACTCTTTTACGCTACGTCCACACCTACACGGGTATTTGTGAAAACGCAGCTGTTTCGTCCACACGTAAACGGCGTTTCGAATCACCGAAAACTGAGATTTTTTTAAAACTCTTTTTTTGCGTTTAGTGTGGACGAGAAATACAGAGTTCGTCACGCAATGTCAAAGGTATGTGCCTTTTTTCACGTCACGCTGTGCGCCACGTTATTGTTTATATGGAATAAATTGCAGAATGGCAGATAGAGACAAAATGTTAATCTGACTATCTGCAGGTTTTACACGCTTACATACACGCGCAGTTAATGTCCCTCCATTTAGAAAGGCAGAGGCGTCACGATGTGATTATTTTACGTGTAGTTGTTGTGGTATGTATTTGTCTGTTTTTGGTTTGGTACTTGTTTTGTTTAAAAGGTGTAAAACCTGTAGAGAGGGAGGGCTGAATAAAAGTGAAAAAGTAGTATCAAAGTAGTATAGAATTAGTCCATTTACTGTTAATAAATAAAACAAGTACAATAAATAAATTCATTGAGTAAGAACTTAAGGAAAAAATTGAGGACAGGATAAAAAAAATTAATTGATTGATCAACAAAGAGTAGTGATAAAGCATAAAGAAATACTGGCAATTCAAAAAAAGATTAAGCAACGAAAGAAAGAAATTGAAAATAATTGGAAGAATAATAAAATAACAGATGATGTTGAAATAAGTAATAACAAATTAAAAACAGTAAATGAATACACGAGCAACAAAATAATTAAGGTATAATTATATAGGAAGAGTGAAATATAAAAGAAAAATTACAATGGCTACTACCACCCCTGCAACATTCAATGAAGAAGAACTAGCAGCTCCCAGCAATATGAGACACCTCAAGGACTTTGTAAATGCCAAATGTTGGAAAGAGAAACGGAGAAGAAAAAAAGGGCAAAATCGTAAAAATGCTTCGATGATGTCTGGATGGCGTGGGAAAAAGGATTTCTCACTACACATCCAGGAGCACCACTCCCAACTAATGATACAATACAAGCCCTGCATCAAAAAGCAAAAGAGAATTATGATAAGGCACGTGCAGCATGGGAAGAGGGAGTAAGAAAGGCTTTGGGTTCAAAGAAAGTGGACATGGATAAAAAAAAAAGAGATCTTCTGGTCACAATAACAACAATGTGTCAAATGATGGTTAACAGGAAGAGGCATAATCATTTAACACAAAGTCATAGTGTTAAAGAAATTGAAACTGGACCAACTGTTGTACAGACCACACCCATGGTTTCACTTCTACATCCCTTCCTATTAATGAACCCTTTTTTTTTTTTGCCTGTCCCGTTTGGCTCTTCTGCCATCAGAATTAATGTCTAAAGGCAAAGAAAGATGCCCAACGGATTTACTTTACCAAATTGACCATCCCAGCCTTGCCGTAATGGTCAATTTGATTCACCTTTTATTGTTTATTTTATTTTCACTTGTTAAATACGGGACAGACTTGACTGGGGAAAAGAAAGGGGAGAAAGAAAGAGGGAAAGAAAAACAGCAGGGAAGAGGGACGGGGATAAAGGGAAAAACAACAGCGCACAGTGTGCTTTGAGGTAGGAGCCAAAAAGGGTGTAGTTTGTGTGTGTGAGCACCCGTGTGTACACCTGTGAGCATGAGCACGCTTGTATTTAAAAGGTTCCTACATGTAATGATCTGTTAGAGGGTGTGGGGAGCCACTGCCCCGTCCTCCAGGGCATGAAGCAGGTATGGAGGAGATCAAAACTCCAGACATCCAGAGGCCCTCAGAACACAAGAAACCAAGGAAGACCAACAGAGGGGCAGCCACGCCACTGTCCCAGAAAGAGCTGAGGAGAGTCCCAGATGAGGGATCACTCAGTAGCTGCGGAGCAGAAGCCAGGAGGGGGGGCTGCCCGTGAGCTCCGCCGGCAGCCAGCTGTGCCCTCGGAGGGGGGGAAACTGCACCCAAGCCAGGTAGTGTTACCCTTTTCTCTGGGGTGGAGAGAAGCAGACTGCCCTGACTCGGCAGCAGCAGGGAGGCCCCACATTCCAGACCCTGATCGGGCGGCCATCTCCTCCTCCTAGCCCCCCCACTCCGACAGGCTGCAGAGAACGGGGGTGTGTAAAGACTCCAAAGCTTCTTCTGCCCGCTCATATGTAGTGTTGATGCATGTGTGTTCTAAGGTGCATTTAAAACCTAGGAGGACATGGAGCTACCTGCCAGAGAGCAGCAGGTAAGCGCATAGCCTGTCCTGATAGCCCTCAGTGTCTACGTGTATTTAAAATTGAGAGGTGGGCAATGACGCAGGGGTGAAAGGAAGGAAGGGAGGGGCAAGTGACCCCTCCCTGGGGCCAGCTCCCCTGCTGACCCCAGTAGGCATCTCCATACTCTGCAACCCGCCAGGGAAAGGGGGCCCAGGCCCATCCGGACCGGGGCACAGTTCGGCGGCGCTGCCTGGCCCCACAGAGCCCAGGACTTAGCCCACACGACCCCACCACAGAGAAAACTCCACCCACCCCGCCATCCACTCATCTTCCAGACTACACAAGACAATAGACGCCCAGGCTGAGATCTTCCTCCACCTCTGATCATTTATAAAGTGTTGCTCATATATAACTTGTTCATGGTAAAATGTACAAAGTCTAAATAAGTGATTCAAGTATTTAGAAGCACATTTATATATATATAATGATTAAGATATAAGTGCATTGTTTGAGTGTGTTAATGGAGGTTTTATTAATACTTATTTCATATTGTAATTCATAGTTAATTCAGGCACTTACTAGTTGTTAAGTATTTTGTTTGACCTCATGTAAATGGAGTGTCGTACCATTATAAAGCATTAATGAAAATGAAAGTAGCTTAAGACTCTAGCAAGTCTCAACTATCCTTACAACAGAAAAATTATGTACATATAGATATTTATTGCCAGATGCAAACGTAACCCACCTGAGGTTTACAGAATACTAAGTTTAAAAGTGAGGTTTGAAAGAAGACTGCAATGCTAATGCATCAAAAAACAGCATAACTGTAAGGCTAGTTAGCCACGTTAGCTCAGCTCAGCTCAGCTAAATTAGGGGAGGCAAACTTTGCAGGGCATGTTTAATGGTGTGCTATCAGTTTCTACTTTTAACTATATTTTAGTAACAGTTCCTTCATGGAAATTCTTTACTTTTTCTCAAGGAAGTTTACATATTTGTCAACTTCATTATCTTGAAAGTTCATTAAAAACAGCAGTTAAAGCTAGAAAAAACATTTTTATTAACTAGATAAAACAATCTACTTAAACAACCTACATACCTGCTTCTCTTCTATTGATGGATTTTTAGCATGATTGCCTTCTTTTTCCTCAAAACTGTTATGATATATTTAAAAGGTAACATTTACTGAGATGCTAATTAATATATTAGCCATATTCACAGGTGTGGAAATAGTTAGCTAACTTTTGATTTTTGAGAAAAAAAAATTTTGGTATTAAGCATATGATACAATTGTATCAGAGCTAGAAAAACAACACAGCTGTAAATCAATGTGTGTTTAAGAAACACAGCCAAAGTCAATGTCATTATTGGTTATAAAATAGAAAGTGGCTTAAGCTGAATGCTCTTCATGTTCAAGTTAACTTAAATGTTAACATTTAAACAAATTTTATCGTACTGAATTCATACACATCTCAATACATAGAAGACAGCATTTTTATATTTCCAGACTATGGACACATTCATTTACTGGATTTGAAATCTTTATATAGCAGATGTTAGTCAAGTCACTCCGCATTATCTCTGTAGTATGTTGATCTCACTGCTGTTAGCCTTTAATATCTGCAGAGTGATGATAAGTTTAACAGCATTTCTAAACCAGGAGTAAAACAGTGCATACATTAATGGGTTTAGGCAAGAGTTAAAATAATAAACAATGAGGATAGAAGATGCAGAAGAAGCAGCTGGATCATTGCCTGCAAGAAAAAAGTAGCAGTAAAATGGACAGTAGCACGCCAGAAACACAACTACAAGAATCCCAAGGTTCCTGGCTGCTTTCAGCTCAGATTTGTTTGCTTGATTCAGTGGCCGCTGAAGTGTGACAGCTGTAACATGAGAGCGCATGGCACGAGCCTGAGACACAACCACCACAAACACTCTCGTATACAGAACTACGATGATCGTAACTGGAACTATAAGAGATACAACAAAGTCAACAATTCCAATAATATCATCAACAACAAAAACACACTCTCCATAGCAGGAACCATACTGATAGGTTTGTAGCTTGAACCCATCTGCTGGAACGTTGAAGACAATATAATTACACTGCAAGCAAGACGCAAGTAGGCAAACTTCTTCATGGTACTCATGCACGGGAGAGAACCAGACAAACGCCGTTCCTTCGCTTGACCCCAGTAGCTCTCGTCCGTCCTCCCGTAACACTGTCCTTTTATTGAGGTTACATGAATATGCATAGGTTCATTAACATACGACGTCTACATACAAACAAAGAGTACCTTGCCTGTGTGTGTGTGTGTGTGTGTGTGTGTGTGTGTGTGTGTGTGTGTGTGTGTGTGTTTCTGATCAAAGGGTTAAACATCCTTGGTCAGGAAGAGGGTAGCCTCCCCCTCACCCTAGATGGTTCATCCTAGATAACACGGTGAGGAAGTCCTGCAGTTCATCTAAACAAAGAGCACTTAGACTAGAACAGATGTAGCTACGTTAATCCTACCATAAAACAATAAGACACGGTATGACCTCTCATGCTCCCAAAGTGCTGTCTAATACACACAAAGTTTGCAGACTATCAAGGATCAAAACCTCTACCAATCTACAACTAATTACAAAACTCTAAGCATATATAAGTAAATATTTCTAAGCATAAATGACAATCAACAATACAAATCTAACACATACCTGCCTGGGTTTATCAGGGCATGCTTTGTATAGATGATGTTGTACAAAATAGCATAAAGCCAGCACAGAAAAACACTGAGTTTGACTCTCGGCACAGTGATTCTGGTGGGGTAATGCAGAGGGTCACAAATAGCCACATAGCGGTCAACTGATACGAGAATAATCATTTCAAATGAAGCATTGATAAGAATGCAGCCCAGATAAGTATAAAGTGAACACATGAGATCACCAAATACCCAGCAGGCCGTGTTTTTGAAGATTTCTACCGGCATCAACAAAAAACAGACAAAAAAGTCAGAGACAGCCAGAGAGAGGATGATGATGTTACTGGGAGTGTGGAGCTGCCTGCAGGGAGACAGAAAATTATAAATTACACATTAATCATGTCAAAATATCTTCAATGAAGATGTTCTATTAGAGGCATGGTGCAATTAAGGAAATAAAACCTATACAGTCATGATGAAGTACACACAGGACATTCATCTTGACATAATTCATTAATTACTTAACTAATTTACTAACTAATTACTAAACTTGATTTTCTAAAAGTTGAACTTTAGTTTCATCTGAGAGGTTAATCTCTGCCTGAAGTGGGAGACTGAGATGATGATGAACAGATTAAGAGCAGCAGTGATCAGAGAGATGGACGAAAGCCCAACGTTCAGGAGCACCGTTTTGGACCAGTGAAGTGTCGGCTTCCTGCAGGAACTGTTCAGTAGCTCTGGAAAACAGAGCTCTGCCTCTGGATGCATCTGGATCTCCATCATCAGGTTCCTGCAGCAGTCTAATCAGAATTTTCTGTCATACAACAAATTTATCTCCTTCTACCATACCTCCCATCTACTGTTGTGCTCCCTGGAGAATGATATCCTCCCTCTTTTTGTGCACACAACCTCTTGTACTTTTCACTTTTGATTTCTCCGTCTCCCATCCAAACATATCTATCACAATTAAAACCAGAAGATTTACATTTTAATGGCCAAAACTACAAACTTGGGCCTAAAAACAGTCATCTACAAATCAGCCATCCAATTGTCTCTGTTCTCCTTTTACAATCAGTATGTAAGAGTTAAGATGAATATTTTATGCAGCACCTAATCCAGATAAGCTGAATACACACAGGCAATCAATACAATCCTTGATTTATGGCACAATTAATTTGTTCTTACTGTGTAATTGATGCTTATGTTAGTTTCATTTATAATCAAGATACCTAAGTTAGTGTTGTTCCAACAAAACTGACATCATACAGTTTCATATGATGATGTTATAACATATATACAAAACCTCCTAGCACTGAGATTTCAGTCATTCTGTAACTGCAGTGACAATACAGACTTTTATACAGTTTTTAGTTTTTCTGTCAACGTAGTTATAATCAGCAGTCACAGAATCAACTGTTGTCTGTGATTACGCTTGTGGGACAAGACATGAACAATAAATGTTAAATTACAGGCACTTCTATTTGATTGAATCTTGAAAATGTGCACCCTTTAAAAATATGAAGGAAAAAAATGTGGCTCTCTGTAAAATGTAAAAAAAGAAAAAAAAACACAGAATGCAGGGTGCTGGCATTGTTGATTGATTGAGCAGGCAGCCCGTACGACAAAAATCTACTGCCAAGGCCTGGATTTGACTCCACACCAGGCTATTTGCGTGGCTAAATGCCAAAAACATTAAAAAGAAAACACAAATTGCAATAATTTGTAAACCTCATAAATACAATTTGTATTCCCAAAATAACAAGTAACAGAAAATACACCAAATATTTAAAAAGAGGACATGGAACTTTTTTTGCTTGCCCTGTCTCGCAGTGCAGCAATCAGAATTGTTGAAAACACACTGAACATCTGCTTCAACGCCTGTTAAAAAGAAACAACATAGCAGGCAAACCATAGCAACAACCAACATATGCATAAGTACCACTAAATAATAAATATTAAATGTTACTGAGCAGGACAGAGTATTAATGATACATGACATGTTTAGAGACAGCAGTCGACTAACATATTGTGAGTCTGTATCTGTGTGCAAATCTGTGCGTGGGAGCATGCTTGTGTTCATGAGGTTTCTCCATTTAAGTATCTAATAGTGTGTGGGGGGAACATTGATCAGTTTCAATATGATGGCAGCAACACGTCTCTGGGAAAGGGCAATGTTTACTATGTGTTGCATCCCCTCTTTGTTTCGCAACAGTCCATATACAACAGAGAAGTGAGGAGACCTCTGGCTGTTATTTACTCTGGGAAAAACTGCACAGAGGTTTATGAAAACAAGCAGTATGTCTGGAAAATAGTGCAGGAGACTCTGCAAGAGTTCAAAGAGAGGAGAGAAACACAACTACAGGAATCCCAAGAGTCCTGGCTGCTTTCAGCTCCGATTTGTTTGCTTGATTCAGTGACATGAGACCGCATGGCTCGAGCCTGAGACACAGCCACCACAAACACTCAAATATAAACAACTGTGATGATAATAACTGGAGCAAAAAAAGAGAAAACTAGGTCAAAAATCCCTGCAATATCATTAATGACAAACACACACTCTCCATAGCAGGAATTATACCTGCCTGGTTCAACTAGGATGTCCTTCATGTAGAGACTGCAGTAGAAAACAGCATAAAACCAACACAGACAAACACTAAATTTGACTCTCGCCACAGTCATTCTGGTGGGGTAATGCAGAGGGTCACAAATCGCCACATAACGGTCAACTGAGATGAGAACTATGTTCCCTATTGAAGCACAGACAATGTTGCTGGTCATATAAATATAAAGTAAACACATAAGATCTCACTATGTTATCCCTCTAACAGCCTTCACATGTTCTCACTGTAATTTCCCCTCATGAATGAATTTATGCTGCACTAATGTGAATGTTTGCAGGGAAATCAAAAGCATTTCACTCGCAGTACTCGAGCTGACTTACCTTTGTTTGAATGACGACTTGTACGCGCTGACTCCACAGACAAGGTCAGGCTACGTCAATAGCGGTTGGTCTTCAGGGTTTCTACTCCACGGCCGTATTTCATACGGGTCCACATTTCCAATGCACGCTATTTTCTGCAAGTACCGCTGCTTCGCCTCTGGACGCAATCGGTCTCTAAACAGTTCATTCTTTTTTGAGCTGCTTTTAAGCATCTTTCTTGTAGTCGTCGTTCCAACACAGTGTGTTTGTGTTGATTCGTAGACCCCGAAAATGGCGCTGCGCTCCCATAATGCATTGCGGCGTGACGTCAACTCCAAAGCCCTATAGTGCATACTATAACAGCAGATTTATGATCGAGGCCACATTCCTGTGAGGAAGTTGTGAGGAAGTGTTGTTTCTGTTAGTATCCGTGTGAGTTCAAAACTATTCTACAATGCACTGTGTGCAGTAAAAGACAAAACACAAATATATGATGCTAATTATGAGATATTAGTCTTAACATTAAAATACACTAATACACTGTTGGGGATTAATTCAAAACTGAAGGCACATTAAACCAATGTGGGTACCACAGCATCTTTTGGTGACCTCAAACACACCTCCAGGCTGTGTATGGCGTAGGGGTATTTTACCAAGAAGGAGAGTGATAGAGTGCTGTGGCACTGCCACATAGAATACTGAACTTGCCACCATTGAGAACAGGCAGCATAGTCCTCAAGACATTGAACGACTTCAGCCTAGATAAAGGCTAAAACTAAAACAATGTTATTAACGGTACAGGGGGACTACGGGGGGATTATTTAGAGGTCAAAAGGTCTATTCAGGGTCAACTTTTCGCATATCCCAATTTTGCCAGGTGGCTATTGTCCTTAGTCTACCATTTGTATAATATAGAGGTGGACAAAGAACTGCTTCACACAGTGTTCATAAAGTTATGACAAAGAGCCTGGCTACCAGTGCCAGCAGGAATGGAAAGGGAAATAAATGAAAATAAAATAACAACAATACAAACAAAAACAGAACAGCTTTACAAAGAATCACAACCTACATTTTAGAACCAAGATAAAAAGACTTAGATTAGCTAAAACTTAGATTAGCTTCTTAGATAAGCTTGACATAATGAGAGCTTGAGGACAACGTCAAATGACAAAAAAGTTTTTTAGTGCAACAAGACACTACAGGCTTGGCAGCCACAGCTGGTACTGGCCACTTCAAGCCACTTCGACAATCTCATTGGACCCCCCCCCCCCAAAAAAAAAACAGCTATGGAAAAGTACAGTAAGGAGTCACTGGAAGCCAGGTTAAATCTACCTTGGTCCATACCTCTCGCCACCAGTTTCTTTCTTTTGAGCAAAAAGGATGATAAACTCAGGCCTTGTATAGATTTTGGAGGACTGAATGAATTAACTGTGAAGAACCCTCTGAATCATCGAAACCAGTGCATATCTTACTTGCATCCTGTGTAGTGGGCGCTGTTACCTGGGAAATCAAGACATTGGTGCGCTGTGCACAGCCAGAAGAGCCTGATCCAGCTGCGGCCCACCTCACAGGCTATTTGCTCCACCTACCGCACACTCCCATGTGCTGCACTGGCTCCACACAGCGCACTTTGATCGCAAGGACAATTTCCTTGTTAAAATGCTTTTAGTGACTCTCTTTAGAAGGTGATGCATGCAAATATGTTTTGGCATTTTTTACGCCCCTTAACGGTTTTAAGTCAGCCCTGGTCTCACATTGCCTTAGATTTTGTCACCGGCTTGCCGTACTGCTCTAGCAACTTTGTCATATTTTCCATAATTGACAGGTTCTCCAAAGTGGTCCATTTTGTGCTTCTGTCTCGATTCTCTATTTCTAGTCATCGCTATTCAGTGATATGAATTATATCAGAACGCGGCAAATAGACTCCAATTTGTTCATGTAAATGGGGAGTCTTCTTCACTCGGTAGGATTAATTACAGAGTACCACAAAGTCCTGTGCCAGGATGAACGCTGTTTACTTTATGCATTCTGCTTATGTATGCTTGCCTTAGGCAGTATCTTTGAAAGTCATAGCGTACATTTTCAGTTCTATGTAGATGACCCCTAGCATCATCTAGCCATGAATCAGATAGCACACCAGGTTAAAGTACAGGAATGTCTTGAAGACATAAAGACGTGGTTACCTCTAATTTTCTGTTTCTATATTCAGATAAATCTGAACTTATTGTACTCGGTCTTGAAAATCTGAGGAAAATAGTGGCAAACCAGATACTTACTCTGGGATTACCTTGGCCTTCAATAATTCTGTAAGGAGTCTTGGAGTCATTTTTAAACAGGATATGTCCTTCAATGTGGATATTAAACAAATATATAGGAGAGACAGACACACTCTATTACATTTAAAAGCGACCTTTTTAATAAAGCTGAAAGCTTAGGGCTGAATCAGGTGACCTTGAACCCTCACTGCAATAGGACTAGGCTGCTGGAGGATTCCCATGATGCACTGAGGGTTTCTTCTTCACTTGCCTTTTGTTACTTTTTTGTTTAAATACCACTTTAAGGGAGTTTTTCCTTCCCGTTGTCGTCAAATAATTGCTCATAGAGGGTGTTTTAATTTGTCGGACAATGCTTATGATTTTCTGTGAGTCTGTTCACCCCATTGCCATCCTCTATGCTGTTGCATGCTGGAGCAGCAGGTTAAGATGCCAACACATTTTATGTGTCACACAGAATGAAAAGGCTTCACCACATCTACGAAATTAAAAGAAAAAGGTTAGTCATATTATTCCTCAGAACACCTCAGCGATTCCCCTCTCGAGTATATTTGCTCCGGGCCTGCAAACCTGTGTTAAAAAATGAAATCAGTTTAATTATCATGTCAAATCTTTTGAACTCCTGGCTCCACCCAGAGCCTACATCCACAGAACTACCTAGAAACAAAACCTGTGTGTTAACATGAACTTCACATTTGAGAACCCCGTTTTTATTTTTTTCTCTTACTTTGCTCTTGTTTTCCTGCTGTACCATGTCCGATCGTGTCAGGCGTTGTGTGGAGGCGAGGAAGAAGGAACCCAAACGCAGGACTGGCAGGTAGGTGAAGGTTTATTATAGGGAGTGGGTGAACAGAGGGTGAACGGACACTGACTGGCTAGACAACTGAACGGCTGACTGAACTGAGGGAACACACGGGAAGGACAACGTAACATCAATGACACGACAGTGAACGAATAGAAACAGAGGGCTTAAATACACAGACTGGTGAGGATGATAATGAAAGACCGGTGAGTACACAGCTGAACATAATCTGACTAATGATACGTGGGAATAACTGGAACACAATACGCAGGCGGTATGCTGCCACAGAAAACAGATGTGAAAATAAACTGAAGATGACAAAACGGAAAACACTGGGTCAACAACCCAGGTGTCATGGTTGGCTGTGTGGCAGGCGGGCAAGCAGGAGTGGTGGATCCAAAATGCAGGACTCAGACACAGAAGTTCAACTTAAAGCGCAGCTTTAATGCTGGAAAACCTCTTACTACTAAACTCACCAAAAGACAAACAAAAACGCTGGTGGACTAAAACACTGAAGCACAAAACACTGAACTGGAACTGGAAACAAAACACTGGCAACACGGAGGCAAAACACACACAGCTTGTTGAGGGTACGACGCAACACTGACTCAGAGAAACACAGGGACTAAATACACTGGGAAGTAACGAGGAGAATGAGACACAGAAGGAGGGCACAGCTGGGGGAAATTAGAACTGACGAGACA
The DNA here is from genome assembly GCF_057381845.1 of Rhamphochromis longiceps. Lineage (NCBI taxonomy): Eukaryota > Metazoa > Chordata > Actinopteri > Cichliformes > Cichlidae > Rhamphochromis > Rhamphochromis longiceps. The sequence continues at coordinate 11,288,647 of NC_140572.1, forward strand.
AGCAAAGCAGGACACATTCACATAAGACACGGACCTACAAAGTAAAACAGGAAGGATCACACAGAGACGCGAACTTGACACAGTGGAGACAGCAACTAAGAAAAACAGAGACATAAACCATAAGGCAGAGGACTCTAAGAACCGAGAGACACAGAGGGGAACTCAAACATGCAGACACAGACTTACACAGAACAGAGGGGACATAGAGAAACATGAAGGGCAAGGGATCGAAACTAGAAACCATAGAAACTCACACCAAGTACAATAATACAAAAATCACAATGAACTAAAACGCTGGGTCAGGAGACCCAGGACCCTGACACCAGGAACCCTGACAGATCGCATGCCCCTACCGGTTGTGCTCTCTTTTTTAATAATTTACTATTTTAAAGGGAAAAACCTGGGTCACTTGGACCAGTGTTTGTTATTCCATAACTGTACTTTGAATGTGACAAATCTATCCTTCCCCTATGTAATTCATGAATATTGTTTTGGTTCTGACTATTTTCCTCTATAACATTTAACTGACTTCTACAGTGGCCTGCTATGGTTAATGGTTACATGAGTGATATCAAAAATTTTCTTAAAGCAAACATCAGCCCCCCAAAATTAATCTGAAGTTCCACACTCTCATGTGAATCTACAGTCTCCCCCTCTCTCTCTTATCCCCCTGCTCCTGCCAAAAGCAAAAACAAAACAAAGCAAAGCATCTGATAGGTTTGTAGCTTGAACCTATTCGCTGGAACGTTGAAGACAATATAATTACACAGCAAGCAAGACACGAAGTAGGCAAAGTTCTTCATGTTTCTCGTGCACGGGAGAGAACCGGACAAAAGTCCGTTCCTTCGCTTGACCCCAGTTGCTCTCGTCCGCTCCCCCGTAACACTGCTCTTTTATTGAGGTTACATGAATATGCATAGGTTCATTAACATACGACGTCTACATACCAACAAAGAGTACCGTGCGTGCGTGTGTGTGTGTGTGTGTGTGTGTGTGTGTGTGTGTGTGTGTGTGTGTGTGTGTGTGTGTGTGTGTGTGGGGTCAGAGTGTGACCCCATAAACAACTTCCCTTAACCTGCTGGTCTGGAAAATCCAACAGTTCATCTATATGTAAAAGGCACTTAGACTCAACTACGTTAATCCTACCATAAAACAATAAAACAAGGTACGACCTCTTCCCATGCTCCCAGGATGTAGGTGTGCATTCTGGAATGCACACCAAGCCTTTGTAGCCTGCTAAAGATCACACATCCTATCACTACACAATTGATTATACACCTCTAAGCATATATGGTTAAATATTTCTAAGCATAAATGACAATCAACAATACAAAACCTAACAGCATCCACCCTTTTCTGTGAATATTTGTCAACATTTACTCATCCTAACGTTGGTCCAGTCTTTGTCTCAGTGTCAAGTCAGTCAACACTTTAGTCCCCATCGTCAGTCCATCACAGCCCAGTCACACACATTCATGCACACACACTCACCCGCATTCACACGAGATATTACTGATAATAGAGTCCTGCGCGCAACCTTTTCCAGTGTCCATCACCAGGAAGATGACGTCATCATTTTAAAAAGAATAACAAGTGTTTATGATTTTGGACTGATCGGGTCCCCATAGGTAGCTGTCTCCTCAGCCCATTGTAATCTGGAAAAGCTCACCTTATATTTGCTCTCACAAAAATGTTAATTCAATCTTGCAGGCCTGCTTAGAACAAAAAATAATAATCAGCTCTTTTTTTTCTAAGTCATCAAAACAGAAAACATCATCACCATAAGGGTGACACCTGACAGGTTTTCGCTAAGTGCACTGTTACAAAAATAATGGGCCCAGTTCTGGACATGTCCATGTATAGAAAAACTCTTACTAAAACAAAACCCCGAAAATCTGCCAGATTAATCACAGAAAAGTTTTGCTTACTAGTGTAACAATATGTTATGGGACATCACTAAATTATAATTTATTTATTTACCTTTCTGTGGCGATGCTCTGGACATTTCTAAACCTCCACAAGTTCAGCATCAACTTTCATATGCTCTCACTTTAACAAGACCAGCCTTCACCTCTCACCCGTCCTCGTCCCCTATTCTCACAGTTGCCTGTGTGTCCTCCCAAATCTCCAGCAAACACAGGCCCAAATCAGCTGTTTCTTTCTCTCTGTTATTCTCTCTTCCTCTTTTCAGTCTCTTTTGCCGCTTAACTCCCAGCATGGCAAACATAAACCTCAGACAGTCCCATCAAGTGCTTTCACACAATAATGTCACTGGTACACTTCCCAGCTGGTGATTAGAGCACATGTTTCCATCAATGATGGTATTCGTACATGCTGCTGGACCCTTCAGAGTTTTAGCTCAGTTGTGCTGTCTTTTGCTTTTGCCTGCTGTTAATTCTTCAAGTCCACAGTGTTGCTCTGTATGTCTTCATGAAGAGATTGACTGTCCTTTAAGCTTCTCCTCAGGATAAGGACAGGATGAGAGGTGAACCTATGAAATTTTGAGCCAAAACCTGGCCTGTTTGTCGTCCCAATTAAGTTAATCTATCATTTTGCCGCTGTACTCATCCACGAGGTTGAGCTAAGTCCATGGGCACCTGTATCAACACACTAAGACATTTCTTTAATATAATTTTCCTAGTTATCAACACATTCATTGTCTAATTCTTCTATCTAGATTTTAAGACATCTTTCTCTCTCTCACGTTGCACACACATCAGGCAATTTCCTCCAAACTGCCTGCAAACATTTCACTTCCTGTCACAGACACACACACACACAGCGGTTTTCACACACACTCCTCACCTCACTCCATTTCATCAATTTCTGCAACCTAATCGAACTCTTGTTTTATGTTCACTCTCTATATACTGTACCCTCTGTAACTCTACTCATTTTTAATGTACTCATTTTAAGAATGCACCCTCAGCCACACACACACAAATTGAGCAGCTTCACACAAATATATACTCAGGTCTTTACATTTGCAAGCATTAACCAAACGAAATCCTTCACATCAAAGTCTTCAACGTGTTTATCAGAATTCTTTCAGCACAATTTTTTTTTTCTTTTTTTGTGTCCCGTTTGGATCTTTAGCCATCAGAATTGTTGTCTTAAGGCCAAGAAAGATGCCAAGCGGATATCTTCAGCACAATTAACAGTTTTTCCACACACATAACAATTCTTTTAGCTCAGCTCTGCGGCACAATTCACTCAGCTCCTTTAGCAGATCTTCTCTTACACAAGCCACACCCTTTTTCTATCACACTTTCAAAACAATATGCACTTTTGATCATGCATCCAAAGAACAATTTTACACTTTCCTATATATTCACACGTTTATACGTATAACAAAATAACACCAAATGCCAAGATACATTATTTCCATTTCCTTACCACACTTTACATCATCCTGTACTGGTACCAGTTTTCCCTACACAATTTTGACAACTTTAAAAGCCTATGAGCCCAGGTCCAAATTAATTAATCAATTAAACCGTTTCTGTCCCGGACAGAGGCCTGATTTCTAAGTCTTATTTTAATTTAAAAGTGTTTCCCCCACCCGCAGCTTTACCGGAAGCTTTACTTTACCAGCATCTCTCGCCTAAAACTTTACCAGCCACTCTATGTTGAGGTGGTCATGCTCGAGGCCCGGCCTCTTCACTCAAACAATGCACCAAAAGTGGTCCCTGACCACTGGCCGTTAACCAAGGTCCCAAGTCTTGGCAGTGGCCAACTGAGATAATCCTGACGCCGCAGGGTCTTGCCACACGTCCGAAGCAAGGAGGGGGTTCTCACCCCTGAACTTGTGTGCACTCCTAGGGATCGCCCTCCCCGTCCTAAATCAATTTAAATAAATTTTCAAACACCACTGGGGACTCTAACCACCAGTTTACTGATGTCCAGGCCCAGCCTTCTGCCCAAAATGGGAACTCAAATCCCTTAAACAAGTGCCTAATTACCAACTCTAATCTCTTTTCTCTTGGCTGACACAACACAGTTAACATTGCACACAACACATGAACATTAAAATTCAACCCAACATTAACAGTAATACATTTTCATCAGATATTTCCCCAGACTTTACTGTTATTATCACAAATTTCCCAAAATCACCACGGATATTTCACCAGAAATCCACTGAACAAATTTTGTAATTTAGCTTAATTTTACTACAACTGAGCCAATTTAACTGTGAAGATCATCAACTCGGCGAACAGATAATTTAGAATTCATCCAATAAGCACACTTTGCTTTTTTAACAGGTGGTGCTTAACTTTAAATTTGGACCTGTCCTCTGTTTGCCTCATGGCCAAATTGGTCCTCTCAGCCGTCAAAGAATCCGGGTTCACGGCACCAATGATCAAATCCAGTTCCTTTATATTCTTTTACTGACCAAGAAAAAACCCGACTCAGTGTGGTCAAAGCTCAAAAATCCTCTTTAGTCTACATTTCTGGAAAAGTAGATGTGCACAGGCTAAATCCTGAGCAGATCTGAAGCATTACAAGCCAAATGAGCATAACATAATCAGTCATACGTCACACATGGTTTTGATCAAAACAACTGCTGCGCTGCACTCTAGTTTCACTTCCTGTACTCTGCAGGCCTGCACAAAGCGTCTTCTGCAGTTTCCTGTCTTACACAGTACTCTGTGACCTTTAGCACACATTCTAACTCAAAGTGGCGTTTTTTCTACACTGGCCTCTATAAAACAATATAAATAGAAAATAAGCACTAAGAATATATATTTATTCCGTAACACAGTTCTGTGATTTCCTGGATACTGAGTGATCCCCTTTGGTTATCCTGGTTCAGATTTCAATAGGAAGATGAGGCTTGTCTGCTCAAGTTGCCTGTAGTATCATCTGCAGACATAAGTTGAAAATAAAATAGTCATCCCATTTTAGTACTGTTAAAAAAAAGATGAAGATGGTTAACAATTATGACCCAAGTGTCTGCTTGTATAGAAATGTTCAACATTGAGTCCAGAAAAATAAAGGTTTATAAGTTGACTGTGGGAGAGAGCGAGTTTGAAAAAAAGAAAGCTCCAAAGGTTGTGTCATTAGAAAGAGGAGGGATGGGACTGGTGGGTGAAGGACAAAATAGATAAATGAGCTCTGTGAGGAAAAGCTTTGATGAGATGCAGCAGCCTGATGATGGAGATACACGAAGGACTAGAGCTCTGTTTTCCACAACTCCTCAACGATTCCTGCAGAAAGCCAACACTTCACTATTCCACAACTATGCTGCTGTATATTGTGATGTCATGCATCTCTCTGATCACTGCTGCTCTATCACTGCTGCTCTAAACCTTCTGGCCATCATCTCAGTCTCCCACTTCAGGCAGAGACCAACTTTTAAATTAACTTAGATTAAGGTTTAGATATATGAAAAGTGAGATTTGCATCATTGGAATTAGCAAAGAATACATTAAGTGAAACTAATAAATGTCTTTGGCTCAACCATGACTGTTAAGTTGTGTAAGGTTCACCGTGTCTTAATAAGGAAACAATTTCACTAAATACATTTTGACATAATTAACATATGACATAATCTCAACTATCTTATCACTATCATTTCGCTGCCCCACCTTGGGCATAGATAAACCTCAGCTGAAAGGTGAGGTTTATCTTTAGACTGTAATTTAATTTAGTGATGAGTTAAGTTAGTTTGGCACATTCTGTGTATTTTAAACAAGAATTGAATCATGCCTTACTAATAAATCATTTCTACTAATGGAATTTTCACTAAAAACAATGTAACATTTTTAATGTGTATTATTTATTTTTTCTGTTACCCTGCAGGCAGCTTCGCACACCCAGCAACATACTCCTCCTCTCACTGGCTGTTTCAGACTTTCTCGTGGGTCTCCTGTTGATGCCGTTACGAATTTTAAAAAGCACCACCTGCTGGATACTTGGTGATTTTAATTGTTTTCTTTATTGGTATCTGACTGGCAACATTACGTGTGCTTCAATAGGGAACATAGTTCTAATATCAGTCGCTATGTGGCTATTTGTGACCCTTTACATTACTCCACCAGAATTACTGTGGCAAAAGTTAAACTCAGTGTTTGTCTGTGTTGGTTTTATGCTATTTCCAGCATTAGTCTTTATGCAAAAGACTACCTGATTGAACCAGGCAGGTATAATTCCTGTTATGGAGAGTGTGTCATTAATGATATTGCAAGGACTATTGACCTTGTTTTATCCTTTATATTTCCAATTACTGTCATCATAGTTCTGTATATGAGAGTATTTGTGGTGGCTGTGTCTCAGGCTCATGCCATGCGCTCTCAGGTTACAGCTGTCACAATTCAGTGTTCTCTGAATCAAGCAAACAAATCAGAGTTGAAAGCAGCCAGGACACTTGGAGTTCTTGTAGTTGTGTTTCTACTGTGTTTCTGCCCATATTACTGTGTCTCTCTTATAAGGGAGGACTTTAGCTCAGTAGCTCCTGTAATGTTTGCATGCCTCAAACATTAATGATGACACCTTCAGTATTTCTCAGTTCCATTCTTTAATTCGCAGGCTTGCAGCGGCAACACAGTCTGCAGCGCTAACTTGTTCATCTACCGTTTTTCATTGTCCCTCTTTTCTATCCTCTCCTTCCGCCTAACATTCGACCTTTCAAAATAAAATCTCTGTAAACATCACAGCGCTCATTGTGATCAGTCTGTTCTTTTCAAACTCCTGTTTAAACCCAGTGATCTATGCCTTGTTCTATCCTTTTTTTCATAAAAGCTTTGAAACTAATTGTCACTTTACAGATACTGCATTTGTTGTAGAATATGTAGACAGTAATTCATTGTGACAGGAATCACACCCACTTTTACGCTTTTCACAAACTTTATTTCTTATTGTTACTGTTTACACACTGGTTGCAGCTTTGCAGCTCACAGCCACAGACGCTAATAACAACAACAGTGAGGACCTAGTTCATTCTTTTAGTACAGGTGTGGCATGTTTACTCATGCCACTCAGGTGTGTCTGCCTCCCCACGCCACAGACCGCCACATTCATCTACATATTCTGTGGTCATAGTACAGGGTGGGCCATTTATATGGATACACCGTAATAAAATGGGAATGATTGGTGATATTAAAGTCATGTTTGTGGCACATTAGTATATGTGAGGGGGCAAACTCCTCAAGATGAGTGGTGACAACCGCCCCACAACCACATAACGATGTCAGCCTGGAAGAGGAGTATAAGCTCTTTGAGAAATAATTCTTTATTTCCATGAGATTCTTACTGACATGTATCTGGACCACAGTGAGGCTGTGAATGGGTGGATTAGATCAGTAGCCTTCAAGAATCCCAGGCGAATGAACCTGATTTCACACTTCATCCTCCCCCAACAACTGCTCTGGACTCCACACCATAGCATCCTGCCTCGTCTCTTGCCTCCAGCTGTTCATCTTTGCCACTACAGTATTACAACTCCTCACTAAACAGGTCCTTGCTGCTAAAGCCCTGAACCTCAATCACACTGTCATAGTGGTCCTGCTCGACAGCTGCCCTTGCTTTGTCAAAGGCTTCAGTAAAGCTTCTTTAAAGCCCGTTGCTGGTCAGGTTTATGTTGATGGTCAGCATATGCACATGGATAAGAGAGAGTTGGTTGCAGCCCACACTGCAAAATCTCCAGTGTTAAATTGACACTAGAAAGTGTCTATGTGTCCACTCTCCTGAGTGTTAAATTAATGCTTTTGACAGTGTTAGATTTCTAACAGTAACCTAGTCAGTGTTAAAGATTAACAATGACTAACACTGAGTAGTGCTGATTTTCTATCACTGGAAAATAACTAAAAATGCTGGTAACATTTCAGTGTTAGAAAAAACACACTGCTAATGTTAGTCATTGTTAATCTTTAATACTGACTAGGTTACTATTAGAAATCTAATACTGTCAAAAGTGTTAATTTAACACTCAAAAGAGTGGACAACTATAGACACTTTCTAGTGTCAATTTAACACTGGAGATTTTGCAGTGTTTCTTTTATCATCTGCATTGCTTCCTGTGCCCAAAAATAACCCACAGAGTGCTTGATCATCTTGCAGTCTCGGGTGGGATGCTGTAAAGTGTGCGTTCAGGCTGAGGCCACTGTCATTCAGTTCTTGACGACTGAAAGTGATCAGTACGTTGCTGGAGGACACAATAAAACAGAACCACAATCTGTTGATTGTGTATGAGGTTCTGTTGGTAGGGAAGAGAAGAAGGAGAGGTGAAGGGGGTGTGGAGGTGTGGCGAGATAAATCCCCTATGTGACAAGAAGCTCTGATCAGAGAGCTGCAGCTGTATGATTTTGGAGATGCAGAAAGAAGCCGAGCTTTGTTTTCCACAACTCCTCAACAGCTCCTGCAGGAAGCCAACATTTCACTGGTCCAAAGCTGTGCTGCTGAACACTGTGCTGTGCTGCATCTCTCTGCTCACTGCTGCTCTAAACCTTCTCGTCATCATCTCAGTCTCTTACTTCAGGCAGAAATTAACTTCTCAGCTGAAATTGTAGTTTAAGTCTTAAAAACCAATGGAATTAGTGAAGACATTTTTACATTATTAATGTGTAATATATTCTTTTTTTCTCTCTCCTTAGGCAGCTTCACACACCCACTAACATCCTCCTCCTTTCTCTGGCTGTCTCAGACTTTCTCACTGGTCTCCTTATGCTGCCACTAGAAATAATTAGAAACACGGCCTGCTGGGTACTTGGTGATCTTATGTGTTCTGTTTATACTTATCTGACAGCCGGTCTTTTCTGTGCTTCAACTTGGAACATAGTTCTCATTTCAGTTGACCGCTATGTAGCTATTTGTCACCCTCTTCATTACCCCACCAGAATTACCGTGGCAAGAGTCAAACTCTGTGTTTGTTTGTGTTGGTTTTGTTCAACCTTCTACGGCAGTCTTTTAACAAAGGATGTTCTAATTAAGCCGGCCAGGTATAATTCCTGTTATGGAGAGTGTGTGTTTGTCATTAATGATATTGCAAGGTTTATTGATCTTGTGTTATCTTTTATTTTTCCAGTATCTGTTATCATAGTTCTTTATATGAGAGTGTTTGTGGTGGCTGTGTCTCAAGCTCGTTCCATGCGCTCTCATGTTACAGCTGTCACACTTCAGCGTTCAAGCAATCAAGCAAACAAATCTGAACTGAAAGCAGCCAGGAACCTTGGAGTTCTTGTAGTTGTGTTTCTCGCATGTTACCTTCCGTTTTACTGTTACTCTCTTATTGAAGTAAATGTGATCAATGACTCATCTACATTTTTTCTGATCATTGTGTTTTACATTAACTCGTGTCTAAACCCACTGATGTATGCCCTTTTTTACTCTTGGTTTAGAAATGCTGTTAAACTTATTATCACTCTGCAGATTTTTAAGCATGACACTAGTGAAGCAAACATGTTTTAAAAAGATAAGGAAATCCACTCTACTAACAATTGAAATCAATAAATCAATAAATTCAGAAATCTGAAAATGAAAATTTTGACCTTGTCACAAATGAGGAAATATAGAAAATGTCATTAAAGTATGATAGTGTTGCGGCAATGTATTTTATTATTTCTTATTTTTATTTGATTATTTATATTATATGCCACTTCCGAGAAGGAAATTGCCAGTAAAATTTCATGAAGTACTTTTTTAAAGGTACTAATACTTTTTACATAGACTTTATCCAGCTTTTGGCTCAGTGTGATTAAGAATGTGTGGGGATTATATCATTTTAATATCATGTTTATTCATTCATATCCTTTTTATTCGTTTATATCCTTTTTATTAAGCTTTGAGTAGCGGCATTTGATTAAAACATTTATTCAATATATTACACATATAGTTTCAGTTACAGAGAAGTTGGCTTTCTGTCTAGTAAGAGGTTATAAGCTTTACTTGGCGAGGTGAGACATGAGACAGAGTGCACTGAGGTGTCTCGACCTCAGTGCGAGACACACACAGTTTGCCTGCACACACACACATAGTATATAGACTCATATTTTGCTTGTAACTGCATTTTGTGCCTGCATAAGTGACAGTTTTTTGTAGGATGTGGTTCTGATGTTCCAGAGATAAGCGAGAGTAAGAAGATCAACAGGAAGCACCTGGCGTCAAGACGGAGAAAATGCTCTTTTTGAATGTGTCAAAGGTTGTGGTTATTGTAGTTTATGCATGTTATGTATCTGCTTTGACGCATGAAGGGGCATAATAATACATAAAACATTCTGAGTAAGCTTTCTTTGGGGGATTCATGCTGAGGATTGTGATGGTGTATTTCCTCCACATAAAATCATTGTTTTGACGCACTTGGACTTGTGGTCGTTTGTCTCTCACCTCAATCACGAATCGGGACAAATGTTAACTTTAGTATTGTCTCTCTGTCTGTTGCTATTATCATTTACCACTGTTATACTGGTTTCATAAGTACCATATTACCATGTATTTTATTTTTAAAGGGGCCTACAGAAATAGGTCATACCATAAAAATAACTTTCTATCCAAATTTAAAGGCTTTCCAAAATTATGTTAACATTAACTGGAAATGACAAGTAATGAAAATAAGACAGATGTATAAGCAGGCTTAAGCTTTTATTACTCATTTTATATAATTATCTATATACAACAATAATAAAATGTAATGTAAGAAATGTAACAATAGCTGTGTTTTAAAAATACATTTTTGCCATTGAAAAGACTGTTTAGGGCTTAGTGGTCATAGTTTTGTTAGGTGTTTGTTGTCCCGACACCAATATTTGTATAATTATACTCCTATAACGACAACTCCTCACACAGTGTGTATGATGTCATCATAGACAGACTGGCTGCCTATTCCAGCAAAATAAGGTATAAATAAATGCAAATTAAACAAGATGTTTTATAGCTAAAACTTTGAGAAGCGTTACACAACAATTTTATTACATTGTGTAATAATGTATTAATGCATGCTCAATCATCCAGGTAAGAAAATCCCAAAATGCTGATTCTGTTCGTCTGGACGTAGTATTTTCAGTGAGAGAAACATTTCGTCACTCATCCAAATGACTTCTTCAGTCTCAGCTGACTGCACGTTTCCCCATTCTTATAAAAAGTACATTTTGCATAATAACTCAATCTAGCGCCACTGGCAAAAAATGAGCTTTGAGGTCAGTTTCTTCATCATTAATATGGTAATTGTTATGACCATTAATAATAATAATAATAATAATAATAATGGATTGGATTTATATAGCGCTTTTCAAGGCACCCAAAGTGCTTTACAATGCCACTATTCATTCACTCTCGCATTCACGCACTGGTGGAGGCAAGCTACGGTTGTAGCCACAGCTGCCCTGGGGCAGACTGACAGAAGCGAGGCTGCCATATCGCGCCATCGGCCCCTCTGGCCAACACCAGTAGGTGGTAGGTGAAGTGTCTTGCCCAAGGACACAATGACCAGGACAGAGAGCCCAGGGATCGAACCGGCAACCTTCCGGTTACAGATACGCTTCCCAACCCCCTGAGCCACGGTCGCCCCAACAACCACAGATCAAAGACAATGATATTGATCATTCATCACTGATCAGTGACAATGGCCATGAGTACTATTCTCAGAGAGTTGGGGAATGGTTGCAATCACAGCATTACAAGATCTGTCCACCTCAATTCAAAGAAGGTCTTTTCCTTTTTCATGTATATGGCCTCCTTGACTCCTCACTTTCTTCCTGTTCAGGATGTGTACATCCTCATCATTGAAAGAGTGTCCACTGTCTATCTCTCCTGTTGTACAATCCACTTAGGCAGCGGTTGTTTGGTTTTCACAATGTATAAATCATGGCGATCCTCTTGGCTCTTGACAGCGTACACTGTATTACTCTGTTCGTGTCAGGGGATTCGAACCTTGGGGTGCACCACTTTTTGGCACAGCTTGTGTTGAGGTTTAAAAGCCACAGAGACGCGGTGTTTAGAGATAATGTTTCTCAACTGTTTCGATAATCCTGACACATAAAGGATCACTAAGGGTTTTCGCTTAGACAGCAGTTGTCTTTCTCTCCTGGATCGCCTGGAGCTTTCTTTAGGTGCCTTCCCAGCTTTGACAAATGTCTCACTGGGATAACCACATTTACTCAGGGCCTCCATGATATGACGTTCTTCTGCTGGCCACTGTATGTCTGGTGATGGTGTTTGCTCTGAGAGTCAAACCTTAAAAACTGATCCGTATGTATTGGTTTAGGGTACACATTGACTTTTAACTGTCCCCCATTACTGATGAAAGTCTCACAGTCTAAGAAGCCTAACCTGTAATTTTTCTTATCCTCTCTGGTGAACTTGATGTGTTGGTTCATCCCTTGATATGTCCAGATTTGATTTTCACCCAGGTGTCATCCACATACTTGAACCAAGTAGGGTTTCAGCAAAAAGCACAATCATAGCAGTTCCTTTATACCCTTTGTGTGGATACAATCTTTGTCTGTTCAGCAGTTGGGAGTTAAATTCTCAACATCATGTGAGCACCAGCCTGATCATGAACTGTGCTGTGGCCATCAACACAACTTAGAGTCAGTTGTTTTCCCATCTTTGCAAATACATTTTTGTACAAGACAGTTCAAATTACATACCAATAATTGACAGAGGTTAGATGACTGGAAAGACAAATTTTCCATCACACCAACCACATTCATATACATTTTGATGGTCCTCAAGACATTGAAAGACTTCAGCTTAGATAAAGGCTAAAACTAAAACAATGGCATTAACAGTAAAAAATGACTACAGGGGGATTATTTTGGAATATCAGAGATCAAGCGGTGCTTTTGGCATGAGAAAAAAAAGTTCTATTTAGGGTCTAATTAAAATAGAATTTCGCCAGGTGGTTATTGTCCTTAATGTACCATTTGTGTATTATAGAGCGGGAGAAACAACTGCTTCACACAGGGTTCATAGTCATGATCTGGCTGACACTGTCAGCAGAAATGGAAAGGGAAATACATAAAAACTAAAATAACAACAATATACAAAGAATAAAAAACCAGAACAGCTTTACAAAGAACCACAAACTACATTTTAGAACCAAGATAAAAAGACGATAGCTAAAACTAGATAAGCTTCTCAGATAAGCTTGACATAATGAGAGCTTGAGAACAATGTCAAATAGCAAAAAAAGTTTTTTAGGGTAAAATAACACTATAGGCTTGACAGCCACAGCTGGATTTATTGCCCCCACCTCACAGTCAGTGATGTCAGAGTTGGTTTGGAGTCAAAATGTGAGGCAGAGTGAAAAGCCTAATGCCAGAGCTCCAGAAACCCTGATGCTTATAAGATTCAAGATTAAAGATTCAAGAGCTTTACTATCAGTACAGTGGTCTACACAGTATACCAGGGGTCTCAAACTCAAATGAGCCGCGGGCCACTTCTGGCACCGTCATCTCATTGGAGGGCCACTTTAGTGTCCAAGTAGTACAAAAAAACAAAAACGAAAACACCCACTAATATTTCTTAAAACGTAGTGGGTTTTTTTTTTAAAAATTTAATTCCAAATATTGTGTAACAAGACAAAATTGCAAACATGAATGCAATTTTTTTCCTCACTCTTAACTATCTGAAGCCTTTCAGTTTCAGTTTCATTTGTCATACGCAAGTTAGCGCAGGGTCAACATTGCAATGAAATGTATTTGACCAGAAGACAGTCACTCAGCAGTATAGTACAGTATAGTACAGTAGTTTCATTGAACTACCAAATAAACAGCTCTTTCTGGCCAGACACGTGGCAGCACTTTTGCTACAATTTTGTTTGTATTTAACAAAATAAAAATGCAGGCATAAGTGTACACATTAGTTTTCGACTGCAAGTGAAAATTGTTTTCTTTCCAAATAAATCTCTCACTGAACTAACACAGGCCTCAACATGTTTGCACTCTCTTCTTACCTCGGCCAGGTCCGCGGCTCCGAACCGTGGTAAGGAGACCTCTGGCTATTACTTTGGGTTCCGTGTCGGGCTCGTAGCCGGGAACTAGCTTTACTGTCTACGTTGCAAGCGAGAGACAGAAAGAGGCTTTGAAAGGCTGCTGCAGCAGAACTTTTTTGTTTCGCAGGAAAACACGAACACAGTGTAAAGTCGAGTCTTAATAGCTTACTGGGCTCGTCAGGCACTCTTTTTGGCTGCAGTGGTTATTTTTATATTTACATGCTTCCATCTCCCGTTTCTGCTCGGTAGCACCTGTACTTTTCACTTTCCTTTTTCTCCCTCCCTCACGCTGTCACGAAATTAATATATTGTTAGTGCTTATTTAGTGCATATTGTTACTTGTTTTTAATGTAGTCTAAAAGGGCCAGCTCTGACTAGAGTCTGAGCCAAAACGTACTGACAGGAAACTGCATGCTTTTGCAGAGCATATGAGGTGCAGAAAGAAAGCGAAACTAAGTGTTGGATCGAAACTTAAAGTGTGCGTGACGTCTAGAGGAAGTATATATGTACATCAGGCAGGCTGCTGCTGCTTCAGAGCTGTGTGTGCTCAGTCTCCTTTTTTGGAAATGTAAAATTAAAGATCATTTTTTGAGTTAGACCACTTTGAGCCATGTTTTTCTTTGCCACCAAAAGAATGCAAAGAACTGAATTTAATAATTGGTGCAGTGACCCGGATTCTTTTGCGGCTGAGAGGACTAATTCGGAGCTTAAGGTACAATCTGATATGAGGCGGACAACAGACCGGTCTAAAAAGATTTAAAGGTAGGCACAAGCCTGTTCAAAGTAAAAGCAAAATTGTGCATATTGGATGAAATCTAAATTATCTGTTCACCGAGTTGATGATCGTCACCGTCAAATTGGCTCAGTAGTGGCGAAATTAAAGTCAATTATAAAATCTGTTAAGTAGATTTCGGGTGACATGTCCATGGTAATTTTGAGTGAAGTAAAGTAAAGTCTAGGAATATTTGATAAAAGCTTATTGTTGTTAATGATAAAGTGAAGTTTAAAGTTGATGTGTTGAGTGTAATCTTTTCAGCCAAGTGAAAAGAGATTAGAGAGTAGGTAATTGGACATTGGTTTCAGGGTAGGAGTCCCTTTTGGTCAGAAGGCTGGGCCTGGACATCAGTAAACTGGGTGTTAGAGTCCCCAGTAATGTTTTTAAAGTTATTTAAATTAATCTAGGACGGCGGTGTGACCCCCAGGAGTGCACACAAGTTCAGAGGTGAGAACCTCCCCCTTCGCTCCGGTATCTCAGTTGACCACACTGCCAAGACTTGGGACCTTGGTTAATTGTCAGTGGTGACTAGTACTAAAGGAAGATGATGTGAAGTTGTGATTTGGAAAGGAAAATTATTTATCTTGGCAGTCGGTGTCTTTATAAATGTGTGAATGTATAAATGAAGTGTAAAATTGTTATTTGGATGAATGATTAAAGGTGCACATTGTTTTGAGAGAAAAGGGTGTGGTATGTGTGTGTGTGTGTGAGACGATTATCTTTTAAGGAAGCTCAGGGAAGTGTGCAAAATGCTGATGAAAGTATTGTGTGAATGATGCTACAAAACTGAGCTGAAAGAATGGTGATATGTGTGGAAAAACTGTTAATTGTCCTCAGGATTTGTACCAAAAGAGCTCTGATAAGCACATTGAAGATTTTGATGTGAGTGCTTGCAAATGCAAAGAGCTGAGTATATTTAAGTGTGTGCATGTGTACACGGAATCCAAAGTACCATCAGGGTGCACACCCCACCCCTGGCGTCGTTGCCCACCTCTCAATGTTAAATACACGTAGACATTGAGGGCCAGCAGGAGGGACCATGCGCTTACCTGCTGCTCTCTGGCAGGTAGCTCCATGCCCTCCTGGGTTTTAAATGCACCTTAGAACACACATGCATCAACACTACAATGAGCGGGTGGAGGGAGGTTTGGAGTCTTCTCTCACCCCCATTCTCTGCGACCTGCTGGAGCGGGGGGGCTAGGAGGAGGAGTTGGCCGTCCGACTGCGGTCTGGAGTGTGGGGCCTCCCTGCTGCTACGGAGTCGGGGCGGTCTGCCTCCCCCCACCGCAGGGAAAAGGGTAACACCACCTGGGTCTGGGTGCAGTTCCCCCCCCTCCAGGGGCAAGGGTACCTAGACCCGGTTTGTAGAGTACGCTTGGGGAGTGTGATCGTGTGTACAGCGTCTCTTTATGTCTGTCTCCACGTTGGTTGAGTGTGGAGTAAGTGTATATGAGAGCATGAGGGTGGGAATGGATGTTTGTATATGTGTGTGCCTGTATTTCTGTGTCTATATGTCAGGTTGGGTGTCAGGCGCCACCTCTCTGGGGACATCTTAGGCCCTCCAAGGTATGGAGGCCTATCTCCCCCTACCACCACTTCCCCTGCCAGTGGCGGACTCCCTCAGACGTCGGTGCGTTGGTGGTTCTTTGTGTCCGGGGATGGGCGTCCAGGTACACACCGGCTCACTCCTTGGCGGCCGCTTATCGGGGCCTGGAGCCTGGGGCTTGCTCGGGCCACTTCGGAGGTGGGGTGCCCCCGGCCTCTCGGCCTGGGGCTCGGTCACTCAGGCACGGCTGGCTGCCGACGGAGCTCACGGGCGCGTCACTGCAACTCCCCCTGGCTTCTGCTGAAAATAAAATAAACAATAAAAGGTGAATCAAATGGACCATTATGGCAAGGCTGGGATGGTCAATTTGGTAAAGTAAATCCGTTGGGCATCTTTCTTTGCCTTTAGACAACAATTCTGATGGCAAAAGAGCCAAACGGGACAGGCAAAAAAAAAAGAAAAAAAAAAAGTGTGTGCATGTGTGTGTGTACTGAGGGTCCATTCTTTTTATATTAACACGTAGCAGAGTTACATAGGGTCTATAGACTGTAAATATAAAATAAGAGTTCGGTTAGGTTGTAGATGAAAATTTACTGAAGAGAAGAGTGTGTGTGTGTGTGTGTGTGTGTGTGTGTGTGTGTGTGTGTGTCTGGCAGGAAGTGAACAAGCTTGCATGCCCATAAAAGGAAACTGGCTGATATGTGGAGTGTGCAATCAGAGAGAGAGAGACGTGTTAAAAATCTAGGTAGTGTTAAGAAATGGTAATGAAAATGATATTAAATAAATGTTTTAGTGTGTCAATACAGGTGGACTCTTCTCAACTTGAAAACGTGAGTACAGCGGCAAAATGATAGATTAACAGAATTGGGACGAAAACAGGCCAGGCTTTGGCTTAAAGATTTGACAGCTTCACCTCTCATTCTGTCCTCATCCTGAGAAGAAGCTTAAAGGACAGTCAGTCTCCTGATGAAGACAGAAGACAGACAGAACACCGTGTACTCGAAGAATTAACAGCAGGCAAAAAGACAGTGCAACTGACCTATAACACTGAAGACTCCAGCAGCAGCATGTAAGGAAACACTTGATGGAACATGCACTCTGAATTACAAGCTGGGAAGTTGAACAGTGGGATGACTGTGCAAAAGCACTGGACAGTACTGGATACTGAGTTTCATATTTGCCATGCTGGGAGATATCCTCCAAGAAAAGACTGAAAAGATCAAGAGAGAAGGAATGGAGAGAGGAAACAGCTGATTTGGGCCTGTGTTGATCTGCGAGGCCACACAGAAAACTGTGAGAACAGGGACGAGGATCAGTGAGAGGTGAACCGAGACATGATGCAGTGAAAGCATGTGGGAAATTGGATTGAAGATTGAGACTGAACTCATGGAGGTTTAGAAATGTCCAGAACATCACAACAGAGAGGTAAAAAATAAAAAAATAAAAAAAAGAGAGAGAGAGAGATAAAGAAATAAATAAACTAACAATTATTGAATTGAACAATTGAATAGAAAAGACACATATACAAATTGTTACATGTGAAATTATTTTTAAGAAAGAATCAGAAGTGAGACAGTTTGAATCCACAGCTCAGTGCAAAGATGCATGAATTAAACCTGATTATAAAAACACATCAAGGCAATGAAGACCAGCTTACACTCAATATTAATCTGAATACAAATACATACACGCAATGAAGACATGCTTACATTCATGAATGCGAATACATGACATAAATGCTAAATGGTGGAGATTTAACACACTTAAGTTTGAAGTTGAGGAATAACTCAGGGAGTTCCATGAAAATAGAGGGATTTTTGTGAAAAGGAAAAAGGATAAACCAGTGATTGGAAGTGTAAAGTAGTTTTAGAATAGTGAATTAGAAGTGCTTTTGTGCCAATTGAGCAAAACAAGTTATTACTCTAGAAAGAAAATAAAATAATAATTTAATTATGTGGTAATGTTTTAAATATGCATTTCTCTTGTCAAGGCAACTTCTTATGAGAGGAGAGAGTATGAAAATTAGCTGAATGTGTGGCGACAAAAAAAAAAAAGAACTGAAGCTTCCTTTCTGGCTGTGAAAGAAACATGTGTCATGACCCTGTGCCTTCTCGGCTGACTCTGTATGGCTACAAGTGTTTTTGTTGTGCTGCATCTCTCTCTCTCCCCTCCCGCGCACTGCGCTCTACCGGGGCGGAGTCGTGACGGCTCCAGCCCCTGGCTCGGACACCTGCAAGCAATCATCTCACCCACTTCTTAAGGCGGCTGCTGAGAGTGCTTCCTCGCTGGATTATTGTGTAACACTCGTCAGTGTCATCACCTATCTGAGCCGTTTTTCGAGTTTCTGTCGTGCCACTACTTACCTGCCTTTCCTCTCTGTGCTAGAATTCTCGCCAGCCTGAGGACCGCCGTTGGTGAGCTAAAGCCGGAGTCCGAGCTACCTGAGCTTCAGTGGATTTTGTACCTAGCCCTCTTCTTCCCGTGCCTGTGTTCCCCGGAGACCCTCTTCCTGTGCCCCCTCACCCATATATATTCGCACCTGGTGTCTGTGTGTGTAAATAAATCACGAACTTAAGTGACGGTCTGCCTCCGAGTCCCTCCTGAGCCTGACAACATGTCTGTGAATGAGAAGAATTGCTTGGTAAAATATATAATGGTAAAATACAGGATAATTAAATAAAGTGGTCAGGTCTGTGACTAAGTGCAGTATTCCAGATTTGGAAAAGAAATTTAGAATTTAGTGATGATCGATTGTTATAATGTTTTTAGAAAGGGCTTAATGGGAATTAATGTTAATGTTGTGCAAAACTGTGTGGCTTTTAACAAGATTTTCTGTGTATTTAGCAGGTGAAATTATGTCAGTTGACCTCAGAGTGTCAGGATGCTGAAGAACCTGAGGCCAACATATTGTTAGATTAGTAAGCAAAAGTTTTCTCTGATTAAGATTTTTGGGGTTGTTGTTTTATTGATGGGTTGATTCTGTCAGTTAGGTTTGGCTTGTTTTCTTATTTCAATAGAGGGAGTTTTATTAAACATGGACATGTCTATAATGGGCCTTTATAATTGTAACAGTGCACTTAGGGAAATCGTGGCAGGTGATTATGTTTTGTGTTTTGATGAGCTAATAATCAGCTCTCTTTTTCTCATTTTTGTTCTAAGCAGGCCTGCAAGATTGAATTAACAGCGCTGTAAAAGTTTTGGGAGAACAAATTTAAGATGACCTTTTCCAGATTACAACTGGCTGAGGAGAAGGCCATCTGTGTCGATCTGATCAGGTTGTAAGATAATAAAGAACTCTTTTCCAAAAACAAAAAACAAAACAAAATAAAACAAATGAATGAGCTCATGTTGCTGAGGGTGGAGAATTTGATTATTAGTCTCCACTGTCAGCAAATATCTTGAGTGAATGACTGAATGTGTGACTGAAATGTGACCTGACACTGAGACAAAGACGGGACCAAGGTTAGGATGCGAAGGGGGAATGCTTTGCTTTGTTTTGCTTTGCCATGAGCAGGAGGAGAAGAGAGAACGGAGGGGAGACTGAAAGGTTCACATGAGAGTTTGGAGCTGCAGACTTTTTTGGGTCGCTGATGTCTGCTTTAAGAAAATTCTGTTTTATTGACTGGGTTTAGATTATGGTAGTACATTATATAGTTGGGAAGATGCCAAATGCTAAAGGGGAGAAAATGTTGGACGTTACTCATGTTACTATTAACAAAAGCAGGCCACCGTAGAAGTCAATTAAATTTTATAGAGAAAGATAGTTACAACCAAAGTAATATATAGAAAAATAAAATAGAATAGGAAGTTGTTGACCTGTCCTTTATGGGCTGAACTGTCATTGCTTGCTGTACCGGAGGAGTTGGTGAAGATGATGGCTGAATAGGTGGCTGAGCTGATGATAAGGCTGATGAGTCGTCTACCAACTGAGCTATTGACTGGGCTATGGATTGTGAGGCTGAATGTGATGGAGGTGACGGCTGGGCAGCTGACTCAAAAAACACAGCCCCGGTATAAACAGTCACAAGGTCTGGCGAAACAGACAGAGTGTCTTTTCCACTCACCACAGCAACTCAGAAGCCTCGGGACCCAGCTGTGGCGATGGGCGTCGGCGGCGTGAACGTCGCTTCCTTCTCGGGGATAGCTCCGACCGGCCGGGTAATTCCACATCCGGCGGGCCGGGCCGCAGATTGCCCGGCGGGCAGTGCAAAACATTCACCACCGGGCTGGGTCGGGAAGCAGTAGCGGCTGGAGGTGAAGGTGCAGTTCTTTCAGAAGGAAGTCCTGTGCAAGCGGGTGAAGAGAGTCCAGTAGCCAGGGGTGAGCAGAAATTAGCTGCTGTAGCCTGGCTTCTACAGCGCGGTGAAATTCCTCTCCCTCACGTTCAAGCCACAGGTTAACCAACCTCGAAACAGAGTCAATCACTTCCTCCCGAAACTCCTGGGAAGGTGCGGATAATGCTGGGTCCATGTTTGGTCGGCTCGTACTGTCACGGCTGGGGCAGCAGTCGTGTTGTGGAATGAAAGGAGGACCCAAAATGCAGGCAGCCGACTGATGATATGAGTGAGGTTTTATTTACAGGTGACAGTGGCAGGAACAGGCAACGAATCATGAGACATACTAACGGAAACCTAAACTGGGAAAACTAAAGAGCAACTAGAAATCCTCAGGGCACGGGGTGAAAAGCAGAGAGATGCAGACTGACGGAGGATACCAAAAACGCAGAGATACACAGATGAACGCAGACGAGCCGACAATGAACACAGACCGACACCCACTAAATATACACACACAAGGTAATCGGGTAATCACACACAGGAGGGAAGAACAGCTGAACCCAATACACATGAGGTCCGGAGGAGACAATCTGAACACAATGACAACAGACACAGACTTTCAGAACAAAACAGGAAATCTAGAACCTAAACCGGACACAAGGGGGGAGGGCACCGAAGAACTAGAACAGAAGGACATAATCATAAAACACAAAACGCTGGGCCAACGACCCAGCACCATGACAGAGGGGAGAAGAGACGGTGAGAAAGGGGGGAAGAAAGAAAGAAAAACAAACAAAACACCTGGATCACCTGTATGGAGAAAAAAAAACAGAAGAGAAAGCAAACAAAAAAAGAGCAGCATAATAAACACAGCACCATCACAATAAACTAGCTAGCAGTAGATAACAGTAGATACTGAAAATAAACGATATTGTGCAGCACGCAAGATCGACAGTGCACAATGTGCTTTGAGGCAGCAGCCAAGAAAGGTGTAGTCGCGTCTGTGAACACCCGTGTGTACACCTGTGTGTACACCTGCGTGGATCAGCATGCTTGTATTCCAAAGGTTTCTCCATGTAGCGATCTGCTAGGGAGTGTGGGGAGCCATAGCCCCGTCCCCCAGGGCATTAAGCAGGTATGGAGGAGATCTAGGCCCCAGATATCCAGAAGCCCCAGAGTACAAGGACCCGAGGAGGACCACCAAAGGGGGGGGAACCGCAGGGAGTGTGGTGAGGGGAGATAGGCCTCCGTACTTTGGAGGGCCTGCGATGTACCCAGAGAGGTTGAGTCTAAGACCCAACCTGACATATAGACACAGACAAACAGGCGCACGCGGACACAAACGTGCGTTCCCACCCCCATATACACAACCAAATACTCGGCACTCACCCAACGTGTAGACAGACACAAATAGACACTGCACAGAAAGTCGCACTCCCCAATCATACTCTATATCCCGGGTCCAGGTACCCTCGCCCCCAGAGGGGCAAGCCGCACCTAGACCCAGGAGATGTAACCCTTCTCTCTGGGGTGGAGGCAAGCGGACCACCTCCTTATCTGCAGTAGCAGGGAGGCCCCGCATCCCAGACCCCAATCTGACGGCTAACAGAACCGGGGTGAGTGAAGACCCCAAACCTCCCTACGCCCGCTCATATGTAGTGTTGCTGTGTGCTGTTCTAAAGTGCATTTAAAACACAGGAGAGCATGGTTCCTGCTTCCTCTCAGAGAGCAGCCCGGCTCCTCCCGAAAACCCTTAGTGTCTATGTGCATTTAAAAAGGCTACAGTCTTAAAGGGCTGTGCTTGTAACACTCTGCCTTCATATTAAATATATTTTTCATATTTTTTTACAACTATTTCTTCACATCAATATGCGGGCCGCAAGTAGAGGTGACGTGGGCCGCAAATGGCCCGCGGGCCGCGAGTTTGAGACCCCTGCAGTATACAGTGTACCAAAATGCTGTTTCACTCTAAGCCGCATGGTGCATTTATAAATATATAAAGGATATATCTCCAAGAGATATAAAATTAGGAATTATAAATGAATAACATGCTAAGTTTCAGTAAGACCTTAGTAGTGGTTTCCAGTATGATCCGCTGTTTTTGTTTACAGTTCCTGTTCAAACAGTGTTCTGCCACACAAAGGATGTCCTACAGTTGCCTCCATCCTGTAGACTGCTGCCATCTGTGGCCACAGTTGGCTGTCATGTCTGGAAGCTAACTTCACTACAAGCCACTGGAATCAACAATTTGTGCGATGGGCATGTCTGTGTCCTCTTACGAAGAATTGAACCTCTGCAAACTGTGGGGGAAACAGCTTGTTAAAGTTGTTTGCTCATTGCAGAGTGTGGATGAAACCTGATGTTAATTGAGGTCACCATAACAAGACAATAATCTAACTATAATGAGCAATATTAATACCAGGTTAATGACAAAACTATTTACCAATTGTGTGTGAGACAGTGAGTATAAAAAAAAGTTGTGTTGCGTTAACAGGTTTGGTTGAGAGAAAGAGGAGGCTCCTCATCTTGAAAACTGAAAGAGCTTGGTGAGAAGGTGGAGATTAATCAGCTTTATAAGAAAAAGTTCTGATCAGAGAGCTGCGGCTGTCTGATGATGGAGATGCAGAAAGAAAACAAGTTGTGTTTTCCACAACTCCTCAACAGCTCCTGCAGGAAGCCAACACTTCACTGGTCCAAAGATGTGCTCCTGAACACTGTGCTGTCCTGCATCTCTCTGCTCACCGCTGCTCTAAACCTTCTCGTCATCATCTCAGTCTCTTACTTCAGGCAGAGATTAATTTTAAATATATGACAACTTTAATGTACATTATATCACTTAAGTGAATTTTGCTTGATGTATTTTAACCATGATTGTAATGTCCTGTTTGCCTAGACTGAATCAAGCCTTACTAATGCAGCATTTTCAATGAAGACAGTTTGACATTAATAATGTGCATTAAATTCTTTTGTGTCTCTGCAGGAAGCTTCATACACCCAGTAATATCCTCCTCCTTTCTCTGGCTGTCTCAGACTTTCTTGTCGGTCTCCTGTTGATGCCATTAGGAATCCTTAGAAACACAGGCTGCTGGGTACTTGGTGATATAATTTGTTCTCTTTATTGGTATTTAACCAGCAACATTGTCTGTGCTTCAATAGGGAACATTGTCCTAATATCAGTTGACCGCTATGTGGCTATTTGTGACCCTCTGCATTATCCCAGCAGAATTACTTTGGCGAAAGTCAAACTCAGTGTTTGTCTGTGTTGGTTTTATGCTTTTTTCTACGTCAGTCTTTATACAAAGGATATCCTAATTGAACCAGGCAGGGATAATTCCTGCTACGGAGAGTGTGCATTTGTCATCAATGATATTGCTGTTGTTGTTGACCTTGTTTTTTCCTTTATTGTTCCGGTTTCTGTCATTGTAGTTCTGTATATCAGAGTATTTGTGGCAGCTGTGTCTCAGGCTCGTGCCATGCGCTCTCATGTGACATCTGTCACACTGCAGCGCTCACTGAATCAAACAAACAAATCTGAGCTGAAAGCAGCCAGGACTCTTGGAATTCTTGTAGTTGTGTTTCTGGCATGCTTCTGTCCACTCTACTACTTTTCTCTTGTTGATGAAAATGCAATCAATGATCCAGCTGCATCTTTTGTGGTCATTATATTTTACTTTAACTCGTGTCTAAATCCTTTGATCTATGCCTTCTTTTACCCCTGGTTTAGAAATGCTGTTAAGCTTATCATCACTCTGCAGATTTTCAAGTATAACATGAGTGAGGCCAACATACTATAAAAAGAGTATGAAACTTGCTCTACTAAGATATAAAATCAGTTGTGCAATGTTTTGCGCTGTCACTCCACAGCAAGAAAACCCCGGGGTCTTTCTGTGTTTAGTTTCTGGTTTCTGCAGCTACTCCATGCATGAAATTAAAAATGGAAGTTAGCTGGTGAATGGTTGCCTGTCTCTATGTGTTGGCCATAAATAGACTGGCCACCTATCTGGACCCTGATTTGGATAAGCATAAGGAAAAGAATGCATTTTTACTGTATTACTGAAACTGACTTTGAATTATGGGTATATTTAGTGATAGATGATGTCAGTAATGATTAGTACAGATGTAAAAATGAAAAAAGATATGAACTGTGACTGCAGTATGTCCTTACCAGTAAATTATAAGTAAAATTAACTTTTGCACTTATGATGACTTCTTAAGTAAAAATTATGAATTTGGATGTGTTAAATGTTTCCTACTAAATCTCACTCCCACTCTTTTTCAGTATATTCAGATTTTGGCTCAAAGTAATAAAATATTCTTAACTTCAGTGGTTCATGTTTTCTCTTGTTATTATATAGTGTCATCATCTTGGTGTTTTATAAGCACCATATTATCCAGTTGGGGCTGCTGCAGGGGCCCAATTCACCCATTCGCTGTAATCTACCCCTCATTTTTTTTTAACACTTTATTTGTAGTGTTAAAAAAATCATTCTCCCACTGTTCTCGAATGTGTGTAATAGACAGGTTACACCTATTCATGATATTTGAGTAAATAAATGATATTCTGCCTTTTTTCATCTCATTGACCCTTAGTATGGAATCCAAACAGGGAGGAGCGGGTAATGTAGCAAAGTTAGAACCCTTTTTACATATAAAATCTCTAATTTGCAAGTATAGCAAAAAATTATTATTATTCAGATCAAATTTTCCAGATAGTTGTTCAAAGCTAGCAAACGTATCTGTTACTGTTTGCCATGAGGACTCACATGCAGGACTCTGAATTAGGAAGCTTCACAAGCAATTTATTTACACAGTTCACCGAGCGTATACACAAATCTGCAGAAATAGTGTTATGTACAAAAGTGGGGTGATGGGGCTCCAGGGAAATCCAGGGAAACAGACTTTCGCTCTTCTTGCAACAATCCACACACATGATCAGGCTCTCTTTCTCCGACACTCACCACACGGGAAACGGGAAAACAGTCCTGGGAGTCTGTACACAGGGAAATGTTCGGTAGTTCAATGCTCAGAAACACGAAGGGAAAACTTAGCTGGCAACTTGATGACACTAACGCGAGTCAAACACAATGATCAAGTGAAGAACAGCAGTCATCGTCTGGCTTAAATGCTGGTTGCGTTAATAAGCCTCAGGTGCTTCCTCCTCCAAGGGGCGTGGGCCGAGGGCGTGAACCCCGGCGAGATACAGGAAGAGAGAGAAAGAGAGGAGGCGAGAGAGAGAGAGAGATCGAGAGAGAGAGAAACAGCTGATGAGCGCCCTGCTGATCCCCCAGGCTGTGACAGTATCAATAATATACAAATCTTCAATGCTGTGAATGCCCCTGTCGTACCAAGTTTTGATAGTTT
The DNA here is from genome assembly GCF_057381845.1 of Rhamphochromis longiceps. NCBI lineage: Eukaryota > Metazoa > Chordata > Actinopteri > Cichliformes > Cichlidae > Rhamphochromis > Rhamphochromis longiceps. Next base: position 11,314,536 of record NC_140572.1, read on the forward strand.
ATCATTCCAGTCCTTTAGCCATAAAGGGATGGCATTAAGATTTGCCGCCCAATAATACGTGTGCAAGTTTGGCAGTGAAAGCCCACCTATGTGTTGGTCTTTCCATAAATTCTTTTCCTGTGTGAGGTGATTTATTATTCCATAAACAAGAAGAAAACATTCGATTTAATTACTTGAATAAAGTCTTGATGCATTCTCAATCATCCAGAAAAGTAAATCTCCAAAAGTTGATTCTGTTCATCTGGACGTAGCGTTTTGTGAGAGAAACGTTTCGTCACTCACCCAAGTGACTTCTTCAGCTGACTGCAGGTTTCCCCAATCTTATTAAGAGTACATTTGCATAATGACTGAAACCAGCCCACTGAAGGGACAATGGGCTGGGAGGTCAGTTCCTTCATCATAATTATGCAAATTCTCATGACCACTGATCAACAACCACTGACCAAAACCCACTGACCAAAGACCAAAAAAATCTAAATCTTGAGCCCATAAAAGAGGTCAAAGTAACAGAACTCTACTCAAGGTTGACAAAAAAACAATACTGATAACTCAAACAAGCTGACTGTTAGGTTTAATGTATGTATTGTAGGTTGCCATTTAGAAAGCTAGAATGCTTCTGTTTGCTATCTCGGTAACCTAAGCATATGACTACGTACATGACTTTGATAAGGGGAACAAGCAGCCTTGAGAAGAACAGATTCTACCAACAACAATCTGGGAGAGCTGCACTCCCATCATATAACCACACACAATGTATAATCACGCTTGCACAGCACAATCACACTTTGTATCTAGTTATAGTAATTTCTCATAGGTAATACAGCAACAAGCTTTATGAATATTCATGTGTATAACCAATAAAAACAACCTGCAGGGGGAAAGCAAGTTGAAGTGGGTTGGAGACAGCTGCTTCCCCCTCGCGAGTGAAAACTTGAGCTCTGTGTGACCTTGTTCCTGAGTGAGTTTCTGTTTTATCCAGCAGTATCAGGGGTAAAACTCTGACACTGACCTAACTAAACACGATGAAGGGGAAACTTAAATAGTGGCTGATTAGCCCACAAAAACACAAAAAGGGGTAAAAACACACAAAGCCTAACTGAAACTAACATAACAAACTAATTCTAAACCAAAACCAGTTATTCACTGTCCTTTAAATTAATTCCTATATTTAAAGACAGACAAATGTGAATCCAGTGTTATGTATAAGCCTCTACACTGATATTGCCACTGTGTGGCTGAAACTGCAGCCATCACACTGACAAAGAATATCCATGCCTCATCCCCATTAGAAAATTGAATGGACCACTTAAGAATATTGAGGAGGAGAGTAAAAACAACCATGGTCCAGAAGAGCTTGGTCGTTTTTACTCTCCTCCTCAATATTGAACCCTTAACAGACTCCATTAATTTTCAGTACACTCATAATGTCATGGTACAGAACCTGAATCATTGCTTTAAAACCTGGGCTGAAAGCAAAAAGCACTCAAAGTTTACCACAAATATTGGTGTTTAACCCGGTCAAAAGTTTTTTGTTGGTCTATAAAAATGAGACCAATATCTATGTCCAAAGAGCTAGAGATTTTCAAAATATCTTGAATTAAAGTGATATTATCACTTATTAGTCTGCTTGTTTGGTCTCCATGAATGACAGAAGCCATCATATCCCAAAGTTTAGTCCCCAAGGCTTTGGAAAGAATCTCACAGTCTGAACACAGAAAAGAGACTGGTTGCCAGTTTTTCAAATTGCATAGAGCTCCCTTCTTTGGTAGCAGAGTAATGACCACTCTTCTACAGCTCAGAGGCAGAAAGCCTCTATGCAGACTATTCGTGATAACCTCCAGCAAATCCTCATCCATCACCGACCAAAAAGATCTGTAAAATTCGACAGGAAGACCATCTATGCCAGTGTGATGCCTGTTGTACTCCTTAGCATCTAACATCCTCTTCAACTTTTCTACCTTAGTGAACATAATGATGTCGGGCCAGGTAGGATCCAGAAGAGAAGGAAGTATTAGCACTGTGGTGCAAAGCTGAGCTGAGCTGTTCTGTAACCACTCTGAAGGGGGATAGATCTATAGTCAAGAAGAGCCAGATAGGAATCCCTGGCTTTTTTAACAGTTTGAACAGCCAGTACCAATACTCTTTGGAAACCTTGGACTGCTGGTGAGATGCTTCAATCTATATGATCCATGACCCATATGTAACTGCAAAAATGCCAAAGAGATGTCATGAAAACTGAGGGCCATTATCTTCCAAATGACTTCCAAAATACCATGGTTTGCAAAAATAGACCTTAGATGTACAATGGCATTTAAACACAATATATAATCATATATAATGTAATGTGTAAAGACTTATATCAAATGATAAAAATAGATTTTACAGCGTCACACCAACAGTCACAGGACATGCTTTGACCTTTTTCCATTAAATGTAAATACCTGAATCAGTCACAAAATTATTGTCAACTGCCATAAATTATTCATAATTATCTGCCCATACTGACCATGGAACACCAGTATGATGAAACTTAAGACCATAGTTTATGAAAAGTTGAATGAGTTGTTATAAAAATTACAAATGGATAAATTCATGGAAGATGATATGCTTTATCTAAAACATGAGTAAAGATGATTTGGTAATGTGACTTTAAGTTTGTACAACAAATTAATTTATGTTCTGACTAAGCTATTGCAACCTTTGAAATAAGATCTCAAAGGATTATTTACACTCATGAAAACTTCTTTTTCCATATGACTATCCAGTTGCTGAGTTTGCAGGCAGTTTTTTTTTTTTCTCGTATGTGCATCGAGACTTGGTGAGGGATGGTGAAGGAGCTCAGACCCTGGTTCAGCCCGGAGAATTGTGGAGTTAAAATGTATTCATGGTGAAATTTACGAATATCCTACGAATGGGTCTATATGGTTCTGTGCGGCCTACACACAGTTTAATGCTTATCCTATGCCCTGAATTGACGAGCTCCGGGACTGATTGGGCACTGCTCTTTTTTCACAACACTAGATTTGACCAAGGGATACTGGCAAATTAACTAGTCTCCAGAGTCTAAGGAAAAAATGACCTTCTACATCTTGTATGGCTTTTGCCAATTCATTTTCAGCTCTGCTTGTTCAGAGCCAGGCCACTTTCCACTTTCTCATGTACAGGGTGCTGCAACCGCACATGCATGTGCTGCTGCCTACTTGTATGACATTATCAAAGACAATGACACCTGGTCGGCGCATGTACAGATGATGGCCATGATGCAGGAGTCTCTGAGGCAAGCGGGGCTCTTGGCTGCCCCCAAAAAGTGTGCTTTGGACATACGGAGGTACAGTATTTGGTGTACCACTTGGGGATGGGCAGGTGCACCCTCAAACAGGAAAGACAGCGGCAATCGAATCCTGCCAGACCCCCAAAACCAAAAACAGAGGTGAGGCGGTTTTGGGGGGCTGGTCAGCTGCTATCACTTTATTTACTGACCAGCCCCCTTACCTACCTGTTTTGTCAGCAAAAGGATCAACTGTCAGGGTCCTGGGTCTGAGCGACCCAGGATCCCTGATCAGTTATGGACTAATATTATAATATATATTTTGTATTGCTGTCCCTCGTTATCCCTGCTTGTATGTGTGTGTGTGTATGTGTTTCTGCGGGCGCCTTCAGGCCTGGTGGGTGTGGCCTTGCTGGCGGACTGGCCACACCCGAGCTGGTCTGTTTGTGAGTGTGAGCTTACCAAGTGAACTGAGGGTACTAACTACTGCCTCTATTTTCCCAGGAAGGATTGCTGGATGAGAGGGCAGCAGACACAGAGTGCACTGGCACTAGGGAGCAGGCACATGGGCACAAACACTGGGAGAAGACACGGAGTGGAAGTCGGGAGCACACGGGGATGTATTATTGTTGTGTATCAGTTCCATCACTGTAAATAAACGCACTGCTTGTACATAGAGCACCGCGCCTGGGTCCTCCTTCTCCACACCCCCCACGGTTTGCCATGCCGAACCGTGACATCAACTGTGTACAGCAAGAAGTTGTCTGAGCGAAAGAGTGCTTGGCGATCCAGGGGGTGACCAACATTCAAGTTCAAGATAGAGAGAGAGTTACCTCCTATTAGTATTGTTACCTCCTATTAGTTAGAAGGGACAGTGTGTTTGAGTGTGTATGCATATGGGTGTTTGTGTCCATAGGCTGGTGGATACTGATGTCTCTGTACCAGATGGCCTTTCAAACCTCTGCTCAGACCATTCCAGTGCATTAATAATGTCACTGCCTTAATTGCATTGGTATCCAGCTCTGCAATTGTTCAAGTTCAAGGTGATCAGTGGGTGTGTGTGTGTGTGTGTGTGTGTGTGTGTGTGTGGCACGGTGTGATTTATGGCTGAGCTGCAGGGGAGGTGTGGAGGGTTCAGCGGAAGTGCCAGGTCATGCTGCCTATTATCAATTAAACACATCTCCCTTAATTTGTCTCAATATTACTCTAGGAAAGTCTACCTGACTAGGTAGAGTTAAACTGAGTGTATGGAGTCCTGTGGGGGGTTCTGCCATAACCATCTTGTTACACTAGTATGTAAGTAATCAAAAGACCTCATCATCATCAACCCACTGTCATGGTCCTGGGTCGTTGACCCAGCGTTTTGTGTTTTGTGATCATTTTCCTCTGTTCTAGTTCTTCGGTGCCCTCCCCCCTTGTGTCCGGTTCAGGTTCTAGATTTCCTGTTTTGTTCTGAAAGTCTGTGTCTGTTGTCATTGTGTTCAGCTTGTCTCCTCCGGTCCTCATGTGTATTGGGTTCAGCTGTTCTTCCCTCCTGTGTGTGATTACCCGATTACCTTGTGTGTGTATATTTAGTGGGTGTCGGTCTGTGTTCATTGTCGGCTCGTCTGCGTTCTATGGTGTTCCGTTCCTGTCTCTGCCCCACACCCCTTTTGTATGCTCTCAGGTTTGTCATTTAGTTCTGCCAGTTTAGGTTTCTTCAGTTGTTTTCTCATGCTTCGTTGTCTGTTCTGCCACTGTCACCTGTAAATAAACCCTCACTCATATCATCAGTCGGCTGCCTGCATTTTGGGTCCTCCTTTCCTCCAACACCACACGGCTCACCCCGCCAGCCGTGACAGTACAAGCCGACCAAACATGGACCCAGCAGCATCCGCACCTTCCCAGGAGTTTCGGGAGGAAGTAATCGACTCCGTTTCAAGGTTGGTCAACCTGTGGCTCGAACGTGGAGAGGGAGAGGAGTTTCACCGCGCTGTAGAAGCCAGGCTACAGTAGCTAATTTCTTCTCACTCCTGGCTACTGGACTCTCTTCACCCGCTCGCACAAGACTTCATTCTTAACGAGCTTCACCTCCAGCCGCTACCGCTTCCCAACCCAGCCCGGCGGTGAAGGTTTTGCCCGGCCCGCCGGAGGTTTTGCCCGGCCCGCCGGAGCAGTCGGCAGGGAGGAAGTGACGATCACGCCGTCAGCGCGTCACCCCACAGCCGGATATTAGGACTTCAGAACTGCCGGCTGTGGTGAGTGAGAAGGACCCTTTTTTGGACTGTGGGACAGTTTATTCAGGGGCCTTGTTTTGTGCAGCAGATGACAAGGAGAACTGTTTGTTGCCTGTTCATTCTCCTGCTCAGCTGTCTTTACCCCAGTTAGCTTCCCAGCCAGAAGCTCAGTTAACTGCCCAGCCGTCACCTCCATCTCATTCAGCCTCACTACCCATAGCCCAGTTACAGTCACAGTCAGACTTATTAGACACCATGTTACAGTCCATAGCCCAGTCAATAGCTCAGTTGGTAGGAGACTCATCAGCCTTATTATCAGCTCAGCCATCGTCTTCACCAACTCCTCCTGTACAACAAGTTGAGTCAATCCAACCCGAAAAGAACTACACTGAACAAAAATATAAACGCAACACTTTTGTTTTTGCTCCCATTCCCCATGGGATGGACGTAGAGACCTAAAATCCATTCCAGATACACAATATAACCATCCCTCCCAAACAGTGGTCACAAATCAGTCCAAATGTGTAGTAGTAGTGGGCACATCTGCTATATTGAGATAATCCATCCCACCTCACAGGTGTGCCACATCAGGATGCTGATCTGACATCATGAGTAGTGCACAGGTGTACCTCAGACTGCCCACAACAAAAGGCCACCCTGGAATGTGCAGTTTTTTGCGCTATTGGGGGTCTGGGGACCCAGAAGCGGTCAGTATCTGGTGTGACCACCATTTGCCTCATGCAGTGCAACACATCGTCGCATGGAGTCTATCAGATTGTCAATTGTGGCCTGTGGAATGTTGGTCCACTCCACTTCAATGGCTGTGCGAGGTTGTTGGATATTCGTGGGAACTGGTACACGCTGTCGTATATGCCGGTCAAGCACATCCCGAACATGCTCAAAGGGTGACATGTCCGGTGAGTATGCTGGCCATGCAAGAACTGAGACATTCTCAGCTGCCATCTGCCCTGAACAATGTGAACCATGATTCATCCGTGAAGCGCACACCTCTCCAACGTGCCAGATGCCATCGAATGTGAGCATTTGCCCACACAAGTCTGTTACGGCGACGAGCTGGAGTCAGGTCAAGACCCCGATGAGGACGACGGGCATGCAGTTGAGCGTCCCTGAGACGGTTTCTGACAGTTTGTGCAGAAATTGTTTGGTTGTGCAAACCAATTGTTCCAGCAGCTGTCTGGGTGGCTGGTCTCAGACGATCTTGGAGGTGAACCTGCTGGATGTGGAGGTCCTGGGCTGGTGTGGTTACACGAGGTCTGCGGTTGTGAGGCCGGTTGGATGTGCTGCCATATTCTCTGAAACGCCTGTGGAGACGGCTTATGGTTGAGAAATGAACATTCAATGCGCGGGCGACAGATCTGGTTGACATTCCTGCTGTCAGCATGCCAATTGCACGCTCCCTCATTGCTTGTGGCATCTGTGGCATTTTGCTGTGAGACAAAACTGCACATTCCAGGGTGGCCTTTTGTTGTGGGCAGTCTGAGGTACACCTGTGCACTACTCATGATGTCAGATCAGCATCCTGATGTGGCACACCTGTGAGGTGGGATGGATTATCTCAATATAGCAGATGTGCCCACTACCACACATTTGGACTGATTTGTGACCACTGTTTGGGAGGGATGGTTATACTGTGTATCTGGAATGAATTTTAGGTCTCTACGTCCATCCCATGGGGAATGGGAGCAAAAACAAAAGTGTTGCGTTTATATTTTTGTTCAGTGTATTTTTCAACTGTTCATTCCAAGCAGAGAGACAAACCACCCAATATTGTAATCAGTCCTCAAAAGCTGGCCAGTTCAGAGACTGTGAGTGTGACTCTGGACCCCTGGAGGTTAAGAAGCCAGCTGAGGACTGCACCCGGCTGTCGCTGCCTGAGCTGAGTCAATGCTCTGTGCAGCTGCAGGCTGCTTTGTGTTTGCCAGAGGCCCGTGCGCCTGCTGGCTCTGATCCGTTCCTGCCAGAGGCCTGTGTGCCTGCTGGTTCAGCCCTGCGTGTGCCAGGGGCCCCTGTGCCCGCTGGTTCAGTGACTATTTCCGCTGGGGGTTCTGGAGAGCCCGGCCAGCACTTTCCTGTCTCCGCTGGAGGGTCCGAGGGGCCCGTTCAGCCGCCTGTCTCCGCTGGAGGGTCCGAGGTGCCCGTTCAGCTGCCTGTCTCGTCAGCTGGAGGGCCCGAGGAGCCCGTCCAGCCTCCTGCCTCGTCAGCTGGAGGGCCCGAGGAGCCCGTCCAGCTGCCAGCTGCAGCCTCATCATCCTCGCCGGCTTCAGCTTCATCTTCGCCTGGTCCGGCATCTGCATCCTCAGCGTCGCCTGGTCCGGCCTCTGCTTCTGCCTCGCCTGGTCCGGCCTCTGCTTCTGCCTCGCCTGGTCCGGCATCTGCATCCTCAGCGTCGCCCGGTCCGGCTTCAGCATCCTCAGCGTCGCCTGGTCCGGCCTCTGCTTCTGCCTCGCCTTGTCCGGCCTCTGCTTCTGCCTCGCCTGGTCCGGCCTCTGCTTCTGCAGGGGCCACGCAGCCTTTGGGTCCCGAACCGCCGCCTCGACATCGGCGGTCATCTGCCAGGCCGCTAGTTGGGCGTCATCGTCGATATGGACGACCTCCCAGACGCCAACGCGGCCGGCCTCAGACGATGAATCGTCCTGGACTTCTGAGTTGTCAGCCTCCGGGCCGGCCTCCTGAACTGTGTTTTGTTATTGAACTCCAGCATGTGTGTTTGTGTTTTGGACAATTCACTTGGTTCGCTGGAGCTTGTTTTTGTTCGGTGTTGGTCCCTCCGTCCTGGGCCCCCGCCGCCCGCCCTGGGTTGGTCGTTTGTTTTTGTTTTGGGCTGTCTGGAGCCAGCCCTTGGAGGGGGGGTACTGTCATGGTCCTGGGTCGTTGACCCAGCGTTTTGTGTTTTGTGATCATTTTCCTCTGTTCTAGTTCTTCTGTGCCCTCCCCCCTTGTGTCCGGTTCGGGTTCTAGATTTCCTGTTTTGTTCTGAAAGTCTGTGTCTGTTGTCATTGTGTTCAGCTTGTCTCCTCCGGTCCTCATGTGTATTGGGTTCAGCTGTTCTTCCCTCCTGTGTGTGATTATCCGATTACCTTGTATGTGTATATTTAGTGGGTGTCGGTCTGTGTTCATTGTCGGCTCGTCTGCGTTCTATGGTGTTCCGTTCCTGTCTCTGCCCCACACCCCTTTTGTATGCTCTCAGGTTTGTCATTTAGTTCTGCCAATTTAGGTTTCTTCAGTTGTTTTCTCATGCTTCGTTGTCTGTTCTGCCACTGTCACCTGTAAATAAACCCTCACTCATATCATCAGTCGGCTGCCTGCATTTTGGGTCCTCCTTTCCTCCAACACCACACGGCTCACCCCGCCAGCCGTGACACCCACAGCTTATTGTGATGGCATGGAAAAGCTCTGGGGAGTGTGAATTGCTCACTTATGCTGAGTCCCTCCTATATTAACCACCCTCGATGAGTAATATGGCTCTATTTAACTAATAGAGCCATATTACATATTACTTAATGTTCAGTCTCGAACAGTTCTTGACCAGCTCACATCCAAATCACATGACCGATTGAGGAAAAAGGACCATCATCGTGTCTCTGTTTCAGCTTGCGCTAAAAGTGTGGACTTGAAACAGTGTGTCAGTCAAAAACAAAGGAAGTTGCAATCTCATCAAAAATCAGCGATACAGGTCACACAGAAAAAGACCACAAATACAGACACCTGCAGAAACACTGGCAATGACACTGCCAACCACAGGTGCCATAATACCCAATTAACTGGTATTTGTAATATAGACTAACACTACATTAGATCAGCTTAATATAATGAACTAACTAGAACTAACTAACAAACTTTATAAATTACAAATTTGTTCCATTTATTCCGCCCTAGTCCGTGGGTGAGAGAGTTGCTCCCAATGTATGGTTTTCATGCTGGTGTTGCTTCAGCCCCTGGCTCTTTCGAGCACTACACATCTGATGCAAACGTCAAAAGATTTAAGATTTAAGGAAAAAGAAATAATTGACATTGTACACATGTGTAAATATAAAACATCTACTGATTGTAATGATATTGACATGAAAATCGTCAAGAAGGTCATTGAAGGAATTGTAGGACCTCTAACATATATTTGCAACTTATCATTTCAGACGGGAAAAGTGCCAAACAAAATGAAAATAGCTAAAGTTGTGCCGCTGTATAAAACCGGGGATAGACGCCACTTCACAAATTACAGGCCTGTTTCTTTACTACCACAATTCTCCAAAATCCTAGAAAACCTGTTTAATAAACGATTAGACAAATTCTTAGATAAATATAAATTACTCTCTGACAGTCAATATGGATTCAGATCAAAAAGATCAACATCTCTGGCATTAATCGAATCAATTGAGGAGATTACGAATGCTATAGATCAGAAACAGTATGCAGCTGGAGTATTTCTGGATCTCAAGAAAGCATTCGACACAATCAATCATGACATATTAATTAATAAACTGGAACAGTATGGGATTAGGGGGGTTGTACTGCAATGGGTGAAAAATTATTTAAGTGACCGGAAACAATTTGTGAAGCTGGGTGTCCATTCCTCATCATGCTTGGACATTGCTTGTGGTGTTCCACAAGGCTCTGTACTGGGTCCAAAATTATTTATTATTTATATAAATGATATTTGTAAGGCATCTGATATATTAAAATTAGTATTATTTGCAGATGACACTAATATTTTTTGTTCTGGGGGGAATCTAAAGGAGCTGCTGGATACAATTACTTCAGAAATGTGCAAAATTAAAAAATGGTTTAACAGGAACAAACTATCGCTAAATCTAAGTAAAACTAAAATTATCTTATTTGGGAATTCCCTTAGAAATGCACAAGTGCAGATTCATGTAGATGGTGTGGAAATTGAAAGAGTACTTGAACATAAGTTTCTTGGTGTGATTATAGATGATAAATTAAACTGGAAGTCTCATATAAATCATATACATAACAAAATTTCAAGAAGTGTCTCAATCTTGAGTAAAGTAAAACACATTCTGGACCACAAATCACTCCACATTCTCTATTGTTCCCTGATTGCACCGTATTTGAATTACTGTGCAGAGGTTTGGGGCAATACTTACAAATGTTCGCTATCATCAATCTTTATATTACAAAAAAGGGCCATAAGGATAATCCATAAAACTGGTTACAGAGATCATACAAATCCACTATTCTTAAAATCAAAAATTCTAAAATTCACAGATCTGGTTCATTTTCTCACAGCACAAATTATATATAAAGCAATAAATAACCTGCTTCCTGACAATATTCTAAAAATGTTTTCTAAAAGGGAACGGGGATACAATTTGAGGGGGGAATTAAATTTAAAACATCCTCGTATCCGTACAACATTAAAAAGTTTTTGCATCTCTGTGTGTGGAGTGAAGCTGTGGAACAGACTAAGTAAAGATATGAAGCAATGTCCAAGCATGGCGCAGTTTAAAAAGCGGTTTAAGGATATGGTTTTTACAGGGTACAGGGAAAAGGTAGAGATTTGATAGGGTGTTCTTGTCTAATATTTTCATGTGTGTGCGCATGCACGGGTTTGTTGGTATGGATATATATATATAATTGTAGGCTGTGTATCCTTGAGGTGTTAATGGGGTTATTGAAAATGTGTATATGTGCGTATGTGTGTATATACGTATGTATGGATAGATAGAAACATATATGTGTATATATTAAAAAAAAAAAAAAAAAAAAAAAATTACACATAACATATAATGTAATTGCAAGGAGGTATTTCTGTAGTCTATTGATACTAGATAGTGGAAAAGGGGTGGGATTAAATAAGCTTATGCTTCTTCCTGCTCCTTTTTGAACATGGACGTTATTTGGAGTTGTGGTTGCTCGTTTTCCTTTTGTTTGCTTTGTTCATTTGTCTCTTTTAATTCTATTTTTTTTTATACTTTTTCAACATGTTCAAAATAAAGATTCAATCAATCAATCAATCAATCAATCAATCAATCAATCAATCAAGATTTATCAGAAATAAGTACAGTATCATAGCAAACAGACTGCATGAAAGTGCCAATGAAACCTTGTCTTGTCAAAAAACTAATAGCAGACTGATTGCATGTTGTTGGACTTGTTTTCCCATTTCATCATTGGACCCAATACAGTCATTTTTACCAGAAAAGTTAAAGCAAATGGATATGAAGAAATAGTTGGTTAACAAAGTTGCTGTTCTAGCCCTGTACCATCAGCATCTGTGGTAAATACACTTAAAAAAAAAAAAAGAGAATTACCTCCGATTAGTATTATTAAAAAAGAATATGGTTTGAAGCTGATTAATAATTGTGACCCTTGTGTATTAAGAAGATATTAAACCATGACAACTTCTGTAGTGACAAGCTGTAGGACTGGTTTTAATAGTTCAAATAAAGAAGACATTAATACGCTTTGCGTGACATAGTGAGTCTGACAAAGTGGAAGTGCCGATTGTGCGCAAAGAAATAGGAGGGACAGTGTGTTTGTGTGCGCGTGTGTGTACGTGAGTGAAGACGAGGGGATTGGAGTGGGGGTTGATAAATCCACCCTACGGCTCTGATCACAGAGCAGCAGGAACTGGACATGCCTAATGGAGATACAGAAAGTGCCCGCGCTTTGTTTTCCACAATTTCTCAACAGCTCCTGCAGAAAGCCGACACTTCATTGGTCGAAAGCCGTGCTGCTGAACATTGTGTTCTCCTGTATCTCTCTGCTCACTGCTGCTCTAAACCTTCTCGTCATCATTTCAGTCTCCCACTTCAGGCACAGATGATTTTTTTTATTGACAATAATGAAATGCAACTGATAAATATCTCTGTTTTTAATTTTTACTTTCGTTTTGTTAGATAAATAAATATCTTTGTCTCAGTTATCACTGTTAAGTTGAATAGGCTTCTTCATGTCTTAATAATGAAACATTTTCACTAAGATGGTTTTAACATGATTGACAAAACATTTTCAGTGCAGCTGTCAGCAGTCTTATTTTCATCCTAATCTTACACTTCAGACACTTCAAACTGAAATTGCTTAGTGATGAGTGGAATCAATTTTGCATGTTCTTGGTGTATTTTAATCACAACTGAAATTTTTATTTGCCTCGATTGAATCATGCCTTATTAATAGGACTTTTTCACTGATGGAATTTTTACTGAAGACCTTTTGAAATGATGAATTACTTTTTTTTTTCTCTTTGTAGGAAACTTCACACACCAAGTAACATCGTCCTCCTCTCTCTGGCTGTCTCAGACTTTCTTGTGGGTCTTCTGTTGATGCCAGCAGAAATATTAAGAAGCACGACCTGCTGGGTACTTGGTGATCTTATGTGTTCTGTTTATTGGTATCTGACCGGCAACATTATCTGTGCTTCAATAGGGAACATAGTTCTAATATCAGTTGATCGTTATGTGGCTATTTGTGACCCCTTGCATTACCGCACCAGAATTACTGTGAAACGAACCAAACTCAGTGTGTGCTTATGTTGGTTTTATGCTATTTTCTACTGGAGTCTTTATATAAAGAATATCCTGATTGAACCGGGCAGGTATAATTCCTGCTACGGAGAGTGTATGTTTGTCAGCAGTGATATTGCAGGGATTATTGACCTTTTTTTATCTTTTATTGTTCCAGTTTCTGTCATCATAGTTCTTTATATGAGAGTATTTGTGGCGGCTGTGTCTCAAGCTCGTGCCATGCGCTCTCATGTTACATCTGTCACACTTCAGCATTCAAGCAATCAAGCAAAGAAATCTGAGCTGAAAGCAGCCAGGACTCTGGGGGTTCTTGTAGTTGTGTTTCTGTCATGTTACTCTCCATTTTACTGCTATTATCTTGCTGAAGAAAATGTGGTCAATGATCCATCTGCATCTACTGTTATCATTATTTTTTACATTAACTCTTGTCTAAACCCTTTGATCTATGCCTTGTTTTACCCCTGGTTTAGAAATGCTGTTAAACTTATTGTCACTCTGCAGGTCTTCAAGCATAACTCCTGTGAGGCCAACATACTATAAAAGACTCTGAACTCTTCTCCAACTAATTTTTGTCATTATTTTCAGCTGTTAGATTTTTTTGGTTTGTAAACACCATTTTATGTCAGTCATATATAGGGATGGGTACCGGTGTCCGGTGCCATGATGGCACCGGTTCTGACATAAACGGTAGTAACCAGACCGAAAAGCAGCGCACATTTCGGTGCTTTATTTCGGTGCTTTTTTTTCCTGAGCTGTGATACACTTTAGATTCTAGCCAATCATTTTACGTTTCCGAGGATAGTAGGCGGGGCCAGGTACGTACGTTCTTTTAGAGCAGAGCTACAGATTAAAAATGTCCAAGGCGAAGCGGTTAAAAGTCTGGCTGTACTTCATAGCAAAATATGCAAACTCAGCAGCCTGCAACAAGTGCTTTAAGCTGATACTGTGATACTGTCAAAGGAGGTAACACCTGAAATCCGATGAAACACCTGGCGACGCATAGCGTTTTTTTTAAAAGCCGAGAAATGCGCCGTATTTGATAGCTTGCTGCGAGACCTCACACCGAGCACATCTACTGCGGGTGGGTTGCCTGTTATGCAACATCCCCCAAAAACACGAAGAGGAGAGTCCTGGCCCCTAGCCCTGCCAGTGTAGCAGAAATGATGACGGATGATGATGGCAGCAGCAGCCGTTCTTCTCTGCGTGAGTAGGCTAACCACGTTATTACATTAATGCATGTAAGGTGAACTAGCAAACATCATCATAGCTACATGCGGCTGTCTTCTTGTTTGATGGCAGATACTCTCTTCACCCTGGCTAAAAAGGCTAAAATGACCAAAGAAAAAGTGGAAAACAGTTAAACATGAGAGGTTTAGGACAAAGTTTGTGTTTTTTCCATTGTTTAAGCACTGCTTCCAGCCAAGAGTGATACCATATATGCCCCATAGCTGCAGAAAAGGCTAACATTGTTATATTTTTACAAAAAACAGCTGAACATGAGAGGTTTTTGGACCAATTTTGTGTTCTCCATTCTTTAAGCACCGGTTTGAGCACCGTTTGAGCACCGGCACCGTTTCAAAAGTACCGATTTGGCACCGGTATCGGATAAAACCTAAACGATACCCATCTCTAGTCATATATATATAGAAACTTAGCAAGCAGTTTGCTAACTGTAGCATGGGAGATGGGTGGTCTCGTAGGGTGTCTTGCATTGAAATCTGCTGCAATGACCCGGTTACTGCGTTCACCAGATATCAACACAATTTCGATCCGCTCCTCATGTGTTAACCTCTTCGACATGTCAATGGCTGTGAACAAAGAGACACTTGTAAATAACTCATGAAAGAATAAACTTAGGTTGAAACCAAGCGCACCGTTGTTTTTCTTGTGACATTACCAATAAGTTTGATGTGTCACATGGCCCTCTTCCTATTGAAAAAACAAAAGTTGTATCCAAGATGGCCGACTTCTAAATGGCCACCATGGTCACCACCCATCTTAAGGAGTTTGCCCCCTCACATATACTAATGTGCCACAAACAGGACTTTAATATCACCAACCATTCCCATGTTATTACGGTGTACCGTATAAATGGCCCACCCTGTACATACATTCAGCAACCACTTTATCAGTTACACTTTACTCCAGTGCTCGCCACAATAATCCATATTTCTAATTAGCCTTTCTCATCAGCACCAATTCAATTTAATTCGATTTTATTTATATAGCGCCAAATCACAACATAGGCGCTTCATATTGTACAGTAGATCCTACAATAATAGATACTGAGAAAAACCCAACAATCATATGGCCCCCTATGAGCAAGCACTTGGGCGACAGTGGGAAGGAAAAACTCCCTTTTAACAGGAAGAAACCTCCAGCAGAACCAGGCTCAGGGAGGAGCAGTCATCTGCTGCGACCGCTTGGGGTGAGAGAAGGAAAACAGAATAAAAGACATGCTGTGGAACAGAGCCCAAGATTAATAGCAGGTACAATTCAATACAGAGAGGTCTATTAACACATAGTGAGTGAGAAAGGTGACTGGAAAGGAAAAACTCATCATGGTAATCCCCCAGCAGCCTACAGGGAGTGCAGAATTATTAGGCAAGTTGTATTTTTGAGAAATAATTTTATTATTGAACAACAACCATGTTCTCAATGAACCCAAAAAACTCATTAATATCAAAGCTGAATGTTTTTGGAAGTAGTTTTTAGTTTGTTTTTAGTTTTAGCTATTTTAGGGGGATATCTGTGTGTGCAGGTGACTATTACTGTGCATAATTATTAGGCAACTTAACAAAAAACAAATATATACCCATTTCAATTATTTATTTTTACCAGTGAAACCAATATAACATCTCCACATTCACAAATATACATTTCTGACATTCAAAAACAAAACAAAAACAAATCAGCGACCAATATAGCCACCTTTCTTTGCAAGGACACACTGTAAAACCTAATAAGTTCACAGAACTCAAAAATTGTTGTGTAACAGATTACACAATTTTTTAGTGATGTTTTTAAAAGTTTTAAGTTTAACTAAAAATTATAGTTGCAGTTGCCTTAAATTACCTCAATGTTAACTCATAAATGTTGATATTCCTCAACTTATAATTAGGGAGTAATAAACTCAAAATGTTCAATATTTTTCAACTTAATTAAAAAAATAATTAATTAATGACGCTGGCCAAATCTTCCCCGCATCAAGGTAAATTCAAGATGGCTGACACAGCTTTCCTGAAGGAGCGACAAGACTCCACCCACCAGAACGTCACTAATATATGCTTCTTAAACTTTTTGAGCGTTCCAAAAAAATTAGCTAAAAAATATTGAGCCCTGTTGAATTAAAGCTGCATAAAAGCCAACAGAGCTCAATACTTTATAGTTTGCTCAACTACAAAACGACATTTGAGTGTTATGAGCTTATTAGTTATGAGCTATGTCATTATTTTCAGCTGTTAGATTTTTTTGGTTTGTAAACACCATTTTATGTCAGTCATATATAGGGATGGGTACCGGTGTCCGGTGCCATGATGGCACCGGTTCTGACATAAACGGTAGTAACCAGACCGAAAAGCAGCGCACATTTCGGTGCTTTATTTCGGTGCTTTTTTTTCCTGAGCTGTGATACACTTTAGATTCTAGCCAATCATTTTACGTTTCCGAGGATAGTAGGCGGGGCCAGGTACGTACGTTCTTTTAGAGCAGAGCTACAGATTAAAAATGTCCAAGGCGAAGCGGTTAAAAGTCTGGCTGTACTTCATAGCAAAATATGCAAACTCAGCAGCCTGCAACAAGTGCTTTAAGCTGATACTGTGATACTGTCAAAGGAGGTAACACCTGAAATCCGATGAAACACCTGGCGACGCATAGCGTTTTTTTTAAAAGCCGAGAAATGCGCCGTATTTGATAGCTTGCTGCGAGACCTCACACCGAGCACATCTACTGCGGGTGGGTTGCCTGTTATGCAACATCCCCCAAAAACACGAAGAGGAGAGTCCTGGCCCCTAGCCCTGCCAGTGTAGCAGAAATGATGACGGATGATGATGGCAGCAGCAGCCGTTCTTCTCTGCGTGAGTAGGCTAACCACGTTATTACATTAATGCATGTAAGGTGAACTAGCAAACATCATCATAGCTACATGCGGCTGTCTTCTTGTTTGATGGCAGATACTCTCTTCACCCTGGCTAAAAAGGCTAAAATGACCAAAGAAAAAGTGGAAAACAGTTAAACATGAGAGGTTTAGGACAAAGTTTGTGTTTTTTCCATTGTTTAAGCACTGCTTCCAGCCAAGAGTGATACCATATATGCCCCATAGCTGCAGAAAAGGCTAACATTGTTATATTTTTACAAAAAACAGCTGAACATGAGAGGTTTTTGGACCAATTTTGTGTTCTCCATTCTTTAAGCACCGGTTTGAGCACCGTTTGAGCACCGGCACCGTTTCAAAAGTACCGATTTGGCACCGGTATCGGATAAAACCTAAACGATACCCATCTCTAGTCATATATATATAGAAACTTAGCAAGCAGTTTGCTAACTGTAGCATGGGAGATGGGTGGTCTCGTAGGGTGTCTTGCATTGAAATCTGCTGCAATGACCCGGTTACTGCGTTCACCAGATATCAACACAATTTCGATCCGCTCCTCATGTGTTAACCTCTTCGACATGTCAATGGCTGTGAACAAAGAGACACTTGTAAATAACTCATGAAAGAATAAACTTAGGTTGAAACCAAGCGCACCGTTGTTTTTCTTGTGACATTACCAATAAGTTTGATGTGTCACATGGCCCTCTTCCTATTGAAAAAACAAAAGTTGTATCCAAGATGGCCGACTTCTAAATGGCCACCATGGTCACCACCCATCTTAAGGAGTTTGCCCCCTCACATATACTAATGTGCCACAAACAGGACTTTAATATCACCAACCATTCCCATGTTATTACGGTGTACCGTATAAATGGCCCACCCTGTACATACATTCAGCAACCACTTTATCAGTTACACTTTACTCCAGTGCTCGCCACAATAATCCATATTTCTAATTAGCCTTTCTCATCAGCACCAATTCAATTTAATTCGATTTTATTTATATAGCGCCAAATCACAACATAGGCGCTTCATATTGTACAGTAGATCCTACAATAATAGATACTGAGAAAAACCCAACAATCATATGGCCCCCTATGAGCAAGCACTTGGGCGACAGTGGGAAGGAAAAACTCCCTTTTAACAGGAAGAAACCTCCAGCAGAACCAGGCTCAGGGAGGAGCAGTCATCTGCTGCGACCGCTTGGGGTGAGAGAAGGAAAACAGAATAAAAGACATGCTGTGGAACAGAGCCCAAGATTAATAGCAGGTACAATTCAATACAGAGAGGTCTATTAACACATAGTGAGTGAGAAAGGTGACTGGAAAGGAAAAACTCATCATGGTAATCCCCCAGCAGCCTACAGGGAGTGCAGAATTATTAGGCAAGTTGTATTTTTGAGAAATAATTTTATTATTGAACAACAACCATGTTCTCAATGAACCCAAAAAACTCATTAATATCAAAGCTGAATGTTTTTGGAAGTAGTTTTTAGTTTGTTTTTAGTTTTAGCTATTTTAGGGGGATATCTGTGTGTGCAGGTGACTATTACTGTGCATAATTATTAGGCAACTTAACAAAAAACAAATATATACCCATTTCAATTATTTATTTTTACCAGTGAAACCAATATAACATCTCCACATTCACAAATATACATTTCTGACATTCAAAAACAAAACAAAAACAAATCAGCGACCAATATAGCCACCTTTCTTTGCAAGGACACACTGTAAAACCTAATAAGTTCACAGAACTCAAAAATTGTTGTGTAACAGATTACACAATTTTTTAGTGATGTTTTTAAAAGTTTTAAGTTTAACTAAAAATTATAGTTGCAGTTGCCTTAAATTACCTCAATGTTAACTCATAAATGTTGATATTCCTCAACTTATAATTAGGGAGTAATAAACTCAAAATGTTCAATATTTTTCAACTTAATTAAAAAAATAATTAATTAATGACGCTGGCCAAATCTTCCCCGCATCAAGGTAAATTCAAGATGGCTGACACAGCTTTCCTGAAGGAGCGACAAGACTCCACCCACCAGAACGTCACTAATATATGCTTCTTAAACTTTTTGAGCGTTCCAAAAAAATTAGCTAAAAAATATTGAGCCCTGTTGAATTAAAGCTGCATAAAAGCCAACAGAGCTCAATACTTTATAGTTTGCTCAACTACAAAACGACATTTGAGTGTTATGAGCTTATTAGTTATGAGCTAGAACAACTGTTAGGGATTACAGTGCACTCAAAAGCCTGCCATCCATGGATTCTGTCAGTGTTTTGATCTGTTCACCATCAACATTGCGTGCAGCAGCAACCACAGCCTCCCAGACACTGTTCAGAGAGGTGTACTGTTTTCCCTCCTTGTAAATCTCACATTTGATGATGGACCACAGGTTCTCAATGGGGTTCAGATCAGGTGAACAAGGTGGCCATGTCATTAGTTTTTCTTCTTTTATACCCTTTCTTGCCAGCCACGCTGTGGAGTACTTGGACGCGTGTGATGGAGCATTGTCCTGCATGAAAATCATGTTTTTCTTGAAGGATGCAGACTTCTTCCTGTACCACTGCTTGAAGAAGGTGTCTTCCAGAAACTGGCAGTAGGACTGGGAGTTGAGCTTGACTCCATCCTCAACCCGAAAAGGCCCCACAAGCTCATCTTTGATGATACCAGCCCAAACCAGTACTCCACCTCCACCTTGCTGGCGTCTGAGTCGGACTGGAGCTCTCTGCCCTTTACCAATCCAGCCACGGGCCCATCAAGACTCACTCTCATTTCATCAATCCATAAAACCTTAGAAAAATCAGTCTTGAGATATTTCTTGACCCAGTCTTGACGTTTCAGCTTGTGTGTCTTGTTCAGTGGTGGTCGTCTTTCAGCCTTTCTTACCTTGGCCATGTCTCTGAGTATTGCACACCTTGTGCTTTTGGGCACTCCAGTGATGTTGCAGCTCTGAAATATGGCCAAACTGGTGGCAAGTGGCATCTTGGCAGCTGCACGCTTGACTTTTCTCAGTTCATGGGCAGTTATTTTGCGCCTTGGTTTTTCCACACGCTTCTTGCGACCCTGTTGACTATTTTGAATGAAACGCTTGATTGTTCGATGATCACGCTTCAGAAGCTTTGCAATTTTGAGACTGCTGCATCCCTCTGCAAGATATCTCACTATTTTTGACTTTTCTGAGCCTGCCAAGTCCTTCTTTTGACCCATTTTGCCAAAGGAAAGGACGTTGCCTAATAATTATGCACACCTGATATAGGGTGTTGATGTCATTAGACCACACCCCTTCTCATTACAGAGATGCACATCACCTAATATGCTTAATTGGTAGTAGGCTTTCGAGCCTATACAGCTTGGAGTAAGACAACATGCATGAAGAGGATGATGTGGACAAAATACTCATTTGCCTAATAATTCTGCACTCCCTGTATAACTATTGCAGGGTAACTAAGGGAGGATTCAGGGTCACCTGATCCAGCCCTAACTATATGCAAAAAGGAAAGTTTTAAGCCTAATTTTAAAAGTAGAGATAGTCAAAGCATTTAGGCATGTCGATATAATCAAGGTGGTGCCTGCTGGAGGTCAAACCGAGGATCAAAAAATGAAAAAAAGATGAGTAAATGTGGCATAATTGTTGATGTCAAACCAGTGGATCTGAGTATTTCAGAGACATACTGATGTACTGAGATTTTTCTGCACAAACATCTCCAGAGTTTATGGAGTGGTCTGAAATGAGAAAATTATTCAGTGTGCTGTAGTTTTCTGGGTTGAAATCCTTTGTTGATGTCAGAGGAGAATGGCTAGACTACTTCAAGCTGATAGGAAGGCAACAGAACCCAAAATAACCACTTATTACAAACAAACAACTAAGATCATGAAACTGAAGCTATATTTTGCACAAAAAGTGTCAGACGGATTCGTGCTGTGGTTACAATGACGCAGACGCTGTACCAGTCTGAAGGGTGAAGAGACAGTTAAACATAAAAGTGAATCTCTTGATTTACCGGTCGATCTCTGTCCCCACCCTAACCTATGGTCACAAAGTTTAGGTAGTGACCAAAAGAATGAGATCATGGATACAAGCAGCGGAAATAAGCTTTCTCTGAAGGATGGCTGGTTTCTTTCTCCCTTAGAGATAGGGTGAGGAGTTCAGCCATCCAGGAGGGGCTGAGAGTAGAGCTGCTACTTCTCCACATCGAAAGGAGCCAGTTGAGGTGGTTCAAGCATCTGATAATGATGCATCCCACGCACATTCTGTGTTAGGTGTTTGTGGAAGCAGGTTTCTTTTCTGTTGTGTTAATCACATCAGGGATGTAAGTCCTTAGGTGACGGCCAAGCAGAAAACGAGGTAATAATTCTCTCTGCAAGGGAGAAGGTATAGCCCCCCCCCCCCCCCCCCCTCCCCAAGAGGGGCCAACATGTAAGAGTTTGTGGAATGTTCTTTGTCTCTGTCTCTGTGTATAAGATGTAAGGGCGGTGGCCACAATTCAGAGATGGTCCTAGTGTTTCACTGGGATGCTCTCTCCTGGACAAGCTGGAGGAGTTGGTTGGTGAGAGGGAGGTCTGGGGTTCTCTCTTTAGGCTGCTGCCCCTGCCAGCCACCGATAAGTGGAAGAAGATGGATGGATTGATGCAAAACTGTTCACGAAGTGAAAGATATCGAGCTACATTCCAAGTCATACTAAACTTTTTTTTTTATCCCTTTTGAAGGCAATTTGATCCATAGTGTAGTGATTTATATGTTTAACTGTCAAGCAAACAATCCCTGGTTCAAGCTTGAGAGAAAACGTAAATCCTTTGAGGGTTATGTCATGAAGGGTGTCTAGTGTAAAAATCTGCCGAATCAACTCTATAATGAATGGTTAATGTGGGTAATGTAGTTAAGAGTAGCTTTTTTTTTTTTTTTCTTTCAAAATTTCTAGACTACACCTAATACCACTAGGTACACAGCAAATTCAAAAGTGTTAAATTTTTGGTGTTAATAGTCTCCTTGCAAAAGTAGAGTTAATTTTACTCTAAGCAGAGTCACATTCTTTTAATGTAACTCTGAGGTGTAAAATGATAGTAGTTAAAATCGAGTGTTAAAAATGAGTGTTTCTATTTCAAATCTGGAGGTGTTACAATGGAAACATTAACTCTTGACCTCTTAACTCTGAACTCCTACAGGGGCTATGACACCAACAGAGTAAATTCACAGACTCCGCCCCCAGCACGGCTTCAATCGAAGCTGAAGTGAAGCCGTTTCAGAACATTTTGCTCTACATATTCGAGTTGTTTGCCATGCTTGGTAAGTCATTTTTTCAAAGATTGTTTCAATTATTATTATGAGCTTTTACTTCTGTGGCTCTTTGGAGTTGAGACAAAGCTGTGTGAAAGGCATTAGCCATGTTGCTCGCTGATAGCATAATATTCTGTTTTAGCTAGCTGAAAGGTATTGTTTGCGGGCAAATACCACAGCCTTGAAAAAAAGCTTGCATGTGAATTTTCAGTCAAACTTTTGGTCAATAACACCTAAAACAATGTCTAGAATGTGAAATGTTGGTATAATGGTGCTACTTGAAGCCTGAAAACGATCGCCCATAAAAAAAAAATAAAAAAACGAGCAAACAGCAGTAGCAGACGTCCTGACTGGATTCTACGGTAGCATAGATCCCTCCAGAGTTTTGTGCACACGGTTTAGGTAAAAATGAAAAAAGTTGAGGTTTTACATTTAGTTCAGTATTACCTGTTGCCTGTGTCCTTGTCTTTTGGGAAAATACTTTACACAAGTAATGGCTCAAAGAGGATTCCTTTTTTTTTTTACTGTGCTGCAATTGTTTACTGGATTATTTGTGCCGTTAATTAGTGTCAACTAATTTTTATTCAATCTCCGCACAGGATATGCTTGTGAAGATGGAATATGGGGGAGAGCAGAAGTGCGTTGAAGTTCCACAAAGGGATGAATGAAGGACATGCATATTGTATTGAAGAAATAAGTGATGAGAATGCTGTTATTTGCATTTACCATGTCAGACCTTTTGATAAACAAAATTCTAATGAAAGTGAGAACATGTATACTGTTACATCTTTCAGAAAATGTTTTGAAATTGTGGTGCACAGTTCAGAATAAATGTTTTTCAAAAACCATTGCATCTTTTTAGTAAATGTTTATTTCCAAAAGAAATTTCTAGAAGTTCAGAACAGTAAAATTCCCGCTTTTTAGAATGAATTAGAAGATAACTCTTACGTAGTTAAACTAAAATACTCTTTGAGAGTTAATATATAAATTCTTAACACCAAGTGTTAAATTATCAACTCCAGACAGATTTGGTGTTTAACACTAAATCAGAGTTAACGTACCAACTCTCCAAAAAGAGTTAAATTAACACTCTCTGGTGTGGACCCATATAGACACTTTAATAGTGTTGAAATCAAATCCAACAGTGTTAATTTGGACATGCTGGATTTGCTGTGTAGCAATAATGTACCAATGGGCAATAGGCCCTGCACTTTGAGTGGTCTGTCCACAGTGTTTCCAAATGGGACCCAAAGGGACAAGTTCGGAAGACAGACAGACATGTCTGTCTTCATGCATGTGCTAATATTGGTCAATTTTGTCAGCAATTCTTAGCCTTGTTCTGTTTTCTATAGCAGTGTGTTTGCAACAGATAATCCAATTCAACTAGGCAGATGTAATCCCTGCTAGAGAGAATGTGTGATTCTCATACGCTGCATTACTGGGACTATTTTTTAACCTTGGTTGTTCCATTTACTCTTATATTATAAGGGATATGGGTTACAGCCATTCCTCTAACACCATTTGCATATAATGTTGTTTTTTGCACAGTCAAAGGAGCATTCAAGAAACATTTCACTGTGTGTTGTGCTCGTATGACTATGCATGTGATAAATAAAGAATTTTCTGGGATGCTTAGGACTCATATTGCACTGCTGAAAATAGTTTATTTTGATGCATATGCTGGTTTTTTTTGCAAATTTGCATTATAATATTTATTTTCGTTTTTGCTGCAGTATATAAAAATTGGTGTATTTCAGAAATAATAATATGAAGACACTTAAAATAAATTTCCTGTGGTGGGAAACTATTTTGTGCAACTTTTTTGTATTTACAGTTTTGAGGGATAAGCCTCTTAAATTTCTCTAACTAGAAATATATGTTAAAAAAAAACAATTTTAATTCTTTTTGTAGTTTATTGCACTTTGTTGCAATTTATGTAAGTACTATGCACTTAATGCAGACATATTATTAAAATTTGGGCTATAATGGTTGTACTGATGTATATCAACTTGAAATGCTCCCAAAAATGGCTCCACAACATGTAAAAATATAATATGAGCTCTGGCGAACTTGGTTCTATGGTAAGCCCAGGTTAGGCCTGGAAGTATCCCCACAGTAGCAGCTAGGTGCAGTTTAGGACATAATGGCTTCCGGGTAGCTATGCTATGGGGACGTGAAAGGGATTGCTCGTTGTGGCATTTGACTGTATGGCGCACTTTG
The DNA here is from genome assembly GCF_057381845.1 of Rhamphochromis longiceps. Classification (NCBI taxonomy): domain Eukaryota; kingdom Metazoa; phylum Chordata; class Actinopteri; order Cichliformes; family Cichlidae; genus Rhamphochromis; species Rhamphochromis longiceps. Next base: position 11,339,122 of record NC_140572.1, read on the forward strand.
TTATATTTTCGCTTGGGTGATACTTTTATTTATTCACATCATGTAAAATGTAATAAATAAATTATAAAATACAAAAACCAACTATTTGCATTTCAACTCCTAACTATTTAAATTTCAGCTTTTTCCTTTTAAACAAATTTAAAGTGAAACAACACAAAACACTGCAAACCACAACACAATAAAATATAAATTAAAATATGCAAAGCAAAAAGATGCACATTCTCTGTCATATGGGCTTGCATGAATAAAGTTTCTGAGTCCTTTATCATCTGCAACTGAAAATAGTTGTGGATGATTACTGGCATAAGTAATTTGAATGCTAGTGTTCGTGGAATTGAAGTGGTCAAAAATGCTTTTTTCCCCCTCTGTAATTAATGCAGTAGATTACCACATGGGCCCATTTCCTGATTTAAAGCAGTTTACTGGAGCAGGGTTCATAGTCTTTTTATAGTATGTTGGCCTCACAGGAGTTATGCTTGAATATCTGCAATGTGATAATAAGTTTAACAGCATTTCTAAACCAGGGGTAAAACAGGGCATAGATCAAAGGGTTTATACAAGAGTTAAAATAAAAGATAAAGATCACAAAAGATGCAGCTGGATCATTGACAGCATTTTTATCAGTGAGAGAGTAGCAATAAAATGGACAGTAGCATGACAGAAACACAACTACAAGAACCCCCAGAGTCCTGGCTGCTTTCAGCTCAGATTTGTTTGTTTGATTCAATGAACGCTGAAGTGTGACAGCCGTAACATGAGAGCGCATGGCACGAGCCTGAGACACAGCCACCACAAATACTCTTGTATACAGAACTATGATGACAGAAACTGGAAGAATAAAAAATAAAATAAGGTCAACCATTCCAGCAAAATCACTGATGACAAGCACACACTCACCATAACAGGAATTATACCTGCCTGGTTCAATCAGGATATTCTTTGTGCAAAGAGTGCTGTAGAAAGCTGAATAAAACCAACACATACAAACACTAAGTCTTATTTTTGCCACAGAAATTCTACTGGGGCACGTCATGCTTCTAAGGATTTCTGCTGGCATCAGCAAGAGACCCATGAGAAAGTCTGAGACAGCAAGAGAGAGCAGGAGGATGTTGCTGGGTGTGTGAAGCTTCCTGAAATAGAACAAAAAAGAATATATTAGTAATTTTAAAATGTAAAAAGGTCCATTATTAAGACTGTAAGACAAAGACATTAAGGTGTATAAAAATTAAATATTGTGGTTTAAATTGACCAAGAATGTGCCAAATTAATTTCAATTTAGATAATAAATCATGGTGTTAAACTTTTTAAATGAAGATACAGTTTAAGTTTTAGAAACATTATATGTGCCTGAAGTAGGAGACTGAGATGATCACGAGAAGGTTTAGAGCAGCAGTGAGCAGAGAGATGCAGGACAGGACAATGTTCAGGAGCACAGCTTTGGACCAGCGAAGCGTCGGCTTCCTGCAGGAGCTGTTGAGGAGTTGTGGAAAACAGAGCTCAGCTCCTTTCTGTATCTCCATCATCAGACAACTACAACCTCTGCAGCTCTCTGACCTGATCTCATTATTATACAGCAGATTTATCTCTGCGTCTGATCTGTCTCCTCCTCTCATTCATGCTCTGTAGAATTCGCTCCTATTTCTCTCTGCACAACCTCTTGGACTGTCATACACCTAATTTATTTTGTTCAACCTCTCTTTCCTTTGCTCTGCTGTGCCTCTTTTTCTCTCTCCCAGTCCTCTCTCCTGTTATTTCTGTCTTTCTCTCATGTGGGCAATTTTGATTTCTTTGCATTTGCTTCACCTGTGGAGTTCCTGCTCCACTCCAATTTCACTTCACCTATTGTATTCTCAAATGCAACTTTCACTTGGTGAACATAATTTGTTCTTACAATAAACTATTAGTAAACTGGCTGAAGGGAGCAATCAAAGTGAAGAAGGGGACCTATCAGGGTTAGTCTGTGGACCTCATCCCTAATATCCAATCTCTAATATTCCTCTAATATCTCTAGTAGTTGGTGCATTGTCCCAATTGCCATCTCCATCTGAGAGAGCACAGACCTTCCTCTTTTCTGGTGGCTGCCACATGAGCTCTGAGCACACTAGCACAAAATAAGGACACCGAGATTCACAGTAAAACTTACAAAAATGATACAGAAAGAAGAGTTAGCACTCACTGCAGATACTAAAAATTATTTTATGCATGTATACTGCTAAAACAGTGTGTTCAAATGTAATTACTATTAACTAGTTCTGATTCTCTCTGCATTTTTGGTCGTAGAAAATCAGGGCTTAGAGAGAGTGTCATTTCTAAAATGTCCTCTTGTGAGATCGGTGAGCAAATTATTTTACCTGTTCATTATTTATTTTCACTTTTTATGAGTTCACTGTGAGTAAAATATTTCTAACATTTACTGAAGAAATAGTTTACAATGTTTTGTAGAAAGCTATACTTTATTTTGCTTAAAAGAAAACTTGAGGCAATGTCCTGCAGTGGTATTTTTTATTCAGAATGTGATTGAAATTGTAAATATTTAAATTATTGAGAGAAGACTGAAGAAGCATTTAAAAAGAGTGTTACATATTTTGGTATTTTATTTTCAATTGTAAGCATGGTTAATGTTACAAGCAGTAATTTTTTATTTGCTAACAAATTGTGAAGTGTTAATTTTTACAAACTCAGTATGTCCTATGACACTGTCGTTGACAGGTCAGGTTTTTTGTTAAATGCGTTAGATTGGATCTGATATTGATGATGAGCCAATCCTGTTGATGGACCAGTTGATTTTTTCCCGTGCTCCAAAACAGAGTGTGGTAGGCCAGCTGCAACAGAAATCTCACGCCATTTTGAACTTGCTGTCCCCTTTCAAACACACACACACACACACACATTCCCCTAGACTTTTGGACATTTTACTTGAAACCTTTAAGGACTTTTACAGACTCCACACATCTCTGCACACAGGAAGTAGACTTGGTGTAGGCAAGTTGGACCTGTTCCTCCAATTTAAGGTTTTACTCCAATCAGCTAACAAGGTCTATGCTATGTCAAATTAATGTTGCTATTTATTTTCTTTGAGAATCAACCCGTGTCTGAACTTGGGAAAAAACGGGGCATATACACAGATTTTTTCAATAAGTAAGGAGCAAGCCGAATATGGTTTTGAGCATAGGGGTCTATGGCAGTGGTTCCCAAACTTTTTTTGCTGCGCCCCCCTTTGTTTTACAAGAAAAATGTTCACGCACCCGCGTGCACACGCACACATCCTCCAACCACAAACACCCATATTTTGCTCCATTGCAGTTTATTTCACACCTCAAACATTTAGTAAACAATTAAGCAAATACAAGTAATCTGCAATAAATTACAGGTAGCAATGAAATAAACTACTAACTCTTTTACGCTACGTCCACACCTACACGGGTATTTGTGAAAACGCAGCTGTTTCGTCCACACGTAAACGGCGTTTCGAATCACCGAAAACTGAGATTTTTTTAAAACTCCTTTTTTGCGTTTAGTGTGGACGAGAAATACAGAGTTCGTCACGCAATGTCAAAGGTATGTGCCTTTTTTCACGTCACGCTGTGCGCCACGTTATTGTTTATATGGAATAAATTGCAGAATGGCAGATAGAGACAAAATGTTAATCTGACTATCTGCAGGTTTTACACGCTTACATACACGCGCAGTTAATGTCCCTCCATTTAGAAAGGCAGAGGCGTCACGATGTGATTATTTTACGTGTAGTTGTTGTGGTATGTATTTGTCTGTTTTTGGTTTGGTACTTGTTTTGTTTAAAAGGTGTAAAACCTGTAGAGAGGGAGGGCTGAATAAAAGTGAAAAAGTAGTATCAAAGTAGTATAGAATTAGTCCATTTACTGTTAATAAATAAAACAAGTACAATAAATAAATTCATTGAGTAAGAACTTAAGGAAAAAAATTGAGGACAGGATAAAAAAAATTAATTGATTGATCAACAAAGAGTAGTGATAAAGCATAAAGAAATACTGGCAATTCAAAAAAAGATTAAGCAACGAAAGAAAGAAATTGAAAATAATTGGAAGAATAATAAAATAACAGATGATGTTGAAATAAGTAATAACAAATTAAAAACAGTAAATGAATACACGAGCAACAAAATAATTAAGGTATAATTATATAGGAAGAGTGAAATATAAAAGAAAAATTACAATGGCTACTACCACCCCTGCAACATTCAATGAAGAAGAACTAGCAGCTCCCAGCAATATGAGACACCTCAAGGACTTTGTAAATGCCAAATGTTGGAAAGAGAAACGGAGAAGAAAAAAAGGGCAAAATCGTAAAAATGCTTCGATGATGTCTGGATGGCGTGGGAAAAAGGATTTCTCACTACACATCCAGGAGCACCACTCCCAACTAATGATACAATACAAGCCCTGCATCAAAAAGCAAAAGAGAATTATGATAAGGCACGTGCAGCATGGGAAGAGGGAGTAAGAAAGGCTTTGGGTTCAAAGAAAGTGGACATGGATAAAAAAAAAAGAGATCTTCTGGTCACAATAACAACAATGTGTCAAATGATGGTTAACAGGAAGAGGCATAATCATTTAACACAAAGTCATAGTGTTAAAGAAATTGAAACTGGACCAACTGTTGTACAGACCACACCCATGGTTTCACTTCTACATCCCTTCCTATTAATGAACCCTTTTTTTTTTTTGCCTGTCCCGTTTGGCTCTTCTGCCATCAGAATTAATGTCTAAAGGCAAAGAAAGATGCCCAACGGATTTACTTTACCAAATTGACCATCCCAGCCTTGCCGTAATGGTCAATTTGATTCACCTTTTATTGTTTATTTTATTTTCACTTGTTAAATACGGGACAGACTTGACTGGGGAAAAGAAAGGGGAGAAAGAAAGAGGGAAAGAAAAACAGCAGGGAAGAGGGACGGGGATAAAGGGAAAAACAACAGCGCACAGTGTGCTTTGAGGTAGGAGCCAAAAAGGGTGTAGTTTGTGTGTGTGAGCACCCGTGTGTACACCTGTGAGCATGAGCACGCTTGTATTTAAAAGGTTCCTACATGTAATGATCTGTTAGAGGGTGTGGGGAGCCACTGCCCCGTCCTCCAGGGCATGAAGCAGGTATGGAGGAGATCAAAACTCCAGACATCCAGAGGCCCTCAGAACACAAGAAACCAAGGAAGACCAACAGAGGGGCAGCCACGCCACTGTCCCAGAAAGAGCTGAGGAGAGTCCCAGATGAGGGATCACTCAGTAGCTGCGGAGCAGAAGCCAGGAGGGGGGGCTGCCCGTGAGCTCCGCCGGCAGCCAGCTGTGCCCTCGGAGGGGGGGAAACTGCACCCAAGCCAGGTAGTGTTACCCTTTTCTCTGGGGTGGAGAGAAGCAGACTGCCCTGACTCGGCAGCAGCAGGGAGGCCCCACATTCCAGACCCTGATCGGGCGGCCATCTCCTCCTCCTAGCCCCCCCACTCCGACAGGCTGCAGAGAACGGGGGTGTGTAAAGACTCCAAAGCTTCTTCTGCCCGCTCATATGTAGTGTTGATGCATGTGTGTTCTAAGGTGCATTTAAAACCTAGGAGGACATGGAGCTACCTGCCAGAGAGCAGCAGGTAAGCGCATAGCCTGTCCTGATAGCCCTCAGTGTCTACGTGTATTTAAAATTGAGAGGTGGGCAATGACGCAGGGGTGAAAGGAAGGAAGGGAGGGGCAAGTGACCCCTCCCTGGGGCCAGCTCCCCTGCTGACCCCAGTAGGCATCTCCATACTCTGCAACCCGCCAGGGAAAGGGGGCCCAGGCCCATCCGGACCGGGGCACAGTTCGGCGGCGCTGCCTGGCCCCACAGAGCCCAGGACTTAGCCCACACGACCCCACCACAGAGAAAACTCCACCCACCCCGCCATCCACTCATCTTCCAGACTACACAAGACAATAGACGCCCAGGCTGAGATCTTCCTCCACCTCTGATCATTTATAAAGTGTTGCTCATATATAACTTGTTCATGGTAAAATGTACAAAGTCTAAATAAGTGATTCAAGTATTTAGAAGCACATTTATATATATATAATGATTAAGATATAAGTGCATTGTTTGAGTGTGTTAATGGAGGTTTTATTAATACTTATTTCATATTGTAATTCATAGTTAATTCAGGCACTTACTAGTTGTTAAGTATTTTGTTTGACCTCATGTAAATGGAGTGTCGTACCATTATAAAGCATTAATGAAAATGAAAGTAGCTTAAGACTCTAGCAAGTCTCAACTATCCTTACAACAGAAAAATTATGTACATATAGATATTTATTGCCAGATGCAAACGTAACCCACCTGAGGTTTACAGAATACTAAGTTTAAAAGTGAGGTTTGAAAGAAGACTGCAATGCTAATGCATCAAAAAACAGCATAACTGTAAGGCTAGTTAGCCACGTTAGCTCAGCTCAGCTCAGCTAAATTAGGGGAGGCAAACTTTGCAGGGCATGTTTAATGGTGTGCTATCAGTTTCTACTTTTAACTATATTTTAGTAACAGTTCCTTCATGGAAATTCTTTACTTTTTCTCAAGGAAGTTTACATATTTGTCAACTTCATTATCTTGAAAGTTCATTAAAAACAGCAGTTAAAGCTAGAAAAAACATTTTTATTAACTAGATAAAACAATCTACTTAAACAACCTACATACCTGCTTCTCTTCTATTGATGGATTTTTAGCATGATTGCCTTCTTTTTCCTCAAAACTGTTATGATATATTTAAAAGGTAACATTTACTGAGATGCTAATTAATATATTAGCCATATTCACAGGTGTGGAAATAGTTAGCTAACTTTTGATTTTTGAGAAAAAAAAATTTTGGTATTAAGCATATGATACAATTGTATCAGAGCTAGAAAAACAACACAGCTGTAAATCAATGTGTGTTTAAGAAACACAGCCAAAGTCAATGTCATTATTGGTTATAAAATAGAAAGTGGCTTAAGCTGAATGCTCTTCATGTTCAAGTTAACTTAAATGTTAACATTTAAACAAATTTTATCGTACTGAATTCATACACATCTCAATACATAGAAGACAGCATTTTTATATTTCCAGACTATGGACACATTCATTTACTGGATTTGAAATCTTTATATAGCAGATGTTAGTCAAGTCACTCCGCATTATCTCTGTAGTATGTTGATCTCACTGCTGTTAGCCTTTAATATCTGCAGAGTGATGATAAGTTTAACAGCATTTCTAAACCAGGAGTAAAACAGTGCATACATTAATGGGTTTAGGCAAGAGTTAAAATAATAAACAATGAGGATAGAAGATGCAGAAGAAGCAGCTGGATCATTGCCTGCAAGAAAAAAGTAGCAGTAAAATGGACAGTAGCACGCCAGAAACACAACTACAAGAATCCCAAGGTTCCTGGCTGCTTTCAGCTCAGATTTGTTTGCTTGATTCAGTGGCCGCTGAAGTGTGACAGCTGTAACATGAGAGCGCATGGCACGAGCCTGAGACACAACCACCACAAACACTCTCGTATACAGAACTACGATGATCGTAACTGGAACTATAAGAGATACAACAAAGTCAACAATTCCAATAATATCATCAACAACAAAAACACACTCTCCATAGCAGGAACCATACCTGCCTGAGTTTATCAGGGCATGCTTTGTATAGATGATGTTGTACAAAATAGCATAAAGCCAGCACAGAAAAACACTGAGTTTGACTCTCGGCACAGTGATTCTGGTGGGGTAATGCAGAGGGTCACAAATAGCCACATAGCGGTCAACTGATACGAGAATAATCATTTCAAATGAAGCATTGATAAGAATGCAGCTCAGATAAGTATAAAGTGAACACATGAGATCACCAAATACCCAGCAGGCCGTGTTTTTGAAGATTTCTACCGGCATCAACAAAAAACAGACAAAAAAGTCAGAGACAGCCAGAGAGAGGATGATGATGTTACTGGGAGTGTGGAGCTGCCTGCAGGGAGACAGAAAATTATAAATTACACATTAATCATGTCAAAATATCTTCAATGAAGATGTTCTATTAGAGGCATGGTGCAATTAAGGAAATAAAACCTATACAGTCATGATGAAGTACACACAGGACATTCATCTTGACATAATTCATTAATTACTTAACTAATTTACTAACTAATTACTAAACTTGATTTTCTAAAAGTTGAACTTTAGTTTCATCTGAGAGGTTAATCTCTGCCTGAAGTGGGAGACTGAGATGATGATGAACAGATTAAGAGCAGCAGTGATCAGAGAGATGGACGAAAGCCCAACGTTCAGGAGCACCGTTTTGGACCAGTGAAGTGTCGGCTTCCTGCAGGAACTGTTCAGTAGCTCTGGAAAACAGAGCTCTGCCTCTGGATGCATCTGGATCTCCATCATCAGGTTCCTGCAGCAGTCTAATCAGAATTTTCTGTCATACAACAAATTTATCTCCTTCTACCATACCTCCCATCTACTGTTGTGCTCCCTGGAGAATGATATCCTCCCTCTTTTTGTGCACACAACCTCTTGTACTTTTCACTTTTGATTTCTCCGTCTCCCATCCAAACATATCTATCACAATTAAAACCAGAAGATTTACATTTTAATGGCCAAAACTACAAACTTGGGCCTAAAAACAGTCATCTACAAATCAGCCATCCAATTGTCTCTGTTCTCCTTTTACAATCAGTATGTAAGAGTTAAGATGAATATTTTATGCAGCACCTAATCCAGATAAGCTGAATACACACAGGCAATCAATACAATCCTTGATTTATGGCACAATTAATTTGTTCTTACTGTGTAATTGATGCTTATGTTAGTTTCATTTATAATCAAGATACCTAAGTTAGTGTTGTTCCAACAAAACTGACATCATACAGTTTCATATGATGATGTTATAACATATATACAAAACCTCCTAGCACTGAGATTTCAGTCATTCTGTAACTGCAGTGACAATACAGACTTTTATACAGTTTTTAGTTTTTCTGTCAACGTAGTTATAATCAGCAGTCACAGAATCAACTGTTGTCTGTGATTACGCTTGTGGGACAAGACATGAACAATAAATGTTAAATTACAGGCACTTCTATTTGATTGAATCTTGAAAATGTGCACCCTTTAAAAATATGAAGGAAAAAAATGTGGCTCTCTGTAAAATGTAAAAAAAGAAAAAAAAACACAGAATGCAGGGTGCTGGCATTGTTGATTGATTGAGCAGGCAGCCCGTACGACAAAAATCTACTGCCAAGGCCTGGATTTGACTCCACACCAGGCTATTTGCGTGGCTAAATGCCAAAAACATTAAAAAGAAAACACAAATTGCAATAATTTGTAAACCTCATAAATACAATTTGTATTCCCAAAATAACAAGTAACAGAAAATACACCAAATATTTAAAAAGAGGACATGGAACTTTTTATGCTTGCCCTGTCTCGCAGTGCAGCAATCAGAATTGTTGAAAACACACTGAACATCTGCTTCAACGCCTGTTAAAAAGAAACAACATAGCAGGCAAACCATAGCAACAACCAACATATGCATAAGTACCACTAAATAATAAATATTAAATGTTACTGAGCAGGACAGAGTATTAATGATACATGACATGTTTAGAGACAGCAGTCGACTAAGATATTGTGAGTCTGTATCTGTGTGCAAATCTGTGCGTGGGAGCATGCTTGTGTTCATGAGGTTTCTCCATTTAAGTATCTAATAGTGTGTGGGGGGAACATTGATCAGTTTCAATATGATGGCAGCAACACGTCTCTGGGAAAGGGCAATGTTTACTATGTGTTGCATCCCCTCTTTGTTTCGCAACAGTCCATATACAACAGAGAAGTGAGGAGACCTCTGGCTGTTATTTACTCTGGGAAAAACTGCACAGAGGTTTATGAAAACAAGCAGTATGTCTGTAAAATAGTGCAGGAGACTCTGCAAGAGTTCAAAGAGAGGAGAGAAACACAACTACAGGAATCCCAAGAGTCCTGGCTGCTTTCAGCTCCGATTTGTTTGCTTGATTCAGTGACATGAGACCGCATGGCTCGAGCCTGAGACACAGCCACCACAAACACTCAAATATAAACAACTGTGATGATAATAACTGGAGCAAAAAAAGAGAAAACTAGGTCAAAAATCCCTGCAATATCATTAATGACAAACACACACTCTCCATAGCAGGAATTATACCTGCCTGGTTCAACTAGGATATCCTTCATGTAGAGACTGCAGTAGAAAACAGCATAAAACCAACACAGACAAACACTAAATTTGACTCTCGCCACAGTCATTCTGGTGGGGTAATGCAGAGGGTCACAAATCGCCACATAACGGTCAACTGAGATGAGAACTATGTTCCCTATTGAAGCACAGACAATGTTGCTGGTCATATAAATATAAAGTAAACACATAAGATCACCAAGTACCCAGCAGGTTGTACTTCTAAATATTTCTTTTTTTTTTTTTTTTTTTTTTTTTTCTTTTTTTTTTCCTAAATGACATCAGAAACAGCAGTATGCGACATTACGTGATGGCAGAGCTTCAGTTCATCCTTTGTCATTTTTTTTTTTTTTTTTTTTTTTTTTAATAAATAGGACAGGGGGAATGAATGAGAGAGAGAGGGGGAGAGAAAGAAAGAAAACCAAAGGGGAGAAGAGACGGTGAGAAGGGGGGGGAAGAGAGACAAAAAAAAAAAAAAAAAAAAAAAACTCCTGGGTCACCTGTATGGAGAAAAAAAAACAAACAAACAAACAAACAAACAGAGGAGACAGCAAACAACAAAGAGCAACATAATAATAGAGAAAACAAAGCACCATCACAATAAACTAGCTAGTCATAGATATCAGTATTTACTAAGTAATAAACAATATTGTGCAGCACGCAAGATAGACAGCGCACAGTGTGCTTTGAGGCAGCAGCCAAGAAAGCTTTAGTCCGCGTCTGTGAATACCCATGTGTGCATACCTGTGTGGATCAGCATGCTTGCATTCCAAAGGTTTCTCCATGTAATGATCTGCTAGGGAGTGTGGGGGGGCCTCAGCCCCGTCCTCCAGGGTGTGAAGCGGGTATGGAGGAGATCAAAACTCCAGACATCCAGAGGCCCCCAGAACACAAAAGACCATGGAAGACCAACAGAGGGGCAGCCGCGCCACTGTTCCAGTAAGAGCTGAGGAGAGTCCCAGATGAGGGCTCACTCAGCAGCCGCGGAGCAGAAGCCAGGGGGGGTTGCAGTGACGCGCCCGTGAGCTCCGCCGGCCCCCAGCTGCGCCTGAGTGACCGAGCCCTAGGCCGAGAGGCCGGGGGCACCCCACCTCCAAAGGGGGCCCGAGCGAGCCCCAGGCCCCAGGCCCCGACAAGCGGCCGCCAAGGAGTGAGCCGGTGTGTACCCGGACGCCCACCCCCAGACACAAAGAACCACCAACACACCGACACCTGAGGGAGTCCGCCACCGGCAGGGGAAGTGGTGGTGGGTGGAGATAGGCCTCCAAACCTTGGAGGGCCTGAGGTGTCCCCAGAGAGGTGGCGTCTGATACCCAACCTGACATATAGACACAGACATACAGGCACACACAGACACAAACATCCATTCCCACCCTCATGCTCTCATATGCACTCACTCCACACTCAACCAACGTGGAGACAGACATAAAGAGACGCTGTACACACAATCACACTCCCCAAGCGTACTCTACAATCCGGGTCTAGGTACCCTTGCCCCTGGAGGGGGGAATTGCACCCAGACCCAGGTGGTGTTACCCTTTTCCCTGCGGTGGGGAGAGGCAGACCACCCCGACTCCGCAGCAGCAGGGAGGCCCCACACCCCAGACCGCAGTCGGACGGCCAACTCCTCCTACTAGCCCTCCCGCTCCAGCAGGCCGCAGAGAATGGGGGTGGGAGAAGACTCCAAACCTCCCTCCACCCGCTCATTGTAGTGTTGATGCATATGTGTTCTAAGGTGCAATTAAAACCCAGGAGGGCATGGAGCTACCTGCCAAGGAGCAGCAGGTAAGCGCATAGTCCCTCCTGCTAACCCTCAATGACTAAGTGTATTTAAAATTGAGAGGTGGGCAACGACGTCAGGGGTGAGGTATACACCCTGATGGTGATTTGGACTCCGTGATTGTGCCCACCCCCAAGATCCTATATGTATGTGTAATGAAAGTGTGAATAATGTGAATGTCTAAGATGTGGGATAAAATTGAGGCAGAGGCAGCCAGAAGGGGACGGGGGGGGGGGGGGGTAGCCTCCTCTGCACCCTGGTGACATACCCCCACTCCAAGGCCCTGCATGTGTGGGTGGTTGTGGAGGAGCGGGAAGAGGGAGGCAGCTGGAGATGGGGAGGGAAGGAAGGGAGGGGCAGGTAACCCCTCCCTGGGGCCAGCTCCCCCGCTGACCCCAGTAGGCACTCCCACCCTCCGCGACCCGCCAGGGAAGGGGGGCCCAGGCCCATCAGACCGGGGCCCAGTGCAGTAGCGCCCCCCGGCTCCACAGAGCCCTGGACAGTCCACCCAACCCCACCACAGAGAAAACTGCACCCACCCCACCAACCACACATCTTCCAGACTACATAAGACGGTAAACGCCCAGGCTGAGATCTTCCTCCACCTCTCCTGTATCTCCCCCTCCTGCAGAGAGTTCCTGAGAGAAGAAAGCTCCTGCCAGATGTGACCATCCCCCCCACCAGTTGAAGAGCCCCCCAGGCGGCTCGATGCACCGGCGGCACCCTGCTCCAGGGCCGGGCCCCCCATGCACCCACCCGCCCACAACCCCGGCAACACACCAACCAGGACCCGAGCCCCCGAGGCCCGGCCCGGGCCTCGGGGGCTTCTAAATATTTCTAATGGCAGTAACAGGAGACCCACAAAAACATCTGAGACAGCCAGAGAGAGGAGGAGGATGTTAGTGGGTGTGCGAAGCTGCCTGGAGGGAGACACAAAAGAATATATATAATATTAATCATTTCCATTAATATGTCCATGATTCAATCTAGGAAAATACAACTTTACAATCATGGTTAAAATCAAGAATGTGCCTGTTCATTCACCATTAAATCAAATGAAATAAATCATAGGATTAAAATTTCAAAAACTTCAACAGTAGTGTCAGCTAAGAAGTTGTTCTCTGCCTGAAGGGAGACTGAGATGATAACAATGAGATAGTTGAGGTCATGTGTGAGGAGAAATTGTTAGAAGATAAAGAAACTCACAACTCAGATATCTATTTTTTACATGCGCATGGGCGGTCACTGCTCAACAGATGTGACACAGAAAAACCGCCCAGGGCATTCAGAACATCCTTTATTTATACTTAAAGCAAGTTTCCACAGCAGTAGGAGTGGCATGTATGGAACTGATCATTTTTCCTTAAAAGGAGAAAACCTTTCGCTTATCTGCTGAAAAAGGAGGTAACTTTGTATGTATAGAAATTCAGACATTCCCATGAAAGCAGAGAAAGAGAGGGAGAGCGCCAGCTTGTCTGTTTAAAACAGGAGGTAGTATCATATGTCACCGCATTCCTCTACACATATGGCTTCAATCTCTCTTCCTGTGTTGGTTCCAATTCACAAGCTCTTCTTCCTTTAAATGAAGCTACAACTAAGCATAATCACAAAATTAAAATCTTTCACCATTCCCTCCTGTTTGTAGCTGAAATTAAAGAGATACATCAATGTGTTTCAGACACAGACCCTACATTGTGAGTGCTTTCGGTCTGGTCGTCATAAAATGTGTATCATTCAAACATAATCATTCATCACATTAGTTTCATACTCATCGTCTTCTCCTTCTTCCTCATCTGGCACAGTGACATATGCAACAAGAGATTGAAATATCATTCTTGATACAATTCCTCTTACACAGGGGATAATGCATGTAGTACAGATACAAAACATGATAAGTATTAGGCCAAAAAACATCAAAACCTTAAACATCAATGTTCTCCATGAGCCGCTCATAAACCAATCCCACCAATTACTTTGTGAATTTGCCCAATCGGTTACCTGTGCCTGTTGAACATTTCTAAGTAATTGTAGAGCATTTGTCATATTATCAGAATGCACATTGTCTGGAATATATGTGCAACAAGTTGTATTGAACAAAACACACAGTCCACCCTTTTCTGCCAAGATCATGTCCAGAGCAACTCTGTGTTGCATAACAGTTATTCTTATGGCATCAATTTCCTGATTTTGCTCGTTGTTGATGGTGGTCAATGCATTTAAAAACAGCCCAAAACGATAATCTAGAGTTTCAATACGCAGGGCATGTTTTCCAACTCCAATCCATGGAAATATTGCATGGGCAATCTTTTGTCCAGCAGTCCATGTTTTAAATTCTTTCAGTACGTCAGTGCCCCACACGGAATCATGTGGCTCCACTTGCTGGGCTTCTCGCTTCCTTCTCGTAGATTGGAAGCTCTTGATTGCCGTTATCTTGAATGTGTGGTCAGAGATGAATATAGGGGCACATGTGCCTGTCCACTGCTCTGGGAGTACGAAATAGGCATGCTGTCCACATAACCATGCCATTCCCTGTACCCAATAACGGTACGTTAGATGGACCGTTGTTCTTCACTGGGCCACCAAGTGCATGTGTTTACGTTCCTACACAGTTCCTGGTGGTCCCTAAATCGATGGTTCCTATCGTCTGGCGATAACATCTCATATGCTCCCATTTTATTGGATTGTCTAGGAATACCGGGAAATGCAGTGCTTCATGTCTTTGTTTAACCTTCAAGTTAACCCAAAAGAATTGGTCACAGGTGCCATCTCGAAGTCCAATAGTCAGGGTGTCGCTGTGGTTTAAGACAATTCCTGAATATTGATAACCTAGACTGGCAAAGCTTGCTGCGCATGTCACTTGAGTCATGTTCATAGGTCTGCCATATAATGTAGCATGCTGTGTTGTAGCAGGCATGTGTGAGCATATATAACAATCTTTGCCTTCTGTGCGATTATATATTATCTATACCAGGCGTTGTTCATCCAGGGATGGATGTGGTCCTGTGTCACTTCAGCCAAGTGTGAGTTGTCATATGTCCATGCCCTTCTATGCAGGTTGGCTTCTTGATCCTTTAAGTGCATCAGAGTCCATGTTGTAAGTAGCAGGGCCAAGGTGGTAAACAGAATAATCTTCATGATGACCAGACACACCGATTTACTCTGGTGAGTAGACTACAGGCGAGAAGTAGAAGGCGGGTTATACCCGATCAGCCCTCCCTTCACCTGTAGATCACCAAAGAGTCGGGGTGGTGGTGTCTTTAGGTTGTGCTGTCACTCACTTCCACTTTTTTGCAATGGCTCTGGTGGATCCAAGAGGGCCTCTCAGCGATTTTGCAAGCTGTTGGCGTCGTTAGGAGTACTTGGTATGGACCTTCCCACCGGGGTGAGTTCCAATTCTTTCTCTGGAGTACTCGTATAAGGACCCAATCGCCTGGCTTTAATCTGCAAGAGATTGGAGAGGAATCACAAGGCAGTTTATTGTTCAACACAATGTCCTTGTTTTTTAGTAGCTTTACCATCCATTCTGCTAAAGTTATCTCTCCAACAGATTTATCTATTGGTTCCCTTGTTATTGGTAGTGGAAAAGGTCTCCCATGAATTATTTCAAATGGTGTCAATTTTTGGGAGCCCTGAGTTAGTCTCATCCACATTTTTACTAGACCTATGCATTCTGGCCATGGTCTTTTTGTTTTTTCCATGCATTTCCTCAGTCTTTGTTTTATAGTGCCGTTAGTTCTTTCTACTAATCCTGCACTCTGAGGATGGTATGCACAATGATTTTTAATGTTAAAATCTAATACTTCTGAAACTTTTCTGATAACTTCGTTGACCAAATGTGTGCCATTGTCAGATCTAATCAATGAAGGAATGCCATAAGTGGGAATGAAATGATTACATAAACATTTTGCAACGGAGATTGCATCATTCCTTTTTACTGGGTATATCTCTGGCCAGTTTGAAAACACATCTATAATCACTAAAGCATATTTTGATCCTTGACATTCATTCAGTTCAATAAAATCCATGTGGATGGTATGAAATGGATGAGGTGGTGTGGGGAACTGGCCTCTCTTAGGTCTTAAATTTCCTTGTGAATTGTGTTTTTGACAGATTAGACATGTTCTTACAAATTCTTTTGCTGAAGTTTCAAAATTTATAGTGTAGAAATGTGTATTAATTATCTTTAACATCCCTCCTGTTGACACATGCGTTATACCATGGGTCACTAAGGCTGCTGTTTTGTGTAGAGACTTTGGTAATATTGGTTTTCCATCACAAACCATTAAATCATCTTTTAGTTGTGCTCCACATTTCAGCCACTTGTTCTGTTCAGTGGTTGTTGCAGCTTTTTGTTCATCTCTTAGTACGTCAAGTGGTATTTGTGTACAACGTTCGGATGTTAGAAGCGTTATCGTTTGTTGTGCAGCCTGCTTTGCTGTTTGGTCTGCAAAGTTATTTCCTTTTGTGACAACAGAGTTGTCTTTTTGATGTGCCGCACATTTACAAAGTGCCAATTGTTTTGGCAAGGTGATCACTTCCAGTAGAGTCTTCAGTAGGTCCCCATGTTGTACTGGGTTACCTGTGGATGTGACCATACCTCTATTTTGCCAAATTCTCGCAAAATGGTGTACTTGCTGAGAAAACATACTGGCTATCAGTGTGAATATTTATAGATTGGCCTTTGTGTAGTTCACATGCTCTTATAACTGCTTTCAGTTCTGCACTCTGTGCTGAGTGTGAGGGTGTAAGAGGTTTTGCTTCAATCACACTGTCTGCTGTAGTTACTGCATAACCTACGCAGTTTTGGCCAGTGCTACTTTTAGATGCTGAACCATCTACAAAAATATCGCTGAAACCAGGTTGTGGCGTGCTGTGGATGTCAGCACGTGGTTTGGTGTCTTCATCAAGCTTTTCTATAAAACAGTGTGGGTCACCCTGTCCTGGCGTAGCTAAAAGTGTGCTTGGGTTTAGCTGGCCGCATTTTTCAATCTGTATATGTGACTGTGATAACAAAATGCCAACATAGGATAGTTGTCTTGCATGAGTCAGATATGATAAGTTTTCTTGCAACAGAATAGAGGTTACTGCATGCGGTACTCTAATTATTAGAGTATGACCTAGTACAATGTCAGCTGACTTTTTTACTGCTTCTGCAGCTGCTGCACAAGCTTGTACACATGTAGGTAATCCTGTGTCAACAGTCTAATTTACTGGAATAAAACGCCAATGGGCGTTGTTTTTCGCCAAAAGCTTGGGTTAACACAGCTTTCATGTACCCTGCTCCACCATCTACAGTACATGCAGGTAGAATGGTTTGTCATAGTCTGGTAGAGCGAGTACAGTGTTTGTTTGTAATGCATTTTTTAAATCTATAAATGCCCTCTCTGCCTCTGGAGTCCACTGTATTTTATGCTTTATGCTAAGTTTTTTCCATAAATCACGTCTTGTAATGGCTGAACTTCAGCTGCATAATTTGGAATCCAGGTCCTGCAGAAATTGCAGAGGCCCAAGAAACTCATCATTTGCTGCTTTGTTAAAGGTTTTGGGGCATTTTGCACAGTCACTTTTCTACTATCTAGTAGTTTCTTTCCTTCTCCCGTGAGTGTATGCCCTAAGTATGTAATCTTTGGGCTCCACAATTGCAGTTTGTGTTGCGAAACCTTGTGCCCCTGTTCAGCCAAATGTTTTAACACAGTTAAGGTGTTCACTTTGCATTGCTCCTGTGTGTGTCCTGTTACCAGGATGTCATCTACGTAAAGCAGATATTGTCCCGGTGCAGGTAATGTACACAGTGACATAGATTGTTTCAATGCTTCGGCATACAATGTTGGGCTATTTTGAAACCCTTGTGGTAGCCTTGTGTATGTGTATCTTTCACCATTAAACGTGAACCCAAAAAGATGCTGTGAGTCAGGGTGCAGGGGCACAGAAAAGGTCAATCCCTGAGAACCACTGTTCTTTTGGTGTCACTTGATTTAATATTGTATGTGGATTGGCCACCACTGGTGGTACTGTTTTTGTAATGCTATTAATAGCACGAAGGTCATGTACCAAACGAAACTTTCCTGTATTCGCCTTTTTTATTGGAAAAATGGGAGTGTTACATGATACTTTATGTGATTTGATTAAAATTCCTGCTTGTTCCATATCCGCGATTACAGGTTTAATGCCTTCCATAGCTTCTTTAGATAATGGATATTGTGGTTTTACAGGTCTGTGTGAAGTAGTTGTTTCCACTTTTATTTGATCTGCATTTTTTATTAAACCTACGTCGGTCGAACCTGAAGACCATAACTCATCAGGCAATTGCTCTAGCTCTGGGTACTTTTCTATTGTTAATGAATGTCACTCATTATCATTCTGTGTCATACAGACGTTTGCACCGTCCGATAGATGAGTTGTGGGTATTGTTGTCATTACCCATCCTAATGTGTAACGCATGCATTTTGTCCTTCTGCCTTGTAGCCATCCTTCCTGAGCTTCCCCTGTTTTCTCATATCTGTCAGTTTCTACACTTCTGAGGACCCGCCCTAAATCTCTCCAGTCTGTGTTATCATTATGAGCCACTGACACATGTGGGTTTGGCATCCTGTTTATTTCCTGAATTTTCTCGCTCTGTATCACTGAGCACACTGCATTTCCACTTTTTGTGACATAGAAATGCTACAGTGTTAAACGTTGTGGGCCTAGTCTGTGGATTTGTTCATCATATTGAGAATCTGGGCCTGGGCTTAATTTATATTGCAGTGTGTTGTGATACTCTGTATAAGGAAGTACAACAGATGTAGGTGGCAAATACATTTTGGCTTTTTGTTGTAATGGCTCTAATGAGGGAAGATCTAGGGTCTAGTAGTAATGGGGCTCTGGTCCCGCTTTACAACCATTTGGGCGTGGTTCGATGCTTTCTATTTCTTCATCATTTAGCATTAGTTCTGCATGCATGCCTTGTTCTCCTGGCACTACTCCTATCTTTAGCTTTTTTAGTGCGTCTCTTCCTAACAGATTCACGGGGCATGACGGGTCATAGATGCACTGATTTTTGCATGATCTGCCGCTGTCTCTTAATACTAAAAATAAAGGTTTTGTCAGTCGTTGCACTGTAGTATGACCTGATGCTGATTTTACTATTAAAGTATCTTCTGAGAATTGTACTTCCTGTGGTTTTTTGTTCAAAACGGTTTTACAAGCTCCTGTATCACATAACATCTGCACTGGCTTGCCATTCACATATACTGTCAGCGTAGGTTTGCCTTCTACTTCAGAAACTAATTGATGGACATTAAATACTTTTGTCATTTTCATTGGGCTTTTTCTCATTTAGTCATTCATTTAAATATTGCCGTTTGTCTGTTTTATGTCTGCAATCTCTGGCGAAATGCCCTTCCTTGCCACAATTCCAGCACGTATTATCTCTTTCTTCACTTCTTTCGCGTAAGTCTGTCTGTCCTACGTATCTCTGGCCCTTTCCTCTAAATCCTCCTCTTCCTCTGCCTCTATTTCCTCTCCTCTGTCCCTGTCTGTTACCTCTAAATCCTCCTGAGAATGCGATAAACCCTGTTTCTGGATCTAATGTGAAAATACCTGTTCTTGCAGTTTTTTTCTTTATTACATGGAGAGCGTGCTCGGCATGTTGCAATGCGTCGGCTAGTGGTCCCGTATTCATTGTGACCCAGTGTTTTTCAACGTGGGATTTCACTGAGGGTAGCAGGCCATTCAGGAATGCATTTGTTAGCTGCTGTTGGTAAGGACCGTCGGGACCTTCATTATAATCCATTCCTGAATGTTGCTTAAAAACCGGACGCAGGCGATCTAAAAAATCGGACGCTGTTTCATTTTCTTTTTGTTTCACTTCGCCAATTTTGCCATAGTCAGCCCTTGGAGCTAATCGTACTCTGATGCGATCATATAAATTTGCGACGGCGGTTTCTAGGTCTTGACTTACAGGTGTTAAGGGCGTTCCATCAGCGGCGCTACCTGTGAAATCTCCCCTAACCGTTCCCATTTTTAAACCTAGTATGTCTTGTATTACTTGGAGCATTTCATGACCATTTAAATACCACTGTCTTCTGATCATTTCTACCGCATCTCTCCAGGGTATGAAACCTTCATTAAGAGGGGGAACGTCTTTTAACACATTTTGCCTATCTTTTTGTGACCACGGCCGAAACACGAATGTAGTTGGGTTATTATCACGTTGTGCCTCTCCACCTGCTTCACCTTTCCCTGTGAGTTGGCCGTATCTGGGGTTTGGTACTGCTATCATAGGAAAAATGCCGGGAGGAGCAGGTGGATCGACATCACCTCCCATATCTCGTCCGTAACGATCTTTTCCTATTTTTTCCTGTGGATTTTCGCCGAGTGCCATTTCATCTAACATGTTTTGTGCCTCTGCATAAAGACCAGATTGAGGTCTAAACAGATCACAGGATAGTTTAAGGGGGGTCGCAGCAGCGGGAGTGGGGGTTGGCCGTGCAGCAGCGGAAGTGGGGGTTGGCTTCACAGCAGCAGGAGTGGGGGTTGGCTTCAGTATTGATGCTGCTCCAGGGAGGGGCGCATATGGTGGGGGGTATGATACTTCTGCTTTTTCTTTTTTCTTTTCTTGTTTCTTTTGTTTATTCTCACATCGTCTATCTGCCTCTCGCTTCCATACTTGGAAATATTCTAATTCTTGCGTGCGTTTTCCTTTTTTCTTTAAACCTTTTGTCTCTCCTAGTTCTTTCAGTAATGCTCCTTTAAGTTGTGATAGTGCAGATGGGCTACATTTTCCTTCCCAGGTGGAACATTTGGTCTTTTTAGGATTTCTCCATCTTTGCACACTAATTTGTCCGGCGCCTGGACATTTTTTTTCTAACCACTGTTCGTCAACAGTAAACTTAGTGGGCTGATTACCCATTAAAACAGAACTGCAGAGATTTCTCTGGTATTAGACTTAAAGAGTGGTTACTGACTACGCCCTTCTACTCCACTCTATTTAGTGGAGCGGTGTCAGTTTTATGAGGCGGAACTCAACCATTCTCTTTTGTCACCACTACTTCAGCTACTGACAGGAAATAAAATGACAATAACAATGAGAGTGATTCAGCAGCGTATTGTGCTGTTCAAATCAATTCACTCTCAACACACAGAAAACACAAACATATATACAGACATTTACACAGTTCCGCAGACCCTTTCGGCAGGTCAGTCCTAAAAGTTCCCAATTTTAAAATCCTTTCGGCGGATTAGTCCTCTTTTTACAGATCCGTGCAGTGGATCAGACTCATTCTTTTATTTTGAAAATCCTTTCGGTGGATTACTTCTAAATTCGTTTTACGTGAGTGTAAGTGAGTGGTTTCTTTACCTTCCCAAGATTCTCTGGCTATGTTGAAAGTCAGCCACTGGATCCCAGCGCCGTGGACCACTTAATAACACTGGCCAGAACCCGAATTTCACGTCTCTGGACTTTCATTCCGAAGAGGCTGTCGACAGACTTTCAGTGCAGTTTCCACGACGCCAGGACACAGCGACCGATGCTTCCTCCTCCGGCTCGGAGGACCAAGAAAATGTGAGGAGAAATTCACAACTCAGATATCTATTTTTTACATGCGCATGGGCAGTCACTGCTCAACAGATGTGACACAGAAAAACCGCCCAGGGCATTCAGAACATCCTTTATTTATACTTAAAGCAAGTTTCCACAGCAGTAGGAGTGGCATGTATGGAACTGATCATTTTTCCTTAAAAGGAGAAAACCTTTCGCTTATCTGCTGAAAAAGGAGGCAACTTTGTATGTATAGAAATTCAGACATTCCCATAAAAGGAGAGAAAGAGAGGGAGAGCACCAGCTTGTCTGTTTAAAACAGGAGGTAGTATCGTATGTCACCGCATTCCTCTACACATATGGCTTCAATCTCTCTTCCTGTGTTGGTTCCAATTCACAAGCTCTTCTTCCTTTAAATGAAGCTACAACTAAGCATAATCACAAAATTAAAAATCTTTCATCATCATGTCATGTTTTAATCATGTCAAAATGTATTTAGTGAAATTGCTTCTTTATTACGACAAAATGAAGCTTAATCAACTTAGCAGTTATGATTGAACCAAAGATATATTTCTATTTCACTTCATTTATTCACTGCTAATTCCAATAATGCAAATCTCACTTTTCATATATCTAAGCCTAAATTGTATCTCAAGTAGGGATGGGTATCGTTTAGGTTTTATCTGATACCGGTGCCAAACCGGTACTTTTGAAACGGTGCCGGTGCTCAAACGGTGCTCAAACCGGTGCTTAAAGAATGGAGAACACAAAATTGGTCCAAAAACCTCTCATATTCAGCTGGTTTTTTGTAAAAAGATAACAATGTTAGCCTTTTCTGCAGCTATGGGGCATATATGGTATCACTCTTAGCTGGAAGCAGTGCTTAAACAATGGAAAAAATACAAACTTTGTCCAAAAACCTCTCATGTTTAGCTGTTTCCCTCTTTTTCTTTTTGTGTTGGATGATAACGAACATCTTAACTTTTAGCAACTGCTAGCATGTAGCTACTGGAATGCCATTAAACCTATGGGTAAATGCTGCTAACATGTCCTCACTCGACATCAGTGAAACTATAAAGAGCTACTTAGTTTAAAAATACCTTTTAAACAATGTTACCAGTATGAGAATGTTAACTTCACTTACCTGACTGTGGCAGCTCTTCGGAGAAAATTCCATGCGCATTAGAGCTCTGAGGCCACACACGCCTGCGGACTGGTAATAATCAACACTGTGTGGAGTGAAGTCTTCACTGCGTGACTAACAAACTTTACACTGACTTTTAACTCTGATGTTAGAGCTGGTTTACTCCTCATAGAGTTGTAAATACTCTATCTAGGTTAAAATAGGTTTACTCTGAAATATTGACACTCCATTTTTTACTGTGTAGATAATCGATTGCTATGAACTAGTATGGACTTGGGGCAGCCGGGTATCCCAGAATGCATTTCTAATCACAAGCAGCAATAAACTTTTACACCAACTACACTTTTAATAATGTTTTATCTGAGAATGTAGTGACATAATCTTAACATACACAGCAAATTCAAAAGTGTTAAATGTTTTGGTGTTAATAGTCTTCTTGAAAAAGTAGAGTTAATTTTACTCTAAGTAGAGTCACATTCTTTTAATGTAACTCTGAGGTGTAAAATGATAGTAGTTAAAATTGAGTGTTAAAAATGAGTGTTTCTCTGTCAAATCTGGAGGTGTTACAATGGAAACATTAACTCTTGACCTCTTAACTCTGAACTCCTACAGGGGCTTTGACACCAATAGAGTAAATTCACAGACTCCGCCCCCAGCACGGCTCCAATCGAAGCTGAAGTGAAGCCATTTCAGAACATTTTGCTCTACATATTTGAGTTGTTTGCCATGCTTGGTAAGTCATTTTTTCAAAGATTGTTTCAATTATTATTATGAGCTTTTACTTCTGTGGCTCTTTGGAGTTGAGACAAAGCTGTGTGAAAGGCATTAGCCATGTTGCTCGGTGATAGCATAACATTCTGTTTTAGCTAGCTGAAAGGTATTGTTTGCAGGCAAATACCACAGCCTTGGAAAAAAAGCTTGCATGTGAATTTTCAGTCAAACCTTTGGTCAAATACACCTAAAACAATGTCTAGAATGTGAAATGTTGGTATAATGGTGCTACTTGAAGCCTGAAAACGATCGCCCATAAAAACGAAAAAAAAAAAACGAGCAAACAGCAGTAGCAGACGTCCTGACTGGATTCTAAGTTAGCATTTAGATCCCTCCAGAGTTTTGTGCACATGGTTTAGGTAAAAATTAAAAAGGTTGAGGTTTTACATTTAGTTCAGTATTACCTGTTGCCTGTGTCTTTGTCTTTTGGGAAAATACTTTACACAAATAATGGCTCAAAGAGGATTCCTTTTTTTTTTCTGTGCTGCAATTGTTTACTGGATTATTTGTGCCATTAATTAGTGTCAACAAATGTTTATTCAATCTCCGCACAGGATATGCTTGTGAAGATGGAATATGGGGGAGAGCAGAAGTGCGTTGAAGTTCCACAAAGGGATGACTGAAGGACATGCATATTGTATTGAAGAAATAAGTGATGAGAATGCTGTTATTTGCATTTACCAGACCTTTTGATAAACAAAATTCTAATGAAAGTGAGAACATGTATACTGTTACATCTTTCAGAAAATGTTTTGAAATTGTGGTGCACAGCTCAGAATAAATGTTTTTCAAAAACCATTGCATCTTTTTAGTAAATGTTTATTTCCAAAAGAAATTTCTAGAAGTTCAGAACAGTAAAATTCCCGCTTTTTAGAATGAATTAGAATATAACTCTTACGTAGTTAAACTAAAATACTCTTTGAGAGTTAATATATAAACTCTTAACACCAAGTGTTAAATTATCAACTCCAGACAGATTTGGTGTTTAACACTAAATCAGAGTTAAGGTACCAACTCTCCAAAAAGAGTTAAATTAACACTCTCTGGTGTGGACCCATATAGACACTTTAATAGTGTTAAAATCAAATCCGACAGTGTTAATTTGGACATGCTGGATTTGCTGTGTATCTGGTCAGGTTGTCAACGTAGAACATGTTTGCAAAAGTGCTCCAATGTTTTCGGAGATGTCGCTAGCTTCACTAACAGTCAGCTTACAGAGTGTACCGAGCTCACAGCCCCGGTGTTCCATTTTCTTCCATACCATGGATCAGCTCGACAGACCTTCAGTGTACCTGCACACATCCTGTTCACCTGTCAGCTGTTTAACACCTGCTGCTGATTCAGGAAGCACGCACACGCTACCTGGTGGTAGTCACAGTTTAAGTGGGCAGCTGCTGTCCCATATAACATAATGTCGGCGCAATATGCTGCACAAAATAAGTAAATGTAGTTTGTTCCCTGAGTGCAGAGCTGCTGGAGCTTGTGTTTCTCTCAGAGTGACTGCTCTCCTTTGGAGACGATAAACGGGATATAACCATTGATCATTTCTGTGCGCTTTATCCCGTGCTTTTTTAAATGGGTAGCAGCAGTGGAGTCTGAGAAAGCAGCTCTACATCCCTCTCCGATATGATCACATGCCAGCGTGGAACAGTGTTCAGCGATAGCTAATGCTACGGTGGCCTCTGCCTTTTTTGCCGAGTCAGTTTTTTAAAATCATAAATGGCAACTTGTTTTGGGTGGAACTGTTATAACGCTTTTCCTTTTGAGTATGTTTTTGAGTTGTCATGTGTTTTTTCACATCACTCAGTTTGACGTAGAAATTAGCCTTGCAATACGGGCAGTATGCACGTGAATCATCTCCAATAAACCACTTCAACCACCCCTTAAATTCAGGGTTTGATTCCAACTCTTTTCTGTATTTTGAGTGTACAGTTTAGACTGAGAGATCATGAGCTAGCTAGCTAGATGTTTAGCTATATATCACAGAGAGGGGCACAGAGTGGACGAAGTAGTTAGTGACTGTGTCATTAGAATTATGTATTTTAGTACATTGATTTAGGGTAGGGGTGAACATTTCCCGCTCTGACAGCAGCTAAGTTGCTAAGTTGGCAACACTGGCGTAGACTGAACCCATATTTGACGTTTGTTTTTATATCTAATATTTGCTCTCAAACTTTTAAACAGCAGCAAATCTGCAGCTGAGGGAATAAAAATGCAAATTGTCAGAGCAGGTTTGATCGTTTTCATTATAAATCACCAAACAGTGCGGCGCATTATCACAGGAACATGCCTGTATTTGGTCATTTATTAAATTTAGCCTATAAATGTTATTATACTTGATTTGAATCTGCTGCTGAATCTTTAACACTGATGGAAATACAAATAACACAGAACACACAGCATGCGATTGTTCAACCAATCACATTCATTCCACTTTGATCTGCAAAAAACGGAAGCGTTCATCTGTTTTACAACTGTATTGTGTTTGACTGGTATATTTTTATGTTCTTTATGCTGTAGATTTTCACATCTCTGGAATAGTTGGCAGTAATAAGGATCATTTACTGTAAAAGAACACATGACCAGTGAATTCGATTTGTAGATGTCTATTAGTTTGATGATGCCGACACTTTCATGTGACCGCGCGGGGAAACCCTGGGTTAACTCGGAGAGCTGATATCCAGCTTTGTGTGTTACCCTGGTCCCAGTGGTAGGATCAGTGATTCCAGTGCAAATAGCCTCTGTCTTGACAAACCAACCAGATATCTAAAGATTAAACTAGCATCCCCAGGCTTCTACCTTTCTACCTATAAAACCCGAGAGCAGCCAAATGGCTGGTAGGCTTTTAGCTAAGCTTTAGCTTCAGCCAAGTGGAAGCTAAATTGGCTAGTCATTCATATGTATATTAGGTCGTTACCTGGGAATTCTGGAGGGAGGGGAGTGGGGGTGTGTGATTGAGGGCGTGGGGGAGCTGCTAAAAGCTGTGCACTTCCTTTTGTGTTTCATCTTGATGCATTCTCAATCATCCAGGGAAATAAATCTCCAAAAGTCACCAACTTGGAGTGTTTCAGTTTGCCATCTTAGGGAGAAATCAACACACATGGGTGTATGTCCTTTGTTGCTGAGATTTATTGATAAAAACAGTACAAAAAACCAACCATTTGTACACATATTTACGGGCTTTGTGCCTTCAGAACTGCCTTAATTTTCAGCAAGATGATGGAAAGATTCCTTAGACTTTGACATGATAGCATTACACAGTTGCAGTAGATTTGTCAGCGAATATCCATGATGCACATTTCCCATCTAAGGTGCTCTACTGGATTGAGATCTGGTGACTGTGGAGTCCATTTGAGTACTGTGAACAAGGAATGGGAATGGATAAGAATTTAGTAATTCTGATTCTATTATTGATATCACTTACTGATTCGATTCCTCATTGATTCACTTTGACAATGACCACCATTGCTAAGCTGCATACGAAAGACATTACATTGATACAATGTTGTTGCATGTTTGTTGTGATCAGTGTTCGGATCGCTACTCAGAAAAAGTAATTATTACACACATTACACTGAATGCATTTCCCTAAAAGTAATGCAGTATGTTAACCCTTTAAGACCTACCATAGAACCAAGTTCGCCAGAGCTTATATTATATTTTTACATGCTGTGGAGCCATTTTTGGGAGCATTTCAAGTTGCTATACATCAATACAACCATTATAGCCCAAACTTTAATAATATGTCTGCATTAGGTGCATAGTAATTACATAAATTGCAAAAAAGTGCAATAAACTACAAAAAAATTGAAAATCGTTTTTGTTTTTTTAACATATATTTCTAGTTAGAGAAATTTAAGAGGCTTATCCCTCAAAACTGTAAATACAAAAAAGTTACACAAACTAGTTTCCCACCACAGGAAATTTATTTTGAGTGTCTTCATAGTTTTATTTTTGAAATACACCAATTTTTATATACTGCAGGAAAAACGAAAATAAATATTATAGTGCAAATTTGCAAAATAACAGCATATGCATCAAAATAAACTATTTCCAGCAGTGCAATATGAGTCTTAAGCATCCCAGAAACGACACAGAAAGTCATAAAGTCAAACATAACTTTTTAAAACACATAACAAGTAAAACACAAGCTCATAAGGCCCCGATCGTAAAAAAACTACATTTCCGCAAAATGACGTCACTTCCGGTTTCGGGCAGGTCATGCGGTCATGTGATAGTTCGCGCTGATGGACGTAGGAAGTGTTACAAACAGCTGATGGATCGGCGAAGCGTGTTTCTGGAATATCATGTTTTTGTTGCTGCAAGTGATTTTTATGCAGTTTTTGCAAAGCTATATGTGGAAGGAAACTGTGACCTAGGACAAGCTGATGGCATAAGATGTAAGTACAACTCCTCCAGTTTCATATGCAAAAAAAATTATTGCGCTAGCTTACTTGGTTGCAGAGCTACCGGGATTTAAAAATAGTTACGCAAAACAGAGCGTGCCCGCTCCGATCGGCTGTAAAGGGTTAATTACACCAAGAAAAATTAATTCCTCCACTTTACCATCGCGGTGTTGTGCAATAAAAATAAAAGTTATGTCCATATCCACACTATATACTGCAATGCCATTTCCCTCCTCTGGCACACAACCTGAAATCGGATGGATAAACAAGCAGACTAGCAAATTCAAAAAATTGGATGCTGGGTACCGGTTTTCTACAAGAACCAGTTCACGATTTTTCTATGGTGCCAGTTAATATTACTTTTTATTTTTCGCATGTATCTTTTGACAGTCTAGTCTGGCCATGCATCTTGCGGGGGGTTACCAGGGTTCCATCTCTAAATGACTGCTGGTCAGCAAACCTGGGAAACCCACAGATAATTGGAACTATGGCACGAAACCGCTTCCAAGACATCATGCAACACCTACGCTTTGATGACAAGTCCACCCGCAGTGATCGAGCAAAGTTCGCTGCAATTTCCAGTGTGTGGGGATCATTTGTCACCAACTGCATCACGTGCTACAACCCTGGTCTACATATCACCGTTGATGAACAGCTTTTCCCATCAAAGACTCGGTGCTGTTTCCTGCAGTATATTGCAAGTAAACCTGACAAGTTTGGGACACAAACACACAAATGCAAGAACAATCATGCCACTGTGCGATGTGTTCACTGCAACAGATACACATGTGGTAAATGCAGACTACAGATACCATGGCAGTGCCAGGATTGTGAGTGATTGCTGAAAATGTTGAAATGTACTCACTCACTTTTTATTATTATTTGTAAATATTCTCTGGTATAAAATTAAAAGTGTATTTGGTGAGACACAAACAGGGTTTTTCAAAGTACAATTCAGTTAGTTTCCACATGTCCGTTGTTTGAGCTGAGAATGAAAACTAAAACAATGGCCACCAGGCCAAAACAATGATTTTGACTTGATTAGCGTTAAACTCGCCCCCTGAGTTTGAAGATTGACGCTGACTGATAGAATAAATTCTTAAAGACAAACGTAGGGGCAGAACTGTCCCTGAAACATTTAATTTAATTCACTCATTTTGTTACTCCTGGCCCTCCATATAGAAGAGAGATTCCTAAATCTGAAAAGAAGGCTGATCAACATGAGTGGCTAAGTACATGATTCAAAATGTTTTTTAGAAATTACATGTTAAAATAATTATTAGTATGTTAACATGATGGCCTTCTTGTCTACTATCAAAAACTGTTTGTGATGTTAAAAACAAAAGACAGTTGAAGAGGTGAAATGACAAGGCAGTCAGAATTCATTGTCTGTTTAAGCAACACAGTAAAAGGTGATTTCATTATTTCTTTAAAACAGAAAGTTACATAAGATGAATGCTCTTCATGTTTACCTAACCATTTAAACAACTTTCATTTCTTACTGGAAACTGACACATCTATATGTTCATCATTTTAAAAAACAATTTTATATTTCCAGATTTTGGACACATCAATTTACTGAAAAAAATATTTCTGCAGATTTCAGTCAGGTTCCTCCACATTGTCTCTATAGTATGTTGGCTTCACTACTGTTATGCTTGAATATCTGCAGGGTGATAATAAGTTTAACAGCATTTCTAAACCAGGGGTAAAACAGGGTATAGATCAGTGGGTTTAAACAAGAGTTAAAATAAACAATGATCAAAAAAGTCGCAGATGAAGCTTTGACCACATTGCCGTCAACAAGAGAGTAGAAGTAAAATGGGCAAATACTTGCCAGGAACACAATTACAAGAACTCCAAGGTTCCTGGCTGCTTTCAGCTCAGATTTGTTTGATTGATTCAATGAACGCTGAAGTGTGACAGCTGTAACATGAGAGCGCATGGCACGGGCCTGAGACACTGCCACTACAAATACTCTTGTATACAGAACAATGATGATAATAACTGGAACAAAAAAACATAAAACAATGTCAACAGTTCCAGTTATATCTTCAATAAAAAAACACACACTCTCCATAGCAGGAAGCATACCTGCCTGGCTTTATCAAGACATCCTTTGTGTAAAGACTCATGTAGAAAATAGCATAAAACCAACAGACAAACACTGAGTTTGACTCGTGTCACAGTGATTCTGGTGGGGTAATGCAGAGGGTCACAAATAGCCACATAGCGGTCAACTGATATAAAAACAATAATTTCAATTGAAGCATTCATAAGAATGCCGCTCAGATAAATATAAAGTGAACACATGAGATCACCAAATACCCAGCAGGCCGTGTTTTTGAAGATTTCTACCGGCAGCAACAGAAAACCCACAAAAAAGTCAGAGACAGCCAGAGAGAGGAGGAGGATGTTACTGGGAGTGTGGAGCTGCCTGCAGGGAGACAGAAAATTACAAATTACCCATTAATCATGTCAAATGTCTTCAATGGAAATGTTCCATTGCTGAGGCATGGTGCAATTAAGGAAATAAAACTATACAGTTATGATTAGGTACACACAGGACATTCATCTTGACATAATTCAAACATTACTGAAGAATATGATGTCAATGTCATGGTCCGGGTGAGCACGGGGTTTTTCCACTCCACTGGGTTCTACCTTCAGGCAGAGACTCCAATCAGCTTCCACACCTGGTTCCAATCAAGTCACCTGCATATAAGACCAGCATTCACAACAGACCTCTGCCAGATCTTCTGCTAACCCATGTCAGTGCTAGGCTGCGAACCCCTTGTGTGAACCCTCAGCTACTGCTTTTCCCTCACCGTGTTTTTCTTTGTCATAGGACCCACCTGGCAGTCACGTTTCCCGAACTACTCTCATCTCCGCCTGGACGCTGGTTCTGTCATCTGGTTTCTTCCTCTCCACCATCGGACTACACCTGCCTGCCTCCCTGCCAAGTCCCTCACTCCACGCATATTCTGGATCCTCTCTGGACACTCCTCACCCGGAACCCCCTGGACACCCCTTCCTCGCATGACACTTTAAACCTGCAACGCGTAAGCCCTAACCTCCATAGCCTAATCCTGCAGCTGTGATTCACTGGACTGCCACTGACTACTTGTCTCTTCTCATTATAGTGACTGCGTACCTCCATCCAAGCCGCTGCCCCTTTTTTCCATCCGTGAAATCCAGCACCTAGCCATAGCACTCAGTTTCATGTTCACAGTTTGGCCTCACAGTTCACAGTTCATAGCATTTCATAATTCATAGCATTCATAGTCTCCTGTTGTGTAATTTCACTAGACACTTGTAAATAAAGCACTGTGTTCATGCCCGTTTGCCTCCCTCTGTGTCTGCATTTGAGTCCACACCCACAGCCGGGCCCTCTCGGCCGTAACAGTCAATGTAACATTATTTTCTAAAAGTTGAACTTTAGTTTCATCTGAAAGGTTAATCTCTGCCTGAAGTGGTAGACTGAGATGATGATGAGCAGATTAAGAGCAGCAGTGATCACAGAGATGGACGAAAGCCCAACGTTCAGGAGCACCGTTTTGGACCAGTGAAGTGTCGGCTTCCAGCAGGAACTGTTCGGTAGCTCTGGAAAACAGAGCTCTGCCTCTGGATGCATCTGGATCTCCATCATCAGGTTCCTGCAGCAGTCTGGACAGAACTTTCTGTCATACAGCAAATTTATCTCCTTCTACCATACCTCCCATCCACTGTTGTGCTCCCTGGAGAATGATATCCTTCCTCCTTTTGTCCACACAACCTCTTTTACTTTTCACTCATTCACTGAAGCCCTAGTTTCTCATCCAAACATAGTTATCACAATTAATATTTATTTATTCTGGTAATGACCAAAAAAAAAAATTTTGCCTTGAAAAAATATAACAATTTGTTGCAACAACATTCCCATCATACGGTGTCATATGATGCTTTTGTAACATATGTGTAAAACTGACTTAGCAGAGAAACTTCAATTACCACCATAATTCAGATAATGTTAAAAGACCGATAGAGTTTTTAATTTAACTATCTACAGCGTTGTGCCAGAATCAGTAATCAGAAATGGAATTCTGAATCAATTGATAAGAGAGACTCAGAGTTTTTTATTGTCATTGTGCAGTTTCTTGCACAGCAAGATAAGATAAGATAAGATAAGCTTTATTAGTCTCACATGTGGGAAATTTGTTTTATTACAGCAGAAAGTGGGCAGTGCAAAATTAGAGAGACTGGAATAGGATAACAATAAGAATAAGATACTCTACACAACTGTACACTATAGGATTAAATAAAATAAAATACTGGCCACAATAGAATAAAACAGAATAGAAATGCTATATACAACTGAGTAAAATACAATGTTGTCAGAAAAAGAGTATTGCACAATTGCTATTGAACATATGTGGATGTATGTGTTTGGTCAGTTGCGGAGTCTTTGTTGTGGAGTCTGACAGCAGTGGGGAGGAAAGACCTGCAAAATCTCTCCATCCTGCATCGTAGGTGCCGCAGCATGCCACTGAAGGAGCTGCTCAGTGCTGTCAGAGTCTCCTGCATGGGGTGGGAGATGTTGTCCAACAGGGATGACAGCTTAGCCACCATTCTCCTGTCACTCACCACCTCCACTGGGTCCAGAGGGCATCCTAGAACAGAGCTGGCCCTCCGGATCAGCCTGTTCAGTCTCTTCCTGTCCCCAGCAGAGATGTTGCCGCCCCAGCAGACCACACCGTAAAATATGGCTGAGGCCACCACAGAGTCATAGAAGCTCTTCAGGATTGGGCCCTTCACTCCAAAAGACCTGAGTCTCTGCAGCAGGTACAGCCTGCTCTTCCCTTTAAAAAGTTAAAAAAGTAAAATGGGAATAAAAACAGAATGCAGGGTGCTGACATGCTGAGCAGGTGACCCATAAATATTAAAAAGCTCCAGCTCAGGCTTGGATTCAGAAAACAAAGCTGCTTTCTATATCTCCATCGTCAGAGAGCTGCAGCTGTCAGAATGTTTTCTCACAGACGTGATTTATTTCACTACCACCCACAGACATACACACACGACACACACAAAATCCCTGTCCCTCCTTTTTCTCACTACACTATACATTCACTGTCTTATGCAATCAATTAATGATCAGTAATTTTTCATTCATCTGGAATTCATGATATTGGTTATTATTATATTATGTCTTAAACGGATTGGTGCAGCGGCTGCAGCGATGCGGACGATCTACGCCCCTACCGTCACCTATGGCCATGAGCTGTGGTTAGTGACTGAAAGAACAAGATCGCAGATACAAGCGGCAGAAATGGGCTTCCTCCAAAGGGTGGTGGGCCTGTCCCTTAGAGATAGGGTGAGAAGTTCAGCCATTCGGGAGGGGCTCAGAGTAGAGCCGCTGCTCCTTCACATCGAAAGGAGCCAGTTGAGGTGGTTCAGAGATCTGACAAAGATGCTTCCTGGGCGCCTCCTGGGTGAGGTTTTCTGGGGAGGCCCAGGACATGCTGGAGAGATTATATCTCTTGGCTGGCCTGGGAAGGCCTTGGTGTTCCCCCGGACAAGCTTGAGGAGGTGGCTGGGGAAAGGGAGGTCTGGGCTTCTCTGCTTGGGCTGGGCTGCCCCTCCTGGGCGACCAGGAGGGGCAGCCCAGGAGGCTGCCCAGGAGACTGGATTTTGTTTCTCTCTTTCCTCAGGTTCTTTCATTATTACCAGGGTGACAGCTGAACTTGACTTGACAGTATGGGCCCAATGTATAATCTGGGAATAAACACTGGAGGGAACAAAAATACAGTTAAGTGATCTTTTTTCCTGGGTCAGACTCATCCTGCTGAGCATTTTGCACAAGTTTCTTTCCATCTCCCAGATTAGTGAGCTGATGATGGGTGATGGACCAGAAGGATTGGAGCACTAGGTGCCGTCAGAGGTTCAGATCCAGGTCTGTAGGCAAAAGCAAGATTAAATCTAGTAAAGAACAGGATCCACTTGGCTTAATGAGCATGGAGTTGCTTAGCAACGGCACTAAAGGATTTTAATGGTCCATCCAAACAACAAAAGGTTTCTCAGCTCCTTCCAGCAATTCTCTCTATTCATCCAGAGCATTATAATTTTGTTCACACAGACAATTGGAGAAAAAGGCACAAGGATGCATTTTTCTTTCTCATTCCTGAGGGAAGAGAAGAACAAACAACAACAAGAACAAAACCAAGAAAGCCCAAGCACTGGAGATGCTTCCGAGTTACCGGTACGGGCCAGGCAACACTGCCTACACTGTAGCTGGATCTGCCTTAATCGGCCATTTCTCTACACTGAAAAAAATATGTTGTTGGATTTACTTAATTCAATGGTGGACATTTGTTGCACACAGATGTTTTGCTTTGGCAGCAACTTAAACAATTGAGTTAAATTAACACAATTTATTCATGTTCAATAAACCTGTGATATTTGTGTTGATAAAATGTGACTTAAACATGTTTTGATGAAGTAATTTGAGCTCTTGGAATATTTTAATCCTTCACAATTTTCTCACGTTATCCCAACATGATTCAATAACTTTTACCCAATACTACTTGGTCACTTAAATACTACATGTTATCTTCAAATTACATTTTGCTATTATATTCTAGTATCAAATACACAATTTTCAAATGGAGGCTGAAAGAAATCTCCGTCCCGGGTTTCTCCGTGGATCGGGTTTCCTCCAAGGCGTGAGCACCGATAAGCAGAGTTTTGTCCTTTCCTTATAAGATTCCTAATTATTCAAAGTAACGCTCAGGTATGCCGTTCAGCTGGGTTAGTTACGACGTCGGGAGCAGTTAGGAGAACAAAATGATACAGAGACTGTTCAGGTTGCTCTCCCACAATCAACTCAAAGGTTTATTCATCAGACAACAGTATATATAGAGGAAAAAGAGGTTTGTGTGTCAGCAGGTTCTCAGTTCAAACCGGTACAGACCAAATAAGGAAACGTCTTCCTGCCTTCTGAGCAAAGAAGTATCCTTTGTGTAGTTTATCAGTTCAGCTACAATTTATGATCATCCCAGCAAAATACACTCCTAGACATAGAATACAGAGTTCTTTCATTAGTGAATTCTGAAACAAACCACCTGGCCTTTAACAAGCCTTTTTCTAAGAGATAAAGAAGGGAGGATGGGAGTAAGGGAGTGATCTCTGTGGTGTTTTCAACCTTGAGGTACCATCCTGTGATTCTTACACATTAATTCTTGGGTCACAGAGAAAGAGAAAAACAACTAGTAAATGGGCCTTATTGAGTAACAGTTTTCCTGTATAATATCACTATAAAACAATATCCTGTAAATGCTACCATGGTATCAAAATATCACAACAGTTCCCCCCCTTTTATCATGAAATGATAACATAGTATAAAGACAGAATGTAATAACATAATATAAAGACAAATCACAAATGTGAAACAAATCATAAATGTAACTAGTCCTTTGAGTAAGCTTAATATCAAAATTCTAAGAAAAAGAAAAAAGAAGAAAAGAAAAAGAAGAAAACTTCATTCTCTTCTTGGACAATCGAGTAATTCCCAATCTAATGCTCAATACATACATCAGGATCATCATTGATGACATCTGACACATAATCTGGGTCAATTTGTGCCAATTGCAAATACATTGAAGTAGCTGTACTAGTAGCTATACGGGTTATCATTGAACGTACACAGGGTATCACACAACAGACAATAATCATCAAAAACAAAATAATACATGCTACAATGGATACAAAAGCTACAATTAGTTCCTTCCATTTTCCAAACGTGTCCTGCAGCCACTTGTCTAGCCACTGACCGTGACCTGCATTGGCTCTTAGTTCTATCTGTAATGCTTCAAGTTTATTCATAGCTTGTGTGAATGAACCGTTAGGGGCGGTATTATTGGGAATGAAAGTACAGCAAACATCGCGCAAACACCTCCTTTCTCAGCTAACAGCATGTCTAAGGCCATCCTATTTTGCATGGTCATTAAAGAGGTAGCAGACATCTGTTCTCCTAGGGCCTTAAGGGCCGTATTGGTCAAATTGGTATGTCTTTGCTGATGGTAATAAACATAATTGATCCAGGCTACATTTTTGTTTACTTGTATCCACGGTAGTATTGAGACAAACCCTGCGGATATATCTCCTTGTGCCTTTAATTCTTTTGGTATCCCGCGTGGAACCCCTATAGCATCTATGTAAACGTTATGTGAGTAAGCGGAGCGTTTTGTACGTCTGCTGGATACAGGCAGATCCGAGGTGTGTTGTATTAGTAGTTCTTGAGCTAAAGTTACTAGACCACAGGTACCGGTCCAATTAACAGGTAAAGCCACTCTAAGGGTATTATTGCACAACCAATAAGCATGTGGGATTGGTCTGGTCAGGCGCGAAGCTGTAAAGCCTTTTAATATGCCTCCCCAGTACGAGTCGTTTAGTGTGTTGGGCGAATGCAGGATTGTTGAGTTATCTGAATGCGTACCTATATATGCATATATATAAGAAAACATATGTCTATATTGTGTCCTGTCAACACTCGCTGCGAGCCATGTTTCGTTACAGCGTGCTCCTGGAGAGTCAGAAAAGAATGTATAGTTTTGTGTGTCATAATTTATGTTTTCAAGTTTTGGTCGGTGTATGCATGTCATCAAGATATTTGGGTGATGGCGCACCTGTGTTGGGGGCGAAAGAGGTTCAGTGCGGTCTTCGGGGCGCTTCATTGGGTTGCAGGGGTGGGTAGAGTCGTTAATCATGCTAACATCCTTACTAGAGACTTGTCCTGTGTATATGAGTAAACAATCTAAAGGACTTAGTTCTACTCGCACCGCTTCAATCAGGGTTACTGTTAAGGGCCCCTTTTCATCATTTTTGAATAGCATCTTTGTCAGGGGAAAACCTGAGATTGGGTATCCCACTATAACCTGTTCTGGATTACCCTTTGAACAGACATAACAGTTACTGTTTCCTAAATCACAAGCAGCTGTTCTAGCATTTTCATACCAGGCGTTAACTCCTGCTCTAGAGGGCGCATAAAATGGTTTATTAGTGGCGTCTATGTTGCCATTTACTGATTTTAAGGAACGTGAAGAGCGTATTAAGTAGGTGTCTTGCAAAATAGAGCATGAGGTATCGTCAGCAAAATATGACCTGCAGAAATGTGAACATGGTTGCAGTTTACAATACAAAATAGCAAAGAAAAATCCTAAGGTTAATGCGATAGATATGATAAATAACCTAAATATATAAGAAAAACAGTTCTTCAGTCGTCTTCTGGCCTGGTCCCAGGTTCGAGAGACATTGAATAAGCGCCGTGTGATGACAATGGGCATCTCATTTTCTCCATTATCAGGATGGAATGAGTCTAGCTTTATCAGGTTAGACATCATGTGGTACTTTTGGCTTTCTATTCCTGCTGGATGTTCAAGTACCTTGCTGTGGCTCTTTCAGACGTTGTGTGTTAATCAGTGATTGCGTGTGTGTAGGTGGACTGGATCCGGGCGTTGGCTCGCCGGAGATGTCATCTACCCGTGTGTATTTATTTGTTCTGGTTCCGGGTGTTGGCTCGCCGGAGACGTCGTCTGCTTGATCCGACGCCTGAGGTGGTCTGATTGGGCTGGTCTTTACCCTGCTGGCGTGTATCCACTGAGGTTGTCCGTCCGTAAGGATGCTGGTTCTCGTCACTGCCAGTACAGTCTGGGGGCTGGAAAACGCGGCCTCCCTGAGTGTCCTTGGTTTTAGCGACTTCACCAACACCGCATCCCCTGGTCTCCACTTGTGGGTTGGATCTGTGGAGGGGAGAGGCTGGGAGAGACAAACTTTCTGATAGTTATTATTCAGTGTTTCTACCAGATTGTGGACATAGTCGGACAATGCAGTGTCTACATCCCCTTCCAATAGCGGTGCCCCTCTGGAAGCTGACCATGGTGTTGGAAATGGTCTTCCCATGATTATTTCAAATGGAGATAATTTGGTTGCTGCGGATGGAGTCATTCTAATCTCACAGAGGACTTGAGGAAGTAATTTGACCCAGGTCATTCCTGTTTCTATCATTGCTTTAGTCAGGCGATTTTTTATGGTCCTATTCATTCTTTCTACAACTCCTGAACTCTGAGGGTGGTATGGCACATGATATTTCCAGTCTATTCCTAAGGTTTTGGCACACTTTTGAATTACTTCTGATGTAAATGAGGGTCCTCTATCACTGTTAATCTGGTGAGGTATTCCAAATCTGGGTATTATTTCATTGCACAACTTTTGACAGACTACTTGTGCAGTTTCTTTTGAGGTTGGATAAGCTTCTACCCATTTACTAAATTGATCCACTATTACCAGTAAGTACTTGATGCTTCCTTGTGCTGGCATATGTGTAAAATCAATTTGTAATGTATGAAATGGAAAATCTGGTTGTGGTAAATGCTGATGTTTTGCTTTTGGTTTTCCTACATTAGTTCGTGCACATGTTAGACAGGTTGCTAATATGCTTTTTACTGCATGCAATGTTTTCTCAATTACAAATCTTGATTTTATTGCCCCTATTACCCCTCTTTGTCCGACATGACTCACACCGTGAAAATGTCGGACAAGGACTGGCAGCAGGGAAGATGGGAGGGCAATCAAACCCTCAAGATTTTTATATAGGCCATCTCTGTCATCTAAGGTACAGTCATTATTCTCCCAATAGGTGTAATCACATGCAGAGGCTTGCTCTTGTATGAATTTTAAATCAACATTTGTGTCTAAATAGTCTGGGAGTGTAACAAGTGGCAGCTGTAGGGGCACAGATAATACTTCCTGTGGAGGTGGGAGCTGTGATGCAGCTGCAGCCTTGGCTGTCACGTCTGCTAGAGCATTACCTGCTGCTTCGTCTGTGTCAGCTGTACTGTGTCCTTTCGTTTTTACAACTGCAACGGCCGATGGTAGCTGTATAGCCTGCAAAAGTCTTTGCACAAGATCAGAATTAGCAATCGGTTTTCCATCAGCAGATCTAAATCCTCTTTGTCTCCACAATGTGCCAAAGTCATGTACGACGCCAAACGCATAGCGGCTGTCTGTGTAAATTGTCACACGCCTATCCACATGGAGCTCACAGGCGCGTATTAAAGCCATGAGCTCTGCTTTTTGTGCTGAGTGAAATGGTAATGAGTGAGCCTCTAGTATGATGTCAGGCAATGTCACCACTGAATAGCCACAAAGAAATGAGTTGTCATTCGGCCTTGAACAGGACCCGTCCACGTAAACCGTGGCTGAGTCTGGGATAGGTGTTTGTTCTAAATCTGGACGTGGTGCTGTGGATTCCTGTATACGTGTCATGTAGTCATGAACATCAAGCCTGTCTGAGCCATCCTGTCGGTCAGAAGAACACAGCATACGGATCAATAAATGTGCTGGCGAATTGGGTGTGCTGCTCGCTTTTATGGTGAGGTTTGCTGTGGAGGTCAGTGTAGCTTCATAACCTGAGCGACGTTGTGCGGTCATGTGTTGTGTAGTTATGTTTGCTAGAATGGTCGTGACCTGGTGATTGGTGTGTAGAATAGTGTCATGTGAGAGTGTAAGCTTCTCGCAGTCCCTTATCATGATAGAGCAAGCTGCTACTGCCCTTAGGCAGGCCGGCATTCCCTGAACAACTACAGGCAGCACCTTTGAATAGAAGGCTACTGGACGGTAGCCACTGCCATGCTCTTGGGCCAGTACACCTGTGCAGGTTGTGCCGTTCTCTGTGACGTACAGATGGAATGGTAAGTGGTAGTCAGGCAGACCCAAACAAGGGGCGGAGGTCAGCGCTCCCTTTAATGCATTGAAAGAGGCAGTCATTTCTATGGACCACAGTATTCGAGGAGGCTTGTCTTTTTTACAACAGTCACGTAGAATGTGGTCATGAAAAGAACAGTCTGGTATCCACTGTCTGCAATAGTTCACCATGCCCAGGAAGGACAACATTTCCTTCTGTGTAGTGGGCCGAGGGACGGAGGTCACAGCTTTGACCCTGTCTGCAGTCATGGAACGTTTTCCGTGAGACAGTGTGAATCCCAAATATTGAACAGAAGTCTGACAGTACTGCATTTTCTTTGCTGATGCTTTGTGGCCAGTCTTTTGGAGGTGCTGGAGAAGCATGTGTGTAGCAGTTTGACATAATTCCTCACTCGGAGCACAGAGGAGGAGGTCGTCCACATACTGGATCAGAGTACAGCCCTCAGGAGGAGTAAAGCTGTCCAGGGTAGCACGGATCACCATTGAGAAAGCAGCAGGGCTATCTACCATGCCTTGAGGCAGACGAGTCCAAGTGTACTGCTTATTTCTATGTGTGAATGCAAATAACGGCTGTGTGTCTTCATGCACAGGTACTGAGAAAAAGGCGGAACACAAATCCACCACGGTAAAATGTGTGGCTGTGGATGGAATAGATGTCAATATGCTGGGGACGTCTGGAACCAGAGGTGGCAGAGGCATAATGACTGCATTAATTTGTCTTAAGTCTTGTGTAAAACGCCATACGCCAGGTTTGTTAGGCTTTGGCACAGGATTGACAGGAGTATTATATGGAGATACTGTGGGCTTTATTACTCCTGTAGTCAATAAATCTCCTATGATGACATCTAGGGCTGAGGCTTTTTCGGCAGAAATGGGATATTGCTTGACATATACTGGCTTGTTGTTTTTTAGCTGTGCGTGATAAGGTGTGCAGTCAATAAATCCTACATCATTCTCACCTTTAGACCATAATGTCATATTCTGGTATTCAGCTGGCAACGTAACTGCAGAAATAGTACAGTGGATAGGGTAGGTTAGATCTATGTGTCGACATGGTGTAGTTATGTCATAACCTATGTCTGAGTTATGTGACAAAACCACTGTTTGACCTTCACTGGTGTGAGCAGTTATCATGTTGTTGAACAGTGTGAGAGAGACAAAAGTGTGGCTCCCAGATATGGGATTACCTGGCAGTGGTTTTTGAACACGTCTTTGGCACAGTGTGTGTCGTGGAATACCAGACAAAAAGGTGTTGAGTTCATTCTCTGCTGAGGCGTCCAGCTGACACAGAGGCTGTTCCTTCTCCATGGTGCATAAGGCAGAGAAAACATAGCTGTTTTATCAGCAAACATTTCACCCTTTGTGTTAAATGAAATACACAGATTCATTTTTGCCATTAAATCCCTGCCTAATAAATTTACAGGCGAATTTGGAATAATTACAAATGGATGATATGTGATTTCATCTGGTTTTGAGCCCCAACGTGTCTTTAGAGAATGAGTTTTAGGGCATTGCACTACAGTTCCATTAATTCCCATAGTGTTGATGCACACAGAGGACACAGGCCCATTATAAAATTTTCCAGACAGTGAACTTTTAGTGGCTTCACTATCCACTAAAAATGGGTATTCCTTACCATCTATTTCTACCTGTAGCATGGGCAAGTGCTCTGTGTTAGGGGACAGTTGCAAATGCAGCATCGTGTGTAGTGCTTCACACTGCTTTCCCTCATCCTCACCTGGGCCTCCCTATTGGCGGTCCAGCCGGGGATTATCAGGTGATGGGAAAAGATCATGGTGAGAATTGTAACGCACCCTTTCCCATTCTGATTCATGCTCTGGGTTTCTGCGGCTACTGGAAAACTGAGCTAAATTTGCACCTCTAGCTTGTCTACCTTGTGGGTTGTAAGGCTGCTGCCTAGATGTGGGGCCATTATTGCATGCTTCTTGTGGTTGCCAGTTACCTTGACTGGAAGAGCTCTGCTGACGCCTAGTGGCAGGAACTTGTACTGCGTTCTGTGGTCGAGGCGCGTGTGCCCTGTTGGAAGCTGCAAATCGACACTCCCTAGACCAATGTCCTATCTTTCCACAGCAAAAACACACATCTCTACTCTTATATTTCTGTCCTCTGAAACTTCCTTGCTGTGCTGGAGCGGGTGATCCTGCATACATTAGTTTCTCACTTTCCTCTGAGCCTTCAACATCAAAATTCAACATCATCTTAACACTTTTAGCTTTTGTGGTAGTAGGAAAAAGGTCTGCACTGGCCTTCAGTTGTACAAGCTTTAAGAAAGCATCTTTACTCAGTTCGTAGAGATTATCAGTAGCTGTCACTTTTAGCAACTGAGAGCATTCAGGGTGGATATTGTTCAAAAAGGTAGTAATGAAAATCTGA
Organism: Rhamphochromis longiceps; assembly: GCF_057381845.1. Taxonomy (NCBI): domain Eukaryota; kingdom Metazoa; phylum Chordata; class Actinopteri; order Cichliformes; family Cichlidae; genus Rhamphochromis; species Rhamphochromis longiceps. The sequence goes on from NC_140572.1 coordinate 11,381,094, forward strand.
TCATTACCATCCTCTGGCATGCATGCCTCGTTAGTCCAACAGTGCATAAAGCGTTTTATGAATACTAGGATAGATTCATCAGGCTTCTGTTTACACATAGTTACTGCATTTAAGTCAATTTTGTCTCTGGACATTGTTAGCAGGAATTTCTTTAGATTCTTAAAGAAATCGGTGATTTTGTCATTATTTACCCACAAAAACTCTGCAGTTGTGGATGCTTTATCATGCTTTGGGTCTAATTCACCTATCTCTTTTATGAGTTGTGACTCGGTTACTCCAGGAATGCATTGACACAATATGTACCTGTAATCCGGACCATCCAAATGGTGATATCTGGTACTTCTCTGTAGTGCAGAGACAAAGGCTGTAGGATTTTTAAGAGGATCGGGAAGCTCTTTAATAGTTGCCACTAATTCTGAGATTTTAGGGGGCTGAATACAACACTGATCTCCTATTATCATAAAGGGGTAAGTGTCATTGACGTCACTAGATTTTGGTTCTGTTTGTTTATTACCGCGAGTGTTGGCGTAAGGACCTTTGTCATTCTGGCTTTGTTTTTCCTTTTTTCCTTTTAGATAAGTCTTTATTAAAGTTCGGGTAACAGGTATTTCTTTAGCTACCTCTAAACCTCTAGCTACGATATCGTGGCGTTTCATGTGGGTGTCTATTGTGGACACTGCCTGATGCAAAAGTTTTTCTTCATAGTCGTCTAAATTGTTTTTCATAAGTTCCTCACATTCTTCTTTCAAAAGTTTTTCTCTTTTTCTATGTTCTGCTAATTCTTCCTCGCGGCGTATATATTGTTTTTCCTGATCTTGTTCAATTAGGTGGCTAAGATCTGTTGCATGTGATTCAGGTTTTTTGTCACTTTCTTTTAAGCTGGTTGGATCAGAATGCTGACATTGTTTACGTGCAGCTGCTACAGCGACTATTAATTCGGTCTCATCTTCGTAAGGGGGGTGGGGCTGTAGGCTGAACGGCTGAGCATGCAAGACTAGCTTTTCCTGCGGTAGATTTATTTTCTATGCTAGAGCCTGCACTAGTTTTATTTGATGTTAAAGCATCTACACCTGGTTCCGGTCCCTTTTTCCATAGTGGTAACATTTGATGTATCACGTCGCGGCATTCTATCATATATTTTCTACAGGACTGTTTAAGCAGACTACTTTTCTTATCACAAATGATATTCAACATTTCTACTGACCTGTTTTCTGGCGATAATCGTTCGGGATAAGGCTCCGGAAATAAATTAGAATGCATTGAAGTTACAGTTCTTAAGTTGTAAACAAAGTCAGTCACATAAGCACTTCCACATGTTCTGGATACGTAATCATGGAAGTCTTCACCGATTCGCGGACGTGGGTTACACGTAACCGGAAGTGGGAGTCGTACTGAGCCGTTATTTGTAGCTTTATATTTTATTTTTTTTGGTTTTACAGGTAATTTCGATTTTTTATCGGACCTGTCTGTGGTCTTTGAATTATTCTGACCCATGTTCAGTGATTTCCAGAGGGGTTTACACGCTTGAAGGATTTATGTTAGTATTTTGCTGCGGCACAGCTGAGGTTACTTTAAATTTATTGCTAGCAATTTTTGTTTGGGTGAGCAACTTCTCACTTAACGAGCAACTTCTCGCAATACAACAGGCAACTTCCTGTGTCTTTCTGCTTTTAATTTACTTTATTCAGGGACTAAGGAAGTCGTCAGTGTATCTCTCTGGATCACTAAGTGAAACTTCGTCAGCATATCCCGTTTCTTTTATAGATCAATCACTGAGAGAGGTATAATACGGTCTTATATAAATATTAAAGACGTGTATTTACCTTCGTCAGCGGATCGCACTTCTGACACCAAAGTTGAAAGAAATCTCCGTCCCGGGTTTCTCCGTGGATCGGGTTTCCTCCAAGGCGTGAGCACCGATAAGCAGAGTTTTGTCCTTTCCTTATAAGATTCCTAATTATTCAAAGTAACGCTCAGGTATGCCGTTCAGCTGGGTTAGTTACGACGTCGGGAGCAGTTAGGAGAACAAAATGATACAGAGACTGTTCAGGTTGCTCTCCCACAATCAACTCAAAGGTTTATTCATCAGACAACAGTATATATAGAGGAAAAAGAGGTTCGTGTGTCAGCAGGTTCTCAGTTCAAACCGGTACAGACCAAATAAGGAAACGTCTTCCTGCCTTCTGAGCAAAGAAGTATCCTTTGTGTAGTTTATCAGTTCAGCTACAATTTATGATCATCCCAGCAAAATACACTCCTAGACATAGAATACAGAGTTCTTTCATTAGTGAATTCTGAAACAAACCACCTGGCCTTTAACAAGCCTTTTTCTAAGAGATAAAGAAGGGAGGATGGGAGTAAGGGAGTGATCTCTGTGGTGTTTTCAACCTTGAGGTACCATCCTGTGATTCTTACACATTAATTCTTGGGTCACAGAGAAAGAGAAAAACAACTAGTATAACAGTTTTCCTGTATAATATTGCTATAAAACAATATCCTGTAAATGCTACCATGGTATCAAAATATCACAACAGAGGCCTTATAACAGATTGTATTGTTCTCTTCCAAGATGGTTGCTGGCATCCACCAGTAACCTTTCAAAACAACATGTCTAATTTCACTGCAGTAGGTAAAGAATTAAACTGACATTACTCCTCTACTGAATCTATATAAATCAACAGTTAAATAATGTCAGTTCTTCCGTGTTCTCTGGAATCAATTGCAACAAAGAAATTAGACTGTTTCTTTTGAAAAATGTTGGGAAAGAACAATACAAAACATTCTATTTAAGGCCTCTGACATCAAGATTCAGTTAAACAACAATTATAACTAAACAATTTAGGTTACTGAATTGGCAAACACCTTCCTATTAACACTACCCATTTTACCCCAATAACTAAAGAAATTAGCACTTGCAGGTCAAAAACTTTATTCAAGAGACGCAAAAATAACATTGATACAGTGACTGTCAAAAATTACAGCACTGATCATACTGTGACATCTTGGTTCAAAACAGCACACTTAGAAATATTCAACGTTCTTTACTTCAACTGAATGAAACTGAAAATACCATTTCACACGACCCATATGGGATATTTAGACTGTATAACTGTTCACGCTACATCTCTTCACTAGTAAAAGAAAGAAAAAATACAAAGAGAAATTTAAAAATGCTGCCAAACAGACAAACAGAACTTGTACAGAGCAAAAGGAAAAACAAACAACAACAAAAAACAGCTCGTCCTCATGGCAGTTGCAGAGTATATAAAAATGAACCCTGCGATCCGTTCCTGGAATTGAGCTTCAAAAATGCAGCAGAACAAGTGTGAGATTTAAATGTCCTCTCACCTAGAGCTGGTCACCTCACATGCATAACAGTGAGCTTCGTTGCAGGAGCAGTTTTGTCTTAGTTGTGAGCTTTTCTTGAGAGCTGAGTTGCATCCAACTCCATTACCACCCTTTGAATAAGATAAGATAAGATAATCACCTCAAAAGTGTAGCAGAGTTGTGATGGGTAACTCATGTTGAAGGAATAAAAAAGGTCCAAACAGCATGGCTACTGCAAAGGTCACGTTATCCAGATCTTGAAGAACATCATCAGAAAAGTCATTGCCTGGTGCATCCTCTGGAGACAGATGTTCATTGTGGTTTTCTCAATCTGTGCAGTGGCCTCAGTCAAGTCCTGGTTAAACACAAAACATTTCTTTAAGATTCCTTTTTAAACTCATCTCTTTTGAATCTACCAGTTCTAATGTTAGAGTAATTTAAACCAATGCAAGCAACATAGTAAATAGCTGTAGCCAAAGAGTGGCCTGCCATGCTGCCATTCATGGTCTAACAGAGTTTCTAAGAGAGAGTGAAAAACATAATAATTTCAAATGCTTTACATTAGTTTTTGTTAGAAAGACACCGGCCCATCAGAAATCCAGGTTATGTCACTCAGAAGATGTTAGAATTTAGACTTTCAGCCCCACAATTTGGTTAGCTGTTGGTCAGTTGGTCTTTTTTTTTTTTTTTTTTTCAAACAAAAGCTAATGTAAATACTGGTGGGATTTTCCTTTGTTCATTAGAATGACAAATTTAAAGTTTTTTCACACTGATGTGACCCCTAATACAGGGGTGGGGGTGGGGCCTCAAGGGCCGGCGGCCGAGTTCACTACCAGGCCTCATGTGAACTTCAAATTATTAAAGAGGACTACTGGTCCTAACCAGTCCAATGAGGATCAAGTGGATAACTAAATGCATTTTTAAATGTTGCAAATCCACAATCTACTCATAAAACACTCACCATGAACTCCTGCACCAAGATGTTGCAATTGTCTTTCACACAGATGCGGAGCACTTTGATGAGGGACTCCGAGCATTAATGTCATCCTTGACTATTATAACAAAGAAAACAGAGATTTGTGAACTTTTCAGTAGCACAGAAGAAAATGATCCCAGACAAAAACTCTTGACTTTTTAAACCAGTCAACATGCAACACCAGCATCTACAAAGCAATATCAAAAGTTCCTGTTTGACATCAACTTTATGGATATATAGTTTCCAGAACATTTATTTTTAAAAAAAGATAAATTTTTCTCAGTGGGCCAGTAAATGCATGACGAAAATTATGGCATCCTTTTAGTGGAATCATTACTCACAGGTAATAGTTGACTGTTTCAATGGATGTAGCATAAAAATCTTTTACTGACCTAATGCAATACATATACACTTTGTAGTTAAAGAATTTTAAAGTTCTTACTGTCATAATGGCAGCTACATCCTTTAGCTTTGTGCCCTGTTCCCCCGATCACTTTGCAAACACTTTCACCAGACTGTCAGAGAGAAACTCAGCTCCGTCAGAAACCTTGACTGTAAAGGCATGGTTGGGATGCACTGGAATGCTGCATTTTATCTGAAATGACATAAAATTATTTTGAAATAACAGCAGGCACTGTGCTTGGTTAATCAGTAATGTTTTGTTGAATAAAAACTGTGTTTCCAGATCTTATGGGATTAAAAAAATCCAAAGATGTTTGTTTCTGATTTGCAACCCAACAACCCACAAGTTACAACCTCATTTCAGTTCAAGTGTGCATTAATGCGAGTCCAGTAATCACCTTTCTGGCAATACATACAGGTATAAGTTAAACCTATGGCAGATTTTGGATTTCTCAGTTGTATTAATAGGGTGAGTATGCATGCACCTAATAATTATAAAAAACCCATTATAATTAAGTTACAGAAACGAAAATAGAATATACTTTCTTACCATAACACCTTGAACCCACAATCCATCAGCTGACTCCTGGTGAAATGCAGAATAGAGGTCGTCTCTCAATGTGCAGCAAAAAAAACAAAAACAAAAACAAAAGGACAGCAGGTGAGGGCAGGAGGGGTAGGGATGTAAGCTAGCATAATGCCGCTGATGATATTAGCTAAAGCTGTTCAATGTCCAAAATCTCACTAACACCACGGTGCAGTAAATACACAATGTAACTGAAGAGTCAGTTGGCAAATCTATTCACACAGAAAACCAAATTATGTTATGAGTGCCTCGTAATTAGGTTTAATGTGATATTACGGCTCTTGTGCCAAAGACAAATTCAAATGAAAAAGCGCCAATTCTTTGACAACAGATAAAACAGCAAATAAGCTAACGGCTCTTTTTTAGCATGTTACATGGCGACACTCTAGACGTTTAACTACATTTGGCTGAAATATGGTAAATATTAATTCAAAAAATCAAGACATACCAAAAACGTAGAGTTGGCTGCTCGACTTGACTGAGATGGATGCCTTTTTTAAACCACGATCCAAAGCCCGCGAGATGAAATCACGCGTGGTTTCACGAGATTTAACGTTGCTATCTTATTGACTTACTTCACCTGAACATGATATGAACAATTTAATACACCCTTTCTGCATATCATGTAGTTTTTACACTATATAGTTACATTTAACTTTAAAACATGAGGCAATTGTGTTAAATACATGCAAGATGCTTACATAAATCCAAGAGATGGCCAGTCCCTTTTTTTCAGTGTAAGATGAAACCAAGAAAAGAGACTGAATCGCATTTCTCACCTTTGATATAGATTTTATTTTCTAGGAAGTGCTGCAGCACTATACTATTGCACTTCTTTTTTTTCTTAGCTAATTCCACTGATGTAAGTCTAAGTTTTTACATATGTTAATTTAAAACTGTAGTTTTAAGTAACAAGTTAATTCATGCCTTAAGTGGGAGACTGAGATGATGACCAGAAGGTTTAGAGCAGCAGTGATCAGAGAGATGCAGAACACCTCAATGTACAGGAGTACAGCTTTGGACCAGTAAAGCGTCATCCTCCTGCAGGAACTGTTGAGGAGTTCTGGAAAACAAAGCTCAGCTTTATTTTGTATCTCCATCAGTGAGCTGCAGCTCCTGCAGATCAGATCCAGGCCATTCCCCTTCAGTGCTTCCTGTAGAGCTTCTGGCTGGCAGTTCAGACCTATTGATACGCTGGGCTGATCTGACCACCCTCCATATGCTTTGCACTCCAATGCATTGAAACTGCCAGACAGTGTTGGGAAGGTTACTTTAAAAATGTATTCCACTACAGATTACAGAATGCATGGCCTAAAATGTAGTTAGTAACGTATTCTGTCAAGTTACTCAATGTGAGTAACGTATTCCGAATACTTTAGATTACTTACTATATTGTCATTCTTTTTACAGTTACATGAATGTGCTATTTAGTGATGGGAATTCTGGCTCTTTTTAGAGAACTGACTCTTTCAGCCCTGCTCATCAAAAAGAGCTGGCTCTTTCGGCTCCTCAGGTTGTTTTGTTGCTTTAATTAATTTATTATCAAGAACAATATAAAGTTATGCACAAAAGGAATTACTAATGTAAAATAACCATGATTTTTAATATATGTTTATATATAAATATATATAGTGGCCCCTAGAGACAAAGCATGTACAAACTCCAAAACAAGTTCAAAGTCCAAAACACATTGCTAGTGTTAACTGAACTTCCAAAACAAAGCTACCTAGATCACTTAAATTACACAATTGAAAGTATATGTGTATTGTTTGTGTATTTATACACAAGCACTCATGTATATTCAAATAATTAAAAAAAATGTTGATTTACCTGTTATATTTACAAAAAACAACTATTTACATTTCAACTTTTAACTATTTAAATTTTCAGCTTTTTCCTTTGAAATAAATTTAAAGTGAAACAACACAAAACATTGCAAACCACAACACAATAAAATATAAATAAAATATGAAAACAAAAAGAACATGCATATTCTCTGTCATATAGGCCTGCATGAATAAACTTTCTGAATCCTTTATCATCTGCAACTGAAAATAGTTGTGGTCATTTCAAGATGACCTAACACATAAAACAGGAAAGTACCGCCGTGTAATCCATTTATTTCAACAAAGTAACTGTATTCTAATTATCACCTTTTTAAATGATAACTGTAGCAGAATACAGTTACTCATATTTTGTATTTTAAATACGCAATGTCGGTATATGTATTCCGTTACTCCCCAACACTGCTGCCAGATAGAATATGCTCAATGGTGTATTGACAGAAGTTGGTGAGTATTCTCTAGTCCATGCCAAACCTCCTCAGCCACCGCAGAAAGAAGAGCCGCTGTCTCACTGCTTTTGTGATCACATCAATAAGATGTGACCAGCTCAGATCCTCATTAATGTTAATCCCCAGGAACCTGCAGCATGTGACTCTCTCCACCTCTGTTTCCTCAATGTCAAATCAGAATCAGAATCAGAATCAGAATACTTTATTGATCCCTGGGGGAAATTATTTTTTGTTACAGTGCTCCATTATAAACCAACATTAAGACAAAACAGACAATACGCTAACTAAGAATAGTACAATATATACATATACATACATACATACATAAGTCACTCATAAATAAATAGCTGGAAAAGAAACATGTGTAGTTGCAGCAGCAAACAGTGTGTTAAGTGGATGCGTTGTACAGGGAGATGGCCACAGGCAGGAAAGATTTCCTGTGTCGTTCAGTGGTGCTTTTCGGTAATCTCAGTCTCTCACTGAACGTGCTCCTGTGACTGACCAACATGTCATGGAGTGGGTGGGAGGTGTTATCCAACATTGTCTTTATCTTGGACAGCATCCGCCTCTCCGACACCACCTTGAGGGAGTCCAGCTCCATCCCCATAACATTGCTGGCCTTACGGATTAGTTTATTAAGTCTGTTGGCATCTGCGACCCTCAGCCTGCTCCCCCAGCATGCAACAGCATAGAGGATCGCGCTGGCCACAACAGACTCATAGAAAATCCTGAGCATTTTCTGGCAGATGTTGAAGGACCTCAATCGCCTCAAAAAATAGAGACGACTCTGGCCCTTCCTGTAAAGTGCTGTGGTGTTTTTAGCCCAGTCCAGTTTATTGTCAATGTGTACTCCAAGGTATTTATAGTCCTCCACAATGTCAACACTGACCCCCTGGATTGAAACAGGGGTCAAGTGTTTCCTGGTCTTCCTGAAGTCCACGATCAGTTCCTTGGTCTTTGCCACGTTGAGCTGCAGATGATTCTGCTCACACCACGTGACAAAGGAGTCGACCACAGCCCGGTACTCTGTCTCATCATCCCTGCTGATGCATCCAACCACGGCAGAGTCATCAGAAAACTTCTGAAGATGGCAGGTCTCTGTGCAGTGGCTGAAGTCTGTGGTGTAGAGGGTGAAGAGGAAGGGGGAGAGGACAGTCCCCTGTGGTGCCCCTGTGTTGCTGATCACCTTGTCAGACACACATTGTGGGAGACGTACATATTGTGGTCTTCCTGTCAGGTAATCAACAATCCAGGACACCAGAGAAGCATCCACCTGCATCGCTGCTAACTTATCACCCAGGAGGGTCGGCCTGATGGTATTGAAAGCACTAGAAAAGTCAAAAAACATGACCCTCACAGTGCTCGCCGGCTGGTCCAGATGGGTGTAGACACGATTGAGCAGGTAGATGATGGCGTCCTCAGTTCCGAGACGAGGCTGATAAGCGAACTGAAGGGGATCCAGGTGTGGTCTTACTATGGGTCGCAGCTGGTCCAGGATGAGCCTTTCCAGGGTCTTCATGATGTGGGAGTGTTCCTGCTGCCCTACCAAACGGCTTACAGACCAGTACCAGTCTGTGGCCCGGGGGTTGGAGACTGCTGATCTAAAATACAGCTGATGCTGGTGGTGTTGTTTGCAAATGATGGTGTTGCAGCTGTGTGGAGCCACACAGTCATGGGTGAGCAGTATTTTATGATCCTAGGCACACTCTTACCGTCTGTGATTCAAACTCTCTAAAACCAAACCCAAGTCATAAATTTGGGACACTTAGTCTAACTCATTTTTCTTTCATGACAATGTTCTGGCTCTGTTGCTTAGTACAAAATTTTCCATCTCTATTCAGTGTCAGTACTTACAAATGCATGATGAAATTGTGGTTTTCCTTTAAGCTGCATGAATTTAGTCTTAGGTGCAGTCTAGAATAGAATAGAATAGAATAGAATAATCCTTTAATTGTCCCACAAGGAGAAATTTGGTTGTAACAGCAGCCAGAAAGACACATATACAACAAACAGGACACAGAACAGAAACATACACAATTTTTCTTACATATTTACATTTTTACATTAAGGACAATGGTTACTATAAACAGAGTACTGTACAGTTATTAAATTAAATAAGAAACCTAACCCCTGAATGAATCAGCACATCTACAACCGCAGCTTTCTACCACCTTACACGGATGTCTACTTTCAGTTGCTTTACTCTCTAATCCAATTGCTGCTAATCAGGTGGTTTGCAGGTTAAGAATATTTCTCTTTTAATGGTCTTTAATGATGTCATGGTCCTGAGTCTGAGGACTCAGTGTTTTGTGTTTCCTTATGCTTTTGTTCATTCCGAGTGTGTATTCTGTTGTGATTTTGCCATTTGTTAGGTTTCTGTTCTTTGCCTGCTTGCTTCCACTCTCTGTGTTCTCTCTGTCTGTCCATGGTGTTATTGTGTCTGCTCATGAGTCTGCCTGTCAAGTTCAGTGTCCTGTCTGGTTCTCTGTGTCTGTTAGTTTCCTGTTTTATTCTGAAAGTTCATGTCTCATGTCAGTGTGTTCAGTTTTACCTCTCCCCTGTCTCGTTAGCCTAATTGCTCCCAGCTGTGTCTCCCTCCTGTGGCCCATTCCCTGATTACTCCCCGTGTATTTAAGCCCTGTGTTTTCCTGTGCTCTCTGTTGTGTCGTCTGTTTAACTCCATGTCCGTCTGCATCATTCTGTGTAACCCGTTGTTCAGTCTGCGTCTCTCCGCCATCTTTCATTGTGTATTTTGTTCCTCCTCCCGTGCGTGTTTGGTTTAAGTTAAGTTCTTTAGTTTTCCCCAGTTTAGGTTGGTTTACTCCCCGCTCTGCTCCTCCTGTTTTTGTCACCTTATCACCTCTGCAAATAAACATTCACTCGCACCCCAGTCAGTGCCTGCATCTTGGATCCTTTTCTCAATTCACCACACGACTGCTGTGCAGCCGTGACAGTACGACGCGACCACAAGATGGATCCAGCGGCCTCGACCGGGGAGAGCGACCTCACACGCGCCCTACACCTGGTGGACTGGGTAACCCACACCTCCAACACACGAGCGAAGGTTGTGGGGATAAATGCCATTGAGGCTATTCTGGATGGAAATCCCTATCTCCACCAGGTCAGGGGATTTACGGATTTAATCTCTGAGCTGCATAAAGCCCGGGAGGCGGTGCAAGCTCGGGAAGTGGCGGGTTTTGCCCAGCAACAGTGGAATACGACCATCCCGAAGCAGCCGTCTCAGCTTCACCCACCGGAGGTTTCACGGCCCGACCCGCTGGAGGTTTTGCCCTGCCTGTCGGAGCCGTCAGCGGTGGGGAAGCAACGTTCGCGCCACCGGCGCTTCACCCCACAGCCGGATTCAGGGACTCCTGTGCGACCATCTGTGGTGAGTTTTAAGGACACTGGTGCTTCTGAGACTGTGTTTTCTGGGGCTGTTCATAGTGAGAGTAGAGACAGTACACGGTGTTTACCTACCTTCGTGGTAACTGACCTCTCACAAGTTGGCATTTTCAAAACATCCATAACAGTAACTGACTGTGTTTCATCCACTCCACCACCAACTCCAGTCTCACTTCAACCAGTACATCAGCCTTTAGCCAGTTCATTAGCCCAGCCTGCATCTATTCCATTAGTCCGGTCACCCGCTCCCTCTATACTGGAGGCTGTGTCTGTGCCACCCATTTTGAATCCCGTTCCTAGCACCCATTTTAAGCGGAGAGACAAACCCATTAAAACCACTCTAGTTTCTCAGAAACTGGCTAATTTAGAGACTGTTACTCGCCCCAGGTCCTCCCCAGAGGCTGAGTTTCTGCCTTCAGCCGACTCTGGACCCCTGGAAGCCAAGACGCCAGCTAAGAACTGCACCGTGCCAGCGCTGCCTGGGCAAAGCCAGTGCCCTGCGCAGTTTCAGTTACCGGTGTCTCTGCCAGAGGCCCGTGTGCCTGCTGGTTCTGTTCTGTCTCTGCCAGAGGTCTCCGCACCTGCCGGTTCTGCTCTGTCTCTGCCAGAGGTCCCCGCACCTGCCGGTTCTGTCCTGTGTGTGCCCACTGGTTCTGAGACTGTCTTCGCTGGGGGGCCCGAGGAGCCCGCCCAGCTTCCTGCCTCGTCAGCTGGAGGGCCCGAGGAGCCCACCCAGCTTCCTGCCTCGTTAGCTGGAGGGCCCGAGGAGCCCGCCCAGCTTCCTGCCTCGTCAGCTGGAGGGCCCGAGGAGCCCGTCCAGCCCCAAGACTCGTCAGCTGGAGGGCCCAAGGGGCCCGTCCAGCCTCAAGACTCGTCAGCTGGAGGTTCAGGAGAACCTAGCCAGCTTCCTGCCTCGTCAGCTGGAGGGCCCGAGGAGCCCGTCCAGCCCCAAGACTCATCATCCTCGCCAGCTGCAGTCTCATCATCCTCGCCCGCAGCAGCCTCCTCATCAGCTTCGCCTGGTCCAGCCTCTGCCTCAGCTTCACCTGGTCTGGCTTCAGCTTCACCCACGCCGTCGCCTGGTCCAGCTTCAGCTTCACCCACGCCGTCGCCTGGTCCAGCTTCAGCTTCGCCTCCGCCTGGTCCAGCTTCAACGTCGCCTGGTCCAGCCTCCGCATCCGCTTCAACGTCGCTTGGTCCAGCCTCCGCATCAGCCTCATCTGGTCCAGCTTCAGCATCCAGCATCTGCTTCGGCCTCGCCTGGTCCAGCATCTGCTTCGGCCTCGCCTGGCCCAGCCTCTGCTTCGGCCTCGTCTGGTCCAGCCTCTGCTTCTGCCTCGTCTGGTCCAGCCTCCTTCTCACCTGGTACTGCGGGGGCCACGCAACCTTCTGGTCCCCAGCTGCCGCCTCAACATCGTCGGTCATCTGCCAGGCTGCATGTTGGGCATCTTCGCCACCGTGGCCGGCCTCCGGACTTGCATTGTCGCCACCGCTGTCGTGAGCACCGTCGGCCCCCAGAACTGCTTTCACGCCACTGTTGCCGTCCGCACTGTCGGCCCCCAGAACTGTTTCCACGCCGCTGTTGCCGTCCGCACGGTCGGCCCCCAGAACTGTTTCCACGCCACTGCCTACTGCGTGGCCGGCCTCCGGACCTGCCCCACTGCCGCTGCCTTTCACACGGTCAGCCCCCGGAACTGAACTGTTTTGGCCTCCGGCGCTGTCCGCCTCCGGGTTGGCCCCCTGAACTTGTCCGTCTGGGCCTTCTTGGACTAAAGGCAGTTTTTAGGATATCCAGATAGTAATGAATTACAGTAGTCTAGGCTATAAGTAAGACATGCATGAATTAATTTTCCAGCTTCACTTATTTCTAATTTTAGAGATTTTGCGCAATTGGAAGAAAGCAGTCCAACATATTTGTTTAATATGCACATTGAAGGACATATCTTGGTCAAAGGCCTTTAACACATCAAGACCTGTATAACCTCTGATTTCTTACTTCTAAACTCAGATAAAGCTCAGGTTTGCTGAATGCTGAGTGGGCACATATGACTGCATAGTTGCAGCTTCAAAGGGAAGGGGTGTACTCAGGGTGTCTGGTCACCTTCACATTATGCCTACTGAATCTTCTAGGCTATGGAAACCCATGCCATGAAACCTTTGTGTATCTATGTTACACAAAGGTATAACGCAGATAGTTTCAAGTGTAAAACATAATAATATATATCACGAGTCCCAAACAACTGTAAAAATATGAATCAACTGTCTATGACACAGCAAGTGTGAAACAGCTGAAGTGTGGCAGATTGTGTAGAGCGAAAGAGGGACATCATTTAATAGAAAAGGAAAGAGGTAATGAGGAGGAGGGAAAGCAGAAAGAGATAAATTAGTTCTATGAGAAGTCTTGGTCAAAGAGCGGTGGGAGGCGTAGCTGTTTGGTGATGGAGAAAGGAGCCGAGCTCTGCTTTCCACATCTCTTCAACAATTCCTGCATCAAGCCGACACTTCACTGGTCCAAAGCCGTGCTCCTGAACATTGTGCTGTCGTGCATCTCTTTGATCACTGCTGGTCTCAATCTTCTTGTTATCATCTCAGTCTCCCATTTCAGGCAGAGATTGACTTAAACTTTAGCTTAAATTTTATAAACTTTGAGAGTATGATTCATGTCATATGATTTGTTGATGTTCGAATGAAGTGAATCTGACATATTCTCCATGTATTTTAAACAAACTGTTGTGTAATTCATTATCAATGAATCATTTTCTTACTTAAGACATGAAAAGATTAATGATTATTATTTTCTCTTCTGTGTCCCTGCAGGCAGCTCCACACACCCAGTAACATCCTCCTCCTCTCTCTGGCTGTGTCAGACTTTCTTGTTGGTCTCCTGTTAATTCCAGCTGAGATTTTTAGAATCACAGTTTGCTGGGTATTTGGTGAATCCATGTGTTCACTTTATACATATCTAGGCTACATTGTTCTAACATCTTCAATAAGTAACATAGTTCTCATATCAGTTGATCGCTATGTGGCAATTTGTGATCCTCTGCATTACCCCAGTAGAATTTCTGTGGCAAAAATAAGACTTAGTGTTTGTATGTGTTGGTTTTATTCAGCTTTCTACAGCACTCTTTGCACAAAGAATATCCTGATTGAACCAGGCAGGTATAATTCCTGTTATGGAGAGTGTGTGTTTATCACCAGTGATATTGCTGGCATAATTGACCTTGTTTTATCTTTTATCGTACCAGTTTCCATCATCATAGTTCTATATATGAGAGTATTTGTGGTGGCTGTGTCTCAGGCTCGTGCCATGCACTCTCATGTTACAGCTACACTTCAGCGTTCACTGAATCAAACAAACAAATCTGAGCTGAAAGCAGCCAGGACTCTGGGGGTTCTTGTAGTTGTGTTTCTGGCCAGTTTCTGTCCATTTTATTGTTACTTTCTTGTTGTAGAAGACAAAGTCATTGATTCATCTGCCTCTATTGTGGTCATCGTCTATTATTTTAACTCTTGTCTAAACCCACTAATTTATGCCCTGTTTTACCCTTGGTTTAGAAATGCTGTTAAAGTCATCATCACTTTTCAGATATTCAAGCATGACAGCAGTGAGGTCAACGTAATATAGAAATACAATGAAACCTGTTCCAGTAAGATGTTCAACCAGTCAATTGATACATCCAATAGTCTGGAAATACACATTTTTATCACCTTGTTTAAATAAAAATTATATTATTGAATTATGACAGTTAAATAAATGTAAACATCAAGAGTGCAAATTTCTGTTTAAAGAAATAATTAGATTCACTTGTTGCTGAAACTGTCTTTGAATTATGGCTGTCTTTAGAAACAGCAGCAGATCAAACCTCTTTTCCAGTCCTTAAAAATCTTTCCTTCCTTTTAGAATCTCTTAAACTGGGAGAAAAGTGTCATTATGACATAACTGAGTGGCATTATTTAACTAGTATGCATATGTTGAATGTGGCCTGCTATGTAAATTGCATAGAGAGATTAATATGATTAGACTGATGAGTCTAAATGTATTCGATCCTATTTATTTCACAACATAGTTTTATTGAATATAATAATTATAATCATTTAGAGTAGTAATAGATCAATTGTATTAATTATGATTGCAGTATATGACTGAGGAAGAAAATAAAATTTTAAATAAATGTAAAATTTACTGAAGTAGTTTGAGAATTCATATCGTTTTAATAAAAAATAGAAAACTGAAGACATTCTTTTATTTTATTTTATTTATTTTATTTTTTTGTCCCGTTTGGATCTATAGCCATCAGAATTGTTGTCTTAAGGCCAAGAAAGATGCCAAGCGGATTTATTTTACCAAGTGGATCATCATGGCCTTGCCATATTGGTCCATTTGATTGACCTTTATTATAATTATGAATTTATTTTATTTTCAGTTGCTACAAACGGGACAGACATGACTGTGGGATAGGACAGGGGGAAAGAATGAAAGAAAGAGAGGGAGAGAAAGAAAGAAAACCAAAGGGGAGAAGAGACGGTGAGAAGGGGGGGAAGAGAGAAAAAAAAAACAAACAAAAAAAACAAAACTCCTGGGTCACCTGTATGGAGAAAAAAAAAACAGAGGAGAAAGCAAACAACAAAGAGCAACATAATAAGAAAAAAAAAGCACCATCACAATAAACTAGCTAGCAGTAGATATCAATAGTTACTAAATAATAAACGATATTGTGCAGCACGCAAGATAGACAGCGCACAGTGTGCTTTGAGGCAGCAGCCAAGAAAGCTGTAGTCCGTGTCTGTGAATACCCATGTGTACACCTGTGTGCATACCTGTGTGGATCAGCATGCTTGCATTCCAAAGGTTTCTCCATGTAATGATCTGCTAGGGAGTGTGGGGAGCCACAGCCCTGTCCTCTATGGTATGAAGCAGGTATGGAGGAGATCAAAACTCCAGACATCCAGAGGCCCCCAGAACACAAGAGACCAAGGAAGACCCACAGAGGGGCAGCCGCGCCACTGTCCCAGTAAGAGCTAAGGAGAGTCCCAGATGAGGGCTCATTCAGCAGCCGCGGAGCAGAAACCAGGGGGAGTTGCAGTGACGCGCCCGTGAGCTCCGCCGGCAGCCAGCTGTGCCTGAGTGACCGAGCCCCAGGCCGAGAGGCCGGGGGCACCCCACCTCCGAAGTGGCCCGAGCGAGCCCCAATAAGCGGCCGCCAAGGAGTGAGCCGGCGTGTACCCGGACGCCCACCCCCAGATACAAAGAACCACCAACGCACCGACACCTGAGGGAGTCCGCCACCGGCAGGGGAAGTGGTGGTGGGTGGAGATAGGCCTCCAAACCTTGGAGGGCCCGAGATGTCCCCAGAGAGGTGGCGTCTGATACCCAACTTGACATATAGACACAGACATACAGGCACACACAGACACAAACATCCATTCCCACCCTCATGCTCTCATATGCACTTCACACTCAACCGACGTGGAGACAGACATAAAGAGACGCTGTATACACGATCACACTCCCCAAGCGTACTCTACGAACCGGGTCTAGGTACCCTTGCCCCTGGAGGGGGGAACTGCTCCCAGACCCAGGTGGTGTTACCCTTTTCCCTGCGGTGGGGAGAGGCAGACCGCCCCGACTCCGCAGCAGCAGGGAGGCCCCACACCCCAGACCGCAGTCGGACGGCCAACTCCTCCTAGCCCCCCCGCTCCAGCAGGCCGCAGAGAATGGGGGTGAGAGAAGACTCCAAACCTCCCTCCACCCGTTCATTGTAGTGTTGATGCATGTGTGTTCTAAGGTGCAATTAAAACCCAGGAGGGCATGGAGCTACCTGCCAGAGAGCAGCAGGTAAGCGCATAGTCCCTCCTACTAGCCCTCAATGTCTACGTGTATTTAAAATTGAGATCAATTGTATGATTATGATTATGATTGCAGTATATGACTGAGGAAGAAAATAAAATTTTAAATAAATGTAAAATTTACTGAAGTAGTTTGAGAATTCATATCGTTTTAATAAAAAATAGAAAACTGAAGACATTCTACGTGGTAATTGAAAAACAAATGAGTAAGATTCACAAGGCAAGAGTGAATTCAGCTTTTCACTCAAAGTCAGGGGCGATTCTAGGACCAGAGCTTTGGGGGTGCTGAGCACCCAGAGAGCTGCCCAGCCAGGCAAGGTAAACTGTACTCGTCACGATGAGACTTCTTCCCTGTCTCTGTCAGTCCCTGCATCCTTAAATGTCTCCAGTTGTCCCGAGTTCCCTCTGTTCCTCCCTGTCCTCATCGTCTGTTGTCTTCGTCTCCGTCATCATAATTTTACCATCTCTTTGCAAGTCTGCAAATTTCTTTATTAAGTCATAAGATTCTTAAATTCATCAAGTCTCTCTGTTCCTGGGTCTCACTGGTTGCCAAAAACTTCAAAAAGCTTTTGGCAACCGTGACTTCCTGTGACTAAAGTTCAATATGGTAATGCAGTGCCAGGGCTGACAACCCAGTTTGCTTTGCAGATTCTGTATAGCAGCTTTAATATGGGACAACATAACTTCCAGATTGTATGAGTAAAATTAGTTGGGTTTTTTTCTTTGCCAGTTTAACAGTTTGTGTTGTGCCTGTTAGTATTCCCTGTCTGTTTTCTTACCTGGTTCTTCCTGACCTTGTACTTTCTCCTCATGGTCCCCTCTTTCCTCTCTCCCTCTTTGGACTGACAATCATACACAAATAGTTTGTATTCAATTAGATTTAAAAAAAAAAAAAAAGAAAAACTATTAAGATCACTAATAAAAAAGTCCTCTCTCTCAGTTTACTTTTAACCAAAAGGCAAATAACCAAACCACATGTACATCTAATAAGGGATATAAATATTGAAACACTGATCCAACATTATCCTTTACAGGGAGTGCAGAATTATTAGGCAAATGAGTATTTTGTCCACATCATCCTCTTCATGCATGTTGTCTTACTCCAAGCTGTATAGGCCCGAAAGTCTACTACCAATTAAGCATATTAGGTGATGTGCATCTCTGTAATGAGAAGGGGTGTGGTCTAATGACATCAACACCCTATATCAGGTGTGCATAATTATTAGGCAACGTCCTTTCCTTTGGCAAAATGGGTCAAAAGAAGGACTTGACAGGCACAGAAAAGTCAAAAATAGTGAGATATCTTGCAGAGGGATGCAGCAGTCTCAAAATCGCAAAGCTTCTGAAGCGTGATCATCGAACAATCAAGCGTTTCATTCAAAATAGTCAACAGGGTCGCAAGAAGCGTGTGGAAAAACCAAGGCGCAAAATAACTGCCCATGAACTGAGAAAAGTCAAGCGTGCAGCCGCCAAGATGCCACTTGCCACCAGTTTGGCCATATTTCAGAGCTGCAACATCACTGGAGTGCCCAAAAGCACAAGGTGTGCAATACTCAGAGACATGGCCAAGGTAAGAAAGGCTGAAAGACGACCACCACTGAACAAGACACACAAGCTGAAACATCAAGACTGGGCCCAGAAATATCTCAAGACTGGTTTTTCTAAGGTTTTATGGACTGATGAAATGAGAGTGAGTCTTGATGGGCCAGATGGATGGGCCCGTGGCTGGATTGGTAAAGGGCAGAGAGCTCCAGTCCGACTCAGACGCCAGCAAGGTGGAGGTGGAGTACTGGTTTGGGCTGGTATCATCAAAGATGAGCTTGTGGGGCCTTTTCGGGTTGAGGATGGAGTCAAGCTCAACTCCCAGTCCTACTGCCAGTTTCTGGAAGACACCTTCTTCAAGCAGTGGTACAGGAAGAAGTCTGCATCCTTCAAGAAAAACATGATTTTCATGCAGGACAATGCTCCATCACACGCGTCCAAGTACTCCACAGCGTGGCTGGCAAGAAAGGGTATAAAAGAAGAAAAACTAATGACATGGCCACCTTGTTCACCTGATCTGAACCCCATTGAGAACCTGTGGTCCATCATCAAATGTGAGATTTACAAGGAGGGAAAACAGTACACCTCTCTGAACAGTGTCTGGAAGACTGTGGTTGCTGCTGCACACAATGTTGATGGTGAACAGATCAAAACACTGACAGAATCCATGGATGGCAGGCTTTTGAGTGTCCTTGCAAAGAAAGGTGGCTATATTGGTCGCTGATTTGTTTTTGTTTTGTTTTTGAATGTCAGAAATGTATATTTGTGAATGTGGAGATGTTATATTGGTTTCACTGGTAAAAATAAATAATTGAAATGGGTATATATTTGTTTTTTGTTAAGTTGCCTAATAATTATGCACAGTAATAGTCACCTGCACACACAGATATCCCCCCTAAAATAGCTAAAACTGAAAACGAACTAAAAACTACTTCCAAAAACATTCAGCTTTGATATTAATGAGTTTTTTGGGTTCATTGAGAACATGGTTGTTGTTCAATAATAAAATTATTCCTCAAAAATACAACTTGCCTAATAATTCTGCACTCCCTGTATTGATGGATCATTTGATCTTACACTTTTACCTGAATGTGGCTCCTTTTTAAAAAAAAAAAAAACTTCCTTATATCCATTATGAACCTGGCTGTCTCTCTGTACACACACACACACACACACACACACACACACACACACACAGCTAAAAACAAACATGGTCTGACTCCTACCTACACACACACACACACACACACACACACACACACACACACACCAGGAGCTATAAGGTCAATGGGAATCCAGTCAGTTATCTAGTAAGTACCTTGGGTTTAATATCGGCACGTATGACAAAATAACCAGCTTCTCTCATTCCATTTCAAACAGGACAGTGGTAACAACAGTAGGCTACATATAATGTTAAGTTTTAGATTTTAAATAGTGTGGAGCAGGGAAATTATTTTACTGCTATTGTTAAATAATTGTCATCATTACCATTGCATTAATAATATAATCTGGAGTTTATATTGCATTCAGGGGTTGAACAGTGTGTGTCTTTCAGAAAGGCTAAAAGTCACAGGCTGACAGGAAACAGGCTTGCAGAGAGTTTGCAGAAGCAGGAAGTTATTTTGAGCAGCAGGCTAAGACGAGGCTTTAACAATGTAACAGATAGCTTTAAGATGGCCTTAAGATGTTTATGATGATGTTAATTTTGTATTTCAGGTGCAGTTATGACTATTTTATACACAATGCATATCTGTGCTTATTAAAGAGTTGGAGCTCGGTCAATTAATTGGGGGTCGGAAGCTTTGTTCGGCGCGATGTCCGGACAATCTATTGTGCAAGTGACTTGGAGCCATAGAAGGAATTGCAGTACATGCTTACAAAACACTTATATATCAGGTCATTTCATATTAAGGTTTTAGTAGAAGTTCTTGGTTAAAACATTTATTTAGTAGAAGACATACATATAGTCTCAGTGAGCCTCTGGTCTGGTGAAAGGTCAGAAGTGCAACAGGTGAATTGAGAAAGAGCATGTGAGGTCGTGACACACACACATGAGTTAAATTTATTTAGAGGAGAGATTAGTCATGTCTGGTTGTAACTGCAAAAGTGTCTCGGTAAAAGAGGAACCGTCCTTGTTGTCTCGGCAAGAAAGAGGAACAATTTACTTTAAGACAAGAACGGAAAGTACCAGCCATGAAAATAGAAGATGATCTTCTGGGTTAAAAGCCATTGTGGTGTTGATCTGATCTATGTATAAAATGTATCTGTGACGCATGAAGGGGCGTCAGTAAACAAGCCCTGACGGTATAAAATCTGTGTATGCTTTGAGGAAGTCGGAGATCACTTGCTGTCGGCGTACAGAGTGTTCTTCCCACACGTGTGTAGTCATTAAAATCATTGTTTGACCAAGAGCTTCTGGACCATGGGTGGTTTGTACTCTCCCTCCTCAATTTTGAACCTTAACAATTTCAATGGGAGCAACAGGATGGTCAAGTATCGCTGATTTTACTACAGAGCAGGATGGATTGTAGAGTATCAAACATCGCTGGAAAACACGTTTTCAACACAGCAGGTTACCTGGTGTAATGTTTTTCAGCTAAAAACAAACATGGTCTGACTCCTACCTAACTATATAAAGAGTAACTTAGGGTTAAATGCAGCTAATATGTCCTGTTTTAAGGCAGGCGCTTACACCTCAGCTCCGCTGCGTCTCAGCCACCATTGCTCTGGCACAAAGGGCACCAGAGCCAGAGTAGGGGAGAGGCGAGCTGGAACAAACCATTTTGGGAGGGGGGAGGGGTTATCTATAGTATACTAACAAGTTACGGTACTGCATTACTGAAAACTATAAAGCATCACACCCAACAGTGGTAGCGACCAAATTGTCCCGTTTTTAGTTTGTCCATTCTGGGCTCCAGATGGGTTATTGCGTAAAAAAAATTTTTTTAAATTGTGATGAAGGCATTAACATGGTAAAACTGACAGCCCTACAACAAACACAAAAACAGAAGACAATATGGTATAGATTTATAATTTGCACAGATGTGTTTTCTAAATTCCATCACACACTTACACGTGAAAAGTGAGCGTGAGGGCCCTCGGTGCGCCTGCTTGCTGTTGTTGCTCACACATAACCGTTCGAAAGGGGAGGGGGGCACGCTGCTTCCAAATAGTGCACATTTCATTCATAATGGTTGTTCATTTCATTCATAATGATGTAGGATGTTGATACTGGTTTTTTTTGATAGTGCAAAAATACTGATGAAAGATAGACAAGAAAGGTCACAGCCATCAGGTCCTCAGTTTAGAAAAAAGAAGAGGAGAAACGAGCAAAAGATGCAGGTAAGCAGATGTGTCTTTAGATAATGGCAGGTATTATGTATGACATGTATCCTGAAACAAGATAGCATTCATTAATAGAGACTGGGAAAACTTCTGTTTACCTTTGTTAGCCACTTGATATGATAGCAAACAGTAGACAGACAGTAGACACTGATGTGGCTTATGAATCTTTTGGACCATGTTCAGCACAGTATTAATTGATTGATTGATTGATCATAGTTTATTCATCCCGAGGGAAATTGGGTTAAGGCTGCCAGTCGTGCCAGCGTCTTCTTACCCTTCCGACCATACATACAGTGGGGCAAAAAAGTATTTAGTCAGCCACCGATTGTGCAAGTTCCCCCACCTAAAATGATGACAGAGGTCAGTAATTTGCACCAGAGGTACACTTCAACTGTGAGAGACAGAATGTGAAAAAAAAATCCATGAATTCACATGGTAGGATTTGTAAAGAATTTATTCGTAAATCAGGGTGGAAAATAAGTATTTGGTCAATAACAAAAATACAACTCAATACTTTGTAACATAACCTTTGTTGGCAATAACAGAGGTCAAACGTTTACTATAGGTCTTTACCAGGTTTGCACACACAGTAGCTGGTACTTTGGCCCATTCCTCCATGCAGATCTTCTCGAGAGCAGTGATGTTTTGGGGCTGTCGCCGAGCAACACGGACTTTCAACTCCCGCCACAGATTTTCTATGGGGTTGAGGTCTGGAGACTGGCTAGGCCACTCCAGGACTTTCAAATGCTTCTTACGGAGCCACTCCTTTGTTGCCCGGGCGGTGTGTTTTGGATCATTGTCATGTTGGAAGACCCAGCCTCGTTTCATCTTCAAAGTTCTCACTGATGGAAGGAGGTTTTGGCTCAAAATCTCACGATACATGGCCCCATTCATTCTGTCCTTAACACGGATCAGTCGTCCTGTCCCCTTGGCAGAAAAACAGCCCCATAGCATGATGTTTCCACCCCCATGCTTCACAGTAGGTATGGTGTTCTTGGGATGCAACTCAGTATTCTTCGTCCTCCAAACACGACGAGTTGAGTTTATACCAAAAAGTTCTACTTTGGCTTCATCTGACCACATGACATTCTCCCAATCCTCTGCTGTATCATCCATGTGCTCTCTGGCAAACTTCAGACGGGCCTGGACATGCACTGGCTTCAGCAGCAGAACACGTCTGGCACTGCGGGATTTGATTCCCTGCCGTTGTAGTGTGTTACTGATGGTGACCTTTGTTACTTTGGTCCCAGCTCTCTGCAGGTCATTCACCAGGTCCCCCCGTGTGGTTCTGGGATCTTTGCTCACCGTTCTCATGATCATTTTGACCCCACGGGATGAGATCTTGCGTGGAGCCCCAGATCGTGGGAGATTATCAGTGGTCTTGTATGTCTTCCATTTTCTGATGAATGCTCCCACAGTTGATTTTTTCACACCAAGCTGCTTGCCTATTGTAGATTCACTCTTCCCAGTCTGGTGCAGGTCTACAATACTTTTCCTGGTGTCCTTTGAAAGCTCTTTGGTCTTGGCCATGGCGGAGTTTGGAGTCTGACTGTTTGAGGCTGTGGACAGGTGTCTTTTATACAGATGATGAGTTCAAACAGGTGCCATTCATACAGGTAACGAGTGGGGGACAGAAAAGTGTCTTACAGAAGACGTTACAGGTCTGTGAGAGCCAGAGATTTTCCATGTTTGAGGTGACCAAATACTTATTTTCCACCCTGATTTACGAATAAATTCTTTACAAATCCTACCATGTGAATTCATGGATTTTTTTTTCACATTCTGTCTCTCACAGTTGAAGTGTACCTCTGGTGCAAATTACTGACCTCTGTCATCATTTTAAGTGGGGGAACTTGCACAATCGGTGGCTGACTAAATACTTTTTTTGCCCCACTGTACATTACACAAACATCACATGGGGAAGACAAGTCAGAGGGGTATAACATGGAAAAAGCACAACATGAGGAAAGATAAGGAGGAAAGATAAGGAGAAAAAAATAACTCCCCCCAGACTGTTATCAACATTACGCTCCGTGATGTTGTCATTCTTGTGCTCAAAGAGCCGATTCTGAGAACTCAAGACCGCAGTGAGCTTCTCCAAGATGTGATCCAGTTTGCGCTCAGAGGTCTTATTCTGAGTATTCACGGCAGCCGTAAGCTTCTCCAAGATCTTATCCGTGCTGCACTCAATGAGCCCATTTTGAGAACTCACACCTCGTCCCATCATTTCAATCCCAGTGGGCAGCCTTGTGGGGGTTTGAACAGCCGGTTCGGCTTCCTTAATTCTTCGATAAGCCAGGGCCAGGCCAGCTCCGATCAGCAAGAACCCTGTTATCATGGTTCCGAATAGGTAGATATCTTCAGTGCTCACCCGAGAACAGACTTCTCGTTGAGAAAAGGGTGTCAATTGCATTCAGAGACCAGTTTGTCAAATCCATAATTCTCTTTTAGGTTTTAGAGAACAGACTGTGAGAGAGTGTTCCAGGGAAAAGTAATACAAAAAACACGAGACTACACAAGGACACAAGAGGCTAAGCAGGGAAGCTAAGGGAGAGGAGGAGAGGAGAAAAGTGCGACCGCCTTCGTCAAGAGCAAGATCTTCTCAAGATTAATTAGCCATTAATTGGAAGAACTGTATTGTTGATTTGTCTGCTATTTCAATGTATGATGAATCATAATGGCTCTTTGTTAGCCATTTCCATAATCTCTCTCTCTCACTATATAAAATATGTATCTGGTTAAATTCAGTATGGCTCCGACAACAGTTTACACAATAAAATATGTTAATGTGGGGGGTGAGGAACCATTGCGGGGGGTGGGGGGTATGAATAAAGAAAAAAGAACACTTGGACACTGCTAGCATAATGGATGCTAAACAAAAGATGAAGCATCACCAAATATGTTTCCAACAAGATATAACAAGAATAGAAAGTATAATGAAGCATATCTTGCCTTTGGCTTCACCTGCACAACGGTGGTGCCAAGGTAGGTTTCCCCAGTAGAATTTGTTTCTCCTGTGTTGGGAGCACACGCTGGGCTGTTCAAATCACGGACAAACAGTATCCAACAGTCTTGATTTTTAGTTCACAAACGCTTCTTATAATAACTAACTACTCCTGAAATTTTGGACATGTTAGCTCTAGGGGTGGGTTTTGATAATTGATTTATCGATTAAAATCGATTCAGACTTGGATAACGTGATATCGATTCATTAAAATCCTGCATCGATTTTTTAATATAAATTTATTTTCCCCAGAACGCCAGAATCTCAGGTTAAACCTCACAAAATTTAAACAACCACCAAACAGCTAAAACAGTAAATGAGAGCAGGTACTGTACATGGATTCTGCACAAAGACGTAAACACAAAGCACAGACCCGCCGATGGATCAGAATCAGTGAGATGTCGCCTTTCTCATCCGATGGCACGGACACGGTCAGGGCTGAAAGCCGACAGTTCGCTGATTCTGATGTTTCGGCGGGTCCGCGCTTTGTGTTCACGCCCCTTTTGCGCTGATTCTAAAGCTGTTAGTTTGATCTCTCTCCAAACAATATTGACCGAACCAGCAGCAAAAGAAGATCCAAACTAAGCTTCACATAAACTGTCAGCCGGTGATCAGCTGATGACGGGGCCGGGTTTAAAAGAGAGACGTCACCCACCTGTTCGCCGCTCAGACATCGTTCTCTTCATGTCAGGAGCTCCGAAACCTTGCCGACGTCAGTCGCCGCCTGATTCACCAACTGTGAGTGTTTTTCCTCTCGACTCTTTTTCTCATCCCGGCTCCGCTCGCTCTCCGTCTGTAACACCAGTTCCGAAGCTCCGCTTCGTGCACTGATCGTTTCTAGAATAACTGCGTGTCTGTTCCAACCCACCGCTAGCCTTCGCCGCGTTTGGGTCTAGCCAGCACGCCACATGGGCACGCCGAATTACTGTGTGTAATCCGCCCAACCGTGACAGGATGTCTGAGCCGCATATAGACCCAGCGGAATTCGAACGGCTGAAAGCCGAAGTATTATATCTTCGCGGTGTGGTAGATCGGATGAGCACAAAGATGGAGTCTCTCACCAAAACTGTCCTCCAGCTTTCCTCTTCCGTCACCTCGCTGCAACGTCAGCTAGCGCCGGTGAGCGCTGAACCCCGGATGCCCTGTTTGTGGAGGAGTTAAAAAAGACTTTTGTTCCCCCGAGCAGTGAAGTGGAGTCACAGCTGCTTCATTTACGCCAAGGCACTTTGCCAGGGCATTTACGCCAGGGCACTTTGCCTCCCAATTCCGTACCCTGGCCGCTAAGCTACAATGGGGAGATGCTTCTCTGCGCTCCATCTTTCTGGAGGGACTCGTGTTTTTTGTATTACATCCGAGATGAGATGGCCGGCCGTGAGGCCCCAAAGTCTTTGGATGAGGCCGTGGACCTTGCCCTGAAGATCGACCAACGAGTGATGTCACGGCCACGCCACACCCCTTGGGCCTTCAAACTCTTCCAGCCTCAGAGGGCCATGTCTTCGCAGCCTCCTCCCCCCTCTGGAGGAGCTGCTGCTAGCCCAAGCAGTACATCCACCGAGGAGCCCATGCAGCTGGGTAGGCTCCCAAAAGAGGTGAAAGCGAGACGCTGGCGTGAGGGCCTCTGCGCCTACTGTGGATCAGCCCAACACCGTCGTCCCCAGTGCCCACTACGTCCGGGAAACGACGATGCCAGGTAGACTGCGGGGGAGTCTCACCTGGCCCTTCACACTCCTCTGAACCCTCGCGTTTTCTGTTACCACTACTATTTCACCTGAAACACCGACAGTTCTCATCTGAAGCCCTCCTGGACACCGGAGCCGCTGAGAACTTCATCGACCAAGAACTAGCATCCCGACTTCGCATTCCGTTAACCCCTGTTGATCGATTCCTCCCGGTGACCTCAGTAGATGGGCGACCCCTCCAACCCTAGCTGATCCAGTTCCAGACCCAGCCGGTTTGCATGTCTATCGGGGATCACCAGGAGGAGATCCGGTTTCTAGTAGTCTCGGCCACGTCCTCTCCTCTCATCCTTGGATACCCCTGGTTCCGTCAACATGACCCCTACGTCTCCTGGTCTTCAGGGCTTTATCCACCCTTCTACCTCTCCTGCTGCTGCTGGGTTCTTCTTTGTCAAGAGGAAGGATGGCGGGCTCCGCCCTTGCATAGATTATCGGGGCTTGAACAAAGTCACCATCAAGAACCGCCATCCTCTTCCTCTGCTATCCACCGCACTCGATTCCCTCTCCCAGGCCTGCATCTTCACCAAACTGGACCTGCGCAGCGCCTACAATTTGGTGCGCGTCAGGGAAGGGGACGAATGGAAGACGGCCTTCATCACCCCTAACGGGCACTGGGAGTACCTGGTGATGCCCTTCGACCTCTGCAACAGCCCTGCTGTCTTCCAACATCTGATCAACGATGTTGAAGGAAAAAAATGTCCATCCCGGTTTTCCCTCCAAGGCACGAGCGATAAGCAGAGTTCTGTCCTTTCCTTCTAAGATTCCTAATTATTTAAAGTAACACTCAGGTATGCCATTCAGCGTGTTAGTACGAGCTCGGGAGCAGCTTGGGAGAACAAGAAAACAGAGACTGCTTTAGGTTGCCTTCCCAATCGACTCAAAGGTTTATTTAGTACATAACAGCTTATATAGAGGAAAAAAAGGTTCGTGTGTCAGCTTTCCCAGTTCAAACCGGTACAGACCAAATAAGGAAACGTCTTCCTGCCTTGTGAGCAAAGAAGTATCCTGTGTGTAGTTTATCAGTTCAGCTACAATTTATGATCATCCCAGCAAAATACACTCCTAGACATAGAATACAGAGTTCTTTCATTAGTGAATTCTGAAACAAACCACCTGGCCTTTAACGAGCCTTTTTCTAAGAGATAAAGAAAAAGGGAGGATGGGAGTAAGGAAGTGGTCTCGTCTCTGTGGTGTTTTCGACCTTGGGGTACCAGCCTGTGAGTCTTACACATCAATTCTTGGGTCAGAGAGAAAGAGAAAAACAACTATTAAATGGGCCTTATTGAGTAACTCTTTTCTGTATAATATCACAATAAAACAATATCCTGTAAATGCTACCATGGTATCAAAATATCACAACAGATGTCTTGCGGGATATGCTAGGCCGGTGGGTGTTTGCTTATCTAGACGACATCTTGATCTACTCCCGCACCGAAGTGGACCATATTCGCCACGTGAGGGCCGTGCTGAGCAGGCTGCTCGAGTACCAGCTGTTCTGCAAACTGGAGAAGTGTGCTTTCCATCAGTGGTCCACCACCTTCCTAGGCTTCACCATCTCCTTCGAGGGCCTGACCACGGAGCCGCAAAAGGTCCAAGCCGTGACCCAGTGGCCTCAGCCCTCCAGCCTTAAGCAACTACAGAGCTTCCTGGGCTTTGCAGATTTCTATCGGCGCTTTATCCGTAATTTCAGCGCCGTTGTCGCCCCACTGACATCCCTCACCAAACCAGCTAACCTGCCTAAACCCTTCTGCCTCTCCCCTGGTGCAAAACAGGCATTCCGAGACCTCATCCACCGGTTCACTACGGCCCCCGTCCTGCTCCACCCTGATCCTGCCAGAGATTTCGTGGTGGAGGTCGATGCCTCCGATGTTGGCGCTGGTGCCGTCCTTTCTCAACACGGCCCGGATGGAAAACTGCACCCATGCTGCTATTTCTCAAGGAAGTTCTCTCCCACGCAGCAACGCTACGGTGTCGGCGACCGAGAACTCCTGGCCATTAAGTGGGCCTTAGAAGAGTGGTGGCATTGGCTCCTGGGAGCGAAAAACCACTTTCTGATCTGGACTGACCATCAGAACTTGATCCATATTCGTTCTGCCAAGCAGCTCAACCCAAGGCAGGCTCGTTGGGCCTTGTTCTTTGAGCCTTACAACTTCCACCTCGCCTACCGCCCTGGTTCCAAGAACGCTAAGGCAGACGCTCTCTCCAGGCAGTTCGCCCAGGACGGCCTCACGTCAGACCCGAGTCCTATCCTACCTTTTCATTGCTTCGCTGCCCCCCTTCAGTGGCCCCTGGAGGACTCCATCCGGGATGCCCTGACCGCCGAACCGCCTCCGCCTGACACCCCTGCTGGGAGGCTCTATGTACCATCCCGGTGCCATCAGGAGGCCTTGCTCTGGGCTCACTCCTCCCCGCTCTCTGGTCACCCGGGGCCGGACAGGACCCTCCAACTCCTCCGTCGTGCCTTCTGGTGGCCCTCCATGACTCGAGACGTCCGTGAGTTCGTTTCCGCCTGCGACACCTGTGCTCGGGCCAAGTCTACCTCTCAGCCTCCCGCTGGCGACCTTCGCCCTCTCCCTGTGCCGGGACGTCCCTGGTCCCATGTCGGCCTCGACTTCGTTACCGCCTCCCATCCGTGGATGGTCTTGACACCATCCTCACCTTTGTAGACCGGTTTTCAAAGGCGGTGCACCTGGTCGCCCTGGCCGGCCTCCCTTCCGCTGAACGGACGGCCGAGCTCTTCTTGGACCACGTCCTCCGGCTTCACGGGTTCCCCAAGGACATAGTCTTGGACAGGGGGCCCCAGTTCACTGCCAGGTTCTGGAAAGCCTCTTGCCAGCTGATCGGTGAGTCTCCCAGCCTCTCGTCCGGCTATCACCCTCAGACTAACGGGCAGGTTGAACGGACCAATCAACAGCTGGGGCGCTTCCTGAGGTGCTTTGTCTCTGCCCAACCGTCGCTTTGGCCTTGTTACCTGTTGTGGGCTGAGCTGTCTCATAACCTTCACGTCTCTTCTGCCACCGGTCTCTCGCCCTTTGAGGTCTGCCATGGTTTTCATCCTCCTATCTTCAGCCATCAGGAGGCGGAGGTCAACGTGCCTGCTGCTGAACGGATGGTCCGTCGCTGTCGTCAGGCCTGGATCAAGGCGCAGGCTGCCATTTCCCGAGCCAACGCTCTGTACACCAAGCAGCATCGTCGCCGCCACCGCCCGGGTCACCCTTTTCAGCCGAGGGATCGCGTCTGGCTCTCCACGAGGCACCTGCGGCTCCGCACGGAGTCCAAGAAGCTCGCTCCCCGGTTCGTTGGCCCGTACGAGCTCACTGCCCGGCTCAACCCCGTGACTTATCGTCTCCGGCTTCCACCCGCCTTGAAGGTCCATCCGGTTTTTCACGTCTCGCAGCTTAAACGGCGCATTACTTCTCCGCTGGCGCCCCCGGCCCCGCCCCCGCCCAGGTTCGTCGATGGGGGCCCTGTCTACACTGTCCGGCGGATCTTGGACTCTCGTCCCCGGGGTCGCGGGGTCCAGTATTTGGTGGACTGGGCTGGCTACGGTCCGGAGGAGCGCTCCTGGGTGCCGTCCCGCTTCGTCTTGGATCCCTCCCTCATCTCGGATTTTCGTCGCCGCTGTCCTGGACCGTCGGGTGCCGGTCTTCGGGGGGGGGGGGGGTCCTGTCAGCCGGTGATCAGCTGATGACGGGGCCGGGTTTAAAAGAGAGACGTCACCCACCTGTTCGCCGCTCAGACATTGTTCTCTTCATGTCAGGAGCTCCGAAACCTTGCCAACGTCAGTCGCCGCCTGATTCACCAACTGTGAGTGTTTTTCCTCTCGACTCTTTTTCTCATCCCGGCTCCGCTCGCTCTCCGTCTGTAACGCCAGTTCCGAAGCTCCGCTTCGTGCACTGATCGTTTCTAGAATAACTGCGTGTCTGTTCCAACCCACCGCTAGCCTTTGCCGCGTTTGGGTCTAGCCAGCACGCCACACGGGCACGCCGAATTACTGTGTGTAATCCGCCCGACCGTGACATAAACATCGTCATGAATTCCCTCTGACTTTTACTGTTTTTCTTCCACCACAATAAAATCACACTTCATGCACAGCTCTCTCTCTCTTTCTCTCTCTCTCTCTTCAAGAACAGTTTCCCGTCTAAAAATCAGTTTTCTGCATTATTCGCTTGCTTGTTACGCACAAGTCTACCGTTGTTTACAGCACTGTCGGCCGCTGTTTTTTTTTTCTTCCTTTTACTTACTAAAAGAAAACCTAATTTCTGCTGTTCAATCGGCTTCTGAACAAATTTAAACTTGACTAAAATTATGCAAAATGCAAAACGCTTAGGCGTGTCTCTAATAAAACCGCTGTAACTTCAGACGTAATGTTCACATGTTGATTAATGGTTTTCTTTCGTTTTTGATGTACTGCAGAATATTTTTATAAAATCCCAGGCCAGGAAAATCACCTTCATGTTTTTCTGCATTTTATCCTCAGCTGCTTTGACACAAAGGCATCTGCTGTGATGCTTACTCCTTTGATAAAGTCTTGCGAGTGTCAGCTTCCTTGTTGTAGATACAAAAATATGTAAATGTACTGATCTGAATTATAATATTTCTGCCTGTCTGAGGCACAATTTCCCGATTCAATTTCAATTGAATCGAATGGAATCGTGGATCGAATCGATTCGGGACCTTGTGAATCGGAATCGAATTGATTGTAGAAATCAGTGACGATACCCAGGCCTAGTTAGCTCTTTATACACCAAAGTTACAGTGGGATACAACTGCCAAAGTTTGGTCCTCTTGTCCAAATAACTGACAAACAGTATCCCACAGTTCTTTATGTTTTTAAAACCCATTTTGCACAGAGAGGCATTTTTTGAAAAATGTTTCTCTTGAATATTCTTACACAGTAAAAAAAACAAAAAAAAAACAACTGCATGTAAAATAATTACACCATAAAGTCTGTTTGTTTTCCTATAAGAAATGATATGGAACATGAATAAAACTATAAACCCAGCAGTCTACAATTTCTTTAAATGCAATGATGGCCCAATGTTCAAGGACATAGATCCTTACTGAAGCTGTTTTGACAAAAATAAATAAATAAATAAAATTTAAAAACTTGAGAGAAATCCTTTGTGTGTCAGTAGCTAAACACGTACTTAGTTTAACCCTCTGTGCTCTCTTACCAGCCCTGGATTACTGAATTACACTCCCTGCCTCTATGATTCATCTGCCATCTGCTTACTGCTGCTGAGGCTATCCAGCTCCTCTCCATAGCTGTAACCATTTGCAGCTGTCTTCATGTTCTTTCCATCAGCCACAAACAACAAAAAAGAAACATGGCTCTCAGTAGTAACATATGATGAACTGGTTTAATGTTGATACTCTTGGTATTATTAGTGCCTACGGACTCTGAGCCACCCAGGATAATAGTGATGCTATAATCTGCTTCCTCTGTAACTGTGGTTCTGCCAGACACCTCAGAGTCTATTATCCTAGAGTCTGAGGTCATAAACCATAAGTTAGAGGCTCAAAGCCAACTCTGGATGTCAGCTTTGTGGTTTTGTTTGTTGAACCTGTGCAAGCTGCTCAAGAGACTAAAAATGTGTTTCCTCTTGCTGAGCTAGTCTACCTTGAGTGTGTTTGTCCTGTGCCTGAGTCAGCTGATCCCAAGTATCTAGACTAGTGGTGCAACGGATCACGGTTGATCCGTAATCCGAAACGATCCCACTCCACAATAACGACAACTAGATTCTCCCGATCGTTTACTCTTGCTGTCCTGTGAACAACATCGGCGTGGTGTTTATTGTTTGCTGTTTTCGCGATCACGTCTTGCATGAGAATATCACCAGGTAAACTTGCGACATTTTTAAACATTTTGTTATTCAACAGCATCAAGACTGACTGAGTGTGTTTGAGAAACCTCACAAGTGTCACAGATGACACATTTGGCGTTTTTTTGCTGGTTTGTCAGTAGCAGCTCCTGAAACGCAAGTCTGCCACACATCTGTTCGACCAAATCCAGTTAATCTGTGACGCCAGTTAATCTGGAACACCCTAACTACAAATGGGTGGACCTCCAGGGCAACGGAAAGCTACATGACCGTGACCGCTCATTATGTCGCAGTGGAGTGGTAGATAGAAAGCCCTGTACTGCCCTATATTGCACCTTAATTTGTTTTTATATACCGTATTTTCCGGACTACAAAGCGCACCTGAATATTAGCCGCACAAGCTAAAATCAGGGGAAAATCCTGTTTCGTACCTACATTAGCCGCACCTGACTAAAAGCCGCAGGTGTTTTAATGTTTGCTTACCATGTAAGAGAATATGCACAAAGGGGATTGTCAGGAAAGAGATGGCTGTTTGGGAACACATCCCTTTTATTAATATTTTGAAAAACAAGTTACAGGTACATATTCGTATAACTTTTTATGTATATGTACAAGTACCGGTAATTACAAGTACGAAACATGTACTATGCTTTATAAACGAGTAACAATGTAGTGTATAACAATAACCTACAGCACACCAGAAAAATAGATTTGGTCTACCTTTTAGGCTCAGGTGCAGTGACACGGCTTTAACAAGAAGAAAAGTCAGTCACTCACCACCAACTTTCTCTTCTTCCTGCGCAATAAAACCACCAAAGTCCTCTTCTCCAGTGTCGGAAACGAACAGGCTCAGGATGGCTTCATCATCCACTCTCCGCTTCTTTCCTTCGTTGTCGCTTTCAAAACCAAAGAAATCCTCGTTGTCAGTGTCAGAGTTGAACACCCTCTGAAGGGCCGTGGCGGTGTCCTCCTCTCCATCACGCAGCAGTCCTGCCCTTCGAAATCCGTTGATGATCTTGGATGTTTTCACACTTATCCGCGCTGTCAGAATACACTGGCAGACTTGGGCAAAACTTGCTCTTCGCATGCGACCAGTTTTGGTGAGTGATTTATTGCCGCTCGTCATCCACGCCTCCCACTGAACGCGTAGTGCTACTTTGAATGCACGATTCACTCTGATGTCGAGTGGCTGCAGGTGCTTCGTTGTGCCAACAGGAATCACAGCTGGAATCGAGTTTGTGCTCTTAATGGCTGCTTTCACAGAATCTGTGATATGGGCCCTTATGCTGTCCACAACAAGCAACGCTTTTTTTTGGCAAAAGAATCCTCCAGGTTGCTTCCCATACACTCTTGCAGCCATTCCTTCATTACGCTTTCCACCATCCACCCTTTCTTGTTGACTTTAACAGAGATGTCACTCGGGATCTCTTCACTTGGCATAGTAATCCGCTTAAAAATCACCATTGGCGGAAGTTTAAACCCTGATGCTGTGCAGCCCAGCACACAAGTGAAATTCGTTCTCTCATGGCCAGTGGTTCTCACCGTGATGGTTGATTCACCTTGCTTGTTAACAGTCCTTGTGAATGAAAGCTTCCTTTGCTCCTGTAATACTCCTCTTGCTCTTGCTAATCAAGTTTGTTTTTCGCGCTCCGGACGGACATGTGACCAGCATTGTACTCTTGTGTGTCTGATCACATGCCCTTCCGTCAGGCAACGTAGTGCCGTACAACAGCGGAACAACCAAAACAAATCCTCTTACGATATCACAAAAATCATAGACGATCCTTAGAAAAGCCGCACCTGACTAAAAGCCGCAGGGTTCAAAGCTTGTGCAAAAAGTAGCGGCTTATAGCACGAAACATACGGAGTCTTGAGTTGAATGTTTTTAATAGGCAAAAAATACTTAAATAAGTAAATGACGAGTTAAAATTTTGTCTTTTTTTTTCTGCTGATCCGAAAATTGATCTGATCCATAACGAAAAAAACGTGATCCGATCCGAACCGTGAGACTTTTGCACCACTAATCTAGACTATATAGTATCCTGCCCCCTCTGCTTTTCCCCCAGATCAACCTCCAGAGACCTCTCCTCTTCTTAATAGGCTGAACTGCTGAACTGTTCCTGAATCCTGCGCTACCTATAAGCTACTACGTTATTATTGTGGTAACGAGCACGGTAACTAGTTATGCCAAAATCAGGAACGCGTTAGTCGTTACTGGGATTTAGATAGGGTCGTTACTCGTTACTTCGTGTGGTGGCTATCGCGGAGCTTCCACAGATTCAGTAACATTAGCAAGTGGTGGAGGCCAGCAGGTGAATGAGAGAAAGCAACACGTTCTCGGGCTGGAGAAAGGGGACGCAGAAGGAAAATAGACCCGAGGCGGCCGCCGGTCCAAGTGTGAACTGAACTTCAGGTAAGAAGTTATGACCTGCAGTCTATCTGGGTCAGATATAAACCAAGTTTAGGTGGAGTTTATTTTCGTTATTCTGACTTTATCCGTACTGCTAGCTAGCATGACAGAGTTTCTATACAGCTGGGTGGGTGCTATGAAGTTAATGATGTTGAACTTTATTTTGTTCATAAGTTATTAGAGTTGCCAACCGTCCCGTCTGGTATTCAGAGAAAATATTACGCGTTTCTTATTGAGGTGAAAAGGAACAGTTTGTCCCGTAATTCAGCTACAATGAAAAAGACACAAAGCTGGAGTTATTCTGTGTCTTTGCTGCACAGCTGCCTCTTCTCCTCTCATTCTCCCCCCTCCCTCTCCCGTTTCTACTTCAATCATGAAAACTGATCAGTGATCAGCTGATTGGCTTTTCTCTCTTGTTTGTTTATCGCCCACTTTGCGCCGAAAGAGGAAACCAGCGGATGTCGCGCTAAACAACAGCAGCACGTTTAAGCTTGATCAGCTGTTGTTAGAATTTATTTAATATTAATTTCTAGTATCAGCTGATGTTTGCTGGAGCCACAGCTGCAAAAAAGCTGCTGGTCATGATATCGGTTTGGATATCTGGTGAGAGGGAAACATGAAGATGAAACCAGGAGATGTCCTTACTGAATCATCAGAGCTGAACAGGTGATGGAGAAACAGGTTTACCTTTTAAGTGACATGAATGAGTTGAAGGGAAGTTATGAACTGTTTCTGAGAGACAAATAACACCAGGATCCTTTTTTAGGTAGCTGACAGCTGGTAACTGTGCAGGTGCGGATCTAGCAAAGTTTTGCCAGGGGACCAGGTAGGGCATTAACAGGGAGAGGTGGGCACAAAGAAATACTTTTCTATCTTATTCTCATTTAAAATGTCTAGCTTTTAAAAAATAATTATCTGAATCTTACAACAAACGATTGATAGATTGATGCATATATACCATCAAAACAGTGTACATCACTGTCACAACAGCGTTTGTTTTCATTCAAAGGCTTTATGATTTTTCCTATAATGGTGGGCCAGTTTCTAGTCAAAATGTCCGGGCCAATTTTCTGTCCCAGTCCAGCCCTGTATGCAGCTCATCTGCAGTCTGGTGTTGCCTACATCTTCCTATTCAGAAGGCAGAATTTCCGAGTTCTGAGTACAATCGAAAGCACCACGACTGCAGTTTTTGTGTTGGATGTAAAAGGCGCACATGACGCTGTGACGTAGGCTAGAATCATGGCAGCAGTCAATGACGGTCCAGGCGTGGGATTTCTCTCGTGGAAATATGCACATTATCTTTTCCTTTCTATTGGTAGGTGGCACAGTGCACTTGTGGCAAGTAAACAAGCTAGAAGACTGGCAAAGTTATGGAAGCAACACATTAACAAGAGAATTCTGAGTAAAACCAAAGTTACTTTCCCTAGTAACTAGTTACTTTGAAAGTAACGAGTAACTTGAAGTAACTCAGTTACTTCAAGTTACTCGTTACTTTCAGTTACTTTTGAGAGAACTAACTAGTAATGTAACTAAGTTACTATTTTAAAGTAACTTACCCAACACTGGTCATCACACAGTCGTTATCAGGGAGTTGTTTTGGTGGGCTCCAGCCTTGGGCCTTAGCAGCTGGCGCCGTGGTGTCCAAATGTAGAATATTGTTGATTTCTCCTTTATGCGAGCAGCGAATTTAGCACTCTGACACTGGTCTCTCGATCTCCCGTTGGAGAGCCGCGAGCCTCCCCATGATGTTATCAAACTTCTGTTCCGTGGTGTTGTCGTTCTTTTGATTCTGAGACCTCACAGTAGCAGTGAGCCGTTCCGCGATGTGATCCAACTTTCGCTCAAGGGTGTCATTTTGAGCAGGCCCCTCTCTGATGTATCCCATCATACGCTCAATGGTGTTGGTTTGAGTCTTCACGGCAGCTGTAAGCGTCTCCAAGGTGGTGCCCATGCTGCGTTCAGTGTGAGAGATCGCGCCTCGTCCCATCGCTTCAATTCCAGCGGTCAGCTTTGGGGGGGTTTGAACAGCCGGTTCCGCTCTCTTATTTCTCCGATAAGTCAGGGCCAAGCCAGCGCCGATCAGCAAGAACCCTGTTATCATGGTTCCGAATAGGTAGATATCTTCAGCGTCCTCGATAGACAGTCCCGCCAGGCACAACATCCTCCAGTTCTGCCACCCATCCATCGTGTATCCGGCAGGGAAAGTCCCTCCAGGGCACTCGGGTTCTCCCGAGCCCAGACTTCTCGTTGAGAAGAGGGTGTCAATAGCATTCAGAGACCAGTTGATCAAATCCATAATTCTCTTTTAGATTTTAGAGAACGACAGTGAGAGACTGTTCTAGGGAAAAGTAATGCACACGAGACAAGGCAAGGACATAAGAGGCTAAGCAGGGAAGATAAGGGTGAGGAGGAGAGGAGAAAAGTGCGACCGCCTTCGCTGAGAGCCAAAGAGATCTAAAGAGATCTATAGTTCAAAAGGTACTGTACGGGTATCAATATTTTCTTATTTTATAGTTTTCACGGTGCTCAAGGTCCAGAGAATGAGCCGTGTGTGGTGAGGAAATAAATGGCTGCACCCGTTAGAGACTCTTCTGTCGTTCTTGATGCCAAGGGCTGCTACATCCCCTTTTCTTAAAAACATCTGAGAACCAGTTGCTGGATCATGGGAGAAGGATCTATTCTATCCTTGTCCGATAGCTGTCCATCAAAGTCCCAGAACATGACTCTTGTATTTTTCATCATGCTCCAAATAATTTAAATTCGTGAACGGTCTGTACTTTAGTCAAGTCACTTCAGCACTTGGACAGTTCAACTACCAAGCTATGCTGCTGTAATGGATGCAGTATGTGGTTTAGTAATGTCTCAATGAAATATACAAGTCCTGTCCTGAAAAACATGCCATTTGGAAGAAAGCATATGTTGCTCTAAAACCTTTACATACCTGTCAGCACCAATGGTGTGTTTCCACATGTGCAAGCTGCCAATTCCATGGACACTAAAGCTGGAGAACAAGGACCAGTGTAAGATGGAGAAGAGAGTTCACTGGACAGAAAATAATTAAAGTCACACTGCTGTGTTACATCAGTGTCCATTGAGAACACATAAGAAAGGGGGAGGGGAGAAATGATTCAAGGTTCAAGGTTCAAGGTTCTTTATTTGTCACATGCATAGTTATACAAGTATAACACACAGTGAAATGTAGCCTGACACGCTCCTCGACATGTGCAAAAAAATTTGGGGGGGGTGTAGAGGAAGAACATATATATATATATATATATATATATATATATATATATATATATATATATATATATATATATACACACACACACACACACACACACTGGGTGAATGTGCAGTAGTAGCAGCAAGCAGGTGAATTCTGTACATTAATATGAATAGGTGAATTCTGTACATTAATATGAATAGACATCTGACTATTTTACAGGATAGACAATATAAACATATTTAAAATTAAAGGAATTTGAAATGTACATTGTGCCTTGGTTTAGAGTGTCTGGAAGAGAGTCCTGTCTCAGTCAATTATAGATGATGTGAGAGGGCGGGTGTGTGTGTTTAGGGCACGGATGGCTTGGGGATAGAAGCTCCTCTTGAGTCTCTCTGTCCTTGCCCGGAAGATGCGGAACCTTCTACCAGATTGCAGAAGTTGGAACAGTTTGTTGCCAGGATGGGACGGGTCCTTCAATATCTGCGCTGCTCTAGTCCGGCATCTCCTGGTGTAGGTGTCCTGAAGCGGGGGGAGAGCAATCCTGCAGCAGCGTTCTGCTGTACGGATCACTCTCTGGAGAGCTTTTTGGTCCTTCACACAGCTGTTCCCGAACCACGATGTCATGTTCTGTGTGAGGATGCTCTCCACAGCGCCTGTATAGAAAATCCTGAGGATCTTTGGAGAGACCCTGAACTTCCTCAGTTGTCGTAGGTGATACAGGCGCTGCCTAGCCTTTTTGGTCTGGACCTGAATGTGGGCAGCCCATGTCAGGTCTGAGGAGATGTGGACACCAAGATACTTGAAGGACTGCACCCTCTCCACTGGAGCTCCATTGATGATAATGGGCTTGTAGTCTCTGTGCTGACCCCTTCTGAAGTCCACCACCAGCTCCTTGGTCTTGCAGACGTTCAGCTGGAGGTGGTTGTCCTGGCACCACGATGCCAGATTCTTCACTTCATCCATGTAGGCCGCCTCATCGTTGTTGGAGATGGCACCCAACAACAAATGAAGGTCCGGAAACAGCTAATTTCATCAGATTTGAAAGCTTAAACAGACTGTGTCTGCTGATACTCTTGTCCTCATCTAGATGATGGAGAACAAGGACAGTATATGCTTTCCAGAAGTCTTCAACTCTTCCTGCAGGAGACCAGCATTTCACTGGTCTGAAGCTGTGCCCCTGAATACCCTGCTGTGCTCCATCTCTGTAATCACCATAGCGCTGAACCTCCTTGTCATCATCTCAGTCTCCTACTTCAGGCAGATTCCATTTTCTATTAGATTTAATTTGGGAAGTTTTCGAAATATGATCGTGCAAAACCTGATGTACAGAAAACCACCACTACACCTTTCTCCAAAACAGGTTATTTTAATTGTTTTACAAAGTTAAATTTAACATAATGTTATGGCAAGTTCTGTGGCACTAACATAAAGTTTCTATTTTTAAGGGAAGATTTTTTTGGTAATGGTGCTTTTTTGACTTATTCCAGGCAGCTCCACACACCCACTAACATCCTCCTCCTCTCTTTGGCTGTGTCAGACTTTCTTGTGGGGCTCCTGTTGCTGCCTGGAGAAATCGTCCTAGGAATAGCCTGCTGGGCTTTCGGTAACCTTTTGTGTTCTCTCTTTAATTATGTGTCTTTCATCATTACCTCGGCTTCAGTGGGAAACATGGTTCTCATATCAGTTGACCGCTATGTGGCGATCTGTTATCCTCTGCATTACTCTACCAGAATTACTGTGACAAGAGTTAAACGTTCTGTTTGTTTGTGTTGGCTCTCTTGTGTTTTGTATAGTAGTCCTTTTAAAAGATGAGCTGATTCAACCAGGAAGGCATAATTCCTGCTATGGAGAATGTGTTTTTGTCATCAACTTTACAGGAACTGTTGATCTTTTGTTAACCTTTATTGTTCCTATTTCTGTTATCGTAGTTCTGTATATCAGAGTATTTGCAGTGGCTGTGTCTCAGGCCCGTGCCATGGGCTCTCATGTTACAGCTGTCACACTGCAGCTTTCAGTGAATCTGACAAAAAAGAAATCTGAGTTGAAAGCAGGAAGGACTCTTGGTGTTCTAATAGTTGTGTTTCTAATGTGTTTCTGTCCATACTATTGCGTCTCTCTTGCAGGGGAAGACTCACTCAGTGAGTCATCCACATCAATTGTCCGTTATCTCTTCTATTTTAACTCCTGTTTGAACCCTCTGATCTATGCACTATTTTACCCCTGGTTTAGAAAAGCTATTAAACACATTGTCATGCTTCAGATATTTCACAGTGGCTCCCATGAGGCCAACATACTATAGAGAGGACCTAAATGAGTGAATAAGTGAAATCTGCTGAACATATATTTTTATCCTTAAACCGTATAATGTTATGCAAGATGCCTGGAATCATTTTGTTGTTTTAGCTCCAAAACTGTCATAAAATCAGCGGTATGTTCTTTGGTCCCTTTTCAACATCTGGTATGTAGTTGTTTGGCATTACTGTACACTATCAGTGTGTTATCAACGATTAAAAACAGAAGAACACATTTTCCTGAATAAGGCACTCAGAATGTACATAAATATGTAAAAAAAATATATATATATCATTTTCAATTTGAACTCTAAGCTGTAAAATATAGAATAATATCAAGTATGTGACCTTTGGCCATGTGGTTTGTTATTGGAAATCTTTGTCTAAATAAGTCACTGTGTTTTTGGCCCCTTGAATAGCTCCGAATGAAGCTCCTCTCAAGCTACAGGCAAAAGCCTACATTGCACTGCTGGCACTTTTTGCTTGCTTTTATACAATATATTTTCCTGAGTCCATGTTACATCCCGGTCTAGGGGTACACAAGTGCAACATAAAGGCTAAAGAGGGTCCCCAAAACCAGACCCAAATAGCCAATATACTATTAAAGGTGAGGTTTATTGCCACCAATAACACCAAAACTGAAAGCATTAACTCCAGGGTTACCAAGGGTCAAAATAATAAACAAAAGAAGCTATTTCAAAAAGTGCTACCTAAACCCTGCATGACACAAAACTAAACAAAAGACAAGCACTAATGTTAGCGCCCTAATTTAACAAGCAAAAGAAAACAACAAATGGGTAGTTCACCCCCTTCTGCTTCCGTGCTCATTTACAAGTGGACCAGACTATTTACAACACTATATACAAAACCTAATTTCTCTCAGAAGACTAATACTCCACTGCACTTTGCTGAATTACCCAACTGAATTCAACCTTTCTACTACTGTTATTATTCCCTATATAAAAGTATTTGTGGTTTTGTTATGTTATTTGTAGCTTTGTGGTTAGTGGCTTTGGTTCATTGTAAACCAAAGATGGTAATGAAGGAGCTGGGCAACAAACGTTCTGTGACGTTCAGTCCTGTGACTTTATAGTGGATGGTGTTAATTTACAGGATAATATTATTAATTGTGTCTATAGACTTTCATTTTCCTGTTAAGGAAGGAGAAACGTTTACAATCAATTAGACAGAAAAAAAAGACAGCCTACCATAATAAGTTTATCTGAACAGCAACAAAAATGTGGACCCATATGACCAAAGGTACAGTACTTCCTCAGAAAACCTAAAATATTGTTGTCTGTTTTTTACAAATAGAAAACTAAAGTATTTGTCTTGTGATTATGTTAATATATAGTTTTGTAATGCTTTAAGCAACTTAAACGCTCTAAGAGGCATTCCTAAACCAGCTGAGAGATGTAACCTCAAGCATTTCCAGTGCCTGCTCCAGGGTCTCCTCCAAGTGTGTCAAGCCCAAGCAATCTAAACTGGCTCCTTTCAATGTGAAAGACTGCACTGTAAAAACTATGCAAACTTGTTGCCTCAAAAAAAAATTGAGTAAAGTTGATTTAAGACGACTAAGTTTTTGCAACTTATTCACTTTGAGTACAGAGTATAAAATCTATTTAGCTTCCAGAACTCAAAAAAGCTATGCATAACTAAGTAAGGCTTACTTAAGATGACTGTTAGGATAACTTATTCATTGCAAGTCTGCAGTATTAAGAATAACTTGATATTTCTGACTGTGCAATACTAATTGTTTACCCTACTGACAAACATTTCAAGTTCAACTAAATTAAAAACCAATTTGTGGTAACCTGAATATGAGTAAAAAATAATTAACAACACTTTTTGTAATGATGTTAAAATCGGCCAAACTTTTTTTTTTTCAAATGCAAAAAAGTATAATAGCCAACGTACTGGAGACTGTTCTGCTGAACAACAAACAATTATATTGCCATCATTGTTATAATCTCACAATGAAACAAAGTCTCAGATTTAATTATTATGAAACTAAGTTTAGGCTTTCCACAGCTTTTTTTTGTACTTACATTACTTATATAATGAAAATAAAATTTTTATTTATTGTTCAGTCACAAGTGCAGTCTCTACTTTACATAACACATTTTTTTTTCATTCAAAAACATGAGCTGGAATGTTATAATATTTTAAGGATGGCTTGTTTCCAGTCCAGGCATTATTGCCTGAGTGACTATCATGGATCGAGGTGATCCAAATGTAAGTGCAGGAGAAAGTCTTTAACTTCCCTTAAGTACAGTGGCAGTGGATGTGGATTGGAGATGCAATGAGCTTGAACCTGCAGGTGACCATCTTCACTGACCACACCATCTGTGACGGAGGACTCATCTCTCCTGGTGTCCTGCAAGCAAACAATCATATTTTTTGGAACACCAACTTATTTGCTTTCTTAAAACATTTTTTCTGCACTGCGTATAGATCAGACTCCAATTTAGACAATCTCAGGCCCCCTCCCCACCGGAGAGGGGAGGATGTCAATCTGGATAGCCCTGTCCACCACCCGACACACAATATGTCATGTATATTTTTTTTTTAAAAAAAAGGGCTATGCAAACATGGCCAATAACTTTCATTCTAATGATGTGCAAATTTATTTGGGCACAAATTTCACTGTTCAAAAACTTCACTATATACAGTGCAGACAATGTAGACCCTCTAAACCAGCGGTCCCCAAACTTTTTTGCGCCATGGACCGGTTTATGCCCGACAATATTTTCACAGACCGGCCTTTAAGGTGTCACGGATAAATACAACAAAATAAAACTAGTACCGGTACCGAAAAAAAGGCCTCCTGAGGCCACATTTGTAGGCCAATTATGTCACAGCGACTGACGAAGGCTGTCCAAATTCGAAGACTCCAGCCGAAGACTCAATTCTCAAGTACGCAAGTCTGTACTTGCGTTCTATGTGCTGATTCTCATTCCCACTTGGCTGCGAACTATTCCTGTACGAACTGGAGGCCATTACCTGATGAAGCCAAAAGAACCAAGTCATCTCAAAAAGCAGAGATGACATTCTGAGACTGCCCAAGTGGAAGCCTTCCGCCACTTGGCTACACCTAGAAATTCTGTCCATGAAAATTATGAACAGAATCAGTGACAAAGATGACAAAGGGCAGCCCTGGTGAAGTCCATCACCCACCGGCAACAAGTCCAATGTATTGACAGCTATGTGGACCAAGATTTTGCAACGAATTGAATTGCCCGTAACAATGACCAGACACACACCATACTCCTGGAGCACCTCCCTACCGGACACTCCGAGGGACACGGCCAAATGCCTTTTCCAAATCCACAAAACACATATAGACTGGTGGGGCAAACTCCATGCATCCTCCAGTATCCT
The DNA here is from genome assembly GCF_057381845.1 of Rhamphochromis longiceps. Taxonomy (NCBI): domain Eukaryota; kingdom Metazoa; phylum Chordata; class Actinopteri; order Cichliformes; family Cichlidae; genus Rhamphochromis; species Rhamphochromis longiceps. The sequence continues at coordinate 11,424,693 of NC_140572.1, forward strand.
CAAGAGAATAAAGAGATGGCCCAATGTTCCACAACCAGGAAAAGGGTGGGGTGCTCACTCTGGGTTAGGAACGAGTTCCTGCTCCAAGTGGAGCGCATTGTTCCTCCTGTATCTTTCTAAGGGAGGCTGAGGAGTGTGATCCCCCTATATCAGAATCAAAATCAGCATACTTTTTTAATCCCTAAGGAAATTATGTAGGTTTAGTTGCTCCAGAACAGTAACAGAAACAGACTAGGCTATTTAACAATACAATATGTCGCAGATTCACAAATTTAAGAAATAGCACAATACATACAAATCACTCAATAATATATATGAAGGATTGACAGAGGGGTTTGTAAATAAATATCAAGAATACTGACAGCAACACTACTGAGTAGAAAAGAGTGTGTGCAAAAAGGATGAAACTATTGTAGTGTTTACAGTGTACAAGATGGAGGAGTTGTTCAGGGAGATGGCCAATAGCAGAATAATTTCCTGTGTTGTTCAGTGGTGCTTTTTGATAATCTCAGTCTCTCACTGAGCATGCTCCTGTGGCTAGCAAGCATGTCATGGAGTGGGTGGGAGATATTATCCAACATTGTCTTTAAATTGGACAACATCCACCTCTCTGACATCACCTTAAGGGAATCCAGCTCCATCCCCATAACATTACTGGCCTTGTGGATCAATTTATTGAGTCTGTTGGCATCTGCGAATCTTAACCTGCTCCCCCAGCATGCAACCACATAGAGCATAGCACTGGCCACAACAGACTCACAGACAAATCCTGAGCATTGTCTGACAGATGTTGAAGGACTTCAGCCGCCTCAGAAAATAGAGATGACTCTAGCCTTTCCTGTAAAGTGCAGTGTTGTTTTTAACCCAGTCCAGTTTATTATCTAAGTATACTCCAAGGTATTTATAGTCCTCCACAATGTCCACATTGATCCCCTGGATTGAAACAGGGGTTAAGTCCACCATCAATTCCTTGGTCTTTGCCACGTTGAGCTGCAGATGTTTCTGCATGTAACAAAGGAATCAACCTGGTCAGCCCAGTACTCTGACTAATCACCCCTGCTGATGCATCCAACCACCAGAGAGTCATCAGAAAACTTCTGAAGATAGCAGGTCTGTGCAGTGGCTGTAGTCTGTGGTGTAGAGGGTGAAGAGGAAGGGGGAGAGGACATTCCCTTGTGGTGGCCCTGGTGGTCACCACCTCAAAGCCCCCAAAGCACTCCATTGAGCTCCCTCCCTATGATTACCTTGTCAGACACACAATGTGGAAAACGCACATATTGTGGTCTTCGCGGTTAGCATTTATGTTAGGTTATCACCCAGGAGGGTTGGCCTGATGGTGTTGAATGCACTGGAAAAGTAAAAAAACATGACCCTCACAGTGCTCACTGGCTGGTCCAGATGGGTGTAGACATGATGGAGCAGGTAGATGATGGTGTCCTCAGGGCGGGGCTGGTAAGCAAACTGAAGGGGATCCTGATGTGGTCTGACTATGGGTTGGAGCTGGTCCAGGATAAGTCCTTCCAGAATCTTCATGAATGTGGGAGGTCAGTGCCACAGGCCTGTAATGCTGGGGGCCACTGCGTCTTTGGTACAGGGATGAGGCATGATGTCTTCCACAGCACTTGGACCCCCTGTAGACTCAGACTCAACATGAACAGTTTATGAAAGACTCCACAAAGCTGGGAGGTGCAGGCCTTAAGGACACGGGGACTCACCCTATTTGGTCCAGCAGACTTGCCTGAGTGGAGTCTCCTCATTTGCTTCTGAACCCGGTCATGAGTGACAGTAATATGTGGGGGAGAGGTGTCAGGACTTTCACCGGAGGCAACTATGTGGAGAGAGAGAGAGAGACAGTGCACAGTTCAATGTCCGGGCAGCAAATCCTTTCTTTGATTGTTACGTGGGCAGGGTTACATCAACGGTTGTCAACAAGAACAGGAAGCCCCCGTCCTTTCACTTTGGCTATTAGTTTGCGGCGCTGTCCCTGTCTGCCCGAACAGCGTGGAAGCCTTCCCTTCCACGAATGTGTTGTGGTCGGGAATATCCTGGTGCATCCATGATTCAGTGAAACACATCGAGCTACACTCCCGGTATTTCCTCTGACTCCGTGGAGAAGTCAGAAATACTCCTGTCTCACCGTCTCCTTCCTTGTCCTCTTCTGTCCTCCACCTCTGCATCCTCGGTGTGTTTTCCTCCAGATTTCAGCTGGTACATCTGTGGTTCTGACCGTTGAGCAGGCGACATCAGTGCGATCAGCTTATCTCTCGAGTAAGCAGCCTGTGTGTATGTAGTAGTTGTGTTGTGGTCCCATTGCTCAATAAAGGTAACAGTTCTGCGGTCACAAGCAGAACAAAAGTTCTCTTGATCCACATGACTGAACGAAAGATATTCAAACAGACCAAAGTCCAAGTAAAGAAAAAGAATAAGTAAGAAAAAAGCTAAACTAAAGAGAAAAAAGCAGGAGCAATTGTAACAGGCCTCACGCTGGTTGCGCACAAAATCTATATCTTGATGCATGCTCAATCATCCAGATGAGTAAATCCCAAAAGGTTCTTTCTGTACATCTGGACGTAGCGTTTTCTTTGGGAGAAACATTTCATCACTCATCCAACTTCAGTCTGAGCTGACTGCAGGTTTCCCCAACCTTCCCAAAGTTTCTCCCACTGAAAGCTGTACTTCCAAATGAGCAGAATCAGCATTTTTGGGTTGGCTATAGTTGGAACACACCCTTTGATCCCCTTTCTTAAAAATGGGTACCAACACCCTAGTCTGGCAATCAATAGGTGCCACCCCTTATCTCCACAAAACATTGTAGACGCGCGTAAACCAAGACAGTTCTACAATATCCAGACCCTTCAGGAACTCAGGACGAACCTCATCCACCCCAGGGGCCCTGCCACCAAGGAGTTGTTGTTTAACTGCTTCACCCTGGAGATAGACGAGTCATTGCCCTTGTCCCTAGACTGCTTCCTCCAAAGAAGACTGTGAAATGCACTACACACACACACAGGTCTTTATCACCAGATTCCACATTTATTTATAGTTTTCCCTGGGTTATGACTGAACACAGTCTGACAGCTGTCGGTCCCAGCTGATTTCCCTCCCCCTCCGCTCCGTCTCACTATAAAAAGGGAAGGAAACCACCATCAGTCCAAATCGCCATCAGCTGTTCTCACCGGCATCTCCAGCACCGCCCCGTTGAGCTCACTGCACCACTCCTCCCCTGCAGCCGCGCCCGGGACCACACCTCCGCCACAAAGACATGCCAGTGGTATTCTTTTCACCACCTGACAATGAGTCAGGAGCGTGCCACACGCACTATACACACATTTACATTTCATGTTCATACTTGAGGTAACTTGTTTGATGCATATTCAGAAAATTGATGTTTGAGAATATTTTACATTTTATCATTATTTCAGTTTATTTTGAAAAATCTCAAGGATGTTGAGCTTTATTGTGAAAGGTTTATGTGGAAAATAAACAAGTGGCTGGCGGAGCCAACACTATGGTTTCACCGTCGTTGTTGCTAACAAACCGAGGCATAAAACTAGTTGTTTGTCTGTCCCAAATGTGATTATTATAAATGTACAATAAAGTGAAAACTCAGCAAGAATAATATAGCCACTACAGTTGGTTGTTTGTTTGGTTTTTTTATTCTTGTAATCACAACTGATTTCGGGGCAAGATATGTTTGGAAAAAGCAAAAACAAAGGACTGTAGAGAATTTAAACATATTTTTGGATATTCTGGTGGTCGTCATAGAATTAATCTTTTTACCTTCAAAAAAGACACAACACATTCTATTAAATTGTTTATTCTCAATTGATAATTTGTGTTTAACTAGCTCAGATTGCCCCAGGCTAAACCTCTTGATCCATCCAACATTGCAATAAACAAAATAAAAAAAAAATGCTCTGGGTGAAATAAATTTTTATCTTTTACATTTTCTCTAGATACTGCAATAATATTGTGAACATAAAATTATTTTAGCCAACGCAATGAAACAAAAGCTCAGATAATGTAACAGCTGTATTTTCAAACAGAGTATTATTTGGCCACATCAACACAGTCTTGACTTATGAGATTCTGGATCGCTTTTGAATTTTATTAGCTCTCAAACTCTGAAAGTGCTGCCGCTGATCTCAATAAACAGACTTTACTCACTTCCTGTACAGAGATTTAGAGATGGGTAAAAGCGGAGTATAGATATGTCTGTGAAGGTTCTCAGTCATCCAGGTCTTTGTAGTCTAAGGAGCTTGGAAAGACAAGCGTCTGAACTTCTTTGAGTTGCTTGACGATGTTTCAGGTGAAACATCTTCCAGCAACTCAAAGGAGTATAGATTCTACAGGTGATATGCCATAAAAGGCAGAAATAGTCCACCATCAAAGCAGCCTGTTTTCCAAGTTTGATATGTATGTGGGGTTTTTTTTTTACTGAGAACATTTTTGCTTTTGAAATTCAACATTATTACATTGTAAGTCAAATGGCAAACAAGTGCCAACTTGAAGTAGAATTTAACTCTGGCACAAATTTCACCCTGGTCTTGGCAAACAAAAATTTGTAATGTAAGTGGAAGTGCTCCTCAGCAGCCATTAGAGACACACAAATGTAAGAAGTCACTTAGTCTGAAAATATTGGCATCAGACAGGACATTCTTTTTTAGAAGAAAAAGAAGTTGTAAATGGTGAAGAAGGCTGAGTATACCAGTTAGAAAGATCAGAGAGAGAGACACAGCTAAGGGTACTGCAGAAAAGAAATTGAAATCCACAGTGAGGGATGGAGCACATAGATATCCAACTGACATTGAGAAAAAGACGAGGGGCGGAGTGAGAAGGGGTGAGTTATATAACTAATTCAGTTTGTAATGCTACATAGAGCTACAGGTCTCTCTGAAAATGGATACACAGGATGTGGCAGAGCTCTGTTTTCCACAACTCTTCAACACCTCCTGCAAGAAACCTCCTCTGTCAGAATTTGTGTTTCTTCATGTTGTGTTGTCCTCCATCTCGCTGCTAACTGTGACTCTCAACCTGCTCATCATCATCTCAGTCTCCCACTACAGGCAGAGTTGTTGTTATTTTTTTAATAGCTGTGTGTAGCTTATACATTCTGTGAGCTAATTGACTTAAGATGTTTTTGTGACCTCAGTGGTGTATACAATTAAACTATCTGATATAGAAGTGGTCGATAAGAAATGATCAAAACTGTTTTTCTCTTACCAAGAGCTAATGTTTTATTGTTTGTTGGGTTGCTTTAATTTAGCGATTTGAGGACTGTTAATTTAATAATTTTTGTGTCTTCTTGCAGGCAGCTCCACACACCCACTAACATCCTCCTCCTCTCTCTGGCTGTCTCAGACTTTCTTGTTGGTCTCCTGTTGATGCCTGGAGAAATCCTCCGAAATACAGCCTGCTGGTTTCTCGGTGACCTCACCTGTTCTATGTACAATTATATGTCTTTAATTGTTACCTCTACCTCAGTGGGAGACATGGTGTTAATATCAATTGACCGCTATGTGGCTATTTGTGACCCTCTGCATTACCCCACCAGAATCACATACAGAAGAGTGAAACTCTGTGTTTGTCTGTGTTGGCTCTGCTCTGTTTTCTATAGCAGCCTGTTTGTAAAGGATGATCTAACTCAACCAGGGAAGCATAATTCCTGCTATGGAGAATGTACAATTGATGTTGACTTAATTACAGGAACGATTGACCTTCTTTTAACCTTTTTTGTTCCAGTTACTGTCATTGTAGTTCTGTATCTGAGAGTATTTGTGGTGGCTGTGTCTCAGGCTCGAGCCATGCGCTCTCATGTTACAGTTGCTGCTCTGCAGCTTTCAGTGACTCTAACAACAAAGAAATCAGAGTTAAAAGCAGCCAGGACTCTGGGTGTTCTTGTAGTTGTGTTTCTACTGTGTTTCTGCCCTTATTATTGTGTTACTCTTGCCAGGGACGACCTACTCAATAGTTCATCTGTATCCTTTTTGCTCTATCTGTTCTATTTTAACTCATGTCTAAACCCTTTGATCTATGCACTGCTCTACCCCTGGTTTAGAAAAGCTGTGAAACTCATAATCTCTTTACACATACTGCAGCCTGGCTCCTGTGAGATTAGCATTCTGTAAAAAAAACAAAACAAAACAAAAAAACAAATAAAAGGAACACTGAACAATTGTTGAGTTATTTTGTTGCCCTACTGGTTGGCTACTTTTGGGCTTCCATTTGTGTTATTCTGTGGCGCTGGAAATGATGCTGTGTCAGTATCACTGTGTCATCGATGACAGTAACTTGTTGGAAAAGAAGGATGGAAAATATTTTTCATGTTGGCCCTATTAAATGCTGCTACCTGTAATCTGAACTCACCCATTGCTAATTAGCATTTTGTTTGTATATCATCAGAATTATCATTATCGCAAATTTGCCCAAGTATTGCAATATACTTTTGAAGCTATATTGCCCACTGCTACACAGTAATTGTCTCTTGTCTCTCTGTGATCCACAGAGAAGTTTGGTAAATGGCCAGCACCATGGACCTTTTTAGATGATCCAGACCGCAGCAGTCTTTAATGGCAGCGCCTTCAGCATTAGTACGCACATATGTAAAATTAGTCTCAGTCCTGGGCTCAGTTAGAGAGGTAAACAAAACGCACGGACAAAACTGTGGGTTTTCCATGTGTGTAACGTGCAAGAGCTGCGGCTCTGTCAGAGCTGTTTTTTTCCATGCTAACATACTTGATGATTGTGTGGAGCATACACCTGTGTGGGGAGCCTGCCGTTAATATTTAAATATGAGTTAAGGAGAGGGTCACTTGCTGTGGGGGGATAGTACTGTTCACCTACAGGATAACTGCTTACAACAACACAGCTATGGATTTAGGGGGAGAACATAAATGTAAATAGAAACTGTTTAAATAACCTGTTTAATCATCTCAGTTTATTATTGGTGAGAACTTGTGCCTTTTTAGAAATACAGTAAGCATGGCTTTTACTGTGATACCTCTGCATGTATGTGTATTTAATGTAATTTTCTCATTTCTAATTGGCACACTAACCAGATTAAAAAAAACATTTGGATCACGTGAGGGATCACCTTGATATATGATATATATGTGATATTACCATTACCAATAAGTTTGATGTGTCACATGGCCCTCTTCCTATTGAAAAAACAAAAGTTGTATCCAAGATGGCCGACTTCTAAATGGCCACCATGGTCACCACCCATCTTGAGGAGTTTGCCCCCTCACATATACTAATGTGCCACAAACAGGACTTTAATGTCACCAACCATTCCCATGTTATTACGGTGTATCCATATAAATGGCCCACCCTGTATATGTGTGTATATATAGAAAAGAATTGACTGCCCACAGGGGGCGAGTGGGGAATTTTTTTTACATTTAGAGAGAGAGATATCTATCTGTGGTCGTGTCCAAATTCATGGGCTGCATCCTCCTGAGGCCGCATTTGTAGACCGATTACGTCACAGCGATGCGCCGAAGGCTGTCCAAATTCGTAGACTCCTCCGAAGGCACCCAACAAATGCGTCCTTCATTTCCCCAAATTTGAAGGATGGGTCGGGTGTGTCCTTCGTGGCCCACCAATATCCCAGAATTCATAGTGCGGCCCAGCCAAACTCCAGTTTCCAACAATGGCGGCCGCTACTAAGTTTTAAAATTACTCATACTGTCATGGTCCTGGGTCGTGCGACCCAGTGTTTTGTGTTTAGTCTATTTTGATGTTTATTGTTTGTTAGGTTCATTAAGTTATTCCAGCTCATTTGTAATTATATTACCCTTGTATTGAGCCTCCCTAGCCCTTCATGTGTTTATGTCTGTGTGTCTTGTGTTAAGTTCATGCTGTCGCTTCTGTCATCTTCCCCTGTACTCCGTCTCCCTGGTTCGTGCGTCTACCTGTCATGTCTGCATGGTTATGTTTAGTTCAGGTCATGTCTAATCTCCATGTTTCCTGTGTTACTTTGAAAGTCTGTATTCAATGTCAGTGTATTTAGTTTCACCTCTCCTGTCCTGTCGTTAGGTTCATGTGTGTCAGCTGTGCTCCCATGTGTGGCCACTTCCCCTAATCATCCCTCATGTGTATTTAGTCTCGGTGTTTCATGCAGTCTGTGTCGCGCCGTCTGTCTTCCCACCCTCCGTGTTTCCATGCCCAGTCTTTTGTATTCCAAGCCATAGCCTTACCATAGTTTGTTCCCAGTTTAGGTTTCTGTTTAGTTACTGCTCTTGCGCTGCCCTCATTCTTGTTTGTTTCTTTTGTGTTCATCAGCCACAATAAAGGCTCGCTTTTGTTTAAGTTCACTCCCGTATCACTTGTGTCTGCACCTGAGTCCTCCACACACTCTCCACACGGTCTGCCACAGCGGACCGTGACACATACTAATCTTTCTGGGTCACAAAATAAACTTTTAACATATTTTCAGGCGAGAAAGTAGCCATGTAAACATCAAATATCTGCTCGGTTTATCAAGATATCACATATTTGCAAAAGTGCTTCGACGTTTTCAGAGGCGTCTGCTACCCACCAGCTCGATAGCTAGCCGGGAGCTCGAGGGTTACTGATGCGGCCGAGAACGGCACAACTCCCGGCACATCATTTTCAGATCACCGCGGACTTTTGCTGCTCGGGTTAAACGTAATATATAAGTCACTTAGACAACCTAAAAATGTTATTGTTGGGCCTTTTTCAGTGTTTTGTTTGTTCGTGAGTAAATCGGTTTGGCTGAGATTAAAGTTATTAGATTAGATTAGATAAAATAAAATTTTATTAATCCCCCGGGTGGGTTCCTCCTTGGTTTTTACACAGCTGACTAAACGTCAAACAGAAAACTGATTAAACAGAAGTATGAGACAGTCGAGAATTTACGCCAGTGTCCTGCTATATTTTAGATAGCAAGGAGCAGACGGCCGAGTTTATTAAACTCCACCGAGACAGCGGTGACGCTAATCAGAAGGCTAGACCGTCCAATTTCACGGCCGTTTACTTCCGGCCTACCCGACCTTCTGAGGACCCGGCCCACGTAGACTGCGAAGGCCGGGTCCTCAGGAGGATGCAGCCCATGAATTTGGACACAACCTGTGTGTGTGTGTGTGTGTGTGTGTGTGTGTGTGTGTGTGTGTGTGTGTGTGTGTGTGTGTGTGTGTGTGTGTGTGTGTGGGGGTGGGGGGGGGGGGTAGTGTGTATAAATAAGACTAGAATTACTTTATGTACTATTTAGGTTCAGTGCTTGGTCTGTGACCAGCAGCTGGCCTACAACAACAACACCTCATCAATGCTGAGGCATTTCCGTGCTAAGCATGATGCGGTCCCATCTACGAGTACAATGACAGTGAATCCAAGCATTTATGGTATGGACATCAACTGTCAATCAGTCATTCATTCATGTCTCCCATCACTAGCACAAAATGTCACTAATTGCGTTTGACTTCACTTTTTGGGTGAGAGGATGTACTGGTTAGTGGTTCTTCCGCTTCCTATGAAATGTCCGCAGGCTATTGGTAAGATGGGAGACCCATTTACTTGATCCCACAACACATAATGACTATTGAACTACCTGCGAATAATGGCATTAAAGCCTAATCAACTTATACAATATGTTAAGCCTATTTTTATCCTCATATTCAAATGTTTGTGTGTATTGAAGGGATCATGAACACAAAGCCCACTAAGGTGGTCGATGCTGCTTTGGTGAACATGATTGTGAAGGACTCGCAGCCCTTTTCCATTGTTGACGATGCTGGTTTCAGACAGTTTGTTGGTGTCTTGGACCCAACTTACACAATCCCCACCAGAAAGGCTCTAAAGGAAATGGTGGCGGAAAAGTTCAAAGAGGAAAAGGAGAAAGCAAAGAGAGAAGTGGAGAAGGCTACAGCTGTCAGTCTCACCAGTGACATGTGGACATCCATTCATATGGATGCCTACTTGGCTGTGACATGTCATTTTGTCAATGAACAAGATACACTGTCCACAGTATTGCTAGGAGTGGGACATTTCTCCAAGGCAAATACAGCCGAAAATATTGCTGAGGTGAAAAAGGTTTTGATGGAGGAGTGGGGCATCCAAAATAAAGTCAGATGCCTCGTCACTGATGCAGCACCAAACATGATTTCCTCATCTAAAATATTGAAAGTGCGCCACACAAAGTGCATTGCACATACTCTGAACCTCATTGTGAGAAAATCAATTGACAACACGCCTGGGCTTGAGGAGATCAGAGGTAAGGCTTGTAAAATGGTAAGCTATTTCCGATCTAGCGCAACAGCAAAGGAGAAGCTCTGCCAAATGCAGCAGCAGATGGGCAGATCACATCTAAAGCTCCTTCAGGAGGTTGACACCAGGTGGAACAGCACATACACTATGCTGCAGCGTCTGTATGAGGAGAGAGAGACAGTTAGTGCTGCCCTTGTCTCAATGAGAACAGATCTCACACCTGTCACTGCTGAGGAGTACCTCTCAGTTAAAGAGTGCCTGGAGGTGCTTTCTCCTTTTTACACAGCCACTACTGAACTTTCTGGAGAGCAGAGAGTATCTGGGTCCAAAGTCATTCCACTTGTCTGCATGCTGCGGTATTTAGCAATTTTAGCAATTGCTAAAAAAAAAAAAAGTTCTGGATGACAAAGCCCGCCAGCTGTGCATGAACCTCACAAGAATGCTGGGTGAATGTTCGTCTTACTTGGAAACAATGAGTGTCATGACCATTGCTACCCTGCTTGATCCAAGATTCAAGGCTGTGGGGTTTTGCAGTCAGACCAATGCTCAAGCTGCAGTGAGACGTCTGACTGCAGAATGTGCCACCATCATTGAAAATGAAAAAGACCAGATAATGCCTGTCCCTCCTGTCCCATCTACCTCGTCACAGCCAGAGCCAGCAACCAGTTCTGCAACTCAGTCAGGTATGGCTTTTGTTGACCTGAAGTCCATAACACAATGAAAGGGTTCCAGCTTATTCTAAAAATGTCTCAATTTTAAATACACGTAGACATTGAGGGCTAGCAGGAGGGACTATGCGCTTACCTGCTGCTCTCTGGCAGGTAGCTCCATGCCCTCCTGGGTTTTAATTGCACCTTAGAACACACATGCATCAACACTACAATGAGCGGGTGGAGGGAGGTTTGGAGTCTTCTCTCACCCCCGTTCTCTGCGGCCTGCTGGAGTGGGGGGGCTAGGAGGAGTTGGCCGTCCGACTGCGGTCTGGGGTGTGGGGCCTCCCTGCTGCTGCGGAGTCGGGGCGGTCTGCCTCTCCCCACCGCAGGGAAAAGGGTAACACCACCTGGGTCTGGGTGCAGTTCCCCCCTCCAGGGGCAAGGGTACCTAGACCCGGTTCGTAGAGTACGCTTGGGGAGTGTGATCGTGTATACAGCGTCTCTTTATGTCTGTCTCCACGTCGGTTGAGTGTGAAGTGCATATGAGAGCATGAGGGTGGGAATGGATGTTTGTGTCTGTGTGTGCCTGTATGTCTGTGTCTATATGTCAGGTTGGGTATCAGACGCCACCTCTCTGGGGACATCTCGGGCCCTCCAAGGTTTGGAGGCCTATCTCCCCCCACCACCACTTCCCCTGCCGGTGGCGGACTCCCTCAGGTGTCGGTGCGTTGGTGGTTCTTTGTATCTGGGGGTGGGCGTCCGGGTACACGCCGGCTCACTCCTTGGCGGCCGCTTATTGGGGCTCGCTCGGGCCACTTCGGAGGTGGGGTGCCCCCGGCCTCTCGGCCTGGGGCTCGGTCACTCAGGCACAGCTGGCTGCCGGCGGAGCTCACGGGCACGTCACTGCAACTCCCCCTGGCTTCTGCTCCGCGGCTGCTGAATGAGCCCTCATCTGGGACTCTCCTTAGCTCTTACTGGGACAGTGGCGCGGCTGCCCCTCTGTGGGTCTTCCTTGGTCTCTTGTGCTCTGGGGGCCTCTGGATGTCTGGAGTTTTGATCTCCTCCATACCTGCTTGATACCATAGAGGACAGGGCTGTGGCTCCCCACACTCCCTAGCAGATCATTACATGGAGAAACCTTTGGAATGCAAGCATGCTGATCCACACAGGTATGCACACAGGTGTACACATGGGTATTCACAGACGCGGACTACAGCTTTCTTGGCTGCTGCCTCAAAGCACACTGTGCGCTGTCTATCTTGCGTGCTGCACAATATCGTTTATTATTTAGTAACTATTGATATCACTGCTAGCTAGTTTATTGTGATGGTGCTTTTTTTTCTTATTATGTTGCTCTTTGTTGTTTGCTTTCCCCTCTGTTTTTTTTTCTCCATACAGGTGACCCAGGAGTTGTTTTTTTTTTTGTTTGTTTGTGTTTTTCTCTCTTCCCCCCCCCCTTCTCACCGTCTCTTCTCCCCTTTGGTTTTCTTTCTTTCTCTCCCTCTCTTTCTTTCATTCTTTCCCCCTGTCCTATCCCACAGTCATGTCTGTCCTGTTTGTAGCAACTGAAAATAAAATAAGTTCATAATTATAATCAAGGTCAGTCAAATGGACCAATATGGCAAGGCCATGATGATCCACTTGGTAAAATAAATCCGCTTGGCATCTTTCTTGGCCTTAAGACAACAATTCTGATGGCTATAGATCCAAACGGGACAAGAATAAAAAAAATGTCTCAACAGTAAGAATATGTTTTAATATCCCAAAGTTTAAATTCTGTTATTGGAGATATGTGACTACAAGAAGTTTTTTAACAAAACTAAAATCTGTTTGTCAAAATATACATTTCATTAGATATGTTTAGTATCACTTACATTTGAATATTCACATTTGATGTAATGCCCGACAATATTTTCACGGACCTTTTTCACGGCCTTTAAGGAGTCGCGGATAAATACAACAAAATAAAACTAGTACCGGTACCGAAAAAAAGATTTATTCATAACACACGTGAAAAGACCCAGGAAAACAGAGTTAACGATAAAAACGATAACAAAATAACGCTGAAAACCGTTAAAAACCCTGAAAACCATACATTTCACACTTGAGCCTCAACTCTCGCGGCCCGGTACCAAACGACTCACGGACCGGTACCGGTCTGAGGCCCGGGGGTTGGTGACCGCTGGTTTATAGGAAAGTGAATCATTCGCTGGATTTTGAGTTGATTTTGCTCAATTTATTTTATCTGCCGAAGTGAAAAACTTGAAACGTCCAAAATCATGTTACCATAATGTAAATATCATTACAGCATATGACTTTAAAAACACTTCCATGTGAATTAAAGCTAATAAAGACTAAAAAAAAAAAAAAAATAAAATAAAAAATGTATTTGACACTATACGTTACATTTTAGAAAATCATTTTGTTTATTGTTTTCAGGTGATAGTCTGCAGGAAGCAGTTCCGGCACTCCACAGCCTCTTCTGTTCCATGCGAGAGGATTTTCTCTAGGGCAGGAGAAACTATTTCTAAGAAAAGAAACAGACTCGGCCAGTGCACAGTAAAACTAATCCTCTTTTTAAATGAAAATAACAAAAGGGCTACCTTACATAGATCATGTTTTTACTTTGCAAGTTCATGATTAGGGGTGGGTTTTGATTATCACTTTTCTGATTACAATCCATACTAAACTGAATAAAGTGATATTGATTCATTAAAATCCTGCGTCGATTTGTAAATTAAACGTTATTATGCCTGAAACGCCAGCATCTCAGGTTAAACCTCAAAATGTCGTCAAACACCAAACAGAATCAGATTTTGATGTGTCGGCGGGTCCGCCCTGTGTTTACCTCTTTTTTTTCCCCCGCTGGCTTCTGCAGCTTTCATAAATCTCTGTTTACATCTCTAAGTCTCACAAGTGTCAGCTTTCTTTTAATAGATACGAAATTATGGATATATACTGATAAATGATCAGAATTGTAATATTTCTGACTGTCTGAGGCAAAACTTTCCAGATTCCAATCAAATTGAATCGGATCCTGTATCGAATCAAAATGATTCTACAAATCAGTGACGATGCAGCCGTACTCAACCCCCTAAGCATTTCCCCTTTCCAGTTCACAATCAATCCTACCCCTAGGTCAAAAATATGTATAGGACAATTGGCCTCATCTAATAGTTTGTATGAACCTGACCAGCTGTCCAGTGATTAAATGCACAAGTAAATGGAGGCAGGACTTCACAGCAGGAGCATACTCCATCATGTGCTGTGCATTATCATATGTATATTATATATATTGCTCACTTATTGTATTTACCAACATCAAGGAGTCATGAGCAAAGAAAGGCCACACCATAGTGCATGTTTAAATAGGGAAAGTTTATTGATCAAAATGCAAATAAGCATTACATTTTTTTCAGCCCCCCAATCGAGAAAAAAAAAAAAAACAATTACATGTTCAAAGCAACGCAACGGTGGCAAAATATCAGAGAGAACTCCACCCTGTGGAATGAGCAGTGATAACTAAGCAGTCCGTTTTATTTTGCAGATTCAAGCTGCTCTTCATAATTTTCGCCACCAGATGTCACCGGGGAGGACTGTGTTGAAAAGCTTCGAGTAATGAACCGTTTTTCAATACAAGCTTCAGTGCTTCAGAAAGCTTAATTTGGCCATCACTACCTCTCCCACCTGCTCCTACCACTCCACACCGTAGGCAGGGCACTCACACACCTAGCATTCAACATGGAGACACTAGAGAAAGCCACCCTGCCACATCCAGCCCATCCCCAGCTTATATAACCTCAGAGAGGTGATTGCTGACTGGGCCCAGGTGGTAAATGAGGCCAATGAGCAGCAGCTGTGTCCCGGGGAGAGAGAAGAGCAAGAGAGAGACAGAGGGGTGGAGCAAGAGAGGAGGAGGTGGAGAAAAACGCCACGCCCACACAAGGGCAGTTTCAGGAGGCCCAGCTAGGGCGTAACATTGCAAATCAAACAGTAAGCCTGTAACAGACTTTAAGTAGAAAGTACATTTTTAAACTAATATGAAGTTATTAAAGGCTTATTTTTTCTGACCTGTTTTGTTTTTTCTTACTGCTGGAACACAACAAGATTCTGACAGCAATGTAATGGCAGTTACCAGAGAAGAACCGCCTCCTGTGCTGGAAGATCCTGAGGTTCCCCCGCTGATGAGAACAGACAGCGTCTATGCAAGTTTGCTTTATGACATCTACACAACACCAGGATTATCTTTACTTTTCTTAGATATAATGCTTAATCCATGAAATACTGTTAATGCTAAATTGGTACTTGAACATCCTTGTTTTTTTCTGCTTTAAAGTTTAACATTTAGAATACAAGGTTAAATAATTGTTGGCCTCGGTTTGAGTGGAAAACTAACTTAGTTTGAACATGTCTTACATTTGAGTCATCTCTGTGGACTTCTCGAAATGCTATTGTTTCAAGTTGTGAAAAAAAAACATGTTTAATTTGATTTTGATTTTCCAAGATATTTTTTTAATTACCACTGTTGCACAAGCTTGAGCCTTGGTCCTGTTAATTGTTTATACCTAAACTACTGCAAAAAATTGGAACAATGTGGGTTTTTTTTATTTTATTGTATATGCCACAAGACTACCTTGACCAGCTATCCAAGGTGTTGAATTAATCTGAGATCCTTTAAGCTGCGTCGAATTGACTGACAATGAATTTGTCCCACCACAGGAGCTGATGGAGGAAAGCAGTTCTGAAGGATCTGTTGATGTTCCTGCTCAGGCCCCAATGGAGAAAAAAAAAAAAAAAAAAAAAAAGGTCTAAGGACTTCCAAAAGAGCCAAACAGACAATTACTTGCTCAGACAAAGATTCCAGGAGTACAGAGAATGAGGAGGAAACTAACACAGGCAAGGTGTCTGCCATGAAGCTGCAGAAAAAGGAGGATGGTGAATTTACAGTAAGAAGCATTGTCTTTATTGTACGATTAGTTGCCACAAAATGGCAAGGCACTTGTTGTGGAAACACAGTTCTGAAACAGTGGTTGCAAAAGCAATAAGCTACCCTTTGACATCAAGACAAAGAAAACTACATTTTGGCCTCATCAGAAATAAAGGAGATCATGCTCATAATAATGAGGTCCTTAAATAAGGAAGTGATACCCTGATCCCAAGTGAGCAGGCTTCCAAACCAGAGAATGCGTTTGACTACATGCACTGTATTAACTGTGAGGCATTGCTCAAAAGAAAAGTATTATGGAGACATGTGTTACTATGCAGACTCTCACAAAAGTGCAGTAAACAGAAGCCAGGCAGAAGTCGAATTCAGTCTGTGCCTTCGCACAGCCTGCACCAGAAGGTGTGAGCCATAAAATTTGGGAACTACTAAATGTGATGGATCAGGAAGAGATCTCACAAGTTATAAATGAGGAGAAAAAAAAAAATCATAGAGCTTTGAGAGCAGCTGTAAGCTAAGTATGGCCACGAAAAGTCCAAACATGAATACATTAGACAGAAATTGAGAGAGATGGGAAGACTGGTTTGAGTTTCAAGAAAAAGGGGGTAAAATTCAAAGAATGGAGGCGGTTTTTTTTTTTTTATAAACACTCCAACTTCAATGTGGTTGTGGAAATGGTAAAAAAGGTGTTTGGTTTTGATAATGACACAAACAAAATTCAGTCTTTGGCTCTCAAACTAGGTCATAGCTTGAAAAAGATTGCTGATATTTTGGAGTGTGAGACACAGATGTCGGAGCATGTTGATGACCAGTTTCTTGAAAACATAAAAAGGACGAGAAGTCTACTGGAAAAGAAGTGGGATGTGTGCATTTCATCACGTGTGTTGCGAACTCTGAGTGAAGGGAAATGGAACACACCACAGCTTCTTCCTTTCACAGAAGATATAATAAAAATGCGGGCCCCTTGGACCCTCCAGCAGGTGCAGGAGATGGCTGGACGGGCCCCTCGGAGCCTCCAGGGGAGACAGGCTGCTGAAACAAAAGGTGGAGTACTGGTTTGGGCTGGTATCATCAAAGATGAGCTTGTGGGGCCTTTTCGGGTTGAGGATGGAGTCAAGCTCAACTCCCAGTCCTACTGCCAGTTTCTGGAAGACACCTTCTTCAAGCAGTGGTGCAGGAAGAAGTCTGCATCCTTCAAGAAAAACATGATTTTCATGCAGGACAATGCTCCATCACACGCGTCCAAGTACTCCACAGCGTGGCTGGCAAGAAAGGGTATAAAAGAAGAAAAGCTAATGACATGGCCACCTTGTTCACCTGATCTGAACCCCATTGAGAACCTGTGGTCCATCATCAAATGTGAGATTTACAAGGAGGGAAAACAGTACACCTCTCTGAACAGTGTCTGGGAGGCTGTGGTTGCTGCTGCACGCAATGTTGATGGTGAACAGATCAAAACACTGACAGAATCCATGGATGGCAGGCTTTTGAGTGTCCTTGCAAAGAAAGGTGGCTATATTGGTCGCTGATTTGTTTTTGAATGTCAGAAATGTATATTTGTGAATGTGGAGATGTTATATTGGTTTCACTGGTAAAAATAAATAATTGAAATGGGTATATATTTGTTTTTGTTAAGTTGCCTAATAATTATGCACAGTAATAGTCACCTGCACACACAGATATCCCCCTAAAATAGCTAAAACTAAAAACTACTTCCAAAAACATTCAGCTTTGATATTAATGAGTTTTTTGGGTTCATTGAGCACATGGTTGTTCAATAATAAAATTATTCCTCAAAAATACAACTTGCCTAATAAATTCTGCACTCCCTGTAGATTGGCGACAGAGCAACTGGGGACTAAAGTAAGGGCGACAGAGCTGTAGGAGACTGAACTAATGAATGAGCTATTGGTGGCGCAGGAAACTGAGCTAGGAACTTAACAGGTAGGTGAGCGATGGACTGCACAGGCAGCCGAACTAGAGGTCAAGCTGCACACTGATTAGCAGACTGGACTAATGACAACACAGGTGGCTGAATAGCAAGTTGAGTTCGTGGCTGAAGTGATGGTTGAGGTGAAAATGGAGCTAGTGGTGGAGTTGATTGCTGAGCAGGAGACACTGGAGACTGAGCTAGGGGAAGCTGAGCTGCGGGAGACGCAGGTGACTGAACTGAGGTTAGCTGGGCAGCTGACTGAACTGACAACTGAGCAGGAGCCTGAGCTAGTGATTGTAGTGACGGTTGTGGTGAAAGTGGAGTTGGTGGTTGAGTAAATGACTGCGCTAGAGACTGAGCTGCTGGTAGTAGAGCTAATGGCTGGGCTGCTAAGGGCAATTGAACAGAAGGCCGGGCGGCTAACTGGGCTACAGGCTGGGCGGCTAATGGCGAAGCTAATGATTGAGCAAACCAAGCTGCGAGGGTTTTTAGAAGGGTGGCTCAGTCCTCCTTGCCTGGGCCACCCATGCCAAACAGTTCAAAACAGCATTAAACTTCACCAAGAGGCACACAAGGAAAGACACAGCATAAGGGAAGACACAACACTGACGCAGAGAAACACAGGGCTTAAATTCACTGGGGAATAACGAGGGGAATGAGACACAGGAGGAGAGCACAGCTGGGAGAAGTCAGACATGACGAGACCAATGGGAAGCAAAACTAGAAACAGTGGGGGTGTCGAAATTCATGGGCTGCATCCTCCTGAGGCTGCATTTGTAGACCGATTACATCACAGGGACGCACCAAAGGCTGTCCAAATTTGTAGACTCCTCTGAATGCAGCCAACAAATGCGTCCTCCTTTTCTCTGAATTTCGAGGATGGGTCGGGTGTGTCCTTCGTGGCCCACCATATCCCAGAATTCATAGCGCGGCCTGGCCAACTCCAGTTTCCGGCAATGGCGGCCACTACTAAGTTTTAATATTACTCTTATTAATCTTTCTGGGTCACAAAATACATTCTTAACATATTTTCAGGCGAGAATGTGGGTGTGTAAACTTCAAATATCTGCTCGGTTTATCAAGATATCACATATTTGCAAAAGTGCTCCGACGTCTTCAGAGACATCCGTTATCCACCAGCTGGATAGCTAGCCGGCCCAGAATTCAATGTGGAACTTTTCATGTAATGATGGCGGCACAAATAGAAGATAAAGTTAAATTTTTATAGCGGTTATGTTGGTAGGTTTATGAATTTGCATAGACTTGTATTATTTATTTAAACAATCTTCGTAAAAAGTGACCGAAAACTAGCTTGTGGGTCCTGCGGTTTTTCATTGCCGCTTACATACAGCTAATTTTGATTTTTCGCAATTAGCTTTTTTGTGATATTTTTATAGGAACCAAAAAGCAAACAGTGGACTTCATAAAAATTAGAGGAGAAAACGATCACCTATTCACCAGGGTAAAAAATTCAGGCATTGTGGGATGGAGGTACAAGAATAAATCAATTTACACATCATATTCATCTTAGTACGGTTTCAATAACCCTCATTCTGTACAGAACCTGTGATGTCCAGACGGTATTCCTCTTGTGCTCTGCTGTGAAAACTTTTGGATTTAGGGATTATCATAGTTGTCATGGTTTTCTCTCTTCTCTTATTTTTTTTGTGCGATCAGGACAATTCTCGAGAAGATGGGCCTGCAGGGGAAAGTCACCCCCTTGCAGGCCAAAAAGAAATAGGACAACTTAAAGAAAAGATACAAAGTATGTGTGTTGTCAAAAAGATTTTTAAGAACAAAATTTAATAATGTACATTAAAATGTACATTTACTAAAAGTTGTGTTGTTTTTATTTGTCTGTCATTTCTGATTTCCTCAGCCTTTAGGATTGCAAGTATCCAGGGTCAGGAGAGGGAGTCAGTGGGAAGCCCACTGCTGCTACTTGGCTCTGCACTGTAAAAACTGTGATTGGGGTTAATTAGAATATAATAGGAGAGTAATAGTAATTATTACTCAGTAAAAACGTGTATGAGTAGTTTTAATCAAATCTAAGCAAAATTCAACAATTTTGAGATGTTCAGTTATTTAAATTTACACAGTTTTGTTTGGGGTAAATTCAGCAATGGTTTGTTGAGTAGATTTTAAAAAAAATGTTTGAGTACTAAAAAAATTTTAAGAAATCTAATAGATTTAACTGATGAAAGCATTTTCATTTTAATCATTGTACACTTCCGCCCATAATCCTTTGTGCCACGTGCAGGACACACGCGCTTCATGAGTGGACGTCTCCATTTTGTCAGAGGTAAGACTTCTTAATTTGTTCAAATATAAGACACGGTTTAAACAATAACGTATATCGGTTTTGAGTAAAGGTTTTAAACAGTATGATACGTCGAAATTTTATTAATAATCATCACTGTAATGATAGTATCGTATTTTTACACAAATGGCAGTTAGTGGACTGCTAGCACAAGGTCACTTTCCAAGCCTTCACGACTGTGTTACTGAACAGCTTTAACTAACCACATGTTTTACCGTATTAAAAAATATCAACGGTATATTCCGATGAGTTTTAACGTCTTTCATCCACGTTTAAAAGTTCATGAAAAGGTTTTGCGGTCAGTCGTGAGTGATTTTGTCAGCCACAGTCAGTTTTTCGAACTCCAGTTTCCAATAATGGCGGCCGCTACTAAGTTTTAAAATTACTCTTAGTAATCTTTCTGGGTCACAAAATAAACTTTTAACATATTTTCAGGCGCGAAAGTAGCTGTGTAAACATCAAATATCTGCTCGGTTTATCAAGATATCGCATGTTTGCAAAAGTGCTTCGACGTTTTCAGAGCATCTGCTACCCACCAGCTCGATAGCAAGCCGGGAGCTCGAGTGTCACTGAAGCCGCTGAGAACGGCACAACTCCCCGCACATCATTTTCAGATCACCGCGTGGTTTCGCTACTCAGTTTAAACGTAATGTATAAGTCACTTAGACAACCTAAAAATGTTATTGTTGGGGTTTTTTCAGTGTTTTATTTGTTCGTGAGTAAATCGGTTTGGCTGAGATTAATGATAATGTTGCTTTCCTTTCAGGTAATGGAAGATCCCTCAACTTAAATTCACCTGATCAGCATGTAGACTGTGCATTATAAAGTAAGTTGTGATAACATGTTATATTAAATTAAACTAATGGTTTTGAAATTGAAGCGGCATGAAATTACCAAGTTGACCCCACTTAATCTAACTTATTTGTTTTTGTAAAAACAATAAGTAGAAAATAATTGCTTATTATTTGTAGGATTTTTTTTCTTCTTCTCTATAATCTCAACATCAAATGTGTATAGATACCCATGCTCTTACATTTGTCATGAAAAACTATTTAGATTCTTAGATATATATTTTTCCATCACTTTAGGACCTGGCAAATGGGATGGCAGTGTAAGATATGCAAATCTTTTTCTACTACAAAGGGGAATCTTCTACGTCATTACAGATTGCAACACGCAACATTTGGTCGTGGACAGCACCAGCCATGTCTGTATGGCAGTTGTCCTTGCACATTTAAAACACAAGGAGCCCTTCGCACACATTTGTCCAGATACCATACCGCTGAAGAGAGTCCAAGGCCTGGAGTGATCACTGCATTTAAGTGTTTGGCTTGCACTGCTTTTTGCTCTACTCAGAAGGACTATTTTCAGCATATAGGAAATCACTTGAAGAGACACGAAACTGTATTTTGCGTTTTTAATGGATGTGACTTTCGCACAAATATATACAATACATTTCTAAAGCACAAAGGCAGGAGACATACATGTTGTTCCTTAACTGATTTTAAGAAAGAAGTCTTGGAAAGTCATCCTAGTCAGAACACTGACCATTCTGATGTCCCTGAACTCAACAGTGATGAATGCTCTAGTGATGTTGATCCAGAAAGTGCATCTTGTACTGTTCTTCAAGGACTTGGCTTACTTCTACTCAAGTTAGAAAGCACTTACAATGTTTCAGTGAGGTGCATTAATGCTTTGGTTGAAGATCTCTTCTATATTTCTTCTTCAGCATCTGTGGAGGCGGTTAAAAATATAATTGATTCAGCACTGAAATCTAACAAATGCACAGTTGACCACACTATCATAAAGGACTTGGCTGAACAGTTGTGCAGCTCTCATCCCATTAGCAGAGCTCTTGGAGCAGGCGGGCCACTTGGTTCAGCTTTTAAGAGAAATAAGTACTTTAAGGAGCATTTCCAGTTTGTGGATCCTATTGAATATATTCTTGATGCTGAACAAAAAAAGAGCTTTCAATATGTACCAGTTCTAAAGACTTTGCAAGAAGTACTGAAGAACAAAGATATTGCAGTGGAAGCCTTTTCGAGGTGCTCAAGTAGCACTGGGCATTTTGAGTCCATTTTTGATGGTACGTGTTTTAAGGACAATGACTTTTATGCTGTAGAAGAAACAAGACTCTCTATAATAATTTATGTTGATGAATTTGAGGTGTGTAACCTATTAGGAACCTCTCGAAAAAAACATAAAATAACTGCAGTTTATTGGGTTTTGGCCAATTTGCCATTGAGATTACAGTCTGCCTTAACATCAATACAACTAGCTTTACTTTGCAAATCTGTTGATGTGAAACAGTTTGAATACAAAGTAGTATTGGATCCACTTTTGAAAGATCTTGTCACTCTTGAACAGGAGGGGGTTTTTATTTCATGTTTAGGGAGAAATATTAAAGGCGCCCTACACTGTGTTGTAGCTGATAACCTTGGTGCTCATGCAATTAGTGGACTTGTTGAAAGTTTTAACGGGCCATATGTTTGTAGATTTTGCCTTGGACATTCTTCAGAGTACCAGACATATGAAGTACGGTCTGGGGTCTTCCCACTTCGAAAAAAGGATGACTATGATTTACACGTACAAGCTGTCAAAGAAAATCCAAATTTAGTGCCTCATTTTGGCTTAAAGCGGTCATGTCCATTAACTGATCAACTTAATAATTTTCACTTTGTGTCTGGATACCCACCAGATGTCCTTCATGACCTTTTTGAGGGAATAGTGCCAAGAGAGTTAGCATTGTGTTTTCAAGTTTTTTTGAAGAAGCACTACTTCAGTTTGACTGAACTGAATAATATAATCACATGTTTTCCATATAAGGGCTCAGACAAATTGAACAGTCCACAAGCAATCCCTTCAAATTTTGCTGGTCGCAAAACTGTGGGAGGAAATGCTCATGAAAACTGGGCCCTAATACGTTTGTTGCCTCTCCTTGTTGGTTTACGTGTACCTGAAGATGATCCTGTTTGGCAACTTCTTCTGACTTTGAAGGACATTGTTGAGTTAGTGGTTGCCCCTGTTCACACAACACAAAGTATTGCCTACCTTGAATTTAAAATATCTGAACATCGTGTCAGATATTTGGAAGTTTTTCCTGATCAAAGGCTCACACCAAAACACCATTTTTTGGAGCACTACCCTGCTGTAATAGAAAAATATGGGCCATTGGTTGGAGTATGGACAATGCGCTTTGAGGCGAAACACAGATTTTTCAAGCAAGTTGTGAGACACACTAACAATTTCAAAAATGTGTTGCTGACCCTTTCTACAAGGCATCAAATGATGATGGCATACCACATGCAATCAAAAGAGGTGAAACCTGCCCTGCTTGTCACAAAAATATCCAGAATGCCTGTAGATGTGCTGCATCCAGACATACAGGCAGATTTAAGAGCAAGATCACCATCTCTGACTTGTGTGCAGCTTGCCACCACTGTCACCTACAGTGGAACAAGATACACTGCTGGGATGATCCTGTCTAATGGTTCAACATGTGGACTACCAGACTTTGCTGAGATAATACAGATAGTCGTTTTGGACAATTGTGTATATTTCATTGTGAAGTTACTTGCTGCATGGTATGTAGAGCATCTGAGATCTTTTCAACTGGAGGACACTGGCAAGATCAGTCTTTTGGAGCAGCAGAAACTTGGTGACATGTGGCCCTTGGCTTCTTACAATGTGGGAAGAAAACGCTTGGTAACCCTGAAACGTTACATCTGCTGTGCATAATAGGTAAAAAAAAACAAAACGACAACAACAAAAACTTGATAACATGTACATCTCCCAAGTATTTGTTATTTGCAACATTTGGTGTGTTGAAGTGTGCTTTTTGTTTTATAGTTTTATATCTCAACTATTGTATAAATGAAAAGTAATAACTAATTTTATTTAATTGAAGGGAAATTTAACTCTGCCCATTTACATTTTATTCTAGGTTGAACAAGATGGAGGCAAAGCTTCGTGTAATTATTGATGACCAAATCGAGAAGTTGGTTCTTCCATCAGGGATCCCACCAACATTGGAGGAGCTGCAGAGTGTTGTGAAGGATACTTTTGGGATTTCAAATGACTTCAGTCTTCAGTATTTTGACCCAGAATTCCAGGACTACTTCACTCTTCACAGAGCTGACCAGATAAAAGACAAAGACACTGTGAAGGTTGTTGGCATCACCCCGGTCATGATAAGCTTGACTCCGGTTGATGACAGTTTTGGCAGCCCCTCTGGCCAACTGTCTGACTATGACTCCTCATATGCTGAGTCAGTTGTATCCAATGCAGACTCTGCTGCAACTACTTCTTCTCAGGACACCATTATTCTCAAAAGGCAGAAGACCACAGAACGTTGTGAGCCCTGGCCGAAACAGTTCCCCATTCCACAGTTTGCATATGAAACTGAGATGTACCTGGAAAGAGCCACTGAGGAGTATAAAAAGAATGGAAATCTTCTGCCCACCTCCAAAGTAAAGACTGATATTCTTGAGAAGTTGGCTGAAACTATATTTACATTTACGGCCTATCCTTCAAGTGCACAGGTTAGTTATGTTGCTGAGGCACTTGTGACAAAATACCCTTGTCTCAAGGAACCTGGCTCTTTCTCAGGTTATTATGGTTGGCAACAAAGCATCAAATACAAGATGGCCAATTATCGTACAAAACTTAGAGGGTTTGGTGTTCCTGAGTTGACATGCAATGCCATGAAACACAAGAGTCCAGGTGACCAGAAGTCTGCAAATAAAGTGAAAAAGCCTCGGAAAGCAGAGGTAAATTACCTTCCGCCATATCCAGCAGGTGAAGATGAGGACAGTCAAGAAGAAGAGAGAATTCAGTTGCTTACTGAAGTCAAGAAAAGAGACAACAACAAAGTGATAAAAGAAAAAATGGCTAAAACATTTGCACATAGACGACATGAAATTGTCAACCTGTCCCCCAGCATTGAAGACATCAAAGCCAGATGGCCAGCATTGTTTGAGGCATCTCATGTGAGTTCCAAATTCATTTTGGGTGGGCTTTTGGTTTTTTTTAATGTAATCTTTCAAACTTCAAATAATTTGAGGCTGCATCATGGTTTTTTTTGTCGTTCAGCTGCAGGATGAGTTCTACAGGATCACCCTGGTACACCTTGAACCCAAATTCATGTCCATGCTGGATGAGTACACTCCCAAACTGTTGGCCCTTTTCCATTCCAAGGGGGGAGCCATGGGATTGAAGTTGCAGGCTATCATAGCCAAGGTATTTTCCACTGACATTTCAGCTTGGAATTTTATTTAAAGAATTTTTTTGTCAAATTTCATTTGCATGGTGCACAGCTCCACTAATTTGTTTGCATGTTTTTGTCAGTGCAAGAGGACGCCAGGACGTCACTGATATAATTAACAACACAATTATGGGTTTCATGTTTTAATTGTATTTTAAATACATGTCTATTCTTAGTAAAAAAACAAACAAAAACCAAACAAAAAAACACAAGTACAGGTATTGCTGGGTTTTTGTTTTGTCCCAAGAAGGAAAAACCCTTTCTGACGAACATAAACTAAATTAGATAAAAAACTAAATGACTAAATTAATGTAATTTACTAAAACGACACATTTAAAGATTGAAGCTTACAAGCATGTTGACAATACCTTTGTGTTGACTGTCAGCACCCAGGCATGTGCATTAACATCAGCTAATTATTGCACATAATGCTCCATGTGGTGATAATTTGATATTTAAGTTTTTTTTAATACTGCCAATTCTCACAGTTTTGTCTTAATAAATGGTCACTTATCTGATGGTAATTTTTGGAATTCTTGCTCATTTTCAGTCACCAAGCAATCCTAGCAATAACATAACCAGAAATCTGGTTATTCAGTGCTTGATGGTGTACCTTGGGGAGTCCATTGATCAACTGATCAAAGAGTACAGTGTAAGTGTTGAAGTAGAAACATTATTCTGTTTTTGTTATTCATATGCGTTTGTCAAGTTTCAAATAATTTGAGGCATTATCATGTTTTATTTGTCATTCAGCTACAGGATGTGTCCAGGAAATATTTCATGTGTGCAACTACAGTCAGAAAACCCATGTGTTTGTTGTTTCAGGATGCTGATGAGGATGGTGTGTCACAAGATCTTTCTGAACAGAGGATGAAAATCTACAAAATCAAGGCTGTTGGATCTGAGGAGGATGACATTGGCATTGTGCTGGAGGGTGTGAGAGTTATGCCTGCTCTGGGCAATTTTCCAAGAGCATGCGCAATGCTGGTTGGATTGACATATGCAGTCGATCTTGCCTATCCCAAAGAGCTAAAATACACCTTGGAAGTATTCCAGAAACTTTTCCTTGAACTGGATTGTGCTAAGCTCTCACCAAAAGTGAACAGCCTCAAGAACAAGTTATTGGCTTAAACGAGGACTCCGAAAGAATGAAAGGGAAGTAAGCTTACTGAAAACCTTTGGTTTGTCTTTTTTAGATGCAGCTATCTTTTCAGTTTTCAAGTTAATTTCATCTTATTCATATCTTACCCAAATGACCTGCAATGTGTCAGGCTGTATTTGTGCTCTTCATTTTAATGTTTGTTTTTTATTACCTACAAGTTTCTTAGGAATATTCTGTTTGAAAGGCAGCAAATTGGAGGAATCACTAGTGAAGCTTTTCTTTGTTTATAGTGTATGTTACTATAAAACATTAGTTTAAAACAACTTTAAAATTTAACAGAAGTGCAGTCCTGTAGCTGTAGAAATGTTACTTCCTCTTACATGTGTCTTAGATTTTCTCAGGTTAAACATCCAAATTGGGATAAAAGGTTGATTTACATTATTGATATTCCATGTACATGAGTGAAAAACCTTTGTTCTACAATTATATTGAGTGATTCAATTTAACAAAAGATTGACTAACTAAAGTTTTTGTTTGTCAATCATAAATAAGTAACAGAGATAAAGGAAACGGTAAAGGATATTCAAATTTCAGGTTCATGTTGATATTACAGTCTAAAGATTAATTTCTTTTTTACAAAACTGGTTTACATTCATGCAGTTTATGTTGCTGTTGCTCTGTACACAAAGCTGTGTGATAAACTGTTTATGACACTAAAACAAATTTACAGCAGAGGAATGTATTTAGGAGATCAGGAGATTGTTGATGAGAATTCAGTGTATACGAGCAGAAAAATGTTATATTATAAATTACTGTGTTTTATTTTCCACAATAAAACAAATTACTGTTTTGATGTTTTCTTTGTGAAATTGATTCATTTTACTCAGAAAATAAGTAAAATTCATTTCATTTTCTCTTATTATTCAGTCATTATTTTTAAGGTTTATTTGGAAAAGTATTGAATCCAATTTGAGTTTTACTGAAAAAACAAGATTTCATTTCTTTATAATGGATATTTTAGGAAGTTTTTACTAAACCTTTGCCAGATAGTTAGTAAATTCAAAGTAATTTTTCTCAGAGACTTATTTCATATCAATTATTTTTTTTGGTAAAGTTGGGCAATTTCAACCTTCAGTTTGAGATTTTGACCCTAAATCCAACACATTTACAGTTTAATTCTATTAATATCTACTTTTGTTTTCTATTTGAAATTAATTAACATTTTCTCTACATTTTACATAAATCTTTTGAAATTAAAATCTACTTAATTATTTCAAGTGTCACTTTGTTGCCATAACTTTTTTAAGTAACCTCTAGTCACAGTTTTTACAGTGTGGTTTGGCCTCATGGATGAGGTGACAGGGCAGAGGCCTTCCATTAGGCCTCCTGTCCTAATTTCCTTTCTCCCTGAGGACAATCCAGGGCCAAGTACAGCAGTGGGTGACAAAAAATAGGGGGAAGAAGAGACAGATGAGGAAGAAGATCAGCCATCCACAACAGTGAGGAAGAGGTGAAGGGATAGGGGGGATGAGAGGACATGAGATACCAAAGGGAGGCTGAGGAGAGGAGAGGAGAGAACAGGAGAGCAGGGACAGGATGGACAGACTTTTTTCTATACTAGAAAGATTGGTTCCTAAATAAGTTACAAATATATTCAAATAATATTCTTACTTTGTTCTGTTTGTTGTTTCATTCTGAAAGTTTTTGATTAATGAAAGTTTGTTCCCAAATCGGTTGTGCCTTCAGATATTTTTTTTTATTTGAATACATTTCTTACTTTTTTCTATTTGTTGTGTTATTCTATGTGTTTTTTATTATGAATAAATTGATGAAAACAATTTTCACTGAACTCATTTCATTTACAGTTGTTTTTAACATGTATGAACATTAATCAAACAGTTTTAAAATTATATTTATTAAAGGTAAATAAAAATAAAACAATATTTCTAAAACATGAGTATTAGTTAAAAAAGGAACAAAAATATACAAATATTTACAATTTTTCACACAGGATTAACCTAAGTGACCTGTTCCTGGACCGTTTTTTAATATAGTTTGATAGATCACACAAACAGAAAGTCTCTGGCAGTGTTGCTGGATCTGCCGAAGCAAGATCAGACGTGGATGGGGTGCTGCGACTAAGACCCGCGGTTTGTCTTTTCTGGTTGGAGAGTGGAGAATCACACAGGGTGGTCTGCAAAGAGTGTTTTAGGACGCTTCCTCCCACTGCATGGTCCATCCACGGGTTTGCAGGGCTGGCTCAATCGACTAGTGATGGGTCGTTCGCGAACGAAATGGCTCTTAGAGCCGGCTCTTTGACGTGAACGACGCGAGCCGGCTCCTTATCGCGAGCCGTCATGTGGGTTTTTTTTTCTTTCTCTCACCCTCTCTCTCTCTCTCGCACTTTTTTTCCGCTTCACTTCGCACCTGAGCCTTGTGCTTTACGCTGGGCAGAGGGGGGAGGGGTGGTAGTTACACTCAGTAGCACAGGAACAGAGCCAGAGGGAGAGAGAGAGAAAGAGAAAGAGAGCCAGGGACAACAACGTCACATTAGAAAGGTATAGTAATCATCCACAACTATTTTCGGTTGCAGATGATAAAGGATTCAGAAAATTTATTCATGCAGGTCCATATGACAGAGAATATGCATCTTCTTTTTGTTTTCATATTATAATTTATATTTAATTGTGTTGTGGTTTGCAGTGTTTTGTGTTGTTTTCACTTTAAATTTGTAAAAGGAAAAAGCTGAAAATTTAAATAGTTAAAAGTTGAAATGTGAATAGTTGATTTTTGTATTATATGATTTATTTATTACATTTTATGTGGAGTGAAAAAATAAAAGTATATTTACAGTGGCCCCTACAGACAAAGCACATACAAACTTCAAATCACGTACGAACTCTGAAGCACGTACAAACTCCAAAACACGTAAAAACACGTACAAACTCCAAAACACGTAAAAATTCCAAAACACGTACAAAAGACAACAGAAGTGCTCCAGGATGCTGGGCGCAGTGTTGAGCTTTTGTTACCTAGTGGCTACACAAGCCAGCAAGTACCAACGACCGGATTTGGTGTGTGGTAGTAACAGGTAAATGAACCTTTTTTTTAAAATTATTTGAATATATATGAGTGCCTGTGTATAAATACACAAACAATACACACATGCTTTCAATTGTGTAATTTAAGTGATCTAGTAGCTCTGCTTTGGAAGTTCAGTTCATGCTAGAAATGTGTTTTGGAGTTTGTACGTGTTTTGTCTCTAGGGGCCACCGCATATATTTATATATAAACATATACAAATAAAACCACTTTTTTTTACGTTAGTAATTCCTTTTGTGCATAATTTTATATTATTGTTAATAATAAATTAATTAAAGCAACAAAACAACCTGAAGAGCCGGTTCGGAGCCGAAAGAGCCGGCTCTTTTTAGTGAGCCGAACCGAAAGAGCCGGCTCTCTAAAAAGAGCCGGAAATCCCATCACTACAATCGACGGCTGCCACGCTACTAAGAGGTTTTTCAGAAATATGCAAACTGGAGAAAGTGGATTCTATATTACTACTAGTATAACGGTGCATACACACAGAACGCAATAGAAGACCAAAGAGTCAGGTTTGCATGTAACGTCGATAAAGAAGGATGATGAAGTGCGACTGTGGGTCCCATGCCAAATCAGAAGCAGATTTGCGTGGCGAAAATGCTTTTCTGCCCGATTTGCACAAACAATTAGCGCGAATGATGCGTTTGAAGCGCAAAGTAAAATACGCGCTGCATTTTATTTTGTGCATTCGTGCTTATTGCATCTGCCACTCAAGTTGGAAAAATCTGGACTCCAGCATCAAGTCGCGCCACGACAACCAATCAGGTGATTGGGTGTCAGTTATGCTGTGACTGCGTGAATGGAGTCACAGCATCAGCAGGACATGGATACTGATAAAGACCGTGGCTACGGGGTGGATCTAGAGAAATTTTCTTAGGGTGGCATAGAAATCAAATGGGGTGGCAAAATCAAAGCCTTTTTTTTTTCCAAACACATATGCAGGTGGTTACATATGGTTAAAATAATTCACGTAAGTATACACGTTTTTCATATAAATATAGTCTATAACATAATTATTGTCTGTAGCCTACATAATTAAACACTTTAGTTACATAAAACATGTGAGTTTTGATTTTATGTACTGTATAGCCTGTATAATAAATAAATGTGTAGCCCAATAAGTATAAAATCCAGAAAGCTACACAACATGGGGCGGTTCATTTACAAACACAAGTCTAACTTAAGTTTCACACTGTTTTTTGTTAGAAAATAATCACATTGTTACATGCTTAAATTACACAAAATGTCAGAAATCTGCACTGTCATGAACAAAAATTTAAACCTAATTTTTCATGATTTGTTGGATTAACCCACCGAGGTCTGAAATACAACCGGCCATTTTTGACTCCTTTTGAGTTTACATTTGTATTTCACCCTCAAATTGTTTCATTTTATTTTTTTCCCCCTTGCCTGGTTTGGTATCATTCTTTTCAGCTCAACTGAATTTAGTTGTTTTTTTTCTGTCCCTCCAGAACTTGTACTGTTTTTTACTGTAAAAAACCCCCCACAGACATGTTGAGTCAATTTTTATAACTTGAAATGCAAATATAAAATGTACATTTTGTAAGCATATACATATACAACTATTTATCTGAAAATGCAGCCAATATACCTGCCGTTTTTTTTTTTTTTTCATTTTGTACAGCCACTTAAAAATATTACTAAAACTAAAATGAGAGAACAATCAAGTGTCGCAATAAGGCTACGTCCACACGTACACAGGTAATTTTGAAAACTGAGGTTTTCCGTTTTTGTTTTAAAAAATAATCCCGTCCACACGTAAACGCAGAAATGAAGGAAAACGCTGCTAGAAGCAGAACCGAGTCGTATGTGTGGAGGGACAGTAACTGTTAGGGGTGCAACGATACACAAAATTAACGGTTCGGTTCGATACTTTGGTGTCACGGTTCGATATTTTTTCGATACAAAAAATGTTCATGCTTTTTTAATTTGTCATCTATTAAAATTATAAATATATATTTTAACTCAAACATACAGTTTTTAAACTTAATGTTGCTGAAACAACAAAGGGATAAAATAATAAATCTATCTGATCGACAAATCACTCATCTTTGGAAAAGAGAGTTTATTACAGAGAAATGGCTCTTTCCAAAATAAAAGCTATACTATAACGGTCCCCATAAGGAGAATCATGTGCTAACAGCTGTCTAAATGACTTGGGTAAAGTTTGTAGCATGCGTGCTTGTTGTTTTTGCCTGCTTCCACTTGTCTTTGCACTAGGATGATGTCGGCGTAAATGTGCAGTCATATTCGTTGTGTTCCCACTAGTGCTGTCAGCGTAAATCTCGTTGCAGGGCTCTAGACTAACGCCATGGGCGTACCAGTACGTCTAACTTTAAAAAGTTAGCTGTACCGGCACAAAAGTTAGGCGCACACAAATTTTATAATAATTTATATAATATAATGTGTTTTTCTGGATACACTGTGCTTTTTCAGCGTTCAAAGATTGATGACACCGTGTCAGAGCACTGGCTATGAATTTCAGAAGGATCAGGTCTTAACTTAACAGAAAAGTTAGCAATAGTTCTTTTCCTATTACAGCTACATCCACATCTGTCGTGCCTAGGCTGCTCACTAGGGCTGGGTATCATCACTGATTTCTATAATCCATTCGATTCCGGTTTTCAAAGTTCCGATTCGATTCAACTTAGCCTCAGACAGTCAGAAATATTATAATTCTGATCATTTATCAGTACTGACTTCCTCAGAATTGTGAACATCACAGCAGATGCCTTTGTGTGAAAGTAACTGAGAATAAAACACAGAAAAACATGAAGGAGATTTTCCTGGTCTGGCTTTTTCTAGCAGATAACCTTAAAAATATTCTACAATGTTCTGCATATAAAGTTAAAATTTCTTCAGTATTGAACAACAGAAAAAATAGGCTTTCTTGTCCGAGGTCATTTAAGTGAAAAAAAGAAAAGAAAAAGACAGCAGCCACAGCGCTGTAAACAACGGTAGACTGGTGGGTAATAAGCGAATGAATAACACAGAAAACAGAGATTGGAGACGGGAAACTGTTCTTGAAGTACAGAGAGAGATAGAGAGAGAGAGCTAGCTGTGCATGAAGTGCGATTTTAATAGTCGTGGAAGCAAAACAGCAAAATTCAGCTCGGAATCAGCGCAAAAAGACCTAATCACAGCGCGGACCGGACGCATCGGATTCGCTAAGCTCCGACAGCGTGTCCGTCTACGGGCCATCAGGTGAGAAAGCCGAAAAAGACAAAGTTAATTCTGATGCGTCGGGTCTGTTCTGTGTTTACGTCTTTGTGTGGAGTCCGTGTACCTGTTCTCATTTGCTGTTTGGTTGTTGTTGAACTGGTTTTGTGAGCTTCAATCTGAGAATCTGGCGTTTCTGGCAAAACACAGTTATATTTAAAAGTCGATTCAGGATTTAATGAATTGATATGGCTTTATTCAAGCTACTCACCTCCCACTTCCACCTGCACTTTCCACTGGACCACGGCCAATCAGAGAGGTCCCGCCCCTGACTATCTCTGATTGGTTTAGTCCACGATAGGGGCAAAATGTGTGTCTGTTGTTGACCACAGGGAAGGTTGCAGATTTTTTTATTTTTTTTTGCTACCCGAACAGTTGGTCGCACAGGTGCAACCAAATATTTTTTTTAGTCGCACCACTGAAAAATTTGGTCGCATTTGCGACCAAATTGGTTGCACTCTAGAGCCCTGCGTTGAAATGACGTTAATGCCACAACACGGCAAATCTCCATTAACGAGCTACCGCGGATCGCCCCGTGCGTGGGGCTGGACGGCCAACACGTTAATGAGCTAACTGCGCTAACGCACTAGTTCCCACCAATGTAATTGAGCATTGCATGGCACATCCAACATACTGTTTTACTTTTGTCCATGACGCGCTTACCTTCAGGGTCATACGTCACATGAAAACCAAAATAGTTCTAAATGCCACATCTGAATGAGGGTGGGGGAGGTTCAATTTGCCATGTTGCAAGGAGAGCTTAACATCTGTCTTGCTAGCTTGCCCTGCGCTCAGTGAATTTGGGTTCGACTACTCCGCCTAGGTTGCACCGTCGAGCGCAGATCCACTGAGCACTCAACACAGACAGCATCGTCAGAAGGAAAATTGATAAAATAAATGAAAAATTTTGTATTGTTCGATACATATGCGTAACGAACCGAAAGCACTCTATCGATCGGTTCAATATCGATACGAGTATCGTTGCACCCCTAGTAACCGTATGTGTATATGTATGCATTTAAACACTGCAGAGAGTAAAATTAACAGTAAAAGTATCGTAGAAATTCATTTCACCGAAACAATAACGTGGCGCACAGTGTGACATCAAAAAAGGCGCACACCTTTGACGCTGCATTTTTTCTCGTCTACACGTAAATGCAAAAAACTGAGTTTTCGAAAATATCCACCCTGGCAGGCGTGTTTAGAAATCTCCGTTTTCAGTGACCAAAAACGCCGTTTACATGTGGACAAAAGGTGCAAAACGCGTACAAACTCCAAAACACATTTCTAGCATTAACTGAACTTCCAAAACAGCTACCTAGATCACTTAAATGACACAATTGAAAGCATATGTGTGTTGTTTGTGTATTTATACACAAGCACTCATATATATTCAAATAATTAAAAAAAATGTTCATTTACCTGTTACTACCACACACCAAATCCAGTCGTTGGTACTTGCTGGCTCGTGTAGAGCCACTAGGTAACAAAAGCTCAACATTGCCCCTAGCATCCTGGAGCACTTCTGTTGTGTTTTGTACATGTTTTGGAGTTTTTACGTGTTTTGAAGTTTATACGTGCTTTGTCTCTAGGGGCCACTGTAAATATACTTTTATTTATTCACTCCACATAAAATGTGACAAATAATATAATGCAAAACCAACTAGTCACAGTTCAACTTTTTAACTATTTAAATTTTCAGCTTTTTCCTTTTAAACAAATTTAAAACGAAACAACACAAAACACTGCAAACCACAAAACAATTAAATATAAATTAAAATATGAAAACAAAAAGAAGATGCACATTCTCTGTCATATGGGCCTGCATGAATAAACTTTCTGAATCCTTTATTGGATGTGGATGATTACTATACCTTTCTAATGTGACGTTGTTGTCCCTGGCTCTCAATCTCTCTCTCTCCCTCCCACTCTGTTCCTGTGCTACTTCGAGTGTAATTACCGCCCCTCCCCCCTCTTCCCAGCGTGAAATAACTTTTTCTCGATATAAAAATGAAACTATTGCGATAGACCAATACAAATTAAGCTGCACAGAGCCAAACCAATCACAGCCGCAGCGTCACGTCACGTAACTTGTTACGTACAGCTCAAGTGCCAAGCCGCACATGTGTATTTGTTTGGGAAGCAGCCAGCTGCCATGCGGCTGGGTAATCGAGGAAATGACTAGAGAAAAATCAACCGAGAGCTTGGGTGACCAGGTTACCGAAGACAACACAGATGACGGTTCCAATGCAGGAGAGATTGTCGAAAGGAAAGGCCAGAGAAGTTCCGTAGTGTGGAGGTATTTCGGCTATTTGAAGTCTGACAAAAAACAGTAACGCGCACTGTAAATTGTGCCGAAAGCATGTTCCCAAGTCTGTCATCGTCTGTCATTTGTCATCGAAAACAACTAGGGGAATCCCTGCGAAGCAGCAACAGTCAATTGAGTCTGCTTTCTCCAGCGTCTTACCATATGACAAAAAAGCTAAGAGACATAGCAACATAACGAATGCCATAGCTTACTGTCTTGCTAAAGACATGCTACCAATAAACACGGTCAAAAATGAAGGATTCAAGCAGCTAATTAAGGTAATGGATCCTTGTTTCCAACTCCTTGGACATAAACATTTCTCTCAGACAGCGCTTCCAAAGCAATATTAAATAAGTTAGTCAATTTTGTCTCTTCTTCTGTAAAATAAACTAAGATTTATTTTTAGAATTAATATTTTGTTTCTAAGTGGAACTGACAATCTAGTAGTCTGTTTTGTTTGTTCTATTTTGAAACTTAAATGGTTTAGCGGCTACCTTTTGTGTAGTTTGTAATATTTGCCTTTATTTTGCCTAAACTGAAGCCTCATTTTAAGTACATCTACCCTGTTGAACTTATTATGGGAAATAAATATTTAAATCAAAACAAGCTGCTGATTATTTCACATTTTACTTGTGAGCAACAGCACATTTTAAATCTTACATATATAGTTATTTGGCTTATATCGTGATATATATCATTATCGCCTGAAATGAAAAAAGCATATCGTGATATGAAAAAATCTTGTATCGCCCAGCTCTACTTCTACACAACAGAACAACTACACAAGACAGCACAACACACTAAGTATACACTCCACACTAAACGTCACAAATCTCCCACATCTAAAAACTAACTCTCTGTCTCTCACTAGGTCGCTCTGTCTCGCTGCTGTTACCGTCACTCCCAAAACTTTCCCCTCTTCCTGAACAACCAAATCCTATGTGTTAAATTGGTCGACATGGTACATCTTTCCACTGATAGGAAAGAGGTGGCTTTTTTTCCCCCTGTTTTCTCGCTGTCCTTAGAAAACGCTTAAAACACACACACAAAAATGTGACTACAGTATTTAGAAAAAAGCGTGTCTTATATATATTGTCATAACTCTTGATTTACTGGCTTGTAATTAAAATTTAAAAACTTTGAAGTCCGAACTTTCAATGTGGGCTGAAATAGAGACTCAGCGTGGCTGCAGCTTGTTGCTATGTCAGCTTAGATCAGTCATGTGATTTGGAGGTGCAGTGTGTCCCTGGACCACGGAGGGTTAATAACACTCACCTTCTTCCATTTCCAGAGTGTAACATCCAACCACCTGTGTAAAAAGCAAAATTCCCATGGTGTTGTTCAAAATGTGCTCTGGCACAATCATAAATATTGCTTGCTACTGAAAACAAGAAAAAAGCTGGTCCTACTATGGGCTGAACCATTTGTAAATGGTGGAGGGGCGGGGACACTATGCAATATATTCAGTTTTAGCATTTGTATTCACTGTTGACTGTAACTACGCTCAAACTGTTAATGCTATCTTAATAAACTGGAGCTGGAGGTAGCAGAGCTGAAGATGTTGAGGTTCTCTTTAGGAGTGACGAGGGACATACACAGAGGGAGAGCTCAGGTTGGATGTTTTGGAGATCAAGCCAGGGAAGCCAGATTGAGATGGTTTGGACACGTTCAGAGGAGGGACAGCGATTATGTTGGTAAAAGGATGTTGAGGTTCATGCTGCCAGAAAGGCAGCATGAACTCTTCCTCCTAGAGGAAGACCAAAGAGGAGGTTCATGGATTTAGTGAAGGATGACATGAGGGTGGTTGTTGTGAGTGAGGCGGATGCAGAGGATAGGGTTAGATGGAGGCAGGTGATTCGCTGTGGAGACCCCTGAAGAGCGTAGACAAAAGGAAAAGAAGTGCTTTTTTCTGTCTGACATCTTGTAAAATACTCTTAATTTTATTACCAGGAACCACCAGATTGAAGAATAAAAGCATACAATGGAGCCTGAAAAGTGTCCCTCCAGAACTTGTATTTCCCAAACTTTATACTACACTTTAAGTACTTCTCAAAAAGGGCTGCTATTGTGTGCTAATAATATAGTTTTTTGGTTTTTTTTATGTATAAGCGAATAATGTAAACAATATTATCCAGAAATATGTGATAGCCTTTCAGCTCAAAGAATATTTAGATGTCTGAGAGTACCTGCATCTTCAAGAAAAATCCAGCATTTAGAGGCTCACACACACATTCTGCACAACCCAATTAACATTTGACTTGTTTGCTCTTTCATCCATTCACTCAAACTGCTCCCACCTGACACATTAGAATTAACTACAAAAACAAAAAGTTATCAACTGTGATAGATCAGTGTAGCAGTCAGTGTTAAAATGTAAAGATTTCTTTTTAAAATTAACTTTTACAGGTTATAAATTTCGGTTTCAGTATGTTTACCTTTATGTAATTTGAGATATTACTAGTGTAGACATAGTCAATAATGTCTAAGCTGTCTGGAGAGAAGTTTCTAATTTAATGTTTTGTTTTTTATAAACAGGCCCTTCGGTCACAATATACTCCTGTGAAAGCTATTTTTACAATTTACTCAAGAGCCATGGTGATATTTTTTCTTGTGTAGGCTGGACCTCAAAGATGAAAATCAGACAAGAGTTTTACCTGCCAGCTTTTATTTCCAGTTATTTACATCTGAAACAGACAATCAACTTAGATGATATCGTTTGTTTAAACTAGAGATCCACCAATATGTTTTTTTGGGGGCCGAATATCAATTATTGTCATGGTCCTGCGTCCATGACTCAGTGATTTTGTGTTTTTTATTGTTATTATTTTCATTATTATTCGTGGGCTGTTTTGGGATGGTTTGTGTTTTGGGATTTTAGATACTGGGTTCTGGGGTTGTGTTCCCTCTATTGGTCCCTGGTGTTAGTGTTCCCCTGTCTCGTCAGGTTAATCAGGTCCAGCTGTGTCTCCCACCTGTGTGTGATTTCCCAGTGTCTCTCTGTGTACTTATAGTGTGTGTTTGCCTCTGTTCCTCGTCGCGTCGTCTGTGTTCATACTCTGTGAATTCCCCTGCGTGCTAAGTAACAGTATATTCAACAGCATTGGACTGTGTGTAACATTTAATACAGCTTTAGTATTAATCTACTTTTTTTCCACCTCTTGTAATCCATGAAACTGCTTCAAACAAAGAGATGATGTGAATCGGATGCATGACAACGACTTTAAGTTAACAAAACAACCCTAAATAACAATCATTAGTTCCTTCAAATATAAATGTTAATGGTGGGAACTGTAACTTTAATTTTTATATTTAAACTCGCATAACAATATTCCCAAAAAATCAATAAGCCCAAGTAACAGTGAAACTTTTGGCTATGTAAAACATTTTTCAAGCATGGTAAAGTTTATTCAACATCCAGTGTCTACAAATTGCTTTTAAATAAGGCCGAAACCTGTGGCACAAGTTGCAATGCAATCATCAACATGTTTGGAAAAGACATTGTACTTGTGGAAGTGCCCGGCACACGCAACGTTCCAAAACATGTAGAGGATATGAGGTAGTCTGCTTTGACTACTTCAACCTTCATGGTACCAGTCGGAATTTCCCACCCGACCTAAAACCTCATCAGCTGGCTGAGCTGGAATGGAGTGGCTGTAAAAATAATCAATGCATTAGAAATCAAATTAGATTCAAATTTTGAATCACAATGTAATTACACTTGCCTGTTTCAATGTAGGTCTTCAGAAATCCCACTGTTTGCATTTGGATGCTTAGTGGCTAAGGTGGATTATCATCGTCTTCATCATCGCCCTTATCTCCTGGCCAAACAATGTGGCTAAGAACAGCCTAAAATGAGATTTCAGAGACACACTTAAGAATGCAACTCCCTTAAAAACAGTTTTTTACATGTTAAATCTGTGAAGGGACTTTTTTCCGACACTTGGCATTTATATATGGTGTATTCTATGGGGGGCTCATGATGGCACTGGATTATCTGGCAGCCTTTAAAAGAATTTCCCTCAGGATGAATAAAGTATTATCAATCAATCATTTTGTCTCACTTAACGTATAATGGTAAAAGGACTGATTCTTACTTTTCTACTCTCCCAGACCCTTCAAAGATTTTTCTACAATAACTATCATTCACAATCACATTCTTATTTTCAGTACTTCCTACCAAAAATTCATACAGAGCGGGGAGCCAGGGATCTTAACAAGCTGCTGATTAGTAGATGACCTGCTCTAACTCCTGAACTCTGCAGCCTCCTCTAAAAGCAGCATTAACTGTCATGCAATCTAGCTTTGTCACTGTAGTCAGCATGTTAGAAATGCATTGAAATACCTGTGCAGTAAGAATGTTGTCTTCATGCTGGGGGAAAAAGACCACTGTGTCAGGTCTTTGTTGAAGCATGGTCAACAATCCGGTGTCCTTCAGACCTTTTCTGATGTGTTTTGTCTGCCTTTTAGTTCGGCCTATCACCTAAAACCATAATTAAAAATAACCACATGACATTTTCTTAGGTGATGACAATCTAAAAACAATTTTTGAAGGGGAATCTTACTGCATGATGGAGAAGCTGTTGGAACAGCCATCTGCGGATTTCTGCACTGACGGGTGGCAAGTCCCAGGAAATGGCCAAATTGTTAATGTCATCCCTCTGCTGCTCAGTGAGGTGTTTATTACCATCAAGCTTATGGACGAGAAAAGTTCCATTTTAGTATGTTGCAAATATATTGCCTAAAAAATCTGCATTTTCTGGGGGGGGGATATCTAGATCTGGCACATCATCGGGCTGGACAGTGACAGTGTCTCTATCAGCTTGGACCAACATGTGAATAATAGCCTTGTTGAGGCCATGCAATCATGGCCCATCGTTCAAAAATGAATGCCCAATTATTCTGCCTGCTACCACAAATAAGTCACTGTCTGCTAGTGATGGGACGGTCGTGAACGAAATGGCTCTTAGAGCCGGCTCTTTGACGTGAACGGCGCGAGCCGGCTCCTTATCGCGAGCCGTGTTTTTTTTTTTTTTTTTTTTTTTTTTTTTTCTCTCTCACCCTCTCTCTCTCGCACTTTTTTTCCACTTCACTCAGCATGCAAGCCTTGCACTGTAGTGATGGGATTTCCGGCTTTTTTTAGAGATCCGGCTCTTTCGGTTCGGCTCACTAAAAAGATCCGGCTCTTTCGGCTCCGAACCGGTTCTTCAGGTTGTTTTGTTGCTTTAATTAATTTATTATTAACAATAATATAAAATTATGCACAAAAGGAATTAATAACGTAAAAAAAAGTGGTTTTATTTATATATGTTTATATATAAATAAATGCGGTGGCCCCTAGAGACAAAACACGTACAAACTCCAAAACACATTTCTAGCATGAACTGAACTTCCAAAGCAGAGCTACTAGATCACTTAAATTACACAATTGAAAGCATGTGTGTATTCTTTGTGTATTTATACACAGGCACTCATATATATATATATATATATATATATATATATATTCAAATAATTTAAAAAAAAAAAGTTCATTTACCTGTTACTACCACACACCAAATCCGGTCGTTGGTACTCGCTGGCTTGTGTAGCCACAAGATAACAAAGGCTCAACACTGCGCCCAGCGTCCTGGAGCACTTCTGTTGTCTTTTGTACGTGTTTTGAGTTTTTATGTGCTTCTGAGTTTTTACGTGCTTCGGAGTTTGTACGTGTTTTGGAGTTCGTACGTGATTTGAAGTTTGTATGTGCTTTGTCTCTTGGGGCCACCATAAATATACTTTTATTTATTCACTCCACATAAAATGTAATAAATAAATCATATAATACAAAAATCAACTATTCACATTTCAACTTTTAACTATTTAAATTTTCAGCTTTTTCCTTTTACAAATTTAAAGTGAAAAGAACACAAAACACTGCAAACCACAACACAATTAAATATAAATTATAATATGAAAACAAACAGAAGATGCACATTCTCTGTCATATGGACCTGCATGAATAAACTTTCTGAATCCTTTATCATCTGCAACCGAAAATAGTTGTGGATGATTACTATACCTTTCTAATGTGACGTTGTTGTCCCTGGATCGCTGTCTCTCTCTCGCTCCTGCTCTGTTCCTGTGCTACTGAGTGTAACTACCGCCCCCCCCCCCCCCCCCCTCTGCCCAACGTAAAGCACAAGGCTCGCGTGCTGAGTGAAGCGGAAAAAAGTGCGAGAGAGAGAGGCTGAGAGAAAGGAAAAAAAAAAAAAAACCCACGTGACGGCTCGCGATAAGGAGCCGGCTCGCATCGTTCACGTCAAAGAGTCGGCTCTAACGGTGTGTTCACACCGAACGCGATGGACGCGAATAGAGCGTCAGGTTTACATGTAAAGTCAATGGAAAGGCGCGATGACGCGCGATTGCGGGTCCCGCGAAAATTCGGAAGCAGATTTGCGTCGCGAAAACGCGTGAAACGCGCGTCAGTGTAGCGCGTTTGACGCGCGAAACGCGCGTCAGTGTAGCGCGTCAGGCGCGTTTGACGCGCGAATAAAACCACGCGCGTGAGTTTTTGTGTTGCACTTTGTGCATACGCGCGTTTCGCGTCTACCGCTCGAGTTGGAAAAATCTGAACTCCAGCGTCAAATCGCGCCGCGACAACCAATCAGGAGCCTGGTGACGTGGCTCTGACCTAGGTCAAAGGGGCAGATCCAGCCAAAGCCCTTCATTCTTCATTCAGTATGGAGGAAAAGCTGATCAGCGCCGTGGCTAACCACCCCGAGCTATATGATGCCAGCTCCTATTTCTACCGAGACAGGAATAAAAAGGACCTAGCTTGGAGACACATAAGTGAGGAGATCAGGCAACCTGGTAAGTTCATTCCTTCTTCTTTTTAATTTTCAGACTGACCCGATGAAGCCGTGCAAAAGCTAGCAAGCGCGCCTACTGTCCCGCGATTTTCCCACTGTTGTACAAATACCTTTCCGCTAACCAGATAATGCGTTTATTCAGAGGACATCTGCAGGAGAAAGTGGAAGAGCCTCAGGGACACCTATAATAAGGAGAAGAGGTCAGAGAAGGAGAAGAGGAGTGGGTCTGCAGCAGGATCGGGGAGGAGATGGAAGTTCTTCGCGGTCATGGGGTTTCTGGACCCCTTCCTCACCCCGCGGGAGACCAGCGGTAATATGGTGCGGACCGTGGAGAACTTCTCCCCCGAGGACCAGGGACAGCCCGAAGAGGCAGCAGGGGAGTGTCAGTCAGAAGGTATGTTTACAATTAATTAATGTAGGCAGTTAATTTATGCGTGTTGTCATACAGGAATATATTTTGTTTATTAATAAACAGTATAAAGTAGTCCCGCTGTTCATCCGTCACTGCCTCGCCTTTTCGCTGATTTTTTTTATTGCACCGTACAGCTTTCAACGATGCGCATTGCATTCTGCAGCCCAAATGACAAATCTCCTCCGTGTCGTGTCTCCTGCGCTTGCCAAACTTATCATGTTTGGTTTTGATAACCATCACTTCAAATAGAAAAAAACAGCACAAAAACACTCATAACTATGACCCTCATTCGGAAATAGACACCTGCACCGGGAGCAAAAAAGGCGCACAAAAGTGGCGCCGCAGACGGAGAAAAAGCGCGGCATAATACTTTTACGTTTTAAAATCGACAAAGGTTTGCACTTTGAGAATCAACTTGTGAGAACTGTGACTACTGTTCATGTGCTGCAATAAATGGGAGACCACTGTATATAATAATAAGTATATAATAATATAATATTCTCTATGACTATTGTCTTCAACCTGTTAACATTTAATATTGTCTTGATAGAGTCAAGTTATCATGCAGCAGAGTCCTCCCCTGTTGCTTCTCCTGACTCCCTGGTCCCTCCACTCCTGCTGCTGCACCCACAGGTATGAACATCAAGCACTGATAGCTTTTTACTTGCTTGGATTCCCTTGTGATCACCTTTACTAAATATCTACAACCAATCTGTTCATATCCTGGTTTTTTTTCAATTTTGAAAATGACAATCTAGTAGCAGCCTTCTCATTTCTTTGTGGTGTTTTGTTCTGTTTTTTACAGGCCCACAGAGGAGGAGAGCTCGAAGGCGGTCGAGGGAAGGGTCCCAGGATGGTCCATCGGCGGTGGAGCTGGCTATCCTGGAGTCCCTAAAGAGGCCACGCCCGTCTGCAACAGAGTATTTCCTCCTCGGCCTTGTTCCTGCTCTGGAGAGCATGCCGCCTCAGACACGAGAATTCGTGAAATTCCAAATTCATAAATTAGTTTTTGACAACAGCACAGCTGTGCTAAATTTGGAAACATTGGACCCTAATGATCAGTAGTTTTCTGATGAGGCAGCAGCTCTCCAGGGCAGAAACAATGTTCTTATTCTTCTCCTCCTTCTCCCCTGAGGCTCTTCCACTCCAAGCTGGGTCCTTTTTATTCCTGTCTCTCTGTAAATAGTTAAATTTCATATATTTATGTTGAATCTTTTTATTACTGAATTTATATATTTTATCAAATAAACATTTATAATGACAAATGTCTCTGTTCTACTACACAGCAAATATTGGCACCCGACTTGACACAAGTAGAATTTATTTCATATTATACTAATGACAAAATATACTGATACAGTGGGATGCAAAAGTTTGGGCAACCTTGTTAATAGCCATCATTGTCCTGTACAAATCGTTATTTGTCACAATTTAAATTGTCAGTTAAATACATCATATAGGAGACACACACAGTGATATTTGAGAAGTGAAATGCAGTTCACTGGATTTACAGAAAGTGTGCAATAACTTTACACTAAATAAAGCAGGTGCATATATTGGCAACACA
This sequence comes from Rhamphochromis longiceps, assembly GCF_057381845.1. Lineage (NCBI taxonomy): Eukaryota > Metazoa > Chordata > Actinopteri > Cichliformes > Cichlidae > Rhamphochromis > Rhamphochromis longiceps. The sequence continues at coordinate 11,468,610 of NC_140572.1, forward strand.
TAAAAAGAGAAATAACATAAATATGTAGTGTATATCAATGTGTGTGTCTCCTATATGATATATGTAATTGACATTTTTTACTGTAACCGATTCATACAGGAAAATAATGACTATTAATAAGGTTGCTCAAACTTTTGCATCACATTGCATCCATTTATTTAGAAAATTTTAAAAAGACAGGAACACTCTTTAGAGGTTTGTGGGTGGCTCTTAAAAGAGCCGTTGTGGGGAAGTCACTCAGACTTCAAACAGGCTACTCCTTTGGTTGCCAAGACACAGCTCCCTCTGCCGAGAAGTGGGCCATGAACTTCTCCCTCACCAGGACAGCCTCTCTGGAGGAGTTGTTTGCTGCTACACGACCCAGGCCTTGCAACGGCTCCACCACAGCAGGTGCCACACCCCTCACAGCAGGTGCCCCTCTCTCGTCCACACAGCGCAGAAAATTGTGGAGAACACACGTTGCCTTCACACACTCTGCGATGGACCGCCAGTCTTCAGTTGAAGGCACAGCCATGAAATCGTCCACTAGACAGTCCCAGATGGCCGTCGCTACCTGGGGGATGATCTGGCTCACCGTGGACACACCGACTCGAAAACTGAACGCGATGGTCCTGAAGGAGTCCCCGGTGGCAAGGAACCTGGACAAAATTGTTTAAAATGTGTATTATGTGTACTGCAGTTACAAAATACATTATTGAAATTCCAAAATTACAAATTCCAAAACATAAATCTTACATAAAACATTTTGTAATTATAAGGATAATTACATGATATATATTTGATATAATCTAAAACAGTCTGCAGTGATTATATACAAATATTCAACTATCCCAGAAATTAAACCAGGTATAAATAAACAAAAGGAGTGTGTATCACTACAAAGATTAACCCACAGTGGTCCTAATACCAGTTTGATATCAGCAAACACCGAGAGCATACCTATGACACCACAGCCATGCTATCATTCAACCACTGATAACAGCATAAATCGAATTAAATCGGGACTTGATGAGACCATCTGAGTATCACTAGAAATATTATAAACAGTACCAGTTTGCTATCGGTAAACACCGAGAGCATTCACTGTTAGCATAGCACATCCATGTTAGCAGTGTATACACGATACACTGCTAACATGGATGTGCTATGCCATCAGTAAACGCCGACAGCATTCACTGTTAGCATAGCACATCCATGTTAGCAGTGTATAAACGATAGTTTATACACGCCGACAGCATTCACTGTTATAGCACATCCATGTTAGCAGTGTATACACGATACACTGCTAACATGGATGTGCTATGCCATCAGTAAACGCCGACAGCATTCACTGTTAGCATAGCACATCCATGTTAGCAGTGTATAAACGATAGTTTATACACGCCGACAGCATTTACTGTTATAGCACATCCATGTTAGCAGTGTATACACGATACACTGCTAACATGGATGTGCTATGCCATCAGTAAACGCCGACAGCATTCACTGTTAGCATAGCACATCCATGTTAGCAGTGTATAAACGATAGTTTATACACGCCGACAGCATTCACTGTTATAGCACATCCATGTTAGCAGTGTATACACGATACACTGCTAACATGGATGTGCTATGCCATCAGTAAACGCCGACAGCACATCCATGTTAGCAGTGTATAAATGGATGGTTTAGCATATATTAGCACAGGTATCAATAAAGGACTACCGTATTGACCACTTTTACTAACCTCAGGCAGACGGACAGGCGCTCTGCAGGTGGGATTGAGCGCCTGTAATTGGTGTCTAGGCGGGCGATTCTGGGACCGACGCGGGAAAGCAGGTCCTCAAACTGGCCGGGTGACAGACGATGATATCGCTGGAATCTGCCGTCATCCAGGCGCAGCTCCTGGAGCAAATGGTGAAACTCACCAAACTGCTCACGCGCCTGGAGGACTTGATGGACCCAGGTACGGCGAGGACGTCTTTTACGCTGCTGCTCTGCTCTCCACAGTAAATAGAGAAGGGAGACTCTCTCTTCAAGCGCTAGCTCGACAGCTGCCATCTTGCAAAGATGGAAACTCCCACATTTCCGCGTCACGCGCGTCAAAATATCATATTTTGACGCACACGCGTTGAGACGCGAATGTACACGCGTCAAATTAGGGGCGTTTGGGGCGTTTTATTCGCGTCCATCGCGTTCGGTGTGAACACACCGTAAGAGCCATTTCGTTCGCGAACGACCCATCACTATTGCGCTGGGCAGAGGGGGAGGGGCAGTAGTTACACTCAGTAGCACAGGAACAGAGCAGGAGCGAGAGAGAGAGACAGCGATCCAGGGACAACAACGTCACATTAGAAAGGTATAGTAATCATCCACAACTATTTTCAGTTGCAGATGATAAAGGATTCACAAAGTTTATTCATGCAGGTCCATATGACAGAGAACATGCATGTTCTTTTTGTTTTCATATTATAATTTATATTTAATTGTGTTGTGGTTTGCAGTGTTTTGTGTTGTTTCACTTTAAATCTGTGTAAAAGGAGAAAGCTGAAAATTTAAATAGTTACAAGTTGAAATGTGAATTGTGGATTTTTGTATTATATGATTTATTTATTACATTTTATGTGGAGTGAATAAATAAAAGTATATTTATGGTGGCCCCTACAGACAAAGCACGTACAAACTTCAAAACACGTACAAACCCTGAAGCACGTAAAAACTCCAAAACACATAACACGTACAATCTCCAAAATACGTAAAAATTCAGAAGCCCATAAAAACGCAAAACACGTACAAAAGACAACAGAAGTGCTCCAGGATGATAGGGGCAGTGTTGAACTTTTGTTACCTATTGGCTACAGAAGCCAGCCAGTACCAACGACCATATTTGGTGTGTGGTAATAATGGGTAAATGAACTTTTTTTTAAAAAATTATTTGACTATATATGAATGCTTGTGTATAAATACACAAACAATACACATATGCTTTCAATTGTGTAATTTAAGTGATCTAGGTAGCTCTGTTTTGGAAGTTCAGTTCATGCTAGAAATGTGTTTTGGAGTTTGTACGTGTTTTGTCTCTGGGGACCACCACATATTTATATATAAACATATATAAATTAAACTACTTTTTTTTTCTTACATTAGTAATTCCTTTTGTGCATAATCTTATATTATTGTTAATAATAAATTAATTAAAGCAACAAAACAGCCTGAAGAGCCGGTTCGGAGCTGAAAGAGCCGGCTCTTTTTAGTGAGCCGAACGAAAGAGCCGGATCTCTAAAAAGAGCTGGAAATCCCATCACTACTCTCTGCCAAAATCTGAGAAGTAGAAGGCACTAGATGGTTCTCTTGTCCCTCAAAGACAAGGGTCATGTTTGCTGCACCTGGAGAAGAACAGTACAAGCAAAATAAAAAAGCTATAGCTTTATCTATTGACGTAAGTAGTTGTCAAACATGATGCAAATACTTCAATGGTATCTTTTATTTTATTTCTGGAGTAAATTTTTCGAGGGATTATTTTAAAAACTCATCTCACATTAATTAAGAAAAGGATATAGAAACATACCGCTATGGATGTTTAAGCCATGTTGCAACTTTAGCATTGCCATGCTGAAAAAATGTCTCTGGACCCCAGTGCCAACAGCTGTGTCACCTATTTTAAAATTGGGAAAAGGAAAAAAAACAACAACAACACAAGTAAAGTTACAAACTACTTTACAGCACCCTTTAATGGAAAATTCTCATTTACCAAGTTGGAATGTTAAACCGCCTTTAAAGAAACTAACTGACTCTATGCTTCACCATAAGCATTACCTTGTAAAGAACAACGAAAAGGTCCTGCCCAATCAATCTGTGGTCTTTTGTAGAAAGAAGTGATCTCTCGGCTCTGGGATGTTTGATCTTGTCAAATGTCAATGATAGCTGTGATTTTGGGGTTCTCCTCCTTTTCCTTTAAGAGATGCCTCTTAAACAAAACTGATCTTGGGGATCACTGGCCTTTTTCCACTGTTCTACTAAAAGATAAAGTACATTGTATGCAAAAATAACATTTTGTACTGTAAACCCAGTAAGCCAAAAAATTAAGACCCAGCACACTTTCTGGTAAGCATGTCAATATGGAATTTTAAATATACTCTGACATTTGGTATGAAAAGTAAATTCATAAAATTCATAAAAAAAGGGGCTATGAATAAGATAGGAAATAAATATGAAAAATTAAAGTTAAAAATGAAATAACTGTATAACACAAATTAGAATAAAGGGTAAATTTAACTGGGAAAGAATAAGATAAAATATATAATTTAAAGTTGAAAATAAAATAACTGTACAACAAAATACACAATACACAGTATAGAACTATATAAGAATGTATGAAGAAATATGAATAAATAAATATATGCACGCACACACACACAATAACAGCAGCTGTACAAGTATTAACTGGAAATGAAGAATATAGTGACCAGTGTTGTGTAATCCACATTATGTCTTGTGCAGTGCAAATATGCTTAAAGTGATTTAAGTGATAACAATGTCCAGTGTGTGTGTAAGAACTATATGTGTGGGTCAGTACTGTGTGGTGGTGTGATTGAGAGACCGTATCGCCTGCGGGAAGAAGCTCCTCCTCAGTCTCTCTGTGTTGGTCTTCAGGGAGCGGAATCGCTTTCCTGACCTCAACAGAGAGAACAGTCTGTTGTTGGGATGGCTGAGGTCCTTCACGATTTTCCTGGCCTTGGTCCAGCACCGCCTGCTGTAGATTGAGTGCAGGTAAGGGAGCTCGGAGCGGATGGTGCGCTCAGCTGACCGCACAACCCTCTGTAGAGCTCGTCTGTCCTGCATGGTGCTGTTCCCGAACCAGGTTAAGATGTTTCCCGTCAGGATGCTCTCTATGGTGCAAGAGTAAAAGTTCCTGAGCACCTTGGAGGGCAGTTGGAAGTCTCTCAAGCGTCTGAGGTGGTAGAGACGCTGACGGGCCTTTTTCACCACGGAGTTGATGTGACAGGACCATGACATGAACTGCGAGGTATTTGAAGCTGTACACTCTCTCCACTGGGCACTCGTTGATGACAGGGGTCTGGTAGTTCCTCTCCTGCTTTGTGCTGAAGTCCACTATCAGCTCCTTTGTCTTACTGACGTTTAGAAGGAGGTTGTTCCTCTGGCACCAGTTCTCCAGATTCCTAATCTCCTTCAGGTAGGCCGTCTCGTTGTTATCAGAGATCAGGCCCACCACGACGGTGTCGTCAGCAAACTTGATGATGGTGGTGGAGCTGGTAGTGGCCACGCAGTCATGTGTACAGAGAGTACAGCAGGGGGCTCAGAACACATCCCTGGGGGGCTCCAGTGCTGAGAGTGGTGGAGGCTGAGACATGTCCGCCCATTCTTACTGCCTGTGGTCTGCCAGTTAGGAAGTTGGAGATCCACTGACACATAGATGAGCTGAGTCCCAGATGCTCCAGCTTGGTGGTGAGTTTGGAGGGAATTATGGTATTAAATGCAGAGCTGTAGTCTATGAAGAGCATTTTAACATAATTCCCCCTTCTAGTGTCCAAGTGAGTGAGTGATGTGTGGAGGAGATGAGAGATGGCATCGTCTGTGGAAAGATTTGGACGGTAAGCAAACTGTAGTGGGTCCAGTGTGTCTGGTAGTGAAGAAATGATGAAGTCTCTGACCAGGCGTTCAAAGCACTTCATCACTACTGAGGTGAGGGCTACAGGGCGATAGTCATTGAGAGAAGCAGGGTGGGGTTTCTTCGGGACAGGAACAATGATGGACTCTTTGAAGCATGTGGGGATCACCGACTGAGATAAAGAGATGTTAAATATCTCAGTGAACACAGGAGCTAGCTGGTATGCGCAGTCTCTTAGGATACGACCTGGGATGCCGTCTGGTCCTGCTGTTTTCCTGGTGTTCACTCTTTTGAAGGCTCTCCTAACTTCATGCTCGGAGATGACGAGCACGTTTCCGGTGCTGGCAGTATCTTCCTGTCTGCAGCCGTTAGCGCCGCTAGCACTAGCATTGTTGGAGTCCTTAGCTGCAGCTTCGAAGTGAGCATAGAAAGTGTTCAGCTCGTCTGCCAGAGTCACGGCCGCGTTCGTCATACCGGTCGTTGGTGCTTTATAGTCCGTTATTGTCCTTAGTCCCCGCCATAGGCTCCTAGAGTCACTCTGTTGGAGTTGTGACTCTAGTTTCCTCCCGTAGCGCTGCTTCGCCTCTTTCACCGCCCTCCGCACGTTATATGACGCGGCTTTGTATGGGTCCATGTCCCCCGTCGTGAGTCCCGTGTTGTAGGCAGCGGTGCGGGATCTCAGAGCGTCGCGGATGGTTTTATCCACCCACGGCTTCTGGTTGGGAAACGTTGTGATAGTCTTTGTCTCCACGGTATCATCCGCTAGTTTCCCGATGAATCCCACAACCGCTTCCGTAAACACGTTGACATCATCATCGGAGCTGTTTCTGAACATGCCCCAGTCTGCGTCATCGAGTGCGTCCTTTAACGCGGCCACCGATTGATCAGTCCAGCGCGCGATCTTCCTCTGAACCGGAACTTCCTGTTTTAGCCTTTGTTTGTATTTTGGCATGAGGAAGATGGCGGCGTGATCGGATTTGCCATACGGAGGGCGGGATTGTGCCTTGTAGCCGTCCTTGACCGTAGTGTAGCAGTGGTCCAGTGTCCTTTCACCATCCTTATTGTTGGCTGGGATGTCAGTGTTCATCTCAGCAGCAAAATTGAGAAGTGTGTCTCTGACTTCATGTGCTGTGTGATGAAGGTCATCCACTTCACTTTAACCAAAGTGGTGCAAAAGAAAAAAAAGATCAGTGTTTAAACATATATACACTGATCTATCTATCTAGATAGATAGATAGATAGATAGATAGATAGATAGATAGATAGATGCAGGAATACTGTCAATAAAAGACAAGGTCACCTAAATAATGCACTCTAAAGAAGCAAAAGTATATTGTCAAAATGCCAGGATGAACACTGATAAAAGCTCATCCATGTGGTCAACATGATCATAGAAGATGAACAGGTTAGGTAAGGATGAGCCCCTGTTATGACATGATGCAAAGACAGAAGCAAGAGCATCTATAATTGTGCTACACATAGTATTTGTTTAGTGTTGTCCAACTAAAATGAACTTACCAATCACCACATGTACTGGCATGCAAGACCAAGTCATCTGGAGGATAACGATTTCCACAAACAGGTAGTGATGTGCGGATCGATCCTGAAATATCAATTCCTCCGATACCAGTCATTTATGTTCTAGAATCGATTCTCACATTAAAATATCGATATTTTTAGTAATTTAGGGTTAATTTGTAGTTTATGATTAACAGCAACACAGTGGAAAGAAAATATAACATTCGGATTGTCTACATTCAAAGGAACTACTTCCTCTTCCGCCTTTCATAGTCATGTGCGAAATACGGCTGTATAAATGTCTCGCAGCCCCTTGGCACGCGCACTCACAACAATAGCTGAGCGTAATTGTGCAGACGTATTTTACCTCCACAAACAGCTGAGACATGGTTTGCGATACATGTGGCAAAAAAGTGCTCCAAGAGTGAGGTGTTGTGGCTATACTTTCCCAACCTTGAGACCTCAGAATTAGGGAGACATTCAAAAGGGCTGTTGGGGGGGTGATAAATACATTTTACAGTGTTTATTTATCGGATAAAATACGTTAAATGTCACCGTTATTATTAGCTGGTCCGGAAACAGCGGGGGTGTCCAAATTCAGAGGCTGCTTCCACCTGAGGACCCGCCCTTCGGGGTCTAAAGAAAGCCGTGTAGTACGGCATGAGTTCCCTCGGTGGAGTGAAACTCAGCCGTCTGCTCCTTGCTATCTAAAATATAACCTGGCGCTGGCGTAAACTCTCGACCATCTCACACTTTCTTTAATTAGTTTTCTGTTTGATGTTTATTCAGCTGTGTGAAAACCCCGGAGGAACCCACCCGAGGGATTAATAAAGTTTAATTTAATCTAATCTAATAACTTTAATCTCAGCCAAACCGATTTACTCACGAACAAATAAAACACTGAAAAAGCCAAACAATAACATTTTTAAGTTATCAAAGTGACTTATATATCATGTTTAACTCCGAGTAGCGAAAGGCCGCAGGGGTTTGAAAACGATGTGTCGATCGGCTCAGATATTTGAAATTTACACAGCTACATTCTCACCTGAAAACATGTTAAAAGTTGGGGGTTTTTTTGCGACCCAGAAAGAGAAATAAGAGTAATATTAAAACTAAGTAGCTGCCGCCATTGTTGGAAACTGGAATTGGCTCGGCCGCTCTATGAATTCTGCAATATGGTTTTTCAATTTTGTTGTCCAGGTGGAAATTCGGGAGAATGGTGGCTCCGGGATTCTCCCGGAAAAATCGGGAGGGTTGGCATGTATGGTTGTGGCAACATCACTAACCTTGTCAAACACCTCAGAGTAAATCATATCACAGAATATGAGGCGTGTCTGTTGAGAGGAACTGAAGAGGAGGAGAGGGACAGGTGCTGCTAGGGCGAGACAGACGTCTCTCATGGAGTCCTTTAATGCTGCAGGCAGGCAACGTGTTCAAATAGCACACAACTTCAGGTTTTTTTTTTTTATTTCTATATGATGAACTCTGCATTATTAAGTGATAAGAACAAGTAATCTGATGTCCTGTAATCATTATGACGCTATAATTTGAGATACAATAAATAAAATACGTTTTTTTGTATAAAGTATCGGTATCGGATCAGTATCGTCGATACCACCCTGAATATTACTTGGTATCGGATCGGAAAGGAAATCAGTGGTATCGCACATCACTACAAACAGGACAAGAAGGCTGAAGAGGATATTGCAATTAAAAAGTGTATTAATTTTAGTCCTAGCAAAGATGAACAGTCCAAATCTAGCACAGAATGCCACAGGTAATTAGGAAATAATGAAACAGTTGAACAAAGATCCGCTTGGAATTTTGTATTGTCCATATTACAATGTTAAATATATCTGGGAACTCACCTCCAATTGGACTTCATTCTGATGTGCCTGGTCAGTCATGCTTTCACACGCAGCTTCCTGGTAAAGGAATATAATGTTACATTACACATTTATGGTAGGTACATGCTGCTCACGATTTGTCATTTAGAGCAAACTAGGGGATCAACGTCCCTCATGGGGACACTCCAATAGGGCATAAAGTTTTGGACTCTCCACCAATTGCTCTAAAGAAACGAAGAAGCTTCTCAGATGAGAGGTGGCATATTTTCAAGGAAACTTATAGAAGTCCAGATGTTTTCTTTGAAAACTCTTTAGACTACAATGACTGGGATGATTGAGAAACTTCACAGACATTTAGAGCAAAAATTACGACTGATTTCAGCACATACATTGACGCATGTATGGAAATTCACCCAAAGTGGTCTTGGGTAAAGCATAATATTCTGTCCTTGCATTTTGAAAGTAGTAAAAAGAATACAACTTAAAGACTGCAGGAGCCAAAGACTGCTCCTGTTGAAAATATATTTATATGTTATTGAACATCTGCATCTTCATTTAAACAATACCATATGGTTTCCGGATATATCCCTATTCCCTTACTAACCTAATATTAAAATAGTTAACAGTATAACTAATAGTCACAAGTGAGAGTTTAAAAGAACACTAAGGAAGCTCGTTAGGCCATAGTTACAGAGGTAGAAGAAAATTTAAATCAAATACTTTATACACGCACATATTTGTGCTGTCAGTGGTAATCTCCTTAAAATGACGTTAACCGATTTTCCGTTAGCAAGTTAGCGCAGGGTAACACATTAGCGCGGTTTGCTCCTTAATGCGTTAGCAGCTACTGAAAGTTAAGCTAGGTCACCTAACTTTCAGTAGCTGCTGAAAGTTGTTGTATACTGTAATTACTGTAGTATTACTGTAACACAAACTCAGGGGTGACCAGGGACCAGTGCTAAGGTCAAGTCAGAGCATTTCAGTTCCAACTAGAAAAATTTGCATTTCCTGCGAAAATGCTGTGTGGATGCCTTAACGCTGAAGATGTCTGCTGAAAAAAGTTGAAAAAAACAAACAAAAAAATGTTGCCCTGAGGAGGATTCGAACCTGGCCCTTCTGGTACTCAAGGCAGGTACTCATCTCACTGCGCCAAACTCTTTCTCACAAAGAAGAGGTGGAGAGACTGACAATTGTGCTGAAATGAGCAGAAGAGGCTGCAAATTTTGTAGAAACGAGGTGAAAATTCTGCTGAAAAGAGTTGAATGAGCAGAATTCTGCTGAAAAGGTTTTTGCTGAAAAAGCTGGTATTTGTGCTGAAAAGTGGTGAAAAAACTGAAAAATGTTCTGAAAGGGGGTGAAAAAGCTTAAATTTGTGTCGAAAAGAGTTAAAAAAGTTTAAGTGTTAACAGAAAGAAATGTTGCCATGAGCGGGATTTGAACCCGGGCCTCTCAGTCCGAGAACGGATGCTCATCTCACTGAGCTAAAACACAGCTCAACCCAGCAAGGAAAATCAGTGAGGCCACTGATAATATGCAAAAAAGGGCAAGAAATATTGAAAAGAAAAATCAATATCTCAAAAAGTATATAAGTTATGAGCACCAAAAGTCATAGATGGAATTAGCAGAAAGAGCAGAATTTTTTAAGATTTGAACTGAGAAAATCGGCTGAAAATTGAGGGAGTAGTTAAGCGCCGAAAAACGTAGGAAGCAACTTGAAGATGAAGAAAAGATAAAGAACTAGAAAAATTTGCATTTCCTGCGAAAATGCTGTGTGGATGCCTTAATGCTGAAGATGTCTGCTGAAAAAGTGTAAAAAAAAACCAAAAACATTGCGGTGAGCAAGATTCGAACCTGGCCCTTCTGGTCTCAAGGCAGCTACTCATCTCACTGAGCCAAACTCATTCTCACAAAGAAGAGGTGGAGAGACTGAGAATTCTGCTGAAATAAGCAGAAGCTGCTGAGAATTGTGCTGATAAGAGGTGAAAAGGCTGAAAATGTTTCAGAAGAGGTGAAAAAGCAGATTTTGGACAGAAAAGAGGTGAAAATTCTGCTGAAGAGAGTTCAATGCGCAGAATTTCTGCTGAAAAGTTTTTTTTCCTGAAAACAGCAGAAAAAAACTGAAAATTTTGCTGAAAAGAGGTGAATGAGCAGAATTCTGCTGAAAAGAGCAGAAGCTGCTGAGAATTATGCTGATAAGAGGTGAAATGTTTGAAGATTTGGCAGAAAAGAGGTGAATGAGCAGAATTTCTGCTCCAAAAAGTTTTTCCCGAAAACAGCTGAGATTTGTGCTGATAAGAGGTGAAAAGGCTGAAAATTTTGCTGAAAAGAGTTGAATGAGCAGAATGTCTGCAGAAAAGATGGAAAGAAGCAGAACATTGCGCTGAAAAGAGGTGAATGAGAAGAATTTCTGCTGAAAAGAGTTAAAAAAAGTTTAACTGTTAACTGAAAGAAATGTTGCCATGAGCGGGATTTTAACCCGGGCCTCCCAGTCTGAGAACGGATCTCATCTCACTGAGCTAAAACACACCTCAACCCAGCAAGGAAAATCAGTAGTAGTATTCAAACCTGCACCAACAGATATCACAGCAATCACAGCAGCTGCTAATCTCACTGAGCCAAAGCAGTTTTTGTCCCAACAAGAGATATGATGAGAGAAAAAATATGCAGGGGGGGGGGCGAAGAAGCTGAATTGTTGTGAAAAGAGGTGAAGAAGCAGAACTGTATGCTAGAAATAGTGCTGATAAGTGGTAAAAACACTGAACTTTCAGCTGAAAAGAGGCAGAACAACCTGGTTTTGCTCAATTTCACCAATTAGAGGTACTGCTTCTGTCTGCTTCATAAGGATGTGTTTAACTGGCACCCTTAAAATGTGTAGTGAAATGTTTACTCTTAGTTGTATTCACCCTTTTCCTCACTCTCCCTCACCTCACCAGACTGACCTTGTTTCCTCATTTATTTTCTCACCACTGATTGCCTCTGCAGTCTGTGCTTTCATTGAACACACCTGGCACACATTATATATGAACTGCACTCACCTCCAGCTCCTTCATCTCAGTCCCATTGCAGTTGAGGTGAGTTTGATTTGGTTCTTCTTAGTTGAGTTCCTCTTGGGACTTTCGTACACTTTTTGGCACTTAACTACTTCCACAATTTTCAGCCGATTTTCTGCTAATGTGTGCTATGTCTTTTGGTATTTTTCACTATTATACTTTTTAAAATATTAAGCTTAATTTGTCTCATTGAAATGAATGGGAAACTTCTGCAATTCTGCTAAAATTTTCTTGTATTTGAAACTTAACTACTTCCTCATATTTTCACCTAGAACAACCATTCAAACTTTAAAATCTTCTCAAATTATTGGGCTATTCAGGTATAAATCAGCTTTTTCAAATCTTTTACCGTTTTACTTTTATGCCTCTTAAAGTTTTGAGTTGCAAAATTGTGATTTTTCACAAAATACATGCGTTGTTAGGGTTGCTATGCTCTTGGCAACCAGTGTGCCACTGAAGCTTTTGCAGTCTTCTCTTCATGTCCGAACAACTGTTTGCTACTTGCTCAATTTCCACTCAACTTCCACAAATTATACATCAAAACGTAGGTATTTTTGCTGGCTTTCAGAAAATGTCACTATCATTGTTGTGGGATTTATAGAACTTTGGCAAATCTCCTCAGACCAACACAAGGTCTCAAAACTCTGCATAGAAAGTCAATGGAGAGCTTGTTCAAAATCATCGCTGAATTTCTGTAATGAGAGGCATATTCGAATCGTCATATCTCCTTAACGAAGCAAAGTTAAGACATGAGGCTTGTCCCGGTATATCTTCAGACACTCGTGATGCTCACAATTCAAGAATTTCTTTCTCACCTATTACTGTTCTTAAAGGAGTTACTTTTTTGAGGGTAGGAAATTCATCCTTTGCTAAGATTTCAAACTCTGGAAATGAACCACTTTTTTCTCTCGTCATAACTTTTTGTTGGATTTCCACAGAGACCTGAAAATTTTCATGACTGTTCACCAAAGCCTGCTGTCTCTTACGGTGAAAGAATGATATCAATACTCCAAACAGATTTAGAGTTAAAAAGCATTGTTTGGGGGCAAGTCAAGGCAGTTTTTGCTTCGCTCTACTCAGTTATGGTGCATTAGAAGTCAAATATCTTTAATAATTCATATTTTAATGATAAATTTTCAACACTGGAAGATTCCCCCATCTCTTCTGAACAAAACGGTGTAAGAATGACCGCTCTAGCCCCTACGGTTAGGAAATTATAGTCATTTGTTTGAGGGGAGTCCTCACTATGAGAAATAGACTGCAAAAATCCTGTGTCTCTGTGCTGCATGCACCTGTTTTGGCGGGAAAAAGTACACAGCCTCTCTGATTGGTGGATTCAAATTCAGCAGCTCTCAGGCTGCTTGACTGAACTAAAGTTGCTTTTCTCTTCCTGTGTGTGTGTGTGTGTGTGTGTGTGTGTGTGTGTGTGTGTGTGTGTGTGTGTGTGTGTGTGTGTGTGTGACAGACAGAGAGAGAGAGAGCGAGCCTTTTTATGGGATGATCTTATTGTAAGATTTAAATTCAATATACAGTGGGGCAAAAAAGTATTTAGTCAGCCACCGATTGTGCAAGTTCCCCCACCTAAAATGATGACAGAGGTCAGTAATTTGCACCAGAGGTACACTTCAACTGTGAGAGACAGAATGTGAAAAAAAAAATCCATGAATCCACATGGTAGGATTTGTAAAGAATTTATTCGTAAATCAGGGTGGAAAATAAGTATTTGGTCAATAACAAAAATACAACTCAATACTTTGTAACATAACCTTTGTTGGCAATAATAGAGGTCAAACGTTTACTATAGGTCTTTACCAGGTTTGCACACACAGTAGCTGGTATTTTGGCCCATTCCTCCATGCAGATCTTCTCGAGAGCAGTGATGTTTTGGGGCTGTCGCCAAGCAACACGGACTTTCAACTCCCGCCACAGATTTTCTATGGGGTTGAGGTCTGGAGACTGGCTAGGCCACTCCAGGACTTTCAAATGCTTCTTATGGAGCCACTCCTTTGTTGCCCGGGCGGTGTGTTTTGGATCATTGTCATGTTGGAAGACCCAGCCTCGTTTCATCTTCAAAGTTCTCACTGATGGAAGGAGGTTTTGGCTCAAAATCTCACGATACATGGCCCCATGCATTCTGTCCTTAACACGGATCAGTCGTCCTGTCCCCTTGGCAGAAAAACAGCCCCATAGCATGATGTTTCCACCCCCATGCTTCACAGTAGGTATGGTGTTCTTGGGATGCAACTCAGTATTCTTCGTCCTCCAAACACGACGAGTTGAGTTTATACCAAAAAGTTCTACTTTGGTTTCATCTGACCACATGACATTCTCCCAATCCTCTGCTGTATCATCCATGTGCTCTCTGGCAAACTTCAGACGGGCCTGGACATGCACTGGCTTCAGCAGCGGAACACGTCTGGCACTGCGGGATTTGATTCCCTGCCGTTGTAGTGTGTTACTGATGGTGACCTTTGTTACTTTGGTCCCAGCTCTCTGCAGGTCATTCACCAGGTCCCCCCGTGTGGTTCTGGGATCTTTGCTCACCGTTCTCATGATCATTTTGACCCCACGGGATGAGATCTTGCGTGGAGCCCCAGATCGAGGGAGATTATCAGTGGTCTTGTATGTCTTCCATTTTCTGATGATTGCTCCCACAGTTGGTTTTTTCACACCAAGCTGCTTGCCTATTGTAGATTCACTCTTCCCAGTCTGGTGCAGGTCTACAATACTTTTCCTGGTGTCCTTCGAAAGCTCTTTGGTCTTGGCCATGGCGGAGTTTGGAGTCTGACTGTTTGAGGCTGTGGACAGGTGTCTTTTATACAGATGATGAGTTCAAACAGGTGCCATTCATACAGGTAACGAGTGGGGGACAGAAAAGCTTCTTACAGAAGACGTTACAGGTCTGTGAGAGCCAGAGATTTTCCTTGTTTGAGGTGACCAAATACTTATTTTCCACCCTGATTTAGGAATAAATTCTTTACAAATCCTACCATGTGAATTCATGGATTCTTTTTTCACATTCTGTCTCTCACAGTTGAAGTGTACCTCTGGTGCAAATTACTGACCTCTGTCATCATTTTAAGTGGGGGAACTTGCACAATCGGTGGCTGACTAAATACTTTTTTGCCCCACTGTATTTAGACTGGTTGACTGAATTGGATCTTGTGTTCGTGTGTGTGTGTCTGTGTGTGTGTGACAGAGAGAGAGAGAGCCTTTTTATGGGATGATCTTATTGTAAGATTTAAATTCAATATATTTAGACTGGTTGACTGAATTGGATCGTGTGTGTGTGTGTGTGTGTGTGTGTGTGTGTGTGTGTGTGTGTTTCCTTATGTGTCCATATTTGTGATTGTGTGGCTTATATTTTTTTGCCGATTTTTTTTATTTAACAAGTATATTTGAGGGACCCTCAGCATGTTCAGCATTTTTTCAGCTTGTGATTTTACTTTTCCAGTATTTTCACTTACTATTTGTATGTATTTAAAGAACGGTGATAAGTGTGAAGTTTATTTTGAGAATATTTTATGATGATGGTAATTTGACAGAAGTACTGTAATGATTTGTGGGCTGTAGTTTTTGAACTTCAGGAACTTCAGAAACACATTTGGGGTGTAAGGCAGGGATGGGCATTCCAGGCCTTATGGGCTGGTGTTTTAGATGCGTCCTTCATCCATCACAGCTGAGTACAATTGCATTATCAACATGTCATGAAGTTCTCCAGAAGCCTGGTAATAAACTAATCATTTGATTCAGGTGTGTTGGCCCAGGGTCATATCTGAAAGCTGCAGGACACTGGCCTTAGAGGCCTGCAGTAGCCCACACCTGGTGTAAGAGGTGAAGAGGTTTGTCTGGGGAAAATACAGAGACTGCATGAATGCAAAATGTTTTATTGTAATATCAGAAGTGTATCTAGCAGATATGTATAAATTTGTGTGTAAATATATTGTTTTTTTCTTTCAGAATGGCCTTGATGCAACTCATCAATACTCGTCCGGATACCCCTTATTTCCGGCCACCAGCGTTACATGTCTGTGTGCTTAAAGTTAGTGAACAGGCAAGGGTGACTAAATGGGACATAAATGAGGGAGTGGCAAAAGCTGTCACTACAAAGCGTAACAAGGTGGCAGCCCTCTCTGATGGGAAGATTGTTGTTAAGGTGACGTTGTATGAGGCTTTTGTATCAAAAGTGCAGTAAGGCTTTTCCTATATAATAAAAGGGCACGAGCTAAGAGGGACAGCTCCCCCCTATAGCATTTATATTAGTGCCTCCACACAATTTTTCAAGTCCTCTGCCCAGTGTGTGTCCGAAGAGCTTTTTTCCAAAGCAGAGGATCTTTTGCATCCCCCGGCTCCTTTGATGCAGCTGAAGATGAGCTCCATAAATGCCTATTTAGGCATCTACACAATTATTACCAAAACGCCATCTCATCTATTTGAACACATGCAACACTAGGGCTAATGTTGAGAGCCCTTTTTAAGCTAGCTTTTGGCACCGTGAAAAAGTTACAGTCTAGTAACCGAACATGATATTCAAAAATATATTGTGTCCAAATTCATGGGCTGCATTCTCCTGAGGCCGCATTTGTAGACCGATTACGTCACAGCGACGCGCCGAAGGCTGTCCAAATTCGTAGACCCCTCCGAATGCAGCCGACAAATGCGTGCTCCTTTTTCCGAATTTGAAGGATGGGTCGGGTGTGTCCTTCGTGGCCCACCATATCCCAGAATTCATAGCGCGGCCCAGCCAAGCTCCAGTTTCCGGCTAATGGCGGCCGCTACTAAGTTTTAAAATTACTCTTATTAATCTTTCTGGGTCACAAAATAAACTTTTAACATATTTTCAGGCGAGAAAGTAGCTGTGTAAACATCAAATATCTGCTCGGTTTATCAAGATATCGCATCTTTGCTAAAGTGCTTCGACGTTTTCGGAGACGTCTGCTACCCATCAGCTCGATAGCTAGCCGGGAGCTCGAGGGTTACTGATGCGGCCGAGAATGGCCCAACTCCCGGCACATCATTTTCAGATCACCGCGGACTTTCGCTGCTCGGGTTAAACGTTGTCAGCCGGTGATCAGCTGTGATCAGCTGATCACGGGGCCGGGGTTAAAAGAGAGACGCCACCCACCTGTTCGCCGCTCAGACATCATTCTCTTCGTGTCAGGAGTTCCGAAACTCTGCCGACGTCAGTCTCCGCCTGATTCAGCAACCGTGAGTGATTATCCCTTCAATCCTTTTTCTCTTCCCGGCTCCGCTCGCTCTCTGTCGGTAACGACCGTTCCGAAGCCACGCTTCGTGCACTGATCGTTACTAGAATAACTGCGTGCCTGCTCCAAACCCACCGCTAGCCTTCGCCGCGCTTGGGTCTAGCCAGCACGCCACACGGGCACGCCGAATTACTGTGTGTAACCCGCCCAGCCGTGACAAATGTAATATATAAGTCACTTAGACAACCTAAAAATGTTATTGTTGGGCTTTTTTCAGTGTTTTGTTTGTTCGTGAGTAAATCGGTTTGGCTGAGATTAAAGTTATTAGATTAGATTAGATAAAACTTTATTAATCCCCCGGGTGGGTTCCTCCTTGGTTTTTACACAGCTGACTAAACGTCAAACAGAAAACTGATTAAACAGAAGTGTGAGATGGCCAAGAGTTTACTCCAGTGTCCTGTTATATTTTAGACAGCAAGGAGCAGACGGCTGAGTTTATTAAACTCCACCGAGACAGCGGTGACGCTAATCAGAAGGCTAGACCGTCCAATTTCACGGCCGTTTACTTCCGGCCTACCCGATCTTCTGAGGACCCGGCCCACGTAGACCGCGAAGGCCGGGTCCTCAGGAGGATGCAGCTCATGAATTTGGACACGACCTATGTCTGGACAATTAGCTTGTTCCAGTAAACCATAAATTAAAGCTTACCTGCGCCGCAGAAGCGCCACCGCTGTCCTCCATCTTCTAACTGTGTTACCCTTCCAGGACCTGAAGGTCCGTAAAGCACCCCCCTCTTTACTTGAAAAAAAAAGGCACTTGAAAAGTAACACAAAATTACCTGCCTTTGCAGAAAAACACAAAAACTTTTCAGAAGTACTTTAGGTTTTGTGTGACACAAAAACAAAACCTTGTTTACTCTTTCCCTCCCACTCTTCTAGACTTGTGATTTGTGACATATCTACACAGTTAGCATGTTTTTGACAGCGTTTGACTTCAATTTCATGTGGACAGTTTTTATTTTATTTTTTTTAAACTGCTCGTGTGGATGGGATTTTTTTTTTTTTTTTAACAAAAAACCAAAAATCTCAGTTTTCAGAAATACCCGTGTACGTTTGAATGTAGCCTTAGGGTATGCAGAAATCCAGTGTATTTGTTTGGTTTCATTTTTTTCTGTCCCTTCAGAGACAAAAGATCTGTTAGGTTATTTTGTAGAAGTTAATTTTAGTTCCTGAATAATAAATGACTTGAATTGTGTATTCTGATACAGATTGTGACAGCAGGGATTGTCGTGTGTTTAAAAAGCGGACCAAAAGTGCAGACATGGAAGAAAACACACTATAACAAAAAGCGAGCCTTTATTTTGGCTGAATACCATGAACAGAAAACGAGGGAAAATTTAAACTAAAACCTATCCTGGGATAAACTAAGGTTAACTATGAAAACTGTGACAAGAAACATGAATCTGGACTGGAGCAGAAAACCTGGAGAAACATGAAGCAAGACAAACAGACAACCCAACACTGAACAGAGGAGACAGAGGACTTAAATACACAGGAGGGTAACAAGGGAAGTGGAAACACCTGGGGAGACACAGCTGCCACAAACGATCATAATGCCACAGGGAAAAAAATAAAACATGGCAACAGGAAACATGGAGAGATACAGACATGACAAGACCAGGTTGACAATTAGAACATGGAACACGGGGAGAGACTAACGCACAGGCATACTGAAAGTAAAACGCTGAGGACAAAATGGACTACATAGAGGACAGGAAAAGACTCATAAATCAGGAGACATAGATGAACAAAAACTAGACTCAACATTTTGTTTTCTCTCTTAGAAAAACCCAACACCCCTGGCCATCAGAAATAATGCTCTGGAATGATTGTAGATACTGTTGTAGTTATTTTAAACCTCAAATCCCTGTACAGGAGAATCCAGTTCAAAGTTAAAATATCTTTGTTTATTTACATAACTGGCCAATAACTCCTGTGAACTTTGGTGTGGGTCAGCCTCTTCAGAACTCCGTCAACAATCTTGTTTACTGCAGCCAGGTCAATGTCTTTCTTCTGCAATATATCAGATGCAGTAGCATTCATTTGGAAGTTGGGACAGGTGATCTCCAGACACAGGATGAATTCAAAATTGATGCTTTTGAGAAGGATCATTGCATCACCTGCTGAAGAGTCTGGGGGGATCTTGCTGTAGTATTTCCCTCAGAAACTGCATGACAACTGGGAGGATCTTCCTCATTGTGTTGAGGAAAGTTTCTCTGCAGTCCACCTAGTATCTAACAGCTCCAGTGGGTGCTGCTCATGGTACAACTTCTCCTGCATTTTAAATACAGTGTTGTTTAGATGAGTTGGCCACAAAAGTGAAAAGCTTTTCAATTACGTTGAAAAAGCTGACAAAACACGTTTGACTCTCTACCAAAACCAGATTAAGGCAATTTGCCTGACAGTGGACATATAAGGCCTTTGGATTTTTTTTTTTTTGTATTCTTAACTTAAGTAAAGCACCAGCTCATGTTTGCAGTTCTTGCAATTTCCAGTTGTTGACTCCAAATTACCTAAAGGAAGCGGTTACTACTTTCCATGTTGTGCACGTCTGACAACAAAGGAAACCTGCTCGGTCTGCGATACATCTGTGGTTTCATCCATCAACATAGAAAAGATTTCACACTCTTGGATGACACATAGAATAGAATAGAATTCAACTTTATTCTCATTGCACATGCACAGGTACAGGGCAACGAAATGCAGTTTGCATCCATCCAGAAGTGCTTTAGTGATATAGATATATTACAATATATATTAGCAATAGTATAGATATGAAAGTATATTACAGAAATGGGTCTATTATGGTATGTTATAATGTACACGGTATGAAGTATGCTGTGAATATTCTATAACTATAAGTATGCGTGGCTTTGGCCACATCTTACTGATGTGGCCAAAGCTTTGATTATGCTGTTTTGGCTTCTGTTTGAGAGGAGTGAGAGGTCTTTTTCCAGGTCCCTGTCTCTCTTTTATGGCATGAAATTTAATCACACTGTCATACTTACTGAACAATTCAACTCGATTTTTGGCTCATCATGTCCCCTGAAAGGCGTACCCTGTCTTGCAAGGTAGAGAGTGATGGCTATGAAACAAGACAACATTTCTCTGTTTCTCTCTCTCTCTTTGTCTTTTGCAGCTTGTGACACTTGGTCAGCTACTTTAAAAGCTGCCTTCAAGGTTGTTGTTTTTTAATGAGTTCCACCTTACCATACCACACATGTGAGAATCTGAGGCACTATGCTCTTTAATCTTTTCTAAAGCCCTTCTCCACCGATTTAACCCGTTTCCCGGGTTTTGTGACTTGTGTACTTTTTGTAATTTAAGAAAAGATGGCAGCTGAAACAAAACATATCATCAGCACTTGGAGAATACTCTAGCCATGGATTATTCTAATACCATTTCTTTTAAAATTATCATCCCTCTTCATTCTTTGGATATGATGACAGTACTGGTTGGCAGGGTCCAATATTATCACACATTTGAATAAAGGCCTCATCATACTGTGTGTGGAATTGCATGACATGGGCAGGATAATCAATTTGTGAACCTTGTGTAAGTTTTTTTTAGGCATCCTAAATAATCAATTCCTGCTCAAATTTCTGGGCTCCCAACCCATTAAACATTAGCTGCCTCCCCCGCTTGGCCATCTGAATCTTTTTTATCAAGCCATTTTGCCTTCTTCAGTGATGCACATTACTTTAGATTAGAACTTCTATTTCTGTTATTTAGACTTCTGTTTATCATACCTACTCAATTCTTAAATGGTATGTCCTATTCTGTGTCTTTATTATTCTTCTGTGTTCAGTGCACTAAATATTTAGCACCGTCATCGGGTTTTGGGGGTACTAGAAATGGTAATAGTTAGCAGGAGAATGTATATTTTGTGTTGACTTCATTGCAAGAGTTGCTATCTAGGGCCCATGCCATGGGCTCTCAGGTTACAGCTGTCTCACTGCAGATCTCAGTGACTCTAACAACAACAAAAATCGGCATTATAAGAGCCAGGACATATTGTGTTTTTGCCCGTATTACTATGTTTCCATTTTAGGTTACAGAT
Source organism: Rhamphochromis longiceps (assembly GCF_057381845.1). NCBI lineage: Eukaryota > Metazoa > Chordata > Actinopteri > Cichliformes > Cichlidae > Rhamphochromis > Rhamphochromis longiceps. The sequence goes on from NC_140572.1 coordinate 11,489,956, forward strand.
TTAGAATTTAGAATAAAATGGGGAATTTCTGTTTATCTGAAAGGTCTGTAAGTAACATTACAGCTTGGTATTTGCTACTGCTGTTGTTTCAAATAGTGAATATTGTATTTTCAGCAGTGTTATCAAAAGGTATCACTATTTTCTTGAAACACCTGATCGCCAAACACCACAGGTTATTCAAAGGTTTATTTCCACACAAGAAGCTGCTACCAAGCATCATTTCATGATGCATTATCCTACATGTATACTTAAAACAGGACCACTTTTGCATAGCTGGTGCATACACAATGAAGCAAAATACAGCTTCTTTAAAAAAAACAATTGAAAAGTTGCATAATTGGCAAGGTTGATGCTTACATTAGCTTCTGCTAAAGTAATGTCATTAGACTACTCACAGACAGCATTAAGGTATATATCACTAAACTAAGTTTAGCATTGCTCAATAGCTGCTTTGGGTAGTATAATTGACCAGAGTAGTGTGTTTTTAGCAAATCCAGTGCACCAATGTTTTATCCAAAAAAGGTCGGTGAGCACATGTGTTTTACTCCAAACTGAGTCATGAAAATGGACTTTTTTTACCTGATGTTCTGTTAGTAATATGTGTGTTTTATCGAGGATTGACGTTTGTGGATGTTTCACCAGTTCAGTTTGAAAGCACGTGTGGTTTACTCTGAATTGAGTCACATACACGACTGTTTTCGCATGATCTTTGGTTAGGAGCATGTGTGTTTAATGGAGTGAATCTTGTATGTGTACTGCTGTTAGTTTAGCAAGCACGTGTGTTTTACTCGAATTGAAAAGCATACATGGTTGCAGCCTGCACAAGTGTGCAGTTTTAGATGTTTCTTAAGCCCTATGTGTTTTGTGTGTGCCTGTGTTTTGTTCAATTTTGTAAGTATTTGTAGTAAATCTAATTATTTAAAAATATCCCTTTCATATCATGAAGGATGCAAGCTGTGCAGGTGAAGTGCAGAGAACAACAGAAGTACATGAATTTTGAGGGCCAGCTGACCTACAGATCATGCGTTGAGTAAAAAACGTCAACATTTCCTGTGTATTTCATAGTGTGAAACACGCAGTCTGCTATACCAACCGTTTAGGTTTATTTTGCTCAATTTATTTAATTTCACTTTCTTTGCCTTGTTCTGGTGTTTATTTCAAATATATAATGCAATTTTATTATGTTCACAGTTGCCAAGAAGTTCAACATCCCAAACATATGGCTTCTCAGAATCAGAATCAGAAAGGGTTTTATTGCCAAATGTTGAGCAGGTTTACAACGTTAGGAAATTGCTGTGGTGCTTCAGTGCAAACATACTGTCATAAAAATATAAAAATAAGAATTAAAAGTGCTAAGTAGATAGATATATACATGACATATACATGAGTGCAGGTGGTGATCAGTGCCAAACATGGAATGATGCAGTGAACACAGCGTAGGGTCATGTGTTAGTGGTGGGAACAGTCATACGGTTATTGTTCATGTGTCCAACAGCAGAGGGGAAGAAACTGTTCTTATGGCGAGAGGTTCTGGTGCGAATGGACCGGAGCCTCCTGCCTGAGGGGAGCAGGTCAAACAGTCTGTGTCCAGGGTGCGAAGGGTCAGCTGAGATCCGAGCTGCACGCCCCAGTGTCCTGGAGGTGTATAGGTCCTGCAGAGATGGGAGTCTGCAGCCAATCACCTTCTCAGCAGAGCGCACAACACGCTGCAGTCTCTGTTTGTCTCTGATAGTGGCTCCAGCGTACCACACGGTGATGGAGGAGGTGAGGATGGACTCGATGATTGCAGTGTAGAATTGCATCATCGTCCGTGTTGGCAGGTTGAATTTCTTCAGCTGCCTCAGGAAGTACATTCTCTGCTGGGCTTTCTTAATGACGGAAGTGATGGTGGGCTCCCACTTCAGGTCCTGGGTGATGGTGGTACCCAGGAAGCGGAATGAGTCCACAGAGGTGATGGGGGTGTCAGACAGGATGATGGGGGGAGTGGAGCTGTGTGCTTCCTGAAGTCCACAATAATCTCCACTGTCTTCTGGGCATTCAGCACCAGGTTGTTGTGGCTGCACCAGGACACCAGACGTTCAACCTCCCTCCTGTAGGCAGACTCATCCCCGTCCGAGATGAGTCCAATAACGGTGGTGTCATCTGCAAACTTGATTAGCTTGACAGACTGGTGGGTGGAGGTGCAGCAGTTGATATACAGGGAGAAGAGCAGAGGAGAAAGAACACAGCCCTGAGGGGAGCCGGTGCTGATGGTCCGGGAGTCCGAGACATTCTTTCCCAGCCTCACATGCTGCTTCCTGTCCGTCAGGAAGTCAGTGATCCACCGGCAGATGGGATCAGGCACATTCATCTGGGAAAGCTTGCCTTGGAGATGGTCTGGAAGGACGGTGTTGAAGGCAGAGCTGAAGTCCACAAACAGGATCCTGGCGTAGGTTCCTGGGGAGTCCAGATGCTGCAGGATGAAGTGTAGGGCCATGTTGATTGCGTCATCTACAGACCTGTTGGCTCTGTATGCAAACTGCAGGGGATCCAGGAGGGGGGCCGTGAGGGTCTTGAGATAGGAGAGAACCAGGCGCTCAAATGACTTCATGACCACAGATGTCAGAGCCACGGGTCTGTAGTCATTTAGTCCAGTGATCCTAGGTTTCTTGGGGACAGGGATTATGGTAGAGGACTTGAAGCAGGCAGGCACATGACATGTCTGCAGTGAGGAGTTGAAAATGCCAGAAAACACTGGGGCCAGCTCGTTGCACTGGGGCCAGCTCGTTGGATCTAAGATACTTGATCCAATTGTGAAGGATATGAAAATCCTGGAGGGGATGGAATTACGATTGCCCTGCATAATGACCCAGTACATGGAACTATTGTCCAAGTTACTACTGACAACCTTGGTCTTCACTGTCTGTTTGGTTTTCTAGAGTCATTTAGTGCTAGATATTGTTGCCACTTTTGTCTTGCTGAGAAAGAGGACTTTCAGAAAGTGTTTACAGAGGATTCACCCAAGACACAGCTGGACTGGCCATCGGGCATACCGGGCATTTGCCCGGTGGGCCGCTGGCGACTTTTTGTTTTTATGGGCGATTTTTTTTTCTTTTTTTTTTTTTAGGAAGGGTATATATAATGAAAGGTGTTGGATTGGCCAATTGGTCATGATCGACTCTGGGCTGGACCAATTACAGCCGAGGAGGCCGGATGCACCCTACCCCTTGTTTAGCAATCACGTGATTTTCGCGCATTGCATGCCGGGAACTCGTGGCAAAACAATCGAAGTAGCGCATCAAATGCAAGCATTTGCAGCACCGCAAAACGTTCATTCTCCGGTTCCAATACCTTCTTGTTTTTTCTTTGCTGCACAAAAAAGGAACGTACAAAACAAAAGGAGAACAATGCCGGTCCGTACTAGTGATGGGTCGTTCGCGAACGAAATGGCTCTTAGAGCCGGGTCTTTGACGTGAACGACACGAGCCGGCTCCTTATCGCGAGCCGTCACGTGGTTTTTTTTTTTTCTCTCACCCTCTCTCTCTCTCTCGCACTTTTTTTCTGCTTCACTCAGCAAGCGAGCCTTGTGCTTTACGCTGGGCAGAGGGGGGAGGGGCGGTAATTACACTCAGTAGCACAGGAACAGATCCAGAGGGGGAAAGAGAGCCAGGGACAACAACATCACTTTAGAAAGGTATAGTAATCATCCACAACTATTTTCGGTTGCAGATGATAAAGGATTCAGAAAGTTTATTCATGCAGGTCCATATGACAGAGAATGTGCATGTTTCTTTTTGTTTTCATATGTGTTATGGTTTGCAGTGTTTTGTGTTGTTTCACTTTAAATTTGTAAAAGGAAAAAGCTGAAAATTTAGTTAAAAGTTGAAATGTGAATAGTTGATTTTTGTATTATGATTTATTTATTACATTTTATGTGGAGTGAATAAATAAAAGTATATTTATGGTGGCCCCAAGAGACAAAGCACATACAAACTTCAAATCACGTACGAACTCTGAAGCCTGTACAAACTCAAAAACACGTACAAACTCCAAAACACGTAAAAACTCAAAGCACATAAAAACTCAAAACACGTACAAAAGACAACAGAAGTGCTCCAGGATGCTAGGGGCAGTGTTGAACTTTTGTTACCGAGTGACTACACAAAGCCAGCAAGTACCAATGACTGGATTTGCTGTGTGGTAGTAACAGGTAAATGAATATTTTTTTTAAAATTATTTGAATATATATGAGTGCTTGTGTATAAATACACAAAGAATACACACATGCTTTCAATTGTGTCATTCAAGTGATCTAGTAGCTCTGCTTTGGAAGTTCAGTTCATGCTAGAAATGTGTCTTGGAGTTTGTACGTGTTTTGTCTCTAGGGACCACCGCATATATTTATATATAAACATATATAGATAAAACCACTTTTTTTACGTTAGTAATTCCTTTTGTGCATAATTTTATAATATTGTTAATAATAAATTAATTAAAGCAACAAAACAACCTGAAGAGCCGGTTCGGAGCCGAAAGAGCCGGCTCTTTTTAGTGAGCCGAACCGAAAGAGCCGGATCTCTAAAAAGAGCCGGAAATCCCATCACTAGTCCGTACAAAGACAGACTCGACGAAAAGACAAAGAAAAGATACGAGGAAAAAATCAAAGGAGTGAAAGGGTCAGACTCTTACGAGCACACAGAGTGGACAAAAGACGTTAGCGTGCTGCCCAACTTTCACCACGCTCAGATTTATAATTATACGGTTCTTGGAGTGAGTACATACACTCATGAAGTTTAGTAACTTCAGGTCACTGCAACAAGCCCAGGTACAGTTTACCGACGGATGGGTACAGGACCTTGAAATGCACCGTGTAGAACGAAAGACCATCGTACGAACAAAGGTAAGTTTACCAGTCTCACAAATCTTCGTCATAAATACACATTTGTTAACCGTTTATTAATAGGACCTTTGAGCTCAACGGTAATTAATTAGTAGTGGAAATAATTTCTGGTAGCATTACAGAAATGTAGCAGTGACAATAATATTGTATGTTGTAATCGCACTGGACAATTGGTGATACAAAACAACTGTTTTATCCTGTGAATAAAAGTATATTTTTTTGTCAATGTACCATGGTAATAACAGAAGCAAAACGCAATATTGTGTCAGGACAATTCACTATTTATGCACAATAAACAAAGGAGCATAGCGCGACAATTTCTGTTCAGCGCCAGACTTGCTTGTAACCTGTATCACCAATTATGTTAAGAAAAATGACGCATTAACTACTACAAAACTCTGACCTTTGTGGAATGCTTGGAGCAGACTAACATGTGAGCTGGAGTGTTCTGGGACGTTATATTTGGTATATCCAGACCATCCGTCGGCTCTTACTTCGGAAACATGGCTTAAAAAATTTCTCTTCAACGAAGTAATCCGATTGAAAAAAAAACGATCTCTTTACCCGTCGGCTTCCTGTGGCTGTCATGCGACCGGCTGTTGCAGTTAATAATACAACAGCTTCTTGCCATTTTTTGTGTTTCTTTTTATCGCTGTGTAACTGAGTTCAATTGAAAGCCTGCGTGTGCTAGTACCTTTTGCCACAAGTTCCCAGAATCCTTTGCGGTTTTACCCCTGAATGACGTCACATTTTCAAATCTTTATCCTGGTGGGCCGATTTTTTTCTCCCAGTCCAGCCTTGACCCAAGATAATCATGCAAACTCAAGCCCTTCATACTGATCATTGCCAAAAACTGGAGGCAAATCCCAGACTGCCTTATGTGATGGGTGTTAAACAGTCTTGGATTCTAAACTCAATGCAGTACTTCAATACATGTGAAAATTTCTCTGTTGATATTATGCACAATATCTTGGAGGGAGTTGCACAATATGAAATGAAACTGATTATGTTACATGCAATAGATCAGTATACAACATCAAAGGAAGTGGACATGAGAATTAAGAGCTTTAACTATGGTTAAATGGAACAAAACAACAAACCACCTACAGTGAAGTTGGAAGAGGACTCAAATGACTTTGAGTTAAATGCCATCCAGTCCTGGTGTTTACATCGGCATCCACTACTCATCTTTGGAGACTTAGTTTGTCCAAACGATCAGCACTGGTATTTGCTACTGCTGTTGTTTCAAATAGTGAATATTGTATTTTCAGCAGTGTTATCAAAAGGTATCACTATTTTCTTGAAACACCTGATCGCCAAACACCACAGGTTATTCAAAGGTTTATTTCCACACAAGAAGCTGCTACCAAGCATCATTTCATGATGCATTATCCTACATGTATACTTAAAACAGGACCACTTTTGCATAGCTGGTGCATACGCAATGAAGCAAAATACAGCTTCTTAAAAAGAAAAAAAATTGAAAAGTTTCAAAAATGTAATTAAAACATTGGCAACAAAACATCAAAGTCCTATTGCTTTCAGTTGGCAGACATTTGACCCCAAGAGACTGACCACTGGATCAGGTAACATGCTTTCTTGAAATGGGTTGGACTGGGGCTGTGAGATGGCAGAGACTCTTCAGCTACCAATCAACACCAAGGTGTTAAATGTTAGATGGGCAAAACACCATGGAAATATTTATTGTGCAGATTTAGTTGTTTGTATAAAAGTCCATTGTGAAATGCCAAGTTCTACCATGTTGTTGTGAAGGATGAGAGGTTATTGTTTTGCACTGCAAACAGCGTGTCTCAATGAGCATTTCAATGATTTTCAAGTTCTGTGTAAAAGAGACGGACCTCATGTAATTCATGCCAAAGAGCTTTTCTGTTGTAAAGCATTTGATTTACAGGTGTCATACATGGTGATTCCAGTTTTTATATTGTACCATACTGTTTCCTCTGAACAATAAAGGTGGCTGCTAAAACAAAAATATATTTTTCTGGTTTATTTATTGTACCGTATTTTCACGACCATAAGGCGCACTGTGCTAAAAGGCGCAGTCTCAGTTATGTGTGCCCTTACTGTATTTAACACACACATAAGGCGCACTGGATCATAGGGCGCATACAAGTACCATATGCGTATTTAAAAATAAAGCGGGAGCAAACCTGAGTTCGGTACCTTACTCACATTTCTATTGCCGGTAATCGTCATCATCAACAACACACAAGCATACAAGTGTGCATATTTAAAAATAAAGCAGGAGCAAAACTGAGTTTGGTACTCACATTTTTATCATCAATCAAACCCATCGAAGTCCTCATCCTCTGTGTCTGAATTGAACAGCTGCGCTAAATCTCCATCAAACATGCCAGGTTCACTTTCTTCACTGTCAGAGTCACTTTCCGTGCCGTGCGGCTCCTCGGAAACGATGCCGGCTTTTGCGAAAGCTCGAACAACAGTGCCAGCAGACATGTTAGCCCAAGCATCTACAATCCATTGGCAAATTGTGGCGTAACTCGCCTGGCGCTGCCTTCCACTCTTGGTGAAACTGTGGTCTCCACCGGTCATCCATCGCTCCCAGGCCGCTCGCAGCCTTACTTTGAACGGGCGGTTCACACCGATGTCCAGCGGTTGGAGTTCCTTTGTCAGGCCTCCCGGAATGACAGCAAGCTCACAGTGCATTTGTTTCACTAGTTTTTTCACATCGGCTGTGAGATGGGCACGCATAGAGTCACAGATCAACAGCGATGGTGATGCGTGGAAAAAACCACCTGGTCTCCTTACATACACCTCCCTCAGCCACTCTTTCATCATTTCCTCATCCATCCAGCCCTTTTCATTTGCCTTAATGATGATTCCTGCTGGAAACTTCTCTTTAGGCAAAGTCTTTCGCTTAAAAATCACCATAGGCGGCAGTTTCTGTCCATTAGCATGGCAGCCAAGCACAACAGTAAAAGAAGACTTTTCATACCCCGTTGTGCGTATCGCTACCGTGCTGGTCCCCTTCTTCTCCACAGTGTGACTCACCGGGATGTCAAAAGTGAGCGGGACCTCGTCCATGTTAGTGATGTGGCTGGGCTGGATGTTTTTGTCACCGATGTGTTTGCTGCAGTAGGAGCGGAAGACGGCCAGCTTTTCCTTATAATCCGCTGGAAGTTGCTGCGCTATCGTAGTCCTGGTCTGGATGGAAAAATGGCACCGTTTCATAAAAAGTGAAAGTGAAACTGCTTTTAGCCGAATGGTGACCGTCGAAACTGCTTCTCCCGCTCGCTCTTTGCTCGATGATCCACCGCTCGAGTCTTTCCTCCAACTCGAGCCACCTCGCCTTATGTCCGCGGAAACTCAGCTGCGTTTTCTTGACCTGCCGGAGCTTGTTTTCCAGCTTCCTCCACTTGCAAACCATCGATTCATTAATCTTAAATTCTCTCGCCGCTGCTCGATTTCCATGTTCCTCCGCGTAGCTGATGGCCTTCAGTTTAAACTGTGCTTCGTAAGCGTGTCTCTTTGCCATTTTCAGGGTTGTTAAAACAACGATGTCCTGCATAATGCACATACCTGTTCTTTTATACAGGTATGTGCGATTGTCCCGGTATATACGATCAACGCCCACACTTCACCCTTTAACGTTCTCATGGTGTTCTCTACTACGTCTTCCTTACAACACACAGGGCGCACTGCGCTATAAGGCGCGCCGCACTTTTTGAAGAAAATCTAAGACTTTTAAGTGCGCCTTATGGTCGTGAAAATACGGTACCTTTAAAACCTTGCAGTGAATGATTGTAATACAGTTACATAGTGAGTGAAATAAAGTTAATTAAAGTTAAATGAAGTTAATTAAATACTTATACTGGAAAAGAGAATCGTGATCTCAATTCTAAGCCAAAGAAATCGTGATTCTCATTTTATGCAAAATCGTGCAGCCCTAAGCTATAGTACTTTTTCCTTTGGGAAGGAAAGGAAGTCTGCAATTCTGTTGAAGAAAGATGTGGAATCTATTAAATTATTGTAGAAAAATAATTGATTTCTGTGCATTTGTTTTACACTTGCATTAAATGAAAGTTGATTACATCCATTAAGGGCGGGGGGTGGTTCCCTAATATTTTCACTGGGACCCTGCTAGTTAGGTAGGTAAGTACTCTTTAAAATGCCAGAATAGGGAGGATGGTGTAGGTTTAAGTTTATTTGATTGATCAGTGTTGCTGAACTATAAAATGTTTTGGGCGGAGTGGAATTTTTGCATACAGGTATAACAGAATAGCTTCAGTCTCTTGTTTTTCCAAAACTTGCGTATGAACTTATACAAAATGCAGCAAGATATTTATAAAAAAAAAGTTTTATTGATTACAAAATACGCTATATCGTATTCATATCGGTATCGGCAGATATCCAAATTTATGATATCGATATCGGACATTAAAAAGTGGTATCGTGCCATCTCTAATTTTTGTTTTAATTATATTTTATTACATATTTATGTCTTCTTTCAGGCTGATGCAGAAATCCACATTTTTCTCCTCTCTTAAGCTGTTAGTGTACCAGGGTCATTGACTCAGTGTTTTGAGTGCTGCATTATTATTGAACTTTGATTTTGTCAGTATTTATCATTTCTAGTCTTTTGGATTCAGTGTAAGGCTACGTTCATACTGCAGGTGTTAATGCTCAATTCCGATTTTTTGATAAAATCCGATTTTTTTGTCTGCTTGTTCACACTACAAATAAAATGCAACAGCAAACGCTCTCTAGTGTGAACGCTCAAAGCGGCCTGCATGCGCAAAAGAAGATGTCACACACAACACGCTCTGTTCAGACCCAGAGCAAACAGTATTTGACTGATGGCCCTTAATATAAAGACTTTGGACTTTACGTTTCCCAATTTTTGCTTTAAGTTATTTTGTTATTTACATAATAATGTAAATAACCTAATGATTATCCTTATTGCTGTTTTAGAGAGGAGCGGTGCTTCAAAGGATAGTTGCAGATTTCTGTCAGAATCTGCAGATTATACAGTATAAATAAAATGTTCACGTTTCTCCAACGTTGTCTTCCCAACAGTTTCACTGACATCTACGCTGGATGGCCAGGAAGCGTTCGCGATGTCTTCTCCGGCGCTGATAATTGGCGTCTGTCTTGTGTCAGTGACGTAAAAGTGACGGATTTAATGCGACATGACCGTTCAAACAGCAGTCGCTTTCTAAAACATCGGATATGTATCAGTACCACATACAAAAGTGACCCAGATCGGATTCGAAAATATCGGATTTGTGCTGTTCACACTGTCATACCATGATCAGATATGGGTCACATAGGGTCAAAAAAATCGGATTTGATGCGCTTTCGCCTGCAGTGTGAATGTAGCCTAAGAGTTCTTAGTCTTCTGGTTTCTGTCAGCTGTATCTCCTTGTCAGGTCTGTGTCTCTGTGTTATGTTTCCTGTTTTACTTTGAGTCTGTGTCTCATGGGTTAGGATTAGGGTTCTTGCTGATGGTTATTGTGTATATCTCCTGTGTCTTATATGTAGTTTTACTTGGCTTGTCTGGCTACCTTTATTAGTTTCAGCTGTGTCTTGTTATCCTCCTGTGTGATTATTGTCACGTTAGACATGACTTGTCAGATATTACCTAACATCTCATCTTCATTGTTTATATTGAATGATTTAAATTTGTTTTACCATTTTGGGTTTTGTTTTATTTGTTTATGTATTTTTGCATTCCAATTTATAAAACATTTTTGGGGCAGCTGTGGCTATAACTGTAGCTTGCCTCCACCAGTGTGTGAATGTGAGAGTGAATGAATAATGGCATTGTAAAGCGCTTTGGGTGCCTTGAAAAGCGCTACATAACCCCCCTCTTAATTCATCCTGACCAAACTGGTTTCATAAAAGGTCGGCACTCCTCAACAAACACTCGTAGATTACTTAATTTAATAGACTACTCATACAATAAAAACATCGAAACCATAATATTATCTCTAGATGCAGAAAAAGCATTTGACAGAGTTAACTAGAAATTTTTATTCGCAACTTTACACAAATTTGGTTTCGGAAACTCTTTTATAAACTGGATAAGAATATTATACAATTCCCCAACAGCTCGTATCAGAACAAATGACCAGACATCCTCCAGCTTCTGTCTCCTGAGGGGCACCAGACAGGGATGCCCACTCTCCCCTTCACTTTTTGCAATTTTTATCGAACCTCTAGCAGCAGCATTTAGACAGACTACAACAATTAAGGGCATAAAATGTAAGAACATAGAACATAAAATCAGTCTCTATGCGGATGATGGGTTGCTTTTTCTGCAAAACACACAAACCAACCTCTCTGAGGTAATTACTCTAATAAACTGGTTTTCAAGAGTTTCAGATTATTCAATTAACTGGCCAAAATCTACAGTTCTCCCCATTAACTGCTCCTTCCATAATTCTTCCTCTGCCCCACTGCAATCCGGAAATATTAAATATTTAGGTATTAATGTTTCTCCTAAGCTTTCAGACTTGACTAAATTAAACCACATCCCACTTCTAAAGAAAGTAGAAGGCGATCTGACTAGATGGAAATCTTTACCCATATCACTCATGGGAAGGGTCGCCACTATAAAAATGATGATCTTGCCAAAAATAAATTACTTATTTTTGATGATCCCTAACAAACCATCACAAGATTGGTTCAGATCTCTGGATTCATATATTTCCAAATTCCTTTGGAAAGATAAACCCCCGCGTATCAGCTTAAAAACGCTACAAAGAACCAAGGATAGAGGAGGATTAGACCTGCCTAATTTTCACCAATACTTCTTAGCCAACAGGCTTCAGTTCATCTCAGAATGGTCAAAACATACCTTCTTAGATGAGCCCTGGCTAGATGTTGAACAGGCACTATGCAAGGATCTAGAGATTTCAGACCTACCATTTATTAGCTCAAACATCAAAAGACATGAATGCTTTAAAAGTATCAACATCAGCTTCTCTCTGACAGCATGGTGGGAGTTTCTAAAAATAACGGAGTCTTCACTAATCCCATGCAAACGTACACCTATCTGGAATAACCCTGACATATTACAAAACAATAATATGATTAATTTCCCAGAATGGAGTTGTAAAGGAATTAAATACTTAGAACATATATTAGAGGGAACAGAATTTATCCCATTTGACAGACTAGTTGCACAATATGGGGTCAACAAGAAAAGATTTTTAGAATATCAACAAATTAAATCCATAATAAAAAAGAAATTTAACGTCAGTCAAGTTGAATTACAAAAGTGCGGCACATTTCCTTACTCTTGGGCTTTACATCTTCCAACAACTGCTCACACTGTCAAAGCAATACACCAGACAATTACATTCACGCTCTTTGGTTCTGTCCACCAGTGCAGAAGTTTTGGCGCGAGATATGTGAAGACTTATCAAAGTGTCTGAAATGTAACATTCCAACTTCCCCTTTAGTGTGTTTGTTGGGCAGCTTAGATAATGTCACTTCAGAAAAGAATATAGCCCATATGGTTTTCACTGCCCTATGCATAGCCAAGAAAACTGTCCTCATGAACTGGAAAAATAAAAACAATCTTAATTCTAACCAATATAGAAATTATCTATTAGATTACATTAGTTTTGATACAGCCTCTGCCACCACATCAGATCAATTGCTCTGGGCTCCTTTGATCAGCTCCATCACCTAGTGGGGGTGGGGGGTCATAGTTTGGTCCCGCCTTCAATGTTGTGATTGGTGTGGGGGTAGGGACAGGCTTAGGGCGTCGGGGGGTTCCCCGGAGGCATCTTCCTTGGGGGGCTCAACCCGGGGTAGCGGTCATGTCCGGTTGGGGGCTCTTTTCTGACTATTTCCTCGTGGCTGCGTGCAGCGGGGCTAGGGGAGGGTCTGTGCTGATGGACGTGGGTTACTGACCTGGTAGCCTGTCTGCCCCTGGGTGGGTCCGGGATGGGTGTGAGGGTCTGGGGGCGCTCCGTCTCTGGGCCGGGGCCCTGGCCGGGCCCTGGGTCCTGGTTTGTGTGTTGCCGGGGTTGTGGGCGGGTGGGTGCATGGGGGCCCATCCCTGGCGCAGGGTGCCGCCGGTGTGTCGAGCCACCTGTGGGGCTCTTCAACTGGTGGGGGAGATTGTCACACCTTGCAGGAGCTTTCCTCCCCTCAGGAACTCTCTGCAGGAGGGGGAGATACAGGAGAGGTGGAGGAAGATCTCAGCCTGGGCGTCTATTGTCTCATGTAGTCTGGAAGATGAGTGGATGGTGGGGTGGGTGCAGTTTTCTCTGTGGTGGGGTTGGGTGGACTGTCCCGGGCTCTGTGGGGCCGGGGGGCGCTGCTGCGCTGGGCCCCGGTCTGGATGGGCCTGAGCCCCCTTTCCCTGGCGGGTCGCGGAGTATGGGAGTGCCTACTGGGGTCAGTGGGGGAGCTGGCCCCAGGGAGGGGTCACCTGCCCCTCCCTTCCTTCCCTCCCCATCTCCAGCTGCCTCCCTCTTCCCGCTCCACCACAACCACCCACACATGCAGGGCCTTGGAGTAGGGGTATGTCACCAGGGTGCAGAGGAGGCTACCCCCCCCCCCCCTCTGTCCCCTTCTGGCTGCCTCTGCCTCAATTTTATCCCACAACTTAGACATTCACATTACTCACACCCTCATTACACATACATATAGGATCTTGGGGGTGGGCACGATACACGGAGTCCAAGTTACCATCAGGGTGTACACCTCACCCCTGGCATCGTTGCCCACCTCTCAATTTTAAATACACGTAGACATTGAGGGCTAGCAGGAGGGACTATGCGCTTACCTGCTGCTCTCTGGCAGGTAGCTCCATGCCCTCCTGGGTTTTAAATGCACCTTAGAACACACATGCATCAACACTACAATGAGCGGGTGGAGGGAGGTTTGGAGTCTTCTCCCACCCCCATTCTCTGCGGCCTGCTGGAGCGGGGGGGCTGGGAGGAGTTGGCCGTCCGACTGCGGTCTGGGGTGTGGGGCCTCCCTGCTGCTGCGGAGTCGGGGCGGTCTGCCTCTCCCCACCGCAGGGAAAAGGGTAACACCACCTGGGTCTGGGTGCAGTTCCCCCCTCCAGGGGCAAGGGTACCTAGACCCGGTTCGTAGAGTACACTTGGGGAGTGTGATCGTGTATACAGCGTCTCTTTATGTCTGTCTCCACGTCGGTTGAGTGTGAAGTGCATATGAGAGCATGAGGGTGGGAATGGATGTTTGTGTCTGTGTGTGCCTGTATGTCTGTGTCTATATGTCAGGTTGGGTATCAGACGCCACCTCTCTGGGGACATCTCGGGCCCTCCAAGGTTTGGAGGCCTATCTCCACCCACCACCACTTCCCCTGCCGGTGGCGGACTCCCTCAGGTGTCAGTGCGTTGGTGGTTCTTTGTATCTGGGGGTGGGCGTCCGGGTACACACCGGCTCACTCCTTGGCGGCCGCTTATTGGGGCTCGCTCGGGCCACTTCGGAGGTGGGGTGCCCCCGGCCTCTCGGCCTGGGGCTCGGTCACTCAGGCACAGCTGGCTGCCGGCGGAGCTCACGGGCGCGTCACTGCAACTCCCCCTGACTTCTGCTCCGCGGCTGCTGAATGAGCCCTCATCTGGGACTCTCCTTAGCTCTTACTGGGACAGTGGCGCGGCTGCCCCTCTGTGGGTCTTCCTTGGTCTCTTGTGTTCTGGGGGACTCTGGATGTCTGGAATTTTGATCTCCTCCATACCTGCTTGATACCATAGAGGACAGGGCTTTGGCTCCCCACACTCCCTAGCAGATCGTTACATGGAGAAACCTTTGGAATGCAAGCATGCTGATCCACACAGGTATGCACACAGGTGTACACATGGGTATTCACAGACGCGGACTACAGCTTTCTTGGCTGCTGCCTCAAAGCACACTGTGCGCTGTCTATCTTGCGTACTGCACAATATCGTTTATTATTTAGTAACTATTGATATCTACTGCTAGCTAGTTTATTGTAATGGTGCTTTTTTTTTCTTATTATGTTGCTCTTTGTTGTTTGCTTTCCCCTCTGTTTTTTTTTTTTCTCCATACAGGTGACCCAGGTGTTTTTTGTTTTTGTTTTTGTTTTTTTCTCTCTTCCCCCCCTTCTCACCGTCTCTTCTCCCCTTTGGTTTTCTTTCTTTCTCTCCCTCTCTTTCTTTCATTCTTTCCCCCTGTCCTATCCCACAGTCATGTCTGTCCCGTTTGTAGCAACTGAAAATAAAATAAATTCCTAATTATAATAAAGGTCAATCAAATGGACCAATATGGCAAGGCCATGATGATCCACTTGGTAAAATAAATCCGCTTGGCATCTTTCTTGGCCTTAAGACAACAATTCTGATGGCTATAGATCCAAACGGGACAAAAAAAAAAAGAAAAAAAAAAGAAAAGCGCTACATAAATCCAATCCATTATTATTATTTGTGAGTCCTACATTTGGATTCTCTTCCCAAATGCACGACTCATAATGAAGAGAAGAATTAGTTACTCGTATATCTTAACTAAAAGTATAGAGAGGTAGGACAGAGAAACAGTGACAGGGGCAGGACTGTGGGTAAAAAGAATATTATAGGTCTCATGTCTGAAGGGAGGAGGCATCAATATCCAACAAACAATGGGGGAAAGAAAGGGTGGAGTTGAGAGGAGGAGTATCAGCTACTTATGAAATTAATTTTTGTTCATAATGCTGCGACCAGAGCTGCAGTTCTTCACTAGTCTGTGACGATGGGCACACAGGAAAAATCTGAGCTCTGCTTTCCACAACTCTTCAACATGTCCTGCAAAAAGCCTGCCATTGCTCGGTCCAAAGCTGTTTTCCTTCATATTGTATTGTCCTCAGTTTCTTTTCTGACAGTGGCTCTCAACTTGCTTGTCATCATCTCAGTCTCCCACTTCAGGCAGAAACAACGTTTTTGTTTTACTAGCTACACTATTCTAGTGTTTCAAGTATTTGAGCTAGTAATTAGTAATTAGCTAGTAATAGATTCTTCATATGTACAGATTTATACTTGAGAATATTTACATTTCATCATTTTTACTTTGGCACCAGAAAACATACTATACTCATTGTCTTATAAGTAATACTATGTTCTGAATCAGTTTGACGTTGATAATATGCTGCTGTGTGACACTTAATAGCTCTTTGGCTTGTTTCATTATAGAGGTTTGAGGAATTGTTATTTTTCTGTCTCCTTGCAGGCAGCTTCACACACCCACTAACATCCTGCTCCTCTCTCTGGCTGTCTCAGACTTTCTTGTTGGCCTCCTATTGTCACCTGCAGAAATCCTCCGAAGTACAGCCTGTTGGTTTCTTGGTCAGCCCACATGTTTAATGTATATTTTTGTGTCCTTGACTGTTACCTCTGCCTCAGTGGGCATTATGGTGCTGATATCAGCTGACCGCTATGTGGCTATTTGTGACCCTTTGAATTACCCCATCAGGATCACTGACAGAAAAGTTCAACTCTGTGTTTGTCTCTGTTGGCTCTGCTCCATCACCTTCAGCTGTTTCCTTGTAAGAGATGACCTGCATCAAAGAAGAAAACAAAATTCCTGCTATGGAAAATGTGTCGTTGTTGTTCAATACATTGCAGGAGTTGTTGACCTCATTTTAACCTTCATTGTACCAGTTACTGTCATCATAGTTCTGTATATGAGAGTATTTGTGGTGGCTGTGTCTCAGGCCCGCTCTATGCGCTCTCATGCTACAGCTGTCAGAAATCACCTTCCAATGACGCTAACAAAAAAGTCTGAACTAAAAGCAGCCAGGACTCTGGGTGTTCTTGTTCTTGTGTTTCTAATGTGTTTCTGCCCTTATTACTGTGTTTCTCTTGTAGGAGAAGAATTCATCAATAGTTCATCTGCTTCTTTTGTGGCCTATCTGTTTGGTTTAAACTCATGTCTAAACCCTTTGATCTATGCTATGTTCTACCCCTGGTTTAGAAAAGCTGTGAAACTAGTTGTCACTCTACAGATACTGCAGCCTGGCTCCAGTGAGGTAAGTATTTTGTAAACAGATCAAAACATTTAAACAGTTGTTTTCAGGTTCAGCTCGTAATAAAAAATCTTAATCTTGTTGACTTCATTTTATAACAATAAACTGTTTGCTTATTTTTGACATTTATGGTACAGGTAGTGCTGTCTTGTACACGTGAAGTCAGCAAAATGCAGAAATAATAAGATCCGACTCCACAAAACATTCGTAGTAGAAGTTTAATGCTGCACTTAGGGTGACCAGTCATCGTAGTGTGTGGAGGCATGTGTTATGCTTTTAATTATTTTAATCAGATCTCATACATTGAGACAAGTTAGTGCATTTTGATTGGGTATATAGCCCGCAAAATCAACCCTTCATGACAGACATTTTTCCCCTTGTGTGGATCTCATCTAGTAGAAACTTGGAATGCTCTCTCCAAAAGAGTGCTTTTGAATTGATCAAAATGTGTACACATGGTATCATAAGCAATTTTAGAAAATCAAGAATTTAAGTCAAGTGTTCTCCAACCTTCTAGAAGTGCATAGTCTGATATGTTGTATGTTGTATTGATATGTTTTTACTTTATCTATATTCTTTAACATTTAATTAAACTTTTACTTAAAAAGGAAACACAGTGACTGCATTAGGCATGTGAATATGGACTGAAAGTGAATATAAGTTTTATGTCTGTCATTTTACTTCAGTATATGGGACATATAGTTCTATAAGAAGCATTTGAGTAAATGAAATGTTATTTATTTTCTCTGGATGGTACAGTCAAAGTCACATATTTTGCATGAGAAAGTGTAAAGAGGATAACCTAAAATAAGAGTAGAAACCACTTAAAACAATTCTCGTTAGTTTTTGAATTTATAGAGTACAAGAACATAAGATCCCAAATCTTAAAATATGTGGCTTTTCTTTCAGTGATATCTTTGGGCCATCCTCAGTTTCATTTATTCTTTTAGCACCCTTTTTAGCAACCTGTTTTTTTTAGTGTAGGCTAATCTGATGATTAGTGTTCACGAGCGACTGAGTTCAGTAAATTGCCCAAGGCTATTTAAGCAGGAGCAGACAGAGGACAAAACCACTAACCTTCTGATTAGTCGATGACCTGCTCAACCTCCTGAGCTACAGCCATCTCAATATTGATGACTAGGAGGACTTACTTTACTGTACTAAAGAACAGTAAGAGAGATTATTGCATGGTCTAACCTAAATTTTATCCAGGAAAGTTGCAATTGCATAAATCAACTATTTCATGTGTTAAATGACCTACAGTTAGGTCCCCAAGTTTTGGACAATGATGCATTATTTTTTTTTAATGTTTCCTCTGGAGACCACCGCAGTGGATTCTGAATCAAATATACAAGATGTATTTAAAGTGCAGAATTCAGATTTCACATTTAATGTATTCTGTATTTTTTCTGTTCTATTACAAATACTATATGTGTTTATGAGATGTGCAAATAATTCCATCTCTGGGTTTTTTGGTGTTTTTTTGTTTTTTGTTTTTACACAGCTTCAGGGAATTAAGTTTGCAATTAACTAATCATTCTGCTGCTTCCAGTTCAAATGCTGGTCATCATTGAGATCCTATTTTCTATCTGAAAATTACACACAAAAAAGATATGCAGGTGAAGTTTAATGATGGGAGAATACTATATCAAGACATGTGGTTGTTTTCAGAATAGATTGAGAGTCTTTTCCTGGGAAAACAAAATCTCTGACGCGTCATTGCTGGCCTCTACTGGAGAAGGCACCACACACACCAGAATACAGCGGAACAAAATTAATTACAGCATGAATAAAGAAAAAATATTATATATTTTTCACTTTTTTCCAGTGTGGTGTTGTTAAAATAAATTACTGTATCATTTACAATGTGCCATATGTTTCCATCTGTGTACATATTGTTTAAGTAATCTAAATGGAGAGAAAGGTGGGGGGAAAAAAACAAACTAATATAAACACAGAATAAGCCAGAAAGGTAGAGGAGTGTCAACCTTGTTGCTGGAGAAGAAAGGACCCAAACGCAGGAGTCGCGGGTTTATTGAGGATGTGGACGGTGTTTATTGTGAAGAGTCCAAAATGAAATAGTTCTGGTGGGAGGCCACATGGCCACAGGTTGAGACGAATCAGTTCACGTGGCAGCACCAGAGCCGACCTCGATTTTGTTTTTTTGTGTGATTTTAGATCAATTGTATTAATACAGTATATCACTGAAAAAATAACTGTAAATTC
This sequence comes from Rhamphochromis longiceps, assembly GCF_057381845.1. Lineage (NCBI taxonomy): Eukaryota > Metazoa > Chordata > Actinopteri > Cichliformes > Cichlidae > Rhamphochromis > Rhamphochromis longiceps. The sequence continues at coordinate 11,509,041 of NC_140572.1, forward strand.
AGACATGAGAGATTGTGCTGAAAATAGTGATACCAAACAAGGCAAGGGGGAAAAAGATGTAAAGGTAAAACAAACAAGTTGTTAAAAGTGGTCAATTATACCCTGGACCCCAGAGGGTTCAATAAAACCCAATAAATCATGAAAAATTTGGTTCACACTTTTAGTGAAAAATGTATCCATGAAAGTGAATACATTACATGCCTGACATTTTGTGTAAATGTAAGAATGTAATAATGTGATTATTTTTCATTTAAAAAAATGAGTGTAAAATGTAAATTAGACTTTGTTTTTAAATGAACCACCTCATGTTGTGCAGCTTTCTGGATTTTATACTTATTGGGGTACATAATTATTTAGTATATACGCTACACAGTAGATAAAATCAAAATTCACATGTTTTATGTAACTGAAATTTTTAATTATCTGGACAAAAAATTGATTTACATATTTTGTTTATATGAAACACTTGCATACTTACTGCATTGTATGTATTTTAACCAAATTTAATACATATTACAGAATTTAACAAATGCATATGTGTAAAAAAATGTCTCTGATTTTGGCACCCCATCTGATTTTCATGCTAGTTGAAGGAAATTTCTCTAAATCCACCCCTGCAGGCTAGTGATGATGACAAGAGACAGGTGAGTACACAGCTGAACTGAATCTGACTAATAACACACAGGAAGTAGAACTAAACATAATGGACAGAGACACAATAAAGGGGTACTGTGTCAATGACCCAGGAACTCTGACAAAGAGTGAGAGAAGCATAACTCTTGGAGTAAGTTTGCCCTGCCTTGCCAAAACAGTCCCCCAGTTTACCCACACCTAGTCACCATGGGAGATCAAGGGTATACATTGTTTATAATAAGGAAACACCATACAGGGAAATATGACTATTGTGGAGAAGATGAAACTTCTTAGAAATATGTGGCTGATAGAAGGCAAATGATTCAAAAGCTTAGTAAAGATCTTACTGATATACTACAAAACAACTCAAGAAGTCAAAGCTACAGTCCAAGTGAGACTAACTTTTGTTTTTACTTTTTGAAGGCTAGTTGCTCCCGAGTTTAGTGATTTACATTTTAAATGGTAAATGGCCTGTATTTGTATAGCGCTTTACTAGTCCCTAAGGACCCCAAAGCGCTTTACGCATCCAGTCATGCACCCATTCACACACTGGTGATGGCAAGCTACATTGTAGCCGCAGCCACCCTGGGGTGCACTGACAGAGGCGAGGCTGCCGCCGGGCCCTCTGACCACCATTAGGCAACAGGTGAAGTGTCTTGCCCAAGGACACAACGACCGAGACTGTCCGAGCCGGGGCTCGAACCAGCAACCTTCCGATTATAAGGCGAACACCCAACTCTTGAGCCACGATGGCCTGTGAAGCAGCTGTGGAGCAAAAGATCTCTGGTTCAAGCTTGAGAGGCAACATAAATCCCTTTCCAGTTATGTCAGGAAGGTCATCTGCCTTAAGGACAAATTAACTATGTAGTGACTCCTAGTGATTAAAGGAGTGGTTAAGAGTAGCTTTTTTATGCAAAATTCTAGTCCACACCCTACTGGCAATAATGTGTCAATGTGCACATGTAGGTCCTGAGTAGCCTGTCCACAGGGCTTCCGAATGGGACCTAAGCAGGCAAGTCTGGGGAATTTCTGCAGCAGACACTCATATTTTAGCAGACATGGTGCTAAAATATGAGTGTTTCTATTTGTGAACCTTTGCATTATCCCACTTGAGTCTCAGAAAGAGTAAAACTCCTTGTTAGGTTTTGTATTGTTGATTGTCATTTATGTTTAGAAATATTTAAACATATATGCTTAGAGGTGTATAATCAATTGTGTAGTGATAGGATGTGTGATCTTTAGCAGGCTGCAAACACACACACAAACAGGCAAGGTACTCTTTGTTTGTATGTAGACGTCGTATGTTAATACTATGCATATTCATGTTACCTCAATAAAAGAGCAGTGTTACGGGGGAGCGGACGAGAGCAACTGGGGTCAAGCGAAGGAACGGTGTTTGTCCGGTTCTCTCCCGTGCACGAGAAACATGAAGAACTTTGCCTACTTCGTGTCTTGCTTGCTGTGTAATTATATTGTCTTCAACGTTCCAGCGAATAGGTTCAAGCTACAAACCTATCACTCCTTTTCTGTGATTCATGGACCTGTTGTATTTTCTACAGCAGTGTATTTGTAACAAATGATCTTATTCAACCAGGAAGGTTCCTGCCATACAGAATTTGTGATTCCCATATGGTACATTGCAGAGACTAATAAGCTTTATTTTCTAACCTTTATTGTTGCAGTTGCTGTTATCATAAGGATGTAGGTTACAGCCATTGCTCTAAGACTGTGCAAACAGGGCTTGGTGCTGCTTTATTTTGAAAAGCACATTAATTTACAAAAAAGGCAGTTTGCAGTTTTAGTTAGCTAATGTTACTAGGATGTAGCATTTTCAGAAACTAATGTAACCCTAAGAACATTGGGCTAGATGTGGTCAGTAATTACTTGCCAGATTAATACAATACTATCAGCAAGTGGTCAGCCTGGATTCAGTGTGCACTGAAGGGGGCATTACAGACGCTGAAAGAATGATGAGGGGAGGAGTTTAGAGAAGGTGTGAGGATCAGTTATATTCTGCTCACATTGATGCCAGAGCTGCAGCTCTCTGCAGGTGTGTGAAGATGGAGACCCAGGACGAAGCAGAGCTCTGCTTTCCACAACTCTTCAATATCTCCTGCAAGAAGCCTAAAACATCTCTGTCTCAAGTTTTGCTCCCTTACGTTGTGGTGTTTTCAGTCTCTCTGCTAACTGTGGCTCTTAACCTTCTCGTCATTGTCTCAGTCTCCCACTTCAGGCAGAGATTTACTTTTTTAAACTTCTGCTGTGGCTTTACTACTACTACAACTCTACTACTAATTACGACTAAATTTAAGTTAATTTATATCTTATGAGTAGACTATTATCGGACAATAATGTGCAACTCTAAAGATTCTATCCTCTACTACCCTTTCAACTGTCTACACTTTCGGATAGGACAGCTGTAATAATTTTATTTGTTTAGATTGTTTTAGTATAGAAATAATGACTTCTTGATATTTCTCTCTCTTCTTTCAGACAGCTCCACACACCCACTAACATCCTCCTCCTCTCTCTGGCTGTCTCAGACTTTCTCATTGGTCTGTTGTTGATGCCAGCAAAAATCCTACGAGACACAGCTTGTTGGTTTCTTGGTCAACTCACATGTTCTCTGTATAGTTATATATGCTTCGTCATTACCTCTGCCTCAGTGGGCATTATGGTGCTGATATCAGTCGACCGCTATGTGGCTATTTGTGACCCTCTGCATTACCCCACCAGAATCACTGACAGAAGAGTGAAACTCTGCGTCTGTCTGTGTTGGCTCTGCTCGGTTTTTTACAACATACTATTTATAAAGGACGACCTGCTTCAACGAGAACGACATACTTCCTGTTATGGAGAATGTGTATTTGTCATAGACTACATTGTAGGAACCACTGACATTGTTTTAACTTTTATTGCTCCAGTTACTGTCATCGTATTTCTGTATATGAGAGTATTTGTGGTGGCTGTGTCTCAGGCCCGTGCCATGCGCTCTCATGTTACAGCTGTCACACTGCAGCTCTCAGTGACTCTAACAGCAAAGAAATCAGAGTTAAAAGCAGCCAGGACTCTGGGTGTTCTTGTTCTTGTGTTTCTATTATGTTTCTGCCCATATTACATTGTTTCATTTTTTGGAAACGAGTTGTTCAACAGCTCATCTGCATCCATTGTGATCTATCTGTATTATTTTAACTCCTGTCTAAATCCTTTGATTTATGCTATGTTCTACCCCTGGTTTAGAAAAGCTGTGAAATTAGTTGTCACTCTACAGATACTTCAGCCAGGCTCCTGTGAGGTCAGCATACTGTAGAAGAAAGAGATCTTTCCAAAAAGATGTTTATGATAAAAACTGAACAACCAGCTGTTAAAACCCTTTCTGTCTCTTTAAGAGAACAAGGAGAATAATGTGTGTTGTTCACCTTATTAGGCATATTCTAAAAATTGGAAATTATTACATATCCGGGATATTTATGTTTATCCAGATCAATGACAGTTTCTGTAATCATCTTTGAAGTAATTCTGTATTTTTGTCTGATTCTGCAATTAAGAGAGGGAAACAGAGGGAAGGTGCTGTATTCTCCTGTTGAGGCCACTATTATTGATGCCATAGAAATAAAAGGGAAGTGTGGTTTTTTTTTTTTTGTTTGTTTTTTATTCAAATATAATCATTAATTGATCACAATATTCAGAAAATGTTTCATGGTTCATGTCTTTTTTTCATTTTGTAAAAGATCATTGTTCAAAAGTGTTCTTCACCTTTGAACAGATAATGATATCATTTTGTAAATGATATCATTGTCTGTTCAAATGTGTTCTTCACATACTGCCTGAAATATTGTCAGAAACAGAATGCAACTGTGGCAGCAGGAATTAGCTGCTAGCTAATTGTGTTTTCGGTCATATTTCTTACAAAAAAAGAAACGAGTAATGGATAATTGTATCTTTTTATGTTAAAACAACAGAAAATAACTGTACACACTATAGCTTTCATAGTTTTGGCTGTTTTTGTCTATCGCAACAATGTAATGGTTCGAATGTTGTGGAGGGTATGAAAGCACCAGCACCACTTTTTGCAACGCAGTACAAAACCATGACACCATGGCACATCCACCATGTTGTAAAAATGTTTCTAAAGTTGTACTGTTGTACCTCCCTCCTGACCTCTTCCATACATAAGCCCCTTTTTCCATTAGTACTTACCTCGGATTGACTAACCACTGATCGCCTCAGATTGACTGGTTTTACATTAAAATCCAGTACAACCTAACCTGCGTGGTTATTATAATAGCAGCCCGTCCGAGCGCCCTGTGACACAATTAATATGCAACACAAACGCTACAAAAAAAGGTGGACATCGAGGCAAGAATATACCTGCTGCTCAGTGTGTGGCTTTTCTTTAGATTCCGGGACCACGGCGTTGTTTTTTTGTAGTCATGTTGCCAGGTTTCAAAAATGGCATTTTTAATTTTTGCGAATAAGACACACTCACGCTACTTACCAGCCAATCGGTGGCATGCAGTCTGACGACATCACATTTTAGTACCTGCTTGAATCGCTTGGAACCCCGAATGAGCAGGTACTATGACCTAATGGAAAACCCTGAAAACTGTGGCGAACCGCGCCGTGTTGACCTGGAAAAGGGGCTATTCTCTAAACATTACAAACCAAAAATGTTCAAGTTTGGATTCCTCCCTCCATAAGAAATGTTTCCATTTTTAAGCTGTCTCATTTCAGAGACATGTGCTATTATAATATATGGATATATGTTAATAAATGTTCCTATTAAGTGCCAATCGTAAATTGAAATCTGTAGGAGAACAAGAAAAAACAATCAAATCTAACACCATGCTTTGGAACAAAGTCACCAAACCTTTATCGTGTTTGTTTGTTTGTTGTTGTCTTTAGTTTTGTTTTAAAGATTTTTCTGGTATGGCTTTTCTACACACATTATAAGAGCTTTACCTTACATAAAAACACCATAAGGGTAAGTGCTGCTGTGAACAGTGTTGAGTAAAACGTTACAAGTTACAAGTTTTCATATGTGAGACATTAGTGACGTTTAGCATGTTTGGAGGCTGTAGTTAGTGTGTTGTGTAGTTATTGTCTTGTATTGTGTGTCAGTTAGACTGCTGAATTTCATATTTGCTCTAAAAGAGTCGTCAAAGGCAGATTCCAGTGTAAACGCTGTTCCCACATGGAAAACTGGACTCATGCACCTCCTGCTGTCAGACCTGCAGGGTTTAGGCCTGTGGTGTTCTCATCTGTCTTATACTGAACACAAACTACATTTTTTGGACTGGCACAAATAATTTGTGCGCCTTCTTATTTGATGCAGAACACCTGATTGTTCTGTAAATAGATTTAAATGGTTATATACAATGGCAGCACGGTGGCACGGTGGTTAGCGCTGTTGCCGCACAGCAAGAAGGTCCTGAGTTCAATTGCACCATCAGGCCGGGGTCTTTCTGTGTGGAGTTTGCATGTTCTCCACGTGTTTGCGTGGGTTCTCTCCGGGTACTCCGGCTTCCTCCCACCGTCCAAAGACATGCAGCTTGTGGGGATAGGTTAATTGGATAATCCAAATTGCCACTAGGTGTGAATGTGAATGTGAGTGTGAATGGTTTTCTGTCCCTATGTGTTAGCCCTGCGACAGACTGGCGACCTGTCCAGGGTGTACCCCGCCTTTCGCCCTATGACAGCTGGGATAGGCTCCAGCGCCCCCCGCGACCCTGAAAAGGATAAGCGGAAGCGAAAGGATGGTTATATAAAAAACGCCTGAGGCCTTGGCTGCATTTTTAGGTAAATAGCACCATATAACTTTGTTGTTTGCAAAACTTGTGCATATTTTTTAGAGATGTACAATTTCTATTTGCATTTCAAGTTGTGAAAATGAACATGTTTGTGGGTTTTACAGTAAAAAATATAACTTTTTTCTACTCGGATTTTGAATTTTTTGTCTGAATTTAGATGAACTGTGCTAATATAGTATACCAAAATGAAAAAATAACTCAAATTTCGGATATTTGAGGTTGTGCTGAAAATAATGATTCCAAACAAGGCAAGAAAAACATATTTTAAAGGTGAAATATAGAGGTAAAATCAAAAGTAGTCAAAAATGGAAAATTATACCCTGGACCCAAGAGGGTTAATGTACCAAATGGTATACCAAATGACTTTCTCTATCAATAATGTGCTACATTATTATTATATGTTAAATGTCTTAAAATTAAACTACATTCCTTGACTAATAACCCCAACACTGGTTGTCAAATAGTGCTTAGTACTCTATGCTTTCAATTATACAGGCCTAGAAAAGGGTTAACAACCCACTGGCAACCTCCTGTCACTAGCAACAAAATGTGCATTCTGACACTGTTTGCTGAGTGGTTGCTGGCTATCACTGGGTCAGACTCGCTGAAAACTAGGGGTGAAATGATACACAAAATTCACGGTTCAGTTTGGTTCGATACTTTGGTGTCACGGTTCGATGTTTTTTTTTATACAAAAAAATGTTCATACCTTTTTAATTTGTCATTAATTAAAATTATAAATATATATTTTAACTCAAAAGTACAGTTTTTTAAATTTAATGTTGCTAAAACAACAAAATAAAAAAAAGTGATTTCTCGATCTGTCTGATCGAGAAATACCTCATCTTTGGAAAAGAGAGTTTATTGATAGTTGATAAAATAAATAAAAAATTTTGTATTGTTCGATACATATATGTACCGAACTGAAAGCACTGTATCGAACGGTTCAATACCACTACATGTATTGTTGCACCCCTATTGAAAACAGTGTCAAAAAAACCATAACATGATTGCTTTAATCACCAAAATGTTGCTGTGGCTACTCAGAGGGAAGATTCAAGCTTTTCAAGTTGGCCTTGTTACCAGGCAGCTGTCATGAACCGGGCCGTACGGTCATGACAAAGAAAACCTCAGACATGGTTAAGAATGTATTCCAAACTGCTTTATTCTTTTAAAACAAATAAAACAGAAAAGAAACCCTACTGTCAAAAACAAACAGTGGTGTGTGTAATCAGTACCATCAGTAGTGTGTGAAGGAATGGATGAGTGGAAGATGATGCATGTAACCAAACCTAACGCAGCCAGAATCCAACTTGGTGTCTCAGGGCCAACCCAAACTATGCCCTAAAGGCTTTTTATATAGATTCCTGGCACGCTGGTCCAGGTGTTGCCAGTGTCACTGATTGTAAACGGGAACTCTGCCTCTCCAATCCCTGCAAACAAGACACACATGAGCCAAAAGGAAGGCAGGGTGCAGTGGGTCGTCACACCCCTCCCCATAAGACCGGAGTCCTCCACAGGATCTCCGTTCCCTGAAAAAAAAAAAGAAAATGTCAAAACCCAGCAAGCACAATACAATCCTCCCCAGGGTACACTAAACTATTCAGAAATTGGATGTGCATGTGCAACCCCATTATCACCTGCCTTTAATGTGTCAGACATCCAAAACATAGGACTGCAGAAACAGTGACCACCTAATCAGTCTCTGATTAGGGCAACGCAACGAATGCAAAAAGGTCAGTGGGTTGTGGTCTGTATAAACTACTATGGGCTTTACCCCAGAGTCCACATAGACAGCAAAGTGCTGCAAAGCCCAAATCAAAGACAGGGCTTCTTTCTCAATCACAGAGTAGTATAACTGGTACCGGTTCAACTTCTTAGAAAAGAAACTGATTTGTCTATCAACCCCCTGTTGATCTGTTTGCAACAGGACAGCTCCAGCCCCTACAAAGCTTGCATCCACCTGCAAAACAAAAGGGTGGTCAAATCTTGGTGCAGCCAGAACAGGTGTTGAACACAAAAGGGACTTAATACCATCAAAGGCTTCTTGGCAATCCATTGACCACACAAATGGGACCTTGGTCTTTTATAAGTTGGTGAGTGGTACAACCACAGTGGAAAGGTTTTTACAAAAACCACGATAATACCCCACCATTCCCAGAAACCACATCAATTCCTTCTTTGTAGAAGGTGGTGGAAAATGCTGGAATGCCATCACTTTAGCCTGGACCGGAGCGACACACCCTTGTCCAACCACCCGACCCAGGTAAGTTACAGTAGCCCGAGCAAAATCACATTTCGCAAGATTTACTTTGAGGTTTGGTTCCGTCAAACGGTCAAACAGAGCCCTAATTCTCTGTACATGAGAACCCCAAGACTCACTGTAGACCACCAAGTCATCTAAATATACAGCACAACCCGCCAACCCAGCCACAACACGATTCATAAGACGCTGAAATGTGGCTGGTGCATTCCTCAACCCAAACGGCATTACTCTCTTTGACAGGGGAACCTGCCAATAGCCTTTCAGCAGATCAAACTTGCTGACCTACTTGGCTGCACCAACTTGGTCCACACAGTCCTCCATACGAGGCAATGGAAAGGAGTCAGGTTTGGTAACCCGGTTAACTTTTCGAAAGTGAGTACAGGGCGATCATGGCTCAAGAGTTGGGAGTTCGCCTTGTAATCGGAAGGTTGCCGGTTCGAGCCCCAGCTTGGACAGTCTTGGTCGTTGTGTGCTTGGGCAAGACACTTCACCCGTTGCCTACTGGTGGTCAGAGGGCCCAGTGGCGCCAGTGTCCGGCAGCCTCGCCTCTGTCAGTGCGCCCCAGGGTGGCTGTGGCTACAATGTAGCTTGCCATCACCAGTGTGTGAATGTGTGTGTGAATGGGTGGATGACTGGATATGTAAAGCGCTTTGGGGTCCTTAGGGACTAGTAAAGCGCTATATAAATACAGGCCATTTACAAACACGGAGACGCCCAACTAGATGAAGAAGGCCCAGCGATGTCATGCTTAACCATGTACATCCAGATACTCACGCTTAGCAGGAGAAACTCTATAGAAAGCTGAATGTGAATATAAACAATAGGGTTTGTTTTTACAGTAATTACATAAACAAACACAATTGTGTCTGAGAGTCAAATTGATTCACTTAAAATCCAGTGAACTGTTCAAGTTTGTCAGAAAACTGCTTACTGACTTTATTTAAGGGATAATTTTAAGGCAATATAATATTCCCCTACATCAATATCATGCTCCACCCAGTCTGTACGAGAAGGCACATCACCACACAAACCTGAATACTTCATAAGAAGTCCTTCAAGTTCAGCTGCCTGAGCATTAGGTAAATGCCCCAGAAGACACCCCAAGTTCTCAAGGGTCTCCGAATTCTTCAGGCGCCCAGACAACAATCCCTCATCCGGTTCGACATCTGCATCGGAACCTTCCCTTGTGATGACACTTACTTCATTAACTGCCAAAGCAGGATTGCCAACATGCCTCTTGCCAGCTCACCTGTAACATATAACCTGTGTCTGAAGCGATTCACATAATCAATCAAATTCATGGGTGGGTCTGTTTCCATCCACCCATCAATCAATCAATCAATCAATCAATCAATCAATCAAAGCTTTATTCGTCACATGCAGGTTGCCCTGCAGTGAAATGGGACACCCCCACCCCCGACCTTACACATATAGCACAAACATTACATGGGGATACAGGTCGGAGATTGGTAGAATTAGAGAAAAAAAACATTGAAATGTACACTACAATGGGGAAAGTACAAGAGGAAAAAAAGAGACCCCTACTCATGCTATGCTTCCATGGTAGGACAGCATGAGAACAGGAAACAAAAAAACTCCTCTGCACAAAAAAGCACATAAATGTCCACAGCACAACATTGTGAAGACATGACAAGCCACAGGGGTGGGTGGGGGGTGAGGAGTAATCCGAGGCGAACACAGCAGCCGCCCTGCACAGCGCTACCATTTCAGCGCGGCACACAGACCCGCCGTGTTCCCTCGCAGGAAACAAGCATCGAAGGCGTTGGAAAGGGAGGGGGGATGAGTGAGTGCCTATCAGTGTAAGTGTATGTGTGTGCGTGTCCATAGTTCAGCTGAGACAGTGTCCTTCGGCCTATCAGGCTAAGTAAACAGTCCTCCAGCCAATCCAGGTGTCCTTGCATGGGATGGGAAGAATAGCCGTAACACAGTCGTTATCAGGGAGTGATTGTTAGGCTCCAGCCTTGGGCCTGCAGCTGGCGCCGTGATGGGGGTCCGCAATGTTCATGTTGATTTTGTTAATTTCCATGCGAGCAGCCCAGGAGAATTTTCAGGCTGCTCTTTAACACTCCGACACTGGTCTCTAAATCTCCCGTTGGAGAGTCGCGAGCCTCCCCATGATGGTATCAAACTTCTGTTCCATGGTGTTATCATTCTTTTGATTCTGAGACCTCACAACTGCAGTGATCCGTTCCGCGATGTATTCCAACTGTTGCTCAAGGGTCTCATTTTGAGCAGGCCTCTCTCTGATGTATCCCCCCATACGCTCAATGGTGTTGTTTTGAGCCTTCACAGCAGCTGTAAGCGTCTAGGTGTTGACCATATTACGTTCGTTGTGAGAGGTTGCGCCTCGTTCCATTGCGATTCCAGCGGGCAGCCTTGGGGGGGGGGTTTGAACAGCCGGTTCCGCTCTCTTATTTCTCCGATAAACCAGGGCTAAGCCAACTCCGATCAGCATGAACCCTGTTATCATGGTTCCGAATAGATAGATATCTTCAGCGTCCTCGATCGACAGTCCCGCCAGGCACATGATCCTCCAGTTCTGCCACCCGTCCATCGTGTATCCGGCAGGGAAAGTCCCTCCAGGGCACTCAGGCTCTCCCGAGCCCAGACTTCTCGTTGAGAAAAGGGTGTCAATAGCATTCAGAGACCAGTTGATCAAATCCATAATTCTCTTTTAGGTTTTAGAGAACGACAGTGGGAGGCTATTCCAGGGAAAGTAATGCACACGAGACAAGACAAGGACATAGAGGCTAAGCCTTAACCCTTTAAGACCTACCATAGAACCAAGTCCGCCAGAGCTTACTTCATATTTTTACATGCTGTAGTGCCATTTTTGGGAGCATTTCAAGTTGCTATATGTGACCAAGTGGTCGACGGGGTTAGATAAAAGGAAATAATAAAATGACAACGCCACCTAGGGGAATTTCACCCCCAGGAAATATATTTAAGAAAAATAGATAAAAGGAATAAAAGGAGGCCGCACAGATTCAAGGATGCACACTGAGGCAGGTTGGCTCCAATATTAAAACAGTTTTATTTATAGTAAAAATAAATAAAATATTAACAACCAAGATGTAGCGTCATTGTTGACAGTGTCCTAAAGTGAAAATAAAACAGTCATGGAGCTTGGACTTACCAGCAGCCGTGGAACGAAAAGAAAATCACACAAAAAGAAAATCACTGCAGCCCACCCGGTGCTGTACAAAGGAAAGTGTGAAAACGACCCACCACCTGAGGTCCCAGGGCCACTGGCCCGTCCCCCGTTCACTGAAATAAAACACAGAAAAATATGTTAAAATAATAAAAGGACACTGAGCGTCAGGCTCGCTACAGATCATAAAAAACTAAAACACACTTTAATAAAAGAAATCACACACACACACACGCGCGCAGGAAGGCTTATACCCCACGGGTCAAACTACCACTCGTGCTGGTAGTAATTATTCTCAATCGCAAGCCGGTCTGGCTCCCCACCAGCTGAGACCAGCAACCGAGGCGATTTAATAAAGTCCCAGCACGACACTCGGGCAGAGAGTCGCTGCAGCCTGATCACAGAAGCGTGGGTACGAGCAACAGTCCAGAATAAAATAGAATAAAAACAGGCGAACCAGAAAAAGGTAAGCCTACTTAATAAAAGAAGATAAGACAAGCTAAAAACAAGACAAGACGAGACAAGACAGCAGGCTCCACCGAGGAGGAGTCCTCACAACAGCGGCTGGGAAGGTGTTTCACTCTTCCGATTTAGGTTGGGCGATTTGCCACGGAGAGGTGAATACAGCAGTCAAACCCTAAAACAACAGATAAATGTAACCGTAGACTCTTATAGCTATGAATGCTAATAAAAGTAGTTTTAACGGCTTACCCCAGGACCGGAGGCGCTATACTCTCACTGGTGGGGATAACACGAGCACCTCTCTCCGCAACGTCGGTGACAGGGGATTTCTAAAAATCACCCTGTAATTCTTCAGCTAAGACACCTGAGTTAGAAAACACAGAGACTGCAGTCGTTTTTTACACGCGTGGGCAGCAACGAACGCACCTTGCGAACTGCGAACTGCGAACTGCGTACTTTTATTTTATACATGTGTGTGTGTGTGTGTGTGTGTGTGTGTGTGTGTGTGTGTGTGTGTGTGTGTGTGTGTGTGTAAAAATAACAACGTCACTCAGAGCAACTGAATCAGCACATGCACACTTAAGATTATAGCTTCACTTCTGCAAAAAAGCACGCTCTGCAAACCTGCAATTTCCTGTCACTCTGACTCTGCACAGACCCAAAGCAACGGGTTATTTCCCTTTTCTACATCTGTTCTCTAAAAACAGGAAGTGATTTAGTAGCTGAATAAGTTCATCACAAAGTTATTAGGTGAAAAGTCACATAGACATGTAGATTACTTAAAAAACAGAAAAACACATTTCATGAAGCTGATCAAATTATATAAAAACAAAAATCTCTTGACAGTCGGAATAGAACAAACTGCCGCGCCACAAAAGGCCACAAAAACTATATTATTTTTTTATTTTTTTAAGTGAAGGCAAGCCGTTTATTTAGGCTGATAGACAAAAAATAATACAAACGTGAGAAAACCAAACAAATTACTAAACTAGAAAGCTAAACTGGGAAATTAAACACTAGAAACCTGGAACACTTGGAACATAGAAACACATGGGAGGTAAACAGATGCTCTCACAAAGGACCAAGGAAAACAGAGACAATATACACAATGTGGGATGATCAGAGAAGTGGAAATACATGGGAACACAGCCGGAAGAAATTTGCACATAACGAGACAAGAAGCTAAACTAAAAACCATGCACATCAGATAGGGACTGAAAAAATAAAACAGGAAGGAGCATGCACAGCAAGACTCAGACAAGGACACGCAAGCTTGACACTAGGACAGGGATAAACAAACACGAGAGAACACAACAGGCAGGAAGACAAGGACGAAACACAAGAAGAACATGGGAACAGGTAAGGGAGACAAAACCCCAAGACAACTGGGATAAGAGAGAGAGAGAGAGCAGGAGACACAGAGCATGAAAACAAACAAACATGGAACCATGGCAGACCTAACATGGAAGATGCTAAGGGCATAACATAAAGGTGAGTGTAAGAAGACAGGAGGAGAAAGACAAGACTGAGGGATTACAAAGTTATTGCAATACTGCCCAGTAAGATACAAATAAATGAACTGACATAAAATCAATGCAACAGCAACACGAAAACCAATACATAAAACTGAAATATACCATATTATCCTGAAACCAACATGGGTTACCACAGACCTGTCTGGACTGTACCTCAGTTTTTGAGAGGAAGGTAGAAGAGAATTTCGGCAGGCCGCCAGGCTCAACAGGTTTCTCAAATTGACTTCTGATTTGATACTGGCCTGGACCAGGAACTCCCTTCTTTTCTGCCTGCATGGGCACAAGTTCATGGTAGCGAGGGATGGCAAGCTCAACTCTACCTCTCTGATCCTTTTGAAGGTTCACATTCTCGTACTGTGTTTCTGGGACCAGTTCGGGGTCATATTGTCCTGGAGCTGGTCCCACATCCACCTTCTCCTCAGATCTCCTCCCTGTCATGTTGCCAAAGTGGATCCTGTCAGGTCAAGGAATGTTGTTTTACTGTCACTGTGTTATCATTCACATGCAGTGTCATTATTTCATCATTACTTCATTAGTCTGCATCACTTATCATCAGTTTATCATCAATATTATCATGTATCATTCATTTATCATTTAGTAAATCTGCTAACGGTGTGGTTACTGAATAATCCTGTAGTCCAGAAAAGCACCAGCATGGCTGCAGGTCCAGGCGGGCCCAGTAAGTCAGATGAGGACACTGAACTTTCGTTGGCCTGGACCTACAATCTCACAAAACTGCACACTTGTGGACACAATTGTTTCTGTTCCAAATACCGATGATTGGAAACATCTGGGAAAGGGTTGTTGTTCTGAGAAGAGGAGTTCCAGGAATTGTCCTGACGTCATAATGGCTATAAAGCTTTCTGTAACGAGCAGAGAGATGAAGACTAGCTTCCCACACTGTACAGAGGGTGTGTGTTTAATAAATCACTTTTTTGAACACCTCCTAGGACTCTGTCTGCGCTTACTTTTCTTTCCAAATCAAAAGAACCTTACATTTTGGTGCCGAAACCCGGTTTGGAGGGAGAGAAGACGCGCTGCGGTGAGCGGAGTGCCTCGGGGGTGCCCAAAGGACGGGGGGAATCCAGGGGAGCGGCCAACTGAGTGACATAAACCGCGACATAAAAGGTCAGTAGCCTACCACCTGTTGAATAATTTTTATCCAAAGGTACTAAATTGGAAGTTAAAACTAAATTGAATGTTCACTCAGTGGGGGCCTTCTTCTGGGTTCTGTCCGTAGTGATTTTATTTAATTAGGACAATTAGTGGTAAAAGTTTGATAAAATTCTCGCAAAAGTTATTGCTGTTTATTTTAGGGGGGTTTCTGTGTTTTGTGTTGTGTTTTGTGTTGTGTTTTGTGGTGTTTGTGGTTTATGTGCCTTATGTGAGATTGTGGAGTTAGATGCCAAGCAGTCTTTAAGGTTAGGGGAATTCGGACTCATTGGGTGGTAGAAACGCGGTTTCGGGCGTCAGGTAATTAAAAACTGAGGGGCTGAAAGTCCCCAGGGACGCTTTTAAACATAAACTAAAGTTCTGGAGCGTGGCTCCGAAGAGCGTAGGCGCCTTGCGTGTGGCAGCGACAGGTAATCTGTGAACGCATGGTTACCTCTGGCGGCGTCCAGGTAGCTCGGGTGGTCCCCGCGGGAGGTCAGGCACCCGGAAAGACTAAGTGGTCAAGGATCACTTTTTCCTGCGCTGTTTGGGCGAATGGGTGCGACCCAGGCTGCACTTACCTGCAGTTATAAATTACTTTAGTGTTTAGAAATCTGACCGCGGCCGGCGAGGGCGTTCCCGACGCGGGGTTATTGATCATCAAGGCTGGTTCTGTGAACCAAGGTGGAGCCTAGGCTTAGAGCTTTCAAATTAGTCAAAAACTCAGGAATACCGGTATAGAAATAAAAAGAGAAATAAATAAGATAAGCTGTTCTGGCAGGCGGCGTGTTTATGTCTATACGGGCCCGTGTATGTAAATAGAGTGTAAATTACCGGTGTACAGCGCTTATTTTGCTTAAAGGTTAGGTTTCGTGTGTGGTGAAAAAAAAGAAAAGCGTCTCTCTCTCTGTCTCAAGCAGCTGCAAAGAGGGGGGCTTGGTTAACCCCGCAGTGTGTGTGTGAGGAGAGACAGAGACAGAGAGAAGAGGGGGGGGCAGCGCATGTGCCCATTTAGTATTAAAGGAAAATAGGGGGAAACTGTTTTTCTCTATTTGTTTAACTGTTCAACTCGGTCTTTCTCTGTTTGTTTAATTCCTCCAATTTCTTCTTTAGTTTTATGAATATAAGCTGAATATAGCTGTTTTGTCCTGTTTCTTGTGGTGTGGTTGACTAAAAGGTGGACTTCTCTCAACCTGGAATTTTGAGTACGGCGCCAAAACCAGTAGAGTAGCATAATTGGGAGAAAAAGGCCAGATTTTGGCTTAAAATTTTACAGCTTGACCTCGCACTTGTCCCCAACCTGAGAAGAAGCTCAAAGGACAGTTAATCTCCTGATGAAGACCAACAGAACATCGTGGACGTGAGAAGAATTTACAAGCAGCCAAAAGACAGTGCAACTGAACCGTTAACACTGAAACCAAACTGACGGGACCAGCAGCATGGAAGGAACTACGAGATGGAAACATGCACTGTGAATTACAGGCTGGGCAGTTGAACGGTGGGAAAGCACTGGACACTGATTGTCAGATTTGCCATGCTTGGAGTAATCTTGAAAGAGACGACTGAAAGGATCAACAGAAAAGAAGAAACCGCGTGATGAAACATGGACGGCGAAAGGGCAGGCTGTTCTTACCCTCCTCGACTAAATCAGTTTCAGTTATGTACTGAAATATAAGAATGGACATTAGAGGCTTCTTTCACAGAAAAAACTCAGGCTGGGACTTAAGCCAAAAGGAAAATACTGAAGAGAAACAGAGAAGAAACGGATTGTGTTTGCTGGAGGATTCAAGACAACAAAAGGACACTGAGAGAAGAGGACAGGGACCAGTGAGAGGTGAAGCCGGACGAGTTCGACTGTGAGAATACAGGGTATAATTGGATTGAAACGAAAGCCTGAACTCGTGATGGTGTTTAGAGATGTCCACCAGAAAACTAAAGAGGTAAACAAAAAGAACGTAAAATGAAGAGAGAAAATAACTGACAATTACATGAATGAATGGAAAACACACATACACAAAGTGTTACATGTGAAATTATTTCTGGAAAGAATCAGAAGTGAGATAGTTTTGAATTAAGAAATCAGTGAAACGATGCATGAATTAATCCTGACTATAACATACAGAGGCAATGAAGGAAGCAGCTTACACTCACTGAACATTAACAAAAATACATAGGAAAAGCAATGAAGACCTGCTTACACTTATACACATGACATAAGTTGGTATTTCTGACCAGAGAGAGGGAAACGGGTAGTTTAAGTACTCATGATAATAATGAAAATGTCTTAGTTGTGTTTCTTCAGGGGCGAAACAGACCTGGATCAATTCTCCACGTGCACCGGTCGGAAGAAACCTATAGGTTAACATGACTGGACATGTCAAGGCAAGTTTCTGGTTGAATTGTTCACAGCGCCATGTCTCCATAAACCTGAGAAGTGGGCCCTAACTTCTGGCTGAGGACCAGGAATGCTGTTAATAAGGTGGGAACTTAAAATTTAGGTTAGCAAATTTGGGAAAGAAAACTGTCAGAGATTTACAGTTAACAAACAGTCAGGTGAGTAAACAACACTGAGATACTTAAGATTGACAACGTGCGGCACGGGTGAAAAGCTCAGAGCAAATCACACCGAACTGCAGTATCCGTTTATTTTTATAGGTTACATCGTCAATATGCAAATATAATCACATTTCCTGTTACGCAGGTCTGAGTATAAGCTGTGTGTAAGCTGTGTGTGTGTGTCACAAAGTATGTGTGTTGCAAGTCAATTTCTAAGAATAATATAATGCAAGTCAGCTTCTGCGGATATGTATTTCTGTACTGGTCTCTTGTCAGTGTCACAGGGTCAGCTTCCTGTTTCTACAGAAAACTGTGTCTGGTGAAATATGTGTAACATAACTTTTGAAGCATAATAAATAAAATTATTTATTAATTTTATTTATTAAAATTAATAAATAAAATTATTAAACATCCCTAACATCCCTCCCTGTTGTTACCGTATTTCACCACTTCAATCATACTTTATTATCAGCTAACAATCACTTGCTTATAACATTTTCAATTGTAGCATCATCCAGTATGTGTGTGTGTGTGTGTGTGTGTGTGTGTGTGTGTGTGTGTGTGTGTGTGTGTGTGTGTGTGTGTGTGTGTGTGTGTGTGTTCCTATACTAAATCTTCTTCGTCCGGTTCATCTTCTTGTGGCAGTCCAACATAGGTGATCACTGTGGCCTGTACCATTTTGCCAATCATTGATCTGATACAGGGTAGAATGCATGTTGAGAACATGCAAAGCAGTAAAAGAAGAACTCCTATCAAGACAAGTCCTTTGATCACGAGGGTCGTCCAGCTGACGCTCAGTAGCCAGGTCAGCCAGTTCTCTGTGTTCATGACATAGTCTTGTTGCTGTGCATTACTCAGTTGTCATAACTTCTCCAGGGCGGTGGTCATGGTCAAGGAATGCACGTTATCTGGAATATAGGTGCAGCAAGTGGTGTTGAATAAGACACAAAGGCCCCTCTCTCAGCGAGAATCATGTCCAGGGCGACTCTGTGTTGCATGACCACTATTCTGATCGCGTCGATTTCCTCATTCTGAGCCTTGTTTATCCTTGTTGAGCTGTTCAGGAAAAGTCCAAATCGGTAATCTAGAGTCTCAATTCTTAGCATGTTTTTTCCATCTCCGATTCATGGGAACAGTGAGTGCAGGACTTTCTGTCCGGTGGTCCACAAGTTGAACTCCGCTGGCACATCACTGCCCCAGATTGGATCATGTGGTTGCACGTCATCAGTGCTCCTCTTGCGTCTTGGTTGGTCCTGATGGAATATTCTGAATGTGTGGTCCGACACAAAAATTGGGGCGCAGAGTCCGGTGCTGTTGGGTGGGATGGTGAAGTATGTCTTTGAGCCATATGCCCAAGCTGTACCCTGCACCCAATATGTGCCATTCAGGAAGCTTATCCGTGCCTTTCTGTCCTGCGGCATCCGGAAAGTCTGGGAGCAGTTTTGGTTCTTCCCCAGCTTTCTGTTGCCGTATGCGAAGGTGAAACACATTGGATGTTGTATTCCTGGTTCCCTCCTGACGTTGAAAGATTTTCCCTTGTCATTGGTCGCATACAGGTGTACCCAGTATCGGTCATCACAGCTGTAGTTCCAGTCTGAGACCTCTGATGCACAAAATACTACCTCCTTAGGTTTATAGTTGATCAGTGTTCCATTACACCGTCGCAGGTCGGTTTTTGTGACTTGTCTTTTTAACTCAACCTTGAAGAAGAAGATGTCTTCGGGGGAACATGTTCTGCTGTTGGCTTTGTAGAATATACATAGGGCTTCGGAAAGGCTGGGTGATTTTCCATACAGGGTGGCTTGCATTGCTGTTGTTGGGAGGTGAGAACAGACGTAGCAGCCAGTGTGGTTGTCTTCTGTATGTACTCGGTTGTAGATGTACCGGTACCAGGCATTGTTCAGTCAGGGGTGGTTGTGCTCTTTATCCATATCCTTTAGGTGTAAGTTGTCATATGACCATTTCTTCTGTAGGTGGTGCTGTGGGTCCTTGTCTCTCCAGGTGAGTATCAGTAGGCTCACTAGGAGCGCAATGCCAGCCATTATGAGGACAAGGTTCTTCATGATGACCAGGCACACCCGGGCTCCAGGTGAGTAGACCACTGGCGAGAAGACAAAAGAGCGGGATATACCCAAACAGCCCTTTCCTCCACCAGGGAACACCTAGGAGTCAGGGGAACCGGCGTCTATGCTTGTGTTGTCACTCACTCTTTTGCAGTGGCTTTGGTGGATCCAAGATGGTCTTTCTGTTATTTTGCAGGCAGTTGGTGTAGTAAGTAAGACCTGATATGGGCCTTCCCACCTTGGTGAACTCCAATTCTTTCTCTGGAGTACTTTGATCAGGATCCAATCACCTGGTTGCAACCTGCAAGAAACTGGAGAGATATCGCTCGGCAGTTTATTGTTAGCACAATCTCTTTATTCTCAAATAATTTAGTCATCCACTCTGCTAGAGTGGTTTCTCCTATAGACTTATTAATAGCCTCCCGTGAACGATTTCAAAGGGTGTGAGCTTTTGCGAACCCTGGGTTAGTCGCATCCACATCTTCACCAGGCCCAAACACTCAGGCCATTGTCTGATCTTATCAGAGTAGGAATGCCGTAAGTAGGAATAAAATGGTTGCATAAACATTTTGCTACTGAGATTGCATCTGCTCTTTTTACTGGATAGATTTCTGGCCATTTTGAGAACACATCCACAATTACTAGAGCGTATTTTGATGCTTGACATTCGTTCAGTTCAATAAAATCCATGTGGATTGTGTGAAATGGGTGCGGTGGTGTTGGGGAAAAGCCTCTTTTAGGCCTGAGGTTTCCCTGTGCATTATGTTTCTGGCAAATCATGCATGTTCTGATAAACTCTTGTGCTGAAGCTTCAAAATTTTGAGTATAGAAGTGTTTGGGGAGGACATTCATCATTCCACCCCTTGACAAATGCGTTAAGCTATGTGTCACTAATGCTGCTGTCTTGTGTAGCAATTTTGGCAGTATTGGTTCGCCATTACAGGTCATTAGGTCATTTTGTAGCCGTGCTCCACACTTTAACCACTTCTTTTGCTCTGCGATAGGTGCGGCTTTCTATTCATCTTTAAGTACATCAAGTGGTATTAGCTGTGAAGTTTCAGACATTAAAGTTCGTATTGGTTGCTGTGCAGCCTTCCTCGCAGCTTGGCCTGCGAAGTTATTGCCTTTAGTAATTTCTGAATTATCTTTTTTGGTGTGCAACGCATATTGACTGTCAGTGTGAATATATATATCTTGACCTTTGCGCAGTATGCACGTATAACAGCCGTTAGTTCTGCACTCTGTGCTGAAAAAGAGGAAGTAAGGGCTTTTGTTTCTAAAATGGTGTCTGCTGTGGTTACTGCATAACCTACACAGTTTCGCCCGAGACTATTTTTGAACGCTGAACCGTCTGACAAAGATGTTAACGAAACCAGCTTGTGGTGTCCATTCTATTTTATCTGTCAGTGCTAGATTTTTTCCATAAACTAAGTTTTGCAATGGTTCAGCTAACGTAGCATATTCAGGTATCCAGCATCTGCAAAAATTGCAGAGACCTAACTAACTCATCATTTGTTGTTTTGTGACAGGCTTAGGAGCGTTTTGTACAGCTACTTTTCTGCTGTCTAACAGCTGTCGGCCTTGTCCTGTCAGTCTGTGGCCAAGGTATGTTATCTCCTGGCTCCACAATTGCCATGCTCCGCTAGATGTTGCAAAACTGTCAGTGTGTTTGTTTTGCAATCCGTCTGTGTGTAGCCTGTAATCAAAATATCATCAACGTATAGCAGGAATTTACCTGGGGCAGGAAGCGTGCAAAATGACATGGATTTTCTGAGAGCTTCTGCATAAAGAGTGGGGCTATTCTGGAATCCCTGAGGCAACCTTGTATAGGTATACTTCTGGTTGTCAAAAGTGAATCCAAATGTAGCTTTTGTGAGTCAGTGTGTAGTGGTACAGAAAAGAAAGCATTGGATAACCACTGTGCTTTTTGTATTACTTGATTTAAAATGGTGTGTGGATTTGCCACCACAGGTGGGATTTGTTCTGTTATGTCATTTATTGCTCTTTGCCTCTTCGTCTTTGTTTTTTTTTTTGTTGTTCATTACGTTTTCACTTGAGGCATTCCTAGATACCTTCTAGTTTTCCAAAGAATTGATCCAGGTCTGTTTTGCTCCTGAAGAAACACAACTAAGACATTTTCATTATTATCCTGAGTACTTAAACTACCCGTTTCCCTCTCTCTGGTCAGAAATACCAACTCATGTTATGTGTATAAGTGTAAGCAGGTCTTCATTTCTTTTCCTATGCATGTTAATGTTCAGTGAGTGTAAGCTGCTTCCTTCATTGCCTCTGTATGTTATTATCAGGTTTAATTCATGCATCTTTTCACTGATTTCTTAATTCAAAACCATCTCACTTCTGAGTCTTTCCAAAAATAATTTCACATGTAACAATTTGTGTATGTGTGTTTTCTGTTCACTGATAGACAGCTCCCTGTGCTGTCCCCTATGCAGCTTCTGCTCTGAAACAAATAAATAAAAACTTTTAACTCGCTCATTAGCTTAGTAGTGTCCACATATTTAAATCAGCTTCTCAATCTTGTAGCTTTAGCTATTATCTACAGGGTTTGGCTTATTAAATATCATTATAAATGTGCTCTACATCTCAGTAATATTTATCTAGGATAAATGACAGATTTTCAAGCAGGTTAAGTGCCTCTATGCACCTAATTGGTTTAGATATTGCCTTTATTTTCTTCATCTCATATGTCATTATACTGAGTTTGAGCAAACCTTAAGCTTGATGCAGACTACTTCATAACAATTATCCATCTCACATCATACTGACTAGGTGCCACTTATGATTAATATTATATTTTTATTAATATTATCATCTTTTTCTTTCTATATAATAACAACAGTATATTACAACATTTTATCAGTGTAAATCACTATACTACTACTGAGCCAATTTAATAGTTAGGATCATCTTACTCAGCAAACAGATAATTTAGAATTCATCCAATCTGTACAAATTTGCTTTTTCTCTGAACAGGTTTGTGCCTACTTTTTAGACTGGTCTTCTGTTTGCCTCATCTCAGATCCAACCTTCAGTCACATTCATTCTCTCTGTTGCATGTCGAACCAAGTAATTTATTATTATATTTTTATATTTTATTTTGTATCCATCAAGGGCTTTGGGTGATCTGCAGTTTCACCCTCATCCAGGCTGTAGACATTTACCTTTTCACACACTTTCCTTGGCTGAACAATGAGACAGCCTTAATCTACCTTATGCATCTCTCTTTTTTATAGAAAAGGTTTTCATGTGAATGATTTCCTTTTATTTATTTTATACAATCTGGGCATGATCGTCATGCCAACTATATTTCATTGTTTAGTTCTGTTTGTAAGGTTCCTCTTAAAATAGTTACTGCAGAGGGACCGCAAACCATTTGTACTAATTTTGACCAGCGCCGGCAGAAATTTTCTCTAACCACTGCTCGTCAGCAGTGAGTTTTGTAGATTTATTACCCATTTAGTTTAGTTTTGTAGAAGGTTTGGTTACAATGTATCTTATTGAGTTAGTTACACACAGACCCGTGATGCTGTCTCTGGCACGAAGAGTGAGGAGGGAGAACAACAACAGCCTTCTACTTTCAAGCTATTCTTGAAAGCGGTTGTCGTTTTTACGTGATGACGCACAACCGATTCCTCACCCAGCCAGTACGTGAGCAATCAATGGTAAACAATTCAGTGGAGTAGTTCAGCCACCTTAATGTGCTGTTAAATCAACTTACTCCACCAACAGAACAGTAAAAACAATTTATGCGCGCAATTTCTATCCTATGTTAGTTGACACTTTCCGTACACTTATTTACTTTCTAGTAAATTTAGACTTCCAGCCTTTTTTTAACTGCGAAACGAGTGTCTATTACACTACCAGTTTCGTCTTACAAGCGAGTCTTAAAACTTTACCTTCTAGTAAATTTAGACTTCCAGCCTTTTTTAACTGCGAAACGAGTGTCTATTACACTGCCAGTTTCGTCTTACAAGCGAGTCTTAAAACTGCCAGTCCCCGTAGGACGAGTTTTCTTGGAACAGTGTCACCCTAAACACCGATAATTTTACGCAAGGTGTGTCAAATGTGGAATAATCACCTGGCTTCGCTGTTGCCGGTCTGTCGGGCGTCCTCCTTCAAGTCCCACAGCCGTGGGCCTGTATAACATCGGCCAGGACCCGAATTTTAGCGTCCGTGGACTTTCAACCCTACCTGGAGGGCGCTCTGCAGAGACTTTGACGCAGGCTTGTCACGGCGTCGGGACTTGAGGAAGGATACCACTGTGAAATGGAGCATAATATTATTATTAATACCAGTCCATTAACGGCTTTGAAGGACCAATTAAATGTCAGAGATTTACAGTTAACAAACAGTCAGGTGAGTAAACAACACTGAGACACTTAAGATTGACAACGTGCGGCACGGGTGAAAAGCTCAGAGCAAATCACACCGAACTGCAGTATTCGTTTATTTTTATAAGTTACATCGTCAATATGCAAATATAATCACATTTCCTGTTACGCAGGTCTGAGTATAAGCTGTGTGTAAGCTGTGTGTGTGTGTCACAAAGTATGTGTGTTGCAAGTCAATTTCTAAGAATAATATAATGCCAGTCAGCTTCTGCGGATATGTATTTCTGTACTGGTCTCTTGTCAGTGTCACAGGGTCAGCTTCCTGTTTCTACAGAAAACTGTGTCTGGTGAAATATGTGTAACATAACTTTTGAAGCATAATAAATAAAATAAATAAAAACTCCCTAACAAAAACTGACGGCTTAAGTGGAGAATTGTGGAGGAGTCTGAAACACTGCAAAAGCAACATATGGAAATTCACATACACAAGCAGAAAATAAAGATTAACACTTCCTGTGTGTGTGACTGAAGCTTTCAGGAGAGGAAGCATGACAGACTGTTCAGGAGTGCAGATTTGGATAGGAAATTTATAGTTTAGTGATTATATGTTGTCGTAAGGGGGTTATGTCTTATGTTGAATCGAAGTATGATAAAGTGCATAAAGGGGGTGATTGTTGTGTGCAAATTGTGTGGTTTTAACAAGACTTTCGGTGTACTGAGGAGGTGAAATTATGTGGTGGCAATACTTGTGTGTTTAGGGTTTTTGAGGTTGTTGTGGTGATGGGTTGATTCTGTCAGTTAGGTTCGGGTTGTTGTTTTTAATAGAGGGAGTTTTAGTAAACATGGACATGTCTAAGAGGGGGCCCATTATTTTTGTAACAGTGCACTTAGAGAAAACCTGTCAGGTGATTTTGTTTTGTGTTTTCATGAGCTAATAATCAGCTCTCTTTTTTTCATTTTTGTTCTAAGCAGGCCTGCAACAGTGAATAACAGCGCTGACAAATTCTCGGGAAGAGCAAATATAAGGTGGGCTTTCCAGATTACAACTGGCTGAGGAGAAAGCTACCTGTGGGGACCTGATCAGGTCGTAAGTCCCTGTCTAAAAGGATTGTAGCGATTCAATCCAGTCTAAAACATAAGGAACTATTTTTCTTTGGAAAATAAAAAATGAATGACGTCATTTTGCTGAGGGCGGAAATCTAAATGCGGCGATGGTTTCCACTATCAGCAAAGAAGAAGGAATGAATGGATGAATGAATGAAAGACTGGGAATAGAAACAAACTGACTGACTGGTAAAAGCTGACAAGACTTGACCACGACTCAAGGTTAACCTCCACCTAGATGGGACAAAAGGGTGGATGAATTTATGTGTGTTTCTTTTTACAGGAGCAGAAAGATGACAGCGACATCTGAGGTTGCATGACGATTTAACTTTTAAATGTTACTTTCTGTGTTTGTGAATCTACCAGGGTCGTTGTTCAGGGGTTTGTGTTGTGTTGCTCACAGAGATAACTGTGAGAAAGTGTGTACACACCTGCGCAGCGTTAACATTTGCATTTTCTTCTCTACAGCATGACAGGGCTGGATGTGCTTTGAATATGTGATTTATAACTGGACAAGTGGTTAATGTTTGCTAATAATGTTTTCCTACTACAGGATTTCTGGGCTTATGTGTGAAGAAGCGGCGTTTATAGGTTATGAGTTGGTGCTGCTATTAAACTGTGGGAGACACATCCTGTCTTGAAAACAGTGTGATTCTTTTTACAGGAAATGTTTTTACAGGACCTCTGGAATGTGGATGGCGGACGCCTAACCCGAGATGGTCAAATGTGGTTTGCTAATGTTTGTTTTGCTTTTGTTAAGAGTGTATGTGGAGGATTCAGTAGAAAACAGACAAGTGACATGAGAAAACAAATAAGAGATGCAGTTTCTATGGAACAGTTTAAGATGGCGCTTATAGGGATAAAACAAGTGGAGTGACATTGCTTAAGGGAAGTCACGGATTAAATTTGGGATAAAATAAATTGCGGCAATAATAGTGATGTAATGATTTGGGAAATCCTGAACATGATACTTGTCTGTGGTGCTGAATACTTTATCACTTTGATGATCTATAGTTGGTTGTAAATAAGATGTTTGATTTAACAGATTTGTTTTCCAGGATACAGGTTCCAGGTGGAGCTGGGAGTTAAATGAGCTTAACATGTAACTGCTGACTGATGTTTTTACACCAGCTTACAGGTTGGCAAGAGATTGTTTTAGAGAGAATGTGTAACGTTCTTGTACAGGTCTTAGTAGGGAGTTGACACACAGGGGAAGCCAGGTGCAAGAGGAGGATCAGGGATCATCTTGAGGAACAGCAGACATAGTACAGCAGTGTTGGAACCGGAGAACCTGAGGGATGGAGGGAGCGTGCCAAGCTCCAAAAGTGACGGCTCGTACCACCAGCGCGGTTCGGCTGAAGGGAAAGGGTGAGACCTGGTTCCATTGGTCTCAATGTGCAGTGGCGGACGAGAGCTTACTCGAGATACGCTCCACCCAAAGTAACACGGGGGGAACATAGAGGCATAATCCTCTCCCCCTGTGCAGCGGTTCTCCCCAGCAGTCTACCTGGGGAGACGAAGAAAGAAGAGGAGCGTCACGCGCCAAGCATCCATTCATTCCAGGCTCCTAATAGGCTAGGGCTCTAGTCTAAAGTAATTGATAGTTTAAAGGAATCGTAATAGTTTTGTACGTTAATCGCATACTTTTATACTCATAACCTTATACTCTTATCGCGAAGTTTAAAGTAAAAGTAAAAAGAGCCTGGGAACAGTGATCATGAAACTGTGGGAAAATTGGAAAATAACGGGGATGTTGGGGTTGGTAAGTGTTATAACTTGTTTGTTTGTTTATTGGCAGACAGGTGAATTGCCCAGACGCAGAGGTCTATCCGCTCCAGAGTCCAAACCGATCGAGTTGTCGAGAAAATTCAAGCACGAGGTTGGCTCAGGTGGGAACGATGGGTGTCTCAAAGCCAGTGGGGGAGTCGAGTTTGGGTATGTTAAGAGGTCCACGACGGCATTCACATTCGATTTGTGTGAGGTAATTAGATGCCCAGGAGACGGTAGCAGCTGGAGAACATATGATGTGTGGATTTGTTATCACCCTATGGTATGCTACCCTAAGTCGGTGTGGGGCCCATCAAAGGAAGGAGACATTTACAGTTATATAACGGATCAGTGGTGTTCTTGGCAGGATGTGGTTGCTTGGACAGGAGTAGGATGGCAGCCAACAGTGCCACAGGCCCTTGAAGGGATAGCCATTCAGAAAGATTATTCTGTTACACATAACCCTGTCACTCTTTCCCTAGGACCATGGAACGAACTCCCTGAAGCGGGGTATGAGGGGGGTGCGTTCTATCTAGTAATAGGGGTAGATAAAGCAGGGACAGATCCAGCAGGGGTAATTCGGGTGAACTTATTCAATCCAAGATCTAAACCGATAGGGAACGACACTGCAATGAATCTCACAGAGCAAATGGGTCCCCTAGAGACAGTTACTTACAAGGACTCAGAAGAGAAATGGCTTGTTGCCGCAGATTACACTAGATTAAAACCTCAAGAGTTAATAGAGCGTGCCACAGGTTTCGGTGATAGGAATCTTTGGTTAGACTGGGTGGCTCAAAATGCTAAAGAGCAGGAAGTGGTTGATTGTGTTGCTTGTGCTACAGCTGGACCTCGTCTGTTCACTGAACCCGCTCCTCTGTATCCAGAGGATGAGTGGGGTTATAATTGTATGCTGAGATTAACTAGAGAGGCGGTGAACACAGGTAACTGCACCACTTTGTCAGGTTTATATCCGCCAATTGATAAAAGTACACAACCAGGTTCATTCACACCTAAACAAGATAATTATACATGTTTTGAGTTCTCTACAGACAGCGTGAAATATACGTTAGGAAGGATTGATCCAAGCTGGTGTCAGAGGACGATCCCAGGCAGGACTACCAATAATGTAAGTGACTCAAACACAATTATAGGCACCTGGGCAAGGGGTGGGCTATATTATTATTGTGGGCAGTACACCCTTTTGGTGCAGGTTCCCCTGGGGAGTGTGGGGACATGTGCTCTGGTGCGCCTAGGTGCACCTTTGATGCTTATAGGAAATAAAGTAGAAACAGTTCCACAGCAGGACACTGGTGTGTTGACAGCCAGACGTAGGAGAAGTATAAGGGGTATGCATAAATATGACCCAAGATGGGACTCGCCAACCTGGATTGACTCAATAGGAGTTCCCAGGGGAGTTCCAGATGAGTATAAGTTAGTTAATCAGATAGCGTCCGGCTTTGAAAGTGTGTTTCTATGGATAACTCCAAATAAAAATGTTGATCGCATTAACTATGTCCATTATAATGTGCTGAGACTCTCTAATCTCACTAGGGACGCGGTAGAAGGCCTTGCGGAACAATTAGGCCCGACGTCGTTAATGGGAATCCAAAATCGAATGGCCCTGGACATGTTGTTGGCTGAGAAAGGTGGTGTGTGTGCCATGTTTGGGGACATGTGCTGTACTTTCATACCCAACAATACGGCCCCAGACGGTACGGTTACTAGAGCGCTTGAGAGTCTGAAAATGTTATCTAAAACCATGCATGAGCAATCAGGTGTGAACACTGGACCGGGAGACTGGTTCACGTCTGTCTTTGGGCAATGGAAGAGTGTTGTTATGTCTGCCATGTTTTCTTTTGTTGTTTTTCTTGGTATATTAATGATCGGATGTTGTCTCATCCCTCTGGCCCGGCGAGTTTTAGTAAAGATGCTGGAGAGAGCCCTGAGCTCAGGCTCAGCTGGTTCAGCTGCGCCTGAGTCAATGATGCCTTTGAGGGAGATTGTAGGCTGGACGGAGGAGTGAGACAAATCCTGGTGAAGGTTGGCCTCACAAGTGAGCCCAAGAGGAGGAGTTGTCAGGTCAAGGAATGTTGTTTTACTGTCACTGTGTTATCATTCACATGCACTGTCATTATTTCATCATTACTTCATTAGTCTGCATCACTTATCATCAGTTTATCATCAATATTATCATGTATCAAATCAAATCAAATCAAATCACTTTTATTGTCACATCACATGTGCAGGCACACTGGCACAGCACATGCGAGTGAAATTCTTGTGTGCGAGCCCCACAAGCAACAGAGATGTGCAAACACAACAACACAAACGAGCAAAATACAAGAATGGCCAACCTGAAACTAATAAATATATGTACAATATATAATAGTGTATGCATTTCTGGATGTGTATACTAAATATTTTCCTACGTGTGTGTGTGTGTGTGTGTGTGTGTGTGTGTGTGTGTGTGTGTGTATACACATTTTTACAAATTAAATAGTAAAAAAAAAAAAAATAAAAAAAAAATAAATAATAATAATAATAATAAAATATACAGAGTTGAATATGTGCAAAACAAGTGGCATTTATATACAGTGTGGAGTGCATAATGTTGAAGTTCCAGCAGTGAAGCTGAGGTGTCTATGACGTGTTCAGCAGTCTGATGGCCTGGTGGAAGAAGCTGTCTCTCAGTCTGCTGGTACGGGACCGGATGCTGCAGAACCTCCTTCCTGATGGAAGCAGTCTGAACAGTTTATGGCTGGGGTGACTGGAGTCCTTGATGATCCTCCCCGCTTTCCTCAGGGAGCGCTTCCTGTAGTTGTCTTGGAGGGAGGGAAGCTCACCTCCAATTATCCGTTCAGAGCACCGCACTACTCGCTGGAGAGCTTTGCAGTTGTAGGCGGTGTTGTTGCCATACCAGGTGGTGATGCATCCAGTGAGGATGCTCTCAATGGCACAGTGATAGAATGTCCTGAGGATGTGGGGGCTCATGCCGAATCTTTTCAGTCTCCTGAGAAAGAAGAGGCGCTGCTGCGCCTTCTTCACTGTTTTGTTTGTGTGTACTGACCACGTAAGATCCTCAGCCAGATGTACTCCAAGGAATCATTCATTTATCATTTAGTAAATCTGCTAACGGTGTGGTTACTGAATAATCCTGTAGTCCAGAAAAGCACCAGCATGGCTGCAGGTCCAGGCGGGCCCAGTAAGTCAGATGAGGACACTGAACTTTCGTTGGCCTGGACCTCCTAGGACTCTGTCTGCGCTTACTTTTCTTTCCAAATCAAAAGAACCTTACAATCCCTTTATATTTCTGTGTAGAACTCGTCTCCAGCAGCGGACTGTAGTAGGCTGGCCTCCTAGGTTGTGTCCTTAGGAGGGGGCTGTTGCTTACGGAGGACACCCCGGGCATCCTCTTCATAGCCATAGGCCTGGCCCGGGGAGGGAATGGATGGAATGTCTGACTGAAGAGCTAGCCGGAGACCTTTAGCCACTTTGTTGCCAGGCCTTCCAGGGTGTCCTACATTAGCTGTCACAGCCCTGTGTGCCTTTTTTGAAGCAGGCAACACATTGTAGGCCCCAGGGCCTGGAACCTCTGACACCACATCCTCAAAACGCTTGGAGCGGTTCTGAAGACTGCTGCCACCATGGACATTTAACTTGACAGGTGAGCAGTCATAGTGTCCAGGTCCTAGTAAACTCTCACCGTCTTTGGAGAATATTGATTGCCTGGCACTCAAGGAAAGGAATGGTGCATAGCCATCTGCAACAGTGAACATTTTCCCAAGGTAAGATATACAAATGACTGCAAGCTTGCAGGACGCTTTATTTTCTAATACACTTATGTAACTGTGAAACAACAAAGCAGCAGGAACATTTTTTGCTTACATATTGAGTTATACTTCCAAGACATATTAATTTAACTTTTATCAATTGAAAGTGTATAAGCAGATTCAAATCTGTAAGCCTAAATATTCAACGTTCTTTCTTTGCAAGCTAGCTAAATTTAATTTAACTTAAAGTTTTACAGTTTTCTGAAGAAAAAAAAATGATTTTGGAAGGACAGATATTTTTCCTTGTAAGTACCTGATATCTTGTAACTGGACTGGCTCACATTGTATGATCCGGGACCAACAGCAGACGATGCACCCCCTGCTGTCATGAAGGTCACTCTTGGAGCCCGTCCGTACATGTTTAACTCACAGAGTGGTAGTCTCGCTAAAATTTAATTACACAATAAATACTCCTTTATTCTGCCATAGGGTGTAGCTGTACTTTCATTAAATTATGCTGCACCAAGGTTAAAAAATGCCTGCCCTGTGCTCCCCTTTGTCAGGACTGCGCTGGTTACTTCGCCTGCATAGTTGCTTGGTTACCACATATTGTTACATGGCAACTGCAGACCGAACACACACGGAGGAGGAGAAGTAAGCAGAAGGACCACAGAGACAAGACAGGCGAGTGAGAGACGTGGCACTCTGAGAACTGAAGTTCATGGGAGAATTCAGAAGAAGAATACAAGCTCCTACATATTTATATCTGTCATAGTACCAACTGCTCTCCAAGTGGAACACCTGACTTTCTCTTCTCCTCCTGCTGTTCTATTTTTCTTTCTCTCCCTCGTGCGTGGTTGTTGTGCTAGTGAGCATTAATTTTGCTCGCCTCCTCCCGGAGTGGGCGTGGCTTTTCCAAGCTCCCGCTGCAGCACCTGTGCACCATTATTCGCTCACCTGTTGTATTTAAGTCCAGCTCGTTCCGCTGCTCGTAGTTAGCTCGTTTACCGACCCAGTGTAGCAACATAGCTGTTCTCTCTGCTCTCCTACTGGACGAAGCATATCTTCGGAACATAAAGACAACCTGTGAGAGTAAACTAAGAAACGTGCTTTTGACTTGAGGAAAGTCTAAGTCGTGATTGCTTTTAGTTAAAAATCACTGCCCTGTAGCCTAATACTTAGTATATATGTAATGGAGAACAAATGTATCAGATTTGACTAGTGCTTCTATGCTTGTAGTTTTGGATTCCAGGCAGCAGTGAATTTAAATTTAATTTAGGTAGTCTATTACTTCCAAATAAGTCCCCAGAGACATTTCAAGATAGCTGCGGAGTGGCGAGACTTCCTACTCGAAGGACTTTGGTATAATTAGCCCACAACGTCTGGAATAAAAAGCTCTTTGAAAGCTTGTAAGGGTCAAGTCGACAAACCTTTTAGCTTTTACCTGATTCAGTGGTGTCTCTATGGGAGGGAGGGGATTGAACTTCGAGCAAATTTCAAAAAACTACTGAAATAAGAGTGAGACTTTGAAGAGACATATCAGCATTTATTACCTGTATCACCTGTACATTTTTTTTGTAACTCTTGTAGTACTGCTTATGTTACATTATTGGCCATTTCTGGCATTTTTTATTCATGGAGGGGGCTTTTTGTTGTTGTTTTTTAAATTAGAGCATTAGCCTCTATACTTATTTATTTATTTATTTATTGCCTGTCCCGTTTGGCTCTTTTGCCATCAGAATTATTGTCTAAAGGCAAAGACAGATGCCCAACAGATTTACTTTACCAAATTGACCATCCCAGTCTTGCCATAATGGTCCATTTGATTCACCTTTTATTGTTTATTTTATTTTCACTTGCTGAATACGGGACAGACTTGACTGGGGGAAAGAAGGGGAGAAAGAAAGAGGGAAAGAGAAACAGCTGAGAAGAGGGACGGGGGAGAAGGGCAAAAAACAAAAACCAACAGAATGGGCAGAAAAAAAAAAGAAAAAGAAAATGCATCTATCGATCACCTGGATCACCTGTTGAGAAAGAAAAAAGAAAACAAGCAGAAGAGAACAAGAGTAATAGAATAAACAACATCACAATGATATATGGGAATATGACAGTAAATACTGAATATTAAACATTATTGTGCAGCACATAAGATCAACAGAACACAGTGTGCTTTGAGGTAGGAGCCAAAAAGGGTGTAGTTTGTGGGTGTGATCACCCGTGTGTACACCTGTGAGCATGGACGCGTTTGTTTTTTTTTTTTTTAAAGGTTCCTTCATGTAATGATCTGCTAGAGGGTGTGGGGGGGCCACAGCCCCGTCCTCCAGGGCATGAAGCAGGTATGGAGGAGATCAAAACTCCAGACATCCAGAGGCCCCCAGAACACAAGAGACCAAGGAAGACCAACAGAGGGGCAGCCGCGCCACTGTCCCAGAAAGAGCTGAGGAGAGTCCCAGATGAGGGCTCACTCAGGAGCCGCGGAGCAGAAGCCAGGGGGGTTGCAGTGACGCGCCCGTGAGCTCCGCCGGCAGCCAGCTGTGCCTGAGTGACCGAGCCCCAGGCCGAGAGGCCAGGGGCACCCCACCTCCGAAGGGGCCCGAGCGAGCCCCAGGCTCCAGGCCCCGATAAACGGCCGCCAAGGAGTGAGCCGGTGTGTACCTGGACGCCCACCCCCAGACACAAAGAACCACACACGCACCGATGTCTGAGGGAGTCAAAAACTATATTAACACGAATTCCAGTACTCGGAGGGAATCTGAGGTTAAGCGAGAGCATACCTGTAGCTGTCATATGATCTGCTCTTGCTGATCAGTCCGTCGCAGTGTGCCAGCATTTACTGCTGCTTTGCGCCGAATGCACGGGAGGAATGATCCAACAAAAACACCGGCTTAGCTTTATACGGGCTAACCCCACCCTGCAATCAATATGCAGGTGGGTTCCCAATTAACCTAGTTGCGCAGCGAAAAGAACGAGCGCAGGAGAGAGAGACAGAGAAAAAGAAAGGCGAGTAGCCCCTCTGTCTACATATACAGTGGGGCAAAAAAGTATTTAGTCAGCCACCGATTGTGCAAGTTCCCCCACCTAAAATGATGACAGAGGTCAGTAATTTGCACCAGAGGTACACTTCAACTGTGAGAGACAGAATGTGAAAAAAAAATCCATGAATTCACATGGTAGGATTTGTAAAGAATTTATTCGTAAATTAGGGTGGAAAATAAGTATTTGGTCACCTCAAACAAGGAAAATCTCTGGCTCTCACAGCCCTGTAACGTCTTCTGTAAGAAGCTTTTCTGTCCCCCACTCGTTACCTGTATGAATGGCACCTGTTTGAACTCGTCATCTGTATAAAAGACACCTGTCCACAGCCTCAAACAGTCAGACTCCAAACTCCGCCATGGCCAAGACCAAAGAGCTTTCGAAGGACACCAGGAAAAGTATTGTAGACCTGCACCAGACTGGGAAGAGTGAATCTACAATAGGCAAGCAGCTTGGTGTGAAAAAATCAACTGTGGGAGCAATCATCAGAAAATGGAAGACATACAAGACCACTGATAATCTCCCTTGATCTGGGGCTCCACGCAAGATCTCATCCCGTGGGGTCAAAATGATCATGAGAACGGTGAGCAAAGATCCCAGAACCACACGGGGGGACCTGGTGAATGACCTGCAGAGAGCTGGGACCAAAGTAACAAAGGTCACCATCAGTAACATACTACAACGGCAGGGAATCAAATCCCGCAGTGCCAGACGTGTTCCGCTGCTGAAGCCAGTGCATGTCCAGGCCCGTCTGAAGTTTGCCAGAAAGCACATGGATGATACAGCAGAGGATTGGGAGAATGTCATGTGGTCAGATGAAACCAAAGTAGAACTTTTTGGTATAAACTCAACTCGTCGTGTTTGGAGGACGAAGAATACTGAGTTGCATCCCAAGAACACCATACCTACTGTGAAGCATGGGGGTGGAAACATCATGCTATGGGGCTGTTTTTCTGCCAAGGGGACAGGACGACTGATCCGTGTTAAGGACAGAATGAATGGGGCCATGTATCGTGAGATTTTGAGCCAAAACCTCCTTCCATCAGTGAGAACTTTGAAGATGAAACGAGGCTGGGTCTTCCAACATGACAATGATCCAAAACACACCGCCCGGGCAACAAAGGAGTGGCTCCGTAAGAAGCATTTGAAAGTCCTGGAGTGGCCTAGCCAGTCTCCAGACCTCAACCCCATAGAAAATCTGTGGCGGGAGTTGAAAGTCCGTGTTGCTCAGCGACAGCCCCAAAACATCACTGCTCTCGAGAAGATCTGCATGGAGGAATGGGCCAAAATACCAGCTACTGTGTGTGCAAACCTGGTAAAGACCTATAGTAAACGTTTGACCTCTGTTATTGCCAACAAAGGTTATGTTACAAAGTATTTAGTTGTATTTTTGTTATTGACCAAATACTTATTTTCCACCCTGATTTACAAATAAATTCTTTACAAATCCTACCATGTGGATTCATGGAATTTTTTTTCACATTCTGTCTCTCACAGTTGAAGTGTACCTCTGGTGCAAATTACTGACCTCTGTCTTCATTTTAGGTGGGGGAACTTGCACAATCGGTGGCTGACTAAATACTTTTTTGCCCCACTGTATATCAATACAACTGTTATAGCCCATATTTTAATAATATGTATGCATTAAGTCCATAGTAACTACATTAATTACAAAAAAGTGCAATAAACTACAAAAGAATTGAAAATCGTTTTTGTTTTTTTTACATATATTTCTACTTGGGGAAATTTAAGAGGTTTATCCCTCAAAACTTTAAATACAAAAAAGTTGCAAAAAATAGTTTACAACAACAGGAAATTTATTTTGAGTGTCTTCATAGTTTTATTTTTGAGATACAACAATTTTTATATACTGCAGGAAAAACAAAAAACAATCCTATGATGCAAATTTGCAAAGAAAACAGCATGTGCATCAAAATAAACTATTTCCAGCAGTGCAATTCGAGTTCTAAGCATCTCAGAAACTATTCAGAAAAGCATGAAGTCAAACATGACTATGCAAGCGCTTTCTATGCAATTTTTGCAAAGCTATATGTGGAAGGAAACCGGGAATTCTAGTCCACACCCTACTGGCAATAATGTGGCAATGTGCACATGTAGGTCTTGAGTAGCCTGTCCACAGGGCTTCCGAATGGGACCTAAGCAGGCAAGTCTGGGGAATTTCTGCAGCAGACATGGTGCTAAAATATGAGTGTTTCTATTTGTGAATCTCTGCATTATCCCACTTGAGTCTCAGAAAGAGTAAAACTCCTTTTCTGTGATTCATGGACCTGTTGTATTTTCTACAGCAGTGTATTTGTAACAAATGATCTTATTCAACCAGGAAGGTTCCTGCCATACAGAGTTTGTGATTCCCATATGGTACATTGCAGAGACTAATAAGCTTTATTTTCTAACCTTTATTGTTGCAGTTGCTGTTATCATAAGGATGTAGGTTACAGCCATTGCTCTAAGACTGTGCAAACAGGGCTTGGTGCTGCTTTATTTTGAAAAGCACATTAATTTACAAAAAAGGCAGTTTGCAGTTTTAGTTAGCTAATGTTACTAGGATGTAGCATTTTCAGAAACTAATGTAACCCTAAGAACATTGGGCTAGATGTGGTCAGTAATTACTTGCCAGATTAATACAATACTATCAGCAAGTGGTCAGCCTGGATTCAGTGTGCACTGAAGGGGGCATTACAGACGCTGAAAGAATGATGAGGGGAGGAGTTTAGAGAAGGTGTGAGGATCAGTTATATTCTGCTCACATTGATGCCAGAGCTGCAGCTCTCTGCAGGTGTGTGAAGATGGAGACCCAGGACGAAGCAGAGCTCTGCTTTCCACAACTCTTCAACATCTCCTGCAAGAAGCCTAAAACATCTCTGTCTCAAGTTTTGCTCCCTTACGTTGTGGTGTTTTCAGTCTCTCTGCTAACTGTGGCTCTCAACCTTCTCGTCATTGTCTCAGTCTCCCACTTCAGGCAGAGATTTACTTTTTTAAACTTCTGCTGTGGCTTTACTACTACTACAACTCTACTACTAATTACGACTAAATTTAAGTTAATTTATATCTTATGAGTAGACTATTATCGGACAATAATGTGCAACTCTAAAGATTCTATCCTCTACTACCCTTTCAACTGTCTACACTTTCGGATAGGACAGCTGTAATAATTTTGTTTGTTTAGATTGTTTTAGTATAGAAATAATGACTTCTTGATATTTCTCTCTCTTCTTTCAGACAGCTCCACACACCCACTAACATCCTCCTCCTCTCTCTGGCTGTCTCAGACTTTCTCATTGGTCTGTTGTTGATGCCAGCAAAAATCCTACGAGACACAGCTTGTTGGTTTCTTGGTCAACTCACATGTTCTCTGTATAGTTATATATGCTTCGTCATTACCTCTGCCTCAGTGGGCATTATGGTGCTGATATCAGTCGACCGCTATGTGGCTATTTGTGACCCTCTGCATTACCCCACCAGAATCACTGACAGAAGAGTGAAACTCTGCGTCTGTCTGTGTTGGCTCTGCTCGGTTTTTTACAACATACTATTTATAAAGGACGACCTGCTTCAACGAGAACGACATACTTCCTGTTATGGAGAATGTGTATTTGTCATAGACTACATTGTAGGAACCACTGACATTGTTTTAACTTTTATTGCTCCAGTTACTGTCATCGTATTTCTGTATATGAGAGTATTTGTGGTGGCTGTGTCTCAGGCCCGTGCCATGCGCTCTCATGTTACAGCTGTCACACTGCAGCTCTCAGTGACTCTAACAGCAAAGAAATCAGAGTTAAAAGCAGCCAGGACTCTGGGTGTTCTTGTTCTTGTGTTTCTATTATGTTTCTGCCCATATTACATTGTTTCATTTTTTGGATACGAGTTGCTCAATAGCTCATCTGCATCCATTGTGATCTATCTGTATTATTTTAACTCCTGTCTAAATCCTTTGATTTATGCTATGTTCTACCCCTGGTTTAGAAAAGCTGTGAAATTAGTTGTCACTCTACAGATACTTCAGCCAGGCTCCTGTGAGGTCAGCATACTGTAGAAGAAAGAGATCTTTCCAAAAAGATGTTTATGATAAAAACTGAACAACCAGCTGTTAAAACCCTTTCTGTCTCTTTAAGAGAACAAGGAGAATAATGTGTGTTGTTCACCTTATTAGGCATATTCTAAAAATTGGAAATTATTACATATCCGGGATATTTATGTTTATCCAGATCAATGACAGTTTCTGTAATCATCTTTGAAGTAATTCTGTATTTTTGTCTGATTCTGCAATTAAGACCACTATTATTGATGCCATAGAAATAAAAGGGAAGTGTGTTTTTTTTTTTTTGTTTGTTTTTTATTCAAATATAATCATTAATTGATCACAATATTCAGAAACTGTTTCATGGTTCATGTCTTTTTTTCATTTTGTAAAAGATCATTGTTCAAAGGTGTTCTTCATCTTTGAACAGACAATGATATCATTTTGTAAATGATATCATTGTCTGTTCAAAGGTGTTCTTCACATACTGCCTGAAATATTGTCAGAAACAGAATGCAACTGTGGCAGCAGGAATCAGCTGCTAGCTAATTGTGTTTTCGGTCATATTTCTTACAAAAAAAGAAACGAGTAATGGATAATTGTATCTTTTTTATGTTAAAACAACAGAAAATAACTGTACACACTATAGCTTTCATAGTTTTGCCTGTTTTTGTCTATCGCAACAATGTAATGGTTCGAATGTTGTGGAGGGTATGAAAGCACCAGCACCACTTTTTGCAACGCAGTACAAAACCATGACACCATGGCACATCCACCATGTTGTAAAAATGTTTCTAAAGTTGTACTGTTGTACCTCCCTCCTGACCTCTTCCATACATAAGCCCCTTTTTCCATTAGTACTTACCTCGGATTGACTAACCACTGATCGCCTCAGATTGACTGGTTTTACATTAAAATCCAGTACAACCTAACCTGCGTGGTTATTATAATAGCAGCGCGTCCGAGCGCCCTGTGACACAATTAATATGCAACACAAACGCTACAACAAAAGGTGGACATTGAGGCAAGAATATACCTACTGCTCAGTGTGTGGCTTTTCTTTAGATTCAGGGACCACGGCGTTGTTTTTTTGTAGTCATGTTGCCAGGTTTCAAAAATGGCATTTTTAATTTTTGCGAATAAGACACACTCATGACTGACTGAGTGATGCTACTTACTAGCCAATCGGTGGCATGCAGTCTGACGACATCACATTTTAGTACCTGCTTGAATCGCTTGGAACCCCGAACGAGCAGGTACTATGACCTCATTTTATGTGGCTGAAGAAGGAAAATGGCGGAGTGATCTTCAGCCTTTGACAAGGCTGAATATGGACATTACTTTTAATTTAATTGGACAAAAGGAGGAGAGAGTGATTGGAAATTGGAAAGTGCATCCAAGGCAGAAACCAGATTATACTGCCAACAGAACTTTGGCTCTTTGCAAGTTTTTGGACAGACAGCATGCTAACACCAAGCTAGCAAAGACCCTAGATTACTGTTAAAGCTGAATGGATTGATCTTCATCATGTAACAGAAGCAGTGATGAGCCATTTCTACCTGTTCATGTTTTTAAAAGTAGAATCACAGGGGCAAATCACTTTAAAGGATTTGTGTTGGTGTGTGGGTCTTTAGCATATAGATTTATTTTGTTATTGGTAATTATTTGACGGCGCATTTCAGTTCATTAATAATTCGAATAATGAGAATGTAATGTAACAAGTGGTAGCTGTACCAAATTACTTTCTCCAGCTAGTAATTAAGTACCTAGCTTGTAATTAACCCCAACACTGGTTGTCAAATAGTGCTTAGTACTCTATGCTTTCAATTATACAGGCCTAGAAAAGGGTTAACAACCCACTGGCAACCTCCTGTCACTAGCAACAAAATGTGCATTCTGACACTGTTTGCTGAGTGGTTGCTGGCTATCACTGGGTCAGACTGGCTGAAAACTACGGGTGCAATGATACACAAAATTCATGGTTCCGTTTGGTTCAATACTTTGGTGTCACGGTTCGATATTTTTTTGATACAAAAATTGCTCATGCCTTTTTAATTTGTCATTTATTAAAATTATAAATATATATTTTAACTAAAAAGTACACTTTTTAATTTAATGTTGCTGAAACAATCTATCTGATCGAGAAATACCTCATCTTTGGAAAAGAGAATTTATTTTAGAGAAATGGCTCTTTCCAAAATAAAAGCTATACTATACCCTTCTTCTGAGGTATATTCTTAACAGCATATTAAACATATCAGGTCCACATAACGCGAATCATGTGCTAACGGCTGTCTAAATAACCCGAATAGAGTTTGTAGCATGCGTGCTTGTTGTTTTTTTTCTGCTTCCACTTGTCTTTGCTCTAGGATGATGTCGGCGTAAATGTGCAGTCATAGTTGTTGTGTTCCCACTAGTGCTGTCAGCGTTAATCTCGTTAAAATTACATTAACGCCAATGTAATTGAGCATAGCGTGGCACATCCGAAATATTGTTTTACTTTTGTCCATGACGCGCTTACCATCAGGGTCATACGTCACATGAAAACCAAAATAGTTCCAAACGCCAGATCTGAATGAGGGTGAGGGAGGTTCAATTTCAGGTAGCGTAGAGGCAGTTGCAACAAGCTTAACGTCTATCTGGCTAGCTTGTGCTGCGATCAGTGGATCTGCGATCGACAGTGCAGCCTAGGCGGAGTAGTCGAACGCAGATCCACTGAGCTCTCAACACAGACAGTATCATCAGAAGAAAAGTTGATAAAATAAATAAAACATTTTGTATTGTTCGATACATATGCGTACCAAACCAAAAGCACTGTATCGAACGGTTCAATACCGATACATATATTGTTGCACCCCTATTGAAAACAGTGTCAAAAAACCCATTACATGATTGCTTTAATCACCAAAATGTTGCTGTGGCTACTCAGAGGGAAGATTCAAGCTTTTCAAGTTGGCCTTGTTGCCAGGCAGCTGTCATGGGGCCGTACGGTCATGACAAAGAAAACCTCAGACATGGCTAGGAATGTATTCCAAGCTGCTTCTATTCTTTTAAAACAAATAAAACAGAAAAGAAACCCTACTGTCAAAAACAAACAGTGGTGTGTGTAATCAGTACCATCAGTAGTGTGTGTGAAGTAATGGATGAGTGGAAGATGATGCATGTAATAGTGTCAAAAGCAAAAACCAAACCTAACGCAGCCAGAATCCAACCTGGTGTCTCAGGGCCAACCCAAGCTATGCCCTAAAGGCTTTTTATATAGATTCCTGGCACGCTGGCCCAGGTGTTGACAGTGTCACTGATTGTAAACGGGAACTCCGCCTCTCCAATGCCTGCAAACAAGACACACATGAGCCAAAAGGAAGGCAGGGTGCACAAACAAACAGTGAGAGTGTAGTTGCGGTGTTTTTTGATATAGAAAAGGCTTATGATATGATGTGGAGAGATGGCCTACTAATTAAACTCTGTAAATTGGGTATTAGGGGGAGGATGTACGGGTGGATAATGGATTTTTTTAAAGGGGCGACATGTTCAAGTGAGGGTTGGGAAGGCTCTTTCTGGAAGGTTTTTGGTGGAAAATGGTACACCTCAAGGGAGCATAGTGAGCCCTATGTTATTTTCTTTGATGATAGATGATGTGTTTAATGATATGGAGGCAGGGGTGGGGTGTTCACTTTTTGCTGATGATGGAGCAATATGGAAGAGAGGGAAAAATATAGAGTGTATTGTGAAGAAACTGCAGGGAACGATTAGCAGAGTCGAAGAGTGGTCTTATAAGTGGGGTTTTAAATCTTCGGTTGATAAAACCAAGGTGATGTTTTTTACGAGGAAGAGAGTTGGTACAGACATCAAGCTTAAGTTGTATGATCACGAATTAGAAAGGGTGAGTAAATTTAAGTTTCTTGGATTGTGGTTTGATGAAAGGTTGACATGGGCTGCGCATATTCAGAAGGTGGTGGACAAGTGTAAAAAAGTGTTGAATATAATGAGATGTTTAGTTGGGAGGGACTGGGGAGCAGATAGAAAGTCTTTGAGGGCCATATACACTGGGTTGGTCAGATCACTGTTGGATTATGGGTGTGTAGCGTATAACTCAGCAGCAGACACAACTCTAGTAAAGTTAGACCATAATCAGTATCAGGCACTACGACTTTGCACAGGTGCATTTAACACAACTCCAACAGCAGCTTTACAGGTGGAGATGGGAGAGATGCCATTGGGACTGAGAAGGGAGCAGCTCATACTTAATAATTGGGCTCATTTACAGGGCCACGGGCAGGATCACCCGACGCATGAAGTACTTAAGCCTTGCTGGGAGAAAGAAAGGAGGGAAAAGAAGAGCTTTGGATGGATTGTGGGGAGACAAGC
Organism: Rhamphochromis longiceps; assembly: GCF_057381845.1. NCBI lineage: Eukaryota > Metazoa > Chordata > Actinopteri > Cichliformes > Cichlidae > Rhamphochromis > Rhamphochromis longiceps. The sequence goes on from NC_140572.1 coordinate 11,551,126, forward strand.
AACAGCATTTAATCTGGATCAGTTAAACATTAGTCACAGAGTGCCGTTACCGGCAGTACCTCCATGGCTACTTCCTGACTTCCTAGACTTAACATTGTTGAACAAGAAGAATGAGGATAGGGCATTTACTTTGAACTCTCGTGCGGTACAGGTTTACATTGACCAATATTATAGTTATCTTCAAATATATACAGACGCCTCAAAGAACACAACCAGTCAAACCGGTGTTGCAGTCGTGGTCCCAGAGTTTTTGGTGGAAATGGGTAAAAGGATTAGTGATGGGCTTTCTGTGTACACTGGGGAAATGATCGCAATATTATTAGCTGTTCAGTGGGTGGAGGACGTGAGACCATTACATGCTGTCATTTGTTCAGATTCAAGTTCATCATTGGTCAGTCTACAGCATAGCGCCATATTTTCAAGATGGCGCTGGAGTGACGGCAGCCTTTCCAAGTAGCTCTGCAACACCGCACCTTTTTCTTAACTTTAACTTTTTTTAGACTAGGTTTTCAAACTTTATTTCACCTTCCTCTAGTTACTCTACTTATACCTCTTAGATATAGCGATACAAGATAGATAATGCACTTTTTAAAACTTCTGGAACCAGCTCCTTCATCTATTCGAGAGCGGAGCTGCTGGCACTAAGAACAAAGGGACAGACCGGCATGCGACACAACATCCCGGCTGAGATAAAGAGGAGCTACAGAGGCTGCAAAGCTGGAGCGAGGAGAGCGGATCACCGGAGGCAATTCAAACCATCAATCCCGACAGTGATAATGGGCAACGTGAACTCGCTACAGAATAAAATGGACGAACTGTGTGCTCTGAACAACCACAGACTATACCGTGAGTGCAGCTTGTTTATCTTCACGGAGACGTGGCTAACCGAGCTAACGCCGCAGGCTAACGTAGACCTATGCGGTTTCACATCCGTGAGAGCCGATAGGGACACGCAGGCCAGCGGAAAAAGCAGAGGTGGGGGACTCATTGTCTACGTTAACAAACGATACTGTAACCCTGGACACGTCTCCGTTAAAGTTTCGGTATGCCGTCCGGACCTGGAGCTGCTAGCTGTTAGCTTGCGGCCATATTATCTACCTCGGGAGTTCAGTCATGTGATCTGTGTGTGTTTACATCCCTCCGAGGGCCAACGCAGCAGCTGCCTGTGAGAAAATACACACAGTCACAGCAAGACTTCAGACACAAAACCCCGAGGCTTTCATTATTATATCTGGAGACTTTAATCATGCCACACTGGATTCTACTCTGGCTGCTTTTCACCAGTTTGTGAATTGTCCAACAAGGAGCAACAGGAGAATTGACCTACTGTATGCCAATGTGAGAGATGCATACAGAGCCACCCCCCTCCCCCCACTAGGGAAGTCAGACCACAACCTGGTTTACCTACAGCCACAATACACACCCCTCGTCCAAAGGCAGCCCGTCACAACAAATTCAAATTCAAATTTTATTTGTCACGTACACAGTCATACACAGTACGATATGCAGTGAAATGCTTAGACAACTGCTCGTGACCTAAAGATAAAAAAAGGAAAAGGCTATGAATAAGATAGGAAATAAATATGAAAAATTAAAAAGGGTAAATTTAACTAGGAAGGAATAAAATATAAATTAAGGTTAAAAATGAAATAACTGTACAACACAAATTAGAATGAAGGGTAAATTTAACTGGGAAAGAATAAGATAAAATATATAAATTAAAGTTGAAAATAAAATAACTGTACAACAAAATACACAATACACAGTATAGAACTATATAAGAATGTATGAAGAAATATAAATAAATAAATAAATATATACACAATAACAGCAGCTGTACAAGTATTAATTGGAAATGAAGAATATAGTGACCAGTGTTGTGCAATCCACATTTTGTCTTGTGCAGTGCAAATATGCTTAAAGTGATTTAAGTGATGAAGTGAAAACAATGTCCAGAATGTCCAGTGTGTGTGTAAGAACTATATGTGTGGGTCAGTACTGTGTGGTGGTGTGATTGAGAGACCGTATCGCCTGCGGGAAGAAGCTCCTCCTCAGTCTCTCTGTGTTGGTCTTCAGGGAGCGGAATCGCTTTCCTGACCTCAACAGAGAGAACAGTCTGTTGTTGGGATGGCTGAGGTCCTTCACGATCTTCCTGGCCTTGGTCCAGCACCGCCTGCTGTAGATTGAGTGCAGGTCAAGGAGCTCGGAGCGGATGGTGCGCTCAGCTGACCGCACAACCCTCTGTAGAGCTCGTCTGTCCTGCATTGGTGCTGTTCCTGAACCAGGTTAAGATGTTTCCCGTCAGGATGCTCTCTATGGTGCACGAGTAAAAGTTCCTGAGCACCTTGGAGGGCAGTTGGAAGTCTCTCAAGCGTCTGAGGTGGTAGAGACGCTGACGGGCCTTTTTCACCACGGTGCTGATGTGACAGGACCATGACAGGTCCTGCGTGATGTGAACTCCGAGGTATTTGAAGCTGTCCACTCTCTCCACTGGGCACTCGTTGATGACGGGGGTCTGGTAGTTCCTCTCCTGCTTTGTGCTGAAGTCCACTATCAGCTCCTTTGTCTTACTGACGTTTAGAAGGAGGTTGTTCCTCTGGCACCAGTTCTCCAGATTCCTAATCTCCTTCAGGTAGGCCGTCTCGTTGTTATCAGAGATCAGGCCCACCACGACGGTGTCGTCAGCAAACTTGATAATAATAATCAAAGTGTTTTTATTGAGTTTTCAGAAAGCATATCATTCATACAGAAAAGCTCGAACTCAAGTCCTACCACACAGTGTAAGACAAAACTATACCCAGACAGAGGAAGGAAAAAAAAAAGGGGGGGGGGGAAGTTGCCAGTTATGGAGTGGACGGAAACTCATCTTCAAAATAGGAAATGAAAGGCTGCCAGACCTTAAAGAATTTCTTGGTGTTGCCCTGTATAGTGAATCTGAGATGTTCTAATTTGAGGTGTGCCATCACCTCCTCCACCCAGCGTTTATGGGATGGCGGTGTTGCCTTTATCCAGTTAAATAGAATCAATCTCCTAGCCAGCAATGAGGCGAATGCTATTACCTTCCTCTGAGAGGCTGTTAGTTGAGTTTCCCTCGGTGCCACACCAAAGATGGCTGTCAGAGGCATTGGTTCTATATCCTTATTAGAAATGAATGAGAATGTTCTAAAGATGTTAGCCCAAAAGTCTTTCAGCCTGGAACAAGACCAGAACATGTGGCATAAGTTGGCTGGCACCTGTTTACATCTGGGGCAGGTCGGATCGGCCCCCTGGTACATTCTTGCCAGTTTCTCCCTTGACAAATGGAGTCTGTGCAACACCTTGAACTGTATCAATCCGTGTCTCACACATATAGAAGCAGAGTGTACTAGATCTACAGCCCCCCCCCAGTCAACCTCTGAAATGTCCAGCCCCAATTCTTCCTCCCATTTCCGTCTTACATTGTCCAGGGAGGGGGAAGCCACATTCTGAATACGTGCATATAGCGTGGAGATTGTCCCCTTAGCAGTCGGATCTGTGTCCATCAACTCGTCTATCCATCCGCTTTGTGGAAGCTCGAGGGAGGGGCTGAATGACTTTTTCACAAAGTCCCGAACCTGGAAATATCTAAAGTAATTAGTCTTGGAGGAAATTCCATAGTCCTTTTCCAGTTGAGCCGCAGACATAAAAGTACCATTTTTAAAAAGATGTTTAACACATTCCACCCCAGCTCTATGCCATTCCCTAAAGGCTGTTCCCCCGAGGGCTGGGGGAAACAAGTGATTTCCATAGATGGGAGCAGACAGGAGGGCGGTTCTGTTTTTAAAATGTGATCTGAATTGAGTCCAAATTTTCAGAGAATGAGATACCACCGGGTTGTTCGTGTAAAGATGTTTGCTCAAGGGTAGAGGAGCGCAGACCAGGGAGCGCAGGGACACTGGACTAGAGACATACCTTTCCATATGAACCCATATTGGGGTTTCATCCTCATCTAACTCTTTGACCCAAAATAACAACTTATGTATATTAGCAGCAAAATAATAGTGCATATAGTTCGGCAGAGCCAGGCCTCCCTCTTCTTTCTGTCTCTCAAGAAACTCCCGTCTTATTCTGGGGACAGTTTTTTTCCAAATAAAGGCAGACGTACATTTGTTCAACTCCTTAAAAAATGATTTAGGAATGAAAATCGGTATCGTCTGAAATAAGTAGAGGAGCCGCGGCAGTATATTCATTTTAACAGAATTTACCTTCCCTGCTAATGATAAGGGGAGCGATGCCCACCTTTCCATATCTAATTTCGCTTTGTCCAGTGCAACTTTAAAGTTATAGTCCAGTAAATCTTTATACTTACTAGATACATTAACACCTAAATATGTGAATCTATCCTTATGTATTGCAAAGGGATAGGCCCGGAAAGAAAGTTTCCTCGCCTGTTTATTAATGGGGAAAAGAACACTTTTGTCTAAATTAATTTTATAGCCCGACACCCTCCCAAAATCTTTGATAATACCAAGGGCCACCGGGATACTGGTGGCAGGGTTTGACAGAAAAAGGAGGAGATCGTCAGCATATAAGGACAGCCTATGGTTTTGTGTCCCCCTTTGTATCCCTACCAATCCAGCAGCCTGTCTCAGCATTATCGCAAGGGGTTCAATTGCCACATCAAAGAGCAGGGGTGATAGAGGGCACCCCTGCCTTGTTCCCCGGAATAGAGAGAAGGGTTCAGATATGATATTATTCGTTCTCACCATAGCCTGGGGGCTCGAATAAATTATTTTAATCCACGAGCAAAATGTTGGACCAAAGCCGAATCTTTCGAGGGCCGTAAATAGATAGTAATACTCTATTCTATCAAAGGCTTTGTGGGCATCTAAGGATATCACAATCTCTGGCATAATGTTATCTCCAGCAGTATATACTACATTGAACAGACGGCGGAGATTGCTGGAGAGTTGTCTACCTGCAACAAACCCTGTCTGATCAGGATGTATTATCTTAATTATGACAAGCTCAATTCTAGCTGCCAGTACCTTGGTCAGTATTTTATAATCACATCCAAGTAAACTTACTGGGCGATATGACTCACATTTAAGTGGGTCCTTATTCTTCTTAAGGAGTACAGAGATCAAGGCCTGTGACATTGTTTGGGGCAGAGCTTTTTTATCAAGAATTTCCTGAAATACTCTGCAAAGTAAGGGAATCAGTGCGGGAGCAAATGTCCTATAAAACTCACTTGGGTACCCATCAGGGCCCGGTGCTTTTCCTGTCTTCATACCCCGAATTGCTTTGTCTATCTCCATGACAGATATTGGTCCCTCTAACCTATCTCTATCTGCTGCCTCTAGTGGTGGTATTTCAAGGTTTTCAAAAAAATTCTTCACTCGGTCCCTATCATTTATTTCTGAGGTATACAAGTCCTCATAAAAAGATTTAAATTGATTGTTAATCCCCTTCTGATCTATAATTTTATTACCCACATTGTCTCCTATCTCTACTATCATACCAGCAGCTGCTGATTGTTTCAGCTGGTAGCTCAGGAGTTTGCCGGCACGCTCACCATGCTCATAGAGATCTTGTCTCGACCTAAGATATAAATCCTCCTCGCGCTGAGTTATCAGAATGTCATATTCAGTCTGGAGCAAAATCCTTTTTCTATGCAGCTCCGCAGATGGAGTCAAAGAATTTGCCCGGTCAACTTCTTTTATTGCTGTCATTAATTCTGTGGTACGTTTCATTCTTCTTTTCCTTTCACCAGCACTATATGAAATAAGTTGTCCGCGTACGTACGCTTTTAATGATTCCCATAAAATGCCACTGCTTATATCAGGAGTATCATTAAGATCCAAGAAAAAAACTATTTGCGAATTGATGAATTCTTTAAAATCATCATCAGCCAACAATCTACTATTAAGATGCCACATCCTCTGAGGTGGTGTATAGTCAGGGAATTTAAGTTTCAGTGTGACCGGGCTATGGTCAGATAGTACTATACCAGGGTATTCTACATGCATTACCATTGGGGTCAATTTCTTGTCTAACAAAAGATAGTCGATTCTAGTATAAGTTTGGTGTGGCGGGGAATAAAAGGAGTACTGTCTAACAGTCGGATTTGCATATCTCCATGGATCGAATATACCATATGTTTCACAGAAGGAGTTAACGCATTGAGCAGATTTACTTAGCACACCAGGTGTTGGGCTGGAGCGGTCCAGAGTTAAATCTAGGACACAATTCAAGTCTCCCCCCAAAATCAAATTATGTGTGTCCAAGTTAGGTAGTAATGAAAACAAATCCTTAAAAAATTGAACATTATCCCAATTGGGTGCGTATATGTTTGCCAACACTACTGGCATATTGAATAATTTCCCAGCTACAATAACATATCGACCATGTTTGTCTTTTATGGCGGTTGTTTCTATGAATTGTACATTCCTGTGTATAAGGATGGCCACTCCTCGACTCTTACTATCAAAATTTGAATGATAGATCTGGTTGAAACCCCCCCTACACAGTTTAAGGTGGTCCCTGTTTAACAAATGTGTCTCTTGCAAATATACTATCTCTGCTCCCTGGTCTCTTAAATATGAAAAGATTTTACTCCGTTTAGCCGGTTTGTTGATCGCCCTTACATTCCAGCTAATCAAGTTTGTGCCCATTCCGCTCACAGCCATGTCTGGTGCCATGCCAGGAGTCCACAGCCCAACATGTCCACTACGCTCCCATGTCGCCCACCATCTGGATCACACCCTGAAGGTCTGGCAGCAAAAACAGAAAAAATAAAGGTACGGTGTCTGGGAAAAAATGGGGAAACAACACACACACATACACAAGTAACACACAACACATTGCATATATGAATACGAACCCAAACACAGTGCTCATTAACAAGCACTCTCGTGGCCAACCGGTCCACCCTCTCCTACACACCAAGCCTACCGTGTGCGGCTCCGTGCAAAATATCCCATGGTTCTAAAAATATAATATCACCCTCAAAGCTACCCACCTCCTAAAAAAAGGGGGAAAAAAAAAAAAAAACAGTCGGGGGAACTTGTAGCAAAGAGATCTTTGAAAATAAAATCCAGTAATACAAAAATAACATGTAAGTAGTATAAAGCAATTTCTTAAACGAAATATTCAAATATAAAACAATAAGATGAGGTGGTACTTCACCAATATTGCAAAATCCAATCACCAATATCTTTCATGAGACATGTAAGTCCTTACACCAGTGTAGCCCTTATACGTAGCCAAGCTCAGACCAGCCCATATATTTCACCCGGGAGTCAGCGTCTTCTTGATGAACTCCATGGCGCCTTTTGGGGTCTCGAAGGTTTTCATTTGTCCCCTTCTGGTGTAATCACCAGCGTTACCGGATAACGGAGCCCATATCTGACCCCCCCGTAGGTACGCAGGAGGCTCCTTGCTTCTTTGAAGGCTGCTCTCTTGTTGTTTACTTCCTGGGTGTAGTCTGGGAAGATATGAATCCGTCCACTCCGACCTTCCGGCGTTCTCTCCATTTCCCTCGCCTTCTTCAGTATCTCCTCCTTCTCTGTATAGTAGTGGCATCTCACCACGAACGCTCTCGGTGGAGCCCCGGCTCCGTCTCGTCTCGCGCCGAGTGTTCGGTGTGCTCGATCAAGCGTCGGTGTCACCGATAGCCCCAGTTTTTCTTTCAGCAGCCCAGCTATGAACTCCGACGGTGTCTTGCCCGTCTCAGCCCCTTCTCTTACCCCCACGATGCGTATGTTGTTGCGTCGTGATCTCGCCTCGAGATCTTCACTACGTCTCCTCAGCGTCAGCATCTCCTTCTCCAATTCTTTCAGTTTCGTCTCCATGCTGGTTATACTGTCAGACTGGTCGTTCAGCGTGTCATCCACTTCTTTTTTCCGCGCTTCCATCTCGTTAGCCAGACTGACGGACGTCTCGCTTATCAGTCTCACCTCCTCACATAGCAACTCAAACTGAGATTTAGTGTTATCTTCCACACTCTTAGCCCACTTTTCCATCTCGGCTTTTGACTCTATTCTTCCTTTTTCTACTTCCTCCTTGCATCTCATGATCTCGGTTTTTGTCTCCTCTCTATATTTCGTAATCTCAGCATTCGTTTTTTTGATCTCGGACATCATGTCTTGAGCCCACTGAGGCATGTTGTCGGCGTGTGCTGGGTTAGCAGTGGCCTTGCTAGCTGCGGCGGCAGGGTTGCTATCCGCATGCAACTTTTCTACGCCGGCACGGGTCTGTCGGTTGGACATTTTCGGTCATAAATTGCCCCGTGAGCACCCTCGTTCACTCCACAGCACGAATTGTATTGACCGAGCTTCCTCAAAATGGTAACGAACTGGCGATATCACTATTTTGACTACTTTTACACGGAGCCTCCGCACGCACGTCTTCACACGGCAAAGCACATCCGGAAGTCCTCCGTCAGCAAACTTGATGATGGTGGTGAAGCTGGTAGTGGCCACACAGTCATATGTGTACAAAGAGTACAGCAGGGGGCTCAGAACACATCCCTGGGGGGCTCCAGTGCTGAGAGTGGTGGCAGCTGAGACATGTCCGCCCATCCTTACTGCCTGTGGTCTGTCTGTTAGGAAGTTGGAGATCCACTGACACATAGATGAGCTGAGTCCCAGATGCTCCAGCTTGGTGGTGAGTGTAGAGGGAATTATGGTATTAAATGCAGAGCTGTAGTCTATGAAGGCAAGGCAAGGCAAGTTTATTTGTATAGCACAATTCAACAACAAGGTGATTCAAAGTGCTTTAGAGAGACCTTAGAAACAAGAACAAATAAAAAGCATGATTTAAAATTGATTAAAACAAGCAAATAAACTAACTAACTAATTAACAAACAAACAAACAAACAAACAAACAAACAAACAAACAAACAAAACAGTATATAAAATCAAAACAGATAAAATCAGAACAGTAGATAAAATCAGTAGTTAAATGTAAGTTTTGAAATTTAAGCTTAAAAGTGTGGATTTGGTGCTTTATTCAAATGCAGCTGAGAACAGGTGAGTCTTCAACCTGGATTTAAATAAACTGAGTGTTTCAGCTGATCTGAGGCTTTCTGGGAGTTTGTTCCAGATATAAGGAGCATAAAAGCTGAATGCAGCTTCTCCGTGTCTGGTTCTGACTCTGGGAACTGATAAAAGACCGGATCCAGATGACCTGAGGGATCTGGAAGGTTCATACTGGGTCAGGAGGTCATTGATGTATTTTGGTCCTAAACCATTCAGAGCTTTATAGACCAGCATCAGAACTTTAAAGTCTATCCTCTGACGGACAGGCAGCCAGTGTAAAGACCTCAGAGCTGGACTGATGTGGTCCACTTTTTTGGTCTTAGTGAGGACTCGAGCAGCAGAGTTCTGAATGAGCTGTAGTTGTCTGACTGATTTTTTAGGTAGACCTGTAAAGATGCTGTTACAGTAATCAAGCCTACTAAAGATGAATGCATGGACTAGTTTTTCCAGGTCCTGTTGAGACATCAGATCTTTTATCCTTGAAATATTCTTGAGGTGATAGTAAGCTGACTTTGTTATTGTCTTAATGTGTTTTTCTAAGTTTAGGTCTGCATCCATCACTACACCCAAATTTCTCGCCTGGTTTGTGGTTTTTAGATGTATAGATTGAAGTTCTCTGGTGACCTGTAATCATTTTTCTTTGGCGCCAAAGACTATTACCTCAGTTTTGTTTTTGTTTAGCTGGAGAAAATTGTGGCACAACCAGTCATTGATTTCCTCAATGCATTTACCAAGAGCCTGTACAGGGCCTCGGTCTCCTGGTGACATTGTGATATATATTTGTGTGTCATCTGCATAGCTGTGATAGTTTATTTTGTTGTTGTTTATAATCTGTGCCAGTGGGAGCATGTAGATGTTAAACAGAAGGGGTCCCAAGATGGAACCTTGGGGAACTCCACATGTGATACTTGTCTGCTCAGATGTGAAGTTACCTATTGATACAAAGTATTTCCTGTTTTCTACGTATGTTTTGAACCAGTTTAGTACAGTTCCTGAAAGACCTGTCCAGTTCTCCAGTCGTTTGAGTAATATGTTGTGGTCAACTGTATCAAATGCTGCACTGAGATCCAGTAAAACTAGGACTGACATTTTTCCACTGTCTGTATTCAGACATATGTCATTAAACACTTTGGTCAGAGCGGTTTCAGTGCTGTGGTTCTGTCTAAAACCTGACTGGAAGGCATCGTAGCAATTATTCTGTTTTAAGAAGTAACTGAGCTGTTGAGAAACTGCTTTTTCAATGATCTTACTTAAAAATGGGAGATTTGAGATCGGCCTGTAGTTGTTCATTTGTGTCTTGTCAAGATTGTCCTTTTTCAGTATAGGTTTGATTACAGCAGTTTTTAGTGATTCTGGAAACACACCTGATAGTAAAGAAAAGTTGACGATCTGTAACAGGTCTGACTCTAAAGTCTTTGAGACCTTTTTGAAAAAACTTGTTGGCAGGACATCTAAACAGCAGGAGGAGGAGTTCAGTTTACCTAAGATGTCCTCCAGGTCTTTGCTGTCAATAGGTTGAAACTGTTTCATGGTGTTTAAACAGTTTTTTGGTGGACACAGTACATATCCTGGATCTGCTGTTGATGTACCAATTGCTTGTCTAATTTTTTGGATTTTTTCTGTGAAGAATTTGGCAAAGTCATTGCAGGCCATGGTCGAATGAAGTTCAGCTGCCACTGACACAGGAGGGTTTGTTAGCCTGTCAACTGTAGAAAATAAGACCTGAGCATTATGGCTGTTTTTAGTGATGACGTCAGAGAAGTAGGACCTCCTTGCATTCCTCAGTTGTAAATTATAATTGTGAAGTTTCTCTTTATAAATGTCATAATGAACCTGGAGGTTTGTTTTTCTCCATCTGCGCTCAGCTTTCCTACACTCTCTTTTTTCATTTTTCACCAGTGTGGAGTTTCTCCATGGAGACTTTTTCCTTCCAGAGATAACCTTCACCTTAATGGGAGCAATAGTGTCCATTACATTTAACATGTTAGCATTGAAGCTATTGACGAGCTCATTGACTGACCCTCTGGACAGGTCAGGTGTTAATGGGAAGACCTGGTTAAAAATTGCACTACTGTGTTCGGTTATACACCGTTTTGTGATCACTGTTGTTGATATATTTGTGTGGGCTGAGATTTTACTTTCAAAGAAAACACAGTAATGATCAGACAGGCCCACATCAGACACAGTAACCTTTGAAATGCTCAGGCCTTTGGAGATCAGTAGGTCAAGAGTGTGTCCTCTATTATGTGTGGCCTCTGTTACATGCTGAGTCAGCCCAAAGTTGCCCAGAGTGTTACTCAGGTCTTTAGTCCCTTTGTCCTGAGGGTTGTCCACATGAATGTTAAAATCCCCAACAATAATTACACAGTCAAAATCAACACAGATCACAGACAGCAGTTCACTGAGGTCATTAAAAAAGTCTGTGCAGTATTTGGGAGGCCTGTAAACATTAAGAAACACAACTTTGGATGGGGCCTTCAGCTGTAAAGCCACATATTCAAAAGACTGAAAAGACTGAAAACTTCCAGGAGATAGCTGCTTACATTGAAATGATTCATTAAATAAGACAGCAACCCCCCCTCCTCTCCTGCTCACCCTGGCCTCACTGATAAAACTGTAGTTAGGAGGGGTCGTCTCGATGAGAACAGCTCCACTGTTACTTTGGTCCAACCAAGTTTCAGTTAAAAACATAAAATCAAGGCTGTGCTCAGTGATTAAATCATTAATTAAAAATGTTTTCCCAGCTAAAGATCTAACGTTTAATAAAGCCAACTTAAGTGTTTTAGAGGTATTACTTGTCCCCTCGTGTTTGGGAGCAGTCTGTGGCACACAAGGTATGTTTACTATGTTTAAAGATCTTTTAGAGTGCAGTTCTCTGTGTTTTGACCAGGCCACACGTCTCCTGTCACCTAAAAGTACAGAAATTTTAAAACCTTCTAGTAAACAGGGTCCCAGCTTCTCCTGGGAAAAGTCACCACTGCCATAATCCTCACAGCCCGGACCCTTCACACATCAGACTGCAGAGACAGGGCATGAAGAGGAACTAAGGGGGGCGAGGCTGGGCAATGTGACTTCGATTGCTCTGTTGAGGGTGGGGCTCAATGGCGAACCTTTGGCCGCTCTGGTGGGGGGTTTATGGGGGACAAAAAGGGATTGGGACGGGGGGTAGATCTGAGCCCAGCATTGACCCGCTCCATCATCTCCTCAGTGAATTTCAGGTGTGGGGAGGAGGGAGAAAGGGAGGGGGAGGAGGGTGATGGCCTGTCAGGGGTCTGGGGGACTGGGGAAGGTCGTGGTCCCTTGTCCTGGTCGTTGGTGTTGTTGAGAGAGTTGGAGGCAAATAGGGACCCCTCTTCTTGCCTTAGATGTCTCTCCTTTCTGAGGCTCTTCCTCAGATGCCTTAGATGTCTCTCCTTTCTGAGGCTCTTCCCGGGTGGGGGCAAATGGAGCTCCTCCTCAAGGTTTCTGCTGGGCTTTGTCTGTTCTTGGAGTACTGTTTGTTCCTCTTTATGAGATAACTCCTCGTTTATCTCAGCCTTGGCACCAAGCACAGATGGATGACGTATGGAATAAAACAAGTTGGAGGTGAACAGTTTCACCCCTGACTTGTTAAAATTAAATCCATTTGCTTTGAACAGATGCCTGCGTTCCCAAAAAATATTAAAGTTGTCGATAAAATGCACTGAGTGGTCAGCACATGCTGATATAAGCCATTTATTCAGTGTAAACAACCTGCTGAATCTCTCGTCTCCTCCTCTGACCGGCGGTACAGGTCCACTGATGAATACAGCTGCATTCAGAGAGTTTACAGTATTTAATAATCCAGTAAAGTCCCGTTTCAGAACCTCCGACTGTTGTTTGGACACATCGTTTGACCCTGTATGCAGAACAATGTTTGTCACAGTTGGATATTCATCTGCAATTTGAAGAATTCTCTCCTTCAGGTTGTTGACCATATCCTTAGGAAAGCAGAGGACTTTAGTGTTCTTACCGCACATCCTTTGTACATCCTTTACGGCAGAGTCACCCACAATCAGAGTTTCAGGCCTAGCCTTTAGCTTTCCCTGTGGTCTTTTGCTATTCAACAGATTTTCGGACCTTACTTCGCTGCTTTTAGATGGATGGTTGTCCGATATAGATCCAGGGTCCTTTGATAGTGGAGCAAATCTGTTCTGCAGTTTCACATTCAGTTGTTTTGGAGGTTTGTTGTTATTCTTCCTATTCACGGTTGTCCAGTCCTGTTTCCTCCCGTATACAGGGGTAGAAGAGCTTCTCTGTCTCGTAGGAAGTGAAAGCCAGTCGGTTTCGGAGATTTCAGCTCGCTGTGCCCTGCCTGTGGTACGTCCTCCCCCTTCCAGGAGACATGATTTATGTCTTGGTTTTGCACCAAGACAGTCCAAGGGGGGATTATCACTTGAGGATTTATAATAATGCACAGAGTCTACTTTCTTGGTCATGTTATCTGTGCTCCTTAGCTGTGTACTAGCTTGCTCATCGCCATTGTTTTGAATCAAAGGCAAGGTTGTTTCATTTCCACACAGTCCATTTACCTCCACGTTTACTTCTAAGCGATGAATTTTTGTCTCCAGTACTGCAATCTTCTGCAGGAGGCTGTGGTAGTCATCTGTGTAGAGGGAAGGCATCTTGTTGCTAGTTAGCCTAGCGGTTAGCCCCTTTCCAGGCTATTGAGGCTGCTCGGTGCCCAGACGCTGTAATCAGGCTTCAGCTGTGTCTAGGCCACAGACACACGGAGCGCTGAGGATAAGGTAACTATAAAAATGTTGCTGTTTCTGTTAAGAAAAGTCCTAATGATCTATGAGTGTCCAGAAGCTGTCGCAGGTAAGCTCATAAGGAAAAAGGGAAAAAATCAGCATAAAAATCAATAAAATCAGTAAAAGAAGCAAAGCATTAAAGAGCAAAAAATGAAGAGCATTTTAACATAATTCCCCCTTCTAGTGTCCAAGTGAGTGAGTGATATGTGGAGGAGATGAGAGATGGCATCGTCTATGGAACGATTTGGACGGTAAGCGAACTGTAGTGGGTCCAGTGTGTCTGGTAGTGAAGAAATAATGAAGTCTCTGACCAGGCGTTCAAAGCACTTCATCACTACTAAGGTGAGGGCTACAGGGCGATAGTCATTGAGAGAAGCAGGGTGGGGTTTCTTCGGGACAGGAACAATGATGGACTCTTTGAAGCATGTGGGGATCACCGACTGAGATAAAGAGATGTTAAATATCTCAGTGAACACAGGAGCTAGCTGGTATGCGCAGTCTCTGAGGATACGACCTGGGATGCCGTATGGTCCTGCTGCTTTCCTGGTGTTCACTCTCTTGAAGGCTCTCCTTACTTCATGCTCGGACATGACGAGAACGTTTCCGGTGCTGGCAGTATCTTTCTGTCTGCAGCCGTTAGCGCCGCTAGCACTAGCATCGTTGGAGTCCTTGGCTGCAGCCTCGAAGCGAGCATAGAAAGTGTTCAGCTCGTCTGCCAGAGTCACGGCCGCGTTCGTCATACCGGTTGTTGGTGCTTTATAGTCCGTTATTGTCCTTAGTCCCCGCCACAGGCTCCTAGAGTCACTCTGTTGGAGTTGTGACTCTAGTTTCCTCCCGTAGCGCTGCTTCGCCTCTTTCACCACCCTCCGCACGTTATATGACGCGGCTTTGTACGGGTCCATGTCCCCCGTCGTGAGTCCCGTGTTGTAGGCAGCGGTGCGGGATCTCAGAGCGTCGCGGATGGTTTTATCCACCCACGGCTTCTGGTTGGGAAACGTTGTGATTAGAGATGGCACGATACTACTTTTTTATGTCCGATACCGATACCGATATCATAAATTTGGATATCTGCCGATACCGATATGAATCCGATATAGTGTTTTTTAATCAACAAAACTGTTTTTTTAAATATCTTGCTGCATTTTGTAAAGTTCATACTCAAGTTTAAAACAACAACTACACTAAAGCTATTCTGTTATACCTGTATGCAAAAAAAAAAAATTCATAGTTCAGCAATACTGATCAATCTAATAAACTTAAACCTACACCATCCTCCCTATTCTGGTATTTTAAAGAGTACTTAGCATAAATATTAAGTAACCTAACTAATAGGGTTCCAACTCCCAGCAACAACAAAAACAAATAAATAAAAAATAGGGAACCACCCCTCACGCTCCACCTCATGATGCTTAATCGACGTAATCAACCTTAATTTGATGCAGTGTGAAAAAAAATGCACAGAAATCAATTCTTTTTCAAGAAATATTAAATAGATTCAACATCTTTCTTCAACAAAATTGCAGACTGCACAGATGGTACCTTCCCAAAGGAAAAAGTACTATAGCTTACTAGGGTATATTAGACTTAACAGTTACTATATGCAGTAATGGACTTCTATACATTTTACATCAGATTAAAACTTTGGGTGTAAGATTCAGATAAATATTAAATAATTAAAAGCGAGACATTTTAAATGAGAATAAGAAAGAAAAGTATGTCTTTGTGCCCCCTTTTCCCTGTTAATGCCCTATCGGCCCCCCTGGCTAAACTTTGCTAGATGCGCCCCTGCACAGTTACCAGCGTCAGCTACGTAGAAAAAGATCCTCGAGTAGAAAGTAATATTAAATACATTCTAACAACAGCTGATCAAGCTTAAACGTGCTGCTGTTGTTCAGCCGCTGGTTTCCTCTTTCTGGTGCAAAGTGGGCCAAAAGCAAACAAGAGACACGGACTCGCGACAGAAAAGCCGATCAGCTGATCATTAAGCAGTTTCATGATTGAAGTAGCAGCCGGAGAGCGAGAGGCAGTCGCTCGTTAAGCTTAACGCAGGAATGCTTTACAAACATTCAGAGATGGACTTACACACTTGCTTTACTTCTCTCGGGGATAACTTTGTCGGAGATGAAATGCCGGGTTGCTAGCGAAGCTCCACATGCTATCCAGACCACCGACAGGTCCCACATGCCACAGCCGCTCTATCACGTGATGCATACTGCTCCGACTGCTAACGTTCTGAGGTGAGTTACAGCGTGTTGCAAGTTTTGTGAGGTGCTTTCGTGATATTTAATGGATCGGATTACATTTTTTATTTTTCTCCGATATCCGATCCAGTCATTTAGGTCAGTATCGGACCGATACCGATACGTAATATCGGATCGGTCCATCTCTAGTTGTGATAGTCTTTGTCTCCACGGTATCATCCGCTAGTTTCCCGATGAATCCCACAACCGCTTCCGTAAACACGTTGACATCATCATTGGAACTGTTTCTGAACATGCCCCAGTCTGCGTCATCAAGTGCGTCCTGTAACGCGGCCACCGATTCATCCGTCCAGCGCGCGACCTTCCTCTGAACCGGAACTTCCTGTTTCAGCCTTTGTTTGTATTTTAGCATGAAGAAGATGGCGGCGTGATCAGATTTGCCAAACGGAGGGCGAGATTGTGCCTTGTAGCCGTCCTTGACCGTAGTGTAGCAGTGGTCCAGTGTCCTTTCACCTCTGGTGGGGCAGGTGATGTGTTGATAAAAGTTCGGCGCTGCGCGTTTGAGGTTGGCACTATTAAAGTCCCCCGTCACAATAAGCACAGCGTCCTGGTGTTGTGTCTGGCGCTGTGTGAGTGCCTCATGCAGCTCGCATAAGGCGGTGACCGTGTCTGCTTGTGGTGGAATATAAACGGCACTTATAATGACCGATGTAAATTCCCGAGGTAGATAAAAAGGACGACACATGATGGACAGTAATTCCTGATTTGGTGTGCAGGAGCGTGTGAGAGGAACAACGTTCGCACTGTTGCACCAGTTGTTGTTCACCATTAAACACACGCCGCCTCCCCTTGACTTCCCCGAGTACCGTGTCCTGTCCATACGGTGAACCGAGAAGAACTCGGCCGGCTGGATGGCGTGGTCCGGCACCACTGGATTCAGCCATGTCTCGGTGAAGCAGAGGTGATTGCAGTCCCGAATGTCTCTCTGGAACTTTATCCTGGCCCTGAGGTCATCAAGCTTGTTCTCCAGTGACTGGACGTTGGCGAGCAGGATGCTAGGCAGAGGTATGCGGTGTGCACGAGCTCTCAGCCTGTTCCTGATGCCAGCTCGCTTCCCTCTAGGCCGCCGCCGCTTCCCTTTGTTCTCCCTCAAGATCTCACTCGGCCAGCTCGGATCCGGAGTTAAAAACTTCGAATTGTGAGTACATTGTATACCAATAGAAACAAGAGTGTCACTGTCATACCTAATGTACCCAATGGTGATGATTTTGCCGATTTAGAAACGCTGAAAACTAACTTAAAAAACAAAAGACAAAGAAAAAGTGGTCGGAGCAGTCGTGACGGCAGCCGACCTCACCGGCGCCATCTTTTAGATAATGCTCTGAGAGACTGTTATGACACCACAGACTGGGATGTGCTTCTGAGCCCACATGGTGAGGACATAGAGGGGGCGACACACTGTCTTACAGACTACCTCAACTTTTGTGTGGACACGGTCGCCCCTGCTAAGACGGTACGGTGTTATCCTAATAACAAACCGTGGGTAACACAGGAAGTCAAAGCTGTCCTCAACATGAAGAAGAAAGCTTTCAGGAGCAAAGTGAAGGAGGAGATGAAAGCAGCATAGCAGGAGGTGAAACGCTGCCTGAGGGAAGCAAAGGACACCTACAGGAGGAAGGTGGAGCAGAAGTTGGAGAGGAACAATATGAGGGAGGTCTGGAATGGTGTGAAAACCCTTTACAACAAAACAAAACAACAAAACAAAATGTTGAAATGTACTCACTCACTTTTTATTATTATTTGTAAATATGTGTACAAATAGTTGGTTTTTTGTACTGTTTTTATCAATAAATCTCAGCAACAAAGGACATACACCCATGTGTGTTGATTTCTCCCTAAGATGGCAAACTGAAACACTCCAAGTTGGTGACTTTTGGAGATTTATTTCCCTGGATGATTGAGAATGCATCAAGATGAAACACAAAAGGAAGTGCACAGCTTTTAGCAGCTCCCCCACGCCCTCAATCACACACCCCCACTCCCCTCCCTCCAGAATTCCCAGGTAACAACCTAATATACATATGAATGACTAGCCAATTTAGCTTCCACTTGGCTAAAGCTAAAGCTTAGCTAAAAGCCTACCAGCCATTTGGCTGCTCTCCGGGTTTTATAGGTAGAAAAGCCAAATGGCTGCTCTCTGGGAGTTTAAGTGCTAGCACTCACCAAACCGCACCAGTACAGTTAGTTGCATCAGGAAACCACCAGGAGCAGCTTTCCTTTTTCACTTTCCCCGCTCCTGACACCCCGCTTATCTTAGGTTACCCCTGGTTACAGAGGCATAATCCTCACATTGATTGGGCCGGAAAGAGAATCGCGAGCTGGAGTTTGTTTTGTCTGGCAAACTGCTTGGGGTCAGCCGTTCCCCCCGCCTCAACGGAACGAAGCCCAGTCCTGCCACCAGCACTAGACCTCTCTTCCGTTCCCCCTGAATATCACGATCTACGGCAGGTGTTCAGTAAAGACGAGGCGCTCTCACTACCACCTCACCAACCATATGACTGCGCCATTGATCTACTCCCGGGAGCTTCGCTACCCTCTAGAAGCAAACACCTGATTATTCAATGTGGACGCAGGGATGGGCGGTTCGAGTGGAGTAAGAGATACCGCTAACCTCTTAGCCAGTTTCTCATCCATGAGGTTCTGTTCCGCCCCGGAGTCCACCAGCGCGGGGCATGTAAAAGTCTGATTATTAGTCACAATGGTAACGGACAGTAACAATCGGGGTCTAGTAGTGCTTAAAGTGCTGCCCACCCGTATCCCCGGACTTACCGGTGGGCCGGGTCGTTTAGGCGGACCGGGCAAACAGCGATGCGGTCACCGGGCCTCCCACAGTACAGGCAATCCCCAGCCCGGAATCGGCGTTCCCTCTCCTCCGGAGAAAGCCAAGAGCGCCCGATTTGCATGGGTTCGGGCAGAGGAGGCGATGGAGAGCGCGTACACGCAGCCGTGGGTGGGGACGAAGAAACACGGATCCCGGGGCGCAATACGGAGCCCATAGGCTTAAGCCGCCGCTCGGCATCCCTCTCCCGTAGGCGTCTATCGATCCTGCGGGCAAGGGAAGCCAATTCTTCGAAAGATTTCGTTTCCTCGTGAAACGCTAGTTGGTCTTTCATCTGGTCGGTTAGCGACCGTAAAAAGACCCCACGGAGGGCCGAATCGGGCCAACCCACGGCGACTGCTCTGGTACGAAACTCGACTAGATACTCCGCAATACTGCGCTGCCCCTGACGGAGCACCAGCAATTTCTGCGCGGCGTTGTCCTCCGAGACTGGAGGGGAGAACGTAGCCTGGAACTCCTCCAGGAAATCGTCGTAATCGCAATCACGAATGGGGTGAGAGGTTAAATAAGCCTCAGCCCATGCTAAAGCTCGTCCCCGTAACAACCCCACAAAGTAGGAAATCTTAGTAGCATCCGTGGGGAAGGCGTGCGGCGTGCGGCGTGCGGCTGAAGAACAAGGAGCATTGAAAAAGGAACCCCCCAGACAGGTCTAACTCCCCGTGGAAGGGCTCCAGCGGCGGAGGTGAAACGCTGCGGTGCACGGGGTTTGGCGGCTTGGTTCGCAGCTGATCCTGAGTGTCACTGAGCTCTTGGTAACGGTCTTGGAGTGATTGGAGCTGCTGATCGTGGCGGCCGAGAATAGCGCCCTGTTTATTGATGGCGGAGCGGAGTGGGTCTGCTGGGTCCATACTGGCCAGTCCGTACTGTCATGAACCAAAGTTCCGCGCACAAGCTGGACCCAGAAGCAGAGCACACACACACCGGGGTATAAGAAAAAAATTAACTTTATTATAACTGAAGGTGTCCCGGGAGGGTAGAAGGGAAAAAACGCGTGGAACCAGAGAAACCGAAGGACCGGGAGGTGAGTTGCGCAGGAACGCCGAGAGCGGGACTGTGGGAGGGATGATAGCGGGGCCGAGGGAGCCGGAGGGAGGGGTGAGGGTCCGCGGGGTAACTCCAGAAAAGTCGAGGCGGCGAGTGCTGATCGTGACCCAAATTCCGGACGGGCAGGTGGACAGGCAGGTGGCTCAAAACACGCCGAGTTGTGATCGCTGAGAGACGACTACGGACTGGCGTGGAGCAGCAGGCTGGGCAGGATTAAATAGTCCACCTGGTGATCGCCTGGGATGGGATGCAGGTGTGGAGTTAGCAGCCACGCCCGTGGCCGTGGGCATCCCGTCAGCACCTCGGACGCCGGGCCGCGGACCATGACAGAAACATAGTACCGGAAAATGTGATTACTGTGGGGTAGAGGAAACTGTAGAACATGTCATGTTGCAGTGTCAGAGGTCTCAGGTTGAGAGTAGACATTTGATTCAAAATCTTAGTAACTTAAAAATCAAACTGGATCTGGTTGATTTGTTGCGAAAGGACTCGGGAAGTAAAAGTTATCAGGCCTTATTTCAGTTTTTAAAAGAGGGGAACCTGTTTGGAAGGATTTGAGGATTTCTTTTTTTTTCTTTTTTTTGAGCGTCGTTCCAGACCATACTCCATACCAGTTGGTGGCGGTAAACCACCTTTCAGTTGTTTGCCAACTGCCAATACAACTGTAAGAAAGAAGAAGAAGAAGGCAGGGTGCAGTGGGTCATCACACAGCAAAAACCAGTCTTCAGTTCTGTGTTACTGATGACTCCCGTGTGGAGTGTGTCGTGAGAGCAGTGTTGGGAAGGTTACTTTTAAAATGTATTCCACTACAGATTACAGAATACATGCCCCAAAATGTATTTTGTAACGTATTCCATTACGTTACTCAATGAGAGTAACGTATTCTGAATACTTTGGATTACTTAATATATTATCATGCTTTTTACAACTACATGAATGTACTATTGCTGTGTGATTTATTACTATTACTGAAGGTCCGCGGCTCCGAACCGTAGTAAAGGACTTCTGGCTAATACGGTGGGTTCGAGTTGGGCTCGTAGCTGAAAACTAGCTTTACTTTGTTGTCTGGGTCAACTTTGCTAGCGAGAGACAGAGAGAGGCGTTGAAAGGCTGCTCCAACGGAACTTATTGTTTCGGAGGAAAACATGAACACGGCGTACAGTCGAGTCTTAATAGCTTACTTACAACTGGGCTCATCAGGCACTCTTCTTGGCTGCAGTGGTTATTATTGTATTTACATGCTTCCAGCTCCCGTTTCTGCTCGATGACAGCTTGTACTTTTCCACTCTCCTTCTTCTTCCTCCTCGCACTCACAGACACATAACGTGTCGCAGTCCATTCTCCTTGCAGCACAGACTACACTGCCCACGAGGCTACATTCTTTAGGGCTATGTCTGTAGCATTCTGCCTGTTAGCTTAGCACAACAACAACAACAACAACAAAAAGGCCTCTCTCACCCAGGAAACACACAGTCGCAGAGAGAGCATCACCCTGTAACCACGGCAACCGTAACGCTGCCGCCCCGCCTGGAACAACGGCACATAGCTGTCAAACAAAATCCAAACAGTCCTGACCCGCAACAATATGAAGCAGGAAAATACCACAGTGTAATCCATTTATTTCAACAAAGTAACTGTATTCTAAATACCACCGTTTTAAACGGTAACTGTAACGGAATACAGTTACTCATATTTTGTATTTTAAATACGTAACGGCGGTACATGTATTCCGTTACTCCCCAACACTGCGTGAGAGCAGTGAGACCCAGCGGATTTGAACACAGGCACGAACACATCTCTAGGCCTGGCTATATTATCTTTCCTTCAACTTCTCCTCACCAAAGATAAGATTAAACTCAGAGTTTCTAAGATGAGTAAAGTTTAATTGAGTTCAATATTTTTTGTGATTTTCATTATTCGGTTTTGGTTTAGCTTTACTAAATTCCTTTAATAAAATTTCCTGCAATTAAAACCTACATCGTGGACTTTTCCACTTTTGTAAAAACAATAATGGTAAAAGTCTGGTGTTATTCTTATTGTTATTTACATCTTTTTATTGGTTTAAAAGATTCAAAAACAGGGGGGGGAGAGTACAAGTTTAAGAGCACTAAACTTTAAGAAAAACACAATAGAATAGGTTAAGAAAAGAATAACATACAAGAATAAAATACTATATACCATCGAATAAGGTACCAACAAAATAAAATAAAATACCATGTTATAGTAACGTATTACCTATAGTAGGTATACGTCTTGATGCATTCTCAATTATCCAAGAAAGTAAATTTCCAAAAGTTGATTCTGTTCATCTTGATGTAGCGTTTTGTGAGAGAAATGTTTCGTCACTCATCCAAGTGACTTCTTCAGTCTCAGCTGACTGCAGGTTTCCCCAATCTTATAAACAGTACAATTGTATAATGACTGAAACCAGCCCACTGAGGAACAATGGGCTGGGAGGTCAGTTCCTTAATCTTAATTGTGCAATTTCTCATGACCGTTGATCAACAACCACTGACCAAAACCCACTGATCAATGGCTATGAGTACCATTCACAGAGAGTTGGGGAATGGCTGCAATCAAAAAATGAAAAAAATTGCACTCGGTATAGCACATAAATATTGCACATAATATTGCATATAAGGGAGACTGAGCGAAGGCTATTGACAGGGGATTTCTAAGAATCAAATCAAATCAAATCACTTTTATTGTCACATCACATGTGCAGGTACATTGGTACAGCACATGTGAGTGAAATTCTTGTGTGCGAGCTTCACAAGCAACAGAGTTGTGCAAAATACAATAATGTAAACAAGCAAAATACAAGAATGGCTACATCTGAAACTAATAAATATATGTACAATATATAATAGTATATGCATTTCTGGATGTGTATACTAAATATTTTTCTACGTGTGTGTGTGTGTGTGTGTACAGATATTTTACGAATTAAATAGAGTAAACAATAAATAAAATATATAAAATAAAATATACAGAGTGAGACGTGCAAAACAGTGGCGTTACTGTACAGTATGGAGTGCATAATGTTAAAGTTCCAGTAGTGAAGCTGAGGTGTCTATGACGTGTTCAGCAGTCTGATGGCCTGATGGAAAAAGCTGTCTCTCAGTCTGCTGGTACGGGACCGGATGCTGCAGAACCTCCTTCCTGATGGAAGCAGTCTGAACAGTTTATGGCTGGGGTGACTGGAGTCCTTGATGATCCTCCCCGCTTTCCTCAGGCACCGCTTCCTGTAGATGTCTTGGAGGGAGGGAAGCTCACCTCCAATTATCCGTTAAGAGCACCGCACTACTCGCTGGAGAGCGAGTAGTGCTGGAGAGCGAGTAGTGCAATTCTTCAGCTAAGACACCTGAGTTAGAAAACACAAACACTGCAGTTGTCTTTACTCACGAGGGCGGCCACAGAGCGCTCGTCCTCGCAGGAAGCACTCACGGACTCGTGCTCTGTCACTGTCTGCGTTCTTTATTTATACAAGCTTGTGTGTGTACAAATATCTGTATGTTCTTAGAAAAGAGGAAGCTGTTAGTTGCTAAATAAGTTTATCACACAAGAGTTTATGTGAAAAGTCACGTAGACATGTGGATTGCTTAGTGATCCATAAAAAGACACATTTCATGTAGCTGATCACACTATGTACAATTCTCTTTTGACAGCTATCATGGTGTATTGGATGTTTGTGTGTGTCTGTCTGCACATGTGTGGTCATCTACAGAGACCATGTTTTAGAGTCTGACAGCGGTTGGAACGAAACACCTGTGAAACCTCTAGGTCCCACATCATGAGTGCTGCAGCCTGCCACTGAAGGAGCTACTTACTGCTGTCAGAGTCTCCTGCATGGGGTGGGAGATGTTGTCCAACATGGATGACAGCTTAGCCATCATTCTCACCACCTGCACTGGGTCAAGAGGGCCAGTCTCTGCAGCAGGTACAGCCTGCTCTGCCCTTTTCTGTAGAGGGCATCTGAATTGTGAGTCTAGTCCAGTTTGTTGTTCAGATGAACACCAAAGTACCTGTACCAGGTGCCAGGTTACCTGTAGCCATCCACAGCCTCAATGTCCATATCTTCGATGCTTAGTGGTTGCAGTGGAGGATGTTTGTGCCTGTGGAAGTCTACCACCAGCTTCTTGGTTTTACTAGTGTTGATCTGTAGGTAGTTCTGCTGGTACCAGAAGTTGATTGGGTCAGTTCACTGTACTCCCTCTCATCCCCATCAGTGATGAGGCCGACTATTGCAGAGTAATCAGAGAACTTCTGCAGGGAGCACTGGGTGGAGTTGTGGGAGAAGTCTGCAATGTAGATGGTGAAGAGGAACGGAGCCAGAAAACTCCAGTGCCAGGTTGGTAGGCAAACTGAAGCGGGTCCACTGATGTGAAGCTGTGCCAGGTCGAAGCTTGCCGGTATCTTCATCAGGTGGGATGTCAGAACCACTGGCCTGTAGCTGTTGAGGTCCTCAGGATGTGGAGTCTTTGGCACTGGTACAACATAAGAAGTTCTCCATAGCTGTGGAGCTCTCCCCAGCCTCAAGCTCAGGTTGAAGATGTGCTCCATCATCCCACACATACGATCTTGTGCAGGACTTGATAACCATTGAGCCGATGCCATCTGGACCCGCTGCCTTCCTGGCTCTGATCCTCCTCAGTTCCCTCCTAACTTGGATGGTCGAAAGAGACGTGTGCTGGATGCTGTGGTTGGGGGGTGGGGAGTAGTGAGCAGGGTGAGTAGAGGAGGTGTGAAGTGACTGAGGTGTCAGAGGGGGAACAGCTGCAGTGGGTGAGTGTTCAGCCAATGTTGAAGACTGTCTCCTGGTTTAATCAAATCTGTTAAAAAAGTGATTCAGTTCATTTGCCCACCTCATATCCCCCAGTGGCAGAGAGTTTTGATCTGTGTGGCCAATGATGGTTCTAAGGCCTCTCCAGACTTCACTAACATTATTCTGTTGAAACTGGTTTTCCATCTTCTGCCTGTAGCTGTCCTTCCCATTCCTGATCAGACCTCTCAGCTCTCTCTGCACCATTTTCAGCTCCTTCTTGTCTCCAGCTTTGAAGGCCCTCCTCTTCTGCTTGAGGACAGCTTTAATTTCTGGGGTAATGCAAGGTTTGTTGTTGGAGAAACACTGCATGGTCCTGGTGGGTATGATGTTATCCACACAGAAGTTAATGTAGCCCATAAGGCAGGTCACAAGGCTGATGTCTTCCCCGTGGTTATCACAAAGCACCTCCCACACAGTAGACTCAAAACAGTCCTTAAAAGCCTCCTCGCTCTCCTCCGACCATCTCTGCACTGTGCAAGGCCAGTCCAGACAGCATACCAACTTTGGCCAGGGTAGGACCCTGGTATGCTGTGACCTTCGGCTCTGGCTGTGCGGGTCCCTTACGCGCCCGACCATCTCTGCACTGTGCGGGCGATTGGTCGCTCCCTGCGTACTAAAGGCTCATATACAGGAACAAGGTGCACCATGTTGTGATCAGATCTTCCTGGGGGAGGGAGAGTTATAGCTCTTGCATCTTATTAGGGAGTGATCTCACATTTCCCATGATCAACAAAGGGAGAGATGTCTGTAACGTCTCCGATGCGACAACGCTCCCTCCAGGCACGACACCCCCTTCTCTTCCTCTTCACCTCACTGGGGATGTCAGGTCTGTCCGCCAGTAGCACAACTGCAGCTGCAGGGCGCAGTGCTAACAGCTGATCCCTAATATAAACAAAGGAGCCATGTGCCGGGTCTCCAAACACAGGTAAAAATGACCAGAACTCGCACGAAATGGTAGTGCATGATGGTGATGAAGTATGAAGCGTCTTGCAAGTAGCGTGATGAATACTATTGCATTTTCATTGTGTCTGCGGTGGTATGTTTACAGTGAAGATACGACGGCAGACCCGATAACTGTTTCTTGCTAGATGGGAAATCTATATGGACCGGGCCATACCATATTTCAATTACTTGATAGCCTTATTGTGGGGTGAATGAGACACGGCGGGTCCAAAAATCGTTGATCAGAGCGTCACCACACAACCCCATCGCCCGATTGAGGCTGGGGAACGATATGGCCGAACCTACTGCCCCCAGCTAGCTTCCAACATGGCGACAGGGCCGTGTCCCTTCCGTAGGCTGCCCACGCCTCAAGTGGTGGCAGCGACGCTGGTCTGGAGTCCGGCCACGCCTCCAGCAGTGACGGCAATGCTGGTCCGGAGGCCACCTGGCGAGCCGGCACGACCCTGCAGGGATAGTCGTAAGCCCACGCTCAGGTGGCTGGGCCGGCATCTGTCACTCTGGAGCAGCTCGTGCCTAGACCTCGGACCCAGGTCGAGCAGGCTCCCCTGACACTGGGACCTATGTCTTCCCACACAGTTCCTCCACCGCTCCCAGCTGGAGAGGACTCTCGTGTGTCTCCTCCATCTCCAGCTGTGGCAGCTCCCCCACCTCCAGCGGGCACGGACCCAGCTCCGGAAATCGTTAATCAGAGCCATCTTTAGTCATTCTGACTGCAGCTCACAAGCTGCCAGCCGCACATAACGTCACACCACAACTCTCTCAACCCCTGCTTCCCCTTGGTTTTAAACACGGCGGGCGTGATAGCAGATGCTGTGCAGGTGCATTCGCACGACAACGCCAACCATGCCACCACACTCATTTATTTCTGATGGCGTAATGTCGTTCTTCAATTTGGATTTATCCAAATAAGAGTGTGCATAGCCAAATTACAAAAAAATCTTCCACTAAGGCTGCATTACAGGCTTCAGAAGTATACAAATTTTCATAAAATGACTGAACTGAATATTAATATAATTTGGGGTGGTAAGTATGTTTCCACATTCATCCTTTATTGCTGTAACAATGAGGATTATTTTTTATTAGTGCAAATAGCTCACACAGGTTACCCTTCCTTCAAAGCTACT
This sequence comes from Rhamphochromis longiceps, assembly GCF_057381845.1. Taxonomy (NCBI): domain Eukaryota; kingdom Metazoa; phylum Chordata; class Actinopteri; order Cichliformes; family Cichlidae; genus Rhamphochromis; species Rhamphochromis longiceps. Next base: position 11,577,953 of record NC_140572.1, read on the forward strand.
AAAATTATACCAGAAATAACAAGTGCCATGTTAAATAAGCTACTCATGTTACGTCTTGTCAGGGTTATTATGGAAAACACCTGGCTGATTTTAAGGTAGCCAGTACTGGGCGAGTCCCCTCACCCACATCAGCATCAGAATCCTGCATTGTCCACTGGGCAAGACTCATAGGATCAGGGATTAGGACCTTTTTTTTTTTTTTAAATCAGCGAGCTGAAATCAACATCCTGTATAGGGGTTTTGTGGGCCTACTGATTGACAAGTTGAGTAAATTAAAAAACTGAGACTTCCATTTCTGACCTAGAATGAACAGAGAGAGAGAGATTAGGATACAGTAAAAGAATCCCAAGTACAACATATCCAAAAGGAATTTAGAAAAGAGAGAGAGGCAGGCCTACAGGAAGAAAATAGTGAAGCTTTTGGCCAAGACAAAGGGAAGGGGGAAATCAATGTCCAATAAAAACTGAAAGAAAGAGGAGGGGAGGAGTTTAGAGAACGTGGTGTTGGGATCAGTTATATTACTAATTCTAGTCATAACTCAGCCAGAGCTGGAGCTCTCTGCAGGTCTGTGGAGATGGATACTCAGGATGGAGCAGAGCTCTGCTTTCCACAACTCTTCAACATCTCCTGCAAGAAACCTACAACTCCTCTGTCTCAAGTTTTGCTCCTTTATATTGTTGTGTCCTCAATGTCTCTGCTGACTGTGACTCTCAACCTGCTCGTCATCATTGCAGTCTCCCACTTCAGGCAGAGTTTCATATTTTTTACCTGCTGCTGTGGCTTTACAAGTGTATACCTGATTTGTTATATCTGTTTGAATACTTTCTTTCTGTTGACTTTTTTTTAAAATTATATTTTCCTATCTTTCTAGGCAGCTCCACACACCCACTAACATCCTGCTCCTTTCTCTGGCTGTCACTGACTTTCTCGTTGGTCTTCTGTTTATGCCTGGAGAAATCCTGCGAAATACAGCGTGTTGGTTTCTTGGTCAGCTCACATGTTCATTGTATAATTATGTATCCTACATCATTACCTCTGCCTCAGTGGGCAACATGGTGCTGATATCAGTCGACCGCTATGTGGCTATTTGTGACCCTCTGCATTACCCCACCAGAATCACAGAGAGAAGAGTGAAACTTTGTGTTTGTCTGTGTTGGCTCTGCTCTGTTTTCTACTGTTATGTGATTTTAATAGATGATCTAAGTCAACCAGGCAAGCATAAATCTTGCTATGGAAGATGTATAATTATCATTGAATTCATTGCAGGATTTGTTGACCTTGTTTTATCCTTTATTATTCCACTTACTGTCATCATAGTTCTGTACATGAGAGTGTTTGTGGTGGCTGTGTCTCAGGCCCGTGCCATGCGCTCTCAGGTTACAGCTGTCACACTGCAGCTCTCAGTGACTCTAACAGCAAAGAAATCAGAGTTAAAAGCAGCCAGGACTCTGGGTGTTCTTGTTCTTGTGTTTCTAATATGTTTCTGTTCATATTACTTTATTTCACTTTTTGGAAACGAGTTGCTCAATAGCTCATCTGCATCGATTGTGATCTATCTGTACTATTTTAACTCCTGTCTAAACCCTTTGATTTATGCTATGTTCTACCCCTGGTTTAGAAAAGCTGTGAAACTAATTGTGACTCTACAGATACTGCAGCCTGGCTCCTGTGAGGTCAGCATACTGTAGAAAAAAGAAATCTTTCCTTAATGTACCAAATGGTATACCAAATTACTTTCTCTATCAATAATGTACTATATTAATTTTACGACATTTAACAAGTAATATGCCATACATTACATTTCTTGAGTAATAACCCCAACACTGGTTGTCAAATAGTGCTGGTTTCAATTATAAAGGCCTAGAAAAGGGTTAACAACCCACTGGCAACCTCCTGTCACTAGCAACAAAATGTGCATTCTGATACTGTTTGCCGAGTGGTTGCTGGCTATCACTGGGTCAGACTGGTTGAAAACAGTGTCACAAAAAACCTCGACATGATTGTTTTAATCACCAAAATGTTGCTGTGGCTACTCAGAGGGAAGATTCCAGGTTTTCAAGTTTGCCTTGTTACCAGGCAGCTGCAAACCAGTCTTTAGTGTGATGACTCCTGTGTGGAGTGTATCTTGAGACCTGGGGTAGAAAGAGATTGCAATGCCCCCCTGGGTACCCTTACATCACAGCTAACAGATGCTAAAAAAGTCTTAATATCCAGCTTTATGTGACTGAAAATTATCAGAGTGTGTGTGTGGGTGTATGTGTGTGCGGTCAAAGCAACACTCTGATTGCGGGGATTGCGTTACAATAAATGTTCAAGTGAAAATGTGCTACACACAAAGTTAATTCAAGTAGAATTACACAAACTGAATGAAGCTTGATGTGAATACCCAAAACCTTATATTCGAAAACAGGGGAAAACTCCTGAAAAAACCCTTAGTCTTTTTTCTTCAAACCAGCCCTCTACTAGCTCCGTCTCAAATTCAGCAAAGTCTAAGTTCTCCTTTCGCTCTCACTCGAACCGGACCGCAGCCAGCGCATAATTTTTCCTTCTTGTTTGCTCCCCGGCTCAGCTCCCCAATGTTGCTTACCTAGTTTGAAAATTTGTGCCGGAGACCAACTCCGCCCAACTTCGCCCCGCTGCCAATCACATAACAAGTGGGCGGCTCCCCTCGCACCCTGGTTAGCCAATCGGATACAGGTCCGATTTACCTTCACCGGGATAGGTTTATTCTCTCGCTGGCATTCAGGATAAATAATCTAACATTTCAGCTTAAATTCAATTGTTTTTTTTCTCTCAGAAAAAACAAACAACTTTTCTCTCTTTTTCACAAACAACATGGAAGCCAGACCTGCCAACCTCACTGTGGTCTCTCAGACCCCAGTAAAAAGCTACAGAGCCTCCGCCACACCAGCAGAACTCACACGAATGCATCTTTGCAGGGTTCAGCTAACATCCACTATCCCATTAGATGAGAGATTCCGTCTCAGCACTGGTGGGTTTTGGGGCTATGCTTTCAGCCTCCCCAAGAGCGAAATCTATTTCTACCACCTAAAAGCGGGTGAAAGTTTTGGCCCGCTAACCGCTTTTACTTGCTCTGACTGGGCTGTTTTGACCCTCATCACTACCCCTGAAATCCAGAAGAGCCTGCGGGAAACGAGCTCGCAGCAACCACAAACCAGGGACCAGCAGACTCATCCGGTTTTCAAAGAGGCCCACGCGTTTCCACCATTCAACCAACAACCCCATTGACACCGGCCTTTAAACATGGTGAGAAAGACCATCACATACACCCAGTGGGAGACCAAGAGCACGCCATTTTGCAGGTGGATCTGCAGAGCTAGTTGTCAAACAACCGATGATGCTCACACAGATGATTTTGTGTTGGACCTTTCAAACACCCAGTCCGGTGTTTTCAACACCATGCTTCGAATTCCCACTCAGGACTGGGTGAAGATGGTGGGTGAAAAGACTGGGAGAATATTAGAGCTTTTTAAGCTAAGTAAAACCACAATTGAGTTGGTCCTGGTTGGAAATAACCCGCAGCGCTCTACATAGCCCTGCCCCTCATCCAGTCCCCCTTACCCCTGCGTCCTCCTCACCCTGTCCTTCTAAAAACCACAACGGCTGTGTCCTCCACATCACACATCAAAGATCACACATCTGCCATGTGTGATCTTTGAAGTTATGTTTAACTATGGTTTTATTTCATGATCGAGCATTACACTTTGATTCTAGTAAAACAATATAATGAGTTTGATTCTTGCAATGCTTTTCCAAGAAAGCTTTATTTGATGTAAGATTTTTCCAAAACAATTTTATTTGTTGTAATTAAAAACATAACATCTGAACGAGTAAAAACAAATAACGAGTTTGATTCTTGCAACGCTTTTCCAAGAAAGTTTTATTTGCTGTAATGAAAAAACAAACAAACAATACATTTAAAATGGGTAAAAACAACTCCAAAAAACAAAAAGAGAAAAAAAACAACAAAGCTAAAAAAACAAGAAAAACAAAACATTTGAGAAAAATAACAGGGAAGAGAAGAAAAATGATTACTAGGAGAGCCAGAGTGAGTAATTCTCGCCTAGTACTTTATGAATCACTGTCCTGGTCACCCCCGTGATGCTGGCGTCAATTTCTTGCAGCGCGGCCTCTATATCGCGGACATCTCTGAGTTCAAACAGATATGCCTGGGCAACGCCTCTGACTTGAGCCGCTGGTGGTGAAAAACCCTCTAACCGTAAAAATGGTAATAATGTGTTGGTGAAATGTCCATTCCATAGTCTTTTGCAGAGTTCATCATAGTATCTGAAAAAGTACTATTTTTCCAGCGGGAAAAGACAAGAATGTCGTCTCTGCAAGGGGTCGGAGACCTCACATCCTTGACACACATCTTAACGGTGCTTAAGGATTAAACGGTTAATTTTGTGAGTTCCATAACAGCCGTGGGGAGTAGAGTCGCCGCCTCATCGCTGTCCACAGCCGAAGGCTGACTGCGGCTCTCGTGGGGGTGGGGATCAATGTCTTTGGGCTCTCGGAAAAGGGCCCGGCATACAGGGTCGCCCAAAGCCCAAAGCGAGGCACCGGAGACTGAAGTGTTTGCGGGGGTCTGGTCCGGTGATTGCCAACCGAGTTGAGGGTGGCTTGGCGAGTTCCATCCTTGAGGTGATGAGGGCGGGGGCGGAGTATCTGGAAGCATAGCGGCCGGAGACACTGAGGCCTGATGCGGGCTCTGAGGTGGGGTATCCAGGGCCATCGGCGGATGCAAGTAAAAGCGATCCAAAACTTTCACCCGCTTTTAGGTGGTAGAAATAGATTTCGCTCTTGGGGAGGCTGAAAGCATAGCCCCAAAACCCACCAGTGCTGAGACGGAATCTCTCCTCCAATGGGATAGCGGATGTTGGCTGAACCCTACAAAGATGCATTCGTGTGAGTTCTGCTGGCGTGGCTGAGGCTCTGTAGCTAGTTACTGGGGTCTGAGAGACCACAGTGAGGTTGGCAGGTCTGGCTTCCATGTTGAAAAGAGAGAAAAGTTGTTTGTTTTTTCTGAGAGAAAAAAAAACAATTAAATTTAAGCTGAAATGTTAGATTATTTATCCTGAATGCCAGCGAGAGAATAAACCTATCCCGGTGAAGGTAAATCGGACCTGTATCCGATTGGCTAACCGGGGTGCGAGGGGAGCCGCCCACTTGTTATGTGTTTGGCTGCGGGGCGAAGTTAGGCGGAGTTGGTCTCCAGCTCAAATTTTCAAACTAGGTAAGCAGCATTTGGGAGCTGAGCCGGGGAGCAAGCAAGAAGGAAAAATTATGCGCTGGCTGCGGTCCGGTTCGAGTGAGAGCGAAAGGAGAACTTAGACTTTGCTGAATTTGAGACGGAGCTAGTAGAGGGCTGGTTTGAAGAAAAAAGACTAAGGGTTTTTTCAGGAGTTTTCCCCTGTTTACGAATATAAGATTTTGCGTATAGAGGGTTCCCTAAGTTATTCTAGGGGTTTTTTTTTGCTGCGCGTATTTGGATAAAATACGGAGGGTCTTTCAGGAGGTTTCCTGCTTATTTGCCTAAGGGTTGGGTGGGAACAGAGAAAGTTTGATCAAATTATTCTAGGATTTTTTGTTGTTGTGCGTTTTTGGAGAAAATAGTTTTTTTCAGGAAGTTTTTTATGTTGGGAGCCGCGGTGCGTTTATGCTCGGGGGGATCGCGAGAGTTTTTTGAGACTCTGACTTTGATTCTAAATCTCCTTGTTCGGATTAAACAAATGCAAATAAAATGAAATAAAGTCTTTCCCCAAGACATGCAACCTGCATGTCTCGCCATACTGTATGTTAAAAATGCACAAGTTTAACTAAGCACTTTTACTTTTAGGGCGATCGTGGCTCAAGAGTTGGGCGTTCGCCTTGTAATCGGAAGGTTGCCGGTTCGAGGCCCGGCTCGGACAGTCTCAGTTGTTGTGTCGTTGGGCAAGACACTTCACCTACCGCCTACTGGTGTTGGCCAGAAGGTCCGATGGTGCGATATGGCAGCCTCACTTCTGTCAGTCTGCCCCAGGGCAGCTGTGGCTACAACTGTAGCTTGCCTCCACCAGTGTTTGAATGGGTGGATGACTGGGTGTGTAAAGCGCTTTGGGGTCCCTAGGGGGGACTAGTAAAAGCGCTATACAAATACAGGCCATTTACTCTGGTTGAACACATTTCCAGAGACACAAGCACAGACCCCGAGACACAAGCACAGTCCCAGACGCACGAGCGCGCTGACCCACCACCAGATGGCGTTTTTTAAGCATAAAAGGTAAAAACTTTTTTTAATGGCTTAAAAATAAAATAATGCTATTAGATATAGAAACTTTTTAAAAATAATCAATGAGTTCTTTTTTGGGGGGTGGGGGGGAGGGGGAAGCAATGAGCTATGAACTAGCATATTTTGGATGAATATCATATTTTTTGATGACTATCATAATTTTACTGATATCATATTTTTTATGAATATCATATTTTTGTTACTTCCTTTATTACTTCCTAGGGTCACAAATTATTTTATTGGGGCCACAAATCACTCTGTTTGACATAAGGGGCCTAATATCGCTCCTACTGTCAACAACTTGAATGCCCAGCTGAGTGTCTCTCTAGGCCTGGCTGTGCTCATCCCTCCTTCAACCTCTCCTCCCCAAAAATAAAAATAAACTTACAGATTCTTAGTTAGATTAGTAAAGTATAATTGATTTCAATATTTTTTGTGATTTTCATTATTTTATTATGCTATTGTGTTGCTGAATTCCATTAATAAAATTTCCTGCAATTCAAGCCTAAATTGTGGACATTCACTTTTTGACCTTTAGTGAAGCAGTAAAGGTAGAAATCCAGGATTATTTTTATTAGTGCAAATACCTCTCACAGGTTACCCCGTCTTCCAAGCTACTAAAATAATACCAGAAATAACAAGTGCCATGTTAAATAACAGGTTAACAGGTGAGACTGATGGGCTACTCAGGTTACGTCTTATCAGGGTTAGTATGAAAAACACCTGGCTGATTTAGAGGTAGTCAGTACTGGGTGAGTCCCCTCAACCACATCAGTGCCAGAATCCTACATTATCCACTGGGAAAGACTCATAGGATCAGGGATTAGGACTTTTTTTTTAAATTTAGCGAGCTGAAATCAACTTCCAGTATAGGGGTTTTGTGGACCTACCGATTGACAAGTTGAGTCAATTAAATAACTGAGACTTCCATTTCTGACCTAGAATGGTCACTCCTCCACCGCTCCAGAAATCGTTAATCAGAGCCATCGTTAGTCCTTCCGACTGCAGCTCACAAGCTGCCAATCGCACATAACGTCACACCACAACTCTCTCAACCCCTGCTTCCCCCGTGGTTTTAAACACGGCGGGCGTGATAGCAGATGCTGTGCAGGTGCGTCCGCACGACAACGCCGACCATGCCACCACACTCATTTATTTCTGATGGCGTAATGTCATTCTTCAATTTGGATTTATCCAAATAAGAGTGTGCATAGCCAAATTACAAAAAAATCTTCCACTAAGGCTGCATTACAAGCTTCAGAAGTATACAAATTTTCATAAAATGACTGAACTGAATATTAATATAATTTGGGGTGGTAAGTATGTTTCCACATTCATCCTTTATTGCTGTAACAATGAGGATTATTTTTTATTAGTGCAAAAAGCTCACACAGGTTACCCTTCCTTCAAAGCTACTAAAATAATACCAGAAATAACAAGTGCCATGTTAAATAAGCTACTCAGGTTACACCTGGCTGATTTTGAGGTAGCCAGTACTGGGTGAGTCCCCTCACCCACATCAGCATCAGAATCCTGCATTGTCCACTGGGCAAGACTCATAGGATCAGGGATTAGGACCTTTTTTTTAAATTTTTTTTATCAGCGAGCTGAAATCGACATCCTGTATAGGGGTTTTGTGGGCGTACCGATTGACAAGTTGAGTAAATTAAAAAACTGAGACTTCCATTTCTGACCTAGAATGAACAGAGAGAGAGAGATTAGGACACAATTAAAAAAAACGCAAGTACAACATATCCAAAAGGAATTTAGAAAAGAGAGAGAGGCAGGCCTACAAGAAGAAAATAGTGAAGCTTTTGGCCAAGACGAAGGGAAGGGGGAAATCAATGTCCAATAAAAACTGAAAGAAAGAGGAGGGGAGGAGTTTAGAGAACGTGGTGTTGGGATCAGTTATATTACTAATTCTAGTCATAACTCAGCCAGAGCTGGAGCTCTCTGCAGGTCTGTGGAGATGGATACTCAGGATGGAGCAGAGCTCTGCTTTCCACAACTCTTCAACATCTCCTGCAAGAAACCTACAACTCCTCTGTCTCAAGTTTTGCTCCTTTATATTGTTGTGTCCTCAATGTCTCTGCTGACTGTGACTCTCAACCTGCTCGTCATCATTGCAGTCTCCCACTTCAGGCAGAGTTTCATATTTTTTACCTGCTGCTGTGGCTTTACAAGTGTATACCTGATTTGTTATATCTGTTTGAATACTTTCTTTCTGTTGACTTTTTTTTAAAATTATATTTTACTATCTTTCTAGGCAGCTCCACACACCCACTAACATCCTGCTCCTTTCTCTGGCTGTCACTGACTTTCTCGTTGGTCTTCTGTTTATGCCTGGAGAAATCCTGCGAAATACAGCATGTTGGTTTCTTGGTCAGCTCACATGTTCTCTGTATAATTATGTATCCTACATCATTGCCTCTGCCTCAGTGGGCAACATGGTGCTGATATCAGTCGACCGCTATGTGGCTATTTGTGACCCTCTGCATTACCCCACCAGAATCACAGAGAGAAGAGTGAAACTTTGTGTTTGTCTGTGTTGGCTCTGCTCTGTTTTCTACAGCTATGTGATTTTAATAGATGATCTAAGTCAACCAGGCAAGCATAATTCTTGCTATGGAAGATGTATAATTTTCATTGAATTCATTGCAGGATTTGTTGACCTTTTTATATCCTTTATTATTCCACTTACTGTCATCATAGTTCTGTATATGAGAGTGTTTGTGGTGGCTGTGTCTCAGGCCCGTGCCATGCGCTCTCAGGTTACAGCTGTCACACTGCAGCTCTCAGTGACTCTAACAGCAAAGAAATCAGAGTTAAAAGCAGCCAAAACTCTGGGTGTTCTTGTTCTTGTGTTTCTATTATGTTTCTGCTCATATTTCATTGTTTCACTTTTTGGAAACGAGTTGCTCAATAGCTCATCTGCATCGATTGTGATCTATATGTACTATTTTAACTCCTGTCTAAACCCTTTGATTTATGCTATGTTCTACCCCTGGTTTAGAAAAGCAGTGAAACTAATTGTGACTCTACAGATACTGCAGCCTGGCTCCTGTGAGATCAGCATACTGTAGAAAAAAAGAAATCTTTCCTTAATGTACCAAATGGTATACCAAATTACTTTCTCTATCAATAATGTACCATATTAATTTTACGACATTTAACAAGTAATATGCCATACATTACATTTCTTGAGTAATAACCCCAACACTGGTTGTCAAATAGTGCTGGTTTCAATTATAAAGGCCTAGAAAAGGGTTAACAACCCACTGGCAACCTCCTGTCACTAGCAACAAAATGTGCATTCTGATACTGTTTGCCGAGTGGTTGCTGGCTATCACTGGGTCAGACTGGTTGAAAACAGTGTCACAAAAAACCTCGACATGATTGTTTTAATCACCAAAATGTTGCTGTGGCTACTCAGAGGGAAGATTCCAGGTTTTCAAGTTTGCCTTGTTACCAGGCAGCTGCAAACCAGTCTTTAGTGTGATGACTCCTGTGTGGAGTGTATCTTGTGACCTGGGGTAGAAAGAGATTGCAATGCCCCCCTGGGTACCCTTACATCACAGCTAACTGATGCTAAAAAAGTCTTAATATCCAGCTTTATGTGACTGAAAATTATCAGAGTGTGTGTGTGGGTGTATGTGTGTGCGGTTGAAGCAACACTCTGAAGACACTAATTTGAGAGTCTGAGTTACAAAATGTGTGATTTAATAAAATAAGTTTCATAAAAGAAATAAATGGTGATTGACAGCAGAGTTTTTAAAAAGTAACAGAAACTCTTAATATGAATTTTAATTATTGAGGGATTGCGTTACAATAAATGTTGAAGTGAAAATGTGCTACACACAAAGTTAATTCAAGTAGAATTACACAAACTGAAAAACGGAGGGAGAGGTAAGTGACGGAAGTGATGGACAAGGTAAGCGACTCATGCTGTAACTGACGTCAGACGCCAGAGACTTTGGCGGAAAATTAAAGCGAATGGTAGTTTAGAATTGAACAAAGTTTCTTTAAGCTTCAGTATTACCAGATATACTAATCAATTGTCATATAACTAACAACATTTGTCCTATCATCTCTAACACCCTGGAGAACAACGGGGAGAGTTTAGACGTTCTCCAAGATTACATTGACCGCTGTTTCCAAGATTTAGTCATGAAGAAGGCTCAGAGTGCATCTTCCCCGGCCAAAATTGAGACATCGTCATCAAAGAGATGTCGCCCGGCAGACTCCCCCGGCACAACATCATTTTCAAAGACATTGCAGACATCCTGGAGTCAATCGACAAGCGATTGTCCAGTTTCGATGCTAGGCTGTCTCTGGGGGAGATTTTACACCGGGAATTTAAGGCTATGTCCACACGTACACGGGTATTTTTGAAAACGCAGATTCTCCGTTTTCATTTTAAAAAATAATCCCGTCCACACGTAAATGCAGAAATGAAGGAAAACGCTGCTAGGAACATGCCAAAGCAGCAGGTGGCGCTATATTCCTAACTGTGTAGAAATGTTAGCCAATCAGAAGTCTAGAAGCCTCGGTGGGAAAAAGTAAACAAAGCTGGGGCATTGAAGCAGAACCGAGTCGTATATGTGGAGGGAGAGTAACTGTGTGTGTATATGTAAGCATTTAAACACTGCAGAGAGTAGAATTAACAGTAACAGTATTGTAGAAATTCATTTCACCGAAACAATAACGTGACGCACACTGTGACGTCAAAAAAGGCGCACATCTTTGACGCTGCGTTTTCTGTGTTTTTCTCGTCCACACGTAAATGCAAAAACGGAGTTTTAGAAAATATCAACCCTGGCCGGAGTTTTTAAAAATCTCCATTTTCAGTGACCAAAAACGCCGTTTACGTGTGGACAAAAGGTGCAAACGCATAGAAAAATCTGCGTTTTCAAAAATACCCGGGTACGTGTGGACATAGCCTAAATCTCTGCGAGAATCCCTGGAGTTCAGCCAGCAGCAGGTGGAAACGTTCGCCGCTGCAAATGCCACGCTACGGGAGTCGGTCAAATCTCTCACTGATAACGTGACCCAGCTAAACATAGAAAATAAAAAAATAAAAGAGTCCGTTATCGATCTACAAGCCCGTAACATGAGAGACAACCCTGTGTTTTCTGGTATTCCAGAATCTGCCGGAGAGGACGCGGAGGCAACGGTGAAAAGCTTCATTAAAATCCACCTGAAGCTGCCAGAGGACACCGTAAAGAACATCGCCTTGATAGAGTGCATGGCTTGTGGGCCATGAGGTCGCCGGCCGGGAGACCACATCCTATTGTGGCCAAATTCAGCCACTTCAAACAAAAGTAACAGGTGAAAAGCCGCGGCAGGGAATTAAAAGGAACGGATTTCAGCGTGAACGGCCAGTTCCCCAAAGAGATCTTGGAACGACGCAGGGTCCTCTTCCCAATCCGACACGGCCTCATCCAGAAGGGCTCCCGCGCTGTTATCGCTGTGGGCCGGCTGTACGTGGACAGACAGCTTTACCGCGACCCCGGCATCACTCCGTGGCTGTATTAACTTCACACCAGATAAGAATCCGCTACACCCTTTCCCTATCCACTTACACTAACTTGCATTAACTTAACATTAACATCTGTTTAACTTACTAGTATCAAATCACATCTTAAGTGTGATATCATAGCAGAATTAACACCGTCACTCTCCGTCAACGGTTTAATTGGAAAGTTTCCGGGGTTTTTTTTGTTTGTTTATTTTTTCCTTCTCGTTTTTTCTCTCTCTTTTCCCTCTCTTGTTTTTATGCTGCTCACACTTGTCCTTGGTTTCTTTCTTTATTTATTTCACTGCTTCGATCACCTGCTTCCACACTCATCCACAAACAACATCCTTTATTTCGACACATACGCACAGCACGATCACGCACAATCATGCGCTCAACGGCAGCACATTTACATCAGTCAGACAGCGTACGCAGTCATATAGGATACACACACTTAAGCCAAGCGTACTCATATTAGTAAATATGCACACACATAGTCGGACTCAGGGAGCATCTCGCCACACATTTTTTCTCTCTCTCCTTCTCTTTATTCATGAACAAGTGATGTATTCTCTCCACCTGTCTAGGCGACACACACAGCGTACACCCCTAGTTATACACAGACATCTATGGGGCCACTGAGGTTTGTTACATGGAATATGAATGAAGCTGGCTCCAGAGAAAAGAGGTTAAAAATATTTAACCAACTCAAAAAACTACAGGCAGATGTTGTCCTTTTACAAGAGACCCACAGACCTCTTAGAGGTTCGAATGAACTTAAAACACCTGAGTTTCCTAATGTGTTCTCAGCTTGTTATAATTCTAGACAAAGGGGAGTAGCAATTTTAATACATAAAAATATTAAATTTCACAGTACTCGATACAGTTATAGATAGACCTGGTTGGTGTGTTGCCGGGGTTGTGGGCGGGTGGGTGTATGGGGGCCCAGCCCTGGCACAGGGTGCCGCCAGTGCATCGAGCCACCTGGGGGGCTCTTCGACTGGTGGGGGAGGTTGTTACATCTTGCAGGAGCTCTCCTCTCTTCAGGAACTCACTCTGCAGCAGGGGGGGATACAGGAGAGGTGGAGGAAGATCTCAGCCTGGGCGTCTATTGCCTCATGCAGTCTGGAAGATGAGTAGATGACGGGGTGGGTGCAGTTTTCTCTGTGGTGGGGTCGGGTGGGCTGTCCCGGGCTCTGTGGGGCCGGGCAGCGCTGCTGTACTGGACCCCTAACCCTTTCCCTGGCGAGTTGCAGAGTATGGGGGTGCCTACTGAGGTCAGCGGGGGAGCTGGCCTTGAGGTAAAGGTGTGTCACCAGGGTGCAGGGGAGGCACCCCCCCCCCCCCCCCCCCTCTGTCCCCTTCTGGCTGCCTGTGCCTCAATTTTATCTCACAACTTTGACATTCACATTACTCACACTCTCATAACACATACATATAGGGTCTTGGGGGTGGGCACGCTACACGGACTCCAAATTACCATCAGGGTGTACAACCCTGGCGTCATTGCCCACCTCTCAATTTTAAATACACGTAGACATTGAGGGCTATCAGGAGGGGCTATGCGCTTACCTGCTGCTCTCTGGCAGGTAGCTTCATCTCCTCCTGGGTTTTAAATGTACCTTAAAACACACATGCATCAACACTACATATGAGCGGGCGGAGGGAATTTTGGAGTCTTCTCACACCCCCGTTCTCTGCGGCCTGCTGGAGCGGGGGGGCTAGGAGGAGGAGTTGGCCATCCGATTGCGGTCTGGAAAGTGGGGCCTCCCTGCTGCTGCGGACTCGTGGCAGTCTGCATCTCCCCACCGCAGGGAAAAGGGTAACACCACCTGGGTCTGGATGCAGTTTCCCCCTCCAGGGGCAAAGGTACCTAGACCCGGGGCTTAGAGTACGCTTGGGGAGTGTGATTGTGTGTACAGTGTCTCTTTATGTCTGTCTCCACGTTGGGTGAGTGTGGAGTAAGTGCATATGAGAGCATGAGGGTGGGAACGGATGTTTGTGTCTGTGTGTGCCTGTATGTCTGTGTCTATATGTCAAGTCGGGTAGCAGACGCCACCTCTCTGGGGACATCTCAGGCCCTCTAAGGTATGGAGGCCTATCTCCCCCGACCACTTCCCCTGCCATTGCCAGACGCCCTCAGACATCGGTGCATTGGTGGGTCTTTGTGTCCGGGGATGGGCGTCCAGGTACCCACCGGCTCACTTCTTGGCGGCTGCTTATCGGGGCCTGGAGCCTGGAGCCTGGGGCTCGCTCGGGCCACTCCGGGGGTGGGGTGCCCTTGGCCTCTCGGCCTGGGGCTCGGTGACTCTGGCGCAGCTGGCTGCCGGCGGAGCTTCCGGCGGAGCTCCCGGGTTAGTCACTGCAACCCCCCCTGGCTTATGCTCCGCGGCTCCTGAGTGACCCCTCATCTGGGACTCTCCTCAGCTCTTTCTGGGACAGTGGCGCGGCTGCCCCTCTGTTGGTCTTCCTTGGCCTCTTGTGTTCTGAGGGCCTCTGGATGTCTGGAGCTTTGATCTCCTCCATACCTGCTTCATACCCTGGTGGATGGGGCTGTGGCTCCCCCACACCCTCTAGCAGATCATTACATGTAGGAACCTTTTAAAAACAAGCGCGTTCATGCTCACAGATGTACACACGGGTGCTCACACACACAATCTACACCCTTTTTTGGCTCCTACTTTAAAGCACACTGTGTGCTGTCAATCTTGCTGCACAATAATGTTTAACACTTAGTATTTACTGTTACATTCCCATAGATCATCATGATGTTGTTTATCCCTTGTTAAATGCTTGTTTTCTTTTTTTCTTTCTCAACAGGTGATGCAGATGATTGATATATGTATTTCTGTCAGTTTATTTTGTTGGTTTTTGTTTGTTGCCGTTTATCCCCGACCCCAGTGGCGGTCCTAGCCCGTTTGGTGCCCTGGGCGAACACTCCCTCTGCCCCCCCCCCCCACACACACACACACACACACAGACAAAACATATTAAGGATTGTACATTAACATAAAGCTGTTGTACACATACACACATATGAAGAGAGAGAGAGTATGCATAGTATGAAACGGCTACCAAACAGCCATCATAATTCGTCATACAATGAGAACAGGACAAATCAACAATTGACAATGACTAATTAATATTAAAATCTGTAACATAATGTATTATTTGGAGTTTAGTCTGTTACTGTTACTATTTTTACCATTTCTTCTTGGAGCAACTGTAATGCACATAATTTCCTTAGGGATTAATAAAGTATTCTGATTCTGATTGTTTCAGGATGACCTGCCATTATCCAATGACGCATCTGCTTACCTGCATCTTTTGCTCGTTTCTCTTCCTCTTCCTTTCTCTTTTTTCTAAACTGAGGACCTGATGGCTTTGAACTTTTCTTGTCCATCTTCCATTGGTTTTAATTTTGCACTCCAGTATGAACACCCATCCCTCAACCCAAGAATCACCACAACATGATCTAACACACCTACACCTTAGTTCACAGATTCACTTTGTCTAGGCTGCATTTCTGAGATTTCACACAACCCAGGATTCAAATCATGAATACATAATGGCAGGGGCGATTCTAGGATCAGAGCTTTGGAGATGCTGAGCACCCAGAGAGCTTCCCAGCCAGGCAAGATACACTTTACTTGTCACAATGAGACTAGGGGTGGGTTTTGATAATCGATTTATCGATTTAAATAATTCTGGCTTGGACAACGTGATATCGATTTTGCCCGAAACGCCAGAATCTCAGGTTAAACCTCACAAAATTTCAACAACCACCAAACAGCTAAAACAGTAAATGAGAGCAGGAACACAGATTCTGCACAAAGACGTAAACACAAAGCGCGTACCTGCCGACGGATCAGAATCAGTGAGATGTCGCCTTTCTCTCCCGACGGCAACTCTACAGTTATTTACAGCGCTGTCGGCCGCTGTTTTTTTCCTTTTACTTACTTCCGAAAAGAAAATCTCATTTCTGCTGTTCAACAGGCTTCTGAACAAATGTAAACTTTTTAAAATTATACAAAATGCAAAACGCTTAGCCGTGTCTCTAATAAAACCGCTGTAACTTCAGAGGTAATGTTCATGTGTTGATTAATGGTTTTCTTTCGTTTTTGATGTACTTCAGAATATTTTTATAAAATCCCAGGCCATATAAAAATAGAAGCAACGTTGCTTGTGGTAGAACGTATACAATGCATGGAAAAATCTTTACTGCAAATGCTAATTTGACTAATTTAATAATACTAATTTTGTGTTGTAAGATTTACGAGTTTCATGCTTTCATAGTGGTACTTAGAGCTTGATATTTTTTATCAGGTGGTACACACTAAAAAGTTTGAGAAACACTGATAAGTGTATGTGTGCTTTTGGAAAACATTTAAAGCTGCTGTACAGAATCTTTGAAACAAGCTTAAAACATTTTTAGAATATAAATAGAGCATCTGCTTCTCTTTACAGCTCCTCACGTACGTACTGCGGCAGTCATACAGACAACTGGACGGTCCAAAAGTTGGCCTACCTATCACTGGCTGAGGTTTTAGTAAAGTTGTGGCTGAACTACATGAAAATATATAATTAATTTTAATCTCCCCAATCCATTATAATGTTATGTTGGAATGTTGTTAAAGAGGGTCAAAAATGTTTCAACCCAGTTTGTTTTGCAGATTCTGTATAGCAGCTTTAATATAGGGAGAACACAACTGCCAGATTGTGTGAGTAAAATCAGGTTTTTTCTCTTTGTCAGTTTAATAGTTTCTGTTGTGCCTGTCACTGTTCCCTGTCTGTTTTCTTAACTGGTTCTTCCTGACCTTGTACTTTCTCCTCACGTTTCCCTCTTTCCTTTCTCCCTCTTTGGACAGACAATCATACACAAATAGATGGTATTCAATTAGATGAAAAATTACATTAATATGAAAAAAATACTATTAAGATCACTAACAAAAAGTCCCCTCTCAGTCTACTTTCAACCAAAAGGCAGATAACCAAACCATATGAACATCTAATAAAAGATATAAATATTGAAACACTGATCCAACATTATCCTTTATTGATCATTTGATTTTACACTTTTACCTGAATGTGGCTCCTTTTCTTGAAAAAACTTCCTCATATCCATTATGAACCTGGCTGTCTCTCTGTACACACACACACACACACAAACACACACACACACACACACACACACAACATGAGTTATAAGATTAATGGGCATCCAGTCAGTTAGCTAGTTAGTATCTGTAACGTTTGTCCTGTAAAGCATCTACCGGACACAGGTGTGAGGACAGCAATACTTTTATTAATACTGTGGTTTTCCGTTCACTGGGACACAGTCAATCCCGCTCTCTGCTGTCATGTCCGCTCTTCCGTCTCCGACTGTCACTGTCAACATATAAAGAGTGACAATCACTGTGGAATAGACTAGGCACCAGCACACACACACGCAGGTCTGTATTGCCAAGTTCCACATTTATTGACACTTCACAGCTGATATTTTGTCGCACAGACTGACAGCTGTCGATCCCAGCTGATGTGTGTCTCTTTTTCCTCCCCTCCCGCTCCTCTCCGTCTCACTATAACACAGGGGAGGGAAACCATCATCAGTCCACAATCGCCATCAGCTGTTCTTACCGGCTTCACCCGCACCGCCCCGTTGAGCCCACTGCCCCACTCCTCCCCTGCAACCGCGCCCGGGGCCACGCCTCCGCCACAATCACCTTCACTTCTCAGCACACCTGTTCACCCCGCCCCTGTGCCACCCCGGTAGCTCACTGCGTCACCCCTCCTCTGCAGCCAGCCAGAGACCACACCCACGCCACAGTATCTATTTCAAACAGGACAGCGGTAACAACACCAGGCTACGGACAATTTTAAGTTTTAGATTTCAAATAGGTTATATAAATTTCAATGGGAGCAGCAGGACGGTCAAATGTCCCTGATTTTACTACAGAGCAGGACGGATTGTAGGGTAGCAAACATCGTCGTTTTCAACACTGCAGGTTACCTGGGTGTAATGTTTTTCAGCTAAAAGAAACATGTTCTGACTCCTACCTAACTATATAAAGAGTAACTGAAGGTTAAATGCAGCTAATATGTCCTGTTTTAAGTTAGGCACTTACACCTCCGCTCTGCTGAGTCTCAGCCACCATTGCTGTAGTGTTACAGGCCCCACTATGATGGGCGCGTAGCCAGATTACGATCCTGTAAAACAGGAGAGAAAGTGAACACAGGAGACACGCTGCTGTTCGCTGGTCAGTCTTGCCAGAATTTATTCATACAACACAAGCATATCTGCTCCACTCTTTTGTTAACTCAATTTCACAATAACTGCTCATTCCCTCACATGGCTTGTTTTCCACCAGTACATTTCAATATTAGTCCACACTACTGGCATAAAACAACAAAGGGTTTAAATGAATGAAACAAATGACAACTACACCTCTTTTCCCATAAATGAGATAAACAAAATAATTCACATCATCATGGTAGTGTCTTATCATAGAAAGGAAACTCTACTTTCAACATTACTGCACTACTTTCCTTGCCAGCATTTTTGTTGGCCGTACTCCTATTAGCGCTCTCGCTTCATATGTCTTTTTCAGACCAGTTAGATTCTAACACTGAAACAGCAAGTTTACACATGACTTCAGGCGGGCTCAGAACACTTTACACACACGTTATACAAAACATTTGTCATGAACACAAAGCTACAAGTTTATCAGGAACTGTAAACCCAACTGGGTTGGTGCTTCTTATTATTATATGGAGTATTATACGCAGTTGCAACAGCTTGCTAGCGTTACCCAGGCATGCAGCCTAGCTATAACATCCTACAGAGCTAAAGTAGCTCACATAGCGACAGTATAATACATCACATATCACAGACCCGTCTTATGTCATGAAAGTTTAAGTATCACAGTGTCCAACTGTGTATTTCTTTATGTTTTTGACCACATTACTGACCTGTAAAACAGGAGAGAAAGTGAACACAGGAGACACGCTGCCGTTCGCCTGGTCAGTCTTGCCAGAATGGAAAACTTATGCACCCGACTCAGTTCCCAAAGCACGCTGCTGCCCCCTACTGTCCAAAGTGTTATACACTCTCCTGGCAACAGGGAACTTACATGACATTGTGGCTTTAAATTACACCAATAAACCAGCAAAATAATACATGCATAATAATCTCTATATATCACTACACTTAACTCACAATTGTGACCACATTTCTGTGTGGATCACATGCTCCCAAACAAAAAAAGATGGCTCCAGACATTTCAAGAAAATACACAGAAAGTTCACACTTCTTAACACTTTAACTCGCTCACCTAGAAACAGTTCTTGAGCTTCGTATTTCAGAGCGAATGTATTTTGTCAGTGTGTGTATCAATATGGGTTTGTGTATGGCATGACAGTGCAGGGGAATGGTTGGTATGGGATGTAGTGTGGCACAGCGAGGGGTGGCATTCCCCAGACTGGCAGGGCCTGTACTGTACAAAGTCCAGCGGGGTTAAGTGACCCGTGTGCTCGGTAAGATGGCTGGCCCAGGGACTCGTATGTGAGAACCCGAGGGGGTTTCCTGCCCCTGGCGGATCTCCTCACTGTGGCTTCCTGAGGAGTCAGCGGTCGAGCCTCATCACCCTCAGTCATTGTCTCTGGACACTCCTCCACATTAAGGTGTTCTGGATCAGCAACAGAGCAGTCTGCAGTTTGGTTTTCACCCTGCTCTTGTTCAACTTCTCTTTCAGGAGAAGTGCCTCTGGGTTGCTCTGCCATATCACCTCCTGACCGTGGCATGTATATTTGTTTTCCAGGGACATTCTGGGCTCCTTCAATATTTCTCTGGGACTGACGCATTGGTCTCAGATTTTTTGTTTGGCGTTGAGCCTGTGGTGATACTCTGAGCCAGTACTGCACTCTGGGTGCTTCACTGTCTGAGTTTTCAGAGTTGCTGCTTTCGGGCGTCTCCATCCCGTCATGTCCCACAGCAGGGTCACTCCTTTTCCTTCGAGCCCCTCTGGATGGCAATGGCCCCCTCTGCAGGTCAGGTAAGTCCACAGGTAGATTATTTACAAGGTGTAGGAGGTTCTCATTCATAGAGACCCCAAGGAGTGATGAATGCTGTCATGTGTCTGGATCTCTCTGCCATGTAGCCCTGGTGATAGGCTTTGCCTTGATCCAGGATGGTGAACCAGCTGTGGCCTCCTATTGTGTCTATGAGGTCCTGAATGCGAGGCAGTGGGTGGCGGTCTGGTACAGTCTTTTGATTTAAAAGCCTGTAATCGATACAAAATCTCAATGTTCCATCTTTTTTTCTGACACACACGACAGGTGCTGCGTACGGTGACTTTGACTTAACTATCCACCCTTTGGCAAGCAGATCTTGGATGTATTCTTTAAGAATAGAATAGAATAGCCTTTATTGTCATTGTACAGAGTACAACGAAATTGGAGTGCCACTCCCTTGGTGCAAGTTTTAATAATAAATATAAATGTAAAATATAAAAAGTACAAAAAAACCAATCGTAAGTACTCAAACAATAGTATGTACAATATATACAGGATAGCAGCATTAATATAATGACAGTATGAATAGCAGCATAATATAATGACAGTGACGGTATGGAATAGGTTCAATTGTTTTTGTGCTTATTTACTACGGTGATAACTCTGGGAAAGAAGCTATCCCTGAATCTGTTTGTCCTGGTTTTATGTGACCTGTACCGTCGGCCTGACGGTAATAGTTCAAACAGTTGGTTGCTGGGGTGAGAGTGGTCCTTGATGATATTGCCAGCTCTGCTGAGGTACCGAGAGTTTGCAGTGACCTCCAGGCTGGGCAGAGAGCAGCCAGTGATCTTCTGGGCTGTGTTGATGACCCTCTGCAGTACTTTCCTGTCTGCAGCTGAGCACCCTGCATACCATGTTGTTATGCCGTACGTTAGGATGCTCTCTATGGTGGCTCTGTAAAATGTCACCAGCAGCCTCTCCTCCAGGTTGTTCCTCCTGAGCACTCTCAGAAAGTGGAGACGCTGCTGGGCCTTTTTAACCACCGCTGTAGTATTTGCAGTCCAGGAGAGGTCATCAGATATCTGCACGCCCAGAAACCTCATGGAGTGTACCCTCTCCACACAGCTCCCATGAATGTAAAGTGGGGCCGGGTCTGCTCTGCCCTTCCTGAAGTCCAAGATAAGTTCTTTAGTTTTCGTGGTGTTCAGTTGGAGGTTGTTAACTGAACACCACTCAGTCAGTCTGTTGACCTCATCTCTGTAGTCCGACTCATCCCCCCTTGAGATGAGTCCAACCACTGTGGTGTCATCCGCGAACTTTATGATGGTGTTTGAGAGATGGGTAGGGGAGCAGTCGGATGTGTAGAGCGTAAACAGGAAGGGACTCAAAACACATCCTTGTGGAGACCCGGTGCTGAGTGTGATGGTGCTGGACCGGTGGGGGCCGAGTCTGACAGACTGTGGTCTATTTGTCAGGAAGTCCTTGATCCAGAGGCAGATGGGGGTGGAGAGTCCCAGGTGAGACAGTTTCTGGACCAGGATCTCCGGGATGATATGATTGAATGCTGAGCTGAAGTCCAGAAAGAGCATTCTCACATAGCTTCCTCGGTGCTCCAGGTGACTCAGCGCAGTGTGGAGTGCTATGGTGATGGCGTCCTCGGTGGAACGATTTGTCCTGTAGGCAAATTGGTGGGGGTCCAGAGTGGGAGGCAGACCGGCCCTGATGTGCTGACAGACCAGTCTCTCAAGCACTTCATCACTACAGGCGTAAGTGCAACAGGCCTGTAGTCATTTGGGCTGGCCACAGCTGTCTTCTTGGCGATGGGGATGATGGTGGAGGTTTTGAGGCAGGGCGGGACGGTGTTTGATGACAAGGAAAGGTTGAAGATTTTAGTGAAGACTCCGGTCAGTTCGTCAGCACATGCTCTGAGAACCTTTCCATGTATTCCATCAGGACCTGCCGCCTTCCTGGGATTCACTGACCTTAGAACACAAAACCTCCTTGTAGAGGGGTTTGGGCACTGCAGCATAGGTTCGCTGTACTGGGATGTTGTCCTTTAAATTTACTGTATGGACATTTGCAGGCTTGGAATACACCCTATGTCTTCGTCATCACAAGCAAAAGCTCCTGACTCCTTGTATAGCATTTGTTTCACCTTTCTCTGTTGCTCATCACTTAGGTGACTAAGATCCACTGGCGGGTGCCACAGTGTAGTAGGGGGCAGGTCACTCATGGAGCTTGGTGGCGGGTCAGTGTTGCCCCGGGCTTGACTGTGCTCGCCGCTTGGGTTGCCTGTTCCTATTACTCCATCAATAGCTTCAATGGTGCCTAGGACCTTGGAGCTGGGCAGGACCACCGTCTCGGTAGAGTGGTTGGAAACTGGTACCTTCACGAAGGGTCTCTCATCCTGCTGGATTGCCAATAGCCCTTCACCTATACTCAGTGGCAACAGTGGTGTGTCATCTAGGTTAGGTTCAAACAGCACGAGTGGGCTAGAGTCACTAATGTCTAAAGATACTCCACACCTAATATACGCTACTTGACCAGGATTAATAGTGGCACCTTTCCTGCCCACCTCTACAGTCGCATTCTGTTCTACTTTTGGTTTGGTCTGTATGAAGCTTACAATAGCCTCTACCTTTGCACTGTTGATCTCTAGGGCACCAGTCAGCAGGTTGACGAGGATGGACATGATTTTGGGTCTGCTCTCGTTACTCTTGATGAGTTCTTGGATGACATTAAAACCAACCAATGGTCTTTCTAAATCTAGCCGACTAACTAGAAAAGGTACTCTAATGGATAGATCTGGATCGTTGTTGCCTTGCAGGTTTACCACCACTTCCATCCACCCATCATATGGCACTGCCTCCCCCGTGACAGCAGTTACACTGAGTTCCTCCTCCATTAGTTCACTCAGTGGGCGGATCTCTTTTTCAGGTAGGTACTTGTTCTTCCAGGCGTGGTCTATGATGCTCACATTTGCCCCGTTGTCCTCCATCGTGGTCTGGATAACCTGTCTTAAGAGAGCTTCATCAGAAACAGTGGGGTCAGCCAGGAGCGGCTTCAGGTCCCGCCTGAGGTCCTCGTGCCTTTCTCCCATGCCTTGATAAACTGCGTTCAGGAACACGCCCTGGAGTGTGGAGGCATCATACTTTATGACTGAACTTGCCTGCTTGGATGTGAACGTTATTCTCTGTTTCAGTCCGATCATGCGATACAGGAATTGCTGTGGAGATTCGTTCTCGTGTTGTTTATCACACATCAGTTCCTGAAAGAGCTCGGTGCTGGTTTTCTCTCTCAAATGGGACTGTAGGAAAATTTTCAGTTCTGTAACTGTCAGGTCTTCCTTGTTCACAAGCATGTCTTTAAAGTTTCCACCCTTGATTACGCGTAGGACTCCTCTAATTATGTCGTCATCTGTGTGTTGTTCCCTGCGTGTTACGGCCGAGAGGGCCAGGCTGTGGGTGTGGACTCAAATGCAGACACAGAGGGAGGCAAAACGGGCGTGAACACAGTGCTTTATTTACAAGTGCCTAGTGAACTTACAAAACAGGAAACTATGAATGCTATGAACTATGAATGCTATGAACTGTGAACTGTGAGGCCAAACTGTGAACATGAAACTCTGAGTGCTATGGCTAGGTGCTAGATTTCACGGATGGATCCGGGGAATGGAAAAAAGGGGCAGCGGCTTGGATGGAGGTACGCAGTCCCTATAATGAGAGGAGACAAGTAGTCAGTGGCAGTCTAGTGAGTCACAGCTGCAGGATTAGGCTATGGAGGTTAGGGCTTACGCGTTGCAGGTTTAAAGTGTCATGCGAGGAGGGGGTGTCCAGGGGGTTCCGGGTGAGGAGTGTCCAGAGAGGATCCAGAATATGCTTGGAGTGAGGGACTTGGCAGGGAGGCAGGCAGGTGTAGTCCGATGATGGAAAGGAAGAAACCAGATGACAGAACCAGCGTCCAGGCGGAAATGTGAGTAGTTTGGGAAATGTGTCACACAGTGGAAAATTGTGTTTTTGTATTTTGTTTTGGACTAGACTGTGTTGGTACATAGTGTCGATTTTATTTGCATGATTTTATTGTAATAGTGATATTGCATGTTTGTTTATTGATATTCCTATTGCATGATTTTATCCCCATATTTATAGTGTGTGTTTAGTGTTGATTGAACAATATGCTTTTTTTATTCCACTGTGGATTAAGCGGACAATTGTAGGCACCTGTGAGGTGGGGGCGTTCCCCGATGTGGCCTATCAGCCGCCAAACTGACTTAAGGGAGATAGTGAGCGCAAAGACTGAAAGAGAGACACACAAAAAGTGAAGAGCTGGAAACAAAACGTGTGCAAGCCAGCATATGAACAGAAGGACCTCCGGCCTGACTGTGGGGCGCCACGAGACATTCAGCGATCGGCCAGCATAACCCGGCGATCCAGTCCGAACGGACAGAATAGCGACGCGTGAAATCCACAGTAGGGCAGGGGTACGCCTCTGCCTGCATCTGTGAGTATCGCTTTCCCACTGTTGGGCGCTAGGAGTAGCTTTGCCGGGGAAGGGTAACAGCGGCTGCGCCGACAACATTGCTGGCCCGTGTCTGTTGTTTCAGGGCGGAGCTACGAGGGAGGCCGTGCGCGGGTGTGGAGAGTGGCTGGACTGCACGATCGCGCACCGTCAGGAGGAGATAGGAGCCTCCTCCCTGGTCTTCTGCTGGCGAGATTCCCCATCCCGGAAGAGGAGTTCCTCTCCTGTCTCTTGCAGCTCAGGAGAATTTGCCCGTGTGTTGCTGGACTGTGAGAATTAGGACCCTGGGGGGAGTTTTTAGCATAGGGAAAAACATTCATTCAGCTTTGTGTTTTTAGTGTTTAAATCATTCCGGCCGGCCGGGTTTTTAGCGGGTTGCAAACACTATTTTTATTGTATACGGGGATTTTAGCTTGTATTTGTGACTCTGGCTGTGTTTTTTATGGAAAATAAATGGTGTGTTTGAAGCCAGCTAAGTTTCTGTGCTCTGAGCGCTGACCCACTCACTCCCCTTTCTGCTTGTATGTATACAGACGTGGTGGTAAAGATTTAGGTCCACCAGCTTAGCGGCTACATAATTTTGGCGTTTGTCGACAGGATACAAGTTTGGGGAGCAGTGTTCAGCACCTGGAGTGCAGATATAGAGATGATGATGCCAGTGTATCCGTGTGCCCCTTGGGTACCAAAATATAAGGGTCCTGAAGCAGATGTTTCATATGGTGACTGGAAAGAACAAATACAAGGTTTATTGAATGCTCAAGAAATAGCTGAGGCCCGGAAAGTAGACATTTTAATTGGGGCTTTAAGCGGTGAGGCAAAGCGTCAAGTAAGCGTGTTAGAAGAAAAAGATAGAGACCAGATTAGGAAAATATTCGCATATCTAGATTCTCTATATGGTGACAATACCTCCCTAGCGGTTTTGAGGTCGCAGTTTTTTAGCTGTATACAAAAACAAAATGAGTCGGTAAAATCTTTTACCTTAAGGTTGAGGGAGTTGCACTGCAGGCTACAACAGCGCAATCCAAATCAAGCACCCACTGAAAAGTGTTTACAGGAACAGATGCTGTTGGGCCTGCGGGAGGGCCCGTTGTCACAAACCCTGCAAGCCTACGTGCGTCACCATCCAGAAGAGGATTTTGCAACAGTCCATCGGGAGGCGTTGCTCCTAGAGGAGGAACAGTTGGGACACCAGGGATTGCAAACTACGTGCTTGGCAGTGGGTGAGTCCAGGTGTGTTAAGCCACCTTATGAACCAGACTGGAAAGAGACGTTTAAAAAAGAAATTATGGAGGATGTCAAGGGTCAAATGCGAGATCTTGTCAAAGATGTTGATAATGAAATTAAACCGCTCTTGCCACAGCAAAGCCCAGCCGGCTCAGCTTTTAATAAATCAAGGTTTAAGCCAAAGCGTTCTGGGTATGCTAATAACTGGACCCGAGAGGGAGAACCCATTTGCCATCGTTGTAAACAAGCTGGGCATATTGCCAGATTCTGTCCGAGCACACTAGACCAGCAACCACCTTTAAACTAATAAACCCCGCTGCCGAGGCCCAGGCGGTGGGGACAAGGGACTATTCAAACAATCAGGGGGCCAGTACAGCTTTTGTGGGAGAATGTCCACTCATTGAGGTGTGTATGGGAGGGGTTAAGATGACGGGATTATTAGACACAGGCTCTCAGGTTACACTAGTGCAACAGCAGGTAATGGATCTCCATTTCCCTGAAGTGAATAAAACTGACACACCCCTGTTGTTCGCCTTAAAGGCAGCCAATGGACTTGAGATACCATACTCAGGCTATGCGGTTATGGATTTTGAGGTAGAAGGGGTGGAGATACCAGGAAAAGGGGTTGTGGTTGTGAGAAATGACTGTTCCACACACCCTTTAATTATTGGTATGAATGTTATTAGTGCATGCTGGAATGATGCTTTTGCCAAGGGCAAGTCTGCTTTTCATCCTCAAAAGCTGAAGTCCCGCAGAGCATGGAAAGAGGCGTTTGCCGTCTGTCAACAGACTGCTACCACCAAGACGGATGGCTTTCTAGGCTATGTTCAACCTGCTAGCCGCAGAGGAGTCAAGGTGCCCCCGAACTGTGAAGTGATGGTCTGGGGCCGGACGTGTAAAGGTAAGGGTAGGACAGAACGCTTGGCACTAGTGGAAGCCTTACCTGATGCTGGACCCTGGGGGGTAGCCCGAACCCTGTCAGTAGTCAAAGGAGGGATGCTCCCTATCCGGGTCTGTAACCCTAATCCATACGAAGTGACTATAGGACGTTACCAGAAAATGGGCCAGTTGTATCAGGTGGAGGAGTCGGACGTGGAGATGGACAGTGATCTTAGCCTGACAATGGGATCCGATGGTGTGATCGAGGTGGGTGTAGTTGAAGCAGCTGGGCCCAAAGAGCCTGCGATCCCTGAAGAGGAGGTGAGTCAACTGCTTAACGGCATAGACTTGACCCCCCCCCAGCAGAAGGTCGAGCTCCAGACCCTGCTGCAGAGGTGGTGAAAGGTGTTTGCTGTGAACGAGGAGGATTACGGAAGAACTGATTTGGTCCAACACCAGATCCACACAGGTGATACACCACCCATTAAACAAAAATATCGTCCTTTACCACCACTGATGTACAAAGAGATTAAGATACTTCTAGCAGATATGCTGAAAAAAGGTGTCATTTGGGAGAGTAGCAGTCCCTGGGCAGCCCCCATTGTGTTGGTGAGGAAAAAGGATGGCAGTTGGCGATTTTGCGTAGACTACAGAAAATTAAACGCAGTAACTCATAAAGATGCGTTCCCGCTCCCCCGAATTGAAGAGACTTTAACATGTCTGACCAGAGCTGAGTGGTTTTCCACACTGGATCTTGCCAGTGGATACTGGCAAGTGGAAATGGATCCTAAGGATCGGGAGAAAACTGCATTTACCACTCCTCTGGGTTTGTTTGAGTTTGATCGCATGCCTTTTGGACTCTGTAATGCCCCTGCCACCTTCCAGCGCCTGATGCAGCGGTGTCTAAGTAGTCACCTTTCTGAATCTGTTTTGGTATATCTGGATGATATAATAATCTACTCACCTGACTTCTCTACTCATCTACAGCAATTGGAGAAAGTCCTGCAGAAGCTGTGGCAACATGGTCTGAAGCTGAGGCTGAACAAATGTAAGCTGTTCCACCGTCAGGTGAAGTTCCTGGGGCATCTTGTCGACCAACAAGGGGTAAGACCGGACCCTGAGAAAATCCAAGCTGTCCAGAACTGGCCTGTTCCCTCTACCACCCGGCAGGTCAGAGCCTTCCTTGGCCTGGCAGGTTATTACAGGCGATTTGTCCCAGGGTTTGCTAGGTTGGCTCGACCTTTAAATGCTCTGCTCGTGGGAATTTCTAGCAGGTCAAGCATGCAGGTCCAGTGGTCTGCTGAATGTCAGGAAGCCTTTGACAGCTTGAAATGTGCTCTGACCGAGCCCCCTATTCTGGCTTATGCAGATTTCCTGGAGCCCTTTGCACTTTATACTGATGCCAGCAATCAAGGCTTAGGTGCTGTGTTAGCTCAGGTGCAAGATGGCAAGGAACGGGTGATTGCATATGCCAGCAGGAGCCTACACCCCACCGAACGAAATGACAAAAACTATAGTTCCTTCAAACTGGAACTTTTAGCTCTAAAATGGGCCATTACTGAGAAGTTCAAGGATTACTTGACAGGTGCCAAGTTTGTCGTGTATACCGACAACAATCCTGTGGCCCACTTACAGAATGCTAGACTTGGGGCAACAGAGCAACGCTGGGTGGCACAGCTGGCATCCTTTGACTTCGAGGTTAAGTACAGGGCTGGAAAAGAGAATGCTAATGCTGATGCTCTCTCTAGATTTCCCACAGACTGTCACACAGCTTACATAAACATCACGAGTGCTCCATGTTGGGAGCCACAGGGGCTGGTGCCGCAGATGAATGACTGGAAGGAGGCTCAAGAAAAGGACATGGATCTGCGCATCCTGAGGGAGTATGTGGAACAGGGAATCCCCTCTGATGCACCAACGAGGAGGTCCCTACCTAGCCCTGTACAGAAGTTATTACAGCAATGGAGAAGGCTGCAGGTTTGCGAGGGTACGCTGTGCAGAGAGGTAAGGGACCCTAACACTAACGAAATGTACCTTCAGATCCTATGTCCTGCAGAGAGACACAAGGAAGTGTGGGAGAAGTATCACGAGGCAGCGGCGCATGCGGGAGTGGAAAAGACGCTGTCCAGGATACGTCGCTTCTTTTATTGGCCCAGCATGGAAGAGGAGGTGCGCGAATTCCAGCTAGGGTGCGCTGCGTGTGGCCTACGAGATAGAAATGGGCCTAGAGCCCCCTTGCATCCCGTTATTGTGTCCTATCCCCTTGAGGTTGTGGCCCTGGACTTTCTTACATTGGGGACGCCCACGGACAGGTACCACAATATTCTGGTTATGACTGATCTTTTCACACGGTACGCCTGGGCAGTTCCTACCAAAGACCAGACTGCTCAGACTGCAGTGCATGCTCTTTGGGCTCACGTGATTCATACCTTCGGTTGCCCGACCAGGCTACACTCAGATAGAGGTGGTAGTTTTGAGTCTGCCCTGATGTACCAGCTGTGTAAGTGCTATGGCATTACAAAAAGCAAGACCACCCCATACCATCCGGCTGGAAATGGTGGGGTTGAGAGGATGAACCAGACGTTGCTGCACATGCTTCGGTCCCTAGAGTCAGAGAGACAACAGAGGTGGCCAGAATATCTCCCGGAGCTCTTACAAGCATACAATAATACTGTCCATAGTGCCACAGGGTATGCGCCGTCGTACCTGATGTTTGGGCGGCATTTGAGGCAGCCAGTGGATTTGAACCTAGGTGTTGAGCGGGATTCCCCATGCCACAACCTGGGAGGGTGGGTTAAGGACCATCACCAGAAACTATCTTTTGCCTATGAGATGGCTAGGAAGAAGATGAGGGCAGCAGCCACCCAAAACAAGAGGGCTTATGACCGAAGTGCGCGGGCCCTGCCGTTGGTGCCAGGCGAGAGAGTTTGGATAAGGGACAGGAATAGGCAGGGACAAGGCAAGTTGCACCCAGGTTGGAGCTCAGAGCTGTATGTGGTAGTGGAAGAAGTTGGCAATACCAGTGTAGTATATAGGGTGCATCCGGAGAAAGGGGGGGAGTTCCTCTCCTGTCTCTTGCAGCTCAGGAGAATTTGCCCGTGTGTTGCTGGACTGTGAGAATTAGGACCCTGTGGGGAGTTTTTAGCATAGGGAAAAACATTCATTCAGCTTTGTGTTTTTAGTGTTTAAATCATTCCGGCCGTGTTAGTGTTGATTGAACAATATGCTTTTTTTATTCCACTGTGGATTAAGCGGACAATTGTAGGCACCTGTGAGGTGGGGGCGTTCCCCGATGTGGCCTATCAGCCGCCAAACTGACTTAAGGGAGATAGTGAGCGCAAAGACTGAAAGAGAGACACACAAAAAGTGAAGAGCTGGAAACAAAACGTGTGCAAGCCAGCATATGAACAGAAGGACCTCCGGCCTGACTGTGGGGCGCCACGAGACATTCAGCGATCGGCCAGCATAACCCGGCGATCCAGTCCGAACGGACAGAATAGCGACGCGTGAAATCCACAGTAGGGCAGGGGTACGCCTCTGCCTGCATCTGTGAGTATCGCTTTCCCACTGTTGGGCGCTAGGAGTAGCTTTGCCGGGGAAGGGTAACAGCGGCTGCGCCGACAACATTGCTGGCCCGTGTCTGTTGTTTCAGGGCGGAGCTACGAGGGAGGCCGTGCGCGGGTGTGGAGAGTGGCTGGACTGCACGATCGCGCACCGTCAGGAGGAGATAGGAGCCTCCTCCCTGGTCTTCTGCTGGCGAGATTCCCCATCCCGGAAGAGGAGTTCCTCTCCTGTCTCTTGCAGCTCAGGAGAATTTGCCCGTGTGTTGCTGGACTGTGAGAATTAGGACCCTGGGGGGAGTTTTTAGCATAGGGAAAAACATTCATTCAGCTTTGTGTTTTTAGTGTTTAAATCATTCCGGCCGGCCGGGTTTTTAGCGGGTTGCAAACACTATTTTTATTGTATACGGGGATTTTAGCTTGTATTTGTGACTCTGGCTGTGTTTTTTATGGAAAATAAATGGTGTGTTTGAAGCCAGCTAAGTTTCTGTGCTCTGAGCGCTGACCCACTCACTCCCCTTTCTGCTTGTATGTATACAGACGTGGTGGTAAAGATTTAGGTCCACCAGTTTAGCGGCTACAAATGCGACTGCCAGGTGGGTCCTATGACAAAGAAAACACGGTGAGGAGAAAAGCAGTAGTTGAGGGTTCTCACAAGGGCTTGGCGGCCTAGCACTAACATGAGTTAGCAGAAGATCTGGCAGAGGTCTGTTGTGAATGCTGGTCTTATATGCTGGTGACTTGATTGGAACCAGGTGTGGAAGCTGATTGGAGTCTCTGCCTGAAGGTGGAGCCCAGCGGAGTAGAAAAACCCTGTACCCACCCAGACCATGACAGTACCCCCTCCTCAAGGATCGCCCCCCGGCGACCGAGCCGACCCGGACACGCGACGAGACCTGTAAAAAGCAGAAACAAGCGCCGGGTCCAAGATCAGAGACGGAGACACCCATGAACGCTCCTAAGGCCCGTACCCCTCCCAGTCCACCAAAAACTGCTGGCCCCTGCCCCTCCACCGCACGTCCAGGATACGCCGCACCGAGTAGGCAGGATGACCATCGACAAACCGGGCGGGAGGAGGGGGGTTGGAAGGAGGGCACAGAGGACTAGACAACACTGGCTTGACCTGCGAAACATGGAACACTGGATGGATCCGCAACGATGCAGGTAACGTGAGCCTGACTGCCGCAGGGCCGATTAGCCTGTCAATCTTGAAAGGCCCAATATAGCGCGGAGACAGTTTGCGAGAGGTTCCCTGGAGCGGGATGTCCTTAGCCGCCAGCCATACCGTCTGCCCCAGAGAGTAAGTAGGTGCTGCCGTGCGCCGCTGGTTGGCGTAGTGGCATTGGCGAGACACAGCGCGCAACAGCGCCTCACGAGTCCGCGTCCAGGCCCGGCGGCAACGCTGCAGATGATGCTGGACAGAAGGCACAGCAAGCTCAGCTTCTTGCTCAGGGAACAGAGGTGGCTGGTAACCTAAGGATGCTTCAAAAGGTGAAAGACCTGTGGCCGAGGTGGTGAGTGTGTTATGTGCATATTCAACCCACGGTAAGAATGTGGACCAAGAGGCTGGATTATGGGCAGTAACGCAGCGAAGAGTGGTCTCGAGTTCTTGGTTTAGGCGCTCAGTTTGGCCATTGGTCTGTGGATGGTAGCCGGAGCTCAAACAGGGCTTGGCCCCCAGGGCCGTACAAAAGGCTCCCCAGGCCTGAGAAGCAAACTGGGGACCCCTGTCAGACACTATTTCCATTGGGATCCCATGGAGTCTGAAAACATGTTCAACCAACAGTTTAGCTGTTTCTGAAGCAGTGGGCAGTTTATCTAGAGCTATGAAATGTGCTGCCTTGGAAAATCTGTCAACTATGGTAAGTATGGTAGTCTTTCCCGCTGAGTCTGGGAGTCCTGTAACAAAATCCAATGCAATATGTGACCATGGCCGGTGTGGAGTGGTTAGTGGTTGAAGCAGTCCGTAAGGGCGGCGATTTCTGGACTTATTACGAGCACAAACTGTGCAAGCAGCTACGTATTCCCGTACATCCCTATCCAACATCTCCCACCAAAAGTGTCTCTTCAGTAGCGTAGCTGTCCTACCTCGGCCCGGGTGACCTGTGAACTTGGCCGTGTGAACCCATTCCAAAACCTTGGAGCGGGCTGCTGTGGGTACATAGCGCTTGTTAGCTGGACCGGTGCCAGGATCAGGTTCTGCTTGTAGAGCCCGCTGAATGACGGAGTCTACTTCCCATGTGACAGCCCCGACACGACAGCTGGCAGGGAGTATAGAGGGTACTTCTGACTGCTCCGAGGCAGATTCGAACTGGCGGGAGAGAGCATCTGGCTTAACATTCCGGGTACCTGGGCGATATGAGATAGAAAAGTTGAAACGGGCAAAAAACAGTGACCAACGGGCTTGGCGTGTATTTAGTCTCTTTGCATTCCGTAGGTATGTTAAGTTTTTATGGTCTGTCCAGACTATGAATGGGTGCTCAGCCCCCTCCAGCAGCTGATGCCACTCCTCCAATGGCAGTTTCACAGCAAGCAGCTCACGGTCCCCAACATCGTAATTTCTCTCTGCCGGAGACAAGCGACGAGAGAAGAAAGCGCAGGGTTGTAACTTTGCTGATGGACTAGTATGTTGAGACAACACTGCCCCCACTCCAACATCTGATGCGTCTACCTCTACAATGAAGGGCTTGCTGGTGTTGGACTGAATTAGCACAGGAGCTGTTGCAAACAGTTGTTTTAGCTTGTTGAAAGCTTTGTCGGCTTCGGCAGACCATGTGAATGGGTGCTTGGTAGACGTGAGGCGTGTTAGAGGTGCAGCTACCTGACTGTAGTTCCTGACGAATCGCCTGTAGAAGTTGGCAAAGCCCAGGAACCTTTGGAGAAGCTTACGGGATGTGGGTACCGGCCACTCTGTGACTGCCTTGACCTTTGCTGGATCAGTCTTCAGCTGCCCCCCTGCTAAGATATAACCAAGAAAAGAAACTGACGATGCATGAAACTCACACTTTTCTGCTTTCCTGTACAGTTTGTTCTCCAATAAGCGCTGGATGACAGCACGGACATGAGCGTGATGTTCCTGGAGTGATCTGGAAAAGACGAGTATGTCATCCAGATATACGAACACAAATCTGTTCAGAAAGTCCCTGAGAATATCATTCACCAACGCTTGAATTACGGCTGGGGCGTTCGTTAGTCCAAAGGGCATGACCAAGTACTCGAAGTGGCCCAGTTAAAGGCCGTCTTCCACTCATCTCCTTGCCTAATGCGTACCAAATGATAAGCATTACGAATATCCAGCTTTGTGAAGATAGTGGCGCCTTGCAGGGACTCTGACACAGAACTGATGAGTGGCAATGGGTATTTATTCTTTATAGTTATGTCATTGAGGCCACGGAAATCAATACATGGTCGTAGCAACCCGCCCTTCTTACCCACAAAGAAGAATCCAGCTGCAACAGGTGAAGACGACGGTCGAATTATTCCAGCAGCAAGTGACTCTCTGATGTACTTCTCCATAGCAACATGTTCTGGTTTAGATATGTTGTATAATCGCCTGGAGGGCAAAGGAGCACCGGGGAGAAGGTCTATGGCACAGTCATAGGGTCTGTGAGGCGGCAAAGATTGTGCCTTACTCTTACTAAAAATCTCTTTGAAATCGTGATATTCAATGGGCACACCAGTGAGATCGGGGGTTGTTTCTTCCAACGCATAGGGCTCCTCAGGGCCCGGGGGACACGCCGACATCAAACAATTAGAATGGCAGAATACACTCCAGCTTATTATCTTCTGTCCAGACCAATCCAAGTGTGGATTGTGTAGCTTTAACCAAGGCTAGCCGAATGTGAGGGAAGTGTCAGGCGATGAGAGGGCAAAGAAAGTGAGCTCCTCCCTATGATTTCCTGAAGTGATTACAGTCACTGGCTCTGTGTGGTGAGTTATTTGTGCAAAAACCTGGTTATCAAGTGCTCTCGCTGAAATAGGCGGGTCTAAAGGCACAAGGTGCAATCCTAACCGTGTGGCGTGGTCAAAACTGATTAGGTTTTGCTCTGAACCGGAGTCGACCAGGGCCTGAAAGGAGTGCGTGGCACGGCTGATAACTAAACTGACTGTGAGAAGCAAACGGGGTTTATCATCACTATGAGAACCGCCCACCCGTATCCCCGAATCTACTGGCGGGCTGGCCCTTTTCCTCTCTTAGGACATGCTGCGATTAAATGTTCTGTTGACCTGCAATAAAAACACGCGCGTGCACGAAAGCGACGCTCTCTCTCTTCCGGCGGCAGCGACCGTCATCAATCTGTTTGCAGATACTGTTAAAACTAATGTCCGATGCAGTATCAGTTATTTGCCCACCATGTATTTTGAATTCCTTCCTCTGTAACAGGGGCAGGTCGCGAAGGGCAATCACACTCTCGTGGGCTGGGGCAGGCAGTGCTCCCGCAGCCATGTGGTGTTGCTGGGGAATCAGTGGATGTCTGATGTCAGTTGGTGGTGAGTTAGTGGCACGAGGCCCGCTGATGTGACCGCAGCTACCCGTCCTACACTGTGGTCCCTCTGGGTCAGGTGCGTTGATGCTGTGTCTGTGAGATTTGTTCTGCCCCTCCCCTGAATCTGTGAGCAGTTGGTGTATGTCAAAGTTGGGGGTTGCCACTTCGGGAGCGTAGCCACCCATGGGAGATATATGTTTGCCATTAATGTTATCACTGGCTGGTGGCATCACAGGCGTCCCTTCACCACTAGCCAGATCTTTGGGGGGTGGTCTACCCTTATCCCGGTTAGTAATAACCAAGTCAATAGTGTCTTGTAAACATAACAACATGACCAAGCCCTCATCCTCTAGCTGTAGGAGTGTGGAGCTGTTCATATAAGCAGTGATGTACTCAATGCAACCTTCCTCATCGTCCTTGTTTAGCCTTTCTGAGTCCAGTTCAGCCACCGGGTCAAGGTGAGTTGCAATGTCGTATGCTTCATCAGCCGTTAGCCCCCAGAAATCTGTTACAGGCCCCACTATGATGGGCGCGTAGCCAGATTACGATCCTGTAAAACAGGAGAGAAAGTGAACACAGGAGACACGCTGCTGTTCGCCTGGTCAGTCTTGCCAGAATTTATTCATACAACACAAGCATATCTGCTCCACTCTTTTGTTAACTCAATTTCACAATAACTGCTCATTCCCTCACATGGCTTGTTTTCTACCAGTACATTTCAATATTAGTCCACACTACTGGCATAAAACAACAAAGGGTTTAAATGAATGAAACTGTCACGATCTGGTACAGGGATTCAAACGCAGAGCGGTAAGGTATCTCCAAGGTGTAGTTTATTTACAGTGCCAGTGCAATATATGTACAGTGAAGGGATCCAAAACTCCGGGGGAATCACAGGGTAACAGTGCCAGTGCAATATATGTACAGTGAAGGGATCCAAAACTCCGGGGGAATCACAGGGTAACTCGCTCACGTCTTCTTCGCTCACACTCACACACGTTCCCGCAGCAGGGAGGTCGCAGGTCCGGGGGGGGAAGATCTGAGGCAGACGAGAAGGCAGGTCACCAACTAATCACAAATCACGAATATGAAGCACAAGAGCTGTGAGAACACTAACGTTAGGGGTACAATCATCCAGCGACGAGAGGATCTGTGTTCCAGCCTCAAATAGTGCTCCCGGTGATGATGGGTGAGTGTTGTCAGGTGTGTGTGTGGGCCAAGGGCGGGAGCCCACAGTGAGCTCCGCCCAGGCAGAGAGGGAGAGAACAGAAACAGCAATTGTAGCCTTGTGGGGCCGACCAGGCAGGCACGGAGACCATGACAGAAACAAATGGCAACTACACCTCTTTTCCCATAAATGAGATAAACAATATAATTCACATCATCATGGTAGTGTCTTATCATAGAAAGGAAACTCTACTTTCAACATTACTGCACTACTTTCCTTGCCAGCATTTTTGTTGGCCGTACTCTTACTAGCGCTCTCGCTTCATATGTCTTTTTCAGACCAGTTAGATTCTAACACTGAAACAGCAAGTTTACACATGACTTCAGGCGGGCTCAGAACACTTTACACACACGTTATACAAAACATTTGTCATGAACACAAAGCTACAAGTTTATCAGGAACTGTAAACCCAACTGGGTTGGTGCTTCTTATTATTATATGGAGTATTATACGCAGTTGCAACAGCTTGCTAGCGTTACCCAGGCATATAGCCTAGCTATAACATCCTACAGAGCTAAAGTAGCTCACATAGCGACAGTATAATACATCACATATCACAGACCCGTCTTATGTCATGAAAGTTTATGTCACGGATTGCCGGGGCAAGCCGTGTGGAATGTAGAAAAGGACCCAAAAGGCAGCAGCTCTGGTGCAGGTGAGTGTTTATTTACAGGGGTGTAAGTACAAACAGTGGTGGCGACAAAACATGAACCTAAACTGGGTAAACTAATAAGACAAACCAGAATGAGGATGCAGGGAGGTCCGGAGAAATACATACGGGGAGACCGAGGGGAAACAACACAGACGAACCAGCGATTACTAAGACAGAAAATACAACTTAAATACACTCAGAACACAGGGAGATTACACACAGGTGGGAGACACAGCTGGGAGTGATTAACATGACGAGACCAGGGAGGCAAACTGAAAACACTCACATAAGACGCAGACCTTCACAATAAAACAGGAACACACGGGGGGGAACAGGGTAAACACCAATTAGAGGAGAACAGAACCAAAATTGCGAAGAGAAAACACAAAACGCTGGGTCAAAAGGACCCAGGATCATGACAGTTTAAGTATCACAGTGTCCAACTGTGTATTTCTTTATGTTTTTGACCACATTACTGACCTGTAAAACAGGAGAGAAAGTGAACACAGGAGACACGCTGCCGTTCGCCTGGTCAGTCTTGCCAGAATGGAAAACTTACGGCAGCTATGCACCCGACTCAGTTCCCAAAGCACGCTGCCTCCCCCTACTGTCCAAAGTGTTATACACTCTCCTGGCAACAGGGAACTTACATGACATTGTGGCTTTAAATTACACCAATAAACCAGCAAAATAATACATGCATAATAATCTCTATATATCACGACACTTAACTCACAATTGTGACCACATTTCTGTGTGGATCACAGTAGCAGCAAGAGTGCTAGAGCCAGAGCTGGGGAGAGGCGAGCTGGAACAAACCAT
This sequence comes from Rhamphochromis longiceps, assembly GCF_057381845.1. Taxonomy (NCBI): domain Eukaryota; kingdom Metazoa; phylum Chordata; class Actinopteri; order Cichliformes; family Cichlidae; genus Rhamphochromis; species Rhamphochromis longiceps. Next base: position 11,615,140 of record NC_140572.1, read on the forward strand.
TTTGGGAAGGGGGTATCTATACTTTTGTTGTTGAAATGTTACGTTTCAACCAAGTACTGTAATCTTTTTATAATTTTAGTAGTGTGTCACACAAACAGCAAATATTGTGAAAAAAAAAAAAAGCAAGAAATCTTTGGGGGTGCGTTGATTCATTTTGGGGGTGCTTCAGCACCCCCAAAAATGGGCTAAAATCGCCCCTGCATAATGGGCTTGGATTTACAACATTATAAATGAAATGTGCTCTATGTGCCCTTACTCCCAAGAAATGGGAGTAAGGGCGATAGAGAACTGATTGGTGCCTATGCCATTCCCAATATGTGCTGGCTGACGTCGGGGCAGCATGAGTACGAGCATTTTTTATTTTTTTTTGCCGATGCCCGTGATGCCGCCCCCCACCACGATGCCGCCCGTATCTAAAACCTCATTCAAGTCTGTCCCGTATCTAGCAAGTGAAAATAAAAAAAATAAAATAAACAATAAAAGGTGAATCAAATAGACCATTACGGCAAGGCCTGGATGGTCCATTTGGTAAAGTAAATCCGTTGGGCATCTTTCTTCGCCTTTAGACACTAATTCTGATGGCAAAAGAGCCAAACGGGAAAGGCAAAAAACACACACAAAAAAAACAAAAAAAAACAAAAGAATTACACAGACTGAATGAAGCTTGATGTGAATTTTATCTATACGTGAGTGAATGTTTAAATGTGATTTAAATGTGAACTCTTAATGTTAAGAGTAACAAATGTAGTGTAAAGAACTGATTTTAAAGTTTAAAAGGTTAAACTTGTTTTAAATCATGTAAGTCAGGTAGATAGACAGAGATAAGGTGTGAGTGGACATCGGATGATTAAATGTCAACAACTTGAATGCCCAGCTGAGTGTCTCTCTAGGCCTGGCTGTGCTCATCCTTCCTTCAACCTCTCCTCCCCAAAAATAAAAATAAACTTACAGATTCTTAGTTAGATTAGTAAAGTATAATTGATGTCAATATTTTTTGTGATTTTCATTATTTTATTATGCTATTGTGTTGCTGAATTCCATTAATAAAATTTCCTGCAATTCAAGCCTAAATTGTGGACATTCACTTTTTGACCTTTAGTGAAGCAGTAAAGGTAGAAATCCAGGATTATTTTTATTAGTGCAAATACCTCTCACAGGTTACCCCGTCTTCCAAGCTACTAAAATAATACCAGAAATAACAAGTGCCATGTTAAATAACAGGTTAACAGGTGAGACTGATGGGCTACTCAGGTTACGTCTTATCAGGGTTAGCATGAAAAACACCTGGCTGATTTAGAGGTAGTCAGTACTGGGCGAGTCCCCTCAACCACATCAGTGCCAGAATCCTACATTATCCACTGGGGAAGACTCATAGGATCAGGGATTAGGACTTTTTTTTTTTAAATCACCAAGCTGAAATCAACTTCCTGTATAGGGGTTTTGTGGACCTACCGATTGACAAGTTGAGTCAATTAAATAACTGAGACTTCCATTTCTGACCTAGAATGGTCACTCCTCCACCGCTCCAGAAATGTCATGAATCGCTGTGCGGCAGGCAGGAGTTGGACCCAAAATGCAGGACTCACAGACTCGGGGAGGTGAACTCAAAACACAGCTTTATTTGCTGGTAGAACAAACATACAAACTAGACTAAACTGGGAAACCATAAACTAAGAACTCACAGGGAGATCCACACACAGCATGAGGGACGACATCACGCTGAACAGAGGGAGACGCAGACAGAAATACACAGAGGGTTAACGAGGAAAGTGGGAACACACGGGGAACACAGGTGACACTGATAATCATAACGAGACAGGGCGGGGTGAACTGAACATGACACGTACGGGCGTGAGAGTCACAAAGTAAACAGGAAGTGCACAGAGGTTCAGACAGGAGGAGAGAGAGCACGGGGAAAACACAGACATAACGGGCTGGGGAAACATGAAACAACCACAAAGGGAGACGAGGGCTCATAAATACACAGGGCACACAGGGGGGGGGAGAGAGAGCACGGGGAGAACTTGGACATAATGGGCAGGGGAAACATGGAATAAAACATAAGGAGAGATGAGGGCTCACAGATACACAGAGGGGCACACAGGGGGTAAAAGCCATGAAGGGAAAACACTTAGGGAACAACACAACAGGGCAACTCAGAAAACATGGCCTAAATAAGGAACAAAATACAAACATACTAGAAAACTAAGAACACTGGGCCAACATGGCCCAGGACCATGACAAGAAATCGTTAATCAGAGCCATTGTTAGTCATTCCGACTGCAGCACACAAGCTGCCAATCGAACATAACGTCACACCACAACTCTCTCATAGCGGATGCTGTGCAGGTGCGTCCGCACGACACCGCTGACCATGCCTCACCACACTCATTTATTTCTGATGGCATAATGTCATTCTTCAATTTGGATTTATCCAAATAAGAGTGTGCATAGCCAAATTACAAAAAAAAAAAAATCTTCCACTAAGGCTGCATTACAAGCTTCAGAAGTATACAAATTTTCATAAAATGACTGAACTGAATATTAATATAATTTGGGGTGGTAAGTATGTTTCCACATTCATCCTTTATTGCTGTAACAATGAGGATTATTTTTTATTAGTGCAAATAGCTCACACAGGTTACCCTTCCTTCAAAGCTACTAAAATAATACCAGAAATAACAAGTGCCATGTTAAATAAGCTACTCAGGTTACGTCTTGTCAGGGTTATTATGGAAAACACCTGGCTGATTTTGAGGTAGCCAGTACTGGGTGAGTCCCCTCACCCACATCAGCATCAGAATCCTGCATTGTCCACTGGGCAAGACTCATAGGATCAGGGATTAGGACCTTTTTTTTTTTTAAATCAGCGAGCTGAAATCAACATCCTGTATAGGGGTTTTGTGGGCCTACTGATTGACAAGTTGAGTGAATTCAATAATTGAGACTTCCATTTCTGACCTAGAATGAACAGAGAGAGAGAGATTAGGATACAGTAAAAGAATCCCAAGTACAACATATCCAAAAGGAATTTAGAAAAGAGAGAGAGGCAGGCCTACAAGAAGAAAATAGTGAAGCTTTAGGCCAAGACGAAGGGAAGGGGGAAATCAATGTCCAATAAAAACTGAAAGAAAGAAGAGGGGAGGAGTTGAGAGGATGTGGTGTTGGGATCAGTTATATTACTAATTGTAGTCATAACTCAGCCAGAGCTGGAGCTCTCTGCAGGTCTGTGGAGATGGATACTCAGGATGGAGCAGAGCTCTGCTTTCCACAACTCTTCAACATCTCCTGCAAGAAACCTACAACTCCTCTGTCTCAAGTTTTGCTCCTTTATATTGTTGTGTCCTCAATGTCTCTGCTGACTGTGACTCTCAACCTGCTCGTCATCATTGCAGTCTCCCACTTCAGGCAGAGTTTCATATTTTTTACCTGCTGCTGTGGCTTTACAAGTGTATACCTGATTTGTTATATCTGTTTGAATACTTTCTTTCTGTTGACTTTTTTTTAAAATTATATTTTCCTATCTTTCTAGGCAGCTCCACACACCCACTAACATCCTGCTCCTTTCTCTGGCTGTCACTGACTTTCTCGTTGGTCTTCTGTTTATGCCTGGAGAAATCCTGCGAAATACAGCGTGTTGGTTTCTTGGTCAGCTCACATGTTCATTGTATAATTATGTATCCTACATCGTTGCCTCTGCCTCAGTGGGCAACATGGTGCTGATATCAGTCGACCGCTATGTGGCTATTTGTGACCCTCTGCATTACCCCACCAGAATCACAGAGGGAAGAGTGAAACTCTGTGTCTGTCTGTGTTGGCTCTGCTCTGTTTTCTACAGCTATGTGATTTTAATAGATGATCTAAGTCAACCAGGCAAGCATAAATCTTGCTATGGAAGATGTATAATTTTCATTGAATTTATTGCAGGATTTGTTGACCTTGTTTTAGCCTTTATTATTCCACTTACTGTCATCATTGTTCTGTATATGAGAGTGTTTGTGGTGGCTGTGTCTCAGGCCCGTGCCATGCGCTCTCAGGTTACAGCTGTCACACTGCAGCTCTCAGTGACTCTAACAGCAACTAAATCAGAGTTAAAAGCAGCCAGGACTCTGGGTGTTCTTGTTCTTGTGTTTCTATTATGTTTCTGCTCATATTACATTATTTCACTTTTTGGAAACGAGTTGCTCAATAGCTCATCTGCATCGATTGTGATCTATATGTACTATTTTAACTCCTGTCTAAACCCTTTGATTTATGCTATGTTCTACCCCTGGTTTAGAAAAGCAGTGAAACTAATTGTGACTCTACAGATACTGCAGCCTGGCTCCTGTGAGGTCAGCATACTGTAGAAAAAAGAAATCATTCCTTAATGTACCAAATGGTATATCAAATTACTTTCTCTATCAATAATGTACTATATTAATTTTAAGACATTTAACAAGTAATATGCCATACATTACATTTCTTGAGTAATAACCCCAACACTGGTTGTCAAATAGTGCTGGTTTCAATTATAGAGGCCTAGAAAAGGGTTAACAACCCACTGGCAACCTCCTGTCACTAGCAACAAAATGTGCATTCTGATACTGTTTGCCGAGTGGTTGCTGGCTATCACTGGGTCAGACTGGTTGAAAACAGTGTCACAAAAAACCTCGACATGATTGTTTTAATCACCAAAATGTTGCTGTGGCTACTCAGAGGGAAGATTCCAGGTTTTCAAGTTTGCCTTGTTACCAGGCAGCTGCAAACCAGTCTTTAGTGTGATGAATCCTGTGTGGAGTGTATCTTGAGACCTGGGGTAGAAAGAGATTGCAATGCCCCCCTGGGTACCTTTACATCACAGCTAACAGATGCTAAAAAAGTCTTAATATCCAGCTTTATGTGACTGAAAATTATCAGAGTGTGTGTGTGGGTGTATGTGTGTGCGGTTGAAGCAACACTCTGAAGACACTAATTTGAGAGTCTGAGTTACAAAATGTGTGATTTAATAAAATAAGTTTCATGAAAGAAAGAAATTGTGATTGACAGCAGAGTTTTTAAAAAGTGACAGAAATTCTTAATATGAATTTTAATTATTAAGGGATTGCGTTACAATAAATGTTCAAGTGAAAATGTGCTACACACAAATTAATTCATGTAGAATTACACAAACTGAAAAAACGGAGGGAGAGGTAAGTGACGGAAGTGATGGACAAGGTAAGCGACTCATGCTGTAACTGACGTCAGACGCCAGAGACTTTGGCGGAAAATTAAAGCGAATGGTAGTTTAGAATTGAACAAAGTTTCTTTAAGCTTCAGTATTACCAGATATACTAATCAATTGTCATATAACTAACAACATCTGTCCTATCATCTCTAATACCCTGGAGAACAACGGGGAGAGTTTAGACGTTCTCCAAGATTACATCGACCGCTGTTTCCAAGATTTAGTCATGAAGAAGGCTCAGAGTGTGTAGAACATCTCACTAATATTGTTCATTAATGCTGCTTTAATATACCTGTTCCGTGTAGTACGCTGCGCACGCACAAAGTGAGACAGCGCAAAAGTGAGACCCGCCCCCCCCCCCCGGGAGTGAGGTGGCTTACGTGTAATGTCTGCTCAGTTACACAGTAAACAAAGCTTGCTAGTAATCACGAATCCAGATTCTTTACTGAACATCAAACATGGTGTCAGAAGTTGTGGTTTGGTCGTGTGCTACAGCCCTGCCGACGGAGTAGTAAGGCTAAAGTTTTCCCAGCACTTTGCGGACGAAGCAAGCAAGTAACCAGCTAGCGTTGCTCGGCTATCGTAGCAAAGGCTATTGAGCATCAACGACCATGTCAGACGGATTCCATAGACCAGAACCATTGGTGTTCAGTGGAAACATCGTCGAGAAGTGGCGTGTATTCGAGCAGGAATACGACATATTTATAGCCGCTGCTCATTCCGATAAGGATGCTCGAACTAGAGCGTTCATCCTGCTAAACCTGGCCGGCTCTGAAGCCATCGAGCGGGAGCGCGCCTTCATTTATGCACCCGCTGTGCACGCGGGGGAAGGAGAACACAGACGATTGGTGACCGAAGCAGAATTGAGAGAAGACCCGGAATGTCTAAAGCGCAAATTTCGGGAACTGTGTAATCCCCAAACAAACATAACAATGGAAAGGCACAAGTTTAACACCAGAAACCAAAGGCCAGATGAAACAATTGAGTCTTACGTGAAAAATAAGGCAGGCAGTTGCAGATTTGACCAGCTTAAAGACGAGCTCATCAGAGATAGACTTGTTTGTGGCATAAATAGTGACAGCATGAGAAAGCAACTGCTGCGCGACAGTGACTTAACTTTGAGCAAAGCAATTGAAATGTGCCAGATATTCGAGCAGACAGATCAACATACGAAAGCTCTAGCAGCTCCAAAACAAATGGCAACAAAGGTGGATACCTTGCATCACACAATAAAGAAAAAACATCCACACAAAGTCAAGACAAAGACAGGCAATGAGTGGCGTGCAACACATCCAGAACAGAGGCTCGCTCACGCAATCACAAACTGCAACAACTGCGGGGACAGCCACGAGGCAAAAAGAGACAAATGCCCAGCATATGGCCAGCAATGCCATAAGTGCCAAAAATGGAATCATTTCCAGAAATGTGGCAAGTCATCACAAACACGGCAATTCAAAAAGAGACCTGTTAACCACATTGAGATGCAAGCGCCTAGCAGCGATGAGGAAATGTTCTATGTGAATGGAATTAATATAGACACTATAAATCCCTGCTTTCCATACAAGAATGACATTTTCACCACGGTGCATATTAATGGAAAACGCTTAGAGCTCAAGGTGGACACTGGCGCCAAATGTAATGTCATGCCAGCTGACCTTTTTGAACAACTGAGACAAGATGAAAAACTCCTGCCATCACAGAAAACTAAACTGGTGGCATATGGAGGTGAGGAAATCCAAACAGCTGGCACAGCAACACTCCCATGCCACTCTGCAGGCAAGGAATACCCTCTGCAGTTCTTCGTAGTGAAACGAGACGTACAACCCCTACTTGGCTTACCAGACTCACTCCACTTACAATTAATCAAATTGAACAAAGAAGTCCACCATGTAGCCAAGGATGTGGAAAGCACCTTTTCAGAACAGATCTTCTTAGAGTATTCAGACCTCTTCGAAGATAAACTTGGTAAACTTCCGGTTACCTATTCCATGAAAATAGACCCAGAAGTCACAACAGTAGTAAAGCCTGCACGCAAAATACCAGTTCCAATGCAAGACAAGGTTAAAGCAGAATTAACCCGCATGGTCGAGTTGGGTGTGATCACCCCTGTCACCGAGCCAACAGGTGTTGTCTATGGTGGCGACCCACAAGAAAAATTCAGATGACATCAGACTCTGCATCGATCCAAGAGATCTAAACAAAGCGCTAAAACGCCCACATCACCCTATGCGTACTATAGAGGAGGTAGCCGCCCAAATGCCTAACTCCAAAGTCTTTTCTGTCCTGGATGCGAAATGCTCCTTTTGGCAGATAACGCTTGACCACAAATCATCCATGCTCACGACTTTCAGCTCGCCGTTTTGCAGATTCCGCTTTCTCAGAATGCTGTATGGAATAAACTCAGCCAGCGAGGTGTTCCAGCGTGCAATGGAGCAGATCTTTGCTGGAAAACCCTGTGCTGTCATCGTCGACGACATAATCATTGGCGGAAGAGATATGAAAGAGCATGAACACAATCTCAGAAAGGTACTCGACCGTGCAAGGGAAGTCAAACTGAGACTCAACCCCCTGAAGTGCAAATTCAGTCTCAAAGAAGTCTGCTATGTTGGTCATGTCTTCCCAAGCAAGGGCTTAAAGCCTGACCCAGCAAAGACTAAAGCAATTAAGGAGATGCCCACACCTGAAAACGTCACAGCTCTCCAATGCTTCTTAGGGATGATTAATTACCTAGGAAAGTTCATTCCTGATTTCAGTGAGCTCTCAGCCCCACTTCGGGAGCTAACGTGCAAAGACATTCAGTGGTGCTGGCTGAAGCAGCATCAAGATGCATTCGATGCTTTAAAACAGAGCCTAACCAGTCCTCCCATCCTCAGCTACTACGACATCCAGAAACCCGTCACGCTAACGTGTGATGCATCGCAGTATAGACTCGGGGCTGCATGCCTCCAGGAAGGCGCCCCGATTGCCTACTCCTCTTGTACTCTGACGCAGACAGAAATGCGCTATGCACAGATCGAGAAGGAGCTTCTTGCAGTTGTATTCGGTTGTTCCAAGTTCAATGATTACATCTATGGAAAGCAAATCCAAATCGAAACTGATCACCAGCCGTTAGTCACTATCTTAAACAAGCCAATACATTCAGCTCCAGCCAGACTGCAACGCATGATGCTAAGACTGCAGAAGTACAACTTTCAGATGGTGTACAAAAAAGGCTTGCAGATGTACCTCGCCGACACTTTGTCCCGTGCTCCCACAAACTCGACAGATCAGTACAGTGATGAAACAACTGACTACGAGATCATGTCGATCCAACAAATCTCTTCTTCCAGGCTGACACAGCTAAAGGAGCACACTGCCTCTGATCCAGAGCTACAGAAACTGAGCAGTGTCATAATGAGAGGCTGGCCTTGCAGACAAAATCAGCTGCCCACAGAACTTCGTCAATACCACCCATATCGAGGTGAACTCACCCTAGAAGATGGCATTGTCACGAAAGGCCCGAAAACAGTGATCCCCAAGTCTTTGCAAAAGGATTATATTGCCATCCTCCACAGAGGGCACCCAGGCACGGAAGCTACTAAATGCAGGGCCCGTGGTATCGTGTTTTGGCCCACAATGACTGAAGATATAGAGCAAGAAACAGCTGCATGTCCAGTGTGCAACAGCACCAGGCCACATCAACAGAAAGAGCCACTGAAGCTACATCCAGTGCCGGACTTACCCTGGTCAACCGTCGCCATTGACATCTTTGAGTGGAATGGTCAACATCACCTGGTTGTCGTCGACTCTTACTCAGGTTGGTTCGAGGTAGACTTGCTTCGTGACCTAACCGCCAACACTGTCATTAAAAAGCTTAAAAGACACTTTTCCGTCCATGGCTGCCCGCACAAAGTAATATCAGTCAACGGCACCCAATTCACTAGCCAACGCTTTGCAGACTTTGCTTCGGCCTGGGACTTTGTTCATGTGACAAGTAGCCCAGACTATCCGCAGGCCAATGGACTTGCTGAACGTGCAGTTCGCAGTGCAAAGCAGTTGATGGGGAGATCAAAGAGAGATGGAACAGATGTCTTCCTCAACCTACTCAATCTCCGCAATGTGCCACGAGACCACACATTAGGTTCTCCAGCTGAAAGGCTGATGTCAAGACAGACGCGCACTACCCTACCTGTGTGTAAACGTCTGCTCGTTCCCAGCCCCAAAAGCAACAGAGCTGTTAAAACAAACTTACTTCACAAGCGCCATGCACAGAAGAAATACTATGACAAGTCCAGCAGACCCCTCCGTCCCCTCATGCCAGGTGAGGTTGTGCGGATGCAAACGCGTCATGGACATGACTCCTTAGGAACCATCAAGGAAGCCTGCAAGGAGCCCAGATTGTACATTGTCCAGTCAGGAGGTGGAGAATACAGGCGGAACTGCAGGCATGTCCTCCCAGTCTCTGAACCGCCACCACAACACGGAGATTCCCGTGATGATTACACCGCGGCCCAACCACCAACCACAAGTTCCCCACAGCAGATCCAAAGACCTGTGCCACACACTGAAGAACAAACACATAGCCGCACACAACACTTCACACAAGCCCCTGTCCAGTCCCCCTGTCGCGTGGCAAGTGATGCTTACATCACACGATTTGGGAGAGTCTGCAAGCCAAACCCCAAGTATGAACACTAAGGCATAAGAGATGGACTGTAACATTAAAAAAAAAAGAAAAAAAAAAAAAGCAATGGACAGTACATGTGACTGTCTCACTATGTTCTTACCAATGACACAGGACTAGGATATGTTGTTAATGGATTATTGCTAAAGATGTTGTTAGTCGTTTATGCAGTCCTAAGCTAAAGAAAGGGGATGTAGAACATCTCACTAATATTGTTCATTAATGCTGCTTTAATATACCTGTTCCATGTAGTACGCTGCGCACACACGCAGTGAGACAGCGCGAAAGTGAGACCCGCCCCCCCCCCCCCGGGAGTGAGGTGGCTTACGTGTAATGTCTGCTCAGTTACACAGTAAACAAAGCTTGCTAGTAATCACGAATCCAGATTCTTTACTGAACATCAAACAGAGTGCATCTTCCTCGGCCAAAATTGAGACACCGTCATCGAAGAGATGTCGCCCGGCAGACTTCCCCGGCATAACATCGCCTGCCGGCAAAGACATTGCAGGCATCCAGGAGTCAATCGACAAGCGATTGTCCATTTTCGATGCGAGGCTGTTCCTGGGGGAGATTTTACACCGGGAATTTAAATCTCTGCGAGAATCCCTGGAGTTCAGCCAGCAGCAGGTGGAAACGCTTGCCGCTGAAAATGCCACGCTACGGGAGTCGGTCAAATCTCTTACCGATAACGTGACCCAGCTAAACATAGAAAATAAAAAAATAAAAGAGTCTGTTATCGATCTACAATCCCGTAGCATGAGAGACAACCTTGTGTTTTCTGGTATTCCAGAATCTGCCGGAGAGGACGCTGAGGCAATGGTGAAAAGCTTTATTAAAATCCACCTGAAGCTGCCAGAGGACACCGTAAAGAACATCGCCTTGATAGAGTGCATCGCTTGTGGGCCATGAGGTCGCCGGCTGGGAGAGCACATCCTATTGTGGCCAAATTCAGCCACTTCAAACAAAAGGAACAGGTGAAACGCCGCGGCAGGGAATTAAAAGGAACGGACTTCAGCGTGAACGACCAGTTCCCCAAAGAGATCCTGGAACGACGCAGGGTCCTCTTCCCAATATTTCCGGGGTTTTTTTTGTTTGGTTTTTTTTCCTTCTCGTTTTTTTCCTCCCTCTCTTTCCCCCTCTTGTTTTTATGCTGCTCACCCGTGCCCTTGGTTTCTTTCTTTATTTCTTTCACTGCTTCGATCACCTGCTTCCACACTCATCCACAAACAACATCCTTTATTTCGACACATACGCACAGCACGATCACGCACAATCATGCGCTCAACGGCAGCACATTTACATCAGTCAGACAGCGTACGCAGTCATATAGGATACACACACTTAAGCCAAGCGTACTCATATTAGTAAATATGCACACACATAGTCGGACTCAGGGAGCATCTCGCCACACATTTTTTCTCTCTCTCCTTCTCTTTATTCATGAACAAGTGATGTATTCTCTCCACCTGTCTAGGCGACACACACAGCGTACACCCCTAGTTATACACAGACATCTATGGGGCCACTGAGGTTTGTTACATGGAATATGAATGAAGCTGGCTCCAGAGAAAGGAGGTTAAAAATATTTAACCAACTCAAAAAACTACAGGCAGATGTTGTCCTTTTACAAGAGACCCACAGACCTCTTAGAGGTTCGAATGAACTTAAAACACCTGAGTTTCCTAATGTGTTCTCAGCTTGTTATAATTCTAGACAAAGGGGAGTAGCAATTTTAATACATAAAAATATTAAATTTCACAGTACTCGATACAGTTTTAGATCCAGAGGGCAGATTCTTAATCATTAAACTATCTATACTTGATAAAAGCTATGTATTGCAAGTGTATACAGGGAGTGCAGAATTATTAGGCAAGTTGTATTTTTGAGGAATAATTTTATTATTGAACAACAACCATGTTCTCAATGAACCCAAAAAACTCATTAATATCAAAGCTGAATGTTTTTGGAAGTAGTTTTTAGTTTGTTTTTAGTTTTAGCTATTTTAGGGGGATATCTGTGTGTGCAGGTGACTATTACTGTGCATAATTATTAGGCAACTTAACAAAAACAAATATATACCCATTTCAATTATTTATTTTTACCAGTGAAACCAATATAACATCTCCACATTCACAAATATACATTTCTGACATTCAAAAACAAAACAAAAACAAATCAGCGACCAATATAGCCACCTTTCTTTGCAAGGACACTCAAAAGCCTGCCATCCATGGATTCTGTCAGTGTTTTGATCTGTTCACCATCAACATTGCGTGCAGCAGCAACCACAGCCTCCCAGACACTGTTCAGAGAGGTGTACTGTTTTCCCTCCTTGTAAATCTCACATTTGATGATGGACCACAGGTTTTCAATGGGGTCCAGATCAGGTGAACAAGGAGGCCATGTCATTAGTTTTTCTTCTTTTATACCCTTTCTTGCCAGCCACGCTGTGGAGTACTTGGACGCGTGTGATGGAGCATTGTCCTGCATGAAAATCATGTTTTTCTTGAAAGATGCAGACTTCTTCCTGTACCACTGCTTGAAGAAGGTGTCTTCCAGAAACTGGCAGTAGGACTGGGAGTTGAGCTTGACTCCATCCTCAACCCGAAAAGGCCCCACAAGCTCATCTTTGATGATACCAGCCCAAACCAGTACTCCACCTCCACCTTGCTGGCGTCTGAGTCGGACTGGAGCTCTCTGCCCTTTACCAATCCAGCCACGGGCCCATCCATCTGGCCCATCAAGACTCACTCTCATTTCATCAGTCCATAAAACCTTAGAAAAATCAGTCTTGAGATATTTCTTGGCCCAGTCTTGACGTTTCAGCTTGTGTGTCTTGTTCAGTGGTGGTCGTCTTTCAGCCTGTCTTACCTTGGCCATGTCTCTGAGTATTGCACACCTTGTGCTTTTGGGCACTCCAGTGATGTTGCAGCTCTGAAATATGGCCAAACTGGTGGCAAGTGGCATCTTGGCAGCTGCACGCTTGACTTTTCTCAGTTCATGGGCAGTTATTTTGTGCCTTGGTTTTTCCACACGCTTCTTGCGACCCTGTTGACTATTTTGAACGAAACGCTTGATTGTTCGATGATCACGCTTCAGAAGCGTTGCAATTTTGAGACTGCTGCATCCCTCTGCAAGATATCTCACTATTTTTGACTTTTCTGAGCCTGTCAAGTCCTTCTTTTGACCCATTTTGCCAAAGGAAAGGACAGGACTAATAATTATGCACACCTGATATAGGGTGTTGATGTCATTAGACCACACCCCTTCTCATTACAGAGATGCACATCACCTAATATGCTTAATTGGTAGTAGGCTTTCGAGCCTATACAGCTTGGAGTAAGACAACATGCATGAAGAGGATGATGTGGACAAAATACTCATTTGCCTAATAATTCTGCACTGCCTGTATGGTCCAAATGTTGATGAACCCTCATTCTTTCACGTTTTTTTCAGTGGACTCTCTGAACACTGAGATAGCACACTTGTTCTTGGAGGTGACCTCAACCTTGGACTAAATGAAGAAATGGATAGGCTCAATACAGCAGGAACTCAGCGCAATTGGCAGTCCACAAATATAATCAAACAGTATATGAGCAACCTTGGTCTTTGCGATGCATGGCGCTCCCTTCTCCCCACCAGTAAGGAATATACTTTTTTCTCACATATTCATCACTCCTACTCTCGTCTGGATTATTTTTTGGTCAGTAGCTCACTGCTGAGTGGCATTTCAGACACTGAGATTCACCCTATAGCTGTCAGCGATCATGCTCCTGTATCTTTAACACTAATGAACAAGAATAATACTACGCCAAGTAAAAACTGGAGATTTAATACATCCCTGCTTAAAGATGAAGACTTTATTAAATATTTTAACAAAGAGTGGACTTCATATTTAGACTATAATGACACTCCCGGAACATCAGCTTCTGTTCTATGGGAAGCAGGGAAAGCTGTGATGAGAGGTAAAATAATTTCTTTCTCATCACATAAAAAGAAAAAAGAAAACAAAAATATTCAGGAATTAGAAAAAAACATCAAATCCCTAGAAGAAGCCTACGCGTCCCACCAAGATCAGGAAACATTGAACAAAATACACAAAACAAAACTAGAATTAAATGAGATAATTGATTAAAAAAAAAAAATCTTAGTACAAAAACTACGCTTACAAAATTATGAACATGGTGATAAATCCGGTCAATTTCTAGCAAACCAGCTAAAAACAAATAAAGAAAAAACAACTATAGGTGCTGTTCAAGATCCATCTGGGAACACAATATATGACCCGAAACAAATAAACAACATTTTCAGGGATTTCTATAAAAGATTGTATTCACCACAAATAAACCCATCTAAAAAGGAAATTGATCAGTTTTTAGACAACATAACTCTTCCAAAATTATTAGACACTCAAGCAATGGCACTGGATTCACCACTGACAGCAGGTGAACTCCAGGAAGCCTGATAAGCATGCCCCATAATAAGGCTCCAGGTCCAGACGGCTTTCCTGCTGAATTCTACAAAGAATTCTGGACGATTCTAGCACCAGTTTTTTACAGAACGTTGTTAGGAATCAAAGAAAAGGGCAGACTTCCATCAAATATGAAATCTGCAAACATTAATCTCCTGCTAAAACCAGGCAAAGACCCTGTATATCCCTCAAGCTATCGTCCAATATCCCTTATAAATGTAGACCTTAAAATAATCTGCAAAGCTCTCTCAAAGAGACTGGAGAAAATAACCCCCCTCTTAATTCATCCTGACCAAATTGGTTTAATAAAAGGTAGGCACTCATCAACAAATACACGCAGATTACTTAATTTGATAGACTACTCATACAGTAAAAACCTAGAAACTACAATATTCTCTTTAGATGCAGAAAAAGCATTTGACAGAGTTAACTGGAAATTTCTATTTGCAACTTTACACAAATTTGGTTTTGGATCCTCTTTCATTAACTGGTTAAAAATATTATACAATTCCCCAACAGCTTGTGACAAAACAAATGACCAAAAATCCTCCAGCTTCTGTCTCCTGAGGGGCACCATGCAGGGATGCCCACTCTCCCCTTCAATCAATCAATCAATCAATCAATCAATCAATCAATCAATCAATCAATCAATCAATCTTTATTTATAAAGCACTTTTCATACAAAAAAAATGTAGCACAAAGTGCTTTACATAGTTAAAAGCAGCCCACCCCACCCTCCAACTCACTCCCCACACTCTCATTGACATAAATGATGTGAATACACACATATCCCCCCCCCCCACACACACACACACACACACACACACACATACACACACGCGCACACTTAAAGAGTAAAAATTGGGCTGGGCTCGCATGAGCCAAGTGAGGAAACACTATAACAGGGAGCCGTCTGCACCGGGAGCCACAGACCGCAGCCTCCAGGCTGGGCACACAGCAGGAGGGAGGCCAAGGAGCCCCCCAGCCAGGCTGAGAGGACCCCCAGAAACCCAGCAGCCACAGTTGATCACAGCCCCGGTGCAGAGAGCGCCCTCCGAGGAAACACTGGAGATATGACACAATAGGATATATACAGGGTAAAATGATTAAATAAATAAGAACAGGATACAATATAAATATAAATATAAATATAAATAGAGTAAGAAGATTAAAAAATGAATAAGAATAAAATCAATAATTATTAGGTAAAGTCTAAATTAATAATAGAATAACAGGATAGAATAAATAAGCATAAAATAAATAAACGTTAGGTGAAAGCTAAATTAGAAAGGTGGGTCTTGAGCCTGTTCTTAAAAACATGTACGTTCTCTGCGGCCCTGAGCTCCTCCGGCAGGCTGTTCCACAGACGTGGACCATACAACTGAAAAGCTGCCTCTCCGTGAGTATGTGTCCTGACTTTAGGGACAATCAAAAGGCCAGCACCAGAGGACCTCAGGGTCCGCGAGGGTTCGTATGGTAAAAGCAGATCTGAGAGATAAGAAGGCCCAAGACCATTAAGACATTTAAAAACCAATAAAAGAACTTTAAAATCGATCCTGAAACACACGGGGAGCCAGTGCAGCGATTCTAAAACCAGTGTAATGTGGGCCCGCCCTCTGGTCCTCGTCAGCACACGAGCTGCCGAGTTTTGCAAAAGTTGTAAAGTTGAAATATTCTTCTTAGGAAGACCAGAGAGCAGGGCATTACAGTAATCAATGCGACTGGTAATAAAAGCATGCATCAGCATCTCCGTGTTGGCCTGAGAGAGAATAGGGCGAACTCTGGCTATATTTTTTAGATGATAAAATCCAATTTTGGTTACATGTTTAACATGTGGGATAAAACCAAGCTCAGAGTCAAAAATAACACCCAGGTTTTTCACTTGTAGCGAAGGACATAGTGAAAATGCCTCTAATTTAGACAAGAGTTTCTCTCTCTGAGCCTTCACTGTTTGCAATTTTTATTGAACCACTAGCAGCAGCAATTAGACAGAATTCAGTAATTAAGGGCATAAAATGCAAGAACGTGGAACATAAGATCAGCCTTTATGCAGATGATGTGTTACTTTTTCTCCAAAATTCACAAACCAATATCTCTGGGGTGATGGAATTGTTAAACTCTTTTGCAAGAATATCAGATTACTAGGGGTGCAACGATACACAAAATTCACGGTTCGGTTCGGTTCGATCCTTTGGTGTCACGGTTCGATATTTTTTCGATACAAAAAAAATGTTCATGCCTTTTTAATTTGTCATTTATTAAAATTATAAATATATATTTTAACTCAAAAGTACAGTTTTTAAATTTAACCCTAACCCTTGTGCGTGTTTTTTATTTTGACAGCGAATGCGCACCTGCGGACCACTTATGTGCAGCCCTAGTTATTTAGCTCGTCATATTGCAGCCACAGAAATTCTTTTGTCCATGAAACCATAAAGCTGCACTTTCTTTTTGCCTCATAGTCTGATTTGTCATAACTTCTCCGTTTTGTGGTAAGCTTTTCTTTGGCTGTCACTTCTTCACCCTGACCTGTCTTATTTGGCTCAGCAGAACTAAAATATATATACTGCTGCTTTTACACGCGCACTCACATAAGCTCAGCGATTCTCTGCGCGATCAACCTCTCACATGTTTAAGCTTGCTGCGGGAGATTTCACTTGTCATGTTTGCATATAAGCTAACGATTAATAAGACGATGTCAGAGGAATTGGTGCGCAAATTATCATCACTCACAGATCAGTGCTGTCGCTCTCTATACACAGTTCGCACGATTGCAAAGTGAAAGCAAAAAAACAAGCGCAAATTCAAACGCGATTTCAATATGTCACATATTGACAGTGGCTCACCGATGCCAATGACATAATTACCCAGCTACATTTCTGAAAGAATGCAAAAGCATTGACATATATTTTTCCTTCCTACAATAGCCCAACGGGCAGGGAAGAGATAGATTTTGGTAGCCCGACTGAAAAAATCGCTAGCTCCGGGACGTCGGGCTAGCGATATTGCAAGCCCTGTATCTGATTGAGGAATCATGCATCTTTGGAAAAGAGAGTTTATTACAGAGAAATGTCTCTTTCCAAAATAAAAGCTATACTATCCGCTTCTTCTGGGCTATATTCTCAGCAGCATAAGGAGAATCATGTGCTAACAGCTGTCTAAATGACTCGGCTAAAGTTAGTAGCATGCTTGTTGTTTTTGTCTTTGCACTAGGATGATGTCGGCGTAAATGTGCAGTCATATTCGTTGTGTTCCCACTAGTGCTTTCAGGTTAATCTCGTTGAAATGACCTTAACACCACAACACGGCAAATCTCCGTTAACGAGCTACCGCCGATCGCCCCGTGCATGGGGCTAGACGGCCAACACGTTAACGAGCTAACTGCGCTAACACACTAGTTCCCACCCATGTAATTGAGCATTGCATGGCACATCCAACATACTGTTTTACTTTAGTCCATGACTCGCTTACCTTCAGGGTCATACGTCACATGAAAACCAAAATAATTCCAAACGCCAGATCTGAATGAGGGTGGGGGAGGTGCCCTGCGCTCTTCCTTCTGACTATGCTGTCTGTGTGGAGCGCTCAGTGGATCTGCGCTCGACAGTGCAGCCTAGGCGGAGTAGTCGAACACAGATTCACTGAGCGCTCAACACAGACAGCATCGTCAGAAGGAAAGTTGATAAAATAAATTACAAATGTTGTATCGTTCGATACATATGCGTACCGAACCGAAAGCACTGTATCGAACGGTTCAATATCGATACGAATATCGTTGCACCCCTACAGATTACTCAATTAACTGGTCAAAATCTACAGTCCTTCCAATAATCGCTCCTTCCATAATTCTTCTTCTACACCACTGCAATCGGGAAATATAAAATATTTAGGTATTAATGTTTCTCCCAAGCTTGCAGATCTAACTAAATTAAACCATATCCCACTTTTAAAGAAAGTAGAAGGTGATCTGGCTAGATGGAAATGTCTACCCATATCACTCATGGGAAGGGTTGCCGCTATAAAAATGATGGTCTTGCTAAAAACGGACGTGGGTTACTGACCTGGTAGCCTGGCTGCCCCGGGGTGGGTCCGCGACGGACATGGGGTTGTGGGGGTGCTCCGGCTGGGGCCCTGGCTGGGCCTCGGGGGCTTGTGTCCTGGTTGGTGTGTTGCCGGAGTTGTGGGTGGGTGAGTGTATGGGGGCCCAGCCCTGGCGCAGGGTGCCGCCAGTGCATCGAGCCACCTGGGGGGCTCTTCGACTGGTGGGGGAGGTTGTTACATCTTGCAGGAGCTCTCCTCTCTTCAGGAACTCACTCTGCAGCAGGGGGAGATATAGGAGAGGTGGAGGAAGATCTCAGCCTGGGCGTCTATTGTCTCATGCAGTCTGGAAGATGAGTAGATGACGGGGTGGGTGCAGTTTTCTCTGTGGTGGGGTCGGGTGGGCTGTCCTGGGCTCTGTGGGGCCGGGCGGCGCTGCTGTACTGGGCCCCGGTTCAGATGGGCATGGGCACCTTTTCCTGGCGGGTTGCAGAGTATGGGGGTGCCTACTGGGGTCAGCGGGGGAGCTGCCCTTGGGGTAAAGGTGTGTCACCAGGGTGCAGGGGAGGCATCCCCCCCCCCCTGTCCCCTTCTGGCTGCCTGTGCCTCAATTTTATCTCACAACTTTGACATTCACATTACTCACACTCTCATAACACATACATATAGGATCTTGGGGGTGGGCACGCTACACGGACTCCAAATTACCATCAGGGTGTACAACCTCACCCCTGGTGTCGTTGTCCACCTCTCAATTTTAGATACACGTAGACATTGAGGGCTATCAGGAGGGGCTATGCGCTTACCTGCTGCTCTCTGGCAGGTAGCTCCATGTCCTCCTGGGTTTTAAATGCACCTTAAAACACACATGCATCAACACTACATATGAGCGGGCAGAGGGAGGTTTGGAGTCTTCTCACACCCCCGTTCTCTGCGGCCATGATGGAGCGGGGGGGCTAGGAGGAGGAGTTGGCCATCCGATTGCGGTCTGGAAAGTGGGGCCTCCCTGCTGCTGCGGACTCGTGGCAGTCTGCATCTCCCCACCGCAGGGAAAAGGGTAACACCACCTGGGTCTGGATGCAGTTTCCCCCTCCAGGGGCAAGGGTACCTAGACCCGGGCTTAGAGTACGCTTGGGGAGTGTGATTGTGTGTACATTGTGTGTCTCTACATGTCTGTCTCCACGTTGGGTGAGTGTTAAGTAATTGCATATGAGAGCATGAGGGTGGGAACGGATGTTTGTATCTGTGTGTGCCTGTATGTCTGGTTCCATATGCCAGGTCGGGTATCAGACGCCACCTCTCTGGGGACATCTCAGGCCTTCCAAGGTATGGAGGCCTATCCCCCCCTTCCCACTTCCCCTGCCAGTGGCAGACATCCTTAGACATCGGTGCGTTGGTGGGTCTTTGTGTCCGGGGATGGGCGTCCCTTGGCCTCTCGGCCTGGGGCTCAGTGACTCTGGCGCAGCTGGCTGCCGGCGGAGCTCCCGGGTTAGTCACTGCAACCCCCCCTGGCTTATGCTCCGCGGCTGCTGAGTGAGCCCTCATCTGGGACTCTCCTCAGCTCTTTCTGGGATAGTGGCGCAGCTGCCCCTCTGTTGGTCTTCCTTGGTCTCTTGTGTTCTGGGGGCCTCTGGCTGTCTGGAGTTTTGATCTCCTCCATACCTGCTTCATGCCCTGGAGGACGGGGCTGTGGCTCCCCACACCCTCTAGCAGATCATTACATGTAGGAACCTTTTAAAAACAAGCGCGTCCATGCTCACAGGTGTACACACGGGTGCTCACACACACAATCTACACCCTTTTTTGGCTAAAGCAGCAATGCTGATCGTTTTATTAAAGATGAAAGAATTTAGACAGTTTTTAACTCTCAGTGATGCTGTAGTGTTCGTTTGACCTGAAGCGTACGGAGTTTAGGACCCAGATTACTGCCAGATTTAAGAGCGTCTTAATCCGACAAATACAGTGGAGCAAAAAAGTATTTAGTCAGCCACCGATTGTGCAAGTTCCCCCACCTAAAATAATGACAGAGGTCAGTAAGTTGCACCAGAGGTACACTTCAACTGTGAGAGACAGAATGTGAAAAAAAAAATCCATGAATCCACATGGTAGGATTTGTAAAGAATTTATTCGTAAATCAGGGTGGAAAATAAGTATTTGGTCAATAACAAAAATACAACTCAATACTTTGTAACATAACCTTTGTTGGCAATAACAGAGGTCAAACGTTTACTATAGGTCTTTACCAGGTTTGCACACACAGTAGCTGGTATTTTGGCCCATTCCTCCATGCAGATCTTCTCGAGAGCAGTGATGTTTTGGGGCTGTCGCCGAGCAACACGGACTTTCAACTCCTGCCACAGATTTTCTATGGGGTTGAGGTCTGGAGACTGGCTAGGCCACTCCAGGACTTTCAAATGCTTCTTACGGAGCCACTCCTTTGTTGCCCGGGCGGTGTGTTTTGGATCATTGTCATGTTGGAAGACCCAGCCTCGTTTCATCTTCAAAGTTCTCACTGATGGAAGGAGGTTTTGGCTCAAAATCTCACGATACATGGCCCCATTCATTCTGTCCTTAACACGGATCAGTCGTCCTGTCCCCTTGGCAGAAAAACAGCCCCATAGCATGATGTTTCCACCCCCATGCTTCACAGTAGGTATGGTGTTCTTGGGATGCAACTCAGTATTCTTCTTCCTCCAAACACGACGAGTTGAGTTTATACCAAAAAGTTCTACTTTGGTTTCATCTGACCACATGACATTCTCCCAATCCTCTGCTGTATCATCCATGTGCTCTCTGGCAAACTTCAGACGGGCCTGGACATGCACTGGCTTCAGCAGCGGAACACGTCTGGCACTGCGGGATTTGATTCCCTGCCGTTGTAGTGTGTTACTGATGGTGACCTTTGTTACTTTGGTCCCAGCTCTCTGCAGGTCATTCAGGTCCCCCCGTGTGGTTCTGGGATCTTTGCTCACCGTTCTCATGATCATTCTGACCCCACGGGATGAGATCTTGCCATGGCGGAGTTTGGAGTCTGACTGTTTGAGGCTGTGGACAGGTGTCTTTTATACAGATGATGAGTTCAAACAGGTGCCATTCATACAGGTAACGAGTGGGGGACAGAAAAGCTTCTTACAGAAGACGTTACAGGTCTGTGAGAGCCAGAGATTTTCCTTGTTTGAGGTGACCAAATACTTATTTTCCACCCTGATTTACGAATAAATTCTTTACAAATCCTACCATGTGAATTCATGGATTTTTTTTTCACATTCTGTCTCTCACAGTTGAAGTGTACCTCTGGTGCAAATTACTTGCACAATCGGTGGCTGACTAAATACTTTTTTGCCCCACTGTACAACAATAACGACGGCCGCTTGCATGTTCTGCAAAAAAATGTGCTTTGTCGTGTATCTGATGGACAAACACCAAACCAGTTCCACATCACTGAAGTTGCACCATTTTTACAAACCAATTCTGGTTCATCTGTTTCACTCAACAATCGGCCATGTGTGTATGAAAACAAAGGCACTGCGCATGCGCGTTGTACTCATATTCTATCGCGATATTTAATTTTCCTATCGTTGCCTAACATTATACCGGTATTACCGTGAATGGTATAATATGGCCCAGCCCTACTAACAGGTATCATGAGAAGAGTTGGGAGGGGCCACTATGACGATCTAACGGGAGTGAACCATAAAGCCTTCTCCTACATGTCAAAAATTTCAAACATACCACTGCTCTGCACCAAGGATCCCCACACAGCTCCAAGTTCAAACAAAATACCCCTACTTTCTTCTACCTGTGCTAGTAAAGAGAAAAGAAGAACCCAACCCTGCTTAAAAGGGGCGTTACTAAGACTCAAGTTTCACCTCTCAAAATGTTTTTTACATTGGTGTCCTGTCAATCGCCTGGTAACCATACTCATTGTGAAATAAGACCTTATCCCTAAGGCTATGAGAGAGTACTAATTGCTGTATTGGCGCACCACCATCTGGCTGCAAATTAAGGCATCTGGAAGAAGGGTACCAGAAAGCAAGCTCTCAATATGTGCCATTGAGGCAGATGACTGACAATAGCAGGAGAGAGGATCCATATTACCACTGACCCAACCTGGATGATATTTAATTGAAAGGTTAAAGGAGGATATTTGAGCAGCTCAGCATTGCTTAAAAGCTCCAAGGTTTGCTGTGGTCTGAAAGCTCTAGGGATCGTTAACTTTGTGAAGACCACATTTATGAACCAGCATATATCCTCTGAACTTTTCGCCCATTGTAAAGTTAGGAACTCAAGTTTCCTGGAGCTGTAATTTGACATTTTGCATTCAGTGGGCTTTAATCGTCAGCTAGCATAAGCTATAGAACGCACCCTATCATCTGAATACTGCTGTGAAAGCGGGGCACCCAAACAACAGTAATGAACATCAACCTTCAAAATGAAGGGTTGTGAAACATTGGCATAAGCTAAAACTAGTACTAATACTACTAAGGATGCAAAGGGATAGCAATTTTCTCTAATCACTTTACTCTCCAAAAGCTGTTAAATATGTGCCTTGACTTCTTTTTTTCTTTCAGTAAACTGAGTTGACAAGGAGGTTCCTCTCTGCACAAAACAAGTCATTGCAGAGCTATGAATTATCTTCCCCTCTGATGTTGATGGGATCAAAGGATGTGCCTCTGGATAAATAATGTTTAAAAATGTTAAAACAAAGAAATCCTTGACTAGTTCTATAACACATGATATATATACTAAAAGTTAAATAGAAATTCCTTTCTTGGGACACTGCTGTTATCCCCTGTTTGCTGCCATTTATGGCTGTTACTGAAACTTTTTTTGCAGTGGATCTAACATGTGTAGATTCGCATTCCACAAATAAACTTTCATGATGTGAAAATGTAATTAAACTGTTGATCAGAGGGAAATTACTTAAAAAGTTTTAGGATGTTAAAACTTACAACATCAAGCTAGCTTGTAATGTTATGTTGTTGCATAGCCATTTCTTGTCATCTGTCCAGGGATGGGGGGTTGCATGATGATAACTTAATTGCGACAATAAAGAGATTAAATTAAGTTTGAACCTGGAGGATTTCTTTTGTTAAAACACTAATTACAGTTCAGGAGTGATGATTAAGTTGAGGGGGGAAAGGATGAGATGGATATGAGCAGGCAAGAGTAGAAATGGAAGAGGTGGATGAACAAGATGAGAAAGAAAAAACTATGAAAGGATAAATATAAAACTTTTAAATGGTCAAATACCGTTTGAAACAGATACTAGCGACTTTAAATAACATAATTGTTATACTGTTATACTATTTATGCAATGCCTATTGTTTTTTTCTCGGGTACTTATATCTGAAACAACAAGAAAGTGATTAAAAAAAAGACTTGCTTTCTGTCTATGATGATTGTGAGGGGAAAAATAAATAGTGGCAATTTCTATGTAAACTACCATTTATCTCGTCCAATATGATGGGGAGCTCTTGAATGACATCCTGATGAGATCACATGCAAAAACTCGAAGAAAGAGGGATGAGTACAGGCAGAGAGTGAGATAGATATGGTTATGATCAAAAATTAATTAATATATTGGCCCAAGGGAAGGGAAGAGGGGCATCAGTATCCAACAGACACTGAGAGAATGATAAGGGGAGGAGTTTAAAGAAGGTGTGGGGATATTACTAATTCTGGTCACAATGCTGCAGCTCTCTGCAGCTCTGTGAAGATGGATACCCAGAGCAGAGCAGAGCTCTGCTTTCCACAACTCTTCAACACCTCCTGCAAGAAGCCTACAACTCCTCTATCACAAGTTTTGCTCTTTCACATTCTGATGCCATCAATGTCTCTGCTGACTGTGACTCTCAACCTGCTTGTCATCATCGCAGTCTCCCACTTCAGGCAGAGTTTCACTTTTTTTTACCTGCTGCTGTGGCTTTACAAGTCTATACCTGATTTGTTATATCTGTTTGAATAGTTTCTTTCTGTTGATTTTTTAAAATTATATTTTCCTGTCTTTCTAGGCAGCTCCACACACCCACTAACATCCTGCTCCTTTCTCTGGCTGTCACTGACTTTCTCGTTGGTCTTCTGTTTATGCCTGGAGAAATCCTGCGAAATACAGTGTGTTGGTTTCTTGGTCAGCTCACATGTTCTCTGTATAATTATATATCCTTCGTTGTTACCTCTGCCTCAGTGGGCGATATGGTGCTGATATCAGTCGACCGCTATGTGGCTATTTGTGACCCTCTGCATTACCCCACCAGAATCACAGAGAGAAGAGTGAAACTCTGTGTTTGTCTGTGTTGGCTCTGCTCGGTTTTCTACTGCTATATGATTGTAAGAGATGATCTAAGTCAACCAGGCAAGCATAATTCTTGCTTTGGAGAATGTATAATTTTTGTTGAATTCATTGCAGGATTTGTTGACCTTGTTTTATCCTTTATAATTCCAGTTACTGTGATTGTATTTCTGTATATGAGAGTGTTTGTGGTGGCTGTGTCTCAGGCCCGTGCCATGCGCTCTCAGGTTACAGCTGTCACACTGCAGCTCTCAGTGACTCTAACAGCAAAGAAATCAGAGTTAAAAGCAGCCAGGACTCTGGGTGTTCTTGTTCTTGTGTTTCTAATATGTTTCTGCCCATATTACATTGTTTCGCTTTTTGGAGACGAGTTTCTCAATAGTGCCTCTGCATCTATTGTATTCTATTTCTTTCTTTTAAACTCCTGTCTAAACCCTTTGATTTATGCTATGTTCTACCCCTGGTTTAGAAAAGCTGTGAAACTAATTATGACTCTACAGATACTGCAGCCTGGCTCCTGTGAAGTCAGCATACTGTAGAAGGAAGAAATCTGTTCTAAAAAGATTACCATAATCAAAACTAAGTTTAAATTCGGTTCTGGATTTAACAGGGAGAAGATGAAGAGAAGTCAGTATGGGAGAAATATACTCTCTCTTTCTAGTCCCTGTCAGTACTCTTGCTGCAGCATTTTGGATTGACTTTCAGGGATTTTTTTTTTTTAGGACATCCTGACAATAATGAATTGGTAAATGGCCTGCATTTGTATAGCGCTTTTCTAGTCCATAGGACCCCAAAGCGCTTTACACTACATTCAGTCATTCACCCATTCACACACACATTGACACACTGGCGATAGCAAGCTACATTGTAGCCACAGCTGCCCTGGGGCGCACTGACAGGCGAGGCTGCCGGACACAGGCGCCACCGGGCCCTCTGACCACCACCAGTAGGCAAACATGGGGTTAGTATCTTGCCCAAGGATATTTGGCATGCAGCCAGGATGCAGCCTGGGATCGAACCACCGATCTTCTGATTAGTGGCTGACCTGCTCTGCCACCTGAGCTACAGCCACCCTATTACAGAATTACAGTATTCCAGCCTATCAGTAATAAATGCATGAACTAGTTTTTAAGCATCACTCTGAGACAGGATATTTCTAATTTTAGAGATACATTGCTCCCTCGCCGCATCACGTTTCCCCTTTCACAGGCTCATCATTGGTTTCTCGGCCTATAAGTATTTACATTTTTTACAAAATAATTTTGTTTATTCTTTTAATTATTTTTGCAGAATAAAAGCCTTAAAAGCCTAAAAAAATTACTAACAATATAAATTCCATTGTATAAGATAAGATAAGATAACCTTTATTAGTCCCACACGTGGGAAATTTGTTTTGTCACAGCAGGAAGTGGACAGTGCAAAAGTTATGAGGCAAAAATTAGAATATAATAAGAATAAATACAGTACACAACTGTACAGAATAGAATAAAATAAAATACTATATACAGTAGAATAAAATAAAATAAATATACAATAAGATAAAAATAGAATACAAATACAAATACTATTATTGCACTTAGTATTATTGCATATGTATGGATACACACTGTCCCACATAGCAGACAGGTCTGGCCCAGATCTGGTCTCAAACCAGCACTGCTGGCTGACTTCTGGCATGGTAAGTGGTATGTCATCCAGATATGGGCCACGTCTGGCAATGATGGCCCTGTTTATGTGATGCCATGCCATTTCTGACCCAATTATGGTTTGGTTTATGTGGCCCACGCTCATAGAAAACAGGTCTTACCCAAATCCTGCATCAACCTGGCACTTCTGACTGACTGGCAGGGTGTATGTCAACCAGATGTGGGCCAGGTGTGGCAATGATGTCACTATTTATGTTCCTGTTTTCCTATTTTAGTACTCCGTTTAGAGAAAGTGTGTGATCCGGTGAATGCGGCATGTTGTATAGAGCACTTTGAGTAATTTGGGAGAGTTGAAGAGCGCTATATAAGAATCAGTCCATTCCCTGTCTGAACAGAGTTTCGTCATGTTACTTTTGCACTATTATGTTCCAGCACATGTTGTTATTACATGGCTTGATTAAGGTACACATTAGGCTGACATATGGGGCCAGAGCTGAAACTGTTCTGGGCCAACACAGAGCCAGCAGTGTGTCTGCCTTGTGCTGGCTGGCCTATGTGTGGATTACCTCTAGCAAACCAGGTCTGGGCCACCAAAGGGCCATCATTCTTTGCGATATGTGGACCATGTGTAAGCACATTGTGTGGGCCAGATCCGGGCCATACCAATTTTGCTTTGTGGGATGTCTTACCAGCTCTTAGTTTTTCAAAGATCAAAGGTCAATTTTATATTTAATATTCAATTTATTTCTCCTTTATTTATGCTCCTAAGATTAAAATTCTACTTGTCTAGCTAAGATAACCTGGGTTCTAGCATGTTTGGACCATCACTGTGACTACTTAGGACATTTTACTGTGAGGCATCAAGGTGGGAATCAGGCTTTATAGGCCACAATAGGGAAAAAGGTGCGGAGAGATGATATATATATTTGATATTATGAATTAAAATTTGTAGCCTTTAAACAGCAAAATAAAACTACCTGTCAAAACAATGCAAAGATACAAAATTTGGAAAAAGCAAGGAGCATGCTTTTCTTTCAGATTGATGTTTTACATCTGGATCTGCACATGCAGTCTCTTCAGTCTGATTTCAGTACAGCTATTTATGAATGTACTTGGAAGAAAAAAATAAAGGTCAATACAAAATTTGTTTTTGCTGTTACCATTAAATTTTATATTGTTGAGTCAGCCTTTGTTCATTCTACAAACTTGCCAGAAGATGGCGCTCCTGACTAAATTTTGTGATGCCAGAAATGAAATGAATATCTGTAAATTAGATCACAGTTGCTGTTTCAACCACCGGCTTATTGGAGTCAGCAACCGTTCAAGCCACAAGAGGTCTCCCTCTGCACAGTGCACGCCAGACTGAACATACTGTAACCCACTCCTTGTCTTGCAGCCCTCCTCTGACTCGCTTCAGAGTCTAATCTGGATGTTAAAAGACTGCTTGGTCAGATATTAACCTCAATTTAAACAAACCTGAAAAGAGCAGCAATTCTTGTATTATTGATGTGGCTAGACAGTAATTTTTTTCATGAGTATGGAGTAAAAAAATTAAGGTTTGATAGAAAGTTGATTGGGATACTGATAAAATACTATGGCTCTTGGCCTTTGAGAGCTAGGGCTTTAGGTGGAAAAAATGCTAAAACTTTGTGTATAATGCAGAAAAATATTTAAATATCATTTCATAAACTGAATTCTTGAACAAAGAAAACCTTAAGTGAAGCCAATGTTTAAAAAAAAGAGGCAAAGATTGATTTTTTTAAATTTTGTTCAACTTAAATGCCAAACATTTGGAAGAAATTTTGTGGACAACAGCATGAGATATGCAAGCCTCGAGATCAAATACTGTATGTTGAATTTGTACAAAGATTATTCTTTTTTTTCCCTCCCATCCTTCGTGGTTTGGTTGTGGCTTAATAAATGGGCAGATGGGGGCCTATGGATTCTGCAAAAGGGGTCTTTAATCTCTGATCAGTTTTTATATTGCAAGTTTTGCTGTGAAGCAGCCATCTGGTGGGGGGTAGTTCAATCACCATGGTGTTGTTGTTGCCATGACCAGGCGTTGTGACACATTTTGCAACAGCGAGACATAGAACAATAACTACTTTCTAATCATATTGTTTATCATTTTTTCATACTCAAGGCAGTCATCCACTTTATTAAATTTAAACCAGCAATGCCTCAACATACAAATGACCATTTAAACCTGAAATAGTATCATAGGATAAGAATACTAATGCAAACAGTCCAAAACTTCACAAGCTAAAGTTGGTCTCTAAAAGGCATAAAATAAAGAAATATTTCATTACCCCATCAGTATACTGTACATGTCTATATGACCTGGTAAATGTGCTATAGTCAGCTAAAAACAGTCCAGTGTCACATGTTGGTGAAATATATCATTTTAGGCATGTATTTTTTCCTCTTACAATCTTAAATAGACCGATGACTGACAAGCAGGAGAAGTATCCAAAATGGAGGACTCGGATAACCACACATAAACACAAAAAGATGCTGTATTGCTGATGTCATACAAAAAAACAGATCAGTGCACATAATCCAAAAACTGGGAATCTTCTAGGAAAAAATCAAAATCAAGACGCAGGGACTATGGCAGTTAGATTTTCTTAAGCCTGAAAAGAGAGCCCAGAGGAGGTGCAGGAGTCTAGTTTACATGGACCACTTGAATTAAATTCTGCAGAGAAGATGTTTTTGTATATTTGGTACCAACATTTGTTTCTATTTCACCTATCAAACAAACGCAGTCGTCTTGGTGAAGTAGTAAATGTTATAGGAAACAACCATTAGGTTCCAGCACATTTACCACAGCTTTTTTAATTGTTAAACTGGAGCAATGTGCCGTACGAACTCACTCACTGGACAAGCCTATGTGGTTGTGTTTAGCTCGACATGTCTGGAACTGTTGCTGCACATTCCTCTGTCAGCCAGCATGACTCCTGCTGCCATTCAAAGGGTCCGACTCTCAACAAGCAGGAGGTTCAGCTGCAGAGTCATGGTGAAGTGCAGAAGACATTTTCTTTCAGGATTGTAAGGTTGTAAGACTATTGACATGTCATTTCTGTAATTGGACGAAAACCAAAACATACACGTCCCACCGCAGGCTAAATCACAGGAAGGTGCTACATTATGTCCTGTCGCTTCCAAAGAGGGCCAAAAATACACTAAGAATAGTGGCAAATTCAAGCTATAATCAAAACTCTTCTTTCCCCCTAGTTTTCATATTCTTGTTTAAATTCTTAATGCTTGTTGCTTATACTTAAGTATTTTATTTATTTTTTGTTACAAAAATTGTATTCCACTGTCAATTTATCTATTTGAATTTTTGTAAATATGTACATCAAATATATTCACTATCCCAGCAAACAACAAAATCTTTCTAATGTATAAGGTCGGTTCTTTTTTTCTATGTTAGTCTTTGGAAAAATGTAAAGAAACCTGCAAAATATGTGCTATCAGCAAATTTGATACCAAGGAAACGAAAGAGATTTTTACATAGTTATGTTTTCTTTAGAAGTAAATGAAATGATGTAACTGACTGTATGTCCTCACCAGGTACTGCCTCGGGAACTAGCGCTGCTGCCAGGCAAATACCCAAAGGATTACAAAGCTGTTTGTGACGCATTCCTTTCAAGTGGATGTTTCACAATTTACTGTGTGCAAGGTCACACTCTGGCCATTTTGGTAATTTAACCCAGACTGTGATATATATTAGTTATAGCGCATAAAGCAGAGCTTGTCATGTGGCCCAGTAATTATGGATAACCACAGTTGGTTCAGAATTGAAGAGAATTACAGTACTGTGTAGAGTTATGTGAGATGGTCACAAATGTAATTTCAAACTTCCTGAGAGCAGCTGCATGACCCAGCCTAATGAATGGCAGAGCAAGAACACTGTGGTATGACCTGCCTTTGTGTCTTCAGGCACAGGATAGTGGCACAATGCTCTCTGCTACTAATTGGAAACTGGCTGGTTTGACAAGAGGAGACCTGGGTTCCAGGTGCATAAAGGGTAATTATTTCTCTTTACAATCACGCTCTTCTAAACAAACAAATATATGGACAAAATCACGGCCTCAAAACTGACACAAGGAATTTCAAATTACTTCTGATTCCACATATTTCAGCAGATAACCTCAGAGATCATCGGCCTCGCTCTGCCCTCATCACTCCTAACAGACTTGACTTCTTTTTCATTTTTAAGGCAAAATGGGGAAAGAGTAGGGAGGGGTGACAGTGTGTCAGATTGATGCTTCACTATGTTTTATATTGCAAGAGTGTCTACAACACACAGACACACACTCCGCCTTGTTTCTAGTAGTTTAGAGGACACAGTACATTATATAATCATAAGCACTACTCGCTCAGACTAAGTCCTAACTTACTGGGATTTTTCTAATTTTTTAAAGTAAGTATTCTTAGGATGTGATTTTATAAGTGGAGTCATGCCCAAACACATACACACACCATTGCCATCACCACCACCCCCTCTTCCTCTAATGAGATCTGACGTTCCTGTGGGCGAAGGCATCTTTGACCTTGTCTCCTTTAGCAAAGACAGAGTCCATTTTAAAATGAAACACTATGAGTGACTCAGATTATAACATGTTCTTACTATGACGTTTCATTCATCCATTTGCCATTTATCATATACCTACATGATGCTCTTCTTTTTTTGGTCACACTAATGAGAAATGTGCAGGGCATTTTTTTTAAAAATAATTTTGACATTGTGAATGGATTCTTGCTTTATGGTAGTTTGAATAGGCTCCAGCAGTGACAGTTTACTGGAATGGACACAGTTATGTTTGCAGGTAGGCTTCTTTCATATGTATGTGTGGAGGCCAGCGATAGGGAGGAAAGAATTTAAATGTATCATGTAAAAAGGATTTAGTGAAACCTACTGTAGATTTTGATAAAATGCTATAAAAAGCCACAAACAACCCAAAACAGTTTTATGTATTATTTGTTTCATACACTTGCATTACTGTCTTTGACTGTCTGTGTCAGCAAACTGTCTTTATAAGTGTGGTCTGCCCACACATTAATCCAGTCAGTGAGTACCCCACCTATCTGCTAACAGGTGGGGTGGCCAGGGATACAACGATAAACAAAATGAATAATTTCTTAAATTAATTAATTTAAGAAATGCCCATACAATATAAGAATGAAGACTAAGGCAGAATGCAACTTATGCAACAGTTTCATTTTATTCATTTATACATCAATAGCTCCTTTAGCACCAAGGAAGTGGACATAGCTGTTAAAGTTGTGACATCTGAAAGATTACTGGTGTATACAAGTGAAAACATGTAATACACGACGGGTATTGCTCAAATCAGTTTCACAGAAGTGAGGGCTGAAAAATGTGCTCCCTTCAGCCAACGCTAACATAAAAGTAAATGCAGCACACATCAACATAGTAAATGCAACCTCATTGTTGCACTAACTGTGGCAAGGCTTTGTTTTAATGCTGCCATAAAAAGGCCTTTCGTCCTATTCCTCTGTAAAGTGCTGGTGTATTTAATGAAAACATTTTCCTCTCTCTCCTCTTTACTTTGAAACACCAACCTTTGAAGTATGAGTATTAGCCAGCACATTAAAATCAGCAGGACACTCCAATTATGAACCCCTCCTGCTGGGTTGCAGGAACTTCAAGTTTCTCTCATGTAGTCTGACCTGTGTCACACAAAATCTTTCTCTGCAGCTGTGAGGAGGCCACAGGTCAAAGTGCACCCTGGAGCCTTGTTGGCACATTTAGGTTTAATTTAAAAAAAACTAAAAGCAGCCACTAACAGAGAGAGCTGCCTGTGTGTGTGTCCACATCAGGAGATTTTTGATATGACTCAAAATTACAGGATCTTTGTCAGGTCTACTTCACATGGACTGAGCTTGAACTTAGTTCACACAGTTATACTTGTCTCCATACTGTATTTCTCCTCTGCTTCAGTTTCGGGGTAGGCAAAACAACTCAGACCTACTTAATCACCGACAAGATGATTTATTTATGATAGGACCAACAAAAGGCTGCTGTGAGAAGGAGAATTTCCTCTGGATGTGATCTAATCATAGTTGGTAGGCTGAAGCTTGGTGAGACATATTAACAGATGCTTGCACAGCTTAAGCCAAGACACATAAAACATATGTGGGATTAAAACAATCAAAGGGAGGAGGGCAGGGTATAAAGCCTTTCATTTAGGTAAAGGGTCATACCTGAAGTTGGTTACTTTCTTGCTTTTTTCCTTAGATGCTCAAGGTGGGTCTAAGGGATTCTTTCTATGGATATCTTTACTGAAGCTCATTCTTTGCATTTAATTCAAGCATTAGAAGCAGCAGGCAATCTGCCACACAGTGCCTGGGGACCATCTCAAGATCCAGGTCCAGGCACTCTGACTTTCTCCCGCAGTCCAAAAACTTGCAACTCAGGTTAATGAGTAATTCTAACCTTGCTGTAGATGTCTGTCTCTGTGTTGGCTTTGTGATGCACTTACAACTTGTCCTGTCTCCTCATGAAAGCTGGTGTAAGCTCCAGCCCTGCCCCATGACCTTAAATTGGATAAATGGTTAAGAAAATGTAATGGATGGATGTCAAAAATACACAAATGATAATTTTATTGTTTTACTTTCCACTACTTTTTACAGATAAGCTTATAAACTCTCGATGTGCCTCCACACACTTCACATTTGGGCTTGATTTGTAAAAAAGGCAACTCACAATAGGTGAGTATCATGTTGTGGTTGCAGGCAGTGATTTTGAGTTTGTCTGTCTTTCATTTATGTTTGCCACAATAGACCAGTTTTGACTTTACCTGCTGTTTCTGGTGGAATCCCTTTAACCTCTCAGCCTCTCATGGTTATTCTGCAACCAACCAGGCATCGGGGCGACGTTTGCTCTCAGGTGACAGATCTACAGCCCTTCGACTCTCCGTTAACATTTTCTGCTCTACTTCCACCTCTGTCCCCGCAGGGCGCAAACAACCCTGGCAACAAGCAGCAGCATCAAAAGGGGACTGGATGGTTGCCTCTGTGACTTCACACTGAGTGACTCGTCTGATTGGCTGGCCAGCTAGAATCAATAACATGCAATGATAGTCAAGCCCCCAAACTAGAACTGTTCAAGTTCTATAAAGCTTCAAATGAACTTCTGCACCTGCACATTGTCTCTTCAGGAGATTCCTGCTATGCTCATGTTATCATGTTAACAGGATAATTAGGACAGAGGTTCATATCTGGCCCACCCCCCTCCTTGACCTTATGACCTCACTCTAAGACAGGCCTACTTTGAAGTAAGTGTCTTACAGATTTATGCTTTGCTGTTTCTTTCTTTCTTTTTTTCTTTTTTCCCCACCTTCAGGCTTAAGTCTTTGAACGCCCACCTTCCTCTTTGAACTTTTCAGCCTTCAAAATAATCCAATTAGTTTCAGCAATTGTGACGCCTGGATATGAACCATACAAAATGGCTGGGTGCTCCAAGCAGTCTTGGAAGACATAAAGTGTTGAATCTTTGATCACTTCAACTGAGGCAGACAGTGGAACCAGGTCACCTTCAGTTCCCGCACTCTGTGACTGTCAGGGTGGTTAAATGATGATTCCTCTTGCACATGTCCTGATTCATTTACTCCATATATTTATTTTATGTGGAGTATGAAGCAACTTGAAACAATAAGTGATAAGTAGAGGCATCTGATGCAACAGCTACCAGAAAGACAATGGGTCAGATTTATTCACCATCTGCACATGCTCAAAACGCTCATTAGTAATTACAAAAAACACCAAACAAACGGGAGGCAGGGTAGTTCCAGCTTCACCACCAAAGGCCTCAGTGTTTGTGTCACCCTAGCAGCACCCGTCCCTCTCCTCCTCTTCAAGTTGCCCCATCATAAACACACCGTCTTATTCTGTGTTATGATTTGTCTCATGTCTCAGAAACTGCCTCCTAACTTTTTGTGCAGGTGAAATAGCTCCACACATGACCCTGCTTACAATCAGCCATTATTGTCAATTAGTACATGCATTTGTGGCATGTTAAATTGGATTTATGCATTAGTAATGCGAATGATACTAGAAATGCTTGTAAGGAATCCCTGTATGTCACATTTGGATGCACAAGGTAACCAGAACTTAATGTTGGAGAGTGTTTCAACAAAATATTCTTGGGTAAAGTAAATGTGACTTTGACAAAGAAACAAATTGAGCAAATCAACAAAGAGTGAAAAAAAAAGTTCAAACCAGTCAAACAAGACAAAAAACTGATGAAGCTGGCTGACAAACTTGAGAGTGAATCTGTCACTATGCCTGTTAATGAATATATCAGTAATATTTTAACTGACATGTTTTTTCCAGTTGAAATTTTTTTTGTTAACTTGGTTGGGTCAGAAAATGACTGTAGTTTGTTTAATAATGATAATTAATTACTTAATTGGCTAATAATTAGCTTTTAAGTTATTAACATAATCAAAATTCATTTACTGTTTGGTTGATTCCAGAACATTACAAATGAGGGAATGACTGAACTATAATTTGAGCTTTTTGTTTTTCATAAGGATTTGAATGATCTCAGTGACAAAATTTATTAATACCAATATACAACAAACACTGCTTTTGGTCTGTGCTTACAATTAATATTTGGTCAACTAATTATGTTACTCATGCACATTTGCATGTCGTGAATCTACTATTTGTAAGTAATCGAACAAAGTCAAACTCTTTATTCAATCGTTATTGCATTCTTGCCTTATTGCAGACTTCCTTACCTTTGTCTAGAGGAAAATCCAGGAAAATCTTTGCAGCAAATGTCAGAGATTGTAGACTTTTCAACAATTTGTATTTTTTACAATGAATGCAATACAAAAAATAAACAAAATAAACAATAAACAAATATACAAAAAAAACTCTACTGTAGGATTGCTTAATAATACAGTACAAGTGGTTGTACAGCAGAACTGGAACATATGGAACGGGCTGTACTGATTCTCAATGTGAATCAGCTTTGAAGAATTCCTGCTAACGGTGAGAAGAGATCCTGATAGATGTCGACATGTCTCCTAGCCTGAGCTGTCTCTGCCTCAGAGATCAAAAGCTTTTTGAAATCAGTGAAGCCGAATCCCTCACAGGTTTAGACAATAAGCAATGCTTAATGCAAATCACTGAATAAGAGACACCCACTCCTCAAAATCTCTTTATACTTACATGTTTATCAGGCTCAACATCAAAGATCAGGCAAAGTAGCTTTCAGCCAAACAAGACCTTTAGATTATTGGAGGAACTTGGGATAAAATGAGACATGTACAAAAGAAGTTCAGTTCTTATGGTCAGCTTGTGCCAACTTTTGTTTGATTTGATCACTTTTGTTAATTAGCAGTGACACCAGTGACACCAGTGGAGTAAATAAAGAAATGTCTGCAAATGGGAACAGTCACTAGTAGTATTTTTCACTACAGTGGTTTTAGCAAAACACTTTGAAGAGAATGTTAAAATACATTCATCTGCAGTGAGTGTCAGATGCCAGTGTGCTATTGACCCGCAGAGGTAAGGAATCCAATCCAAGTCCGTTAGTCACTGAACCTCACTTTTGTCCCATGATAGTGATATTGATATTGAGCTGTTGAGACTACCTGAGTCTTGTTAGTAAGCTGGTAGTAAGCACTGAATGTAGAAT
This sequence comes from Rhamphochromis longiceps, assembly GCF_057381845.1. Classification (NCBI taxonomy): domain Eukaryota; kingdom Metazoa; phylum Chordata; class Actinopteri; order Cichliformes; family Cichlidae; genus Rhamphochromis; species Rhamphochromis longiceps. The sequence goes on from NC_140572.1 coordinate 11,651,132, forward strand.
CAGAATGTAGCACTGGGGAAAAATATTTTAAGGATACAATAAAAATGTACTTCACTAAAGTAGACTTGAAATGTCCTCTAGTCTAGTAAAGAATGGAAGTTACATTCTACCTATTCATGCTCTCATTCACTGATGTGCAATCCCATGCCCCACCCCGAGGACATGTGCTTGGTCATTATATCAACACAAAATTAGTACAAATCATGGATTAGGTCAGATGCTGTCACGATTTTCAGCAGAAAACTCAAACCTGTCACAATAACACCCATTTTGTTACGAAACTCTCAACTGCTCCTTTGAAGTAAACTCAGTGACTGCAAATGTACTGATCTAAGGTCAGTTTTTTAAATTTGCTATAAAAAGTAATGCAAGTGATGAATCAGAAGGTCTGATTCAGGGGTGTTTTAAACATCAAATCATTCAGGCGAGGGAATGAAAAGATAATCTCCATTTAATATGCAAAAACATATTTTCTGTACTTTAGAGGAAAAAGCTTAAAAAATATTAATCCTCTCGATGCTGTGCACTGTTATTTTTAAGTCTAAACCTTTTAATGGATGAAAATTTCAAAACAGACAAAATATAAGTTTTTACCAGCTGGGATTTGGGGATTTGTTTCGTATCTCAGATTTGCACTGAGATTGCTTTATTTTCGGTGACACAGGAAACATAAAGTTGATTAAAAACTTCATTCTTAGATCTCAGCAACTGGATGAATCTAACTTCTGCTTGACGGTGCCATGTCTGTGTGAAGTGATCAAATGAATATCTGGACAATCCTGCGCCCTTTGAAAGACGACCTGCATCAAGGCCTCATCGTGTACTACTGTTGGTCAGCTGCTGAGCAGATTGTGTTAGCATGGCTTAGTTTTATGTATGTATAAAAACAAAGCTGAGACTTGTGAGACTGCGTCAGAGGTGTAACTAAGGATAAAACACGGAAAAACATGAAGGAGATTTTCCTCTCCAAGCTTCTTATAGCAGATAACCTTAAAAATATTCTGCAGTAAATAAAAAATGGATGAAAACCATCAGCACATGAACATAACCTGATGCTGCTGAGTTGCAGCAGCGCAAAGTTACAGAGGTTTAATTAGAGACGCAGCTAAGCGGTTCATAATTTGTAAACGTTTACATTTCTTTGGTATTGAACAGCAGAAATGAGGCTTTCTTTTCGGAAGTCATTTTTAAAAAATCAAAAAGTGGCCGACATCACTGTACACAACGGTAGACTGGTGTGTAATAAGCAAGCGAATAATGCAGAAATGAGAGATTTCAGATGGGAAACTGGTCTCAAAGTACACAGAGAGAGAAAGAGCTGTGCAGGAAGTGGGATTTTATCGTGGTGGAAGCAAAACAGCCAAAGTAAGAGGGAATTAATGACACATGTGAAGCGTAGTCTTGCTCTTCTTCTGCTGCTGGTTCAGTGAATTTTGGTCAGAGAGTGACAAAACCTGCAGCTTCAGAATCTGTGAGATGTCGGCTTTCATCACATGACAGCATGTCTAATCTAAAACAAACCAACCAGAATCAGGCACATGATATTGATAGTGTGTAGGTAAATCACCACATTCGCATTCAGTTGCTGTTTTCAGCCACTAATGATGGGTGAGGAACCCATCACAAAGCCACCATCTGGAAATCACTTAACCTGCTCTTACAGTTTTAATTTAGTTAACTTGTAGTCTGCTTGATAATCGATATCATTAATTATTATCACATGATGAAGATGTTTACTAGGGATGGGTACCGGTATCCAGTGCCACGATGGCACCGGTTCTGACATAAACGGTAGTAACCAGACCGAAAAACAGTGCACATTTCGGCGCTTTATTTCGGTGCCTTTTTTCCTGAGCTGTGATACACTTTGGATTCCAGCCAATCATTTTACGTTTCCGAGGATAGTAGGCGGGTCCAGGTACGTTCTTTTAGAGCAGAGCTACAGATTAAAAATGCCCAAGGCAAAGCGGTCAAAAGTCTGGCTGTACTTCACAGCAAAATATGCAAACTCAGCAGCAACAAGTGCTTTAAGCTGATACTGTCAAAGGAGGTAACACCTCAAATCCGATGAATCACCTGGCGACGCATAGCGTTTTTTTTAAAAGCCAAAAAATGCGCCGTATTTGATAGCTTGCTGCGAGACCTCACACCGAGCACATCTACGGCGGGTGTGGTGCCTGTTATCGGACCCGGTGTTAGCAACATCCCCCAAAAACCCAAAGAGGAGAGTCCTGGCCCCTAGCCCTGCCAGTGTAGCAGAAATGATGACGGATAATGATGGCAGCAGCAGCCAAATTCAAATTCAAATTCAAATTTTTATTTGTCACGTACACAGTCATACACAGTACGATATGTAGTGAAATGCTTGGACAACTGCTCGTGACCTAAAGAAAACAAAAAAGGAAAAGGCTATGAATAAGATAGGAAATAAATATGAAAAATTAAAAAGGGTAGATTTAAACTAGGAGGGAATAAAATATAAATTAAGGTTAAAAATGAAATAACTGTACAACACAAATTAGAATGAAGGGTAAATTTAACTGGGAAAGAATAAGATAAAATATATAAATTAAAGTTGAAAATAAAATAACTGTACAACAAAATACACAATATAGAACTATATAAGAATGTATGAAGAAATATAAATAAATATATACACAATAACAGCAGCTGTACAAGTATTAACTGGAAATGAAGAATATAATGTCCAGTGTTGTGCAATCCACATTATGTCTTTTGCAGTGCAAATATGCTTAAAGTGATTTAAGTGATGAAGTGAAAACAATGTCCAGAAAGTCCAGTGTGTGTGTAAGAACTATATGTGTGGGTCAGTACTGTGTGGTGGTGTGATTGAGAGACCGTATCGCCTGCGGGAAGAAGCTCCTCCTCAGTCTCTCTGTGTTGGTCTTCAGGGAGCGGAATCGCTTTCCTGACCTCAACAGAGAGAACAGTCCGTTGTTGGGATGGCTGAGGTCCTTCACGATCTTCCTGGCCTTGGTCCAGCACCGCCTGCTGTAGATTGAGTGCAGGTAAGGGAGCTCGGAGCGGATGGTGCGCTCAGCTGATCGCACAACCCTCTGTAGAGCTCGTCTGTCCTGCATGGTGCTGTTCCTGAACCAGGTTAAGATGTTTCCCGTCAGGATGCTCTCTATGGTGCACGAGTAAAAGTTCCTGAGCACCTTGGAGGGCAGTTGGAAGTCTCTCAAGCATCTGAGGTGGTAGAGACGCTGTCGGGCCTTTTTCACCACGGTGTTGATGTGACAGGACCATGACAGGTCCTGCGTGATGTGAACTCCGAGGTATTTGAAGCTGTCCACTCTCTCCACTGGGCACTCGTTGATGACAGGGGTCTGGTAGTTCCTCTCCTGCTTAGTGCTGAAGTCCACTATCAGCTCCTTTGTCTTACTGACGTTTAGAAGGAGGTTGTTCCTCTGGCACCAGTTCTCCAGATTCCTAATCTCCTTCAGGTAGGCCGTCTCGTTGTTATCAGAGATCAGGCCCACCACGACGGTGTCGTCAGCAAACTTGATGATGGTGGTGGAGCTGGTAGTGGCCACACAGTCATATGTGTACAAAGAGTACAGCAGGGGGCTCAGAACACACCCCTGGGGGGCTCCAGTGCTGAGAGTGGTGGAGGCTGAGACATGTCCGCCCATCCTTACTGCCTGTGGTCTGCCAGTTAGGAAGTTGGAGATCCACTGACACATAGATGAGCTGAGTCCCAGATGCTCCAGCTTGGTGGTGAGTGTGGAGGGAATTATGGTGTTAAATGCAGAGCTGTAGTCTATGAAGAGCATTTTAACATAATTCCCCCTTCTAGTGTCCAAGTGAGTGAGTGATGTGTGGAGGAGATGAGAGATGGCATCGTCTGTGGAACGATTTGGACGGTAAGCGAACTGTAGTGGGTCCAGTGTGTCTGGTAGTGAAGAAATGATGAAGTCTCTGACCAGGCGTTCAAAGCACTTCATCACTACTGAGGTGAGGGCTACAGGGCGATAGTCATTGAGAGAAGCAGGGTGGGGTTTCTTCGGGACAGGAACAATGATGGACTCTTTGAAGAATGTGGGGATCACCGACTGATATAAAGAGATGTTGAATATCTCAGTAAACACAGGAGCTACCTGGTATGCGCAGTCTCTTAGGATACGACCTGGGATGCCGTCTGGTCCTGCTGCTTTCCTGGTGTTCACTCTTTTGAAGGCTCTCCTTACTTCATGCTCGGAGATGACGAGCACGTTTCCGGTGCTGGCAGTATCTTCCTGTCTGCAGCCGTTAGCGCCGCTAGCACTAGCATCGTTGGAGTCCTTGGCTGCAGCCTCGAAGCGAGCATAGAAAGTGTTCAGCTCGTCTGCCAGAGTCACGGCCGCGTTCGTCATACCGGTTGTTGGTGCTTTATAGTCCGTTATTGTCCTTAGTCCCCGCCACAGGCTCCTAGAGTCACTCTGTTGGAGTTGTGACTCTAGTTTCCTCCCGTAGCACTGCTTCGCCTCTTTCACCGCCCTCCGCACGTTATATGACGCGGCTTTGTACGGGTCCATGTCCCCCGTCGTGAGTCCCGCGTTGTAGGCAGCGGTGCGGGATCTCAGAGCGTCGCGGATGGTTTTATCCACCCACGGCTTCTGGTTGGGAAACGTTGTGATAGTCTTTGTCTCCACAGTATCATCCGCTAGTTTCCCGATGAATCCCACAACCGCTTCCGTAAACACGTTGACGTCATCGTCGGAGCTGTTTCTGAACATACCCCAGTCTGCGTCATCAAGTGCGTCCTGTAACGCGGCCACCGATTGATCCGTCCAGCGCGCGACCTTCCTCTGAACCGGAACTTCCTGTTTCAGCCTTTGTTTGTATTTTGGCATGAGGAAGATGGCGGCGTGATCAGATTTGCCAAACGGAGGGCGGGATTGTGCCTTGTAGCCGTCCTTGACCGTAGTGTAGCAGTGGTCCAGTGTCCTTTCACCTCTGGTGGGGCAGGTGATGTGTTGATAAAAGTTCAGCGCTGCGCGTTTGAGGTTGGCGCTATTAAAGTCCCCCGTCACAATAAGCGCAGCGTCCCGGTGTTGTGTCTGGTGCTGTGTGAGTGCCTCATGCAGCTCGCATAAGGCGGTGACCGTGTCCGCTTGTGGTGGAATATAAACGGCACTTACAATGACCGATGTAAATTCCCGAGGTAGATAAAAAGGACGACACATGATGGACAGTAGTTCCAGATTTGGTGTGCAGGAGCGTGTGAGAGGAACAACGTTCGCACTGTTGCACCAGTTTTTGTTCACCATTAAACACACGCCGCCTCCCCTTGACTTCCCCGAGTCCCGTGTCCTGTCCATACGGTGAACCGAGAAGAACTCGGCCGGCTGGATGGCGTGGTCCGGCACCGCTGGGTTCAGCCATGTCTCGGTGAAGCAGAGGAGATTGCAGTCCCGAATGTCTCTCTGGAACTTTATCCTGGCCCTGAGGTCGTCAAGCTTGTTCTCCAGTGACTGGACGTTGGCAAGCAGGATGCTAGGCAGAGGTGTGCGGTGTGCACGAGCTCTCAGCCTGTTCCTGACGCCGGCTCGCTTCCCTCTAGGCCGCCGCCGCTTCCCTTTGTTCTCCCTCAAGATCTCACTCGGCCAGCTCGGATCCGGAGTTAAAAACTTCGAATTGTGAGTACATTGTATACCAATAGAAACAAGAGTGTCACTGTCATACCTAATGTACCCAATGGTGATGATTTTGCCGATTTAGAAACGCTGAAAACTAACTTAAAAAACAAAGACAAAGAAAAAGTGGTCGGAGCAGTCGTGACGGCAGCCGACCTCACCGGCGCCATCTTTCTCTGTGTTCTTCTCTGCGTGAGTAGCTTAATGTTGTTCATGTGTAATTTACGTTGAGTACGCTAACCACGTTATTACATTAATGCATGTAAGGTGAACTAGCAAACATCATCATAGTTACATGAGGCTGTCTTCTTGTTTGATGGCAGATACTCCCTTCACCCTGGCCAAAAAGGCTAAAATGACCAAAGAAAACGTAGAAATCAGTTAAACATGAGAGGTTTTTGGACAAAGTTTGTGTTTTTTCCCATTGATTAAGCACTGCTTCCAGCCAAGAATGATACCATATATGCCCCATAGCTGCAGAAAAGGCTAACATTGTTATCTTTTTACAAATGTGTGAACATGAGAGGTTTTTGGACCAATTTTGTGTTCTCCATTCTTTAAGCACCGGTTTGAGCACCGTTTAAGCACCGGCACAGTTTCAAAAGTACCGGTTTGGCACCGGTATCGGATAAAACCTAAACGATACCAATCCCTAATGTTTACTTTTGGGTTTAATTACATTAAGGTCTGTTTTAGGCCAGTATTGGATTGGGTGTAGTCAGTCTTTGCATCTGTATTGAGGCTAACTTGCTTGGATCAGACCTATTAGTTCCAGTTTGAGTAGGTTTTCCATTGATCCTTTTTAGATGAGGTTGACACTTTAGATTTTCTCATATTGGCCAGAACTCTTCTACTCACTTTAAACAAAACGTGAACTTAAGAAAACAGAGCAATTCTTGTTGTAAATGCCAGGAGGTGACTGAAATGCAGATGCAATAAATGTTCTGCATGGCAACCAGAATGCAGTTGCTGACATACTTAATTGTGATTGGTGGAGCTGGATGACTCTAAAACAGGCCACAGGGATCCCAAACTCCATAGGAGCATTTGGCCTTCACTGCTGGAGGTCAGAGCAAGGAGGGCAATCATTTCTACAGCGAACAAGGTTTTCAGTTGTTTTGCTCTGAGTTCAAACTGTCGATAATTACAGTAATACACTTAAAAAGATTGACATGCTGGAGACTGCTACTAATATGTAACATGTTAAGATATATCACCACTACATTGCCACTTTGCTTATATCATTCTTTAATTTACAGCTGAAGGAAAAGTGAAGTAAAAATTCACAGACCTATGACCATTTTCTAACACAGGGCCATGTCAACACCTCACAGATAAGTGACAGGCACAGCTGAGAAGAGGCAGTCTTTCTTATATGATGTTAGTAGGTCATTCAGTTTATGGAACCATATGTTCAGATTTCGTCTGTCACAAATATCCTTTGGGGTCAAGCTCTAATTGCATGACAAACATTATCGACCCTGCTTCTCAGAAATCACATTTGCACCAACAAATGCATTCAGAAGGAAACACAACACGGGTCCAAAAGTTACATTCTGAACATTTTAGTAAGATGTTTGCTGCTATTGGAAAAAGTTTGCAGACTATGTAAACCTACTACACAAAATCAGCTCTAATCTAGGTTCATAATGAAAATGGCTGTTGATTTGTTTATCAATTATAATATGTGTTAATGGATGCAAATCAGTGCTGCTTCCAGTATGCCTCAAAAATGGACATGTATGACTTGGGGGGTGGGGTAGCTTCACTGTGTACAAAATAAAAACAGCAAAACAAAAAAGTTTTTCAAGGGGAAGCTGTGAAAGGGAGTAGACAGCCAGTACTGTACAGTCACTGCAGCTGTCATTGTCTTGCTCACTTTTTTCATGGAGCTTTATACCTAGCTCCTTCTTCCAGTAAGCATGACTGACTGGTGAGCACCAAGTAGTCATAATCATGAAAAGACGATATGTTACATCTTTTCATGATGATTTCTTTATGACATCCACCCAGCCTGCTCTTGCAGACTTTGGTACAGTAAAAAGAAAGACAGCTGAACATAATCCACTGAGCAAGAATGCTTTACTATCCTATGTGTTGAACAGCATACATCACATTACTAATGGACAATACTTCAGATTGCATTTAGAAACACAATCCCACACAAGAGCTGTTAGGTTAAAGGTTAAAAAAAAGAAAAAAAGAGAGAGTTATTTTAAATTTAAAGTTGCCCACAAACCAAAATAGTGAAATGTGTTGAGAAATTAAACCCATTAAATGTTATATTAGCTTATAGTAGCTGGAATTAAAAGGTGAAAATGTTGTCCAGATAATTTTAAAAGTGAATGCTCAGTATTTAATTAAATAAATTACGGCCTAATGAATTTCTAAACAAGTACATTTCATGTATTCTCTTAAAACATGCTTTGCAATAAATAAAAAAATCCTCGTTAGTGGAAGAATATCTGATCTTGTAAAAGTGAAATTCGGCATCTGTAACCCATAAAGCTGAGAGCACCGGTAGGAGGTGAGCTGATGAAATGGGTCCACCTTGTCTGGAATACTTCCTCTTTGTTTTATAGAATGCTTGACTTTAAAGTGGGGCTCTTAACAAATGCTTCCTGTGATTAAACACTGTCTTAGAAATTAAGAAAGATAACAACACATCAGAACATGGCTTTATTTAACACTGTGGCTTAAAACGAGGTATGTTTTATCAGATTTCTCCTGCATCTTGCAATTATGAGCAAGGTGTCAGAGTGGTAATATGGATATCCCAGTTCTGAGACCTGCAATGTGGTTATAATTTCACATAATTTAGTTCTGAGGTTTAGCAGGAGAGTCTGGTTCATGTTCTGTTGGGACCCTTGTGTAGAGCAGGGGTGTCAAACTCATTTGACATGGTGGACCACATACAGCCCACTTTGATGTTAAATAGGCCCAACCAGTGAAATTCTTTTTTTCTGTCAGTGTAAAGAAGTTCACATAAACATTTAATACCTGGGATATCTTAATATAAGTAAAATAAGTGCAATTTCAACAGTAGATCTCAGTTTTTCTACATGATAGCTGTAAAACTTTTGAAAATACAGTTAAATCTTGTCCTTCCTTTTCTTGTTCCAAAGCGCATCCAGTGGCCTGAATTTGAGTCTTTGTTGGGCCAGTTCTGGGCTCCGGGCCTTAATTTTGACGTCCTTGATGCAGCTGACATCACTAACAAAATTGATATCACTTTTTACTTTAACTTCAGCTAGTTGGTAGGTTTCAGGAATGATTGCTTGCTGGGTTAAAACATTCCACTTCATAACATTAATCCTGCTCATAGACAAATTAGTTGGGAGTGATGCATTCCTCTCACTAATAAGATCACCCAGTGCGTCAGGGCACAGACACCTTGTACATAAATGAGCCACACCAGCAGTTATGACAAAACGTCATTCAGTGACACCCTCATGTTTATTCTGTGAGACTGACTCAGTAAAACTCTGCTGGTCCTGAACTCGTTAGAAACATTAATGTTTTGTTTAGATTACATGTCTACAAACTGTATGTACGTATAGAAAATTGTGTATGTTTGATTTTTTTTCATTTATTTACAATTTCATACAATATAATTTGCTTCATAGTTTTATTTTTATCACACTGCTCCCATTGACACTGGGAAAGTCTTTCACCAGATTACATCAGCACAGCAGCACTGCAATGCAATTAATGCAAATCTTAGATCTAAGGGTCGAAAGCTATAACAGTCACGCAAAACAATCACAGCTAACACATTATGGTTGTGTATTATCATTTATTATTAGGTTTAATGCCAGCAAAGGTTAATATCTCAATTAACATGACATAATTCATGAATAGATCACTAAACACACAGTCAGCCGAAATTAATTTTCTTTTTCCAGAGACTTTTTACAGGCAATTGACTATAAATCAAAGCATTGTGTTATGACTGTTGTCGTAATTTTAATATGTAAATTTGAGTGTGCAGGTGCTCCTCCATGATTGGTGCATCTAGGGTGGACGGATCGTACCGATAGGCAGCGCATAAGACGACACCGCCAGGGACTGCCAGGTCATTCATCCTCGGCCCAACCCAACCGGCAGACCGTGTGTTCACTGTTTAACTATATTGGTTTAATGTAGGAGCATGTAGGGGTGGACCGCTTTTTTTGTGTGATTTTGACTAGGTAAGTTTTATTTACTCCTGAGATAGGCTACCTTTTGTTTGTTGTTTTGGCCTTGGGTTCACCCCGAAGTTGTAATTCGCTCCCTTCCTTTGTTTTTAAATTCACTCATTGTCAATAAATCACCGTCACCAAGTGTTAATTGCGTGATGTGCTGCTTGGGGTTGGACGGGGATGGATCATCCTTTATGTTGTGGTCTGGCCGTGCCTAGATGGGCCCTAACAATTGGATAATGAATTGTTACGACGCATTCTGATGCAATGAATGTATGGCTCAATCGTCAAATAAAGACAAAAATAGTATGTGCATTCTTTTTGTCTGACTTATAAATCCATTTGCATGCACAGGCTTTATTTATAAATGTCAGTCATCATGAAATTATGCAGTCACACACGAGCCTAATTTCCACTCCCATCTCATGACACTTCCTCCTTACTGCACATTCTTTCCTCCCTATATATATATATATATATATATATATATATATATATATATATATATATATATATATATATATATATATTAGGGGTGCAACGATACACAAAATTCACGGTTCGGTTCGATATTTTTTCGATACAAAAAAATGTTCATGCATTTTTAATTTGTCATTTATTAAAATTATAAATATATATTTTAACTCAAAAGTACAGTTTTTAAATTTAACCCTAACCCTTGTGCGTGTTTTTTATTTTGACAGCGAATGCGCACCTGCGGACCACTTATGTGCAGCCCTGGTTATTTAGCTCATCATATCGCAGCCACAGAAATTCTTTTGTCCATGAAACCATAAAGCTGCACTTTCTTTTTGCCTTATAGTCTGATTTGTCATAACTTCTCCGTTTTGTGGTAAGCTTTTCTTTGGCTGTCACTTCTTCACCCCGACCTGTCTTATTTGGCTCAGCAGAACTAAAATATATATACTGCTGCTTTTACACACGCACTCACATAAGCTCAGCGATTCTCTGCGCGATCAACCTCTCACATGTTTAAGCTTGCTGCGGGAGATTTCACTTGTCATGTTTGCATAGTAAGCTAACGATTAATAAGACGATGTCAGAGGAATTGGTGCACAAATTATCATCACTCACAGATCAGTGCTGTCGCTCTCTATACACAGTTCGCACGATTGCAAAGTGAAAGCAAAAAAACAAGCGCAAATTCAAACGCGACTTCAATATGTCACATATTGACAGTGGCTCACTGATGCCAATGACATAATTACCCAGCTACATTTCTGAAAGAATGCAAAAGCATTGACATATATTTTTCCTACAATAGCCCGACGGGCAGGGAAGAGATAGATTTTGGTAGCCCGACTGAAAAAAATCGCTAGCTCCGGGACATCGGGCTAGCAATATTGCGAGCCCTGTATCTGATTGAGGAATCACTCATCTTTGGAAAAGAGAGTTTATTACAGAGAAATGGCTCTTTCCAAAATAAAAGCTATACTATCCGCTTCTTCTGGGCTATATTCTCAACAGCATAAGGAGAATCATGTGCTAACAGCTGTCTAAATGACTCGGCTAAAGTTAGTAGCATGCTTGCTTTTTTTTTGTCTGCTTCCACTTGTCTTTGCACTAGGATGATGTCGGCGTAAATGTGCAGTCATATTCGTTGTGTTCCCACTAGTGCTTTCAGGTTAATCTCGTTGAAATGACCTTAACGCCACAACACGGCAAATCTCCGTTAACGAGCTACCGCCGATCGCCCCGTGCATGGGGCTGGGCGGCCAACACGTTAACGAGCTAACTGCGCTAACACACTAGTTCACACCAATGTAATTGAGCATTGCATGGCACATCCAACATACTGTTTTACTTTAGTCCATGACTCGCTTACCTTCAGGGTCATACGTCACATGAAAACCAAAATAATTCCAAACGCCAGATCTGAATGAGGTTCAATTTGCCTGTTGCAAGTAGAGCTTAACTTCTGTCTCGCTAGCTTGCCCTGCGCTCTTCCTTCTGACTATGCTGTCTGTGTTGAGCGCTCAGTGGATCTGCGCTCGACAGTGCAGCCTAGGCGGAGTAGTCGAACACAGATTCACTGAGCGCTCAACACAGACAGCATCGTCAGAAGGAAAATTGATAAAATAAATTACAAATGTTGTATTGTTCGATACATATGCGTACCGAACCGAAAGCACTGTATCGAACGGTTCAATATCGATACCAATATCGTTGCACCCCTAATATATATATAATTATAATTCCCATCTCGCCCCTGCGGGTGGTCTATCCTAGAGGCCTGGGAGCTTGAGGGTCCCGTGCAGTATCTTTACTGTTCCTTGGACTGCGCTCTTCTGGACAGAGATCTCGGTGCTGTTCCTGCTGGAGCCACTCACCTAGCTTTGGAGTCACTGCACCTAGTGCTCCGATTACCACTGGGACCGCTGTTAGGTATTTCTGAAGTTTCTTGTGTTCCTTCTTCCTGATGTTGCTGTAATTCAGCATCACTACATCTATCACTACGGTCGTCGTCTTCTGCTTGTCTACCACCACTATGTCTGATTGGTCCCACAGGACCTTAGCTCGGCCATTCTCGACCACCCTAGGGAGTGTCTCCCATTTTAAACTTCCAGGCCATACTCGGCACAGATCTATGCCGGCCACTTGGTTTTGGCGTTCCATGTATGCCTTGCCTGCTAGCATTTTGCACCCTCCTGTTATGTGCTGGATTGTCTCTGGGGCATCTTTACACAGTCTGCACTGGGGTCTTGCCTGGTGTGATAGACCCCAGCCTCAATGGATCTTGTGCTCAGAGCTTGTTCTTGTGCTGCCATGATTAGTGCCTCTGTGCTTTGTCCAGCCACTGGTAGTACTTCTAGATGTCAGCCACCTTCTCTATCTGCCAGTGGTACATACCTTGCAGGGGCCTATCCTTCCAAGATGGTTCCTCCTCTTGCTCCTCCTTCTTGGGTTTCTGCTGGACGTGCATGCGTGGTTGGAGTTACTTCCTGATGTATTCGTGGATGCTTGTTGTCGTTTGTTGTAGCCCGGATCTTGTTCATTCTATCTATCTATCTATCTATCTATCTATCTATCTATCTATCTATCTATCTATCTATCTATCTATCTATCTATCTATCTATCTATCTATCTATCTATCTATCACCTGTACATGTCTGTGAGAACTGTCATGGATCGCTGTGTGGCAAGCAGGAGGAGGACCCAAATGCAAAACTCACAGACACGGGGATGAACTTGAGAAACACAGCTTTAATGCTGGCACGGCAGAACACAGGAAATACAAAACTAAACTGGGGAAAAGTAAACTAACACTCGCAGGTAGACACAGGAAGATCCACACAACATGAGGGAGAACGCGACGCCGAACAGAGGGAGACGCAGACAGAAATACACAGAGGGTTAACGAGGAAAGTGGGAACACACGGGGAACACAGCTGACACAGATAACCATAACGAGACAGGGCGGGTTGAACATAACACTGACGGGAGACGGGCAGAGTCAAACAGAAAGTACACAGAGGTTCAGACAGGAGGAGAGAGAGCACGGGGAAAACACAGACATAACGGGCTGGGGAAACATGGAACAACCACAACGGGAGACGAGGGCTCATAAATACACAGAGGGCACACAGGGGGGAGAGAGAGCACGGGGAGAACTTAGACATAACGGGCAGGGGAAACATGGAATAAAACATAAGGAGAGACGAGGGCTCACAGATACACAGAGGGGCACACAGGGGGTAAAAGCCACGAAGGGAAAACACTTAGGGAACAACACAACAGGGCAACTCAGGAAACATGGCCTAAATAGGGAACAAAATACAAACATACAAGAAAACTAAGAACACTGGGCCAACATGGCCCAGGACCATGACAGAGAACAATATTACAGTGGACTGTGCAAAGCTTTACAGGCTGATAATGAGTGTGTTTGTCAACAAAGGCAGCATCAATGAGGTAGAGAGTTTCACATGTGTGAAACTGTGGCGTCAGAATCTACTTCACCACAGCTTACTGTGTAGTCATGACACAGCAAACTACAAAGATTAAATACACAATGTATTTCACTGCAGATGAACACTGGGATCAGTATCTGATGTTCTGATGGTCACATAAACACTGTTTATGTCACTAGTGAGTCATAATGCCAATCATTTCATTTATTTTAGGCTTCAAGATGATGCTAGTTGGGTATTGGATACCAGCATTCTGTTGTGTAGAGGCTCAACAGCAGACCCAAAGACACATGTTTTGCTTGTTGGCAGTCTAGGACTAGTAGAGTGACAGCTATTACCATTACCAACTGGAGTTTTCCTAAATATGAAAAGAGCCACAGTGCTGTACAGTAAGGAATCACAGGATCCATTAAAAAAAGAGAGAAAAAGAATCATGACACAGTCATTAGAGTATGTAGTCATAGGATCAACATTTTGGCCTTCATCTTTCTTTCTTTGAGTACGATATGAACTTGCCAGTAAGATATACTGACAAGTTGACACATAGAAGATCCATTTCATGTGCTTAACTGCTTCATAAAAACACATGACATCACGGAGATCATATTTCAGAGCCTGTCCACAATGCAGCAAATTTTTATTGATAATCAATGCCATATGGTCGTCTGGTGTTGTCTCTAGTTACAAGAAGCATTTGAAGTCATCAAACAGGAGGATCACTTTCACGACACACGCTTATTACAGACAGATTGAATCAAGTGCTCAAATTTTAATCTCAACGCTTTTTGCTAAATATTCAATTCAGAAATCAAAATATACTGAGAATCTAAACAGGGATTGTAGTACACCAAACTCTGGACTTGGGGATGGGATGATTTAGCTTTTTAGTAGTGCTGTCACAAAAGTCAGGGAGTGATTAAAATGTAAACAGTTCCTCCTCCAGGGACCAGACATGTGATCTGGAAATGTGCTTGATCTCACAATGAATATCTCACATTGCTCAAATCAGTTTTATCACAGATGTTTGATGAAAAAAATCAATATCAGCCCACTTAAAAGAACCAGAAATGGACTTAAGGCACAACAACTGATCATTTTATATCATTTACTGGATAGTGGCTTGTAACAAATCAAGTTTCTCATAACATAACAATTATGGTTCCACACATGTGTTACACATGTGTTTGACTGGGAAGAAATCACTACAGAAGATTCAACATCTCCTGGAAAATACTAAAAACGGAATAGAGGTGACTGATTTCAGAAATACACGCTCATGCTTGTGTTTTTTTTTGCCTGTGTATGACACAGACTGATCAAGGACCTAAGTATGATTTAGACTTCTGCAGGAGATCCACCTACGATGTAACCATAAACCCCTTTTAACCCTAAACCGTAACCTTCCAAGCTATTCAGTCGCCGCAAGCTGTGCCAAGCCAATGTGTTGTTGCATTTCTCAGGATCTGCATGTCAGTTTACGTGGAAGGTTACAGCATAGGGTTAAACAGTGTTTTCGATTATGTCCCAAGTTATGGCATAGATTTCACAGATTGCACAAGTCTAAGTCAGACATCAGTTGAAAAAATGCTCCGTAGCATCTCTAGATGTCAAAAATAACGATGGGCACCTTTAATATACAGAATGTTATATGAACATCAGTATCCCTTCTGTGTAGTCAGGTTGGGCTTGCAAACAGACTCTTCTGGTTTGTTAGTTGTTGTGGGAGTGGATGATAGTCAGTCCAATTGACATCAATAGATTAAAAAAACAATTTCTTTGGAAGTATTACCTGCCCATCAAGGGCAGGTATCTCCATGACTGGTCGTTCAGGAACAGGAACTCATTGTTAATGGAAGCGTAAATAATACCATAGAAACAAAGTAATTATGCTTAGACACAGAGCCCATAGAACCAGAAGAAATTGCTTAACTGGTTTTTAGTTAACACAAGATTATCTGCTGAATGAGAGCTCAAGCCTAACATACTACAACACTGTAGAAAAGCTGCATTTCTTAAAAAAGATTCTTATTAATTTCTTAGAAATGTTTTCAAATAAAGCAATAACAGAACCCCTGCATTCTTGTAGGTTTACAGAATGCACACAACAAAAGTGTGCATATGCCCACTTTCCTGCAGTCTGGGTTAGAGACATGTCATACCTCTGTGGTTTACATTTTCAACATTGGCTCTTTAGTCATATTTTGCTTATACAATCAAACCAGCCTGTGATCATCTCTAGCCACCACCTGTGACCCTGAACTAGACGAGCTGTTAAGAAAACAAAAGGATCTGATATGCAAATTCATGACCGTTTCACATTTGACCCCTTTATCATGGTGTGGATTGACTTTGTGAGAATATGAATCAAATCGTGCTTAAATCACTAGTATATGATCTGGTTTATGTGAATGGTGCTGAAGAAAAATAATTATTGTATTCCCAAATATGGTTTTGTAGTTTTTCTGAGACATTTTTTGTCAAACTATGTTCACTTCGTCCTGCACAGGTTTGAGGTTTGTCCTTTTATTTCTGCACTCTTCTAATCATGGATTTGAGAGCTGCTTTTTTGTTGACTGTAGCTGGTGAGAACCAAGAAGCAACCTACAGAGCTGAAAAATTAAGTCCACTTCCTTTAAGGGCCACTTGAGTCGGGCTTTTATTCAAGTCCTACAAACCCCTAAAATGCCGACTTAACAGCTTTAGAGAACATGCAGACAGCCTGGTACAGAAAATGATTTGGGGCTGTGTAGAAAATTTTAAGATGCACAGTAGGTTACATCCTTTGCTAATGCACTGGACTGGATCACTCAGCCTCTCTGCTTTCTAACAAACTAAATGTCTAAATATTCTTTGGTTGTTTTTTTGTTTTTTTCAGTTTCTTTTTTTTGTTTGTGTTTGTTTTTTGCTTCTTCTTGCAGATGTGAAAAATGGATGCAATTACCACTGTATCCTCATGGGGATGCTAGTGAGGGTTGGGCCTCATTGCATATCTGCAATACTGCAAAAAACAATAATTATATTTTTAATTATGAAACTTATTTGTAGGAAAATGAAACTATAAGAACCTGCAGTAAGTTCACAGTGTTTATTATACAGTGTTGTGAAAATGTTAACGCTTGATTGCACTTCTTTTTGCCAAGGATACTACAATCAGTTATAAGGTACAAGTCTGAATAACCTTTTTCCCTCTTTTTTGTTTGTTTTTTGATCTATGTGTTATTTGATGATCTGAAACACAATTATGCCAAAAAATAAATAAATAATTAAAAACATTCAGAAAGGGGCAAATACTTTTTCACAGCACCAAAAATATTATTTAATCGTATAATTGTAGTTATAATTGTAGTGGACGACTGTTGATACTTTCAGTTTATGTTTAAATATATATACCAACACAGGGGTTCTAGGTTACACGGCACATGACATTCTTTGAATCAAATGTGTACACACTACTGTATGTCTTACAAAATCCTCACACAAACTTAAAAGGCAGGCAAAACTAGAACTCAACCAAACCATGTAAAATGGCAAATTTCTGGTGTTTACTGAGATGTACTTTTCTGGGTGCAAAAACCCTCCTAGCACTTTGAAATCCCTCACTGTAAAAAAAAAAAGAGTAAACAGCCAATGCATTCAGCTTTATGCTTCACTAACTAGACTCTTGGGCCTCCACATCGGGAATTCTGCCTGGAATGCAAAATGAGTGTCTGCTGCTGAGATACAGGTAAACGCATCGCATACAAACATGCACACCTCCTACTCTGCACTGAGAGATAAATCAAAATAGAAATTCTGTTCATACTTAACATGCAAATTCTCACTGAGGTTTTAAATCTTCCCACCTGCATGGGTTCTGCATGTGCATGTATATACAGACCGTAAAATCTGCGTCTTGTGTTGAATTACCAGACTGCTGGTTGAACAGACGGGGTTGCCTGGCAACACAGTTTGCACGCGAGGCAGCGAGTTATGGGATCACGGCGCGTTCGGTCAGGAAAGACCAGCCTGTTTTGGTCGAGAGAAGATGAGGGGAAACCCTGAGTTCATGCTGGCTGCAGATAAGAGCACATAAGCTGAGAAATTTAAGTGGACTGACAAGCATGAAACAAACAGACCATCTTAATATGCTGACATGTAGTCAGTATGCAGTACAACAGATTTCTATGTGCGGAGAACAAAAATGCATTTTGATGCAACCATCTGCCCATCGCTGATAACAAGTCAGAGTGTTTGTCATTAAGCACTCAAGGGGAAAATAATGAAGCCAGAATTTTATAAATACAGAATGTTGATAATTAGGTTACGTGTTGTATGTGAGTGTGATTTGGTTTTGTTTAGTTTTTTTAATGATGTCTTTGAACCGGTCTTTCTCCAGAGTGGAATGGTTGTACAGCATGCAGCATCTTTAATCACTTTAAAAAGCAAAAAGTTCTCATATTCAACCTGAAACTAAACCACCTTGTTGAAATTTACATACTACACTTGTACATACATAGTATGCATAGTGTGCTAAATGAACGTCTACTAATATTCATTGCTAAAAGGAGACATAACAACTGCCTTGATTACAGTCCACAAGTGATAAAGTTAAAAAAGACACAATTTACACAAGGTCTCACAACAGGTGCTGCAGGTCCCAACAAAGACCAAGCCATGAAGTCTGAGAACTGTCTGTAGATCACTGTGATAAAATTGTTTTGCACCACAGATGAAGGTGAGTTATGAAAACATTTGTCAAGCTTTGTCAAGTAGAGCCAGAAAACAGTCACATGATTACATCTAAAATAAGAAAAACTGTTTTTTTTCTGTAAACAAGATATTTTGTATATGATGATTCTAAAATTAGCACAGAAAATCTTTGATCCAGACGATGTTTTTTGCTTTGGTTACTGAATAACCAAAGGAAAAAAGTAGCACTTCAGGAAACACTGAGAAATTAACTATACACACGTTAACAAATGTCTTTTAATCTAGTGCTCATTATCCTTCCTGGAATAAACTGGTTACAGTTTTTCCTTATTTTTTGCTATTTTCTAGTCACTAAAGTCAATTTATGCGCACAATTCTAAAAACATGACATTCATAAATCAACAGCATGACTCCAAACTGCTAAAGTCTGAGTGCAGTTCCATTGGCCTCACTCATTCTAAATCACAGTTTTGCAAATGAATACAAATTGCATCATTTAGCACACTTTGTTCACCTCGAACGTTGGTCTACAACTGTGTATAAAAGAGGCCTTGAGTGACTCATGCAGGAGTTAGGCAAGAAAACTGAGCAGCAAGAACACAGAGGAAGCATGAGGGGAAGAGTAAGAGGAGGCCTAGGTGGCAGCAGAAGACAATTTGCAATTTGATTTATTTATTTCCTTATTTATTCATCTTTTATTTATTAGTTCATGTGGTTCTGTAAATGCTTCAGAACAGAAATCCCTACTACTATTCACCAAAATCAGAAAAACTAAACTAAACCTTCCACTTACTTGTATGCGTTTGAATATGTAACATAGCTTCTGTCATGGTCCGCGGCCCGGCGTCCGAGGTGCTGATGGGATGCCCACTCCCGTGGGCGTGGCTGCTAACTCCACACCTGCATCCCATCCCAGGCGATCACCAGGTGGACTATTTAATCCTGCCCAGCCTGCTGCTCCACGCCAGTCCGTAGTCGTCCTTCAGCGGTAACGTACACCTGCGGGAAAGCCCTTATGCAAACCTATCCGTGTGAACTAACACTAACTCTGCCTTGTATACTCAGATCACAGCTCGGCGTGTTTGAGCCACCAGCCTGTCCACCTGCCTGTCCGAATTTGGATCACGATCAGCCCCAGCCGCCTCGACCTTTCTGAAGCTTCTCCCCACGGACCCTCACCCCTCCCTCCGGTTCCCTCGGCCCCGCTATCATCGTAAGACGCGTACTCTACTTCCCTTCGTATGCTGCCGTTTTCCCCGCACCCCAATAATCCTTTTTTCCTTTTTCTGTTTCAGCCTCCCACAGTCCCGCTCTCGGCGTTCCTGCGCGATTCACCTCCCGGTCCCTCGGTTTTTCTGGTTCCGTGCGTTTTTTTCCCTTCTACCCTCCCGGGACACCCTCAGTTATAATAAAGTTTATTTTTTGTTCTCTCGTACCGCTGTGTGTGTGTTCTGCTCCTGGGTCCAACTTGTGCGTGGAACTTCGGTTCATGACAGCTTCGCAAAGCCAAAATACTCATGCCCTCATACTTCTGATGACTGTACACAGTTTCTGTTTGTAGCGTTTTGATTTTATCACATATATCTGATGTTTTGGGAGATATAAGTGTTTCGGTGGAGGTTTCGAAAAGACAGAAAATTGTTTGCGATGTCTGATGTTGCAAGAGATGTGGCAAGGGGTTTGGACAAAACTCTTTTGAATTTGAGGGATTCCAACGATTCTGGAAATGCTTTTAAAACACATTAGGAAAAACTGTAAGTGTGAGTGCCGTCTTTTTACTTCTTAGCTTTCAACAATCGTGACTTAATGAATAACACCACAAATAACAGTGAGTGTCCAGCCCCCTCACATTAGTGATCACATAAGATAAATTTATTACAATAGCTATAGCTACATTATTCATAGGAAGTTACTGTCCTGTACAGCTTCGGTCTTCATTGGCAGAAAACCTCCTGCTCTAATCAAAACAAGACAAAGGTAGAAAAGGATGGGGAACAACAGAGACAGCCTACAGGGAGGTGGAGGTATTGTTGTGCTAACAATGTGGGATGTGGAAGAGAATTACCCAGGCTTATGTAAGTGATAAAAAGGGGAACTCCTGCCCTGTTCATCACCCTGCAGCCAAATATACCCCTCCCCAACTGCAGTTACCACCCTCAGTGCTGGCAGGGTGGTGGGAGCTGGATGTGGAGCTGAAAAGATTGACATTGTGGGAAACACTCACTCACAACACCCACTAAATCTGCAAAACTTGGCAGGACTTAGCACAGGGAAACACAGCACATGTGTTCAACTTTTCAAAAGTTTTTTTTTTTTTTTTATCAAACACAACTCTAAAAGAAGGTAAACAGTTTAATTATCTGATGTTAAAGTTATGCTGGAAATGTAGTTCTGTAACAATGGTGGTTGAGTAAAGGTCTAGGCATCACTTGAGGCAATAGTCTTGGGATCATGACTGTCTGTTTAAAGTTTATTGGCAGTAGCTGTTGCAATATTTCTATCCAGATCAGAGTACCAGACTAACAGTGTTACCCCTCGTGCTGGGTTGCTGAAGTTTCTATTAAGGTGATCAAAGAGAGGTTTATCCACTTAACACACTGTTTGCTGCTACAACTACACATGTTTCTTTTCCAAATATTTATTTATAAGTGACTTATGTATGTATGTATGTATGTATATATATGTATATATTGTACTATTCTTAGTTAGCGTATTGTCTGTCTTGTCTTAATGTTGGTTTAAAATGGAGCACTGTAACAAAAAATAATTTCCCCCAGGGATCAATAAAGTATTCTGATTCTGATTCTGATTCTGATCCTTTGTGGAAAAGGAATATAACTAGATTTTCAAATTTGCATGCAAGACAACAGTGTTGTCAATGTTGTTACACATTAGTTTCTTGCAATTTATGCCTAAAGACTCATGGTGACAGGTTTCTTCCTACTTCTTTTCTAATACTAACATATCTGATGGTTTAAGTCTGCAGTTCAATTTCTTTATACTGACAGAAAGGGCTGTTCCACTGGTCTTATCCATTCAAGATCAAAGGTGGTCCACAATGCACAATCAGTTCAATCTCCGTACTTTACACTAATGTTGTTTTATGCTAGAAAATATCCGTTTTATGCATGGCAATATCTGGGAATATTTATAGGTACAGTACTTGGAGCTGCTGTCGATGAGCACTCAAAAGTCCAGTCCATACTAAAAGTTATAATTGTTTAAAAAACTCACAGCCTGTCCAATTTCATGACTGCTTATCAGACAAACACATACGCACAGATATAACCACCAGTTCTGTGGCAGTTATTTGAGCAGTTTCAAATATACTTCTTGAACCTGAGACTGGTTTCACTCCCTTTTGTTTCCAGACAGGTTTGGTTGCTTTGAAAAGCAGAAATGGTACACTTTTTTTTTTATTATTGAGAAACATTAAAGGGTTGAGTTAGGATATTTATAGTTTCTACTCACGTGACAGCATTCAGCTGCTTTTTTCAAATTCACAAGTTAATCTGATAAAATCCTAAGAAAACAAAAAATAAAACACCACCCAGTCCTCATACCTGAGAGACTGTCATACACAGCTGGATCCAGCTGGTTCCTTCAGGCAGGTACACATAAGCCCTGTGTTTACACACCTGGAGAGCCTGCTGTTTCAGAGACAAACATGTAGAAACATGCAGGGATGCAAAGAAATCCCACTGTTTGTACTCTCACTGAACCACTTCACACTTCTCACCAAACCCAGCAAGAACACACAGCGAGTCTTCAAACACAACATTTTTTTATTAATTAAAAAAGACTTGGATGCACAAACTTTACCAGACATTTTTTTGTGACTCACCTCATGAAAAATGTTTCAATTAAGTATTGCTGCTGTTGGGTTTATTAGTTTTATGACCCATATGACCCATTGTTTAACAAATGCTTGATGCTTGATGGGTCTAAAAAGACCTGAATTCAGATATTAAGAACCTCATTACTTTTGTCCATACAGAGTATTTAGTGCAAAGCTATCAGCTAATGGTAGCATACATAGATACAGATAGTTGTTAATCAGTATTAAGTAACATAAAAATAAAAATGTTAGCAAAAATAAAATAAAATATTAATACTATAAACAAAATTGGAGCACTCTTGGTGTCAGAGCAGTCAACCCCACTGCAAGATCTACAATCACTGGTGTTATTTGCATGTGCGCAAGCTGCTAGTTCAGTGCAAGTCCTTTATGCAAAGAGTCTTTCTCAGACCTGGGACAGTTTTTCCAGGAAACTTGTTTTGCCAGGGAGGAGGTGCTGCCTCGCAGGCTAACGTCAGGAAACAAAAACTGTGTCTCGTGAACAACACATTACATAAGACTGCAGCACCAACATAGATATGTGACTAATGACATTGTGAATATTACTTTTTTAAAAATTTCAAATAAAGAGTAAAAATTTAATTTTTCAGTTTGGCCAATCAGACCCTCTTAGTGGTGCAAATACGTAGTTTTTAAAGCTTGGAAACATATGTTATCACCCGGTGAAAAAGTACATACAATAGGGGAAAGATTTGTGCAGACAGCATGTTCGGGAACATTGACTTTTAGTCTGAAGCTATTTCTGAGTATACATGTACCGGTGGGAAAGACGCAACAATGGTTGATGTCAAAACTGCATCGTCATGACAGCTGTAGGGTTTTTTTTCTTTTGAAGTCAGCAATTTCATATGCCTAGTTTACACCTTATCATAAGTTTCATTTTCCTGTGTGAAGATTTACCAGCAGTGTCAACCCCAAAGTTTCATCTGTGTGATTCATGTGATGGTTCCCCATTTGATATTCATCAGACTCTTTGTGATGTTAAAATGTGACTGTCTGATCAGTGTAAACTATATTTTTTTCTTAGTGTTCACTGAAGCTCTAAACAAAAGAAAAACAACTTGTTTGTTCTTGCACAAGTTTGCTATAAACCACACGTGTAAATCTGTGATCAAGGGAGGAGAAAGAGAGAACTAACAGCAAACTGAAGGATTCAGAGGTGGCTGGCTCAGCTCAGCTCTTCATGTTTGACACAGTTCAGCTATCCAAGTGGTGGGATTTCCAGCCCTGCAGCTGCTCTGTGTCCCCAGGAGGCTGTAGGGAGTTTTGGAAGGAAATCAAACATTACTGCCAGTGATTCATTTAACACCAACCCTCCCCCAAATCCTCGACTATCATGCAGTTTCTCTCTCTTTCCCTGCCATCAACCTCTTGACCTCTGTGTCCATCCTGCCCTCGTTCCTTAGCCTCTCTTACTGTAATCCAGTGCAATAATGGATTCTGGTTTTAGGTTACCATGGAGTTTAGTTACATTGATGCTACTTGTTCTGTTTGCCTTAATTATATTTAGACTCTTCACACATCTAATTTTTATTGGTTTTAGTTGCACATTTACACCACATATTACACATTTACACATTTAATTTTGTTTTAAATTGTTCACCAATGCAGACAAGCATGGTTTTATTTGCTGCTGAAGTTTCAAAATATTGACTTGCTCTTAAGACTTGACTTTCATTGTCTTAATTAATGCACTCGATATTATCTTTGCATTTGACAAACACGAGTTTGATTTGAATGTTTGTGACTCAGACTGAGGGGTTTGATGATAGCTGTAGTATTAACCTTGTTATACAGTGCTGTGTTTGGGTTTTTGTGTAGGTATTTTTCTATGCAGAGACTGCGCAAAGACCTACACAACCTATTATAATGTGTTTGCATGCAGTCCTCCAGAAACCAACAGCACATAACTCAACACAGATGACATGTTGGGTCAGAATGAAAAAACATTAAAGATATAAACCACTAGCTAATGGACCAAGAACACCACAAGCCCACAGGCCACTTGTATGTTACACTGTTACTTATGTTATTAAACAGCTACAACATGTAAATGACGGTCTGCATAGGACCAGTGCAAAGGCATAAAGAGCCATTAAACAAATGAGCTGAAGGGAGAATGGCACAGGAAGTATTCCATGTATTCAACAAGCATCCATCATGGATGCCCTCTCTTGCATGTGCTATCCATTTATTTCTAGTAGTGCTGAAGTGGATTATTTCCTGATGTGTGCTGCACGTGTTAAATCACAGCTGTAAAAAAATATCCTGAGCTGATTCTTCCTAAATTGGAAAGAAATGAATGTACAGTGCTTTTCACTTTTTAATCAGAGTACAGCAGTCAATTAGAATTCTGCATTTTTTCTTTTCTCTTTTTCCCCTCTTGACTGCTAACTGGGAGACATTACATTTAATGTTAATAATGGCTGTAGCCTTAGACAGTTAAGGGAAACCTCTGGATGGTAGCAGCTCTGCCTGCACACTGAGCTAATCAGTATCTGATATTCAAAGGCTGACAGAGCTTTGACTCACCTTAGCAGACTATACATCTTTTATGCATTCACACAGTTATTCACTGCATGTCACATCCCATTTCATATACAGCCTGTGTTGGATGTGACATGTTGTTTGATACACACAGCCTGAAATGTTCAATCAAATCAAAGCAGTGTCTGACATGATTATTAACCCTTCCTTGAGTCTGGACATGCAGTGCATCCTGGGACAGCAGATACGGTCTCAGCAGAGCAGATGTGTGATTGGTGGCGACAGGAGGCTTGGTGTGGAAGAAAATGAGGGCTGGCAGCAAAAGTAGTAGCTCTTTTTTCATCTTGGTGCCATGTTCCTCGCTTTGCTCAGTGCTTATTATACAGATGTCCTCAGCAGCAAGTCTGCTGTGCGTGCAGAAAAATCACAGTGAAGTCATTAAAGTCAACACAGGGAGAGGAAATGTCATTAAGTAAGCAGGTCACAAGAAAAAAAATATGGGGATAAGTAATGAATTATGTTTTATTGAAAACTGTAAACAAATATACCATTTAGTTGTCAAAACTGTACTGTTAATAGAAATGATGCATTTGATGTCTATATTGACTTTTGGTCTTTGTAAAAAGAACTTGATCATTCGTTGATTTAATTCTTTTTTACACTTAAGATTAGCTTCATTAGAAGCATGGATGTTTTGGTTGGCAGGTGCTGGCCCTCCGTTTGGCTTCACCTGCACCTATATAAATCATTGTCTGTGATATTGGTACGTTTTTAAGTATTTTTATGCACTTATTTGACAAAGCCTAACCAAGTCTATCCAAGAAGGCCAGTCTCCAGTTTCCATGAGTGAAATTCTAGTATTTGATTAATGTCTTACTCAGCACTAATTTGGAGGATCTGATTCACGCCCCTGATTCACTCGACAGGAACACTTCACTAACCAAGACCGCTAACGTTACCTGACATTCTATCACTGCTCACTCATGTCTAAATATGGGCATTTCGAGCTCTAAAAACCATGAAGATGGCCATAGAGATAAAGTCAAGGTTTCAAAATAAACCAGTGGATAATGCCTAGGTTTATCTAGGTATGACTATGATCTTTGCATAATCCAAAAGGAAGAAAGCAAAAATCAATAAATATATACATAAATAAATAAAAAAGAATTACCTCTTCTTTAAATTGTTAATTAGCAGATGGCTTTAGATGACCTCAGCTTTATTGTGGGCTTATTACGACTATTAAGAATAAATGTATTCCTGCTGTAAAGTCCCCTTTGATCATTATTTTTATAGCCCATAGGAAACTTCACTTTGCATCAGTTGTCTGTAAATTAGGAAGGGCATTGTCTAAACCTTCACACATTGAGAGATTTCTTTAAGCTGTTTCAAGAATTGAATCAATGTTGTATCTTCTGTGAAGCCTGTGTACTGACAGCCCAAGCTATCAAAGTAACATGTGTTTTCACTTCTCTTCTTCCTTTGTTCTTGCTTTCATCAGCTGGAGCTGATTTGTCTAGGAGCACGACGTCACTATATCCTGGTAACACAAAAGCAACAGTGCTGTTTTGAAATGGAAATTATATTACACATCAAAGCATCACAATCAGATTTGAATAAAGTAATAACCATTTCAGTTGGAAGTAATGACAGAAAGAAATTATAATTTAATGATTATCGTGTGTAAGGAGTGTGCTGGTTATTAGATGCCCAGTTTAGTTTCACTAACTAAAAACATGGGGCTGGGACGTGACATTCTGGCTTCAATACAGCGACCATGATGTAAATGCTATAAAAATCAGTCAGCTCTCGACTAAATCTCAGTGCTTATGGAAGCTTTGTTGGTGTTTAAAAAGCAAAATCCATATGTCATGTCTACTCTGGGCATGATTCATGCTGATAAGTTTATCGCATTAGACAAGGAGTGTGTAGAAATTAGTGGCATCTGGTGCTGCGGTTCCACTGGACTGCCCCTCACCCATCGCCTTTAATATGAAAATCCAAAGGTCATCTCTGGAGCCAGCGAACGGTTTGTCTACTCAGTGTTACTGTAGAAACGTGGCAGAACTGCACTGCAGCAGCAGAGTTGAACAAGACCCTGTGGGGCTATGAAGGGCTTGAGCTCAGCTAATGAAAACATAATAGTTCCAGCTGGTCAAATGGGTATCACTGCAGTGCACAGGTAGATCCCAGTCAGTGGTTCACCTCTGATATCACTGGAGAAGTCACATGTCAAGCAAGAGATTGCACAGTATTATCGAAACTATAACATCATGTATAACTTTATAACTATAACCTTTTTTTCACTTAGATGTTTTCACTATGTATTTATACAACACTGTATTTAATCATTAGTTATTATTAATATCTGGATGTCTTCCAGATCAAGTCTTTTGTCTTGTTTTCATCTCCTCACCCCCAACCAGTCACAGCAGATGGCCATCCCTGCCTGAGCCTGGTTCTGCAGTTTCTTCCTGTTAAAAGAGAGTTTTTCCTTCCTACTGTTGCCATGTTCTTGCTCATAGGGGGTCTGTAGAGTCTTAAGGGTCTCTACCTTGAGATAGCTGTTGTTGTGATTTGGTGCTATACAAATAAAGTTGAATTGAATTGAACTGAGATTGAACTGAATGGCTCACAAAGAATATAACAGAATAGAAAAAAAGGCCAAAAACTGAGATGCCGCTATTTGAAATTAAAACTCCACGCTGCTCTTTCTCCAGTTCCCACCAACATACCTGCAAAGTTTAAATGAAACAGGTTAAACAACACACACACACACACACACACACACACACACACACACACACACGTCATTAGCTGCACATACTTGCCCTCTAACACCTGAGGTTTAATGGTTGCAGTGCCTAGTATGTTGATTTAGCATGCTAAGATGCACAAAGAATAGAATTTTAAAGGGAATAAGAAAGCATGCACAAAATTTCATGACAATCAGTCAAAATTCTGGTAAAAATATTTCATTTAAAACAACATTTAAAGGAGGTCCATCCCTTATTGTGATCTTTCATTTAGAATCAGTGTGATGAACAGTCTGATACTGTCATCTGCAAGTATAGCTAACAATCTGTACAGACTAAATTGTGGGTATTCGTGATTCCAAGAGGATAATTCCTCTTGGGGTTCTTGTTGGACAAATTGAGCTTGAACGCTTCCTTTCTGTAATGTTGGTAGTAGACGGAGGGCTGGCCCCAAAGGATGTCTTTGCAGCCAACACAAATATCACCAGGGCAGCTGCCTTCAAGTCAGTCCTTGAATGTTAATAAAGCGTGCTTTGTTGTCAGCATCGAACACTGCAACAATAAACAGGGCAGGTTTGGTTTTATGTTTCAGTATCTAGTTCACTTCCCCGAGGACACAAGAGAAGAAAATCTCCTTCTGAATTTTACAGAAAAAAATTGTAATCACTCAGTATAGACACTTTTTGACTCAATATTTGCTTCATTTTGTTATTTTATTCTTATAATAAAATGAAATGTAGCTTGTATGCATGGTTAAATGGGTTTAAGTAATCGTTGACTCAAAGGAGAAAGGCTTTTCTTCTCATTTTTGTGGATCTGAAGATTTTGTATGTTGTACAGATATATAATATAGTATTTTAAGTGTGTGGTATCTTGGAGAGTAGAAATAGACTTTATATTTTATGGTTAAACATCCAAAGAATTCTTGCAATTTCCCTCCTCATTAAATACCATTATATCTCTGCTCCAAACCTCCACAACAGTCTATCTATAGGATCAGAAGAATATTTCAGGCACGTAAAGGATCGTGAGCTTCTCTGGCCTCTTGAGTATGTGCTCGTCCATCATCATGACCACCTCTCCCATCCCAAATCAAAACATCGCACGACAGCTGGCAACAACCACTGCTGCTGCGTTTGTCAAGGCTGCACCCTGGAGGAGGGTGTTTCTTTCAGACAGTGATGGTCGGTGATTTCAGAGGGTAGGAAGGATGAGACAACTCGACACTGCTTCAGTCCACAAGTCAAAGCGTGCATTGATGTCTGACTTTGTTTCATCATTTCTCTTTGAATCCACCATGGGCCCTGATTCAAGACACGAGTCCCAGGATACAGAAGAAGGCTAGTCCTGGATTAGGAATTAGACCAGTGGATCTCTGTTATCCTGTCTATGATGACCCACAGCGTTTCAGTGCAGCAGAGCCTGTCCTCAGGCTCCACAGGACTGCTGGCCATGTCAGCTAATATTAATTCTATCCCTGTATATCTCCAAATTACTTCCTTATAGGCAACTATAGAACTCGTGTTTAAGAGCAGCTCTCAGATTAATCATGTTTGCTCACAGAGGGAGTCATGAAAGATCCTGATTAATCCCATAGTGGATATATAGTAAAACTGAATAGTATGCTACTCTGCAAGAGCACAATTCAATTTTTAATTTCAATTTAGTAATGTTTTGTTTATTTTTGTGAAATACTTGTAACAATTGGGATAATCAACAATGAAACTGATTTCAAATGTAACATACTCTATTTAGAAGAGATACATTTACAAGGCATCAATACATGAGAGGTAAGCCAATATCATTATGTACTAGATGGAATTAAAGAGTGCAGTTAACAAATATCAGGAAGTTCATCCACATTCAATTTGGACAATAGGCTTCAAGATCATCTCCTTTTCCTCCTCTGCATCACTTTCAGAGCTCCTGTCAGTCCAGTATGTGCACTTGTGACACACTCACAGTCTCCTCTGCTTCGTCTCTGAACGTAAAATTCATTTTGAACAAGATTGAAATTTGCCAGATTTAAATCACAAACAAATCTGGGAAGTAGGACACTAGATTGTGTTGATTTGGTCAGAAAACTCTGCCCTTTCACTGTGAGCAATGCAACAAGGTGCAAGCCACAAGTCAAATACATTCACTGTAGTAGTCCTGCACTGGTTTGTTTTTGTTTCTGTGTTCCCGAAACAAAAACCGATTGGGTTGGGCAGATTGTGGACCCACCTCTGGGTGGACTCTGGGGTACATGTCCATTGCCCATCTCACCTGCTGCTCACCAGCCTCATCAACAGCCAGTATTTACCAGCTTCAGCACACAGTCCCTGCTAGATTGTCTTCCACTCTTGATGGTAATTAGGGTGCTTTATAGCGCTCCTTCGGTCTTGAGGACACTTGGCTCTAAAATCCTTGTTTTCCAGTGCGTCCAAAGAGCAGTTTACTCACCAAAGTCCTTTACCTGTTTCCAGCGAGCTGGTCCATTTCTCTTGGAGCACTCATCGCAGCTACCACCACAGAGCAAACCATAGCCCATCCCCCCACACTTGCGTATCCTCCCCAGCATATCCACAAGTAAGCAGTCTCTCGTACAAACAAACCTCAGAATAGCTCTTTGAAACCACTGCTAAAGGACTTACCTAAACTAACCACCTCTCCTCTTTCCCAGAGAAACCAGTCGCGGTGCCCAGATCTGTCTCCCACAGCTACCCTTGTTGTAACCTTTATCCTGTATCAGTAAGCTGATGTTCTCTCTCTGCTCTGGTTTGAACTTAATATCCCAAATGCATGAGTGCAAATGTCCAGGGCAGGATTGCCATTAAGCATTCTAAAGTTAGCAGTAACACTGTAAATAGTCTACATATACATAATAATGTACATCATAAGATGACTTAGAATGTGACTTTACCACATTTGCTTTTCTTTTTATGAGTACTGTCAGTTTTCATCACGTGTTTTAAGATGTTAGGTTATAGGCTAAGAATACAGATTTTACACGTTTGCACTG
This sequence comes from Rhamphochromis longiceps, assembly GCF_057381845.1. Lineage (NCBI taxonomy): Eukaryota > Metazoa > Chordata > Actinopteri > Cichliformes > Cichlidae > Rhamphochromis > Rhamphochromis longiceps. The sequence goes on from NC_140572.1 coordinate 11,681,679, forward strand.
ATACGCCTTCCTTAGCTTGTGAATATCACCAGAAACAAAAACAGAAGGCTTTACCAATGAAGCCATGTAGTAATGTATGTAAAGAGAATTGACTTTCAGCTGCTCCGTTATTCCCAAGGGGTCACCACAGGGGATGGATCTACATATTTGGATTTTATTTCAGCTGCTCTTCCTGATGAAACTCTCCCATTAATCTGGATTTGGGACTCCAGCTAGGAATACACTAGCTTGTGGCCCCATGAGGCTGTACAGTGTGACAATGGAAGTGTTACTTTACATACAGTCACATTACATCTTATTCAGTGAAAACATGAAACCCGCTTTAACACTGAAAAAACACCTTTAGCTGTAACAAATAAGACTTCCACTCTGACAATACCACTCACAAGATAGAGAGAGATGCCTGAATAATAGAGGCATGATACAATACCAGCGGCGTTTAATATTTCATGTAGGTGATTATGATCAAAATTGACTCTTCTGGAGCACAAAAATGAACAACTAAAAATGGATTTTAAAAATATATATAAAACATAAAAAAACTAAACATAAAACATAAACAAGACTTCAAAATATTTTTTCTTAATGTGATATATGAAGATATGGAAATTAAAGATGGAAACCGCAGATTATCTTAGCAGATATTTACATAACAAAACTCATTTTTCTGTCTTTCTGATGTCATAGAGATGATGTATCTTTGGTGCCTCAAACTGCTTTAACAACCATCGGTACAACCATTTTTAAAAACTAAGAATTTACTGCAGCTGTCTGAGAAATAACAGTGAACAGCTTTCTTGTTTGAAAGCAGTGCTTCACTGTCGTTTTGTGGTTGCCCCTTCCAGTAAGCAGTGCCGATGTGTAAAGCAGGAAGCAGTGAGCTGTTATGTGTGGGCTGCAAGAGTGAGTTCTCAAGAACAGGCCTAGCTTCTCTTAAGCACTGTTTATCACGGTGACAGCTCCCTCCCCAGATCTTAACTCACACCCTCTTTCCCAAACGTTCTGCTAAAAAAACACATTTTATGGACTGGGTAAGATTTGAGTGTTGACAGACAAACAAGTCAGGACAGGAGCGTGTTCCAGCACATGCGTGCACACGCCTCACGTGACGTGGCTGCAGCTCACTGCCGCGTCATCACTTCTTTCCTTCCCGCAGCACTCGGCTGTGTCGCAACTACTAATTTCCTGTAACATCAGCATCATCCTCAGAAGAGATGTGAGAAAAAAAAAGAGTAAAAGAGAAGCCTGCTTGCTGTGAGTTCCAAAAAACACTGCCTCACCTGATTTCTACAAGCTGTCACAAAGCAGAAAACCCACTGTGAGTGACGGGAAGTTGTACATACGTGATTCATTCCCCTGTGATCGTGCAACTTAATATTTTAAGCTGATATTCAAAGTGGATATTGATGTGTTTCCAAGATCACAACAAAACATTCAACATGTGGAAAACCTAGACTAAGCAGCTCTGAAGCACCTGTACATCGTGTCTTTTAGTATTAAAATAAAGGGTACTTAAATTACCCTTTAAGTCTTTTGTTTTTAGCTAATTTCTCCTTCAATTAATAAATTAGCTAAAACCCCACCTGCAAGTGTTGGTGCTGCTCAACTCACTGACTACTCAACTGCTGTTTTTTCTTTAAAAACTGGCTATTTAATTGCACGTCTTTGTCCTGTGTCCCTGCCCTCACCCCCAACCAGTCACGGCTCTGCTGGAGGTTTCTTCCTGTTAAAAGGAAGTTTTTCATCCCACTGTGTCTGACGTGCTTGCTCATAGAAGTAATCTGATTTACGAGGTTTCTCTGTTTTCTCTGTATTACTGTAGGGTCTTTACCTTCCAATATAAAGTGCCCTGAAGCAACTCTTGTTGTGATTTGCTGCTTTATAAATAAAATTGAACTGAAAATTGAACTGAATTGGTGAAAGCAGTACTTAGATCACCTGATATTGTATTGTTCTCTTGATGAAGCATTTCTGTTGTGTGCTTGTCCCATTTCAGGGACAAGTTCTAGTGCATTAAGTAGCTGACATAAAAGTCACAATGTTACTATTATAGTGTTATTTCATTTCCACTATGACAGCTGAAATCCAAAGAGTCAAAAAAGTTAGATTTACTTTTAAATAATCTCATCTTCTATTGATGTAGTAGTTATAATGAGATAAAAGGATATAGTGGCTTTATGCCACAGTCAGCCAGTTTCTTTGTACCACGGCTGTTTCATGTCCCTATTTGGTTCTTTGTTATTTTAACCATGATTATGAAGGTTACAACTTGACAACTTATTTTTTCTCCAAGACATTATCTTCTGTGGACATTACAAAGTTTTTTGGTGCCTCTCTTTAACGTCTATCATTCATTCTCCCATGGGTGATGGATTACAGGCACAAACAAGCTAGTTATATGATTAGGCTGGAAGACTTGCTGTTTTCAGTAGAAAAATAGCCCCGATTTGCCAGTAGTAAACTTTTCATGTACTTGTAATTGGTAACATTAAATAACATCCTTAATGATGACAAAGGCTTTCCCTTTAAGTAAAAAAGCAGGAGTCATTCATAGATGGTTTAGTCTGGCAGTGAATTTATATCCTTCATCTGGAGACAGCTCCTCCTCCCACCTTCTCCCTCCCCCTGAGCTCTCTTGACCTCTCGACAGCCACGCCACAAAGGGAGGGGATTCTCTTATCTAGGGCCTGGGTCTGAATAGCAGTGCTTTCCTGGGAAACCTCTACTCCAGTGGGAAAGGACAACAGATCTTTTGTGTTGTTTCTCTTCCACTGTTCAGCCCTTCAACTAACCCCCAACCCCACCCCCCATAATGTCAGGTCTACAGGGACTACTGCCATTACTTGACCACCCTCCTCCTCCCCCTCATCTCATTATCTGCTCTCTTAAAATTCTTCCATCTTCCACCTGTAGCGGCCACCGATCCAGCAGACTGATGGTGCTACTGTATACTTGATAAATGTTATTTGAATCCAGAGTGAACCAACCTCTGCAGTCCCCCCACCCACCCCCATGCTTGTTTGGGAAACAAAGACAGGTCCACCTGTCCCAGTTCATACAATAGCTGAAAGAGGCAACCTCATAGCAAAGCATGTTTGTTCAGCTGCTCTACTGTAACACTAGCTGCCCCACATTCAGCATACCCTAAATTACTCACACAGTGCACTGTTAAAAAACTGAGATCACATAGAACACGTAGAATGTGACCTGGAAACACGGGTTTAGCTCAGTGAAAAAGCCTCAGTAAACAGAAGAGACTAGATTTACTCACCACAGATTTGACTTTTAACCGAAAGCACTTTTTAAACTAGCACAATGTCAGTCTGGATCCTATATGATAGGAAAAAATGTTAAACGTAAATTCTTTCCAATTTAGCCTGGCTCCCGTTTCTTGTATGGTGTTCACTTTGGTGTCCCAGATGGAAGTTTCTCAACAACTGATGGATAAATAACCTTCACTGTTTGTGCAAGTATTTGTGATGCAAAGAGGATGATGAGAGGGATGGTAGCTTTAGAGGTCCTTGGTCTTATTTCCAGTGCCAGCTAACATTTCCACTAATGATAAATACCTCTACAAGATGGATCACAGATCATTTTGGTTCATTCATAGTTTTAACAAAAGGTGGCCCTAGTTGCTATTGCTATCCACTAGTTTTGGACTCTGTATTTTAGAGTCTCAGCTTTAGTGCTTTGTCCATTGTCATATTGGTTTCATGGAGCCAGTGACCTGAGTTGTACATGAGGGAGTCGAATGCTAATTTATCTGCTAAGGCCAACAGGCTAACTACTTTGTCTATTCAGGAATGCATCTTAGCAAAAATGTAATAATGTAATTTAGTATTTTTTTTTTTTTGTTTTTTTGTAAAACACTAAATTGATAATTAATAGATAACAACAACAATAATATCTTAGCATTAACAATATTGTTTTGGTTAAAGAGTTAGCAGTAGAGCGAAGATGAAAGAACACAGTTTTTTACTGTATATAAAAATGGCTTTAATTCTTCAGCAGTTAATCCAATGTGTGTCTTCAACCCAGCAAATTCGCACTAAAAGTCGGCATTTTAAGCCAAGTCATAACCTTTAACTTTAATATGTTTTAATATATAGCTACAATGACAAGAATTGAACCCAAAAACATGAATCTAACTATCTTCTTTAGTCAGGGAACACTCTATGTTTTTAAACCAATCTACAAACCACTTGGAAAGTGAAACTAACCCTTCCACAATAAGTGGAACAGTGGAAGATTTTCACGTGACAAGCAATCCCACAAAACTCCAAGGAGAGTGTGTTATCAAAGGGCCATCTCCATGTTAATGTTTATTGCTACCCATCTCCTCTGTCACTTCGGGTTATATTTAGCTCCTGCAGACTTTTTACCCATTTGGGTCAGGGCTGTCTCTGAGGCTGGAGCACTTGTGCCTGGGCTTTTTGCTCTCAGACTACAGGCATCATGTGAATTTTAGAAGGTCTTCAGCCTGCTCTTCCATTTATCTAATGGCTGCTGGACTTCACTCAGTCTCCAACCGAGTGTGACACCAACACTTCTCTTTAAAGGTTGCCATCATTTTTTAAAAGCTAAGAAGGGTAGATAGAATATGGACCTTCTATGTCTGGTTTTATTGTAATGTTCAAATGGAAAGATGAATTTCAACTTGAAATAAATTTTTAAGATTGGCTCACAGTATGCTGCATGAGACTGGATCAAGGTTAAAATGAAAACTTTGTTGGTGATATATATATGACAATAAAGGCTGCAATGGAGTAATATTTCACATTTACAAATATTTCGGTCAGGTTTCCTGCTCAGTGCCACCAAGAAGTTTAAATTCACTTTCTAAATGAAGTGAACCATGACATATATCTGATATCCTGTTTGAGCAGAACTAAAACCTCACATTACTGATAATTCATGATTATTCTGTCAGTTATGTATACAAAGAGCTGTCGACTCTGAGCTTGCTTATATAATATAGAGTATAAATTATTATTCTGAAAGACACCATCATTTTAGTAACCCTACTAAACTTATTGAATTTTCATATGATTTCTCCTGCCATGACCAGCATGGTAGGATGACGATAAGTTAGCCAAACCAAATATTTCTTTTAACAATTGTCTCTTCTATGGTAATAAAAATGTTTTCTGTATGAGTATTTTTAATAATAGGACTATAAAATAAATCTGAGAGTCGGAGTAAAGAAGATCAGTTTCAGTAATCAGATTAGGGATTAAAGCAGCAAAAGGCAGGAAGAGGAAGCTGAGCTGAAGACTTGTAATTTCCCCTCACTGAATCAGCGAAGGGGCTTTCAAGCACGACAAGTCTCAGTGTGCATTTTTTTACAGGCTCAGCCCTCCTTACATGCACACAAATTTTAATACCCACACATAGTTGGGATGGTAAGCAGGGTTTTCGACAGAGTACATTCATGGCTTGAAGGCTATCCTTGTGAAATGTCTCAATGATTCATGGAAAACAGCTCATTCTATAATTTAGAGGTTGAGGGTTTACATGTTAAATGAGGAGAGCTTTATTTTGAACACTTTAAAGCTTTGCTCAATCTCCAGTATAAGTGTAATTTTAAATTATAACAAGCTCACTTTGTAACATGTGCTAGCAAACAGTTCAAAAATCATACATTCCTATCAACAAGGTCAAGGAGAACTGAATTCATGCTTTTCTATAACTATCTCAATAGTAACTCTACATGTTCTTCCAAATTGCATTTGATCTTTTGTTTTTGTCCTTTTATCCTTTTAGAAGCATTGCTAAAAAAAAGAAAGAAAGAAAGAAAGAAAGAAAGAAAGAAAGAAAGAAAGAAAGAAAGAAAGAAAGAAAGAAAGAAAGAAAGAAAGAAAGAAAGAAAGAAAGAAAGAAAGAAAGAAAGGCTTTCTGCTCATATGTCAGAATACACAATTGTTTATCTAGAGAAAAATTCCATGGGAGATGGGATACACCCTTGACAGGTTGCCAGTCTGTTGCAAAGCTAACATGGAAAGAAAGATCGCCATTCATGCTCACATTTACAGCTAATTTGGACTTTGGAGGGCAGCTGGGACAATCAAAGAGAACTCATGCAGGCACATGCATGCACCACACAGGGAGCCTCAGCTGGCTAGCAGATTCAACCCCAGGAACTTTTTACTATTAGGCAACAGTACTAACCACAGTACACACCAACATGACAACTCAGACAATGCAAGTTCCAGTTTTGCATAAATCAGTTTTAATGGAGTTAAACTAGAAAAAGCTCCTGATGCAGAAAGGATGTTTAAGTAGAGGTTCAAAAGCAAGTCTGTTAACATGGCTATTGACAAAGATTCAGTGGTATATGTGCTCTGTGACATCTATGTCTTTGGTAGCTGTTGCACCCTCATCTCTAATTGAATTATATCACGGCTCCAGAGGCACCAAGACATCTTTCTTCATTATTATACGGTGCTTAGGCTGAGGTTACACTTGCTTGTGGACTCACAGACAAGCAGGGTTTTTTTTTTGTTATGACATTTTCTGTGAATTATGGAGACCTTTTAGTTTTAGCACAGTCTTTGTAATGAGCTACCTGCCATTTTTCTAAAAGTTCATACGTTTATTTATTGATGCTGACTTCTTTCATTTTAACTACAGCAACATCTATCATGTAAAAAGAACATATTGTTGAAGCTGCGTTCTTTTTCTTATCACAAATGTGTAATTAAATGTTTTACTAACAGAGCAATTTATTAGTTCAGCCCGTTTAATATAAAAGTGAGCTGTATGTGACCAATGACATAAAATAAGTTTGGCATCCCCGCCTTAGATGATGACATGTGATGTCACTGGGGCCAAAATGGACCCTCACATATTTGCAGACATGGAAATTTATAATGCACATTTATTGTTTAAGAATTGAAATTTAAAAACTATCCTCAACACATAACTTTAGTTATAACCTCTGAAAAAGTGATAATTTGCTACTTTTTGTTTCAAAAGTGTTTTAAATTCCCCTCCTATAGATCTGCAATGCAGCTAATGTTCAGGACCAGCTAACAGTATCAAACCCCAGATTAAAGTGCTGATAAAAGTGATCTGCTGGCTTCACATCTGTTCCGCCATACCCTGTATGGTTTCACATTTCAGGACAGAACACAAATAAAAAAAAAATAAACTTATTGAGGATTTTTACATCCAGCTTCTTGTTATTAAACCGAGAATCAGACTTTTTAAAACTTCTTAAGATGATCATTTCACAGCAGAGTGCATTATTATTTAAAAGGTCACATATCTGGAACGTTGTTATTGTAATAATGTAAATCAGCAGTAGAAATATGTGTTTAAGTAATTGCATTCTCCTCCAGGACTTGAATTACCAGCAGTGATATTAAAACCAAGCAGACACTGAACACAGCAGCTGGCATTCCCATTTCTTCACCCAGCATGCTTCTAACGTGCACATCACATCATCATTTAAACGAAACCACATGCTCCACTGCCAAAGGTCTGTGACTTTTTTTACCACGCACCATATAATGCAACTCCATAGCAGCTCCTTACTGTTGCTGTTTTCTAAATCTGATTGTAGCTCGAGCTTCAGTGGAACTGTTTTTGTGTTGCATCATTTTCAGAAATGAGTCACTGTCTCAAAGCCACGACTTCAAATACAAGTTTTGATTACAGTTTTAAAATGAACTGTGCAACCATTTCCCAAACGTCTTATCCAAACACTCCTGATGGGCGTTTTGTGCAAAGGCTTTGGCTCAGGATCAGTTCTGACAAAGCGACCTCAAACAGATGACTCAGTGAATCAGCTGCTCACAGCAGTAAAACTTATGATTGTCTTAAGTGGGATATTGTGATACAGTAATTCCTAAACAATGTCTGAGTAACTGACAGTCCTTTATCTTAACACTGCATTACTTCACCCAGTAACATTACTTCTGGTTAAATATCGCCAATTCATTCTATACTTTCACTTTATACTTCTATGTAACGACATGTCAGAAGAAAATAATGTTTACCTTACAAAATATATCGACCCCTAAGAATGGGTGAATTAGGCAAGTTGTGTAAAGTGCTTTGAGTGCTCAGTTAAAGTAGAACAGCACTATACAAGAATCAGTCCATTTACCATTTACTGCCTGAATCCATTCAATTTCTTCCACTGGAGCCGTCTCCAGCTGTCATAGGGCAGCTTTTTCTATTAAAGCCAACACTGCGTGTTAAGAAGTGACTTGAGACGAGTGATGCAACAGAAAGAAAAAACAGTGCTGGCAGTGTTTCATGGTTGTGTCACTGTTCTTGGAAAAGTGGGCACACAATAGAGACTGGCAGGTGTGTTACCCTAAAGTCCCAAAGTGGGAACTACAACGTGGAACTGGAGTAACTTATGATAGTTACAGACAAGCAAAACACTCACTTAAATCTGAGGGAGAAAATCCAGTTTTAAAAACACCTACTTCACAAGGTCCTAACCTTCAAAAACAATCAGGAAAAGATTGTGTTTTTACTTGAGACTGTGACTGTTTGATTTTCAGAGAATTTAGTCTTTGGAACAAGCAAAAGTACTTCGTTAGAAAAAGGACAAAAAAATAAAAACTTACAGGAAATTGATGAATGGATCAGCAGAACCAGATTTCTCTGTTATCAGTTAAATGTCATAAACAGAATAGTATTTAAAAACAAGGGCAAGCTTCAAAGCTGTCATGTAACCAAACTTAGATAGAATCCGGTTTGACTTTTAAGTCAGTACCTCTCTCCTTGAGAAAACTGGCCTGGATAAACAGGTTTCTTTAATCTGCTTGGCTCTGATAACGGAAACAAAAACAGTTTCCTTACAATGATCACTGCAAACACCCAACACTAGCACACACAGTGTTTGTAACATGTTTTCATATTGCAAGCTTCTTTTTTTTTTAGAACTTAGCAAGCCTAGCCTAAATTTTCAGACCATTTTATCAGCAGTGCTTTAAGGACTCAATCCATATCCAGAATGAACTGTGTATTCTAAGAAAGCAAAGAGCTATTTTACCCTGAAGGCAAAGGTTTCAGCAGTAGGAGACATGCAGAGAACATGGGGTCACTCAGCTGGACAAAACCAAAGGTTATAAAAACACTAATTCACCCACTTCTGTCTCTGGATGGAGCTCACCTTTGCATGACCTCTTTCAACATGTCACTGCTTAAAGTACAAATGAGTTTTCCATACAGTTTTCCTTCTGCCCCTGCTTGTATTCTCTTTTTAAAACCTCCCATTAATTAGCTTACAGAGCTTAGTGTGTGATATCAGTGTCAGTGAGTTCAGTCAGATCAGCTGCTCATGTTATTAAATTCCTAATGAGTCGCCCAAGAGGCCCTGATATCACACAAGGACACTTCAACAACACCGAGTACCACACAGATATCAACCCACTCAAGATTTTGTGGCGTGCTGTCATGACCTTGCATATTTACGGCAAGTTTGAGCTTTTGTGTCTATTTGTGTGATATTTTTTATGAATGTTGTGATGATTTTAGGTATTTCATGGTCAGGTCTGGCTTGAAGACATAACCCCTGAGAAACAGTAAAACTGAAGATCAATCTTAAATCATTTAATGGTTTCAAGAAACAGAAAGAGCAGATAAGACATTTTCTGTGTGTAGTCTTCATACAGGGGTCGGAATTTTTTTTTTTTTTTTAACCCTTCTGAGGCCCTGGGACCATTTTTGTACATTTTAGTTTTTCAGTTACAAGCCATTTGCACTGTGTTGAATGGAATATAGCCAAATTCTCTAAAAAAAAGTTTGGTATAAACAATAAAAGGCATCAGTAAACCAATCAGAAGCCTGTTAGGAAGTCTTATATTGTTTACTAGCTGAATTAAGGATTTTTTTTATGTGTAAACTCCCCAACAGCAAAAGGGTCAAATTTACTAAATGGGGCAAAATAGTTTGTGAGCACAAACCCGTAACTGGCACTCATAGGTGTAATTTACAAAAGATTGTGCCGTTTTCTGAACACAGATGCAGTCAGTTTGGGGGCAATTAGCAGTAAGCTGTGTATGGCAAATATTAATAAATCAGTAAATATTGTCTTATATTTTGTGCCTTGAGACAGGAGCTCCCAGAAATACATATGCAACAGGCTCAGTTGCAAAAATCTCTGAGCTCCCATCGCTTACACACAATCTTGTCACGGCACACTGTGCTCTCTTTGTAAATACCAATAGCACTTTTATTTCAAGCCAGTGTGAGCTGGCACAACTTTACTTAATCTCAAACACTCTTTAAAACTACTACAAAGAAGAACAAATAGCTAAACAATTTTTAAACAGAAACAATGGTGTGTGGAAGACCCTGCTATCTTACCGAAATGTTTGCACTGACTTTTAATGTGGCAGGGACACACACCCACCACACAAGCGCACACATACTTCAGTGCTTGCTGCACATGCCCCAGGAAATCCAGCAAACTGCCAGTTTTTACATTCACCCCAAAGAAGTCTGTTGACCACACAAATCTACATCAAAGCTTATAGCAAAAAATTACTTCCGCACTAATGAATAATTTGTTAAAATGATGGGGTGCAAACACAGTTTATGCTTTCATTAGATATGATTTAACATTATTTTGACAGAACCCAGACGAGCAGGGAAAGCAAGCCTCTCCTGACACAAATGAACAAATAGTCTCTAAACAGTTTGCCCTCAGTTGCTCCTCTTGCAGTCCATCTTTGTCTGGTGTGTGAATGCATTGGGGGGATGGCCGCCTGCCAAACAAGTGCAGTCCCTATGATGTTTTGAAGGGGGGTTGACATTCCTGTATTTCTGAAGCAATCCAACGAAAAGCCAAAGACAGCTGGACAGGAACCACCTGACCGGTTGCTATGTGAACGCCTTTCTTTGCTTTCATCCTAAAACAATTGATAGTGACCAAGTCAGTAGCCAATCCACATCTGCTCTGGCTGATCAGCAAAGTCGCAATCTGACTTCAGGTCTGTGTTCTTGTTTGAGCTGAAGGTGTCTGCTAAACTTCACTACAGTTCCTGTCAGCTACTCTTTGCTGCCATTGGAGAGAACTTCTTACCTTAAGAAGTGGCTTTCTGAATTTTTCATTAACTAGTCATTTCTTTTCACTACAGCTTTAATATAACAGAAACTGGTGGTTACTGTGGTGATAAACGTTAATTTAGAGTTGAATAGAAACTTGAGAATATTAACATAAAATGATCCATCCAACCATTAATTTTCTATATTATATTAAGGTCCAGTCCAATCCTGGGTCTGCCCTGTGGGTCTCCTCGCAGTTGGAAAGGCTTGTTACACTTCTTTTCAATGTGGAGGGCTAACAGTCACAATCTTATTCTTTCAAGTACTACCAACAGCCCATGGCTGTAGGTGAGATGTCTTAAGACAAATCATTTCTGAAGGCATAAACACTGTGGCCCTGTCTGCATCAATTTATAGTTGAGAGCTGTTAGCTAGAAAACATTGTTCTGGTTGCATAACCCACTAATGTGATTTCCACACTGCCAGTATGCAGTATCTGTGGTCACTTTTAACAGAGTTACCTCAAAGTTGAGATCAGTCCACCTCACGGTACCATTTTATCTGTTAATCCTGTTGATTTCACAAAGAACTTTCTGTGCATACTGGATTTTTGCCATACAATCCAACAGTCTGGTACAAAACCAACTCAATTAGCACAACACTACAAGCTCTTATATATTATCTTGAATGTGTACATGTTGTGCCATGATTAATATCTGTTTTCAGTTTTGGTGAAATAAACAGCAGCTTTGTTCAATATGCAAAGATGCCATAAAAGGTGTGCAGAGACCAGGAAATAGTGGACATTGTAGGCAATTCATCCTACAGTGACACAAATGTAAAAAGCAAAAAAAAAAAAAAAGAGACCATTCATTGGACTTTACCCTTTTATCCAGCTAACAGTCTGCGTATGATTATCACTGTATACATATTTGAAGCAGAAATCCTCTATGATCATGCAGAAGGAAATAATCTCTTTCTCTCCACGGACTCTCCTCCTTCCTACTGAGAGGTGATAATGACTACTTGATATCATCGGTGAGGTGTGAAGCTTGGAGTCACATGTCTGAATGGTTTAATGTGCTTTTCCTCCTTCACATGCCAGTTTCTTCTTCTACATGCAGAACGTTACCATGGTAATGGCCTAAACTGTCAGCATACAGACAAAGACTTAAATGAGATTAGGGATGTGCAGATCCAGAGAAAAGACTTGGGGATGAAATGTGGGTATTTAGCATTCCAAGTGTAAACTGCAAGCCAGTGTGCTGCTTGAATGAGTACGCACTCACCATTCCCATCTCAGTAAAGATGTGTGTAAACACTTCTGATGAGCATCTTTGCTCCCATTTTCACCTCAGCGGGATGGGCAAGAGTGGAAATTTCTATCTACAGTGAGCATCAGCTGCTCACAGCATGGCACTTTTTCATAACCACAAATCTCTTCCTCCCATAAACTGCTTGTTTTTCCATAAAGCTTTGTTCAAATAAGTTTTTAATTCATTAGCATTTAGCACTGGAACAACTTCAGCAGAATCACAGTGATCAGTGGATTTGTTTGGAGCTAGCAGGACAAATACAGGTAAATAGTTTTTTGGATTTATTGTTTGATTTATCAATTGTCGACCACTAGCAAAGACAGATTCTAAACCAGAGGGTACTCGTTTTGTCAAACTTTTTTTTTGCTATAAAAAACAAAGAGTCATGGTTTGCAGACACAACACGCAAGGTTTGCCATGTCTGAGAAGCTCTAACCTACTCATATGGAAAAAATCTAGTGCTCATGTTGACTATAGTTATGTCAATGTTCCAGTAAAGTACTGCAGTGTGTTTTCTTTGCCTCCAAATTACAAAGCCCAGATTTTGTACCCAGAGTGTGGACAGGCCTAATCAGGATTGTTGTTTTTTTTAATGTTATCCTTAATGCAGTTCATATTCTTTCTCCAGCTCTGTAACCATTGGGATAATGGTCAATTAAAATTTTATGTGTTATCTCATGTGCCCAAATTGCCTGATGTCATCAAATCCTCCTCTCTTACATTTAAGTAAGTAAGTAAGTAAGTAAAATTTATTTATGTAGCACATTTCACAGATAAAAATCACAAAGTTAAGGTTAGAGATACGCTCTTATTGTCTTTTTTTACACGCCTTGTGTTCCAGTGTAAAGCGCTTTGAGCACTCAGAGTAGAAAAGCATTATATAAGAACCAGTCCATTTAACAGTGTAAGGAAAAACAAAACCAATGAGCAGAAATAGGTGAAGTAGTAGGTTTTACAATCACATGGTGTGATTCAATAGTTTGAATCCAGGTTTGCATGCTGCATGCACTGCAATATTTGCAATTTCGTTTTACCTTTCTAAGACACAGTTTGATTAGGTTTAGGTTTTAATAATAGAATAGAATAGCCCTATATTGTCAATGTACATACATAGCAAAATTGTGTAGTTTTATTAAACTACACAATTAAAACTACCCAGATTAGATTTAGGTGGTGAATCGTGTTAATCAGGTCAGCTCTAAATTGTGATGATCACAATCATATTCTGTGCTATCAGATTATAAAATTTTAATTTTTCTTCTCATTTTTCTCCATATTCTTGGCAACTGGAGGACAAAGTAATCATTTAAACTGAATTATCTCCATTTTTTTCCAACAAAAAATTTATTTTTTTTGTCCAAAGCAAGAATTAGCAATAGGCTTCAGAGGTAGGCTTGGGTTCATCAACAATGATAACTTAGACCTCGGAGGAGGTGGTTTAAAACATAACATGTAAAACATATGTAAAACAAACATATAAATAATGCAAAGTTTTCCCGTCTGCAGCCAGCTTCTGCAACATTTCCTTGGTTACCATGGGTATATGTCTTTGGTTACCATGGTTATGTGTCGCGCAACAGTAACAACACTAGCAGAGCACTTTTAACCACAATGTCTCCATGCCAATTTTACAAATGAAGAGTGTCCGAAGAAACTCTGTGAGTCAGCACTGCACATTTAAAAAAGACCCTACAGATGTCCACAGTGCACTAAGATATGAAGCTGGACTCACCAATCAGCGCGTTTGAAATTCACATTTTTGGAAAAATAATCATTTAGAGCATTGGATAAAGGTTCTGTCCAAGCCAAATTGGAACAATTAAATCCTTGTTCGTTTGTTTTTTGCTAGTTTTGCTTTGCCCGATCCATGTGGATCGTCTGTCTGTGGTTTTACTGTTCTAGTTTCACTGCCCTCGAAGCATGAGTGAGGAGGTTAAATAACTGTGAGCAGATGACATTTGATGAATCATTGTTAAAAAGGCATTTTACCTAACAATAACTAAGTAATTTAAGTTTCCTAAAATGAATCAGACTTTAACCATGGGCTAGTGAGAGACTGGAACACTCACAAGAGTCATTTTTTTGAAAGAGTCATTGTTGCTATAACAACACTGTGTTTGGATAGCAGCTGAGTTTAGTTTCTCCACAGATAAACTGACCCAGAGATACACACAGCAACTCAGTCAGTGTGAGACCAAACAAAGACTCAGTTGTTTCCATGTGTCAGCTGCTGACCAGCAAGTCTTCAGACAGCATAAACACATTTCTTGTAAAAGCTTTGCCTCCACTCGTGAGTACATTAGGTCATCAAGGAAATCACAGTTTGTCACACTGGTAGGCCTATAAAAGCAGAGGGATTTTCATCTACTTTCATTTCCACTTCTGACATTCTTCTCAAAGGAAGAAACATAAAGGTTACAGATAAAGAAAGCACTGACAGCATTTACACAGGTCAGCTTTTGGGTTACAAACATCATAGGGTAAAAAACGTTGTTTGTTTTTTTTCTGGTCAGTTTCCACTGTGATATAAGGAACTGCTAGCTGCCAGATAGAATATGGTAAAGGTCTACTGATGCTATCCCTAGTTTTTCCCTGACCTCGGTCACAGTCATGTTTTGCAAGAAGGGCTTAATACAATAAAATTGTCTTTATTCTGGCTAAGGTTAATTAGCATTAGCTTACTTGCTACCAGGGTAGCAGCTAGTTTGCTAATCTTGCTTGTTATTTCTTGTTGTACTGACGTTACCAGTAGGAAAATATTATCTAAAGCCTCATCAGTTTTTGTCCTTATGTGGGGTTTCTGTTATAGTCTGTGTTGTGCTTGGAGCTGGTCACTTGTTGACCTAAGTGATTAGTGTACCCATTTGGCTAATGTTCGCAATTGTTGAGAGAGGTATTGAGACAAGGTGCTTGGGAACTGGCATGAACATAACAATATTTGAATTTTCATGAAAAATCCATCAAGCAGCCTTCACATAGAATTCAGTCTAGACTCTCAGAGGCAAAAAAGAAAAACTGCATTTAGCCTGATCTAAGGCCAATACGAGGTAAATAAAGTTAATTTTGTAAAGGTTCTGTAGCAGAGTCCTAAAACTATATACCAGGCAATTTGAGAATAATAGTCCATCTTTAACAACCCGTTCAGAGCAGAAAAAAACTTCAGAAAAATGATTACTCTTTTGGTGCCATCATCATGGATAAAATGTGATGTTCAAATCTATCTTCTAATTCTTTTGTTTTATCATCAAGATGAGAAGCTGCTGCTCTGCTGCGAAGACTTTCTTCTGGTTTTTAGCTTTGATGTTGGTCAATGAAATTAAGTTCAAAACAGCCCCACTCATTTAGCTTTTAATAGATCCCAGCTCTGCTTGTTACATAAGAACATGACAGGGTCATGATTAGACGATACTGAACCAGCTCCTCTTGCTGCATTTCATTAAGTCAATAACCAGCTGCTGACATTTTATGGATTTTACAAGAGAGCAGACCTTTTTGAAGGGCACGTGGAAATCGTCCTGGAACTTATTAGCCTGAATCATCAATTAGTCCAAACAGTTTGTTGTTAATTTTCAAACAGCCCACAGCAGTACAGAAGTGTTTTTGTCCTTGCGCTTGTTTGCTCTTCACTCCTTGATGGCGAGCTCACAATCTGCTGAAACATTTAACGGTTAATGTTCAACGCTTCTCCAGAGCTGCAAACAGAAAGACGAGTGGCTGTGAGTTAGCAGTAAAAGTCAGCTCGTGTTTACTCTGCCAGGCTGAGCCCTGGTGTGCATTGACATTTGACCTCACCCATCCCCCACTTGGCCAGCAGGCTTTAGTGTTTCTGGGAACTACTCTCAGTAGCACAATGAACTTCTGCCGTGGGTGGTTTTTTTTTCTTAATTTTCATAATTTCTGAAATTTTTAATCTGCAACAGGGTTTCATCAATATTTGCTGATAGGTTGCAAATACTAAATACCAGTTGATCTGTAGGAAATATGGGGAATTTCCAGGAAAACAGCAGGTCTTTGAAATAAAACGTTACCAAAATAGCATGAATAAATCTTTAAATAGGTAGCTAGTGAGAATGAGGGCTCATGATTCAAGATAACATGAACCTTAATGGGTCACCAGAATAGTAAATAGAGTTTTTCTTTTTACCATGAAGCCTGTATTCTGACACAAGGTGAGTCAGTTTACTTTGTTTCCTTTTGGTTGTTTTTCCCTGCTTGAAAAAGATCTTCAAAGAAGGTTGTTGGGTTTCACCAATTATCAAAGGTTTACAAGTGTTTAATTTGGCAATGGGAATGCTGAGGCAGCGGTGGGATTGCGACAAGGATTCCTCTGTGAAGTGATTTTGCACATGTCAGACAGTAACAGAATTTCATATACTGCTGTCAAAGCCACTTTACACAGGAGCCATCTCATCTGTTAAGCAACAGAGAATGAAGTGGTAAAGTGGAAATGTAAAAATATAAATAGCAATCCAGTTTTGAAACACTGTGGTAAATAAAGAAATAAAAATTTAAGGAAAGAAGATTTCCAAGTGAAAAAAGGGCAGATGCACTCTTGTAGCATCACAATAGGACCAGCACTTTAAATATCATATCTCACAGCCAAACAGCACAATGGTTCAAAGGATAGATTCAGGGTTTATGAAGCTTTTAAAAGCAGACCTTCCCAGGCTTTGTGGTAGCCATTAGTAGGACACGCCTCCTGTTGTAAAGCGGACACCTGGAAAGGTCTTTTTTATAACTGGGGCACAAAGCCAGTTGTACCACAAAAACAAGCAATAAACACATTAGGCAGCCTCCACCCAAACCTGCAGGACTTCATCCAAACAGAGCAGTCAGTGTACAAAAACAGATTTAGATACAGTTTAAAGACTTTCTGGTGGTATGAAAGCATATTTAGAGAAGTGCTGTGTCCTAAGTTCTTGGTGCTAGAGGCGCCAAGCGGTGCAGTCACAGTTATCTCCCTTAGGCCATTGATTAACCATTATTTGTTGATATTAATTTAACAATTGTTTGCTTATTTTGTGGTGGTCATGTAGCCTTGATTAACAGAAATATGGGTGTTTTCTCCCTAATGTAGCAACAAAACCCTAAGTAAGGTGAAAAGGGGGTTTAGCAATAACTTGAGATACTATTTTTGAATCTTTTCACTTCCTCTTTTACTCTGTAAAAGTTAGATTAAGGCAATAAAGCTACTTGGTTAGGAAACGATCATTTAAGTCAGTTTATGGATGATAACACATCATGTTGATCCAGGGGTGCCCATTGATGAGTAGCTCAGAGTAGAGTTTCTGTCTCTTCATATCAGAAACAACCAGAAGGTTCTGGTTCTGCCATGGGAAACAAACCCCAGCATGTGCTGGAGAGATTTTATATATATATGTCATTTTTTTTGGGAATGCCTCAGAATCTTCAAGAAGGAACTGAAAATGTGGATGGCCATCTGGAATATCTTGTTTGTTTGTCTGCTACAGAATAACCCAATAGATGGAAGAAAATGCATGCATGAAGAGAATCCTTCCAAAGAGCCATTATGTTGGTTGAGTTGACATTAAGTAAAGGAGAAGCTCCTCTTAACCATCTATCATGGCACACCCTGCCACAACAGATGTTGTGCCCTACCAGTAAGATCCCTCAGGTCAGATCTATGGTTTTCTTTCATTTGTTTTCACAATTCCTCAATAAATAAATGAGTTTGGGTCTAAAGATGTAGAAACCAGCAGTTGCCTTTCTTTCTTTCGTTCTTTCTTTCAGAGCAAGGCTGGCTAAGTGCCACATTTTCAAAAACAGATTGAACAAACAGAAATGACAGATAATGTGAGTCTCTGGAAAGCAGCAGGATGACAGAAATGAGAGCAGGAGAAAAAGAGAGGGTGAGTGGGAGGAGGTTCAGAAAGTGAATAAAAATGGGGGCAACAAAAAGTCTGCTGCATTTCCATCTGAAAGACGTTTCCCGTGGAAGAAGGATGTCCTTTCAAGGTGTCTGCTGAGGGCAGCCTAAGCAGGGAAGCTAGAAGATCCCTCCATATATGCACACTCTGACTTCCAGATAACCCCAGCACCCCTCCACACACTCCAACATCAAAGTCACCACCTCAAAGCTAAAGAAACTTATTCCTACACAAAACAAATCTTCCATTCATCTTGCACTTTTCAGGCCCTGTAGGCATGTTAAAAATTGTGATGACATTATATAGAAGTCTGAGATCATTATCGAGCATCTGTTATGTATGATGAATGACCTCATTCTGTTCACCAGAAAAAAATAGAAAACATTTAACTCAAATTCAAACCAACCACAGTGTGTAACAGCATCATTACACAAGCAGACATGAGCGCTGGTTTTTAACCAACAACCCAATGTGGCTCCTTCACTCAACTCGCCAATTATATCACAACCTTTTTCACTGGAAGGCTGAATTTCTACAAGCAAAAGAACTTCAAAGGAACTGCACAAAAAAGGGCACCAACAGGTCAACAGATGAACTTTTCACTGGCTTGGGAAAAATACTGATCATTGTTGGGATCAAAAATTCCTCATTGAAAATTAACAATATGAGGGTGGTGGTGGGAAACTGGGACACACTCCGGTCTTTAAAGCATTAAAAGCATTGCCACTGCCCAAGAAACAGTTACAGTTATTGATATTTAACAGATAATTTTGGATCCTCCTATAACTTATAGTTTACCATTTGTGTGACCACAGGGAGCTGTAGCTGATTGTTGCCTAGCTTCACCTTCACTCGAGTCACTTGAGAACCAGACACGTTAACTGTGTTTGAGGTTTCGGTGCCTGTTAATAGAATGACTAACAAATTGCACAGCCTGCTGTGTGGTACAGCCCTTCCCAAAATAACTATAGCATTTTAATAGTCTGTTACCAAACATCAATTGACACCTTTCCCTGTCTTTGCAATGCACCCATACACTTTATGGATGCATGACCAAGGCTTGCTAGCCCTACCTGACAATTGAACATTTGACCATTTTGTCCAGATGTGATCTTTTCTGGTTAAAAAAAAAAACCCAACATGGCAGCAGCCAAACAAATTAATATTTAGGCTTTAAAATGAGTCCGAAATTGAATGGGTGATGTTACGCTGGCTGCTGTATATTCTATGTACAGTCTGTTGTCACGATGAAAAGCAAATTAACACAAAGGTCGATACTAGAGATGGCACGATACCACTTTTTTATGTCCGATACCGATACCGATATCATAAATTTGGTTATCTGCCGATACCGATATGAATCCGATATAGTGTTTTTTAATCAACAAAACTGTTTTTTAAATATCTTGCCGCATTTTGTATAAGTTCATACTCAAGTTTAAAACAACAACTACACTAAAGCTATTCTGTTATACCTGTATGCAAAAAAAATTATTTCATAGTTCAGCAATACTGATCAATCTAATAAACTTAAACCTACACCATCCTCCCTATTCTGGTATTTTAAAGAGTACTTAGCATAAATATTAAGCAACCTAACTAATAGGGTTCCAACTCCCAGCAACAACAAAAATAAATAAATAAAAAATGGGGAACCACCCCTCACGCTCCACCTCATGATGCTTAATCGACGTAATCAACCTTAATTTGATGCAGTGTGAAAAAAATGCACAGAAATCAATTATTTTTCAAGAAATATTAAATAGATTCAACATCTTTCTTCAACAGAATTGCAGACTGCACAGATGGTACCTTCACAAAGGAAAAAGTACTATAGCTTACTAGGGTATATATATTAGACTTAATAGTTACTATATACAGTAATGGACTTCTATTCATTTTGCATCAAATTAAAACTTTGGGTGTCAGATAATTATTTATTAAAAGCTCGACATTTTAAATGAGAATAAGAAAGAAAAGTATGTCTTTGTGCCCCCTTTTCCCTGTTAATGCCCTATCGGCCCCCCTGGCTAAACTTTGCTAGATCCGCCCCTGCACAGTTACCAGCGTCAGCTATGTAGAAAAAGATCCTCGAGTAGAAAGTAATATTAAATAAATTCTAACAACAGCTTATCAAGCTTAAACGTGCTTCTGTTGTTCAGCCGCTGGTTTCCTCTTTCTGGTGCAAAGTGGGCCAAAAACAAACTAGAGACACGGACTCGCGACAGAAAAGCCGATCAGCTGATCGTTAAGCAGTTTCATGATTGAAGTAGCAGCAAGAAGAGGCAGTCGCTTGTTAAGCTTAACGCAGGAATGCTTTACAAACATTCAGAGATGGACTTACACACTTGCTTTACTTCTCTCGGGATAACTTTGTCGGAGATGAAATGCCGGGTTGCTAGCAAAGCTCCAAATGCTATCCAGACCACCGACAGGTCCCGCATGCCACAGCCGCTCTATCACGTGATGCACACTGCTCCGACGTGCTAACGTTCTGAGGTGAGTTACGGCGTGTTGCAAGTTTTGTGAGGTGCTTTCGTGATATTTAATGGATCGGATTACATTTTTTATTTTTCTCCGATATCCGATCCAGTAATTTAGGTCAGTATCGGACCGATACCGATACGTAATATCGGATCGGTCCATCTCTAGTCGATACATCTGCTCAGAAACTGCCTGAGTATCTGCACATCTGTACGTTTTTATGCACTATCGCAGTAATGCAGCGACATGTCAGTAGATTCATTATAAAACAAAAAGGAATTGATCATGACACACATTCAGTGGCACTCTTTTTTTGACAAACTGTAAGCTGACACAGCTCACAGCCTACAGCACTAGCTTTTGTAGCTACTGCACCTTTTTGGTGGATTGAATTTATGTGAACATTTTTCCACCAAACTTGAGAAATAATTTGACTTTTGTCTTTCAGGTGAAGCTGATAAATTGCAAAAGATTATGTTTTTTTAAAGTTACAAATGCACTTGTCACTGGACACAATTTAAAGATCTCATAAAGGGGAAAAAATCAGGCTGACACTGGGTTTCATTCAAATTGTAGCTCTTGAAACTCAACAGTTTATAAATCTCTATCTCCAATTCCTTTTTAATCTATTCTAATGTAGTAAAAATGAAAATGTAGTCTACATCATTCTACAGCATACTCTGAATGATTCATTTGGTCACCCGATTGCTTACCACTGATTGTCCAGTCTTGCTGTTTTGATCAAGAGCTCCTCCCAGCATATCTGAACCCCTCCTTTCAAATGTAGTCTGACTGTTACCTGTGGCATGTGTTGTCTGGGTGTTGGTGCATTCTTTTCCTGTGTGCAAGAGTACCTTAAGTCTCTTTTCGTTTAGCATCAGCAGTGTTTCAATGAAGTGTCTAAATATAAAAATGCACATACAAATCCATACAGTTCAACATGATCAGAAAACTTGACCAATGTATGTGTGATGTTTCTTGCTGGTGATAGATTACTGGCAGCATCACTGAGCTGCTGTTTGATTATGCAAAGTCTGACAGGCCTCTTTTGTCATTGGATAAAATGCACAATTTATCTTCACTTTACTAGGCAGGAAGCAAAAAGAATAGATTACCATTTCCCTTTGTGTGTATGTGTGTGTGGTACTGGGGGAAGATGAGTCTTGGTGCCAAGATTAATGGTCTGGACTGGTAGCGTCAGCGGCTGGAGGAGCTTTTGTGTCCCTGAAGGCCTCGTCTCCTTATAGAGGCATGTTTCTGCTCTCAGACTAAACTGCAGCAGCACGACGACACATTCATCAGTCTGCTGCTGAACACATCACAGGAACAAGGGAATAAAAGCAACACACAGCACAGCGCAATGTGTGGAAAACCTCCCATATCTCACTCATTGTCTCACTGCCTTTAATCTCTCATGTCAGCAATGGTACATTATTGATCAAATACAACCTAACACACATCTACTGCATACATTCATATCTTAATTTAGCCCAAATAAATACAACATCATAATAAATAAATATAGCTGGGAAAGATTAAAAAACAACTAAACCAAAACAGAAGAAGAAGAAACTGAAACAGAAAAAGTGAGTTTAGGAAATGAAAATTTGAAATAAACCCAGTGGTCCAGAGTCCGCACCTATTTACTGTACGCAGACATTTCCCATATTAATTTGATGACCTCTGCCTCCACCAATGGGAACATCCAACCAGTGTATTGATTCACTGGATTTGAACAGCAACACCATTACTTGAAAAAAATTCCTTCAGCATCACACTACTTTGGTAGTGTTACTACTAGTAACTAAAAAAAACCTCTTCCACACTTTTCCACATTATTCCACATAATTCTTCCACATTTCTTTTTGATGTTGAGATCAATGTCTCTGTCTGTTCTCAAAAAATCTTGGCACAGTTCCTCTGTGTTCTGGAAAATGTGAGTGTGGCAACTGCTCATGAAATGCATCAAACTACACACACATTATTCCCTCTGGTTCTTTGTCAGCTTGCTGAGCTCATCAGTCTTATTCTTTAAGCAGCTCACATTCCTCATGATGATACCTGATTTATCAGAGAACCAAGAAGATGCAAGTCTGAATGAAATACATGCAATATGATTAAACCTAAACAACAATATTACAATAGTAACCAATTTGTTTAACCAATTAGCTAGCTAGTTGTGGACTGTTTCCTTGTTTTTCTTGGAACCAGACAATACAAGGACAGCTTTTTCAATGGATACTAAATCTGAATCATCCAATTTCAAAGCGCCCGTGAATGGCAAGTTTTTTGAACACTAGCCGTTCATGGTAGTGTTCAAAACTTTAGTGTTAGACAGAAGGGATATGTGAGTTTCACATTGTCGGTAGGTAGAATAACAATGAGTGTAATAAGCTGATCTGCCAGGATTACAGTGAGCTTGGCTGAATTAATGCTAAGATTCATTTTGTTCAGGTACTTACACTGTAAGTTAGGTACAATAATTTTCTTTTGGTTGTGTGTGTGCACTTTGTCTTGTTTGGAGACTGTAGGGGTTGGTACCTTGTGACAGCAGCTTCATTCCCTCTGTGTTGTATATTGTTGTGAAAACAGTACTCACACATGCTTTACATATAGCATGGGGAGGGGGAAGAACAACAAAGAGCATGACCTATATATGCCCAGGACATCTGAACAATGCACAGCTTATCAGTCCCCCGAGCACACAACAACAGCTGCAGGAGCTAGAAAGAGATGATCCACCAGAGACAGAAGCTTTCTGTTCGAATCCTCCTACACCGTCCAAGTCTCGACATGTTTCATGAAACCAGAGCAGTGATTTAACCAAGTCCTCACACTTAGTTCAAGACCACTTATGGTCTTTCTTTTGTTCCTTCAATATTTCCATTTCAAGAGGTTTTTGGTTTTACATTTCAGATGGATGTGGGGTCTGACCAAAAAGATAAAAGGGCATTTTTTAACCTCACAGTCTGACTTTAATTACAAACTGGACTCGGAAATATGAAATTAGTTTAGTGTCAAAAGATTTTCCCATCACAGTACAATTATAATATTATCTATATCATATTTAACATTAGTTAAATTGCCCACATTAGGTTTACTGTGTGTATTCATGGTGCCGCCAGGAGACAAAGACAAGTCAAGAAGGCTGTTGTTGAAAGCATACAGTGTCAGCTTATTATCTTTTAATTTTCTGTAGCGACTGAAGCTGCACAAAGACACGATTCTCTGTAATCAGCAGTTTGTTTTGCACCAGCAGACAGCTCTGCTCCTGCTTTAAGTACATAATTGGAGAGCTGAGGGAGACACCAACAAAGACCAAAGAGGGAGGAAAGAGAAATTAAAGGAGGTGGTGGGGAGTGAAAAAATGCAGACTGCAACTAAAATGCTGCTCGGACATGAAAGGTGTGAAAAATATAACTGCCTAGTGCTT
Organism: Rhamphochromis longiceps; assembly: GCF_057381845.1. Classification (NCBI taxonomy): domain Eukaryota; kingdom Metazoa; phylum Chordata; class Actinopteri; order Cichliformes; family Cichlidae; genus Rhamphochromis; species Rhamphochromis longiceps. The sequence goes on from NC_140572.1 coordinate 11,705,807, forward strand.
TGTTTTTTTGTTTTGTTTTTGTTTTTTTGTTTTGTTTTTTTGTTTTGTTTTTGTTTTTGTTTGTTTGTTTTTTGTTTTTTTGGGGGGGCAGCGGGGGGGGGGGGTTAGTTTATCTGACTGCTTAGAAACTATCTGATCTCACCACTGACAGCAATTCTGACTTCTAACTGCACTTTCCTTAAATGCAACTCTAAAGAAGATATATTGATATTATATCATGTGATATATAAGTTTTTTAATTGCTTTAGAAACTGTAGGATTAACCTTCTGTCTTTGGATAAACATTGGTTTGCCCTTTTGATCTGCACACAGGAGAAGTTTCCCTTCAAGTCGTTTTGCTAAACATGTTCTTCTAGAAAGGTTGTATTTAATACCAAGCCCTGATCTTTCCCAACCAAGTTTGTTTCCTTTTTTTAAATTTTGTTTACTATTTTTAAGGTCATGCAAAGCTACAAGCTTTGCATGATGTTAAAGAACAGAGAGAGGTTGGCCAGAAAGCCCTGAAGGTATAACTTCTATGTGCTATGTTGATCCCAATCATGCATGTGCCGTCTCACTTCACAAGACAACACCCAACAAGCACTCCAAAGCAGATTTGACAAAACTAATGGAATATCACTGGAGAAATATTTGGCAACATTTGGAGGTTCCAAGTTCTCAGATGTGAAGATTTGCTCAATTTCTGTTTTTCTGTAATAGAAAATATAGATGATAATGGTAAGTTGGTCAAAGACAGTTTGGATTTTTAGAATTTTTCTGCCACATTATACTTTTAATTAAAAAATGACTGAAAATCTGTTTCCAGTTATATACTGTTGTTCAGTGATGGAATAATGAAATGAAATGTTACCGTTTGAAGGAGCATAGAACAACAATTAGAAACCAAAGGAATTCAAGTACTCTTGCAAAACCCAGGTCTCAAAATGAATGATGGAGGACATCAGAGCTGAAATTCTACATCAGAGGTTCCAGGTTTTAAAAAAGAAAGTAGAATGAATTAAATTATGTCGTCCATTGGGGCAAGCTTTTGGAACAATGGTGTTGGTGGATATTCAAGCAAAGCAGCTGCCTCCTTTGTGCGTAAAGTTTTTCCACACGACTGTTTCTGCAAAAGTAATGATGACCAGTATAACAATATCATAAGATGTAGCATGGTGGCACACAATAAAAGTAATATATTTCATACCTAAAACAAAACTTTAGCACTCATTTTTTTTGGTTGATTGAGGTATTGGGCTTCAATGAGGCACTAAGAAGTCAGATTGATAAATCATGTCAGCAATTGGTTAGTTGGTCAATCTAAAACTGTAAAAGATGACACACTTTGTGTTCTCCAACTACTGTGTACAGTTAACCAAAGGTCTGGTTTCTGTAGACAATAAAGCCATCCCTTCAACATAAACAAAGACAGCCTCCTCTGGGGGTTGTGCTTATTTGGAGGAGCCTGGTTTTACAGACCACTCGTGTAGCTAAATGTGTTGTACACATGTGGCCTTGAGAGATGTTTCCAGCTGCAGCTTCAGCATGTCTCAATCTGACAAATGGGTCAGATGAAAAGAGGCTCTACTGTCAGTGAACTGACATCAAGTAGAAGGAGACAAGTACATTTTTTGGGCTTCCTGGCATCACTTTTGGCTTTGCTTTAAATGCTTGGCTCCCTGCTGATTACTTACCACTAATCATTTACATCAGCTGAAATATAAAGATATTTTATGTGTTTATTTGTGGAGAAAAGTGTGAGCCTTTGTTAGCGTCATTCAGAATATAATATCAGAGGTAACGCACTGATTTTCACACCACAGCATTCTGAAAGCTGAACTTGAGCCAAACCCTGCTGGCAAAGAGCAAACAGAGACTGTAGGTAAATGCAGACTGCTGTAATGATTAACTAAACCTGGAAGCCAACCAGACATGTGTCTCACTGAAATGAAAGAAAAAAAAACACATGTCACAAATCCTCACAGAACCTCACAGTGTTATTCCCACTAACTGCCCACGTGTCTTTTCAATTTCAGATTGGTTTTCTTGAAGTCTTTCTTATTGTTGGCTTCTTAATGTATAAAGTACTGCAGTCAAGAGTCTGAACAACTGTCAGCTCAATAAGCTGTAATTATTATTTGAGCACAAGCTATTAAAATTTGGGCCCCAACTATGTTCAAAGTATTTAGAGTACTTGGTAGAATACTGCAGCTTTTAAATATTTTACTCAGTGTAAACATTGTATAGCTTCAAAGAAGAGCTGCAACAAGATGATCCAGAATATAAAAATGTTATCAAAAGGACTGAATGTTTTGGGGGTTTTGTCTGGGTTTGAACGAATTTCAGGGCACATTAAAGGAATAACACAGCATTATGCCATTTTGTCATGATAAACAAATGTTAACCCCAAACACAAGACAGGAAATCTGTTGTGTTTGTGAATCGCTGTAGATGGACTGGGTTCTTTGTGGTATACTGTTGCTATGGTGAAGGGTAATCCTGAGATGACAAGACTGCCTGTTTCCTTTTTTTGTGGGAAACCACTCGATGTTTTCCTGAACATCAAAAAAGAATCAAACACATTTCTCTCAAAGTGAACTTTATAATGAGGATGTTCGTGAAACTCTAACATGCTAGCTTTTGTTTTTATCTATTTTAAGCCCAAAAGTCTTAGAAAAGACTTTAATTTGAAAGCGCAGAACACATGAATTCTTTTTTTGACAATTATAATATTAATAACAGAGATTTTCCTGCTGCTGTGACATTTCATTTTGTCTCAAACTATATATATATTAGTGTGAGATTCCTTGGTCTAAAATATGTAAAGAGAGAAAAAAAACTTTCATTAGAAAATATCAGTGGCCACGGGTACTACTGCATTCTGATTGGCTGGTGGCTCTTCATTATATATAGATAACCTTGCAGTTCTTGTGTATCATCATCTTTCCTTACATGAATCCTCACAGCTGGAAGCTTTTAGTTTCAGCTGTTACTAGGCAACATCTGCTGATGGCAGAAACACAGATGTTTATTTTAGGCCTGACATAGATAGTGCCAATAAAATATTTATTTTTTGCCAGTGCCGCCTCAGTATAAAATCAAGTCTGTAGCCATGTTTAGTTCTGAAGTTATTGTCAGCTCTGAGTGCCACAGTCATAATGATAACATGGTGAAAATGAGAAGGGTGCAGTGTTCACTGTGTTTAGCATCTTAGTATATCATGTTAGCTAGCCAACACAAAACCAAGATTTTACACTTCAGTTTGTGCTGTGTAATCCTTTAAAAAAAAAAATGTGCTGCCGTTTCTGTGGACTTTTATGTTCTCACTGTGTGTGAGCTGATTCTCTCTGGCTTCGTCCTGCAGTCCACAGACATGCAGTTAGTGTCCTATGTTAGCTAGGATAGACTAGGCCATCCACCTCTTGAATTGGATAACCAGTGGATGGATGAATGGATGGATGGATGGATGGATGAATGGATGGATGGACCATATAAACACTGGTGGCTTTAAAAATCTGATTTTAAAATTTTGATTTTTAAAATCTAATTTTAGCTTTGAAAGTTTGATGTGTATTATTTCTTTAATTGTAAATTCAATGTGTTGCTAAAAGATGGAAACCACAGCTTTAAAAAAAATTAATAATACAGGAAATGCTCAATTTTACAGAACACAATTTTGTTTTATTCATGTGCAGAAGCACAACACAAACATACTGATATGTTTGTGCTTAATAAATGAGCACCAACAACTGCAGTTCCTCTAACATTCATTTGGACGTTGCTCAAAAAGCAGGTCAGTGCTCAGAGATTCTTTAGTTAAAATGCAGCTTTATAGCAGTAAGATATTTACCTCCTGTTACAAGGGATGATTTTGGCGTCTACAGTACATTTTTCCATTTCTTTTTGTTGCTTCTTTGTTTTAATTCGGTCTTTTAAACTCCACTCCACTGTTATGAGCGACAGGTGTACCAACACAGGACGTTATAGTCACTAGCTGTCTGCTAGATCTCCTCTTCACTAATCTGAGTCACTGAACTGTCTCTCTACTGTTTTTGAGAGGCACAGTTCAGTAGTAACTTATGTGGCCTTTTCAGCCTACATCTTAAAACAGGATCCATTCTGTTAATGCAAATGAGGACGTTTAGCACATCTACGTACTGCTCTCTCTCTCTATTTATAGACAATCAGAGATTTGCCGGGAAGAGAAGAAAAAGGACAAAACAACTCAGGAAAGCCACAGTTTGGAGTTTAGATCAGGACGTCACATTGGCTACTGCCAAAAGAAGGAAACGTGAGAACAGTAACCTCCTCGAGGCTGTAAATGAAGTAATCACACAGTAACTAGTAAAAATAATTCAATGAATAAAAACTCTCCATACACAAAAGATCAGAAGCAGATCAGTGTAAAAGCAATGTGTGGAGGATTTGTTGACTAGCAGTGGTACAGCAGAGCCATGTTTTCACAAACGCTGGTCCATGGTGTTTGCTTTGATGCAAATGCACGAGGAACCTTATGCATATGGGCAGCGTCACATCACATCCTATCACTGGTCTCACACTATTCCATCGACAGACAGCTGTTTGCATGAATTTTACGGAAGAGGATTAGGGCCACTGGAAAAAAACAAAAAGTGGGCACGTCTTTTTTTTTTTCTTTTCCAAAATTCTGAGAGAAAAAGTCAGTTATCAGCAAGCCAAGAACTTTGTGCTTGAAGTTTGTGTTTTTGTGACTGTTTCAGCCTATGAAGAGATACTTTGTCTTAGTTTTGACTTAGCTCAGCTACAACAGAGATACCCACACAATGACTTAAGGCCACATAAGTGTACATGTAGTTGCTCTTAAACCTTCACCAGACTCCCCATCTTTACAGCAGACAGTCATTATTCTCTATTTACTACATAGCGCTTTATAGTTACTGTCTGCCACTTTATGAGTGTCTGGATTCATGGAGAAACATTTTACTGAGCCATGAATTTTCAGTTTTTGAAAAAGAAAAGAGCAGACAGTGCAGTGCAGTCAGGAAATACACCTATTATCCAGTTTGTCAAATAAATATTCAATACAAATACTATGTAGTTATGAGTCTTATGTGGCTACTTATTACATTCTAGGTAGCTTCTTTGGGCTCGAATGGAATTAAAAGAAAGCAGAAATATCACACAAAAAAGAAAAAGTCACTAAATCGTTTAGGTGTTGATTCATATTATCAGGCAATCGAAGGAGGGATGTAAGTCTGCATCAACCACAGATTCAGTTCCTCCAGTTTTAACTGGAAAAATCTGTACAGTAAAATGTCCTGTTAGGCTCAACGAGTGTTTTGGGGATGTTTTTGGCTCATTCACTCTAAAAGCTCTGTGTCCCTGAGGCTGTTCAAAGGCTGCCTGTAGTTTAAGGGTTTTCCATTTCAGCCTGTGTTAGAGAATCCATCACAGTGAATCACAATGTCTGTAATTATTGCTGTTAAATCTATAGTGTTTCTCTGGTCCAGGACTGCACTGTAACACACTGTAACTGTAACTAACACACACAAACACCTCTGCACACACTACTTTCCAAAACACAGTTTGAATGTACTTTAGGTATTTCAACAATGATTAAACGTTATATTTTCTGCATGCACTCCACAGTATTTTGGAAGCAAATATTGTCCTTCCTGCTCCAAATTTTGCAGATTTCCAAATATTAATATTCTCTAATGCACTTAAAAAGAAATATAAAGTATGCATATGCATTATTGTTCTTAAAGCTACCCAGAATTATTTAAAGATTTAGGATTAGAACGTTTATCATCTAACACAGAGTAAAATAGTTAGTCAGTACAAAACAGCATTTAAACTCTTCATCGGCGCCATGTTTGATGCAGTGCTATCAGTGTTATAACACAGGGCTTCAAATGAGTCTTAAAACGATATCCAGTGTTTTCGACAGCAGCTTCCTACCCTGTATGAATTTCTGATCAAACATTCTGCTCTCTTATGAACCCTCCCTGTCTTGTTTTTGGTCCTGGAAATGCTGCTGCTTAAAACATAACAAGAACACAGTCAATGTACAGTGTGATGCATTTAGAAGCTACCATGCAGCTTGGATAGATTCAGGTAAGACATGTGTTTTGTGTTTAAAGTGAAAAAGCACGCGGTACAAAGAATATTCGCACGTTTTCTCATTATTCTCACAGAGTCCTCAGTTTGCTTCTGCCTTATTTAGTAATGAAGTTCTTGTTCTGCAGAGATGGAAGGTGATTAACTTTGGAGTAATTTACTCACACAAAACGAACAGAAAACCTCTAAACACACAAGACTGACTCACGGTGGATTCAGATATTTTACTCAAGTACACTCACTCACTTACATACTTCTCTAGTTTACCTCAATGGTTTCCAGTTTGAAACTGAAGCCCCTCATATCTTCCTCAGGGTTTGTTTACATGATTTATGCATCTCTTTGCATCACAGTGCACAGCACTGTAAAAAGGTGGCCTGGTCTTCAGAACGTTTCTCTGCAAAAAGCACCTCTTCTCCTGTGTGCTCTGCTCTTCTTTACACTCAGTACTTCCGGTTACCGATCACAGGTGTTCAAACATGAGTTTTTCTACAGCAGCTATTAGATATATCCAGAAGAATTACACATATATGAAGATATTTCTTTGAATGTGGTGGACATTTTATGAGCAAAGTATTTTTATAATGAGCAGATTAATCAGTTATATAAACAGTTACTTTCAAACAGTTTAGCCCAAATACCTCACATCCACCCACAATTTGTGACTTGTATGATGAGGAAATATTTAAATAAACTACAAGATAAATGCCCATATTAGTTACAGAGTGATGTGAAATATTTGGGACAGAAATCTATACCGTCCTAGGGCACATTAGCCTAATTTGATCACCGCTTGCTGCTGTAAACAGAGCACCGCAATGCAGATCCATAAATTTCACAAACGAGCTCCGGCTTTCCTCCAAACATTTATTTCATGTGCAGATGATTAAAACAAAGATCTGAGGTCAGGCTGTTATTAGCTTCTGCCTGAACTCTGTGACCCCGGACTTATCGTTGACCCCCACCTGTGATTGTATCTTGATGAAGAAATCACTATCTCTGACTTACTGTCAGCAGTCATGTCCGCCTTTTTTTCTCCCCACCACACATCCTGCTGCCACCGTAACCTCCACATCACCTCTACTTCTCAGCAGTGTGTAAATGAAGAACGTGACCCAAAACTTTGATTTAAAATCTTTTTAATATACAAAATACTTCAATTTTGGCTTCTTAGTACATGAATCACCTGAAACTGCTCCTCTAATAATACAGTGTAGTTCTCTACTGTCTGTTAGCAAATGAAAAGTGCAAAGTAGTGGACTCTGTCTTCTGTCCACCACGCAGAGGAAAGGCTACTTCAATGCTCCAAAAGCAGTCAAGATCAAACCTTGATCCTACAGATGTCTGTGTTCAAGACAGAAAGAGCAGGGGCACGAGTGACCCGAGCCACGTGCAAAATCAAACTCGTTTCCACAAAGATGTCCTGTGGGTGGAAATAATAATAATAAAAAAAAGAGTCCAGGGTGAGCCAAAGCTTCAGTTAAAGCGTGTTCAAAGTCTGAGATAAAGCCACAGATAAATGGGCCAGCCTGTTTATCTGTTCCTCTCTCTCTCTGTCAGTGCTGCAGCTCCAAACAGCCCAGTCAAGTTTCCTGTTTTGATTTTGGTTATCCTTGTGTGTTTTCTGTCCTACATACTCTTGCCCGCAAAAGCATCTGAGCAGGACTTCAGTGGCTGAACAGCTTTATTCCAAAAATGAAAAAAAAAAGTCACTGTTAAGGGCAATACTGGTAAAACCCGAACTCCTTGCAGTAATGTCCGGCGGCTGTTACCGCTTCTTTTTCTGCTTTAAGGATTTCCTTCTTTTCAGAATCATCTCATACAGCTTGTCCATGCCCTCGTGAAGCCCCTCGCCTATTATAGCGCAGGCAGGTTGGATGTGGTAAGTGGTGGAGGGGGTGAGCTCGTGCAGGGCCAGCTGCTTCTCGATATCCGCCACCGGGAGGGATTTGGGCAGGTCCTGCTTGTTGGCGATGACCAGCAGCGGCGTGCCCTGGTTCTCCGCAAACTTGGTGACTTTGTGCAGTTCAGTCTTGGCCTCCTCCAACCTGTCCACATCTACCGAGTCCACGACGTATATGATTCCGTCAGTGCAGCGGCTGTAGGACTTCCACAGGGGCCTCAGCTTCTCCTGCCCCCCCACGTCCCAGAAATGACAACTGATGCCCTTCGCAGTGCAGTTGCTCAGCTTGATCTTCTCCGTGTTGAAGCCGATCGTGGGGACCGTGTTGACAAATTCATTAAATTTAAGTCTGTAAAGAACCGTGGTCTTCCCAGCAGAGTCCAAACCCAGCATGACGATGTGAAGAGACTGGAAGGCAGAGATGCTGGAAACGCTGTTGCCCATTATGGCATTTATTCTGCAGCTGCTGGTTTTATCTCCCGATTCAAGGGGAAGAAAACAGTCCTAAAGCTCAGAGCCTTCCACTTCACGGGTTAAAAAAATCCTTAGGTTGGGATAGTGGAGAGCGGAGAAGCCCCGGTGCGCTGTGGATGACCGATGAGCTCTGCTGTGGCCCTCAGCAGCAGCAGCAGAGGACGCAGAGCTCCGTTCATTAGTATTCTCCTCACACACTCGCATCCATTTGGCGACGAAGGAAAGCTGCGCTGTAAGAACACTCCAGAGACAACAAGGATGACACCGAACAGCCCAACGATCTCTCTGGAAATTGCGCACAAACAGCTCCGCGGTCCGCACCTGTGCGGAAGAAAATAACATCCACCGTTTAATTCACTCACTCCTGGAGAACACTCCTACACCCGCAACGCTCTCCGTGGCCGTGGTTTTGTGAGGCTGTGTGAGGCGGACAAATCAGAAGCGCCCCGCTACGCTCCACCCACCCGGGACATGCGCCAATGAGAGGGCGAGCCTCTGCGGCGATCGGGTTACTATAGACACGCGAGACTGACAAACATGCACAGCCAGCGTTCATAGAGCCGTGGAGGAGTGTTTGTGCATGAAGCTTTGTTTTATTTGAATTATCAGGCTGACTGAAAGAAACACAAACAGGCAGAAATGGATGGAATGAAACAGGAAGGTGTGCAGATCAACGGCGTTAACATGTTAAAGAAACTGGGCGTAGTTTAGTAATCGCATGGAAACAGTCATAGTCAGGTGCGCCACCTTCTGGTGAAACACAGGAGGCACAGGAGGCATGCAAAAGCTGAAAGGAAACCTTTCAGTCTCACGTTAATAAAGATTTCCTGTTGTGTAAAATAAATAATAAAGGTTGCCCGTATTTAAGCTCGTGTAAATGACTTGTTGGCTCTAATATGTGAAACATACTCCATACAAGTCATGTTGAGCCACAAACAGCTTTCCCATCACAAAGTAGAAGCTGCTAGAAGTTTTTGGAAAGGTCACTTTTATATAGAATTTATTTATTTGTCCAGCTAAAAAGTCTCACTGACATTAAAAATGTCTTCTTTAAACGTGATCTTGAAAAAATAAACAATACAACAGTAGTTATTAATCTGTCATCTGTTCATTTCTTGAAATTTGATGATGTTCCATGACATCAGAGGTGTAAGTGAGTGAACATAGTTATAGTCTGCTGCATTGCTTTCAGAAAACAGAATAAGAACACATTTTCTTACACCTGGTCTCAAACACTGGCCTCCATAAGGCTCCACCCTAAAAGGAGGAAGTCTTACTCACACAGAGACCTAGGTCACCTCTGTGTCACTTACAGGACTAGACTGCTCACAGGAAGCCCTTTTATCATCACTTGTACTTGAACCTTTGGGTTAAGAGTGTGAGCACAAACGAGCTGTGCTGTTTGCTGTTATGCACATCAGTTTGAAATGACTTTGACCCTCCTTTGAAGGATCTGTGCCATGGTTTCGTGGAAAATTATAGTTTTTTCTTTGTTTGTTTACTTAAAATGACAAAATCGCAAATTGAAGTATTGCATATTTACACTTAATGACCTGCCATTTAATGCCATTATCACTTAACATGAACAAAAGTATTATAACATGTGTTATTGCTTTCAGTCTCCCTGGTTTCGTGGGTGCAGTTTGATTTCTGCATAACCTCATGTTCATCACTGACCCCTCCAGGCCCTCCTTCTGTGCTGTAGAGGTTTGTGCAGGCCAGTCAATAACGTTCCCTTTGGTCTTCTGGAGGTAGTTCTTCACCAGGAGAAATGTATTTCAGGTCGCTGTCGAGCCAGACCCAGTTTTGCTGCTGACTGCTTGAGGTCTTCTTTTAAAATCTTCACATAGTCCTCTCTTTATGATCCTTCCACCTTGACGAGATTCCCAGTTCCAGACACACTGAAGAATCCTCACAGCATAATACTCAACTCAGCATCACAGCAAAGTATAGACCTGTCGGTCCACTGTGTCCATTTCCTGCTTTGCTTCTTCAAAGCAGGAAATGGAGATTACATAAACGATTAAGGTTAATATGTGCTAATATGTGCATACGTGTAAATATTTTAATAATGTTTGCTTTAACACCTTCCTGTGATTATTTTCATGCTGGTTTGAAATAAAGTATCTCCCTCTTGTCATGATTCGGCTGTGTGGCAGGCAGGATGGACCCAAACGACCCAAAAGCAGATCATACAAACAACACTAAACTAAACTGGGAAAAACTAATTACAATGTGCACCAGGAGACACAGGGTGAATCACGCACAGCGATCAAGGAGAACGCAACATAGAACTGAGGGAGACGCGGACATAAATACGCAGAGGGTTAACGAGGGAACACACAGCTGACACAGATAATCATAACATGACAGGGCAGGAGCAAACACAACATGACGCATACTGACGGGAGACTGTCAAAGTAAAACAGAAAGTACACAGAGGCGCAGACAGGAGGGGAGGAGAGAACATGGGGAGAACAGACAAAACGGGCTGGGGAAAACATGGAATAAAACACAAGGAGGAGAAACGAGGCACGGGAACTCAGATACGTGGAGGGGGACACGGGATAAAGAAATGAGGGGAATTCTAATAAACTAAACAACCTAGGAACCATAGAATAAATAGAGAACAAAATACAAAAACACAAGAAAACTAAGAACGCTGGGTCAAAATGACCCAGGACCATGACACCTCTGCTGTTACTGCAGCCTACTGCAACTTACATTTAAGGTTTTTGAGAGGCAAAGCATGAAATGGACACAGTGGACCGGCATGTGTATTACAAGCTTTGCTGTGATATCTTGTAATACTCCCTCCACCGTGCTTTAGTGTAGGGACGGTGTTCTTTGGGTTGTACTCCTCTCCTTGCTTTTTCCAAATATAAGCAGTGTGACCAGTAAGCTCTACTTTCAGCTCATCTGACCAAAGGGAGAACTTCCAGTATAAGTGATCTTTCTCCAGGTTGTCCTTACCATACTTCAGTCTGGCTTGAAGGTCTCTCTTCTGCAGAAATTTAGATTTTCTTGGTCGGGAACAGGGCGATTTTGAATAAGATAAGATAAGATAAGATAAGATAAGATAAGATAAGATAAGATAAGATAGAACTTTATTAATCCCTCGGGTGGGTTCCTCTGGGAAATTCGACTTCCAAAAAGCACAGCACCGACCGAAGTTACAGTTACAGAATTGTTATATATATATACACACACACACACACACACACACACACACACACACACACACACACACACACACACACACACATATAAATACAGAGACAAATATAAATAAAATATACAAAGGGGATAAATAGAATAAATAGGAATAAAAAATAAAAATACAAGTGAATTGCACATTTCAAGTATTGAGTCTATTGCACTGTTGACTATTTACAAAAAGTATTGCACAAGGTATTGTACAGTGAGGTGAAGAGGCACTACAGCTTAGTTGTTCCCCCCTCCTTTGTCCTCCTGTTTCCTGTTTCCCCTCCCTCTCCCCTCTCTGGAGGGGAGAGGGAGGGGAAAAGCACCCCCAAAAGTTTTCTTACTTTCTTACAAAAAAGTTTTCTTACTTTCTTACAAAAAAGTTTTCTTACTTTTTTGACAATATTTGCTGTTTGTGTGACACACTACTAAAAATATAAAAAGCATACAGTACTGTACTTGTTTGAGACGTAACATTTTAACAACAACAGTATAGATAACCCTCGCTCCCAAAATGCTTTGTTCCAGCTCGGCTCTCCCCTGCTCTGGCTCTAGCGCTCTTGCTGCTACAGCAATGGTGGCTGAGACTCAGCAGAGTGGAGGTGTAAGTGCCTGGCTTAAAACAGGACATATTAGCTACATTTAACCTTCAGTTACTCTTTATATAATTAGGTAGGAGTCAGGCCATGTTTCTTTTTAGCTGAAAAACATTACACCAGGTAACCTGCAGTGTTGAAAATTTTCCGACAATGTTTGCTACCCTACAATCCGTCCTGCTCTGTAGTAAATTCAGCGACATTTGACCGTCCTGTTGCTCCCATTGAAATGTATACAGCCTATTTAAAATCTAAAACTTTAAATTGTCCTGTTTGAAATGGATACTAACTAACTGACTGACTGAATGCCCATTAACCTTATAACTCCGGTTGTGTGTGTGTGTGTGTGTGTGTGTGTGTGTGTGTGTGTGTGTGTGTGTGTGTGTGTGTGTACACAGAGAGACAGCCAGGTTCATAATGGATATGAGGACGTTTTTTCAAAAAAAGGAGCCACATTCAGGTAAAAGTGTAAAATCAAATGATCCGTCAATCAAGAATAATGTTGGATCAGTGTTTCAATATTTATATCTTGTATTAGATGTTCATGTGCTTTGGTTATCTGCCTTTTGGTTGAAAGTACACTGAGAGGGGACTTTTTGTTAGTGATCTTAATATAATTTTTTTCATATTAATGTAATTTTTCATCTAATTGAATACAATCTATTTGTGTATGATTGTCAGTCCAAAGAGGGAGAGAGGAAAGAGGGGAACATGAGGAGAAAGGGCAAGGTCAGGAAGAACCAGGTAAGAAAACAGACAGGGAACAGTGACAGGCACAACAGAAACTGTTAAACTGACAAAGAGAAAAAAACTCATATAATCTGGAAGTTGTGTTCTCCCTATATTAAAGCTGCTGTACAGAATCTGCTAAACAAACTGGTTTGAAACATTTTTGACCCTCTTTAACAACATTCCAACATAACATTATAATTGGGGAGATTACAATTAATGATATATTTTTATGTGGTTCAGCCACAACTCTACTGAAACCTCAGTCAGTAATAGGTAGGCCAACTTTTGGACCGTCCAGTTGTCTGTATGACTGGTGCAGTACATACGTCACATTTGCACACTATCAGAAAGTGCCAAACAGCCCTGGTGGAGTGAGGAGCTGTAAAGAGAAGCAGATGCTCTGTTTATATTCTAAACATGTTTTAAGCTTGTTTCAAAGATTCTGTACAGCAGCTTTAAATGTTTTCCAAAAGCACACATACACTTATCAGTGTTTCTCAAACTTTTTACAGTGTGTACCACCTGATAAAAATGTCAAGCTCTCCCAAGCACCACTATGAATACATGAAAGTCATAAATCTTACAACACAAAATTATTATTATTAAATTAGTAAAATTAGTATCTGCAATAAAGATTTTTTCATACATTGTTCACATTCTACGACAGGCAAAGTTGCCTCAATTTTTATAGTTTTTATTAATATTTTGTAATAATTTATTTGTAATAATTTATTCTGTTTTGGGAGTGTTTTTTTATGTATCTGTATTATATTATACATACACATTAAAAGTGAATCTGTCCAAAAAATGCACTCAGTTTTTACTCACTATGAGCATCATTCATTATTCTCCTCCAGTAATTAAGGTTAGGAAATGTATTTTTTCTATTCCAATCCATTCTTCTTTGGCAGCATTTAAATAATCTTTATCAGATTTGATGGTTTTGTTACAGACTTTTTGAAAAAGTGTTTTGCTTTTCTTTCACAATTGTGGGATTAAATTGTGTTAAAATGCACAAAACAGTGATGTCATGTTTTGTGCCGAGGACCCAGGCACAGAGAGACTTGATGAATTTAAGAATCTTATGATTTAATAAAGAAATTTGCAGACGTGCACAGAGATGGTAAAATTATGATGACTGATAACGGAGTTGAAGACAACAGATGATGAGGACAGGGAGGAACAGGGGTTTAAATGCACCAAGGAGACAGTCAGAGAGAACTTGGGACAACATTTAAGGATGCAGGGACTGACAGAGACAGGTTTAGCTTGCCTGGCTGGGCAGCTCTCTGGGTGCTCACCACCCCCAAAGCTCTGATCCTAGAATCGCCCCTGGTCGGGAACCCCACAGTTCATTCCTGTGCAGAGTTCTAGTAATTAACTTCTTTTAGACTAAAATTCCTGACTCAGCTACGTCATTCACTCATGACACATCTCTCACTAGTTTTCCCACAGTCAATTTTTGCCAGAACACCAGAAACCCCTCCTGTATACGTTACATTGTAGGGTTTCAGGGGGGCATAACCTGCCGTGCACCTCTTAGAAACGTAACCACTCCAACTATTGTTATATAGCACTTTGACACAACCACAAGGTACTTAACATATAATGCACCAGCACAAGTATAAATGTAATGACGCTGGCCACTTGTATGCATGTTGGCTACCCTGCTTTGTGTCCCGGCAGACACATATGTGGCCCATGATGCATTACCGCCACCGTGTGGTAAGGAGTGTCACTACAGTGCAAAAAAAAAAAAAACCCAACAAAAAAACAATTGTGATATCCTGTGCAATAAGGAAGACCTCAGTCATTTCTTTATTTGCCGATGTTACGTCCCCACATAAAAGCTAGGCGAAGAAGGTGGGGGACAGTAACAATTGGATCCGGATTGGAATGAATAGGATGCCAGGCAGAGGTGTTTAACACAAAATAAATCTTTATTATAATCTCTCTCTCACTCACACACACACACACACACACACCCACCCCACCAGGCCTTTTCCACACCTAGACCAGAATCACACACTGACCAGCACAGAGGAAATCCACCAGAATCCTCACCCACACCCGCACTGCGCTCCTCCAGCTTATATCACCTCTGGAGGGTAATTGGTGGTAAACGAGGGCGGATGAGCAGCAGGTGCGTCCTAAAGGAGAAGGCAGGGGCACAGAGAAGGAGGAAGAGAGGGAGAGGACAACACCATGCCCACAGCCTCACAGGATGTAACAACCGAACTTGGGCATGTGCAAAAAAACACTGACACTGCTCTCCAAAAACTGTTTCCCCCCTGTGGACAAAACCCTGCCCACCCCCGTTACATCTTAACAACAATTTTCAGCTGCTCCCTTGATTTACAGTAGCTTGTCACATCAGTTTTATTGACATAGCATCTTTCAAGAAATATCACAAAGTGCTCTACAACAAGAAATTCTAAAGAAGAATTATTACAATTATCATTGCAATTGTTACATCAAAACAAGTTTTAAAAGATGTGTTTTTCACTATGTGGTCCACAGATCTCAGGCTCAAATGGGGAAAGTTCCAGAATCTGGACAAAACCTCTGTTCTCCTTAATTTTCAGCCTTGTAAGATACACAGCCAGCCGACCCTGATCACAAGACCTCAAGGACCTGCGTCTGGATGTTCAAGGGTGTGACATGAGAGTACTTAGAAGACTTTGTTAAAAGTCTTGCATTTTCGTTCTGAACAATTTGCTGATGTTCCAAGGAGGGTTAGTCAAGACAAGAGAACAAGGAATTACAGTAATCCAGACAAGATGAAATAAAGGCATGAACAGCAATTTCTAATTCAGAGTGTGATATGTGTTACACACACTCTTAACAGATGTGTTAAGAGAAAAAAGCAAGAGTGAGCCAGAGATTTAACACGATCATCTAAAAGGAACGCTGCTTAAAAAGTTGCCCCCAACGGTTTCTGATAGAAGATTTAGTAAATGTGGCAAAGGGGGGCCTACAGTGTCCATTACCTTTGGCACAAATCTGTCTGGGGACACAAACAAGGACCTCTGTTTTTTCTTCATTAAGCTGAAGAAGACTGTCAGTCATCCAATTTTTAATAGAATCTGAGCACTTATGTAAGACCTGTAGCTATGCTTACTGTAACTCATATGTGTACAGGCCTGTAATAGCCTGTGTAAACATGCTGTAGCAAAAAGGTTCTCTGATAAATCTATATGTATACCAATATGCCTAACAGGTAGTTTAAAAAAATCTTAAAAGAAACAGAATGCCGCTTTTTATAATATACTATTTTATAACAATGTGCAGTACAGACTTCTTCCACTAGATGGCAAAGTCCAACAATAAAACTTGTGAAGAGGTTTCCTTCTATAGTCAGCTGTCATATATCTATATTTCATATGAAACATATTTGACTCAAGAGATGTGACATGAATATCAAGTAAAATGTTGCTTAATCTTTATTTTAGTGCATTTTCACCAATTTATTAGCCTGGATGTAACATAGCTGGACTACAGAATGGGTAAATTTGTCATAGGTCAGAGAGGCTCTGGTGGTCAGAGCAACTTAGTGATTGTGGAAGAGTAAATAGTTCATATTTAAAAGTCACCAAAATAAAGTGTCCTCTTGCCCAGGGTACTCATAATCAGCAGCTTTAAATAAAGGTGGCTCAAAACACGGACACACACATCACACAGTTCCACGAAACGGACATTAAATGTTAGAAGAGCCAGGGAACATGTGCATACACGTTTTCCAGCCCCTTCATTTTGTATTCTAGAGAGGATACCTGCAGGAGAAGCGCTCCGCCCTCCACCTCTCCTCTTCTCTCTAAATGCACACACATTACTCACACATACACAAATCATACACACAAGCTTTGTCATTTTACTGTATGTGGTAGAGCCCTCTGCTGACTGCATGTGTTCCCTGAAGCCTGATTTATTTCCTGGGACATTATCACCAGGAGTATACTGGAGGTAAATAAACTCTATTTTGCAGCCTCTCAAAAAACTGAAATGACAGTCAGGATATATCTGCTCTCCTGTTGCTGGATATCGTTATCTTCACAGGAGCACAGTGGAGCCATTAAACCAGCACCCACACATGAGAAAACAAAGTCACCCTGCTGTGCAGGAGCACTGACCATTGTTAGTGTTTACATACAGATAATACACCCACATTGTTTCTATTCTTTTAAACTAAGGGCACAAAATACACATCTTTATCTGACACACACACACACACACACACACACACACACACACACACACACACACACACACACACACACACACGTATGTGTGTGTGTGTGTGTGTGTGTGTGTGTGTGATAGATAGATAGATAGATAGATAGATATCAAAGATATAAAAAATTTAAAAATATTACTATTTAAAATCTAAGTAAAAACTAATAAAATACATAACATCAAATTGTTTCTAAATAGCTGTTGTGTTAAAATGTTTTTCTTTGAATATTGTTGTAGAAAGCTCCAGTGTAGTATAAATGACAGTGAAGCAGTAAGTTGGTATTGTGGGTTGAACTCTTATAGCCAGCTAAGCTAGCTGGACTTCTCTCATGTTGTTTCTGTTTCCAGACATGATTTTATTCAGTAGACTCTCTGAGCCAGCTGCCTTTCACACTCTCAGCGGACCCTGACAGGAATCTATTGATCACATTGGAATTTATAGCACATACTTACTTGTTTTTAAGTAAAAGAGGATTTTCATCCAAAGGGCCCACATGTGTATGCACCTAATGTTAAAAATCATGATTTTTTTCACTTCATTAGAAATGTTTTTCAGAAACACTTTCATGTTCTCGGTGGGAGTTGATGGGCTACTTTGTATCTATCTTGGTATGTTTATCTAGTGTTTCATGGGTGTGTCAAAATTCTCCTGCAGACCGGCTACAGCTCCGCAGAGTTATGTTAATTTGATGCTTGTGTTTCTACTAAACATAACTTTGATTTGCGAGAGGATATTAAACATTCGCATAAAAGGCTCAAAGTGGGTCACATGGGTAGAAGCAGCATACAGAGAATGAATGTTTTCAAATGAATGATGTGGAGCTGCCTCACAGTTATAACTACCACTTTGCAAACAGACGCGTAGTAACGAACTTATGAAAGAATAATAAAGATAAAATGAATGTTGGACTTTTTCTCAAGGACAAACATGAAACAGGATCCGTGTCCATGAAGACATGGTAAAACATGTCAGATCAGCTTCAAAGGCTATGGCTATCACTTCCAGCCATTTTTAATGACGCTGGTGTTTGAAACGTTTCTTCTTTGTCTGGTTTTGTCAGAAAGGCTGTAGACAATCAGACTGCAGCTGCCATAAAAGATGACTGATGTAAGAGAGGTGTTTGACTGCGAAATCGTGCTAAATGACTCGTGGGCATGTCAGGTTTTATTCAAAGCTCTGCCAAGGGAGCATATCAGGAAATGTCTCTACACTCATGTGTATGATATGAGCTCCCTTTTAAATTTAGTGAAACTCTCCACTGTAAAACCAAACTCTGAGAATATTTAGGACTTTTGCACCTCCCAAGCTAGTCACAGCTCACCAAACAGCAGTTAAAAAAAAAGTTGCACTAGCTAAAAAATGTTGAACATTTCTACTTTTGCCGACTTAAATATTTTTCCCACTTTAATGAAATGCACTTCTCCATTAATATAACACATTCCAGAGTGGGTATGTGAAGTTCCCAGTTTGAAATGAAAAACAGTGGGTTCCTCTTCTTTTAAGTACTACCTTTAAGGGTCACCACAGCACATTCATCTGCCTCCATCTAACCTTATTTCCTAATATGTTAGCTAAAATATTACACATGTTCTGTCACACTGGCTTGTATATTTAATCTGTTTTCATTTTGACTAGAAAAGCTGCAACCCTGTGAGCAAACTGGGTAGCTCTGTTAATGTTACAGAGACTGTATAGTTAAAGGTAGGAGAGTGCTAAGAGATGTTTTTTTCTGATTATAAAAATGATAATATTCTAAGAATATGAGGCTCCATAAACACAAGATGTAATGAGTAATGGTTCCAATGAAACAGAAGTAGCTGCGGTACTTAATTTGAGAAGTTATAGTTAGACTACTAATATTTGCTTAAAAGTATTTGTGATCATTTTCTTACAAAACATAACTGAGCTTCCCAGCGAAGCAGGATCAGAAATCCGAATGTTTGCCTTTTAAATTTAGCAGCTTGAATGAATCACCTTTTTAAATGTAGATCATCTTGCCAATTTTTTAAAGACCCAAGCAGAAAACTTTCATTATTCATAGGTAAGGCTTTTTATATCCAGAAGTGGTGCTACATGTTGTTTTCCAGCTGAATGGAAACATTGTAAACTGTAGGCGGTTGTCGGTGGAGCAGGTTGATTGCTGCTGTAGCTGCAAGGTGCACTGCATGTCTTCTGTTACCCAACGTGAGACAAGTGTGCTCTGTATTAGCAGCTCCTTCAACCTGCTGTGGGGAGATAAAGCCAGAAGCTCTCGATATCAAATGTGCCTCCAGCAGAATGGAATAATGGAAGCCGACAAGACGGGTTCACCTCCCTGAAGAGAGCATCTGGACTCTAGCAGCCATTCAGATAAAAAGACAGAGAAAGTGGAGAGAGGGCCTGAATTCGACTTTCATGCTTCACATCTCAACTCGAGTGCTTTTGTTAGAAGTGGAGTGTTGTTTTTCCTCTCTCTCTCTACCCAGAGGAAAATTCTGCTGCTCGTAACAGCCCTTTCTCAGTCTCCAAAGAAATAAATAACCTCTTTTTTTATTCAAGAATACAGCAGAAATAAAATACACAGTTCAGAGGGAATGTAACCGATTTCTCATTTTGTGTCTGGTCATTTATAAAGCAATCATTTTTTTCCCTGAATCTCACTGTTATCTCATGAGCCGTTTATTTCAGACAAATAAAGATCAATGTGGGAAGAGAAAAAAACAGAGCATTTTAAATTGGGACTGGGCTGAAATGAGATGAAGGGTTTCCTCAGGACTTTGCTTGAAGCAGTTTGAGAGAGTGGTCAAAATTGATTATGTTTAGAGGAAAGAGGCTGCAGTAAAAAGATATCTGACTTTGAATTTGCCTGTTTTTAACACAGGGTTGACATAAACAAAAATACCTGATTATGACTCTGCAGGTCCACATGACCTCTGGGGTTGTCCTGTGCTGTTTGATACTCTCTGCTTTTAAGATTAGGCTTAAAACGTCCTGTTCTGATAGGGCATATAGTTAGGGATGGATCAGGTGATCCTAATTTCTCCTTAAATTGTGCTGCAATAAGTCTATGCTGCGGGAGCTTCCCATGATGCACTGAGTGTTTTTGTTTCACTCCCCTCATTTCACACTGTCACAGAGGGCTTGCTCATAGGTCAGAGGTGTCAAACATGAAGTATGAGGGCCAGAATCAGGCCGACAAAGACTGGACAGCCTTTGAAAATCTGAATGAGCGCATACATTTTGGACGTTTAACTGTATGTGCGTTGGGTTTTTAAAGCTTTTAGTATTGAATAGCTGGGTCCAGAGTGAGCTTTAGAGCTGTTGGTACGTGGGCTTTAAAGCCAATTACCTCCTGTCTGCTGCTGTAAGTGGATTTTCTCTGTGTAAGGGGGGGAAGGGGGTATGTTTATTTATGAATGCATTACATAATGTTTTACAAGAAAAAATTAAATCACCAACAAATGTAAACTTTTATCTTTACCTTACAATGTAAAGTGATTTGAAGCAACTGTTGTTGTGATTTGGCACTAGATAAATAAAGCTGAATTAAATGTTAGATTTTACTGATTAAAGACTAGAGCCTCTGAGTATTGTTCCTGAACAATGGAGAGTTTTCAGATCCAGGCTCTTTATTGTGCTGTTCGAGCCATTCCTTAGCAATTTTGTGGTTTTGATGTGTCAAAATGTTCTCCTAAGATAAGGTGCTGCTGTCAGTGAGTGTGGTTAGTAAAATGGGCTGTACTTACGTAGCACTTTTCTACTCTAATTTAACACTCAATGCGCTTTTTACCACAAGCATCACTGACCCAGTCACACGGTGCTTTAGTCTAAAAGTACTTTGCCTAACATTCATGCACATACTGGGGACAATTGGAGTTCACCGTTCTGCCAAAGGGCAAATGAACCTGCTTTGCCAAGCTGTGCTTGGTCTGCAGTGTTTAAGTAAGTAATGGTGACCAGTGTCAATAAATGTCATCATTCATAATTAAAACTGTCACATCCACACATTTATTAATTCTGTTTCAGTCACAAATATTCAGATTTCTACTGGTAGTTGTTTTCCTTATGCCAATTTAGGCTACTTTGTCTCTATACATAAAAATAAGAAAAGCTAGTGTACTGTTCTGGCAGACTGAGGGAAATAGCTTCCTCCCTCCAGATATTTCCTACACAGTGTATATGTAGTAATGACAAGATTGCATTTAATCAAATAAGCTGCTGTGGGCAGGTCATTATCATCAATCAACCACCATTTCTAACTATGTAAAATGACCACATAAATCTGATTTTATCTAGTGGACATGTGCAGTATATTTCCTCTCCATCCATTACTGACTGAAGCCACACACTTGTTTCCTCAGTTAATTTTTAACAGAGTGAGAGGCAACAAGCAGGAAAACAGGTAAATGGATCTTTGTTCCTAGTTTTCCATCTGTGATAAGAGTACAAGACCTTGTGGTGCAAATGTACAAGTATATTTTTGTACCAGGCAGGCAGACTGCTGCTCAAACTCAGACAAGCCTACACTCGTTCATTTTAATGTTCTCTGTTTTGTTTCATTTAAAGATTGTTGATACATTTAATTGTTGCCAATTTGATTCATTTATCTGCTTTATCCACTTTCTACTTGCTTAATATAATTTAGAGGATATTATCTAATTCCTTCACTGTATGCCTCTCTGCTTTAATAAATTTCAGACTGCATGTGTTTTAAAGGCACTTCTATGTAAATATATGTCCAGTATTCAGGCTCTTTTAGATCTGTTTTTGGTTTTTACTACCACTGGCTCTGCTTAATAATCTTGCTGTTTTCTGCTCAGTCTCTAGCATATTGTCTCTCTAATAAGAGACTTTTGGTGCAGCAAAAAAATGACACTGCAGAAGGAGGCCATTTCAGAGGAGCTCCAGATTTAACTAAAAATTCTCTGTAGGTTCAATAATTTATGACATTGTTATTGCACTATATTGTTTTAAGTTGCTTTACCTAAATGATTTTCCATTTAAGCCAAACTAGCAGTTATTGTGTCATTTGTATCCATATCTGTTGGGGAGAAAACCTGGTGACACAGTTAGCATTGTTCCCTTCACTAAAAAGGTCCTGGGTTCAAAACCACCTGCTGGCCTGTGTGAAGTTTTTATGTTCTCCCTGTGCTTGCAGGGGTTCTCTACATGATCTCTGGCTTACTCAGTTGTTTGTAGGTGCACTTTTTCTTCTGGCAATCTGCTGGCTTGTAAGTCCCTGCAGTAACACTAACTGATGCAAATGATGTAACAGTGAATTTACAAGCTGCAGGTCACAGCCTCTGGAAACCTGCAGGCAATTACGAACATCCCTTCCCTGTAGTAAAACTGTGTGTTGTTGCATGTTGTATATTTCCCCCTGTTTTTCATAGACAAAAGTCAACAATGAGTTGAACCATCTGTTGAGGCTTTATTAAACTGCCTACACTGCCTGCAGCCCTCAGCTGTCACGGTTTACCTGCAACAGGATGATTTAACTTTTAACAAAAAGCAGGAAGTTGGTGATGTTTTTCATTTGGTAGTGAATATCTGGGGGGAAACGAAGGTGTGTTTGGGATTTGGTCAAAATATATTTATGTATATTTGGGTGTTTGGGCTAATAAAGGAACAGTCACCACATCCACTCAAATTATCCAGAGAAAGTAGGGCTGCTTAAACATCCATCTATCCATTTTCTTACTTATCCAGTTCAGGGTGGAGGTGGCCTATCCCAGCTGTCAACTTAAACAAGTTAAACATAAATGAATAACAGATTTCAAAATATTATGAGAAAAATATATTTTAAAAATTGGAAGAATTTGGTATTACCTTTTATATTACTTTGCAAAAAGTTATGCATTACTGTCCAAAACTTTGGATGAACTGACAATTTGCACTGGCTTAGAGTAACATTTGCATTTCCTCTTACTCGTGGAGAAGTGTCAGCGACAGCAGACGGTGGCTGGTTGTAACTACAGCAAGTGTCAGTGCACCCAAGTTGTGGTTCCACATGAATAGGTCTGCACCATCTCATTAAAGAAGAAATTTAGACCACTGGTACCGGTCCGTGAGTTGTTTGGTACCGCGAGAGTTGAGGCTCGGGTGTGAAATTTATTGTTTTCAGGGACTTCAAGGTTCCCTGGGTCTTTTCCCATGTGTTATGAATAAATCCTTCCTTTTTTGGTTGCTGTACTTGTTTTATTTTGCTGTATTTTTCCGCAGCACCTTAAAAAAGGCCGGTCCGTGAAAATATTGTCAGATATGGCGCCAAAAAGGTTAGGGGACTGCTGATCTAGAGGAACTAACTCTGAGAACTGGTGAGCTAGTTAATTCAAGACTACTTTTCATATGTTAAAATAATTTGTTTCTTCTTTGTTTCTTCTTTTAAAACAGAAATGATATTGTACATTTCACTGCCCTTTCTGTGGTGTAGTGGGAGGAGAAACTGCCAAGAAGGTGTTGTGTATCATCTGGACAGAGGAAATGGGAGACTTGGTCGTGGAATGACAAAATGCAGGAAAGCATTCAAAGGAGAAGGAGGCTAGGCTTGGAGGCTGGGCATACAACAAAGATAGAGGTGGCAAATCTAAAGAAAAAGACATGATGAATTACATGGGAGGCTAGATACTTAAGACAAAGAAAAGTACTTGTATCAATTTTTCAAATAGAGATATTAAGCTGGAAAGGATGTGCAACAGGTTAGGGTGATTTAGGAGTTGGAAATATGTAAACAAGTGAAGAGAGCGTACTGGGAAGATGGAAGGAGTATTTTGAGGAGTTCATGAGTGAATGAGGGAGAAAGGAGGACAGATGGAGGAAAGTTAGTGAATCATGAAATACAGAGGATTGTGGAAAGGCAGATGGTTCAGATGACATACCTGAGATGTCCAGGAGAGAGGGCAGCGGACTTTTTGGTCAGACTGTTTAACACAATCTCGTAGAGTCAGAGGATCCCTGAGAATCAGTATACTGACACCAATTTTTAAGGACAAAGATGATGTGCAGAACTGTAGTAACTATATGACATGAAGATTAAAAAAAAGAGTTGTTGAAGCCAAGCTAAGAAGAGAGGTGGTGATCAGCGAGCAGCAGTATGGTTTCATGCTGAGAAAGAGAACTACAGATGCAGTATTTACTTTCAGTTTGTTAATAGAGAAGTATAGAGAACAGGTTGAACTGTGTTACAGAGATAATACAAGGTATAGTAACAAGAGAGGAACTGTGATAGTGCATGATGAAGTTCAGTGGCAGAGAAGTATGTCAGGGTGAGGACAGGGAGACAGTGGTGAGGTGCACAGCAAGATAACAGATGGAAGACAATGTGATGTGTATTTAGAGCAGGTAGAAGAGAGCCTGGAGAGGTGGAGATGGAGTCAGAGAGACTGGGGTATTGTGAGAGCGATTTCACACCTGTACTTTGTTTCCTCTGGTCCAAATCAGTTGATGAGTTTGTAAACTTGCAGCTTTTTCCCATGATTCGGTTTCTTTTCACACAGAGAAAAATCCAAGTGAACATTTTTTAATCCGTTGACTCTGTGAAGGCAACTTCTGTGACAATAATTAAGTCCACAACAAATTTTCCAAAGGGGACAATGAAGTATATTTATCATATCCAAGCGAACCAAAATGTGTCGCTACAAACCACGACGTGGGAATATTCAGTCTGCTTATTAGCCAGGCAAAAGTAAATACAGGAAGAAGGAGCTGATTTATGGACTATTGGAGAACACAGAGAATTTATGGCTAGTAGCCCATACAGACCTTTGCACATATAGTACCTTGCTGCATCCCAGAAGACAAAGCACAACTGACTACACAAAGTTATTTAGCTCTAATTTGCAACATTTTTCAGAATATTAAGCAGCATCCCAGGTCATAACCAAAAACACCTTTAATATTTTCTTACAACTAGATTACAACGACATGGTACAGAAGCAGCTCCCTGATCTTGATCCAATTCCAGGCATTCCCACTGAAAAGAAAGAAAATAGGCCCAGCAAATTTTGAATTTCTTTTGGCATTAACAAGAAAGTGTCAATCACTGTCATCAGTGACCATGTGACGGACCAATGCAAGCAATAACCAAGTGATTTGCAGATGCAACCTTCAGATTCTATCCAGCATGATTACTCGAACTTTCCCCCAGACAATGTTCAGTTTCCAAACCAGTCTAATTATAGACTGGTTCTCAAAAAGCACCAAGGAAGAACTGGCTCTGCAGAGGCGCCAGTGTTCTGAATCCGACCCTGGCTGTGCCCACTCAAGGCAATACTTGAGATTCTGCATCTCAGAAGCAGGGTGCTAAGAATAGTGTTGGGCTATATTTTTAAGAATACCGCAAAACGCTGCACAGAGCAGATAAGGGGGGCTAGAAGTCAGACATAGGAAGAGAATCTAGTAAAAGAACCCACACAGAATAATCTGTCTTCACAATGAAGACTGTGGGAGAACTCTCAAATTAAATACACACACCAAGGGCGATGGATAGTAAGGTCCAGGTGAATCAGGAAAATAATGGGGACGGGGAAAAGGAACAAAAGTGGGAAGTAAAAACACAGAAGGCTGCAGGAGGAGTTAACGTTAACTACAAGATGGTCTAAGAACAGATCCAGATACATGATACAGACAACAACAGGAAAAGACTATGGAACTGATGGCAATACCAAAAACACTGGCAGCCATCAGTGCTACCCCACAGTCTTCTAGTAGATCCTTCTCTCAACCCATCCGGTCACGGCAGATAGCCGCCCCTCCATGAGCCTGGTTCTGCCAAGGTTTCTTCCTGTTAAAAGGGAGTTTTTCCTTCCCACTGTCCCAGAGTGCTTGTTCTTCGGGGGTCATATGATTCAAATGAATTCAATTGAATTTATACAGCACCAAATCACAACCACAGTCACATCAAGGCTATTGTAGGGTCTACCTTACAACAACAGTGAATAAAACTGAAATGAGTTGAATAGATGCACTAATGGTATAAGTGTGAAAATCCTAGGTGGCTTTCTTCTTGATTTCACAAAGAGTCACAAGATACTAGACCTCTGACCTTAACCATGATTTAAATCATCTGAGACTTTTTGTAGATGCACCTATAATTTGAAAATCCAACATCATCATGTTCAAAAAGTTGTGTATCCACACCACCCACCTGGCAGGGTGATGACAAAAGCCTGTCAGCCTTTCATGGCTGATGGGTAAAAAGTAAAGTTGAATTTCTTCAGTCATTTTCCTATGAAGCATAAAGTCCTTACGAAATTGAGTTCTGTGCTTTGGCTGTAGTCCTTTATTACCTCGTAAACCTCACAGTGGATGAAAAGTGATGCGGCGATTAGATCTGTCAGAGATGTTTTCCATCAGGGAATTGTGTTGCGGTTGTTGTTTACCCCTCGTTGCCCTGAGGTTCTCACATTATTCATCTCCTGGATATTGCAGTCAGAGTTGTAGCATTAGCACATTGATAAATATATTTTCTGTTTGCTGACAATATAATCATTCGTCTTGACATCTTTCAATCATTGGCTCCATCTCCCCCTTGCACACACACAAAGGTTGCCATGGAGATTTGCGTCCTGCACTCTGGAGGTTGTCATGGCACCAATGTTTACCGGTGTTTTGTTGGCACGGTGATCTCTCTGCCCCCACCAGAATGAAGCAGTTTAAGTTTGCGGCTGTTGAACACTGCTGGATGTTTACAGACTCCTGAAATGGATCGCAATGACTGACATCGAAAGAGAGGAGGACGCGGGTGAGACTGATAGTGAGGGGAGAAAGGCGTGGGTTTATGGATATGATCTGCCTGTTGAAAGCATCATTGAAGTGGCTATGAGCGCCAATGAGGATACTCAAAGGAAAAGAGCAGCATTGTGCTGAGCTATAGCTGCATAATAAGGAATATATGATTTTTCAGTTTTATCACAACATCTTACCATTGGTCTCCCTTTTCAAAGCTGTATATTAAAAATTCTGCCCTCTGTGGTGCACATTAAAGGAGAGTCTGAAGAAGGGACACAGAGAACAGGCTAGTCATCCGAATCTATTTTAACACTCAACATGACTTCACATTTTTAGATAATAGCACCAAAAGATTTCCTCCCTGTTTCGGTGTAAGTTCAAAGAATAGTTTATTCTGTTTGCCGAGAGCCTGACTGTTCTTCATCCTGGTTTAAATACAAACAATCAGATACTAGAAACACACTCCCGACTCAAAGACTGGAGGGAAAAATAAGGTTAATATATGAAGACTGAGAAATGTTCAGCTCAGTTGCTGTCTGCTGATAAAAGGCAGTTTCTTGAACCTGGTCTCCGGTGCAATGTGATGAAATGCCTTTATCTCTGGCAAACGTATCCTCCTTGAAACCAAGTAGGTTTTTACACAGATGAGGTTTCCTAGGAGACGAGAAAAGAGAAAGTAAATGGCAAGAGAAAAAGGCAGGCTCCACTGAGCTGCTATAGTACACTGTCTGACACAGAGGTGATGCCTTTAACGAGTGATATTCTGACCATTATGTCAGAACTTTGACCTCTTTTACATTTTACCCTCACGAGTTTTAACAGCAAATCCTACCCCAAAAACAACAAGGGTTCAAACCTGTGGGTGAGACCTCCATCCAGTCAATACCCTCCAGCTCTGCAAAGCATTTCATGGACATAATTATCAGAAGTGATGTCAGTGTAATTTAATTAACGTGCTAAAGGCGAGAAGGAATAATAGCATGTAACATAATACAAACTTAACTCATTTTGTATTCTGTTTAAGTCAATTTTTCTGTATACTGTAGCAGCAAATCACAACAACAGAGCCTTCAGTAATTAAGAGAAAACCCAAAGAATCAGACAAAGCCCTATAAGCAAGCATTTGGTGACAGAGGGAAAGAAAAACTCCCTTTTAACAAGAAGAATTTATTCAACAGCGCCAGGCTCAGCGAGAGGCAGCCATCTAATGTGGGAGGGAGACCAGATAGACTGAAATGAGGTGAATGAAGAAGAAACACTCAGTGCATCGTGGGAATCGTCCAGCATCGTATCTAGGAGAGGCTAGCTGGTTCCACAGAAGAGGTGTCTGAAAGCTGAAGGCTCTGCCTCCCATTCTACCGTTAAACGTTCCCAGGATGTTTAAAAGTAGAATGGGAGGCTGCACTTCACAGCCAGCAGTCTGAGTGAAGTGCTGTATTGGGGTGATACGGTACTATGAGGTGTTTAAGATAAGGTGGTTTTAGTCAAAAGGAGATGGATTTGAAATTTGATTCTGGATTTAACAAGGAGCCAATGTGGGAGAAATATGTTCTGTGTTTCCGATCCCTATCAGTGATCTCATTACATCAACTTTTGAATTACAATAGTCCATCCTAGAAGTCTTAATTCTACCACCACTTCCCCTGCCAGTGGCGGACTCCCTCAGGTGTCGGTGCGTTGGTGGTTCTTTGTGTCCGGGGGTGGGCGTCCAGGTACACACCGGCTCACTCCTTGGCGGCCGCTTATCGGGGCCTGGAGCCTGGGGCTCGCTCGGGCCACTTTGGAGGTGGGGTGCCCCCGGCCTCTCGGCCTGGGGCTCGGTCACTCAGGCACGGCTGGCTGCCGGCGGAGCTCACGGGTGCGTCACTGCAACTCCCCCTGGCTTCTGCTCCGCGGCTGCTGAGTGAGCCCTCATCTGGGACTCTCCTCAGCTCTTTCTGGGACAGTGGCGCGGCTGCCCCTCTGTTGGTCTTCCTTGGTCTCTTGTGTTCTGGGGGCCTCTGGATGTCTGGAGTTTTGATCTCCTCCATACCTGCTTCATGCCCTGGAGGACGGGGCTGTGGCCCCCCCACACCCTCTAGCAGATCATTACATGAAGGAACCTTTTAAAAAAACAAGCGCGTCCATGCTCACAGGTGTACACACAGGTGATCACACCCACAACCTACACCCTTTTTGGCTCCTACCTCAAAGCACACTGTGTTCTGTTGATCTTATGTGCTGCACAATAATGTTTAATATTTAGTATTTACTGTCATATTCCCATATATCATTGTGATGTTGTTTATTCTATTACTCTTGTTCTCTTCTGCTTGTTTTCTTTTTTCTTTCTCAGCAGGTGATCCAGGTGATTGATATATGCATTTTTTATTTCTTTTTTTTTTTCTGCTCATTCTGTTGGTTTATGTTTTTTGCCCTTCTCCCCCGTCCCTCTTCTCAGCTGTTTCTCTTTCCCTCTTTCTTTCTCCCCTTCTTTCCCCCAGTCAAGTCTGTCCCGTATTCAGTAAGTGAAAATAAAATAAACAATAAAAGGTGAATCAAATGGACCATCACGGCAAGGCTGGGATGGTCAATTTGGTAAAGTAAATCCGTTGGGCATCTTTCTTTGCCTTTAGACAACAATTCTGATGGCAAAAGAGCCAAACGGGACAGGCAAAAAAAAAGAAAAAGAAAAAAAAAAGACTCAAATGAGGTGAATGAAGAAGAAACACTCAGTGCATCGTGGGAATCGTCCAGCATCGTATCTAGGAGAGGCTAGCTGGTTCCACAGAAGAGGTGTCTGAAAGCTGAAGGCTCTGCCTCCCATTCTACCGTTAAACGTTCCCAGGATGTTTAAAAGTAGAATGGGAGGCTGCACTTCACAGCCAGCAGTCTGAGTGAAGTGCTGTATTGGGGTGATACGGTACTATGAGGTGTTTAAGATAAGGTGGTTTTAGTCAAAAGGAGATGGATTTGAAATTTGATTCTGGATTTAACAAGGAGCCAATGTGGGAGAAATATGTTCTGTGTTTCCGATCCCTATCAGTGATCTCATTACATCAACTTTTGAATTACAATAGTCCACCCTAGAAGTCTTAATTCTTCTTATTATTTTTTTTATTTTTTAGAGTGATAAACTGTTTCTATATTAAATGGCTGTTCCTCTGAATACACAGACTTTCAAAGATTTGTAGACTGGAGTAGTTCCAATAAACTTTCTTATGGAAACCAAACCCTGTAAGTGCGGCTGTAAATATATTTAAGTTGCTGTAAAGCTGGGCTTAGCATAGCGTTGCCCTGAGGTAACAAACCACATTTTCATGCCTTACACTGGCCCTTCAAAAAAAAAACTTTTTTTTTCAAATAATGCTACCAGACACATCTCTTTCCAATAAAATGATGAGTTGAAGGTGGTGTGCCTTTCATTTGGGGGGGGGGGGGGGGGGGGGGGGGGACGGACCCCTTTCTGCAAGCTGCACTACATGAGGGACATCTCCATTAGGAGGCAAGATAAAGATCACTATTTTACATGTTTATAGTGAAATAAATGTATATTAAAAATACTTGTATGTGCATGAATATGTTAAGAAGCATATTTGCTTTTTGCTTTCAAAGTAAAACAGGAAACATGGAGATTAGACATGACACATGACCCGGGGAGACGTAGTACAGGGGAGATGACATAACGGACAGCATGACCTTGACAATACAAGACACACTGACATAAACACACGAAGGGCAAGGGAGACTTAATATATACAACTGGCTGGACTACCTAGTGAACCTAAACAAACCATAAACGATAATCATCAAAATTAGGTTAAACACAAAACACTGGGTCACACCACCCAGGCCCATGACATGTAGTTAGGAAGCACTCAGTTAAGCAAAAGTGGCATGTTGTATAGAGCAGTTTGAGTAATCTGGGAGAGTAGAAAAGCGCTATATAAAAATCAGTCCATTCACTGTCTGAACAGAGTTTCGGCATGTTACTTTTGCACTATTATGTTCCGGCGCATGTTGTTATTACATGGCTTGATTAAGGTACACATTAGGCTGACATCTGGGGCCAGAGCTGAAACCGTTCTGGGCCAGCACAGGGCCAGCAGTGTGTCTGCAACTGGCCCATGGCTGCACACCACCTACAGATGGCCCACATACGGCAATGAATGACGGCCCTTTGGTGGCCCAGATCAGGTTTGCCAGATGTAATCCACACATGGGCCAGCACAGGACCACCAGTGTGTCTGAAACTGGCCTTGTACTGGCCCATGTGTGGGCCACCACTGGCAAACTAGGTCTGGGCCACCAAGGGGCTGTCATTCTTTGCGGTATGCGGGCTATGTGTAAGCACATTGTGTGGGCCAGATCCGTTCCATACCAGTTTTGCTGTGTGTGTGTGGACGTGTATTACTTATTGTTGTGGGGACACAAATTTGTTTACACATTCCCATTGTGAGGTCTCGCCTACTTTATAGGGACAAATTGCAAGGTAAATCATTTAATTTTAGGGTGAAGGCTTGAGTCAGGGTTAGGGTAAGGTTCAGGCAGGGACTTGTGATGGGTAGAGTCAGGATAAGTCTCCAGGAAATGAATGTAAGTTAATGTAATGTCCCCAAAAGTGATTGAAACACAACATGTGTGTGTGTGTGTGTGCGTGTGTGTGTGTGTGTGTGTGTGTGTGTGTGTGTGTGCGCGTGTGGGGTTAGGGTCAAATGTTGGATGTATTTTGGTGTTTTATTGTTCTGTGAAATGTTTACATTGTTTATTTGTTGTTTATTTATTTGTTCATCCTTGTTGTACTAATACAACTTATTATAGGATAACTTGGCATTTTACTACCCTTGTCGCACAGTGTTGCCTTGAAGCAACAAACCAATATCTGTTTGTTTTTTTTGGGGGGGGGGGCCCTAAAGCTCCCCCAAAATAGGGAGAAATATTTTTTTCCCAAAAAATTAAAAAGTCATGCAGTAGAGGGTTAACAAAGAGCTCAATCTGTTCAAAATCAATAGGTGGACCCCACAATAACAGTAGTATATTCAGGGAAGACAATGCTTGGGTTTTGACTTCTGATAAGTAGCAGAGATAGTCACATGAAATTTAAGGGTTGAAGAGCCCATTTAAATTGTTTTAAAACTGCAAACAAATCAGTTTGAGATGTTTCTTGCTTTTGTCCAGCATAATAATTTTCTATAGCAGTACCAGTATTGCAGGATAGTTATATCATAGCTGCACCAATTTAATGTCCATAATGTAGAGTAACAGAAATGATACCCTGTATGTTTTATGTATCACACAGGAATATAATTTTTAAAAACTTACCCAAAATATATTTGGGGCACATAATAAAAAAAAACGTAAAAAGAAGTGACTTACCTTTAATTCTAAACTCTGATGCAGTCTAATCTGTCAGCATCTTTCTCTTTGCTCTCTTCCCTGTTTGTTGCTGCTCCCAATCTCCCTTCAAACTATAAAACCTGATTGTGTTTAGCGAGCACACACACACACACACACACATAAGGATTGGGAGTGAACAGAAGAGGCTTTGGTTTGTGGAAGGGGTTGACGGGTGCCGAGCAAACAGAGCCTCGGCCTCCCTTCCAGGTTTCAATCTTACTCACCTTTCTCATCAGAGAGCTACTATGAGAACAAACAGACTTCTGTTCTGTTCCTGCTGGCAAAGACACAAACTCCTGCTGCGGTACCGACGCTTGTGAACATGCTGGCCAACCTTTTATTTACGTATGAACCCTGAAATCTCCACCAAAAAACAGGGAAAAGTAGAGCAGGAAAAAGCAGTCCATGAGTGCACAACTTCAAGTCACATTTTGAAATCAGAATACTTTATTAATCCCTAAGGAAGTTATGTAATCAATTTAGTAAATGATTTTTCAGCTGTACTGGATTGTACCACCACAGGCCAGTGCTAATAAAAAGGAAAAATGACTTTTATTTTCCTAAAAAAGCCTTCATCCCTATCTGAGTGATATAAAGGCAGAGCATTAGGTCTCTGAAGTCAGAAATGATTTTCTCTACTTCAAGTTTGTTATCATAATAATAATAACAATCTAACTATGATGATCATAAAATATATCTGAATGGCTTTTCCCTAAATCCTCCTAGACACATTAATCTGGATGAAACTTAATTATATAAACTATTTTGGGTACCAGGACAACATCTGTATAGCTTTTGGGAAATATTTTATAACACTGAAATCCTTTCTTATTAAATATATTATGTCTGGTAAGTGATGTCAGAACGAACAGTGACGTTACATCTAAGTTACGTGTTCATGTGTAAAGAACAAGTCAGGGTGACTACATGTGTAAAAATCACAGTATACTAAATTATTTTTTCTTCTCAGTTTTTCACGTCCAGATAACCAAAATAGGCACGTCATTTTGTGGCATTCAATGTTCATGTCCTGACAACATCATAGATTATAGGTCCACATAGCATGTCTAAGCTTCTGTGGCATCAAATGTGTTTTCAAATGCTTTTAGATGGAAACCATTTTTTTTGTTTTGTTTTGGTTGAAGGAAAAGAAAATGGATTCATCCTCAGGGCTAAAACGTGGGTACTGAACTGGTTGTGCAGATTTTAGTACTTCTTGCATGTATTTTTGTCAGTGATGGCAGCACGTGAGGAGGAAAAACAGGAGGCCATCATTATAGTTAGATGTAACTTATTCTGAACTAAGCTGACAATTAAAACCTAATTCATTGAATCTATTAGGACCTTGCATAGGCAAACAACCTAAATTTTCAGTAAACATACCTTTTTTGCCATTTTTACCTTTTTTGTACCATTTTTTAATCCATTATGATTTAAAATCTTGATTGATGTTTGCTATAACAGAGTCCCCCATAACCCACCCAGGACCCTAGGCCCGATGGTACAACTTTAATAAATCATGTAAGTAATTTTTTAGTTAAAATGACTGTGACACATCAAAACACTGAAACTAAAGTGGTGAAAGTATCAGTTCTGTACAGTCACTTTCTTATGTACAGATCTGAGACAGCAGAACGTATCTAATCTCTATTCCCAGTATATTCACACGATTGTCACAATGAAATGCAAGAGGTTATACATCTGTCATTTGCTTTGGTATTTATTGCAAGATGGTAAAGGAAAGCGGAAAATCTAAACAAACAGTCTTTTACTTTGCATTGCGTGAAGGTTTGTCAGTTTAAGAAGCGTAGACAAACTTACCTCTAAAATAAGAGAAGAGAACTGTGGTTCATACAGCAGGACAAAACTAAAAGCTAACTCCTCATTTTCATGACTCAGTATTTAGATACACAAGAACAGAGATCCATCAAGCTTCTGTGAGAGCCTTGTTTGAGTGGCTCATTCAGACCTTGACCTTTCCTTGATGCTCTTGATAGCTGCCACAGCAAAATGACAGCACAATGATAAAAAATGACTCGAATTACACTGAGCTCCTCTTCAACTGGCAGGAACGTCAAAGCCTTTGTCACAGACTCAGCTGTAGTTAAACTGACATTTGGCCGCTGCTGTTGACAGAAGGAGCCGTCGCACTTTATGGAAAGACGAGGGGAAAAAAAGCACAATCGCTGTAGTCAGAGATGGCTGGACTCAGTCTTTGACTTCTTTGTTTACATTCAGCTGAGGAAAAAAAAATTGTGACCGGTTAGAGAATCTAATGAAAATGTTTCTAAAGATTCAAAGGAAAACCCACCAACTGTCAAGTCTATCAAGAACTAGTAAGTCTCGACTGAGCTGTCTTGGTGCATTAGTAAGGGCAGGGCAGGGATAGCTCAGTAGGTAGAGTGGTGGCCCCATGATCGGAAGGTCGGGGGTTCGATTCCCCTGAACAGCTACCCTGAGGCACCCCTGAGCAAGGTACCGTCCCTACACACTGCTCCCCGGGCGCCCAATGGCTGCCCACTGCTTCACTGAGTGAATGGGTTAAATGCAGAGAGGGATTTCCCCACGGGGACCAATAAAGTACACTTTCTTTCTTTCTTCTAGTAAATAGGTGTTTCATGCTGTCTGAATTTCAATGTGCATTTTAAGAACATTCTCATTTCTTAAATAAGGCTGCAGTGTAAAGCTTTGGCATTAGGTTCATGTTATTAACTGGCTTTTCTAATGTTATATATGTTCCCTTTAGAAATACTTTGCAGAGAACAATACCTTGTGACAGATAGGCTGTTACATACCACTGAACACTGTATTTGGTATACCTTGCTGGTACTGGGCTGGACCCTCTTTTGCCTCCAACACTGCTTTGTTCTTGGCTTAGTTTCAACAAGGTGCTGGAAACATTGCTCAGAAATTTTGGTCCATATTGACTTGATAGCATCACATTGTTGCTGCACATCCATGAACAATTCTTCCATCACAACCTAAAAGTGCTCTATTTGATTGAGATCTGGTGAGTGTTGAGGCCATTTTGCCATTTTGTCATGTTCACAAAACTAGTTTGAGATGATTTCAGACATGTTATCCTGCTGGAAGAAGCCATCAAAAGATGGGTACACTGTGGTCACAAAGGGATGGACACAGGCTGCAACAATACCCAGGTATTCTGTTGCATTTAAACAATACTCAGCTGGTAATAAGTGGCCCAAAGTGAGCAAAGATAATATGACCAAGAAAGTTACAGCACCACTACCTGTCTGAGCAATGGATACAAGGCAGGATGGATCCAGGTTTCCATGTTGTTTGTGCCTAATTCTAACCCTACCACCCAAATTCTGCAGTGGAAATAGAGAGTCATAAGACAAGGCAATGGTTTTCCATCTTCTATTGTCCAGTGTTGGTGAGCCTTTGTGAATTATAGCCTTAGTTTCCTGTTCTTCACGAGAATGGCACATGGTGTGGTCTTCTGCTCCTGTAACAAGTGGCTATTTTAAGTTACTGTTGCCTTCCTATCAGCTCAAAGCAGTCTTTCCATTCTCCTCTAACCTCTGACATCAACAAGGCATTTTTGCCTGGAGAACTGCTGCTCTGTGGATATTTTCTCCCTTTCAGACAATTCTCTCTAAATCCTAAGGATGGTTTTGTAAAAAAAAGGATGTGTAGTAGATCAGCAGTTCTTGAAACACTTGGACCAGCCCATCTGGCACCAACAAACATACCATGTTCAAAGTCACTTAAATCATCTTTCTTCCTTCAGTTTGAACTTCAGGTCATTTTGACCTGCATGGCTAAACTAACTGAGTTGATACCATATGATTTGCTGATTCGATATTTAGGTTAACAATCGGTTGGCCAGGAACAGCTAATAAAATGTCTGAGGAGTGTGGTTTGGATGGACTTGAACTTGTTGGATTCATTCATTGGATTTTTAAATTAGTGTGTATTAGTGTATCATTCCTTTATCTGTGACAAATTCCATAATGTTATAATTATAGTTTTCAGTCTTTATTGTATAAGAAGGGGTTTAGAGATCACAGTTATGTCTTACTTTGTATAGAAGGAATGTATTGCCTGAAACTGAACCTGCCTCTGAATGCTACCAACTGTTCTTTCACATAGTTATGAGGCTGTTTGTCTATTTTCTGCCAATAAGTTGACCTTTAAGACCTTGGTGGGCGTACACCAAATTGTAATAGATTGTTAACATGAGCCCACTCTACACAAAGTTTTATCAGTATTATCTCAAAACTTTTTGATCTGTCATGTTTACAGACCGAATGGCATAATCTCATTCCATTCATAGTAGTACACAGGAAACATATCAAATGATTAAGCTGAGAAAACGTACCATTTTAAGAATATTAGAAAGATTTCAAATTATTTAAATCTGCCTGTCTAATATACAAAGTTATACATGGTCTGGTGCCTCCACCAATGAGTGATTTTATTAAACAAAAGTCTAGCAGTGTTGCCGGGTCTCGACTGACTCGAGCCACTGTTAGATATACTGTCCTCTGTGTCCACTCTCCTTGTCATTGTTTGTTCTAGTATAATGTGATCACTGGTTTTGTCCTTGTCACATGACCTGTAAATAGTGTCTCTGTATGTTTTTACTAACTTGTGTTTAACACCAACCTGCCAGAGGGTCTGCAGATGGAAATTAGCCCAAGGCTATAATGTGGCATATTTAAATTTGTTAAAATGTTCATTAATATGTATTGCCCCTCTTTCTAAAAAATAAATAAATAAAATAAAAGAATTCTAAAATATTATCTGACTGAAAGATCATTAGCCCATTTTATGAATTTTGTGGCAGCCACATGTCTGAATAAAGTTAGGACCAAGAATTGTCCAATTCCTTTCTGATATGGGATTCTAACTGCTTAACAGTTCTGGGTCACCTATGTTATATGTTTGGTGTCATGATGCTCCCAATATTATGATGAGACTCTTCTGCTATGAAGCCATGCTTTTGAAATAGATGCAGTAATCAGTTTAACATGGTCTTGTTGAAATACACAAGACAAAACAAAGTGTGGATAGGAGCACATGCTTCTCTGAAACCTGTACATACCTTTGGCGCTTTTAGACAAATGCAAGCCGCCCATTCGAAAAGCTGTATTGAACTGGCAGCTTATAATCAGAGATGCAGGCTTTTGAAATAAGAGCTGATAGCGAGCCGCAAGTTTGTTAAAAGCTTTGCTCTGTAATCCGAAGAGCACAGATTCCATCTAAGTGTCGATTTGTCTGACCACAGAACAATTTTCCAGTTTGCTGCAGTCTATTTTAACTAACTAAGCTTTATCCGAGAGAACACAGCGTTGTTCCTGGATCATGTTCAAATATGGCTTCATCTTCATAGCTTTACGTCTCTGTTCGTGGCCAGTTACTTCAGATTTTTGGAACGTTTCCTGATTCCATGCAGTGATTTCCAATACAGAATCACGTCTGTTTTTAATGCAGTGCTGCCTGAAGACCTAAAAGATCTCAAACATCCACCACTGATTTCAGAAGACAGAGATTTCTCCAGCTTCTCAGAATCTTTTGATGACATTATGTTCTGTAGATCAGCGGTCCCCAACCTTTTTTGCGCCACGGACCGGTTTATGTCCAACAATATTTTCACGAAAAAAAAGAAGATTTATTCATAACACACGTGAAAAGACCCAGGAAAACCGAGTTAACGATAAAAACGATAACAAAATAACGCTGGAAACCGATAAAAACCCTGAAAACCATACATTTCACACCTGAGCCTCAACTCTTGCGGCCCGGTACCAAACGACTCACGGACTCCGAGGCCCGGTGGTTGGGGACCGCTGCTGTAGATGATGAGATACTCAGTCTTTGTATATTTACATTGCTTTTTTTTTTTTTTTTAATACCACTAACTTTTCCAGCTGTTTCTTTCCCTGCCTTCCAACCTGCATGAGATGTGTTGCTGGCCATCAAATTCAAAATGAGTTTTTTATGTTCTACTGTGTATAAGTTAATTAAATTTTTCACAGTGTCCCAACTTTTTGGTGGTAAAAAAGGGTTAGAGATTTCTGATTTTAGGCAATGGATGGCTTCTCTACATTTTTAGAGAACGTTGAGTTCCTGCATCATGCGCCACACCACAATGGGTCCAAATTTAGAAGCAGCATTATGGAAATGGAAATATCATTCAGCAAGCATGAGCAGAAAGAGAGGCAAGGACATAAAGACTCAAACCCCAGTGAAAATGTACAAAGTGTGCAAAAATTGAGCAGATCATTGCTTTTAACATGTCTTTTCTGGTTCGTACCTGTGCATACTGTGGAACCTGTAGGCATTTATGAGGCTTAGACTATAATCCACTTATTCAACAGTAGAATGTTTCTCTGGAAACCAAAGTTTTATGCCTATTGCGTGCAATGATTAAAAATGTTAAACCCCAGCGAACGAACATCTCGGACACGTCGGAAAAGACAATAAAAAAAGTCAACATGTCGAGTGAGTCGTCTCTTTGTACAGATTATCCCTGGATTTTGAAGCTAAGTACAGAGCTGTGTGCTGTTCTGTAAGCCCTGTCACCCTGGGGAGCTCATTACTGGCACTCCAGGCAGGGATTTGAAGCCTGTCAGCCCATACCCTACTGTAATTAATTCTACTCCTTTTGGCTCTTTTTTATCCTCCATTAATTTGTGTATTTAATTAATGTCTGCTTGCTTTTACGGCACAGAGAGTGAGAGACAGAGAAAGGGGTAGAGAAAGGAATGGAAAGAGAAAATGAGATACAAAGTTACAGACCTTTTTTTTTATATGGAAATCCTCTCAATTATCTGAGTAAAGAAGCAGAGACACTCATTTTTGCTTAGTCAAGATCTGGTGGCTCTTTGCTTATTTGCTCTATAATTAGCTGTCTTAACTCAACATAACACTACTATACTACTATATATGACAAGTGATTAGTAACATATGACCTGTGAATTTTGGAGACACAGAAGCTGGTTGTCTAGAAAAGTATAGTGCCCAAGGCACATGATGTGCTTTGAAACTAAAACTAAAAGGCACTGCTTTATTTCTGTCTAATATTCTGCATAACATTATATTTTTGACAGCACATTTATGGCATCTGGGTCTAGCAAGGCAGCTGCAATTTCTTTGTCACCAATTCACAGAATTGATCAAACACCTTGGCACAATCACTCTTGCTGTTTCTGGGTTAAAGTCCATAAAGTTTCTCTCAAAGGAGATGCCAGTTTCCAAGAGACTCTTTAAGCCCAATCACACAGGCCTAGAGACTGGTTGGCAACTGCCTCGCTACCACCAGTTGCAAGGCAAAATTAAGTATTGCCTGAACAGATGTAGTGGTTGCTGATGGTTGCTATGAAATTAATTGCTAATTGAGTCATGCACCGATCAGTGACACTCCCCATATTCACCACGAGTTGCTAGGGGGGAAAAACTGCATTCCTCCAACTGGTTTGCAAGTGGTTTTGGAGGTTGTGTGCTGTCGCTGAATGAGATTGGTAACACAAAGATCTAGGCCTGACTGACTGAGAACTTAGCTTTGCCATGCACCATTTTAGCATTAGCCATCTTCTCCCAACTTTTTGCACACATGCTGTCAGGCCTGTCAGTTTTCTTCAAGACAAGAATCTTACCATTCTTGGAAGACTGAGCAGTTTATCAAAATGAGCTTAAGTTTCAGATGTCAAAGAGACGTAAAACAGCAAAAGGCAGAAAAATCAAAAAACTTTACCTTTACCACCAAAGTAACTTTCCAGGAAGTTATACTTATAAAGTCTGTGCCGTCCGTTCCAAAATTCCAGTATTCTCCAGTACATTTATGTTGAGGAATTTTTGAGTTCTATATGCCTCTCCTTTAAAGTCTCTAGTTAAAATCCTCAGTCCAGATAGTCTTTTATTTGGTGGGGACTACACTTGATTACCAAGACGGGCATGTCACTGCAGACTATGGTCTTTTCACAGATGGCTGCTAAAACTCACTCATCAACTGATGACAAAATTCATTTCATACTGACCCAAGTGGACCCCAGTAAATTTGCAGTTGTGGAAACTATAAAAGCCTTCCTGGTCATCTACACTGGTGATTTGCTCTATGCACGTGATCAAGAACCTCCAGCCCCCATCTTTAAGAAAATGGACAGTATAATGAGAGCAGTTCAACAATGAGAACAGGGACTGGTACATATCATCGACCCTTTTTCATGCTACCTGAGCCTCCCTTCTAGTTTCTCTTGGTCTTGCAATGTATAGCCAGAAACTATCCACAAACAGAGCACTGATAACACCTGAAACATGACGGCCTGTCTCCCATGCTTCAGATAAGGAGTTTCCTGACTGTGGTGCCGTTTGTTGGTGATGGTGGTGGGGGTGAGGGGGTTGTTTGCGCAGCCAGCAGCAAGTCAATTCTCACGAATGTCGTGTACAAATATTTACATTTTATTTAGAGTCTCTTCCGTAAAAGTATGCAGTCACAAAAAAGGTTTTCAACTCAACACTGGCTGTGTCACTAGCACATTATACAGTATGCAGCACTGGGACGAAAGCTAGAGAAGCTTTGATAGACAGTGTCATTACAACAGTGGTCTCAACATTGTACATGGTTATTTGTGTGGAGCTCTACTTATTTTTGGCAAGCTTTATAAAAAACACAGAAAGAAAAAAAAACAGATTTTGCATAACAAATAGGGCTGAACGATATATCGCATTTGCGATAATATCGCGACATGATCAAGTGCAATTTTCTAACCGCAAAGGCTGCGATTATACTGCGATTATATTATACAATTCATGGGCTGCATCCTCCTGAGGCCGCATTTGTAGACCGATTACGTCACAGCGACGCGCCGAAGGCTGTCCAAATTACTACCATATCCCAGAATTCATAGCGCGGCCCAGCCAAACTCCAGTTTCCAGCAATGGCGGCCGCTACTAAGTTTTAAAATTACTCATACTAATCTTTCTGGGTCACAAAATAAACTTTTAACATATTTTCAGGCGAGAAAGTAGTTGTGTAAACATCAAATATCTGCTCGGTTTATCAAGATATCCCATATTTGCAAAAGTGCTTCGACGTTTTCAGAGGCGTCTGCTACCCACCAGCTCGACAGCTAGCCGGGAGCTCGAGGGTTACTGATGCGGCCGAGAACGGCACAACTCCCGGCACATCATTTTCAGATCACCGCGGAGTTTCGCTGCTCGGGTTAAACGTAATATATAAGTCACTTAGACAACCTAAAAATGTTATTGTTGGGCTTTTTTCAGTGTTTTGTTTGTTCGTGAGTAAATCGGTTTGGCTGAGATTAAAGTTATTAGATTAGATAAAATAAAACTTTATTAATCCACCGGGTGGGTTCCTCCTTGGTTTTCACACAGCTGACTAAACGTCAAACAGAAAACTTATTAAACAGAAGTATGAGACAGTCGAGAATTTACACCAGTGTCTGGTTATATTTTAGATAGCAAGAAGCAGACGGCCGAGTTTATTAAACTCCACCGAGACAGCGGTGACGCTAATCAGAACTAGCCTTCTGATTAGCTAATCAGAAGGCTAGACCGTCCAATTTCACGCCTTTAAACTTTAAAGGCGTGTTTGTGTGTGTGTTTATACAATTGCTATTATGTTTGCACTTTATGTGTAATGTTACTGACTGCAGAGATCAGTAAGATGTGTGTATTTTTTATTTATTAGTTTTATTTATTTAATATTATTTTTTAATTGAATGACTGTCTAGTAGTTCACAGATGTTGAAAAACTGAGTGTGGTAAAGCCACTGATTTTTTTTATGTATATTTCTGCAATCTGCACATTGTACTGACTTTCATTTTAATGTTTACACCAGGGTTCCTTGTCAGCACTTTATGCTCAGATGTTTGTAAGCTAAAAATAAACTATTGTGTATGTTCAAATATACTGTTGTGATTGAAGAAGTTAAATAAAAATGTCAGTCATCAATTCATGCATCACCTCATGTCATCATAACAGAGGTCTGTCTTCCAGGAAAGAACAGTTTAAAATTAATGTAATATAGTATTGGCCATACTATATGATGTATTGCTTGTCTTTGTTTAATAATACAGAAGACAAATACCTTAAAAAATAATCGCATATCGCATCGCAATCGCAATATTGGGGCAAAAAATCGCAATTAGATTATTTTCCATAATCGTTCAGCCCTAATAACAAAGATGAGAGAGTTCAGAACTAAGAGGTGCGAGTTTGGTTACTATATGGAGGTACAGGCTCAAGGTAATCG
Organism: Rhamphochromis longiceps; assembly: GCF_057381845.1. Taxonomy (NCBI): domain Eukaryota; kingdom Metazoa; phylum Chordata; class Actinopteri; order Cichliformes; family Cichlidae; genus Rhamphochromis; species Rhamphochromis longiceps. The sequence continues at coordinate 11,748,356 of NC_140572.1, forward strand.
TTAATCAAGACATAAATCCTTGATGGACCAATCCTAACACTCAGTCAGTGTTCTTGATTGTTTAGTTTACTGTGACCCATATTTCAGCCAGTCAGTTTAAGGTCCGCATTACGCAGGACACAGTGAATCATGCCCCATCTCCACTGTCCCCCTTCCATCTCTCTACTTTGTGCTTTTAGGGCTAAACATGCTTCACTTTTCTCCCCATAATTTCGCCAGTGCTCTTCTCCTCAACTTTACTTTATCCTGAAATAAAATTAGCATCTAAACCCCACTTGCAGAACCACACACTTCATCATGATACTACCGTTTAGTAGAACAAAAGCACTCTCCCAAAGCACAATGCAATGCAGCTCATTAAATTTATTCTGTTTTGAGTCATTCTGGAGCAAAGTTACAAAGTTTGCTCTCACAAACCTAGCAGTTATTTAAGGTGAACCAATTATACTATTCCCTTTTTTTTCTTTGAAAGTGGTCGTTACTAACAATGAACACGGCCAAGGTTTCAGATAATGAGGTCAGCATATGTAGAAGGAATCCCTGTGTGTCAAAAGCTCAGGCGTCATGCTACTCTAAATACTCTTTCAGACATTTTATTTTTACTTTTGGTGCTTTTTTAATGTCATATGCTCACATCTCAGGCTATGAGGATAGAAGCTCCACCTATCTGCTGTTCATGCTTTCTTTATGAGGGGCAGCCAATCAGAGGAAAGTTGGCTTAAAGAGGTGAACAGAGAGCAAAAGTAGCTTGTTTCAGACAGAGGAGGAACTGAGGGGCTGCAGAAAGGCCATGTATGAACTCACGAAATGCTACTTGAAATTAAATGAGGTCCACTCTGAAACAGAGATTTTCAGATGCAAGTCACATGCATCCTGTCAAAGTTCCTTTAAAAGAGAGTCTCATAACTTAACAATTCATTTGAAATGCCTCCAGGCACTTATTTGGGTGAGATAGAGGCAAAAGACCTGCTGTGGTGATCCATAAGATTTGAGTGGATTATCTAAATTAACTTAGATTTCAATGATCTGCAGGGAATAAACACTACACTACCCACTTGATTTAAAAAATGATTCTGTCTGATTCTGTCCGAAAATAATGTTTTAAACAGCCCGCCACAGTTTGACTTCTACTACCATCTTGTCTGCTGCACAATTTTTGCACAGATTTTAATTCAGGACTCTTTGAGAGACCTTTCTCTCCCACAGGCGGGCACGATGCATTCACACTCCTCACACAAACTGGACTGTGGCGGGTTAAGCATGCTCAAATTGCCTAACGGGAGTGCATTCTAAGTCAAACATGGACTGTGGATGTCCATGTCTGACATTCTGAGTTTTGGAAAGGTTGGGACAAGTTGAGTGAACTAGAACAAAGTGAGTATGGCTCAGGTCGAGGGTGATTTATCAATTGATGTTTAGAAGGTCAAGTTTGTTACAATAAATTTAATCAGAAAACAATATAACATTTTTTAGGAGGCCAAAACTCAAAAGATGATTTAAAACTGACACAAGGGTTTTAAATTTTGCTGAAACGAAATTATCAGTTTAAATCTAATAAATCCATTGATTCATGTTCTACAAAAACACTGCGCGTTTCAGTGTAAAACTGAGTGTAGAATCTTCAGTCTCAGATCTTCGAAAATAGAGGACACCAAAATATTTGGATCACTGAAATTTGAAGGACTGCAGTGAGGGAGAAGCTGAAGACAGACCAAAGGTGATGCTTCTTCTTCTTAATGTATAAATAAATAGAACAGATCTGACACGTGAGGATACGAGGATACAATATCTAAAAATGTCTTTTCTTAATAAAAATGTCTGTCTTGGCATTCAATCCACAGATCTTAACCAAATGGTTGCTTAAAAAACTGCTGTGCCATAATAAGACTACAAAAATACATAACTGTGCAAGACTGAAGCTATTAAAAGAGTCTCTGTGAATACTGCAAGCTCCATAGAGCACTGTATTGTTTGCTGGGGACGTGGGGCCTGTCTGGTGATGTTGCCCTGGGCACGAAGAGCTGAAGGCAACGCTGCAGGAACGACAGCAGTAGTGGCATTCAGAGTGAGCAAACAGCTGATATGCAGCATTTCAAACGTTGCAATTTCAAAAAAAAAAAATTGCTCCTGAAGAGCAAGGTGTGCTGGTGTGGGGCAATGCTTGGGTTCAGATGGCATAGTCATCCTGAGCAGAGGGGCTGAAGGCGGAGCTCCGCAGGACATCCAAGCAGTTGACCAGGATGAGCGTGCCGGTCAGGTGCTTCCAGCGTTTGGTGATGGGGTTCTTCATCTTGTCCAGGCCCATGTGAAGCTCTTGGATCACATCCCTGTAGCTATCGCCAATCTGAGCTGCCCACGTGACCAGGAAGTCGTATGCCGGCTTCCACATGGCCTGCAGACAAGAAGAGAAACAAACGTGTCATGATCTCCTGGGACACTGACATGTCGGAAAACTGTCACCGGCTGACAGAATGATACAGATGCACTCGGTCCACTTGTGATTTTGACAGAAGGGAAAAGTGAAACATTTGTATTTCTCAAGATGTGTCACTGTTCCTTTAAAACACAATAATCAGGTCAGGAATCACCTACACTTTCAGCTGCTTAGGTCAGCTGATTTCATCCTCTGAGAAACATGAATGTCTTAATGTTACAGATTCAAACAGACAAGCAAATAACTGAATGTTCAGTCCTAAAACATAATAAAGCTGATCAGGCTTGTACAGAATGGATTTGTTGTTTTTGCCAGTTGCAACTGAAGTTGTTGTTGTGTGAAATCTTTTTTTGGGATGTTAGGACACGCATACCTCGCTGTCCACCACCCCGTTCTTGTCACGGTGTGGTGCCTCGTAAGCATCCATTTGTTGGCGCGAAATCTTGACGAGCCTCTCGGCCATCTCCCTCCAGCGGCCGGCTACCTCCACAGCAGTGGTGAGCAGGACAAAGTCCATCACCAGTCGGGCTACAAGACCCTGACAGTCCATCTTCAACAGGGCCTGCAGAGAAAGGAGAGGGAGAAGATTTCAGATGTGGGTTCTAAATAAATTATTCACCTTTGAGTGATGGAGGTCGATTCAGAATCAATTCCTGATTCTGAAGAATTCTGGTTTGGAATCAGTGTTTAATTTCATTTCATTTCATTTCAATTCAATTCAATTTTATTTATATAGTGCCAAATCACAACAACAGTTGCCTTAAGGCGCTTTATATTGTAAGGTAGACCCTACAATAATACACACAACATGAACATACATACAGTGTGTTCACAAAAAGTCTGTTTAAGGTGCAAAGTGACCAGACGCCAGACAGAAGTCACCCTTTACAAAGATACAATTAATAAATAAATGCACATCTAGAGGTTTCAGTTTTTTCCACAGCTGGCCTCTCTAAACCACTGCAAATCTCAGCTTTGTGCAATTTTTACGAACTTCGTGTTGGATGTAGAAGTAAGAACCCTGTGTTGCTTCAGTAGCATATTTATGACATGAGGAATGCAGCAGCTCAACACTGATACACACAGGATCCAATATGAGATCCAGTACACAACAATGTCTGATGTCCAAAGTGTCCCAACATTTTCTTACAAAATTCCCCAGTCTGGTCAAAAATGTCTCTGGTCTTTTACCACGTTCATGATGTAGTTGGGTCTAAATGAACAGTAATTATCTGACTTTCTTCTAACCAAAAATAGGACAACTGAGGACAGAGAGAATACAAACTAGGAAAGAAAAATGCATGATGCTAAAGTGACTCCTGTTTGTTTGAATTTAACTGGTTTGGACAGGAGCCCGGCCCCTCCCATCAGCCCCTGCAACCTCTCTGTCTCTGTCAATTCTGCCCAGATGACTGGTGATTGTGGGAAAACTAAAGACTGCGGAGACTCGCTGTGTTCCTACGGCGGAGAGGACCTGCAGCACGTCAGAGCAGATTTGCAAATCCAAATGAATCTCATGCAAATAAGTGCATTTCCACTAATGTGTGCTGACTTTATGAGTACACTTGTGAAGACAGTGTATTCTAGAGGCTTATATCCATTTATGGAGAAATTTTCATAAAATGAGTTGCAAAGTGTTTTTTCAGCTTTATTTTGATAGATACAGTGAAGAAGGGTCAGGAAAGCAGGGGAAGACATGTGGTAGAAGGCCACGGGTTGGACTCGAACCCGGGCCGCTCTCAGCAGTGTGGCATGTGGTCGCCACATGGGGGGGGGGGGGGGTTTTACACCTGGAGTGCTAATCTTCAAGCAGTGCAAGTTAAGAACTAAGTCTGAATCCTGCCCTTTACAGAAGCTAGAGGGCCCAACAGCACTGATATTAACTTTAGGCCCAACAGTTTGATGTTGCCGTGCTGGTTCCAGGTTTGTGCCAACAACACTGATCTCTTTTTGATAGAAATGCATGGAAACTGTTTCAGACTATATCACCAAATGAGGAACGAAAACTTTCTATTCTGAGTGTCCTCACAAAGACAGAAGTGTCAGCACACACTCGGATGCAGCCTTTGACTTGCAGGCTCAACAGAGCGTAGGTGAGTTTAAAACTCCACTTTGGACCTCAGCTGGATGTGCAGGAATGTGTGGAACGACAGGATATTGGGGGGGGGGGGGGACGGGAGACTGGGGGAGGGGGTAAGGAATGCAGATGTCATGCTCCAGCAGCCTCTCTCGCTCTGAGAGAAGACCAGAGGATGAGATAGCGGCAGCTGGGGGCCAATCAGACGGCGTTTTGCTGTTCTGCTGGAATGCTGATCTGTCGCCACATTACATCAAAGACAGAGAAGCAAACTGAGTCGATCAGACACTTCTGGACAAAATCTGCAGCTAAAGTTTGATTTGGACTTTGAGTGACAGACAGAATCACGCAATGTTTGTTTGGTATTTTTCTGGATATCTTTGTGAATGTTAAGGGGAAGAGGATTTTAGCAATACAAGCACCTGTTTCCTTGCTAGATAACAACAGGAAATTCCTGCCAAAATAAAGGAGAACACTTCCTGTCTCAACACAACTTTAAGTCTCTAACAATATTAGAATTTGTTTACTGAGGCAGAAACTGTTGGACTGACAAAGTCCAGCAAACATTAGGAAAATAAACACATATTTATTGTATTTCGTAGGTTCAGAGTTTTTAATTTTATTAACAAGGCGAGTTTAACTGAGATGTTATTATTTTGCTGTATACTGGTATTTTAATGTTTAACTTTTTAACGTATTTCCAATAAAAGAGAATAAGCATTCCCACTCTGGACAAGGAACTTTATGAAAGCACACAAGAACAGAAAATAAACACATGACACAATAAATATAAAAAGAAGTGAGTGGTCACTAAAAAGATAAAAATGCAACAGCACAAAAACCAAGAACAATGAGCTAACACACCACCCTGTGTCCTGCCGCAGAGCACACAGCCATGCGGTGACCAGGGACCGAGGAATTCCAATGAAGGCTCACAAGTTAGACGAATCTCAGCTTTGAGGTTGCAAGCTTGAAGCAACTACCAGTACAACAGGGTCACCAACAGCCACTTTATTACCAAATATAAGCTACACAGCAATGGCTAATAAGAAAATGACTTTACTTGTGGAGAAAGGGTTAAAGGGGCACTCACACAGGATGACTTGATGCAGTGACGTGGTGACCACACACCATACAAGTCAGCGACATTTAAGCCCCTTTTCAATTAGAACCTACTCAGATCAACTCGCCACGGTTTTCAGGGTTTTCCATTAGGTTACAGTACCTGGGACGAGGTCGTTTTTAGTACCTGCTCAGCTAGGGTTCCAAGCAATCCAAATAGGTACTAAATTCTGACGTCATCAGACTGCATGGCACTGATTGGCTGGTCAGCAGTGTTGGTCAAATTACTTGAAAAAGTAATCAGTAACTAATTACTGATTACTTCCCCCAAAAAGTAATCCCGTTACTTTACTGATTACTTATTTTCAAAAGTAATTAATTACTTAGTTACTTAATTACTTTTTAAAAACACGATTTACAACCTGAATAGGTGATAAAGCGATAGATCTTTCAGCCCAATTCTACTTTTTCTACATAATCAATCATACAAAATGTAATCAAATGGAAAAGTCTCTTTTTTTAACTTGTTTTATCAGTTTTAATCTTTTAACTTTATGCATCAAGCAAAAATTTAATTATATGCAACATTCTCTGACTTGAATAAATTAGTTTAACATTTAAACCTATTTTCTGCACATTCCAGCACATAAAATAAAAAATTTTTTGTGTTTACACTCACTCTTTCAAATAGATGCACGTAAAACACAGCAGAAAATAAATAAAGTCAAAGACTCAGCGGTCCTGTTGCTCTTTTTTCACCTGTAAAGCAGGACTGCGGTAGGCGGAGGTTTACCCTGGTGCAGGTGTGCCGCGGTCAGTTGAAGAATCCGCGAGTTTCTCTGTGAGTTTCTCTGTGAGTTTCCCATTACGTCGTTGCGCACTTTTTATGGAATCAAACTCAAAGTAAGGTCAGTACTTCCACGCTTTAAACGCTGCACGCTCATACTCTCTCCCACAATCGATATGTGATCCATTGTTGATCTGCACACAGCTGTTGTCACTAACGGCGCACTCGCTTACGTCACTGTCATGAGACATTCTCGCAAAAAAATCACGGTTTTAGTAACGCAGTAACGCAGCGTTCCTACGGGAAAGTAACGGTAATCTAATTACAGTTTTTGCAATAGTAATCCCTTACTTTACTCGTTACTTGAAAAAAGTAATCAGATTACAGTAACACGTTACAAGTAACGCGTTACTGCCCATCTCTGCTGGTCAGTAGTGTCACTCGATGAGTCATGAGAGCGTCTCGTTGACGAAAACCAATTTTGAAACTCGACAAGGGAAATGGCTACAAAAAACAACGCTGTGGTCCCTGAGTCTGACGAAAAGCAACAGACTGAGCAGCAGGTATATATTCGCTTCGATATCCACCTTTGTTGTAGCGTTCATCTTGCACATTTATTGTGTCGCGGGACGCACAGACAAGCATGCAAACAAGGTACTCCTGGGTTGTAATGGAAAACCAGTCGATCCGAGTCGAGTAGGTACTAATGGAAAAGAGGCTTTCGCAACTTCAGGGAATGAAATAACTGCTGTCAGCGCAAAGTGGGCGGCTCCAGAATTAATGTTTTCATAGCTTGAAGTCAAGTAATTGAAGCAACTACCAACAAGAGTAAAGGATACTGCTGATTGACATATGAAAGGTTGGTATATAGATTAGGGGGTTACCTAGGCTGCTTACTGTATGTCTGGATTGTCCCCTAGCAACCACATATCAGCTACAAAGCAATGCTGAGTGAGCTAATCACTTGCTGTTCCACAGGGGCATCTGAACTGAATGTGAATGACTGAAGCAGCCTACCTGCTGGTGCTACCTTCCCTACCATTGGCGACCCAGTATGTGTTAGGGTTGGAGGTAGGGTTTCTTTAACAACCACCCCTTTTTAAAAGTCCGAAACTTAATTCAAAATGCAACATCTTCTAGTTTCTGAAAATGTGCCTATTTAGCATGTTGCTAAAACAATAAAACCCAATAAAACTGTGTCTGGAGCTGCTCCAGCATTACAATAAAACCCTTAATCTAACACTAGACAGGTTACTGGCCACCTGATAGACCTTATCACACTTTTCTAGAGTAGTAGCACAGTGGTGTAATAACTGTCGGCTGTAGCAATGGTCCTTATAATGACCACCCGGTCCATTACAGGCATTATCATGCCTATAATGGACTGAGTGGTCAGTAATCCTTCAGTCTGTGAGGATTTTCTGCTTTACATTTTAAACTTTAAGTGTTATTTTAAGTAAAACTTGAATGTTGCTGCTTCAAAGTTTTATGTTGGTAAGCCAAAAACCAGCATTTTAAGTAAACATGCTACAAACCCTATCTTACATGTGATCTGTAATGCTGGAGCAGCTCCAGACACAGTACAGGTTCTATGAATGTTTTTTCCCTGCAGTAATGAGGTCTATTTCACTGTTTGAGTTTAAAGAAGATGTTCTGTGGATCCGCACTTTGGTCTCTTTTTGGAGCGTCTTGGTGGTTGGAAATCTTCTCCTTGCTGTAAATTTTTGATGGCGTGTTGTAAAGTATTTATCACAGAGCGTGGCTCCCTCACGAGTCACCGAGTCTGATTCTAAACTAATAATTGCACTGCAGAAGGCCGAGCTGGGCACACTGTCATTATTGCCATTTAAAAAGCTTCTATGTAGTGGGATAATACTCTGCCTCTATAGAGGAATCAACTACTGTGCTGCGTTTTTCCAAAATGTCAGCTGCTTTATGTGTTATAGGACTCTCTGAATGTTTGTGTGTGTGTTTGTTAAATGCCACCGAGTTTGTTTCACTAGCTCAGCAATCAGTGCTCTGAAGCCCTGCAGCTCTCCCTGCTGCATAAATCATCTGCTTGTCAAAATGAGAAGAAAATTCCTCCAGACATATTTTCAGAGATAACGGCGGTGTGGAAATGAACGAAGCGGGTGGTTTCGGTGTCTGTTGTTACACACCAAAACACACACACAAACACACAGAGAGAGAGAGGGTGCCTTTAGACCTGTAGAAAACAACCAAACTAAAGCAATGACAATTTTGATAAATGATTTGTTTCTTCCATTGTCCTGTTGCAGTTCTTTTCCCCTCACCTAGAAAACTGACAGTCAATCTCTCCACTTCAATCTCCTCCTTATTATTTTTCTATCCCATCTTCATTTTCCATCTGACTTCCTCCACCTCACCCATTTGCAGCCTCTGTGCTCTATCTTTGGCACACTTCTGTCTTTCTTGTCTGTTCTTTCTCATCTCTTTACCACTTTGCGAGCAGTGGTATCAGCCTCAAAAACTAAAACATTGGAGAGATTGGAGAGCCCAGCTGCTGGTTTTTACCCTGCATCTGAACTCTCCTAATTCTTAAGTAACTCCCCCCAAAAAGGCAGAATCTCCTGAGAGTAAGCGAGCTGTTGTTCAGACAGTTATTCCAGAAGCAGCAACTCACCACACCCAACCACTGAAGGAGGGGGAGGAAGAGGAAGTGGAGGGAGGAAAAAAAAGAGGAAGGAGGCCAGGGATGGGGGAAAAAAACCCTAGATTGATCTGTGTACAAAAATGGCATAGCAGAGCGCAAATTGCATATAATGGGCCTCGCCATTTTTCAGAGCCTTCCTCCAGAAATAGGATGTTATTATTATTCCCAAGCTCGATTTGCTCCACTGATCTCACTGCAAGTAATTCAGTGGGGTCAGATGTTCAGCTGCAGAACTGAGTGAGAGCTTTGAAATGAAAATCCCCTTTTAGCTCTGAGATACAACAGAGGTCCCCCGCCCCCCATGTGGTCCCACGCCTCAAGATCTTGTGGAATTTCTACACCGGCATCTGACTGAAAGGAAGAACAGGACGTGGGGTTTCTTTGGTGCTGAACAGAAGACATTCAGCTGAAAGAGCAAAGCTCACAGTCTTTTTTTAAGGGTGACAGAAGGAAATGTGTTTATTACATACTAAACTTAGTGAGCCAATACAAAATTCTCTTTGTATTTGATGCTTTATGTTGAAACAATGGAAACTTTTCTTTTGATTTTCCTGTTGTTGGGTCAGAATTAGAGCTTAAACGATTAATCCTATGACCTCTAAGTGACCGTAACCCTCATGGTCTTCCAAAGTCTGGAAATCAGGGGGCAAGCAAAGTAATCATTCAAACTGACATGCATCATAATTTAATTATTTTACAAAAGTCCTTGTTGCTTTACATAGAGTTTCAGAGATCAGGTTGATCAGTGATTACTTGCACAGCAGACGGTTCATCTAGTCCAGGGGTCCCCAACTCCAGGCCTTGAGGGCAGGTGTCCTGCAGTTATTAGATGTGTCTGTGATCCAACACAGCTGATTCAAATGGCTACGTTACCTCCTCAACATGTCTTGCAGTTCTCCAGAGGCCTAGTAATGAACTAATCATTTGATTCAGGTGTGTAGACCCAGGGTGAGATCTAAAACCTGCAGGACACCGGCCCTCGAGGCCTGGAGTTGGGGACCCCTGATCTAGTCCTTTGACTTTTTGGGGACTTACCTAAGCTGTACTTGGCCTTTTACCAAGAGTCAGGTGGGACAGACTTCATCCCCACTGGACTAGTTAACAATAGAGACTGATGGATGTTTAGAATATTAATATTATGAGTGACATAATAATAATAATAATGGATTGGATTTATATAGCGCTTTTCAAGGCACCCAAAGCGCTTTACAATACCACTATTCATTCACTCTCACATTCATACACTGGTGGAGGCAAGCTACGGTTGTAGCCACAGCTGCCCTGGGGCAGACTGACAGAAGCGAGGCTGCCATATCGCGCCATCGGCCCCTCTGGCCAACATATGAAATCATAAAGGACTGATTGTGGTGGGAATTCAGTATTTTTGTGTACTGTGTGAAAGGATTGAAAGCTAGAAGATGTGTGTGGCATCAAAGACCTTTCGCATACCATAAATTGTTTTGAGCAACCACCTATCCCACATGCTCTCATAAGCCATGAAATTCAGAATCAGAATACTTAAATTTTCGACTTTTTGATCATTTCTCACACCACAGTACGGACGTTGGTTTCTGTTACTCTATGTCAAACAGTAATAGAAACCAGTGTCATGTTTTTGTTATTGAAACTATGATATATCTCTTGACAATGTTGCTGTGAATGGATGTAGAAAAAAAAGACCTGAAAAAATCTCTAGATTACCGATAATATTACCATATTGTGATACTTGAATTTTTGTCAATACTTGAATTTTTTACTTGAATTCAAAACTTATTTGGTTGTACAGCTTTAATATGTTTTTCAGCCATTATAATTTTACAGTATTAAGAATAACATTTTGCATGGCTTCGTTAAATATACTGAAGCCACTTCACTATAACTGATTCTGAATAGTTTTGTACTCTTTCCATTTTTAGATTTGCCTGAGTTTGTATGGAAGTACCCTACTCATCTATGAGGCATTTATCTTGACCAGACTGATATGGTCCAGAGACCTCAATTACTTTGAGCAGGCACAGAGCAACCCTGAATCCTAATATCAGAGATGCATTTGAAAGTCCTGCATATCCACTGACAAGAAAAGAAAACTAACATCAGTGTTACTGAGGAAGCCAGCACTGACCTGCCACCATCGAGATGGAACCACAGAGATCGAAACACAAAAGCCTAATCAGACTTAAATGATGCTCAGAGGATATCTGGAGAAACCTCAAAAAATGTTACACATCATACTGGGAATACCTCACAAAGTTGCAAGGAGATTTTTTTTTTTCACTCTTTCAATGAAAATGAACAAGCTGCCACAGAAAAGCCACAGCACACTCACATCAGTGTCCACACTGAAAAAGTCTGTGGAGTTGGTCTTTTCAGTCATTTAAAGACCCATTTTAAGAGCACCACAGGAGGTCCATCACACTCCACTACTTTCTTCAAAGTGATCACTGATGATAACGGCATGTAACACTGTTACATTTACTCTTGCATTACTACTGCAAATGACCATCAACAGAAGGTACTTTCAGCTGATCCCCTATTTCCCAAGAGGCCACCACAGTGGATGTATCCACATGTTGATTTGCCACATGTTTTTGCTCTTCCTCACATTTTACTCAGGCTTGGGAGAAGGACTAGGACTACAGCAATGTGAGACCCAGTCAGGCTGGGTTTGTTTGTACCCCTCGGAATCAAGCCAGGGGTCTTTCAGACGTAAGGTTAATGTGTTTAAGTAATAGACTTAGGTGTCTATACATTTCCCTTTAACCATCCAATCCTTGTCATAACATAAAATGACTGCATTTGCAAAAGAATTTTAATAGTTGTAATAATACATGTTTTGTCATTGTCATTTATATTTCTAACACAAATGCTGGCAAATTATCATAAAAATTGGATTTAATCAGTTTCCACCTCTGTGTGGAAGAGAAAGACAGAAAGGTTATGACACTGACTTGTCAGAAAAACATTAAACATTTACAAGTTTATTCCCTCAGACTTTTATGCTTTAGCTGCAGAGAGATTTTCCTAATATTTCTACTGCTTTAGCTATTTTCCATTAAAATGCACACTATTACTGCAAAGGCAAATCAATGTTGGCGAGTGAGTAAGCATCTAGCAGGCAGGTTTACAGTTTAGTGTAAAAACCTGAACGTGCCCAAACATCATGTTGAGGCTACAACAGGCCATGAGCAGATAAGGGGAGAGGAATGGAGTGAGTTAAAAAGAAACTTCAGGGGGAGTGCAGGACCGAGAGAGCCTGTTAAAACTTGTCCAGAATTTCTCAATCACACAGCACTCGGTTTAGGGCAACATAGTGTTGAAATCATGTAATTTTCTTATAACATCAATAAATATTGTTCAATTTTTTGACATGGGTGGGTCTCTACTAACCCCTGAGGGAGATGTCTCGCTCTTTGATATAAGTGTACTGTTATCAGGAAACCTTAATGTGTCTGAAGTATGTGAATCCCTTGCAACGCCCTAGAAAAGTAGCATTGCAACTTTAAAAAATAAAATGATTTAGGTTATATGTCAAAATTCAACTTTTCTGCTCTTTTTCTTAGGCTCACAGCAGTAGTATCTCCCAAAACATTAAATCTGAATGCTTGCATGGCATCTACAGCATTTTATTGAACATTAAGAAGTGCTGCTTGATAATAGCTTTGTACAATTTGAAACAAAGCATGAAAAATTAATAGAAACAACTACAGTTTATGACAAGACTGAAACTCTCAAGCTGCTGAAATTCCTTTTTAATCTAATTTCTTCATGAACAGAATGCAACCAAATGACACTGAATGAATTTGGTGTCCAGCCCGACACTATGAAATCGTCTGCTGAGGTTTTCCTGCTGCTGTGGGTGAAGCACAGGAAAACACCAGCAGAATCAACACTGAGCTGAAAATGAAACCACATCACATCATTTTCTCTCTTTGCTTTTCCATAACAGTTTCACAGGGAGGGTCTCACATGCACCGACATGCACACACAGATTAGCTACCAAAACATATAATAAAAAAATCTCAGATTACAACACACACACACAGAGGGAGAGTGACTTCATTCTCTGCTCCTGTATATATTTTCATAGGAAAAAACTAGCTGCCGCTACATTATATCAGGCTTCTAATTCTCACTTATAGAACCTTTAACAGAAACTTGATTATACTTGGACCTAATTGCAGATTTCATGAAAAAAAATCAGAAAAGTTAGAAATCTGTGATTTTACACTGTGTCAGACATTTTTCATTCTACATCTCAATCTTTCCCCCCGACATATCTTTGTCACAAAACCCTTAGTGTCACGCTCTCTTGCTCTGGAGAGTGTTCTCGTGTGTGTGCAGGTTGCCGCCCTGGTGCATGGAAGTTAATAAGATTGTGAAGCAGCTGGATGCACACACCTCATGCCCATTCTTTATCACACTTCTGTGCTTTTAAAGGCAGGTTTCTCCCATCCACCTTCCCCAGCAAGTTCAGCTTCAGTAGCTGTAACATTAGACTCTTCTTTTCATGCTTTGGTTTTTTCACAAATACATACCCGCTGTTTTCATCTTTAGGAAACTCTTAGTGTGTGCTTCATACCCATGTGGCCCCCAAGAAGAATTCACAACTGACTTCCAAGCTAAACTGGAATTGGACTTTGATTATCAACCTACCTGCCTGCTTATCAGTTAGTTACCCTGCTTTCCTGCAGCAGAACAACAGCAGAACTCTGGCTCCTCTAGCTATGCTCACCACACCAACTCTCTCCTTTCTCTGGTCTCCAGAAGCCGATACAGACTTCCAAACCTGTCTATTCCCCCAGGTTTTTAGATTATTGATGTAGATGCCTCCCTTACTCAATCAATCTCCCAGAACATTGGCTCAGATGGTAAGCTACATCCTGTCTATCTTCATCTGAAAAGAACAACGATGTTGCCATTAAGCTAGCCCCAGAGGGAGTGGAAACATTGGTTCCTTCTTATTGGCAAAGCACACCTGATCCAGGTAACCAGCAGTAGGTAGGGCAGGGATATCTTAAAAACAAGCAGGATGCTGGCCTTCGAGGACTGGAGCTTGACACCCCAGCTCTAAGAGGTCGAGTCCTTGTCATGCTGTGTAGGGACTGTTTGTGGGTGTTCTAAATTTCCTTTTACCTATTGCTTGAAATCCAGGGATGTAATACCAGACACAGATTCCCAAAGAATGTCCCGATGCTCCTCCCATAAATATGGGTGAACTAACATGGAGAGACTGACATGAAGCCACAGTCAACCAAGACCAGACAACATGATCCAGACATAGGAGGAGGCCCTCCCAACTGTCTTTATGTTCCCTCCTCCATACACTCTCAAGTAATCCAATGGGCTCAATGCTGTGAGATTTGCATGCCAGCCTCGAGTGAGTTGAACCAGAAACTTTATTAAACAAACATTCTGATGGTCTGCTCTGGAAAGGGAGGTTTATTCTTATGTGTCAGCCTGCTCGGTCTATGCCTTAAATAAATCTTTCCTACAACCCCCATCAGATCAATTATAACCTCTGGACCCTACTAGAGCAGGGCAATATGACCAAAAATATTTATTACGATATACATTTGAAAATTTGCGATAACGATATAACTGACAATATACACTCAACAAAAATATAAACGCAACACTTTTGTTTTTGCTCCCATTCCCCATGGGATGGATGTAGAGACCTAAAATTCATTCCAGATACACAATATAACCATCCCTCCCAAACAGTGGTCACAAATCAGTCCAAATGTGTGGTAGTGGGCACATCTGCTATATTGAGATAATCCATCCCACCTCACAGGTGTGCCACATCAGGATGCTGATCTGACATCATGAGTAGTGCACAGGTGTACCTCAGACTGCCCACAACAAAAGGCCACCCTGGAATGTGCAGTTTTTTGTGCTATTGGGGGTCTGGGGACCCAGAACCGGTCAGTATCTGGTGTGACCACCATTTGCCTCATGCAGTGCAACACATCGTCGCATGGAGTCTATCAGATTGTCAATTGTGGCCTGTGGAATGTTGGTCCACTCCACTTCAATGGCTGTGCGAGGTTGTTGGATATTCGTGGGAACTGGTACACGCTGTCGTATACGCTGGTCAAGCACATCCCGAACATGCTCAATGGGTGACATGTCCGGTGAGTATGCTGGCCATGCAAGAACTGGGACATTCTCAGCTGCCATCTGCCCTGAACAATGTGAACCATGATCCATCCGTGAAGCGCACACCTCTCCAACGTGCCAGACGCCATCAAATGTGAGCATTTGCCCACACAAGTCTGTTACGGCGACGAGCTGGAGTCAGGTCAAGACCCCGATGAGGACGACGGGCATGCAGTTGAGCGTCCCTGAGACGGTTTCTGACAGTTTGTGCAGAAATTGTTTGGTTGTGCAAACCAATTGTTCCAGCAGCTGTCTGGGTGGCTGGTCTCAGACGATCTTGGAGGTGAACCTGCTGGATGTGGAGGTCCTGGGCTGGTGTGGTTACACGAGGTCTGCGGTTGTGAGGCCGGTTGGATGTGCTGCCATATTCTCTGAAACGCCTGTGGAGACGGCTTATGGTTGAGAAATGAACATTCAATGCACGGGCGACAGATCTGGTTGACATTCCTGCTGTCAGCATGCCAATTGCACGCTCCCTCATTGCTTGTGACATCTGTGGCATTTTGCTGTGAGACAAAACTGCACATTCCAGGGTGGCCTTTTGTTGTGGGCAGTCTGAGGTACACCTGTGCACTACTCATGATGTCAGATCAGCATCCTGATGTGGCACACCTGTGAGGTGGGATGGATTATCTCAATATAGCAGATGTGCCCACTACCACACATTTGGACTGATTTGTGACCACTGTTTGGGAGGGATGGTTATATTGTGTATCTGGAATGAATTTTAGGTCTCTACGTCCATCCCATGGGGAATGGGAGCAAAAACAAAAGTGTTGCGTTTATATTTTTGTTCAGTGTAATTGACACTAGACAAAATGCTTTACAACTCCACAATTTTATCAGTGCAAAAAAAAATCACTGCATTTTCACTTAAACAAGCAGCTGTTTTTTACGTGCATTAAAGTTATATAAAAAATTTAACAGTGCAAATGCAAATTCCTTGCTGACAGTTTAACCAAAAGGCATTTCCAGTGGAAATTAGCCGACATATCCTCAGCATAACCACGTATAATATCCACAAAACTTAAAAATACGGTAATATTATGTTGTATCACTCCGCGAGGTTCCTGCCTACGATAGACTTTCGAGCACCGTGTACCACATAAAATAGTTTCGAGGTCAGTAAACACAACCAGAATTCATACATAAGGCACACGGGATTATAAGGGGCACTGTCTATTTTCAGAAAAATCTAAATATTGATTTTAAGTGTGCCGTATTTTCCAAAAAACACGGTAATAACCACGGCCCGCTAGCATGCTCTACCAAAAATAGTGCTTTGTTCTGTATCTGACGGACGAAAGCTAACCCAGTTCCACACCACTGAAGTTGCAGCATTTTTACAAACCAATTCTGGTTCATCCGTTTCATTCAACGATCCGCTTTCGCCCTTCTCATTCTGCGTCGCCGCCATGCTTTTTCCGCCATTTGCGCATGAAAACAAAGGCACTGCGCATGCACGTTTTACCCATATTCTATCGCAATATTTCATTTTCTTATCATTGCTCAACATTATACCAGTATTACCATGAACGGTATGATATGGCCCAGCCTCCCTACCAACAAACCCTTACATTGGAATAGGTTTTGTTACTGTCCTTCTGAAGGGAATACAGTAATCCTTGAAGTCTAAGATTTCCTAAATCTTTCCACTTCAAAGCACCTTCTAAATTGCTCACCAGCTTAGAGATAGGTAATTTATTGATCCACCATGATTTTCACCTTCCCAGCATTCCTAATGACACCAATTCAGACTGTGAGGGTCAGTCATTTAAGGTGTGCAAGGATTTTTGTAAAATGCCGGGTGCTTAGGTTAGCCTTTCCTTTTGGTTTCACCCCAAAGAAATATATATATATACATATTAGGGGTGCAAAGATACTCGTATCGATATTGAACCGCTCGATACAGTGCTTTCGGTTCGGTACACATTTGTATCGAACAATACAAAATTTTGAATTTATTTTATCAACTGCTGTCTGTGTTGAGAGCTCAGTGGATCTGCGTTCGACTACTCCGCCTAGGCTGCACTGTCGAGCGCAGATCCACTGAGCGCAGGGCAAGCTAGCAAGACAGAAGCTAAGCTCATTGCAACATGGCAAATTGAACCTCCCCCACCCGCATTCAGATCTGGCCTTTGGAACTATTTTGGTCTTCATGTGACGTATGACCCTGAAGGTAAGCGCGTCATGGACAAAAGTAAAACAGTATGTCGGATGTGCCACGCAATGCTCAATTACATGGTGGGAACTACTGCGTTAGCGCAGTTAGCTCGTTAACGTGTTGGCCGTCCAGCCCCACGCACGGGGCGATCCGCGGTAGCTCGTTAACGGAGATTTGCCGTGTTGTGGCGTTAACATCATTTCAGATTAATGCTGACAGCACTAGTGGGAACACAACGAATATGATTTCACATTTACGCCGACATCATCCTAGTGCAAAGACAAGTGGAAGCAGACAAAAACAACAATCATGCATGCTACAAACTTTACCCGAGTCATTTAGACAGCCGTTAGCACATGATTCTCCTTATGGGGACCTGATATGTTTAATATGCTGCTGAGAATATAGCCCAGAAGAAGCGTATAGTATAGCTTTTATTTTGGAAAGAGCCATTTCTCTGTAATAAACTCTCTTTTCCAAAGATGAGTGATTTCTCATAGTTGCTCATTTTTACTGTTAAAATATTAATCTGTTCATAGACATCATCCACCTGCCTCAGACAAGTTCAAATTGGTCCTATGTGCAGGGTCTGGGTCAAGGAAGACAATGGGGTCGCATGGATTGCAGGCGCCTACTAGTCCACAACTGCATCTTCTGTTTAGTTTGGGAACAATGAGGCAGGAAACATCTGCAGGTTTGAGATCCAACAGACATAACTTGGATCATTTCCATTATCCACAACAACAACAAAACTCTCTTTACATACCAACAAAACTCACATCTGACTGTCCTGCAGGGCCAAACTATTACGTGTGCGATGGAAGCTATATTCACACCACTATTTGTATTTACGCACTGAAACAATTCCACAAAAGATGTATTAAATGAAATAACAGTCTAGCACTTTTTAGAATTTAAAACTTCCCTAAAGCTCAAAGCAGCATCTAAAAGGGTGAAATTGAGCATAATAATAAACACACCCCATTAACATCAAGTTTAAGTGTGTTGAGATTTAACCTGTGAGTTTGCCTCATGATGGTGTTTTTACCGTCTACTGGTGGAGTATAAACTGCTCCACAAATAAATGGTTTGTAGACAAAGTAAAGGGAAAGTACATTAATGGTGTAAATGCTTTTCTTTCTTTTTTTTTAACATAATGCCACTTTATTTTTCTGTTGCCAACTGAGCTGTCCATAAATCTGAAATCACTCCCCATTTATTACACTGTTTAGGATGCTAAATGTTCATGTAGTCCACAGCATGTCTCCCCTTTACTTCCTTTAAAACATCTACCATCTATGGCTGTGTTATTATGAGAAAGAAAATGCTTATTTTGTTTAGATGAGACATTTTTACAGCATTATAACACAGATTTATTTTTCATAATGACTGAAAAAAAATCACAGACTCCAGTTAGTCACACAGAGACAGCTGAAATAAATCTCCAGCTGTACTCCCAAGGTATCGACAGAGAAGTCAAGCTTGTCCCTGCCTGTTGATATAAACAAACCTTGTGGAAAAAAACACTAGAATGCACTGTATTGCTCTTTGAAAATCACTCTCAGCAAACCAAAAAAAATTCACTTTAATCCTAGTTTAGTATTCTGACTACTGTTAAAAAAACAACAACAACGAAAAACTTAGCTACACTAAGTTAGTTAGTGTAAGAACACCCTGACCTGATGGTGGCGCCAGAAAATACCCGCGGTTGTCGTAATATTAGAAATAATATTTTAAATTGAAACCAGCTAATTGGTTTGAAGTGTAATAAACACTCCAACATGTTGTGGAAATTAAAAAATGTAAGAAAAGAATTGATGGATTTATATGAATATGAGCACAGCAGTACAGCCCTACTGATTTTACTCCTGAATAAAACATCATGCAGATGTATGGGGAATTAGTCTGAGTGACAGACTTCCCTGCTGTTCTGCCTTCCTGTTACGGTTTATAAAAGATCTGCAAGTTACTCACATGGCAGAAGTAAGTCTCAAATTGTTGTCTTGTTTCTGCCTCTCCAGTGTGAAGATTTGCTCAGTTTCTGTTCTAAACTACAGAAAATTTGTTCTGGACGGTTGGTGGACCAAAACATGGCTTATAAAGATGTCACCTTAAGCACAGACTCTGGAACACAGCATACATCAGTGGCCAAGTTACAATATAAGCACATAACATAATCATCTCATAACATAATACCTTTTGTGCCTCTGCAATACAGGTGCAGCTTAAACTGAATCTCATAATCGTTGCGAAGGAAGATGTATTGCAGGACTGGATGTGTGCATATATACATACAATGTTCCTTTTCTCTACTAATAATCAAAGCACACTAAAAAAGCATCATACATTTTAACACAAAGACTGCTCTTTGGTGCAGCCACAGTGCTTTTGATTTGGTTCTCTTTCGTCTAAAAATAGATTTCAAAATGGCACGTCAAATGGCACACAGGCGAATCGTTGGAGAATGTCCCCCCGACACAGAAAATAGCTCAATTTCCAGAGGAGGGAAGATTTGATCACGCAAATGATTCTGCTTTCGGGGGTGGGGGGGGAGCAGTATTTGCACATCGGTCAAACGAGAATATGTACGCTGGTAAAACAACCGTTCGTGATACTGAATCTGAGTGATCATTGCGTGCTTTGATTGTCCTGAGAGTAACCAGTAGTTTATGTGTAATCCAGACAGGAATAACATAAAAACAGGCCTATGTTCAAACTACCAAGCAGGGCATATTTTCAGTCACCACCTTTTATTATGTTCTTTTCCATACTGCAGTTTCTCTGTCTATAAATGTTTCTAACTAGTGTTTACAACCCTGTCCAAATTACAGTGTTTCTGCTCGGCATTACTTCAGCTGTAAGATGTCTGTGACCTCCGAGAAACTCTCAGGAGGATAATGTACTGATACAGAAACAAAGCGTAGAAACAATGCCTCAAGTCAAAAGGGAAGACAGCCCACTAAAAAGTAATATTTCAGGGGCACACAGACATGTAAAATGTAAGTCGTAAAATGAAAAATGCCAAATTTTACAGAGCACAGTTCCACAAACAGTGTGTTTAGGCATGTAAGGATGAGGCTTGATATCCAGACAGCCTGAGGCGCTGAGGCGAAAATCCACATTTCCATGACAGAAGATGTATAACTGAGTGCCAGACAGAGCTGGTTTGCACATTTACAGTGAGCACAGCTCAGCATTTTGGCCTTTCCCCCTCCGAGAAAAAAAAAAAGGCTGAATGCACTGAAAAGAAAAAAACACAATACATAAGCATAATGACCAGGCTTCAGACACATCTGTTCACTTTAGAAGAAAAGCCCCAGTAAAATCCCTAAAAATGTTAAACTTCGCTAAAGCGTTCCACATTTGATATTCTACTTAAAGCCCAACTGAAAAAAGAGACGTAAAGAAAAGGGTTTTTGTTATGAGCTGACAAGCACCTGTGTTTCTTACTAACTGGCTGAGCTGTATCGCTAACCCTAACCCCTAATGATAACCTAAGAATACGGGATTTGTTTCCCAAGTTGTCACAACCACTGGTCAAAATCATAGTAATTGGAACTGACACAAATGAAAAACATGCATTTTTCACCAAAAAATAGAGTTTGGGTTACTTCTCATCATCAATCACACGTTAGCCTCACAGAATTAATTAATTCAGTATCATTGTTTCCATTCCTGAAATGTCTTAGTGTACATACCAGAGTAAGAGCCAGTTTCATTAAGCTCTCAACACTTTTTTTTCTTTCCTGGTATTTGATTTATTTGCACATAAAGTAAAAAAATTACAAGTGCAGTCTATGTTATCTATTGGATTTGTAGGATCAGCATACTCATGGGGACAAAGTATTCTGCTGCTCTGCATAGCTCCTCGGTCCTGATTAGACCCCGATGCCTACACAGCAGTTATTGACTGCACTCCCAGCAGAATCAGTAGACTGGACCACAGCCTAAATCCTAAGGCAGCTGTGGGAAGATAACACAGCAGAGGGATAATTATGCTTTAAGAAACAAGTGTCCAACCAAGGGGATAAAGAACAAATAATGCCTCTAATTGGACCAATGAAGGCCATAATGTATCGAAATGAAACTGAAAAGTTAAAACAGAAAAGAACAATTTTCATTTCTTCAAATCGGTTGCTCAAAGAAAACGCTATGTCACTGCTACAGAGGAGGATGCCAAGGTAGTAACTTACTGTCAGGAGTTCTTTCTGGAAGGACTTCCTCTCTTTGCTCTCGGCATTGTTGCAGTCTTCCTTCAGCCTCTCCAACACTGATGCAACCCTCTCTGGTTCGCTGTCCAGCTCAGCGCGGCAAAAATGCGTTAAGGGTAGGTTGACATATCCAAGTGCATCTGCGAATGCTCGCCAGTTGCCAATGTTCTCCATCAATATAGTTCTTACAGAGGCGTAAATATATGTGAGGAACTTGCAGGGCTTCAGTATCTGCTCAAGTAACAATGAGGTTGTGAGGTCAGGCCCAGTGAAGTAAATTGGCTTAACTTTGCCGACCACTAGCACATTCTTACAATGAACAAGTCCCATTCTGCCCTGATAATATCCAATGTACCATTCTTTTGTCCACAACTGGCCCTTCAGCTTGATCTTCTCCTCACTTAACAGAGCTACAAAATCTCCTTTCCTATATTCAAGCAAGTACTGATTTTTTGTTTGTCGTATGACAGTTTTGATTAACTTTCCAAACTTCAGGTTGTTTATTCTCCTGTCCTGAAAAACAGGATACTTAGTGGCAATGGCAAGAGGAGACAAGACAATCTTACCAACTTCCTTCTTCTTCAGGAATCGCCGTTGCGCTGATGTCTTTGGGCCTGCTTTGGGTGGCGGTGTTGGTGTCTGGACACAAAACTGGGCCAGTATACAATCTTGGTCATCTTTGACCTGGATTCTTAGGGTGAAATCCGACACATCGTCTGCGCGTGATGCAATGACATAGACAAGCCTGCTGACTTTGCCTAGCTTAACTTGGAATCCTCGAACTACCCTGGCCTGCTCACTAGCCTTTACCTCATAATTGGCCATGTTGGAATAAACTCCTACACGAAGGTCCTGCGGTCGGGACAGGATAAACTGGTGTTTGCCCCAGAGCTGGAGAGCAACTGGTGGTGCAGACTGGGCCTGCTTGCCAACCTCACTCACCAACAGTGTCTTTGGCGCACAATCATGGCCGAACATAGCCACCACTGTTTTGAAGGATGGATGGATGTGTTTGGGACCATACACTCCCAAAGTTATCTTCTTAACCACATGCTCCCAAACTGTGGAATTTGGAGATAAGGATTGAGCCTGAGCCACGACACACACGTACATACATGGCTCAAGGTTATCCAGGCACACCTGGACTGTGTCTCCATACATGTATGCCTGAGGAACAGGAGTGTAAGGTCCCTCTTTACAATCACTTCGTACACACAAGACTTCAGTAGTCTGCCTGCTCTCCATTTTTACCACAACAGACACTTTCATCTCCAGGGTAACAGTGGTTTTGGTTTCCATGTTGCTGAGTTTAATCTCCACCACAGGGCTGACAGTGGTACAGCGGTCACTGTTGAGCTCTAGCGGCGGGTCTAGCAGAGCTTTAATTGAGATCTGCTGTGTATCCCCAGGGGCGACATGGCCCTCTGGTACATGGATGCTGATGCTGGTTTCCGGAAGCTGGACAGCTCCGCCTGAGCTGTCTAGTCGACATACGATGTTAGTCTCCACCGGCTGCGTTTGGCCCCAGCCTGGGTTCTGGCCAAGGGAATCCAAATCATGGCAGGACCTGGCCAACTTGCGGTGTGTAAGCCATGCAGTCCGGAAATCCTCCCTGCTCTGAAACTGCTCTGGTGCTGGTGCTTTAAGGCCTCCAAAGAAACTAGCAGAGGCCTGAGGAGCATCGGACTGTGCCTGCAGGATGGATAACTCCGACAGACTGTAGGAACGTTTGCTTCTAAAAAACGGGTTGTCTCTGCGCATAACCTGACCGACCCCCACAGGACTTACAGGGTTCAAACTGATAACACCGCTGCCAAAACCATTAATGTCAACAGTGCTGCTGGTGGACTTGGGCAACGATGGAGTGACGGTATCAAACAGAAGAAGATCAACTGATTTTTCATTACTGTTTTGATCAAGTGAGCTCTGGGGACCCCCGTTTAGAAAGGGATTTGTAGAGGTATGGTTAGTTGCAAAAGGATTTCCATTTTGGAAGGTGGTTGGTTTAAGAATCACTCCTGCCCACTCGCCTAGAAGGTCCATTTCTTTGGCTGCCTCCTCATTGCAGTCTCCCACAGTGTCAATCATCCCACTGTCGCTGAAGGACGAGTCTCTGTAGTTAATGGGCTCCACATATGCTGCAGGAATGTAACCCATCTCTTTGTTATTGTGGGCATACCACCACTCTCCTCCTGACGAGTCCAGAACATAGAGGCGATCTCCTTTAGAGAACTTCAGGGTGGTGAAGCTAGACGGGCAGTAGTCCTTAATGGCAACAACCTCCCTGGCAGTGCCAAAGGAGGCAGTTGTGTCCAGTCGTAAGGCACTGGGAGAAGGCACTGGAAAAAAATAAATAAATAAAACATGAAAGTGTGATATTTTTGTGGTGAAATACATCATTATGTATATAAGGCAAGTGCTAGTCATCAACTTTTCAGTGTTTCTATAGAGAAGTAGGGTTAACTTCTAAAATTCTAGAAATAGGGCTTTAACAAATTTTTATTTATTACAAATTATTTCAAGAACTAAATATTTTTTGTCTACATATGCAGAACCTGGGCCATTTATATTCAGCTATGGAGTGTCACTACCAGATGTGCAGACATGGAAGGAAAGCTCTCTCACTATTTCATGCCCCTATTTTGTTTTTTTTTGTTGTTGTTGTTTTCTTTGGGGGGGGGGTTTGGTTCCTGTGTATCTTACCTACACTTAACAACAATATGTATGGCAGAATGATGGCTCAATGCGGAATGAGTTAGAATGTTCTATGTGGAGTTGTTTACACAGGATTTTACAGAGAGCTCTACAATTATCAAAGATAGTACCTATAATCCCCATAAACACAACTACAAAACAGAGTCTGCATCTAAAGAAGTTCACTGCTGAGTCTGGGGTTTATTTAAACTTTATTCCTAGTTTTAACAATACTGAAAAATTTACCCTAAAAAGCACTTAAAAGTAGTATTTATCAAAGTTTATCTCTGAAAAATAGTAATCAGCTTATTTAAAGTAAAGTACTTCAAACCTGAGAGAAAAACAGAAAAAAAGAAATAAATGACTCTTGTGTCATTAATTTCAATACGCTTTTCAGGCCTGCTGACCTTTGACATCGGTGAGACTGGCTTCTGACACTCCTTCGGTGAGATCGATGAGCGTTCCCTCTGATTTGCAGCGAGGCAGGGAAGCGTTGTTGTTCGTCGTGGCTCTGATTCGATGGGCAGCCATGTTTGGACCAGTGACTGCACACCCGGCGGTGTTTTCGAGCTACTCTAGCGTCCTCTGAGCTAACGGGGAGATCAGATGTCAACAGCCTCCCATGATCACTGTAAGACAGAGAATATATTGAGTCAGCAGTTATTAATTATTATTTAGAATATACCAATGCGTCCTCTCAAAGTAAGATTTTTAATCTTTTAATCTGAATGTTTTTGGTTTTCTGTCTTCTTTAAGACAAACTAAACACCAGTGTGTATAGCTATAGTGGATGTTCAAAATTATTTGGATGATTAAAGTCTCCTAAACTCTTTGATGCTCCTTCAGGAGTTCAGGATATTCATGTACAGATTCAGCCCAGAAAATAAACATCAGTAGAATACAAAATTAAGCACACGCATGAGTTTTGGCTGCCTGGGCGATGATAGCAATTAATCTTCATAAATGTTATCTTATTTATTCAGACTAATCTTCTCCCTAGTGATAAGACTATTTCTGTAATAATTAACATACTCGAAAGAAAAAAGAGATTATCTTGTTTTTGAGCTTCTAAAATCTAAAACGCAGAAGGGTTATATTCAGGGGACAAGTCAGCTGCCAGATATGATCAAGTTAAAACACAAAATATTCCCACATCTTTGGTCAACAGAAGGCAAACTCACACTGCTGTCCACTCTTAGCTGTTGGATTCAAATTAACTAAAAGACATAAATATAACACAGGATCAGTGTTTCCTCCAAAGTGATTACTATCACACTGATAAAGGTTAAGATTAGTAGTCTGTATTTTTTCCTTCTATTAATAAATCCTCCAAAAATACCAAAACAAATAAATGTTAGTTTCTCAGCCCCAGGCTGTCTGGTTCCTGCTGAAGACACAAATCTTTAAAAAATTGTTACAAATATAGTTTCATCTTAAAACTGAAACTATTCTGTAAACAGCATTTCTATACAGGTGGAAACAACAGAAACTGATTCATTCACCTTTGATGCTCCAGCTTGTCTGTGGTGCTTCAAAAAAAAAAGACGTTTTAAGAGCTCAGTTGCTGTAGTAACTGTGTGTCTGCCTGTGAAGCAGTTTATACTTTCACACAGGAAAATGTGAACGATACAACATAGCTTGTGTTCAACATCCTTTAGTGCAATACCAAATATTGAATGAAATGTCTCTTGATATAGTTTTAGGATAGAATAATTGGACTTTTATCTTCTCTTTGTGAGTTACACGTGGCACATATTTCCACACATTGTAATATTTCTTGTTTTTTGTAGATGCATCATGCGACGTTTAGTATAACTTTCTGTCTGCTCTTGCAGTCCTTGCCAGGAATCAGACTAGACTTTAAACCCACTGCAGTCAATATAAACACAAGGCTTAAAGAACAGGAGCGTGAAGAAATGCAAACAGCAGATATGGGTCAGTGGAACATAGCAGTTTGAGAGACACCAGGCATTTCACTGTAATCCATAATTTATAACACAGTCAGCTCAAAGATGGCATAAAGCGCAAGGAGGAAGAGGCCGAGGAAGACTTGCAGCTGTACTGCACTATACAAGCAAACATCCAGTCTTTCACTGGGCTGTAGCTCAGGAGTTTTAGCAGGTCATCTACTAATCTGAAGGTTAGTGGTTCAATCCATGGCTGCTCCTGTCTGTATGCCAAAGAATCCTGATACTGAACTTGCTCTGATGTGTTCATCTGCGTGACAATGTTAAATAGAAAGCACTTAGGTGTAGCTTGTGTAAAGTGCTTCGATTGCTCAAGTACAAAAGCACCATATATGAACCATTTCAGTATTCTGGCTTCAGCTAACTTTGGCAGATGTCAGACACACTTTGTCTATCATTAACATCAATACGATGTTAATATTCACCTTCATAAAATCTGGTAAAGCCAATTTCCTGTTCTCTGCTTTGTTAACAGTTATCTTAGTTTGAACTATTTTGATTGATCTACTGAATTAAATCAGAATTTCTAATGGAAAACAAATACAGTTTATGGAAACCTATACAATGTGCAATGAAAAAGGTGACTGAGGGTATTTCATCACATAACAGCAAGAGATCCTCTTAGACAGCTGCATGCAACCCTGGTGTGCTTCTAACTCACACACGTACACCAAACATTAGATCAAAAACACTGCAGCCAAAGTTTTACAGGCTTCTTTGAATCTTATGTGCACCACGTGTGTAACTGCTTAATTAAACTGGGACTCTAAAGTTTGAGCGCTCCAGTTTAAATTTGTTCAATCAGGACATGTATGTTCTTTGCTTTACATCACACTCATTGAAGCATTTAAAGATTCAAGTTCAGTTCATTCTGTTGCTTCACATAAAACATAGATATACAGACTGTTTCAGACACAAAGGGGATAGGAAGAGGTTCAAACAAACAGCTGTTCTGCTTTAGGTTCTGCTTTTAAAGTTTGATTTTAGCTCCAAAACAAGAAGTCACAGCTTTACAGCTTCCCACTGTCAGCTGTTGACATTTAGAACATCAGGGGAAATTACTGTCTTATGCTTTGGAAACCATTAACAGCCCATTCACTGAAGCAAAATTATTAATTTGGTATATAAAAGCTGCAGCATCAGCTACTTTATAGTATCCCCATAAAACCACATGCAGGGTTTCTGAGTCCTAACAGGCTCAACAAATACCAGCTTATGATTAATCTCTATCCTGCTGGGAGACAAAGATTCACTTTATAGCTGTAGCAATGCATAAAGGTGTGCGTGATTAACCTTCATTACTCTCTAGCACATTAAGTATGGTTTTGTTTTGTGCTATAACCCTTAAAACTGTATCTGTGTGCCATGTTCTCAGTATTAGCACAGGCTGGGCAATGGAATCTAAGGCACATTAGCAACAAAGGCCATTATCACTACTGTCATAAAAATTACTTTATTGTCTTTAGTTTAAACACTGACACGTTCTTGTGGGGCGACTGTTTAGTTAGTGTTTTCAACAAGATAAATTACTTGTCAAAGAATATGGCCAGTTTGCTGTGGGAAGGTTGTACATGGAAATTATGTGCATATAGAGCTGCAAATACAGGTAAGCATATCTACTGACTGTAAGTTAATTTAGGATAGATTTTTTAACTTTTCTTTTTTTTAACTAGAATTTTTAGCCTCTTTTAGTTGTCTGGCCCACAAATGTTATATTCTTTGTTAGCTTGGGCCTCATTTACAATGGTTGGAAACTCCCTAGCAGTCTCTGGAAAAAATGTGCATTCTCCAACCAGTTGGTGAGTGGTTGCTAGAAGCTGTTGGTCATCGCTGAGTCACAATCAGAATTAAAATGCTGCACCAAAACCCTCCCTGAGATTGTTTAAGTCACTAGCAGACTGCATGGAAGATATTGACTTGTTTGCAAACACTCGCTACATACCTAACCTAAGTGAAACTCGAAAAAGTGTGACACATACTAGAAACAGAGACACTTCACTGGTGCAGCAGATACATTTTAAATGTGCAACTTTTAATGAACGGTCTCTGTTCAAACCAGTATTAAGGTCAAGCATATAATAGATACATCAGTCCACTGTGCCTATTTATAACACAGTCACGCATGCAGAAGCTGAGTAAGCTCAGTAACAGCAGAGGGAAATATTTCATTTCAAACCAAAATGAAAATTATCAAGGGAAAGCGCTTAAACAGACATTATTAACACATTTACATATAAATACATATTAGCCGCCTAGCTTAATCGTTACTAGCATAGAAGGATTGTACTTCATACTATCTTTGGTCGCTAGGAGCTTCTTGGCTTTAAATATATGATCTCCCCTGCTGGTACTGCAGCTTATACATGCATGTTCACTTCATGATTCAGAGAGGCACAGCACGAAATGGAGTGTTTGGAGATATCTTCCATCTAAAGAAATGGCCTCCAACTAAAGATTATTTTGGTAGTTGACTAATCTGCCAATTTTTCTTCAATTAGTCAATTAGTCAACGATCATTTCAATAACTCTCATCCTGCGGGCAAACCTCCTGTTCTAGGCTCCAGTGCCTCACATGTTCAGGTCTGCCCACCTGTGAATATCACCCTGTTGTCTCGTCTCACAGCAAATTAAATTAATGACTTAGGAAACATATGAATGTGAAAATAATCAAATGTGTTTTTAACAATACTCAATAGGATCATCAGAAAAAAAAATATTAACTACTATATACTAATACATTTACGTGGTAATAGTATATGACGTGTCGCCAGTAAAATTTCACGTCGACTAATTTTCATAGTCGACATCATCGATATTGGCAACGAACTGCTGCAGCCCTACTGGTGACCACTTCACCAAGTGACAGCAAGCAACATCCCACAAACATTTACCGAGGAATACACATTTTTCACTAATGAATGGTAGTTACTGGGGGATTGACTAGTTTCTAGTGCTGTGTGACTGGAACTTAACAACTGATTTCACGGCAACTGCCAGCAAGCAGTTGAGGAATACTTACGACCCTACCAGGTACACGCCAGCCAGTCTCTAGAATTGTGTGAATGGAGCCTTACGCAGGTCTAGCACATTCATTTTTGGCCTCTGCTGGCCAGAATTTTTTAAAAGACATTTTTCAGGTGAACTGCCAGTAGACCAGCTAAACACTTCAGTATTTTCTCTGGTATTGGAGGTAACCAAATGAAGTGAGTATCAGATTCCCATTCATGAGCATTTTTGCCACCAGTAAAAGTGATATAATATTGCTATCATAATTCACTTCTGCTGCCCACAAGTGGCCAAAATAACAGCTCTGAGGCAATTTTAATTAAGATGATTACTCATGTACATTACACCAATATTAAAGCTGTAGCACTGGTTGTAATTGTATCGGCTATAAGAATGCCTCTTATGACTTTACACAAGACTACATGCTCATGTGCCAAAATATAGTCCATGTCTGAGTTTTTTGCTGGATGAAGCGAGTGGGTCCCTTGGGTCATCTGCACGAGCCGTTTTTAGGTTTTCCAACGTTCAGGCCAAAATCCTCTGGTGGGGCACATTTTTGCTTGGCAGCTCTGAGCTGCTGAAACAGCCTGATGAGGCTCTGAGAGGAGTAGAGTGTAGTGACAGCTTTATACATATTTTAAATCCACTCTTTTAGTACAGCTTCATGTTTTTGACCATTAATTTGATTATTTTTTTAACTTGTGTCCCCATTTATTGTTTTATCTAATGTCCTATTGGATTTCCAGCCATCCTTAAAGCTCCTTTCTGAATATAAACCGCTGCACAAACAGGTTCATGAAGAAAAAAATTAGCTTTAATCCAAAAATATCACTATAATCCACATTAGTCCAGCCCTAAAGACAGTTTTCTCACTATTAACTCAAAACCAATGTTAGTATGTTCTGCTCAATGGCATATTGTCTGGATCTCATCTGAAATGAGTGGGAAGACCTGGGTGAGGTGAGGTCAGATGTAAACTTTGGGTGGTCTGCAGCAGCAGCTATCCAAACCTCAGCCGGACCACCCTGCACTGTTTAACACTGTAAAACAATGGTGGGCGAGGTCCTTCTGGCATGTATATCTGAGAAAGCGCAACAAGAAGACTCTATTCATGCAAATCACAACATGCTGCCTGGTAATAAGGCGCTTGGAGAGGCCATAATGAGGCTCAGACAGCTTCTTTGCTAACAACATGTCAAAAACTCTCCCTCCAGACTTTTTCTAATAACATTTCTGCAAAGTGTAACTGCTTTAACTGACTTCCATAACAGTTTCACACAATTTCATGTTTGTCATTGGGAGGATTGTGTCAAAAAGGAAAGCTGTGGCTGGTATTCTCCTCTAAGCCACAGTAGAACAAACTCAGATGAATGCAGAACAAGTGACCAGAGAACACACAGTAACAGTCTTTTATTTTCATCGATTGTGAAGAATTTTATGTAAAGACCTAAAGCCTGACTGTGGAGGCAGTTCAGCTAAATAAGGCTCTCTGAAAAGAGTAATGCACACAAACCAAGTGTGTGGACAGAAACTCTTGAGCAAATAAAGACTTGATGAAGATGTACAGTATATGAGCAGAAAGCTGCATGAGTGCAAGCTAATAGAGTTAGTAGATCCGAAATAGGAAAAAGTGGGAGACAGTTTCCAAGAAAATATCAAGAGTATCTGGATCCAGGGACTAATTCATGCTTAGAGTGGAGGTTATTTCCAGCCTTGGTGGGGGTATACAGTCTCAGGCTGTTCTTGACTTTCAACAAATTTGGCAGCTTTGTTCATCTAATTGACATTTAAAAATACATTTTCTATTATTGTCTAAAGTTACAGCAAGTATTACATCATCTATGAAATACATGTGAGAATATTCAGTTTTCAATGTATTTTCTAATTTCTGGAACCTTTTTTAACTTTCATTTACCTGAAAAGTTTAAACTCCTGACATGAACTTCAGATTGTGTCCTGGGACAAGACAGACAGCATTAACTTACCATGTTTTTAAAGGTGAAAGAAACCGGAGCTCCCTGAGAAAAAACATGCTAAAAACCCATACTCCACACACAGAAGGACCCTGCAAGGGTTTAAAAAAACTCTAGCTTTTTGGAATTTAAGAAATTGTGATTGCACAGACCAAATGACCAAAAGAAAGGTTTATCAGGAATACAATGAAACTTTAGTAGCAACTCCAGTTTGGAGTTGAAGAACCTCCTTCATTCTGCTAGAACACTTAAGATAGGTCATTGGGGGATCTTCCAGTATGACAATGACCCAAAATATATTTCCGAGCTACCATATGAAGCTACCATAAAAATAAGAGACTATTCGTTTCTTTGAAAGTGAGCAGACTTACAAACTCAGCAAGGGATCAACTAATTATTTCCCCCAGTGTAAATGTCCAAAAAGAGACTTCTTGTCGCCTTTAACTACTGTTTAGCTTCTAGCTTTAAAATGTACATCCTTAAAATACATCTTTACAGAGCAACAAGCAATAAACTCTAAATTATTTACACATCCCATTTAACAGGTTCAAAATCGTCCAATAAACTCTGGTGTAGTGGACTGTACTGCAGGCAGCGAGGAGAGATAATTTGGTCATATCTTTTGTTTTGCTGTCTTTCTCTGCGTACTTGTTTAATGGTACTGATCCACTGTCAGCCCAGTTAAAGCCCAGCCGCCCTCAGGCTGTCTGCTGCTCTGTCTTTTAAACTGTCTGCAGAAGGAGGGCTAAGAGGAGGAGAAGGGGGAGTGGGAGAAGGGGGAGTGGGAGAAGGAAGTGTTAACTGCGTTGCAGCGTGAGACGATTTCTTCCGATGCAAACCAAGGCCATGAATATAGAATAATAATCACATCCGTCATTCTCCAACCTCTGCTCTCATTTCCTGTCAGGGCAGTGAGGTGGTCAATTTAGGCAGGCAGCAGGAACGGCAGATAGTTGACCCTGCTGAGGCGCCTTAAGCCGATTTCCACACTTCAGTTCACTGCAGCGGCCGTGGGAGAACATCTCAGCTTGAAGAAAAAGTCAAGTCACTCAGCCTTTCCTTCACGGTCCCTGCAGAGGAAGTGCTCTGCAAAGCTGTCAACCGTGCCACTCCTTTTATTCAGCCGTTCACTTCCTGTAGGGTGGATGTCCCTCAGGAAAATGCTGGTGCCAACTGGTTTTTATTACAGATTCACAGGGAAATCACAAAGAGCCTTTGAACAGCTTATAAGGCACAGTGGGCATCTTCATTATAGATAAAACCCACAGTTTAGAAATAATGTGCTCTCCCTGTGACTCTTAGTTATGAAATGTTTTGTTTTTCCCAGACTCTCTAACTTTAATGTCCATATGACATTTGTAGCATACAGAAATGTTATTAAACCTATAAAAAAAAAACAACACAACTACTTTTTTAGTGTCAGCATCCATTTCCTGCACAGCAGTTGGGGTGGAGTTATCATATGCTGTTAAGCAAGCGTCTGTACTGCAACATAAACTAATTTCAATCCTGTACAGTTTGCCTTTATAAATGACCATGCCAGTATGCTAATTATGCGTGTGTAATTTTAAATTAGTTTCCTAGATTAGTAGAGCTGTCAGAAATGACAAAGAAATGCAGCAAGTGTTAATGATAACAGACGAATCAACCACTGGATAAGAGGACAGGTACATTAACTAATATCAACTCCAACACTGCCTGTTTTACTTGGAAACATATAAGTTGGTTCCAAAGGCACCTTCACGTTCACTATCAACAACATATCTGCTTCAAAACCATGACAACAAGTGCGTGAGTGACTTTATGAGTGGACTCAACCTTAAGTAGGCTGATGTTTGTTAATTAGCACTAAATGTTAAGCAGAACCAAGGCTAAAGAGACAGGGCTGATTATTGCTTTGATGTTTACTGTCACAAAATATGAATATTTCAGAACGTCTGGGTGCACATATTTACAAGTACCACTGGTAACAGGATCTTCTGTGTTGGGTTTTAAAATCCCAACACCAGCCTGTGCACGGTGAGCTAATTAAACACGACTTCGCCTTGGGCACAAAGCCTGCTAATAAATTAAACTTATGACAGATTGTGATTTTACATTAATGACACATTTATTTTATTTTTCAAGTACAAAACCGTAGGAAATTATTTTTCTGGCCCCACGTTTTTGGGTGGATTTGAACAGTTACCAATCAATTCATATTACAGATGAAATGTCCCATTGGACTGGTGAAATGTCTGTATTGTGTACTACTCTGTGACTCTTTAATTCCAGCTTCATAAAACAAATCAAATCCGGTTTTGCTGTTACTAACAGTGAGATTGGATTTAGCATTTTGAATATACTTGGATCACAGATTGTGGCTTGAAACAGACCCTGCCTTCCTGCTTGCTCATCATTTTTTTTCCTTTTATGCTGTTACTTTAAAAAGGAGAGTACACCATTTGTAAAGAACAGGACTGCAGTGGATAGCCACTAATGATGCTTTGGGCTATAAAACCACCTACTGTACAAGGTTAAAGATGTTTTCCTCACAGCAATAAAAGGAGCCCGATGACCAAATGACAGGCCTCATATTGACCGTCAGCGTAGCCTGGGCCTCTGCTGTGATTTTAAGGGCGACTGCTCCTTAGCAGGAAGTGGCTGAGGAGGAAATGCCTTTGTGATGAGAGGCGGCCAGATCTCTGCTTACTCTCCCTGCCTGTTGCATTTCCTTCAAAGAGCCGCCTTCAATACATTGATAGCATCTGCTCACTTGCAATCATAGATCCTCAGGACACACCAACAAAGAAGATGGCAGAAAAAAGGGCATCATATTATGGTTTTCCTAACACAAAGCTTTTTCTTATTTCGAAATGTTAACAAAACATTCTTGTATAAGTTACTTTCTGACTAAAGACGGACTGAACAGAAACAACAGTGACTCCACCATTGCGTCACATTTAAACCCACTAACACGCACAGCCATCTGAGTGTGTCTCCAGCAAGGGAGGATGAGGCAGCTGACGAGCGCTGGCTGTTAAACAAGCTCTCAGACCTTGAATTAACTTGTGAATTCATGAGATAATGAGAGAAACCCAGCTGCTGTGTTTGCAGGCAGCAGCCCTGCGAGAGATGCAAGAACACAAACACTCTCATACTGAGTCAACACTGCCGAGGCCTTGAGTGTGCGGAAACAAAGTTCCGGTATTTCATGTCCCGCAGCGAGGCAGAGCTCTGGCGCAGGGTATACACAACTGTCAGGGAGACCTGTTTCTGTGCATTTGGAGAGTCATGCTTCGCTGTCACAACTACACCTTAAAAATATTCAAACTAGGTACTGGAAAACAATTGCAAAAAAAAAGGGGGGGGGGGGGGGGGGGGCTGAAAAGCGATAAATATAGTGGAGGACATGGGATGCTCTGGTATGGAGTTAACACCAGTGTTTGCCACCATGGGACATCATACACACACAACAATAAAAAGCAGAGAGTCAAACAACAACTCAACCCTAATTTGTGGCGATTGCATTGGTTGTGTCTCGAGATACTCATGACATCACTATAGCCCATTTATGCTGGCATTTGAAGGCATGCATGACTCATCAAAACAGGAGGCAAAGAAATCGCTGAGTTTGTTTCTCTGAGATTTTCTCCAGAAAAGTCTCCAGAAAAGTGAGCATACAAAACCAGAACCAGTGGGAGATGCTCATTAATCCCAAGACAAAAGAAAGGGCATCTTGGTTCCAGCTGAAATAAACACTGTGTAGCTCTCAATCAACACAGAAGCTAAGAAGCGTTGTCCATTGAGTCGAATGTTGAATGGTGAGTGGTTAAAAACATTTCTTTAACAGAAAAGGGAAAATAATAATAATAATAATACTTTATTGATCCCCATGGGGAAATTACTCTCTCTGCATTTAACCCATTAACTCAGTTAAGCAGTGGGCAGCCACTAATCAGGCACCCGGGGAGCAGTGTTTAGGGACGGTACCTTGCTCAGGGGTACCTCAGAGTAGGGCTGGGCTATATCATACCGTTCACGGTAATACCGGAGTAATTTTGGGCAATGAAAGGAAAATGAAATATCGCAATAGAATATGGGTAAAATGCGCATGCGCAGTGCCTTTGTTTACATAAGCACATGGCGGCAAATCAGAATGAGAAGGGCGAAAGCGGATCGTTGAATGAAACGGATGAACCAGAATTGGTTTGTAAAAATGCTGCAACTTCAGTGGTGTGGAACTGGTTTAGCTTTCGTCCGTCAGATACACAACAAAGCACAATTTTTGGTAGAGCGCCCCTTATAATCCCGTGTGCCTTATATATGAATTCTGGTTGTGTTTACTGACCTCGAAACGATTTTATGTGGAACACGGCGCTCGAAAATCTGTCCAATGTTTTAGTACAACTTTGCTAAGCTACGAAGCCACACCGCTTGATGGATTGTCGGAGCATTACAGCTATCGTAGGCAGGAGCCTCGTGGAGTGATACGTACTGTGCTTCAACATAATATTAACGTATTGTGTGTGTATAACCTTTTTTTAAGTTTTGTGGATATTACACATGGTTATGCTGAGGATATGTCGGCCAGTTTCCACTGGAAATGCCTTTTGGTTAAACTGTCAGCAAAGAATTTACACTGTTACATTTTTATATAACTTTAATGCACATAAAAAAACAGCTTCTTGTTTAAGTGAAAATACATTGATGGGTTTTTTTGCACTAATAAAGTTGTGGAGTTGTAAAGTATTTTGTCTAGTGTCAATTATATCGTCAGTTATATCATTGTCGCAAATTTTCAAATGTATATCGTAATAAATATTTTTGGTCATATTGCCCTGCTCTACCTCAGAGTAGCCATTCAGTGGATTCGGACCCCCGACCTTCCCATCATGGGGCCACCATGCTACCTACTGAGCTATCCCTGCCCAAAAAAAAAAAAAGAGGAACGCTTCACAAATTTGCGTGTCATCCTTGCGCAGGGACCATGCTAATCTTCTCTGTATCGTACGAATAAGGACACGTGCTACAGAAGTAACATGTGTCCTTATTTTTTGTCCTTATTTTTAACACAGTTTTACTCAAGTACAGTTCTTTGTAGATATGTTATAATTTCCATACTCTCTGAAGAAGAGAAAAAAGAAAAAGAAAAATATGTGCGACATTGTTCACAAGTGGCAATAGATAGTAGCCACAAGGTGATAAAATGTCCAGGCAACCAACCATCAACAATTAAAACAGGATTAAATTCACTCTGAATGAAAACAAATGCAGTTGTCAAATGAATGAAAGAGTAATGCTAAATAGAAAATAGAAACAAGTAAAAAAAGGACAGTTGTTACAAAAACTTTTTTCTCTAATGATTGGCGACCTGTGCAATTAACATTTTACACCTCAATGACAGGCAAAAGTTGCTGACATGGGAAGGCCCAAAGCAAGAGAAAACATCCAGATAGGTGTGGACACCTAGGACAGATGTTTGTTCATGTACAACTTTTTAGTCCATTATGTGTCACCGTTGCATTGGTACCTTTCAGTATAGTAGTAAAAAAGTAAATGACTGTTACGTTTCGGTGTTGTCAGTGTTTTGTTTTTGCGTGACTGTCATGTGTTTCCTGTTTTACTTTGAAGGTCTGTTGTTATCTTAGAGTGTTCAGTTTACGTTTCCTTGTCTCGTCAGGTCTAATTTGCCCCAGCTGTGTTTCCCTCCTGTGGTCCATTCCCTGATTGCTCCTTCTATGTATTTAAGCCCTGTGTGTCAGTTGGTCATGGTCGTGATCTCCCCCGTGTTGTAAATAGTTTGGTGTTTTGTTGTAAATAAATAGTCTGTTGTAAATAGCTGTGAATGGGTTTGTTAATATTTTCGTTTGAGACACCTTCGTTTTGGGATTTTGGTGGAGAGCTTTAGTTTTTTTCTCATGTGTTTTTTTTCTTATTTTTATTTTCATACGTTGCACGCCGGTTGCCTAGGCCGGGGTGTAACAATGACCACTAGAATTTACATCACACCAAGAAATCTGCTTAAAGATACAGTAATAACACTAGTGTAAGCAGTGCTCTGTGCTATTGAAATTAGGACAAAGTGCTGCTATATAGGTAGGGATGGGTTCTGACATAAACAGTAGTAACCAGACCGAAAAGCAGCGTACATTTCGGTGCTTTATTTTGGTGCTTTTTTTTTTCCTGAGATGTCGTACACTTTGGATTCTAGCCAATCATTTTACCTTTCCAAAGATAGTAGGCGGTCCCAGGTACGTACGTTCTTTTAGAGCAGAGCTACAGATTAAAAATGCCCAAGGCGAAGTGGTCAAAAGTCTGGCTGTACTTCACAGCAAAAGATGCCAACTCAGCAGCCTGCAACAAGTGCTTTAAGCTGATACTGTGCAAAGGAGGTAACACCTCGATTCTGATGAAACACCTGGCAACGCATAGCGTTTTTAAAAAAGCTGAGAAATGCACCGTATTTGATAGCTTGCTGCAAGACCTCACACCGAGCACATCTACTGCGGGTGTGGTGCCTGTTATCGGACCCGGAGTTAGCAACATCCCCCAAGAACCCGAAGAGGAGAGTCCTGGCCCCTAGCCCTGCCAGTGTAGCAGAAATGATGACGGATGATGATGGCAGCAGCAGCCGTTCTTCTTTGGGTGAGTAGCTTAATGTCGTCCCTGTGTAATTTACGTTGAGTAGGCTAACCACGTTATTACATTAATGCAGGTAAGGTGAACTAGCAAACATCATCATAGCTACATGCGGCTGTCTTCTTGTTTGATGGCAGATACTCCCTTCACCCTGGCCAAAAAGGCTAAAACAACCAAAGGAAAAGTGGAAAACAGCTAAATATGAGAGGTTTGTGTTTATTCCATTGTTTAAGCACTGCTTCCAGCCAGGAGTGATACCTTATATGCCCTATAGCTACAGAAAAGGCTAACATTGTTATCTTTTTACAAAAAAACAGCTGAACATGAGAGGTTTTTGGACAAAGTTTGTGTTTTCCATTCTTTAAGCACCGGTTCGAGCACCATTTCAAAAGTACCGGCTTCGCTCCGGTAATGGATAAAGCCTAAATGATACCCATTCCTATATATAGGGCTGTGCGATATGACCAAAATCTAATATCCCGATATAAGACATTTCCCCACAACGATATATATCACAAAAATTTTACATTTTCGGTAAATTCTGTGAATCTCAGGCAACTCAACTTGCGTGAAGTGTTTTAAGCTGGGCGTTGTGTACCTAGAGTCGAGTGTTACATAAGTTGAAATGGCCGCAAATTTCTTTGTGAGTATTTATTACATGCCGTGCTGTGGGGAAAAGCCTGTTCTAAGGTTTATTTTTTAGCACCTGACGGCTCTTTTTAGCGTCTCATCCGTAAACACTCTGCATACTATTTCACGTGATTCCGTTTATTTTGAAAAATCTCAACAGGCTCTTCAGCTTTATTGTGAAAGATTTATGTGGAAAATAAACAAGTGGACGGTGGAGCCACACGATGGTTTTATCGTCGCTGCTGCTAACAACAATGCATAAAAACATGTGTGAATGTGTGAAAGCTGCATCATATGGCTTGTCAGTCCGTAGTGTGGTTATATAAAATAAGAGAAAGAGAGAACTTTAAGGAATTCTACAGTGACCATCAAAACGATGAAAAAATATTGCCAGAAACAGTTTATTTTACAACACCACGAAACAAACGATAGCATAATATGAAGTAATAAGACTTTTTTCATATCGTCATCCAATATATATTGTTGTATCGAACAGCCGTACTGCTATCTATAGCAATAGTTATACAAAAAAATTAATGTATGCTGAAAAGGAGAAAAAGGAAAGCATGAGCAACAAGGAAAAAGAAGGGGTGAAGTTAAAGCATTGAAAAGAGGAAATAAGTTATGTTCCATTGCAGTAATGTTCATTAGCAGATACTGCACAAGCCAAGAGTAAACAGTCTGCTTTTGTTTTATTCATTATTCAAAGGCATCAGACACCACAGAGGAAAAACCATGATAATTCTGGCTCCTGATGTGAAAATTGCTGGTATCTAATTTGCCTACGGATTTTCAGGTGGAGCAGAAATGGAAACGGAAATGGAAATACCTGACATTCACTTGTTTTAGTTTAAATTTGTATACGCAATTCCTGGAACCAGGAAGATGACCAAATTACTAGTAAATAAATAGCTGTCAATGGATTTCCTGTTAACCAACGGCTTAATGATCTAATCAGCACTCAGACTTTAGAACCATCCCTGGTTCAGACTTCTCATCTTGCCGATGCTCCACCACTCCACCAGGTTGAAAGAAATTCAGCCTGGTAGTTTTCTTTCAATCTTGCTGATTAACAGACAAACTGCAGTAAAGCGTTTGTCTGGAAACAGTTTTAGCTATCACCTAAAAACCAAAGAAGGAATCTGCTCAACTCATTGAGCCTGCACTGAGTTAGGTGTCTCATACCGTCATTACTCTTGTTTTATGAACTCTATTTGTTATTTCTGTTTTTTGACTAACAGAACTCTCCAAGCCAGAACTCCTGATTGCCTGATTGTGCTGGCTCACAGACTTTCCTTAGAGTACTGCGATGATGACCAGGGGCAATAAACCGTGCATGTTTGAATATTTTGACTCCAAACTCCTCTGTCTCTGGCAGTCCCGGGTGCATTCTCTTAAGCACATATTTACGGATAAAGATTAGTTGTAGATACCAGTTCAGTTTTCTTCTGACACCACGAAAGTATTCTGTGTGATGTGTCACTGCTGCAGCAGATGCCTCTATCATCCAGTCTTTCACTTCACTATATAAACACACCAAGGTGGAATGGAGCTGCAGGAAAGAAAAGTATGGAGGAATGCGAGGAATGCCAAGCTTCAAATGAAATCATGCACTATTCTAGTGAAGGAGGAGGGAGAAAAAGAGGAAAATGTATTCTTCTGACGACAAAGACGAGGTTAGAGATCACGCTTTAACTGTCACTCTCTGCCTTTACCAGCAAATTCACTGGGCTGTTTTCAGTGTTACCAGTCTTGTCACGATCCTGAATACAATGGCAGCACACACAAAGACACAAACCCATATACCCTAGCCCCAACACACACCCCCACACACACACACTTCATTCCCTTTTGCTTTCTTTAACAAGTCCACAGACTGAAGCCAATGATATGTAAGCTGTGAAGCTTGAATCTATATTACACATCCTAAAAATCACACTGATGGACACGTCAAACAGTCCTTCAGTCCACCATGATCGTTTATTAGTTTGGTCATGTTTCCCACTCACAGTATTAATTGATGAACTGAACAGATCGATCACAATACTAGCAGGCTGCGACAGTTACATTCTACACTGTAGGTTGTGTTGTAGGGTTTCATAGGGGGTTGTGGTTATGATGGAGCTAAAGTGTAGATTTCCCACTTATTCCATGGTCCCTGGAGAGGTGATACTTTAAGAATTTCAGCTAGAAAACAATGACAAGGAAACTTGCTATTTTCTAACTCTGTTAACTGGCCAGACTGTGTAAAACAGCAGGCTAAGGTAATACAATTACTAATGTTATGGATGTAGCTTAAAAATAGTTGTAAAAGTGCATGTTAAATAAAAAGTGCTGCTTAGCTGTAGCAGGGTCCACTTGTAAACTGCAAAATGGGTGGCTATTAGAATTTCCTTTAACTAAAAAGGAATTCAACCAAAATATTGCAAATACTGTATGGTAATTTCTATTTTTTTTACAGTATTTGTACTATAAATACAAACAGTATAAATACTAAATGTATATATGGTCATTTGATATTAAAAGATACAGTGGGGCAAAAAAGTATTTAGTCAGCCACCGATTGTGCAAGTTCCCCCACTTAAAATGATGACAGAGGTCAGTAATTTGCACCAGAGGTACACTTCAACTGTGAGAGACAGAATGTGAAAAAAAAATCCATGAATCCACATGGTAGGATTTGTAAAGAATTTATTCGTAAATCAGGGTGGAAAATAAGTATTTGGTCACCTCAAACAAGGAAAATCTCTGGCTCTCACAGACCTGTAACGTCTTCTGTAAGAAGCTTTTCTGTCCCCCACTCGTTACCTGTATGAATGGCACCTGTTTGAACTCATCATCTGTATAAAAGACACCTGTCCACAGCCTCAAACAGTCAGACTCCAAACTCCGCCATGGAGCTTTTTTGCTGTATATATGTGTAAATACAATATATACACATACAAATGAAAACAATATGTGGTCATGATGAGGGACAGTGGCGTGCCCTCATTATGAGGCGTTTCTGACCATCTAGCCCACCTCACGTGTCCCTGCAGGTCTGCAAGTGTATATCGGGAAGAAAAGAGGACATACCAGGGAAGCTCTGCCATAGGGCCATAGGTCTCTGGTCACTAAATCGCTGCTAGTCAATTCTTGTGTGAAGTCCCATTAAGCCAACAGCAAATGTTTATTGTGAAAAACATTTGTTCATGTTATCTCCTACAAAAAAGAACAGTTTCCAAAACTTTTACAGTCTTAATAACCACTCAGGAAGGCTAGAAAATCAACAAGCCACACAGAGTTTGTCACTCTAATGAGGCCCAATTAGCATCTCATCAGACAAAGTACTGTGTAATCTAAACAGATTTACAGGGTGTTTTAGATCTCTGTACACTCGCCATGTACCTCACATGTTGTTGAATTCCTGTCAGAAATGTCACACTCCTCTCAGAACT
This sequence comes from Rhamphochromis longiceps, assembly GCF_057381845.1. NCBI lineage: Eukaryota > Metazoa > Chordata > Actinopteri > Cichliformes > Cichlidae > Rhamphochromis > Rhamphochromis longiceps. Next base: position 11,790,255 of record NC_140572.1, read on the forward strand.
AACACAAATGTCTGACCATCAGACACTGCCATCCTTGGAGTCACCTCTAATGTGCTGCAGTTCTGAATACCAAACAATATTGCAGGGACACTGATGTTCACACAGACTGTCATACAGCATGGTTTAAAAACCTTGAAGAAAATCAATCTGATAAACACTGTGTTTCCTTCTTGATAACAGGTGGCGATGACTCTCGTGCAGCAGTGGAACACTCACTCTAAGCGCCAGCTGATGCTGAGCGTGAAAAGAGGGGAGGTAGTTAGGAAAAGACCGAGCTCCAGTATGACTCACCCCTGATATAAAGGCTGGCTTCAATCCCTGACAAGTAAAGCTGATGATGGTGGCCCTGTGCTGCTGGGTGGGGGATGGAGGTGAGGACCAGCTGCCTGTCTGATGCCAACAGCAGCAGTGCCCATGCTGTCATAACTCATGCTGTAATCAGCTGGAACTGAGCTAGAGCGACACCAGGACACGCACGTTCACCCCTGGAGGGGAGAGGGAAGGAGGGGAGGGGTGGGGGTGACGCTTATCTGGAATCACATGTATTCATTCACACAATGAAGTCCGTACAAGTCCAGCTGAAACACAAGACCGGGCCTCCCAGTGACAGAAAGATGAAGTAAGTTTTGCTCCGGGTGAAATGTCCAGAACAAACAAAACGACATTGAGCCACGTCAACCTCAGTCACGCACCACAAATCAAATTTACACTGCAATCAGCCATATGACTGTTGGTGTATCTGCAGTGTGGCTCACAGAAATGTCTGAGACAAGGAAGGGTAGCCTGGAATGAAATAATAACACACGTGGTATGGTCGCTTCGGATTCAGAAGCTGCTGTAGAGGATGCTGTTTACTTAGTTTTGCGTAAGCCGCACACTTCAAATACATTACAGAAATATTTAGTTTTTCAGTAATGTCCTTTTTAATTCATAGATTTGTTTTCCACCTCTCAAACTTCTGGTAATATTCTAAATGTCTCTTTTTATACTTAAATATTGTGCATGCATATCTTATTTCTCTGTGTAACAGACCTCCACTATCATCCAAAAACTATTAAAAATACATTAGTGAGCCATAATGTTGCACTGGGTGACAAGTTCATTAATTACGATAAACACACACACACACAGAGTAGTTATTCTGACTTAATCACACATACCCCATCGTGTTGTCACAAAGATGCATTAATCCCTCACTCAAAATAGTCCCCAGTAAAATGGTAGATATTCTCATCAAAGCAACAAAGATCATTTGGCTTTATATATTTATAAAGGTTTTATATTGTGCTCTGAGAAATGTGTATAAGGGGAAAGTGGTATGCTTGGAGTGGAAAGTTACAGACAGGGCAGTGTAATCAGTGACTATTTAAAGATGGACTGATACGCTGTTGGATTCTGTGCTTTCATTGTACTTGTTAACTATGGAGAAAAAAAAAAGAAAACTTCAAACATTGTAGCAGTCTGAATAATTCAATTCAATTTTATTTATATAGCACCAAATCACAACAACAGCTGCCTCAAAGCACTTTATTTTGTAACATAAAGAGCCTACAATAATACAGAGAAACCCATAACAATGAAACAATCCACTGTGAGCAACCACTTTGGCGACCGTGGGGAAGAAAAAAACCCTTTTAGCAGGAAGAAACCTCCAGCAGATCCCAGTTCAGGGAGGGGAACCCATCTGCCCCAATGAACACTGTCTCGTAAACTAACAGCAGTCCTAAAAAAAGTTCATATTTTTGGGCAATTTTTGTTTTAATGCAATATGTAATGCACTTGTAAATAGGGCTGCCACAAATGATTATTTTGATAGTTGACTAGTCACCGATTACTTTTGCGATTAGTCGACTAATCAGATCATGCATCCATTGGACGTAAAACGTACAGCTTATTGCACCAGCAGCATCTGCTCTTATATAACTATCATTAGCTTACAGCTTTAAGTGTTTAAGGTATGTGCTAACTAAAAATAAAGACAAGATGATAGTAGGGCTGGGCCATATTATACCATTCACGGTAATACCGGTATAATGTTAGGCAACGATAGGAAAATGAAATATCGCGATAGAATGGGAGTAAAGCGCGCATGCGCAGTGCCTTTGTTTTCATACGCACATGGCCAATTGTTGAGTGAAACAGATGAACCAGAATTGGTTTGTAAAAATGGTGCAACTTCAGCGATGTGGAACTGGTTTGGTGTTTGTCCGTCAGATACACAACAAAGCACATTTTTTTGCAGAACATGCAAGCGGCCGTTGTTATTGTCATATTTGTCGGACTAAGACGCTCTTAAATCTGGGAGTAATCTGGGTCCTAAACTCCGTATACTTCAGGTCAAACAACACTGCAGCATCACTTAGAGTTAAAAACTGTCTAAATTCTTTCATCTTTAATAAAACGATCAGCATTGCTGCTTTACCAGGGGTAACTATAAAGTTTAACTTCCAGGCATCCATGAAAACAAAAGTTATTACATTTAACGGAGTTAGAAGTTAGCAGGAAGCTAGCGGAAGTTAGCTCGCTAGTTTCGCTAGTTACCTAAGCATGATATAGCACGTTCTGACAGAGAGATTTCTGAAAAAAATCAAACGTACAGCTCTGCTATCACTTCCAACATAAATGAAGACAGGAAACTAAACAGCAGTGACGTTTGTAGGGTTACTGAAGTTGGGCTAGCTGGTATATAATGATGTGCTACGTGATCGCTAGCGACACAGCTATGTTAGCATAACATAAACAGTGAAGCTGGAGGACGAACACTATACACTTTTCCACTTATAAAAGTTAACGTGAAGGTTCTTCATGGTTAGAGACAAATGCAATCGCATGGCAGGATACTGTAAACGGACCAAACTTCAGTCAGGAGAACAACTGAGATAATCCATCCACAATACGAGGTTAGTCATTAATATACTGCAACAACATGGGAATAGAGCAGCTACCAGAGAATTCAACATTAATGAATCAATGGTACAGAAGTGGAGGAAGCAAGAAGAATGAGTTTAATAAAGTTTGATTTATCTGACTGCTTTGTTTTGCTTAATGTGCCTTATAATCCCGTGCACCTTATGGTCCGAAAAATGCGTACTGCACACTGCAGTTTAATGTTGCAAAGCACCTCTTTTTAACTTCAGTGGATATTATACATGGTTATGCTCAGGATATGTCAGCCCATTTCTACTGGAAATGCCTTTTGGTTAAACTTTCAGCAAGGAATTTGCATTTGCACTGTTAAATTTTTATAAAGCTTTAATGTACATAAAAACCAGCTTCTTGTTTAAGTGAAAATAAATGGAAGGTTGTCTTTTTGCGCTAGTAATGTTGTGGAGTTGTATTTTGTCTCGCATCAATTATATCGTCGGTTATATCGTTATCGCAAATTTTCAAATATATATCGTGATAAATATTTTTGGCCATATCGCCCTGCTCTAGATGATAGTTTATTAAATTTTAATGAAATTTGCAGATTGTTTCGGTTTAATAAACTCCTTGCTATCTAAAATATAACAGGACACTGGAGTATATTCTCGAGCATCTCACACTTCTGATAATCAGTTGTCTGCTTGACGTTTATTCAGCTGTGTAAAAACTATAACTTGTAACCTTACTTGTAAATAAACTTACCCTCTTCCCTTCCTTACACAGAGAACATTACAGCAGGAGACAGGAGGCAACTGGCTTTAAAATCCATGTACCAGCAGCTCACAGATTAACCAAATATGTAAAAAAGAAAACAAGCTTTCGTAACAGAGCTATTCTGCGGACTTCTTTTAATCTGTTGATCTTTTCATGCTCTATTTTTATATCAACTTATCAGCAGGTATGACGCTCAAAGCAATAGAGATGTGAGTGAAATTTGACTATATTTTCATGATGTCAACAGATGACAAGGAAATCACACTCAGAGTAAAACACTATTTGCGCTTTGAGACGTGACGTACAAGTGATTACAAAAGAACATTAGAAAGACTGCTCTGAAGTGTTATTTAAATCCAAAGTGGGCGTTAATTCATTTGGAGCGATTTTTCAACCCAGTAAAAGAATCATCTGATTTCATTTGAAACATGACTCACTGACAAAAAAAACAGCCTTCCTATTGACAAAAAGGGAAAAGCACTAAAGATGCAAAAAAAAAAAAAGAGAGTGATTCTACAAAGTGGCATTTGTTAAGAACGTCAAGGAGCCACCACCAGTACACCACACAGACAAAGTGACTCTGGAAATGTAAATAGCTGATCGGACTCTCAGCACAGAGAAGTAAATAGCACACTGTGCCACATCAACCCATTACACACCAGGTGTGCTTAAATAATCAGCTCAGAGAGCTCAATATTTACACACTCAGTGCATTTATATATGTACACATCACACACCATGCCACCTTATATGCTCTCATATACTGTGTATACACGGAGAAAATGACAAAAACAAAAATAATTCTCTACAGAGACTTTTGGGATGCATATTTGCCAAAGTTTAATTATTTTATTAACTATTAAAGTATGAGCTAGTAAACTGTAGTTGCTTATTTTTTAGCGCTGAATCTATTTTTCATGTAATTGTCTAAGCTGTCAGAAACAGATCTCTTATTTTTGTGACAATTAAGTCTGTTCAGCTGTCTTGAGTGAGTGATGATCAGTCTTTCACTAATACTATACAGATTCGAGATCAGAAAAAGCTAGCATGCTGTTTTTGTTGGCATATTAAATTATCTCAAGATTCTTTACATATTTCTCAAGATTAAGATTAGGCTACTTTTACCTGGGGTGGTAAGGGCTGGGTTCCAGATAACAAATGCCCCAATGTAGCAAAGAGATCATAAAATATGTGTAAAGTTAGCAATTATTCTACCAGTTATGATCACAAAGTCACCTGTGATGCTAAATAACTTAAGCTAACCTTGGACTCCCCGAGAAGCATTTTATTCGAACTGCATTTTTGAAAGAACAAGATGACTCCCAAACAGCTTCGAAGTGATGCTCAACAAGTGTTGACACATTTTATTTAAGATGATCGGAAATAATGGTGACCACAAAAAATGAGGTTACGCTAGTCAGGGCTGAGGTCCATCATAGAGACGCATAGAGAACTAAAACAACCACAGCCCATGGCCCGGCTGGCAATTAAAAAGGCACTTTCATATTGTTTTTACTTTTAATACCCAGAAACTACACCCATCCTTTATACTGTACATATATGAATGAACTCCAGTTATTTTCTGTTTTGTTATTACTGCTGTAATACTTCAGTCAAACTGTTTTTACTTGTGTAGGATCCACTGCAGGATGGACTTGCATTACTGTATAAATAAAGTACTTTATGAAACACACAAGTGGGGAATTCAGCACTATGTTATCTAAATTCTGTTGGAATTCAGATAACATAACTCTGCTTTTCACCTAATGTTTTTGTGGGTTGTTCATTTTTGTTCCATTGGACATCAGACTGAGATTTGCACAGGACATATTTTGCCTGTATGTGTCCTAGAACCTACTGGCTTCACTAGATGCAGATAACAAAAGGGTGACAACATTGAGCAAGTATCTAGAAACTGCCATAGCTTTAAAACCTGTACAAATGCTACAAAAGAGCATTGAAAATATTAGATAAAAAACCTTTTTCATATCACCATTGTCAAATTTTAGAAAAATACAAGTTTTTAAATTTTACTAATTTCAAATTATTTAAATCTGCCTGTCTAATATACAAAGTTATACATGGTCTGGCGCCTCCACCAATGAGTGATTTTATTAAACAAAAGTCTAGCAGTGTTGCCGGGTCTCGACTGACTCGAGCCACTGTTAGAGGTGATTGTGAACTGGCATTCAGGCGGACCACCTTTTCACAGAATGCTCTGTCATATCAGGGAGTGAGCTTCTGGAATAGTCTTCCACTGTCAGTGAGGGAAAGTACAAGTCTACCCATCTTTAAGAGTCACTTAAAAGGGCGGCTGAGGGACACACAAACATGTAATCATGTTTAATAATCATGTTTTATATTGGAAGGGAAAAAGAGTTAGTGTATTACAAAAAGGGAAACAACTGTTAGTGCAATGGGTGAACGCAATATCACGATGGTCAGGGCATGTACAATACTGGGGTTTGTGCAATATAATTGATGTGTTTCCGTTATTGTTATCTATACTGTCCTATGCGTCCACTCTCCTTGTCATTGTTTGTTCTAGTATAATGTGATCACTGTTTTTGTCCTTGTCACATGACCTGTAAATAGTGTCTCTGTATGTTTTTACTAACTTGTGTTTAACACCAACCTGCCAGAGGGTCTGCAGATGGAAATTAGCCCAAGGCTATAATGTGGCATATTTACATTTGTTAAAATGTTCATTAATATGTATTGCCCCTCTTTCTAAAAATTAAATAAATAAATAAAATGAATCCTACTGGTGATGAGCTTTTCTTAAACGCAGCATTTTTACATTTTATACAACAAAATTATACAAACAAAAGAGTTTCTAATGACCCATGGGAGCTCTAGAGTGGGGCTAGTGCTAGGACTGCATTACAGTCAAATGTTTTCTGTAGTGATGGGGTGGATTTTTCTCCCCTTGGGCCAGTGAAAATTAAGGGGGCCAGTAAAGCTCTGATCTACTGGTCCAGGTGGTGAGTAGGTGGAGGAATGATACATGGGGCACGTAGGGCCCTGGAGGTCAGGGACGCCAATGCAGGAGCAAGGCTGATGACCCAGTGTGCATTGTGTGAAAGCTCTGACCCAGAAAACTGCAACTTGTAGTTATTGTGAGGATGATGATTGTGGTGGAGGTGCTGGTGTCAAATCTTCAGTCGCAATCAGTGTTGTGGTTAATGTGTTGTCATGGAAACCAGTGTGACCCCCTCACCACCACCACCACCCACAGTACACGCACCCACAGCCCTATTTGAGCTAGGAACTAAACATTAGCATACAGTGAGACTATCAGGTTGTAACACTGCTACAGCTCACTATCCGACAGTTATTACAGCTTACCGAGGCTTTAGCTGTGTTTCAGACGGATTTACACTTGAAGACGAGTCACACATGACTTTTAGCAGCGCAAACGAGGCAAAAGAACCGCTACATGAACGGCGGAAAGACCCGTTACTGTAGTTATTAGGCAGGTATGATAGAGTTGCACTCACAGATAGGAAACAGCGAGACGGGGAGAACAAGCCAAATAAAGCCGTGTAACTGTTTAAGTGAGAACATTTTGGAATTAAAACCCAGCTAGAAAGTGCCGTTTTCTCCCCTAACAGCCCAAATGTAAGCACCACTCTCCACGCTGAGGTTCATAAAAAAAGAAGAAGAAAAAGTTGCTGCTTTTAAACTGCCGCCCTCAGGTAGAGCATAATTGTCTCTTAAAAATCATTTCTAACTGACGCGGAGGCAAACGAAGACGAAAGAAAGATGGAAGCTTACCTGGCAGGGGAGTATTAATATTGTTTTGTCCCATGAAGAAAAGCGGTTAGAAAAGCCGAGCAGGCGCCCTTTCCGTCGAGCTCTCCCGGTGGCAGCGCTGGATGTGTATGTGCGGTTACACCGAGGACTCCTGGAGGAAAGCAGCCGAGCTCCGGCTGATGTCACCCGGACAGGGAGGGGCCTCACCGGGAGACATTTCCATAAGGACATGATGTCACGATGTTGCTGCTTTAAATGACTCTTCTAGAGCAGCAAGAAGCAACAATGACATCTACAGCCACATTCAGCATTCAGTGTTAGAGTCAATAAACGGCTAAGCCCAAGTGCTTTTTTAACTGTTGTTAAAAAACTGTTGTGACTGTTGTTGTGTCACTTTATGCTTTTATCTTCATGTATATGTAGTGTTGATATTATATGCTTGTTGCTTACTTTTAGCGTCACTGATGCTGTCTTTAACTCGGAGTTAGTATTGTTACATCAAACTATGACGTTGTCTGTCTTTGAATATTTTAAAAGGACTTTTAGGTTATTATAGCTGACTTAAGCCAAACTTAACACATAAAAATACTCAGTGTCTTCATCACCTGGAAAAATTCCTGCCTCTTTATTATTCACTGACAATATCTGTGGTTTCCCCCATTTTCAGATGGAGGTGATAAATATAATGTGTGAAGAGGACTGGAAGAGTAGTTTGATGCACTAGAACATTTGTCTGATTATGGCTGCAATGATACATCGTGACCAGGAAATATTTTGCATATCTAAGAATTGTGTGATATTCACATTGTGACTAATATACTCTTCTGTCTGTGACATTTCAGAGTATTACTGTTCAGCAACAGCATTGAATTTGATTTCTTGCTGTTCTGAATTTTAAACTGTGCCCACAAAAAATGTTTGATTTATACACAGGTGTTTATTTTTTTCTGCTTAAGTGTTTGGCCAGTTTTTTACAAAGTGCTGTTGCCAAAAACATCCTAAATGAAAAACGAAAAGCTGCATCTCTAGATGTGGATTCCAACCACAAAAGCTTCTAAGCCAGTTAGAGTTGAAGGATCACTATTAAATCCAAAGTTGCACTGAGGATTTTTGGGACAACTTCTCTCAGTTTGGGTCACAAACATTCTCTTTTACATCGCAGACACTGTTTTTCTTTTTTCCCTAGTTTGATGTGCTTTGCTACTGTGGCAACAAGTGCCTCAGTTTCATCTCTTGGGTGTGATCTCTGCTGTCTCTCTGCGTAGCTTTGCCTCTCTTCTTTGCAGTATTGTCTTTCTCTGCAACATCCAAAACAAAACAAACCAAAACAGATTGCCGTTAACGACAGCACAATCAAATTTATGCAACAGTTTCTGATAATGTATCAATACTCTTATTAGTTACAGTATTCAGATTAGTTTTGGCGTTCACACAGTCGATATGGCGAAAAAAGAATTATAACTCTTGAGCTTTGACTTCCTGTTTACTTTCTTTCAATTAAGTGTGTGTCCAGCCACCTCTGGTCAGCCACACATAGACTGTATTAAACCAGATTGTAACATGCAATCTGATAATAAATAAAGCAAACAAGTATTTGTGTATTGAAAGCAAAAGTACAGTGGCTTGCAAAAGTATTCGGCCCCCTTGAACTTTTCCACATTTTGTCACATTACAGCCACAAACATGAATCAATTTTATTGGAATTCCACGTGAAAGACCAACACAAAGTGGTGCACACGTGAGAAGTGGAACGAAAATCATACATGATTCCAAAATTATTTTACAAATAAATAACTGCAAAGTGGGGTGTGCGTAATTATTCAGCCCCCTGAGTCAATACTTTGTAGAACCACCTTTTGCTGCAATTACAGCTGCCAGTGTTTTAGGATATGTCTCTACCAGCCTTGCACATCTAGGGACTGAAGTCCTTGCCCATTCTTCTTTGCTGTTCACAAACGCTGTCCATCTAATCTGACTGAGCTGGAGCTGTTTTGCAGTTTTCAGATCTTGCCACAGACTCTCGATTGGATTTAGATCTGGACTTTGACTGGGTCATTCTAACACATGGATATGTTTTGTTTTAAACTACTCCATTGTTGCCCTGGCTTTATGTTTAGGGTTGTTGTCCTGCTGGAACGTGAACCTCCATCCCAGTCTCAAGTCTTTTGCAGACTCCAAGAGGTTTTCTTCCAAGATTGCCTCGTATTTGGCTCCATCCATCTTCCCATGAACTCTGACCAGCTTCCCTGTCCCTGCTGAAGAGAAGCACCCCCAGAGCATGATGCTGCCACCACCATATTTGACAGTAGGGATGGTGTGTTCAGAGTGATGTGCAGTGTTAGTTTTCCGCCACACATAGCGTTTTGCATTTTGGTCTCATCTGACCAGAGCACCTTCTTCCACATGTTTGCTGTGTCCCCCACATGGCTTGTGGCAAACTGCAAATGGGACTTCTTATGGTTTTCTGTTAACAATGGCTTTCTTGTTGCCACTCTTCCATAAAGGCCAACTTTGTGCAGTGCACGACTAATAGTTGTCCCATGGACAGATTCGCCCACCTTGGGAAATCTTTTTTGTAGCCTAAGCCTGCTTTGAATTACTCAATAACTTTATCCCTGACCTGTCTGGTGTGTTCTTTAGACTTCATGGTGTTGTTGGTCCCATTATTCTATTAGACAACCTCTGAGGCCGTCACAGAGCAGCTGTATTTGTACTGACATTAGATTACACACAGGTGCACTCTATTTAGTCATTAGCACTCATCAGGCAATGTCTATGTGCAACTGACTGCACTCAGACCAAATGGGACTGAATAATTACGCACACACCACTTTGCAGTTATTTATTTGTAAATATTGTTGGAATCATGTATGATTTCGTTCCACTTCTCACGTGTACACCACTTTGTGTTGGTCTTTCACGTGAAATTCCAATAAAATTGATTCATGTTTGTGGCTGTAATGTGACAAAATGTGGAAAAGTTCAAGGGGGTCGAACACTTGCAAACCACTGTAAGAGGAAGCTGGAGATCCATCCATGTGTGATCTGGCCTCTTTCTCTCCTATTCTCTCTATCCATCCCTCCTCCTCACTTGCAGGTTCTTTACTATTATTGCCTTGAGGTGACTGTTGTTGTGATTGGAATTGAATTGACCTCATTTGAATTCCTCTTTGTGCTTTTGCCAAAAGGCAAGCAGAGAAGCTAGACTCAAACAAGACTCAAACTGATCACCTATAACCTATTCAGAGGTTTAAATTAATTCAGATCAATTAAAAAGATTAGAAAAAAAATTATATGCATCTAAACGTGATAGTAGCAATTAATTGTTGTTCTTTAACTCTGTCAGGGACCTGGATCTGAGCAACCCAGGGTCACTGAGCACTTATGGACTTGTGTCACATTACATGTGTTTTTGCTGCTCTGTGCTGCTGTCCCTGTTGTTCACGCTTGTGTGTATATAGGCAGGTGTGTGTGCTTGTGTGGGTGCGGCTGTGACAGGCACCTTCAGGCCTGGTGGGTGTGGCCCTGCCAGGTGGTTGGTCACACCTGAAGATCATCACACACCACAGCTGATCAAGCCTCATCGGAGGAGCTACTTAGGAGTGTGGTGGAGCTCTCGCCAACGCTAGATCATTATGTGACTACCCGTCAGTGTTTTCAACATATCAGTAAGTGCAATCCTGCCGCAGTTGGAAAGTGTCTAACGTCTGCCTCTGTTATTTCCCAGGAGGAGACTGGAAACGAAAGGGCAGCAAGCACGGGGTGCATGGACACTTGGAAACGAGGACACAGGGCACGGACACTGGGAGGAAGACACAGCATGGGAGTCTGGGGCGCACGGGGATTTATTGTTGTGTATTATTTACGTCACTGTAAATAAATGTACTGCTTGCATTGAAGAGTCCTGCATTTGGGTGCTCCTTTCCCTCATCTGCATGGGCTGCCAGCGCAGCCGTGACAAATTCACCGTCCATAATTGCACTCAAATATGATTTTCACCCTCAATAAACATGAAATAATCATTTTAAGTAGGACACAACTAAAATGTATATACAGACTAGCGGTCAAATGTTTTAGAAAACCCCAATTTTCCCAGTTATTTATTCCAATTCAAGTCATTTAAGTCCAATGAATAGCTTGAAATGGTAAAAAAGGTAAATGGTGAACTGCCAGAGGTTGAAAAAGGGTAAGGTTACCTAAAACAGAAAAATAACGTACATTTCAGAATGAACAAGAAGGCCTTTGTCAGGGACCACAAAATGGGTTAACAATTTAAAACTGTTCTGCAGCAATGGAGGTCTTTCCTACAAAGAAATTTGAAAGAAAGTCAAGGTGTCAGTGAGTACAGTTTCCTTCACTATATCACAAGGCACTCAGAAACTGGACTAAACTCTGACAGGAAGAGGTTTGGCAGGTCCAAAGCCACAACTGAATCAGAGGTCAAGTTTCTGAGAGTTAACAACTTGCCTGATAGGCGGCTCACAGGACAACAGCAATCACTGCTTAATAGTGGTCTTAGTAAGAAAGTCTAAGCTTCGACTGTGAAGAGAAGACTTCGAGCTGCAAGTTTGACAGGACTAGTTGCAGCAAGAAAGTCATTACTAAGACATCAGAATAAGACAAAGAGGCTTGCCGGACCATGAAACACCACCATTGGACTACTGAAGACTAGTATTATGGACTGATGAATCAAAATTTGAAATCTTTGGTTCAGGATCTTTTTACACAGTTGAGTAGGCGAAAGGATGGTTCCAGAGTGTGTGCCATCAACTGTCAAACATGGAGGAAAGTGTGGTGGTCTGTGTCTGTTTTACTGGATCCGGGATCAGTGACTTGTACAGAGTGAGAGGCACCCTGAACCAAAATGGCTACCACAGTATTCTGCAGCGCCATGCAATACCCTCTAGTATGCGCCTAGTTGGTCAGGGGTTCATCCTACAGCAGGATAATGACCTAAAACACAAGTCCCAGCTATGCCAGAACTGCATCAGGAAAAAAGAACAAGATGGTAAGCTTGAAAACATGGAATGACCAGCACAGATTCAAATAAAAATCAAAAGTTGATCAGTCCCATGGTTTAAAAACGTATTGGCATCATGTTTCGTACAGTGTGCCAGTCCACAGATCACAGTCTAGACTGTAAGGTGCACTGCAGCTTCTATCTTAAGTTCAATTGCATCAGCATCTATGACTTTAATTGACATAATGCACAAAGCAGACAAGCCTGAATGTTAGCCATATACTGTAGTACCATCACATTGTACAGAATTGTAAGGAAGTCTGACATTGACACTAAGTGCAGATACAGATTCCAAAAGCCTGAAAGAATAATTTATGATTGGAGGAGAAAAGGTGAGAAATCTTTACTTTAGCTTCGACAGAGGTTTCTGTCTGGACCAACAGCAGACCAACACTGCCATCCCTAAAATAGTGCTATTATTATGCTTTAAAAAATAACGTATTTATTGTCAATATAAGTCTTTCAATTAATGCGATTAAAGACAAAGTGGAAATGTAAGGCTCCTGTCTGCAATATATCAAAGTCTGGGTTCCTATCTGTCGCCACATCCTGACAAAAGCAGGCAGCCAAAGCATGCCTATGAAAGTAGATTACATTACACTCAGCACGATAGAGCTGACAGCTGATCTACATAATCGCTAACAACACCTGACAAATTGTGTTATGTTTCACAGACCTGAAAATAAGCGGACTTCTATCTCTGCAAACACACAAACAGCTTCACTATGAGTGAGCAGCAAGAGTAAAACCAAAAAAATCCCTTTAATTATATTCAGTGGTAGAACTGAAAAAATGCATTAGCTTTTATTATATACAGAACTTGCTGTGCAAAAGTTTTGGGCACTTTGGATGTTTAAATTCATAGCCGTTACTAATACCATAGAGGAGGCGTCTGATCATTTATTCATTTTATATTGCAAAGTGCACTGAGGTGAAGTAGTGCACTTTCAAAGATACAGGGTGCAATATAACTATTTATTTTCTGATTATTGCAAGTTTGGTTACAAGACCTGTTTGAGGTTTATCCATAAACTCATTTATCCTGAACCACACGACACAATATGAGTTTTATCTTGTGGTATGTAGAGGTAACTATCCTTGGTCTAAATGTAATACCAAAAGTAAGGAAAACTGTGTTTGGTGGTTTATTTCTTTGTTGTAACAGTGCTTCTTGGCAATAAATCTCATACTGTTGGAAAGCCTGTTTGTTTCCTCTTGGTGTCTCATGGCTCCATTTAGGGTTAGGGGTCTTAAACGTCTGGAGTCTGACTATTACTAAGAGATGAACATTAAACTAAGTAAGTCATTTAACCCGGTCATTACTAGCAAATTAATCTGCGGTTCGCCAGAGTGCAGCACAGCTCCTACTCTCCATGAGATGTTAATTCCAGCTGTCGCTCTAGAAGAAATGCTGGAAGTAGCTGAACAAAAGAAGGAAAACCAACCTCTGAGCAACTATTGACATGTAACAAACTTTGTTTACCTCCACTTCCCACCAAACCTGAATTAGAGCTCATTTCCTAACATGTGTCTGCTGTTCGAATGGTGTCACCAATAGAGATTGTTAAGCCATCCTTCGGCTTCTTGACAAACTACAACATCCGTTTGTATTTACTCTTGGCTTCATGTGGGTCAGCTTTTGTCCAGGAAATGAACACTGGGCTGATGGATGGATATGAAAGAGTTGCAGCTCCACATCCTGTCTCATTATACTGGGCTGTGTAGCCCTACCATATGGTACCTGACTTTAGAGAGTTGTTATTATATTGTTGTGAGATAAAGAGTGCTTTTCTTTTTCTTGACATTTATAATTATTTCCTCTATGTCCCTTCCAGGGCTCTGTGGTTTTCTTCAGTCCCTGTCCAGGAAGAAGATTTTGCCTCGGGCTCACCAGCTCTTCACCTGTCAGAACAGTTTCCTGCACAGTAAATAGGGCACAGCAAAGATCCTTTATGTGAAATTTACTCTATCAGAGAATTCTGATACAACTTTTAAGCTGTAAAGTCAAAAAGTAATCTGCCATCTACATCTAATGTTGAAGGCACCTTGTTGTACGTAAGACTGCAATTTCTTCTGACTATAAAGGAGAAATTCTTCTCTTCAGCTCAATTAGAAAAAAATGACTCTGAAATACTAATATCAGCTGACTTGATGGTAGCATTGGGTTTAAATCCTCACACTAAGTTAAGAGACAAACTAGCACAGCTGTAGGACAGACAAGTACATACTCTGGATCAAAGCAGTGATTCCTGTGAGGAAAAACTTAGACTGTAATAACCCTGCAGTTGGGAGGCTGTGTAAAAACTTTAATTGAGACAGGACTCCACAGATGAACTTCTCATCACAGCGGCAAGTACAGCCGGCATGTCTGCATGAAAGGGAACGTTCTGAAAACAGCATCAAATATTTAACGAATCATCTTTGAGCCATCAGTCTTGCTGTTGTCGGGTAAAGGAAGTGTAAACATACTCTGAGACTCCCGTTCACTCACAGCGTGGGTGAAGAACAGGCCTAAAGACTCTTTTTTTTTTCTCTCTAAAGATCCGATTAATGTTTTGATTGAAGTCGACCACTCACTGTTGTCAAAACAGAAAGTCTGACTAATTATTAATGTTTGTATTTTTGACAAATTAAGAAAAAAACACCAGCAGATTAGGCTCGAATTTACGAATCTCTTATTGGGTTGACCGACACGAAGAGTCAGGTTGATTTTTATAAAGAGTGTCTGACTTTACCAGTTTTGTTCTGTTGTCACCTATGATCATAAGATCTGGGTAGACACAGAAAGAAAGAGCAACACGTGGATGACTTACATACATTTTTGTTATGTTTCTCTAATTTTGCATCTGTACACTAACACAGCAGATCTTAAACCAGACAAGCAAGATGTGACTGGCATGCCGATGTTCAGTTTAACAGCAGTATTGCATTAATTGTTTATGAATTACCCACAGGTTTACATAGTCAGTCACTGTCAGAGGCTCCAAATTAATGTGTTAGATGTTTTCTGGTTCAATCTCACCAGGCCTTTCTGGGCTTGAGCATAACCTTTTGTTTGGACCTTGTTGCATTCGTGAAGACATCTCTTGATTGCAGACCTTGAAAAGGATGTGCGCACCTACACAAGATTGTTCTTCAAACTTGAGTTGTCGTCTGTGAGCTGGTCAGTGCATTCATTCTTTTTAACAAAGTATCAGACTATTGATTTGGTCGCTTCTAAAGTTTTCCTGTCTGATAGGTTTATTCTGGTCTTTCAGTATTACGGTGCTCTCCTTCACTTGCACTGACATCTCTTATTGAGAGCTCCAGTGAACAACTACCAACAAATACAACTTAATGATTCACTTGGAATCAGCTCCAGATCTTAGAATTGCTTAATTTGCCATGAAATAATGAGGGGGCAGGCCCTACTTTTGAGCCTCTGACAGTGGGGGCTATGTATAAAAATGTGGGTATTTCATAAAAAATGCTTTTGTTAATCCCTTTCAATTAAAACTGATCATCTGCAATCACATCCTGCATGCTGGTTAAAAATCCTTTGTGTTGGTGAGCAGAGGCAAAAATTATTACAGTTTTTGCCCGTTGCTTGAACACATTTGGCAAAACGTCGCTCATTGTGCCAAAACTCTAAACACAAGTAAACACGACACAACACTGGGAAATATACCATACACATCTGTGCCAAAATGAAACTCCACTCCCAAAACCTAAACTCTGCTGTCAAAACCTAACATTCCTCTGTCAAAATGTAACTCTGTTGACAAAATGACACATACTTGCATCATATGCAAACACTTACAGATCAGGGGGAACACACTAGTCTTCTTTACATAAAACACTGCAGTCCTTGATTTCCATTGTTTATTCAGAAGGCACATTTACAGGAGACACATTTCCAAACAACCAAAAACGCAAATAGACCTACTCAATAGTGTACATCGCAGTACCATGAATTCAGATGAAGCAAAAAAAAAAAAAACCACAACACAATAATACTGCAATAGAAAAAACACTATACTGTAAACACAAAAAACCATGACAAGTGTGCATAAGTGGGCTCATGGATCCCGCCGTCTGTCGGGGTCTGGCCACAGGACCTCATCAACATCGCAAGCTATGTCCTCTCCCGCTAGGCACCGGGGAAAATACCCTCTTGCATGCCGAAACCATCCATGGATCGCTGTCACCTCAATGTCGCCGCAGGCCTGTTCCATTGCCTGCAGAAGAGGCATGCGGGCATGTGGTTGGCGGTCATATACTCGCCATCTCCAAGCCGAAAAAAATTCCTCAATAGGGTTTAAAAATGGTGAGTAAGGGGGCAAGTATACCACTTCAAATTGATTGTGGTCGGTGAACCAGGCCTGGACCAGAGCAGCCCGATGGAAACTGACATTATCCCATATCACCACAAACCTGGGCTGATCTGGTCTGTTCTGTACAACTATGTTATGGAGAGCATCTAGAAATGTGAGTATGTGTTGGCTATTGTATGGACCTAGTATTGCATGATGGTGCAGAAGTCCTCGAAGGCATATGGCGGCACATAATGTGATGTTTCCCCCGCGCTGCCCTGGGACATGCACAACTGCCCTTTGGCCAATTACATTACGACCCCGTCGTCTTGTTTTGCTCAGGTCGAATCCAGCTTCATCAATGAAAATGTATTCATGAGGCTGTGCAGCTCCATCCATGGCCATGATCCTCTGAAAAAAAGGGGAACATGTCACTGTACTACAGTGCTACACATACAGCACCCTCACCCCATCACACAGGTACCTGTGTAGCTCTCAGAATGGATCCATGTGGTACTGATATGGTACATATTCAGCTGCTACTGGACTTCACCAATACTCTATTGTAAATGTAAGGGACAGCTACACGTACCCGTACATATTCAGCTCGAAGTCCTTTGACCCTGTCACTGTTCCTCTCGAATGGGACTCTGTAGAGCTGCTTCATGGTGATGCTGTGTTTACCCAAGATGCGTCTGATGGTGGTGATGCTCACATGGTCTATGTTGCTGAACACTCGCCTGTCTGCAAGTATTTTCCGTCGTAGCTGGTGGAGACGGATGGCATTGTCTGCCGTCACTAGGTCCACAACGGCAAGTTCCTGCTGTTGTGTGAACAGGCGTTGCCGTCCTCCCCCAGAAGGTCTTCGGGTCATTCTGGAGGAATACAACCACATATTGTCATCGGTTTGCTTATTTTTCATACAGTACTTTACTGTACGTACTGTGTCATCCACTGTACAACACTGTACTTCAATATGAGGAATCAGCCACTTTGGCTGCAAAAGGAGCATTAGCACCCCGTACACTTGATATGGTAATGTGATATACTGTAGAACAGTGCTATGGAACCATCTGAGTAGAGCAGAAGGTATGGAGGTGAAGACATACCTGTTTTCTAGTCGGAATGTTCGTATTACAGATGCCACTGTGAAGCGGCTTAGATGTGGGTGGACTCTCTGCCCAGCTTCCCTCATAGTCAGGCCATGGTTGATGACATGGTCCACCAAAGTTGCTCTTATTTCATCAGAAATATGGGTCCGTGCATGGCCTCTTCGGCCTCCTCCTCCTCTTCCTCCTCCTCCTCTACCTCTTCCTCTACCTCTTCCTCTTCCTCTTGCTCTCCCTCCATCCATGCTTGCGAAGTTCTTGAAATGGCTACGCTGAGGGCTTTTTGTAGTTGGCTAATTGGTGTTCGGTTTTGCAAGTACGTGCCTTCAGGTGTGTATTTGAGTGGTTGCAATTACCCCATGTGTTTTGTATTTTGGATACATGTGTTTTCCGAATGGCACCCTGACATTTCATTTTGTGAGCGAAGTGTCTTATGTATGAAATAGAGTGTAGCATGCAGGACCATGTGTGTTGCATAAAGGGGTAGGTGTGTTGCATAAAGGAGTAGGAGTGTTGCATAATTGGTACTGGGGTGCAAAGCAGCGCTTTTGTTTAAGGTATGGGTACATGTGTTTGAGGTATGGTAACAAAAGCTTCACGTTGTGTTACTTTAGTCTGAGCATGGGTTTATAGTGTTCAAGCAATGGGCAAAAACTGTATTAAAAAATGTCATTTTACAAATAAATAAAAAAGCCTATGGACCGACCTGTAGGTAAATTCTTCTCCTGGTCCACTGTTGGTTTGCAGTTGTATAATGGCTACTTATGCAAATATAAATACTGACAACAGTCATTCTTCAATAACAAAGTTAAAACACCTTCTTTGGGTCACCTTTGGTGAAAACAGCGATTTCATTATTCATTGTCCCGTTGTCCAATGTGTGCAATGAAAACTGAAAAAGCATAATGCAAGCTGGAAACAGACACAGTGTGCTTTCAGAGACAAAAGCTGCGAAAGAAAACAAGCTGCTTGGATGCAAAGTCCTCTTTGGTGCGCTGATGCTAAACATTGGCTCTGACTGCTGAACAAACTTTCGAATTGAATCATTTTTCCTGGAAATCGCTAAAATTGCCATGAATTCTCACAGCACACATGCTGACTTACCCCAGCAGCTGAACCACAGGTGTAAGCAGTGATAACACTGAGCCAGCTGGTACAATGCAATGTCCTTGAAAGCATAAGGTGAAAAGAGAAAGCAGTCATTGATAGTGTTAGTTATACCTGTGCGTGACAAATCCAAATGTGTGCTGTGACAAAAAAAACCCAAAAAACTTCTGTGTCTCATACCAAAGTGTTCAAAGCATGTAGTCTAGCTGACCACGCTGCTGTTTACTCTGAACTGTACTGCACCAAATTAGATGGTCTCTCAAAGGTCAACCGGCACAAGCAATCATCCCCGTGGTGTCAGAGAGCAAAATTACAGCCCTGCTTTCATATTGTCTCTTCTTGTAATGCATGCAGTCATGCTTAAGATTTATGTAGCTTCCAGAAAAAAATGCTTGCACAGCAGTTACTGTATGACATCAAAAAATACCAGTTATAAGTGTACACGGAGCTGCAGCGCTTGTGAAAGTTGGAGATAAGAGCCAAGTTGGTATTTTAAAACCGCTGATAATGGGCCTAAAAGACAGTGAAATCAGCCTGACTTGAAGGTCGATCAGTCTCAGCCTTTGGTTTTAAGTTAGGGAGAGATAATGATGAATAGCAATGTAAATTTCTTCCCTTACGGGGACTGATGCTGCACAAATGCAGTACATTCTGTGGAACATTTAAGTGTTTTCTTGCTGAACACACATCCACTGTGCCTCAGTAATTAGTCCCAGTGAATGTGTTACTCTAAAAGGACAAAAAACATCTTTAAAATGCCCCTCTGGCAGATTTGTCCCAGTGGTGGTTCACTTCACTGCAACAAAAAAAGCCCTTGCCCTCGCCACCTTGTTTGGACAAAAGTGTGGGTCTCATGAGTAGAACTCCAAAGCTGATTTGGGAAACCTCTATTTGAATACTAATATTTAATTGGTGGGGCTTTCTTTTCAAAAACGAACCCTAGCCCGATCTCTCATCAGGCTAGGAAACAATCTTAAAAACTTATTTTCCTGAGAGAAGCAGATGCTGTTTGAATATGAAACCACAGCAGCCAGGACCTTAGTGGTACTGTTCCGGCTTCACTGTTCCATCTTCGTGGATACATCCATCTATACCATAAACTATATGTGTCAAAACAAAGGCCTGATAGCCAAACAATATTTGGGAGATAAAAAGCTTCAAATAATTATTTGGATAAATGAGCTAGTTGGGCTGTTGTGTCTTTAGGCATCTCGTGCAAAGAACTCTGTCAGCTTTAAACAAGCTCAGCTGAATCTATCATTTAAACACTGGCCGAGTAAGGGCATCACTTGGTGCTGTATTATATCCTCAGCTTATCTTTAGAGAAACGAAAGTTCTTAAGATACGTCGTATTAGTATAAAGTATAGTTAGAGGGTTTTTTTTAATATATGTGTATACACTACATGAGTGGCATTAATTTCATTGTTTAAATCTTTAGTAATAATTATAAAGTGAACATTTTTCTTTGCTATAAATGGTCATAGCCTCTTAATGTACATAATAAAGGCATAATGCAAAGATATTTAGAGTCCACACATATCATTCCCTATGTGTTATCAATACAATACAATCAATGGTAGTAAGTAACATAGTTTTGAATATCTCTATATCGCATTATCACTTTGGCCTTCAGATCAATTTATTAATGTTTAAGGAGAGGTCAGAGGTCAAATATGGCATGATATTTTAAATCTTTATAAGTACTTTCTATATGTTGACAGTACACGCCACACTTCTATGGCTTTTTGCCATTTTTTATCCAATAAATTGTAAAGTGGACCTTAAAGACTTTGATGGATTTAAGGCAAATTTGAATGGATTGTTAACATGACCCCACTCCACACCCCTACAGTTTTATTAGAATTCATTCAACATTTCTCAAGCTATCATGCTTACAGCCTGAACAACACAAATGTAAACACTACCAGAAGCATCAGCTCTTTGATCAATGTAGAAATCTCAAAAGCAGAGAAGACAATGTTACATTTCTAAAACATGCCTGAAGGTGGTTTTCCAGAACAAACACTTGGAAAAAGAACTCTAACCATAAACTATCATAATATGTAATTTATGTTTTTTAGATTATTCATTAAGAATAAAATTAAATAATAAATAAATAAAAAGAAGAAAATAAAATAAATAAATAAATAAAAAGAAGAAAATTATTATAACTGAAATAGATCAAAAACTCTTTCCCATGGCCATTTTCCCCTTCTCCAAAATATACGGTTAGAGTGAAGGTTAGGAGGTTAGGGCCATCGCCAACTCAGAGGATTAAGGCATTTAGTTATTTATTTATTTTTAATGAGGAAGAACTAACAGAGTAAATGTGAGTTATCTGGGTATAAATTTGTGGCGGAGGTGTGGTCCCTGACTCAGCTGCAGGGGAGGGGTGGTGCAATGAGCTCAAGGGGGCTTTTGCTGTTTTATAGTGAAGCCGGAGACCAGATAGGAGGAGTGCGTACAGTCAGCTGGAACATTGGTGGACGAGGTGCCATGAACATGAAACGTGAGCATGAACATGAAAACTATATGTGTGCAGCGTTAATAAACACTCCTAAAACTGCGTGTTGGGTCCCAGTCTTTGTAAAATTATTATTAGATTCTCAATTTTTTACTTTTTAGTTCTTTTTGCTATTTGTTTTATTGTTTAAATGAGAATGTCATAAATAAAAATATCACAAAAATAAAGTTTAATAAAGAAACCTGCTGAACATTTCAGGACTTTTCCCACTTATTTCACAGCTATGTTATACACTTGTAAAGCAGAGATGAAACTCTCCTTCTCTTCTCTGTATATTCTAGCTGCTGGTTTCACCTTTTTTTGCATTTCATACATCAGCTTTTCTGTAGCTTATCAAACACGCTGCTTCACTCCTCAACCAAATGATTGATATTCTGTCCTCGCCATCAGACAGGAGACAGAAAACACCCGCTGCTTACAACCAAACACCACCTGAGGAAGCAGCAGGCATGTGTCTTGTTGAGCATTCAGTTTAAGGTCTCCTTATTCAGCAGTGGCCCACGTCTGCACACAGAAAACAGGCAGAGAAATCACTGTTTGATTAGTTTAAAGTGCAGTTGACTTGCACTTCTCCGCAATTAACCCCTCACTGTTGTATTCAGGTACTTTCTTTAATTCCTTCTTATGCAGCTTGAAGATGAGAAAAATCATCATATGCAATAACATCAGTGCACAGTATCATCCTGTTGCCCCCTGAGATTTGTTTTATGGCTGCATCATTCATTTTCTGAATGCCTTGTCGTGTTTTGCGCACTGCCCTAAAATCCAACCTGACAGTGTGTAATTTTTGAAAACTTTAGGGTATTTATTTCTGTCGTAGCTCTCCCCATGCTTCAGGAGAAAACATCATCTTTCTTTTCTGTCCGCTGCCAGCTTCTGTCGGTTTTGTCCCTCTCGTGCATGTGTGGAATAATTCTGTGCCAGCTCTCAAAAACGCACTAAAAATCTGTTTGTTCGCACAGGTGTGTGTGTAAAGTTTTATTCTGCTTGGACTTGTAAACCTACACAGGTTTTTATGTTTACATTTTCTATTGTAAGCACACTGAGTTTACATATAATGAAATACACTGTAGATGTAAAAACTGCCACTTCTGTAATCCTGACCCTTGTCTGTGGTCATCACCACATTGCTGACCTCTCAGCGAGATTGTTACAGTTAACTAAAACTTAACTACCCAGCAGCCTCCCAGTAGATCTACCCATGGTATAAATGTGAAAAGAACCTATGTAAGTTTCTACTTGACATATAACATTCACAAGATTTTAAGAAAACTTGACCTCTGACCTTGACCTTGTCCAAGATTTTGAGTATGGTATCAATTTCAAAATCCTACGTCGGCTCGTTCTCGAGTTATTGCATTTACAAAGTTGTGTATCCGATACCTCATTAGCCTGTTAAACAGGGTGAAAAACATTTGGTTAACTTGTAGCTAAAAAGGAATTGATGGATGCTTTTTTGAGACCTGGATGTCTACAAGTTTGTGAGTCAAAGTTATGAAAATAAAAAATGTTAAAACTAACACTAAAGCTAACAAAAACTAAAGTAAAACTAAACTGAAACAAGAGAACTCACTGTGGAAAGTAAATGAAACTTAACTAAGAAAAAGTCAGAATGAAATAAAAAATAATAACTGGTGAGAAAATAAACGTTTTTAATTAGAAAATAAAAACTTGCAATCATTCTATGGCACATTAAAAACTGTTGACGTTTTTCGAGAAAAAAAATGTTTGCATTTCTTTAAAATTTCTTTAAAGTATACTATAGGGTTAAATGTGTAAATAACAGGACTTATGCTGGTCACTTGGGCTGGGTGGCTGCTCAAACCTGTTCTGAAGGGTGCAAAGATGCAAGGCAAGGAAGCATGCTACTGTCCTACACAGTGCAGATAAGTAAGTAGCAAACACTAGGTTGACTTTTCTCTTGATTTGATTCATTACCCAAATCCTTGTCTGGGTTTAACCCTAACCCTTAAGGTGAAAAGAAATTGTCAGGAAACCTACCGAAATTGAACTCTTTTTAAACTTTTTTCACCCATAAATGTTGGGAAAAAGTATTGATTTATGATCAGCATAAGAACACGAAACAGGGAATCAGAAAATCTAAAGAAATAGCAGGTTTGACGACCACATCTTGCCCTGTCACCATAAAGATGTATTCAGTTATTTTGTCCACACATGCACGGCAGAAACAAACAGATCATCTATTAGGAGAACTTGCAAACACTCTGGGGGAGATGCTGCATATTTTCATTGCATTAACACAGTCCGAAATACTGCACAGGCGTATCAAATTTTCAAGATAGAAACTAAATTACAAATTCAATCAGCTGCTTATGACTCCTTCTCTCCATTTCGCGAGGGACTTGAGCAAGTAAGAGAAAGATAATAAATATTTGATTAAGGAGATTAATGAGAAAATCCACTGTATTCTTGGAGCATAAAACAGATGGGCTTTGCAGCATGTTAATGTCAGACTTCTCTGTCATGAAGGTGTCATCTATTCCCATCAGAAATGCAATTCAACATGACCCTCAATATAAAATCTCAGTCTGTCTGTAAATGCACATATCTTCTGTATCCACCATATACCCATTACAGCCACTACTCCCACAAGAATCTCTTCATTCTAAACTTATAAGCATGCTGAATGGTGATATGACACATGCCTGGGAGCTTAGCACCAGACTGCAAGGCATTAAAATTCAGCTCACAGGTGAATCTGAAGAGCAACAGAAAGCACCGGAGTTCAAGTGCTCTCAGCGGAGACAGAGACAGATTCTTTTTCTTTCTCTCCTCTGAACACAACAGGTATGCTCAGACACACGTGTGTGCACAAATGCATTTCTGCTTGCATGCTGTGCACATTCAATCACAAACATGGCAACATATTCTCACAGACATGCTGATGTTTCTGTTTCTCTTAAAAGACAACAAGACATTTGTAGCCCAGGTAGCCAAAAGGCACTACTCTAAATGCACCTCAAAATAAAGGAGGACACTATGACACACATTTGAGTTAAGGTCTCGATTTGGTACGACTGAATGTGTCTTTACAAATTCTTTGCATAAGATAATAAGATAAAATACTCTAATGGAACCTTATATTGAGGCACATTGCTCGAAAGTTGTCTGCCATAGTGGAAGTGATACAACCACCAGCTGCTAGACAAAATTTGTGTCTTTCCCCACTGGTTGGCAATGCTTCTTGGAGGTTGCTAACTCTTGCTGGATGAAATCAGCAAATACTCCCTACCTACTACTGAGCACTAATACATCTTGATTAAAGTATGATGTAAACCAGAAATGATTCACCTTCATAGAAAGACTGGTACCTCAGCTTTGCATCCCACAGGTTTCAAAGGGCACAATTGTTACTTTGAAGGCAAACGGTCTCCATTTCCAGTGTGTGTCACACTGGAACGTAGCTGGCCAGTGTTTGTAGACAAGTCCATCACTTCCATTCAAACTATGACAACATATGCTGGTGACCAAAGCAGTCACAAGGAGTCTTTTTCCAACCAGCAGGTGGTTACAATGGGCCAGTGACTAGTCTGCAGGTGGTTTTATGGGCTTTGAAAATGATTTTCTCAGTGACCACGATTAACCTGCAGCAACCAATCGCAACAGGTTGGGGAGCACTCATTTTCCACTCATGTGGTTTCCACAGATCAGTCCGTAGGTCTGCATGACTGGGGCTTTATTCACTTGATCCTACAATGTCACCACGATTGTCACTCATCCAAAATGGCAGACAAATTAACGTCACATGATTAGCGGTAACATGTGTGCAAAAGCTCAGTATAAACAGACTGAAACTAATTAAATAACAACCACCACTAACTTTGCAGAAAAGGCTTCTTGTTCTGATTAACGTTAGGGTGGCAGGCAGACAATTAGCCTAGCTTTGATATGTCATCACTGCTGCCAGTGTCATAATACTTACTGATGGCTTACCAGTGTTGGGGAGTAACGGAATACATGTACCGCCGTTACGTATTTAAAATACAAAATATGAGTAACTGTATTCCGTTACAGTTACCGTTTAAAAAGGTGGTATTTAGAATACAGTTACTTTGTTGAGATAAATGGATTACACGGCGGTATTTTCCTGTTTCATATTGTGGCGGGTCAGGACTGTTTGGGTTTTGTTTGACAGCTACGTTCTGTTGTTCCAGGTGGCAGCGTTACGGTTGCCATGGTTACAGGGTGACGCTCTTTCTCTGAGTGTTTCCTGGGTGAGAGAGCGCCTTTTTGTTGTTGTTGTGCTAAGCTAATAGGCAGAATGCTACTATAAAGAATGTAGCATCATGGGCAGTGTAGTCCGTGCTGCAGGGAGAATGGACTGCCATACACGTTATGGGTCTGTGAACGTGAGGAGGGAGAAAAAGGGGAGTGGAAAAGTACGAGTTGTCATCGAGCAAAAACGGGAGCTGGAAGCATGTAAATATAATAATAACCACTGCAGCCAAGAAGAGTGCCTGACGTGCCCAGTTGTAAGTAAGCTATTAAGACTCGACTGTACGCTGTGTTCGTGTTTTCCTCCGAAACAATAATTTCCGTTGGAGCAGCCTTTCAACGCCTCTCTCTGTCTCTCGCAAGCAAAGTTGACCCAGACAACAAAGTAAAGCTATTTTTCGGCTACGAGCCCGACACGGAATCCGACGTATTAGTCAGAGGTCCCTTTACTACGGGTTCGGAGCCCTTCATAAATCACAGCAATAGTGCATTCACGTAGTTGTAAAAAGCATGATAATGTATTAAGTAATCCAAAGTATTCAGAATACATTACTTTCATTGAGTAACGTAACGGAATACGTTACAGAATACATTTTGGGGCATGTATTCTGTAATGGAATACATTTTAAAAGTAACTTTCCCAACACTGTGGCTTACTTTCCTACAAATCTTCTGTTGAGCTTCTGATTTGACATCAACTATGATCCAGTCTGATTAATACCCCGGCACCCACACTCTATATTACTGGTAAACAGCATCTTTCCCAGCCACAGACAGTAAAGATGTAGCAATCTGTTGCTTATGTCCCATTATGAAGCCTTGCAATAAGAATTTTTACACACACTATCTTGGTATTTTGAAACAGACTATGATGAGCATAGACAGTATAAAAGATGAATATAACTTACAGGTCTGAAATGTGAAGACAAGGCAGCATTCTCTTTAGTAGCCACCAGGGGGTGATAGCTGTAGTTGCAATAAGACATCTATGAAATAGAAATCTATGGGGAAACAACTGTCAGCCCTGAATTCAGCAAACACTTTCTTTAGAGTTTCAAATAGTTTCATTAGTTTTTGGGCTAGATCACTCATTTTGGGTCAAGTCGAATTAAAAAAATTAACCCATTTTGTAAATTTTAATGATTTTAAGTGTCAGAAAAGGGAATACTCATTTGTGGTTTCCCTACTCTTATTAGATACTGGATCCACCAGTTGGTTATTTCTGTATTGGCATTGTTGTCTTTCTTGTTTGTTTGAAACACCAGTATAGCTGATGTCAAAAGAAAAGAGTGTCATGCCAGAAGATAATAAAACAGGCTGGAGGACAAGGAATATAAATCAGCCCAGTGCCCATTCTATGTAACCTAGTTGTGCTTACTGTGCAGGACATAAATAAATGTATCAATACAAGAATATGTACGGGAGTCTTTCTTGTAGTACAGCTCATTCTGGCTGAGGTCCCTAAATCTTCATTAGGTAGATTTTCCACTGAGAGGTGATGAAAAATACACAATTTGTTTTTGAGCAAAAGTACATTAATTTTCTATGAATTCCAGTTCAACGCTTTCCTATTCCCATTTTACCCTGATGAGCGTAATTTCTGTGCAGGTGCACCACTTTGTTCGTGAGCAATGAGGATTAAGTATGGGTGATGAAACAGTGAATAACATTCTCTTTCAGCAACAAACCAGAAGACTCTATTCAAAATCCAATTATTATGAACCTCAGTGTGGCAGGCCCTTTTCCTCCCTCTCAGTTTGATGGCATTAGTCACACCATTAGCCCATATAAAGAACAGAAATGGTGAGCGTCAACAGTGAGACAGGCCCTTCATTCACATAACCAGCAGGAGTCATTCTCTGATAGCTCCTGATGATCTTTTTAAACTACTTTCTTCTTGCATAGTTGTTTCCACAATGGCCATCCAGCATTAGCACAGTCATAACACCGGATGTGAGAATGTGTTGCATATGTATACATGTCTTCATTTGGAGGCTGTAAAAACTGTTATGTGGAAGGAACCGGAGCCAGTTTTTACCCCGAGTTTCATTCTCAAGGCCAGCTCACTTAAATAATTGAAGCAACAGTTAAGATCTTACTATCCCAGTTTGCCATGTCTCAGCATCACACACTGTGTAGGACGTCTAAGAAGGTCCATTTAATGGAAACAGACAGAGTCAACATCTTTCATCTGTTAATATGATTTTTTTTAATGTGCACATTCAATAGAACTAACTTGACCATATATCCATGAGTTTGATTTGATTTGTTCAGTACTTATCCCTTTGAGTCTACATGTAAACATAAGAAGATTCTGAATATCTGGATTTCATGCAGAATTTATTTATCACTTACATGCAGAAGATCCCTGGTTCAGAGACACAAAGCCAGCCTTGGGGGGGTCATAAGCTAGTGTGTTCCCAGTACTGACCCCAAGCTCAGAGAAACGTGAGGGTAACATCAGGAAATGCATCCAGCATAAAATCTGTGCCACATCAACTGCCTGCATCCATCTACCGTGAAAACCTGTGGGGAAATAAAAGCACAGCCAAAAGTACTTGTGTAAATACCCTACCACTCCGCCCAGCAACTGTAATCTCTTCATGGCCAGTTTCATTGCTTTTTCGATCAAAGAAATTTTAATATTTGCTGTTCAAATGGAATCAAACCTAAAAATGAGAAGAGTGACTAATATGCCGGTTTGGACACACTGGTTAATCTACTTCTGGGGAAAAGAAAACAGAAATGGCAAATCATACTCACTGTGATACAGATCAATACAACACGTTAAACTCCAAATAGGAAAAAGCAACAGAGCGTTATAGGTTAGCAGTGTGTTACCCTGCGAGAAACAAATTTCACAGAAATCCATCAGGTCATTGTTAAAATATTTTCTGGATCAATATGATGTTTAACTCAAAAATTCATGAAGGAACAATGAATCCAGCATTGCTGAAATATTTATAAGTTTTATTGTATGGAGTGAGGAGTGATAGTTCTCTTTTAGACGAAGGATGTTTGCGCAGTGGAGCTGAATGTTTTTGAGGTTTTTTCTTAGCTGTTTCTCAGACCGTTCAGAGGTACCTCAGTCGATATTCCAGCTCAATGAATGTGAGTTTGAGGGCATTAGTCTTTAATTGTACACTATAAACTGGACTCACTGTGGACTTTTTTGTTTTCTCCCCTTTTGATGGTAAAGTCCCTTTGGGTTTAATCAAGTTTTCTACCAGGCTTTCTACCAAGTTCCTACCACTCAGATGTCATTTGTCCGTCCTCAGCTGTCAAGTTTTAACTACATCAAGAGGTTTCATTTGGACAAGTGACCTCCAAGGTTAGCAGACGAAAGCTAAACATGAATAAGAGCCTGTGTGAAATACCCAAGTTGACATTATCCACGTCCCACTGAAGGACAGCCATTTGTAGGCATGTGTTCCCCCAACGTCACTTGAGTCATGTAAAGGACATAAAGTGACAGAAAGATAATCCTGCAAACAAAGAACTGAGAGATATCTTAAATCCTTTAAATGTTTTCAGTTTTCAGTCTTGCAAAACAATCTAATGACCTATGACACATTTTATAACTCAAAGGTGGCCTTTAATATACTGGCCTGTTATTAAATGCATAAAACAAAATACACAGCAAATAAGCGCTAGAAAATATATGTTTCCTAACAGACCGAGAGGCAGTACACCCTGGCTGCCAATCTGCCGCAGGGCTAACACATAGAGACAGAAAGCCATTTGCATTCACATTCACACTTATGGGCAATTTAGAGTTACCAATTAACCTGTCCCCACTGACTGCATGTCTTTGAATTTTGATCATTATTTACACAAAAAATAATAATTGGAGATCGCAAATGAGGAAAAAGTTGCCTGTGGATGAAAGTCTTTGTCACCACTTTCCTCCTTATGTCTGGGTGATATCCCACTGTGTATGATTGCCCAATAAATGCTGGAGGTCTCTCATTTATGTCTGACACATCAGATGGCCCTTGTACTCTAGCTGTGTCTGTTTTGAATTGGCTTTAACGTTAAACCATTTCTTTTTAACTTGAGCCACAGTCTGCGTCTCAGAGGATACAATGGTAACTGTCTCTGTTATTGTAGCCCGAGCTTCATTTTTCTTTACCATCGTCACACCTGCAGAAACACTTTTGAAAAGTATGGAAAACTTTTTTTTGCTTCCACCTCAGAGACGATTGTTTCGATTTCTTCAGTAGTAAAGGTGTTTAAA
The DNA here is from genome assembly GCF_057381845.1 of Rhamphochromis longiceps. Taxonomy (NCBI): domain Eukaryota; kingdom Metazoa; phylum Chordata; class Actinopteri; order Cichliformes; family Cichlidae; genus Rhamphochromis; species Rhamphochromis longiceps. The sequence continues at coordinate 11,820,176 of NC_140572.1, forward strand.
ACTTTGCTTTCTTTTACTCGCCACATTTTTGTAACTTCACCACTTTTTCTCACTCACCTGAAGGTAAACTTGTTTCCTTATACAGAGAAATGGATGTATGGAGGTGGTGATATTCGAACTGCAGGCAGCAAGCATGAGCCTGCTGATTTAAAATGAGTCTGAGTTGCCAACGTATGCACTGCGGTAAGAACAAAATTGCCTGGTGCATACGTCATAAATCTGACAGTAATTTTTCATGAAAACTCATTTTTTGCACAGACTAAAAATGTTTCCACACACATATTGGTAAACGAGGGATGGCTGTAGCTCGGGAGGCAGAGCAGGTGATCAAAAGGTTGATGGCTCAATCCCCATCTGCTCCAGTCTGCATGGCAAATATCGCTGAGCAAGATACTAACCCCAAGTTGTTCTTTAATGCATCATTGGAGTATAAATGCTTGTGAATGGTAAATGGAAAACACTTACATAGAAAAAGCTCAGAAAAAGTGCTTGTATGAATTAGTGTGAATGGGTGAGACAATGAAGTGTTTTAAGTGCTAAGATTAGCTAAGAACCGCTCCATTTACCATTTACCATGTCCTTTGGACAAATGAGACCAAAATGGAGATGTTTGGACATAATCCATAACACTACATGTGGAGAAAACCAAACCAACATCAGCACCTCATACCAGCTGTCAGGCACAGTAGTTTAATTTGGGTTCTTTTTATTTTGCAGCCTCGTGGCCTGGGAACCTCACAGTTACTGTGTCAACAACAAACTCCTCTTTATTTCAATGCAATATTTAGCTGTTTAACAGCTGAAGTTTGGCCTAAGCTGGCTCACGTAGCAGAACAAAGATCCCAAGCACAGCAACAAGTTGAAAAAGAGAAGAGCCAAGGTGCTGCAATGGCCCAAAGTACAGACCTCAGAGGCTTGCTCTTCTTTCTGAAATTGATCACCATGTCATGAGTTCTTCAAGACTACTCAAAAAATAATAACCAAATAGTGTTCTGTACTTCTCCTCCAGCCCATCACTAATACATCCAAGCATGCAGATGATTACATCATCCACTTAAAAGATGAGGTTGGTATTTTCACCTGTGGTCCTGCCATGGCATCACATGTGATGTGATGAAGGTACTGGTTTTCACTCCCATGTGTTTATGCTCCACTACAACATTCATTAACTTTTGTCTCCTCTCTCTTAAAGTTTGAGTTTTGTTGTTTCTCCCCATGTTCTCATTTTTTCTCTTCTCTTTCCCCAAACCTCCCCAACTAGTCATTATAGATGGCTGCCCTGGGCAACAGTGGGGAAAAAGGAAGTTTTTCCCCACTGTTGCCCAGTTATTGTTGGGGTTTTTCCTCTAATATGGTTGTTCACTTCACTAAATAAAGCACCTTGAGGCACCTTGAGGTAACTGTTATATGAACTGGTGCTAAGTGAAGCGATGTGAAACAGAGTCAGGTTGTCAGGAACACACACACCTGGCTAGCACAGGTCCTGAGAAGCTCGAGGTCAGTCCTTGCATTTCCTCAGCTTCACCTTTGCTACACACTGAATTAAAACTCATCCAAAATCAGTGGAGCTAAATTTCCCATCAGTTTTCAATTGGTTTAGTTTGCTACATGTTTCTAATAGAAGTTTCTGATTTTGAAATGATTCTTGATCAAGCCAAACCAACATACTGAGTTTGCTGAGGAGAGAGAAGTGAAATAGGATAAATACAAAACGACTAAATGTAGGGTGATATTGAGAACACGTGCTAGAACACAGAAACAGTGATATTTTTTCAGCTTCTTCTTCTTTTGCATCTTCTGCTTTTTTCCTCTTCTCATTCCTGCCATGGCAGTGATGGAACTGATTACTCTTTCAGCAGAGGAACTGCTGCTTTATGTCATTAGGTGAGGTGAAGTGAACTGGACCCAATGATCTGGATATAGGGAAATAGACAGTGGTAAAAGTGACTGCAATTTAAACCTGTGTCCTATTAAATAGCACACTTACTTTGGTTAATGAGGTTCACTGAAATTTCAGCTACTACCTGTGCTGTTTCGGACAGTTGTACAAAATTAGTAGTTAAAAAACAAACAAACATACGCACTATTGCTTCAACACATATACACAACACATAACACAGATGTACATTACTATCTACAGAGATTAGATAGCAAGTATATTTTATTATGCGTCTTTTTTCATCACTCTTATTTTTGACTTTGTCACAAACTACATCCCTGCATGTTGGATGCTGCAGTAACCTAATTTCCACTCTGGGATCAGTAAAACCAGTCAACGCATCAGTGCAAGTCTGCCAAAACATACAGTAGATTTAGGAATTTCAAAAAGCGATCTGAGACCCTGATAGACCCTATGCCACTTGCTTAAATTAAGTTGGCAAAAGTATGGTCTGACACAGGCCCCTCTGCTGGCAACCGCTGCCATCAGAATTGTACTCCCAATTAGAATGAACTTGGCCAGACTTCAAAGGCTGTTGTAAACCATTAAATTGACCCTTTGAACTCAGAAAGTGAAACTTACTTATTCACAGAAGCTTTTTGGGGAAATTCTGCTGATTCAGGTCGACATTTATTACACCACCAAATAACTAACAGACTCTAACGGTGCAGTTATTATAAATAGGCTAACTATCAGCTTTGATCATGCCAGAGTCTCAATGTGAATCATCTTTGACTATGACAGTCGTGTGTTCTTACACCTATCTGCTGTAAATTCTGTGAACCTGCAAAAAAAAAAAGAAAGAAAAGTTGCAAGCAGTCTTATCAGGTCAGGGGTGGGGAACTCCAGGCCTCAAGGGCCGGTGTAGATCTCACCCTGAGTCAACACACCTGAATCAAATGATTAGTTCATTACTAGGCCTCTGGAGAACTTCAAGACATGTTGAGCTGTGTTGGATCCAGGACACACCTAAAACCTGCAGGACACCAGCCTGTGTGGCCTGGAGTTCCCCCACCCCTGTATTAGGTGATATGAAAAGCAGAATGGCATTACTAAATCTATTTTAGCTCTGAAAAATGTCAGTCTCTTCTGCGAAATGTTTACCATGTTGTCTCTATCTGTCTCCTGTTGGATGCCATATTGCTGTCTACAATCCAACTAACAAGAGCTGCAAGTGTTCAAAATAAATTCTAACATTTTGTGGTGCTGAGAGTGCAATTTGCAGATTGTTAGCTTACATTTTAAGGCATCCGTTAGTCATACATTACCTTGAAACACAATGTATTGTTACGGTTTAGTCGTGCCACTTTTTGTGCAAGAATAGCATGTTCTGTAGCTTCTTGTGGTGCTGTTAGTCAGAGAGCTGATTGGATGTGATTGAAGACACCTTAAGTGTCTCTACACAACACTAATCAATGAATAAAGAGCAGTAAGTGTTAGTGTGACTGCTTGTTAATGACAGTGGTTCTCTGCTACCCTCTGGTGGCCGGTATTTGTTGTGCAACAATAGAATGAGATCCCCACAACATCACAAATTTGGTTTAGTCACAGTGCTCTCTGCTGGCAGCACAAATTTAGTGCATCAAATTGAAAGATTGCATTGCGACATTTTCGGCAATATTTACCTGAGTAAGGTCATGAGTGCTGCTTTCTAATAAATGCTATCAAATTCAAGTTCTTAAAAGGTTTCTGGACTGATCCAAAACTTTGTGTTCAAGGCAAAGGTGCACACTTTTTACAAAAGAAGATTAGGTAATAAATGCATTTCATTATAGTGTACATCTGTTTTAATTTTTATGCATGGAGTCTTAGTACAGGGGCACTGTTGTTGTCCCGGGAGCTATGCTGCCCTAGATGAGAGCAAATCCCAGTAGCTCTATGAAGAATACACTATGGTACATGATTAACCTATACCCTGAAAAGGGTTACCGCAGCCACTCCCCTGAAGAGGCCCCTCACCTCATAGGAGAACACTTGTTGGCCAGGTCTTACCCTATTGGGCCAAGCCAGGTACAGCCATCCTGTGGTCCCACACCCACAGAAGATGCTGTAGGGGTTGGGTGCAACGTGACTCAGACAGCAACCAGTGGTCTGATGGTCCAGTCCTCATTTACTGAAATTAGGTCCTGGATCGTGGAATGTCACCTCTCTGGCATCTCGATACAGGGGGACGGCCTGTTTAAGGGCATGGCAAAGAAGTCCACACTTTGGCTAGGCCACTCCAAAAACCCTCATTTTACTTTATTTTTTGACCCATTTTTTAACCAGTGGACTCACTGCTGTGTTTCACATTATTGTCCTGCAATAACATCCAACTGTACCTGAAATTCAGGACACAAATTGGTGGCTGGATGGTCTCCATAAGGTTTTTCTTTTAGCTAGTTGTCCAGGTCCTGGAGCAGCAAACCAACCACAGACCATCACACTACCACATCATGTTAGACTCTTGTATGATGGTGAAATTGTAGTTTTACACCAGATGATTTTTTTTTTTACTTTTTAACTTTCTATTTACTCGGGTTATCTTTGTCTAATGTTAAAATTTGGTTTTAACATTTAAGTTTGACAAAAGACTAAGAAATGAGACTGGTGAAAAATTTCACAGCACATTAGAAAATAAGGGAAAGTATAATAGGTTGATTTAGTGGATCTTTAGTTTAAAATCTTTTTTTACTTTAGTATTATGTTTTGTTTTTGTCTTTGAAGTCACTTAATATGCATGCACTGGACAGAAATGGCATTCCTGTAGAATGTCCATATAGTGAAAGCAGATACCAGAAGTTCAGATACAGGTCTGTTGACCACCAAATGTAAACAACAAGACTGAATAAAATCAAAGACAGAGCCAGATTTGTGAATGTTTAATACAATAATACAGAAAACAGCTGTACAGTATACAGTGCACACTCTTACACTTTCTCTCACACAAACTCACACTCAAAATCTCATCCACACACAGAGTCAAAGAGCACACAATAACTATAGCACACATTGCATTAACAAACACAGTGCTCACAGAATCTAAAGAGCTTTGACTTTCGGCCATTTTGGCTCCGGCCTTTGACTCATTGTCCATTGCTATAGAAACTGGTGTTTCTCTTGTCACCATGTTGATTCTATGGCACTTTTCTTTATTCACAGCCAGGTGGAGCAACAGGGGCCCAGCACAGGAACAACAAGAGCTGCCTGAACTCTGGGCTCCTGTCGATTTAAAGGTAAATCTTATTTATTTACTCATGATCACACTTCCTTGGACTCAGTGTTCATTATCATTTTCCATCATCTCCACAATCTCTACAATGATGGAGAGTACAGTGTAATGCTATCCTATGGGTATATTGGCCCAGAATACGATAAGATGGCCCATGTTTTGTTTTTAAAAAAAAGGTCACATGTAAACATGTAAAGAAATTCACACCGATTTACTGCTGCTGCTCTGCTCTCTGTGCGTTCAAACTGCCACTGTGTTATGTTTGGATTTTTACTGCTATTAGCCATGGAAAAGGTAAAGCCAGCTGAATGGCAGTCATAGCTTTTTAGCTCCCGTATGTAACATTTTTCAAGTGAAACAGACTCTTCGGTCAGGGCTCAGATACAGATTTGGGATCAACCGTTTATTACAATCAGTTGTAACACAGAACTGACTCTGATTTGATCCTACAGATGAGCTCTGATGTCTTTTTTGGAGATTGCAAAGTACTTGGTTAGGCTTAGCAGCCAGAAAATCCCTCATTAAATCTTTGTTAATCTTTAGTTACCAAGCCTCTTGCCTTGGAGCTAATCCTTTCTATTAGCTTTCTTATGTACAGCTCCCCCCTTCACCTTCTACCTAACCAGTAAACATTTAAAAAGATACTAATTAAATAAGCAAATTCAATATCAGCCTCATGTCAAAAGTGGAAAAGAAATAATAAATTACATGCCGTTTCCATGTAGTGTATTAATGGCATATTGTTTAATGTTAAACTAGAATTTGTTGAAATGTATACTGTCAAATGTGAAAGCAAGAACATGTGATATTTTAGATTATTCGAGTGTTGAGCAGCAGCTCATGACAGCTGTCAAACCATATTCTGTGATCTGTGAGATCTGTGAACTGCAGCAGAGCAGCAACTAGGTCACCTGCAGGTAATGTTCACTACATTGTGCACGCAAACATTAGTTATGCATATAATACAAAGTTTAATTTAATTTGTATTACTTTGAGGAGGCATGTTAGACAGCAGCAGAAAAAGTCAGGGCGGGGTTAATGAATATTATATCATAATATTCATCACGTTGTAATTGAGATTTGATAAGAAAATGAATTGAGTGATTCGGTTTCAATAAAATGCTCTTGAATCAAATACATCACTGATGGTGTAAACAAGCTGTGAATAACATCCACACTCTGTCCTTCTACACAAGGGCTATATGGTTTTTTGCTTAGCTACATTTAACACTAAGCTAATTAAGCTTGTGGTACGATTTCTATAACCAAACTGAGCTTGACAAAACATAAATAACTGACATTTGAGATTACATTTTTATACTGTGCATTTAAAAAGCATCGTGACTGACAACACTTCCTGTCTCTGTCGCATGTTAGTATTTAGGACAAATATTACAGTGTAACCAGGACTGCAAATATTCACTATATCCAGGTCTGTAGATGCCTCCTTTTATGTTACGTTAAAAGACTGCATACAGGAGACCTCCATTTGGTATATATTGCTAACTTGTTAGCACTGTAAATTGACCAATGCAAGTAGGTCCATGGATTTTTCCTTTGCAAATAAACTGAAAAATTTCATAACTTGTACATCACTTTCTACAATGTAACATTTGTAATGTCTTCTGTACAAAGTGCTGGGATATTTTACACACCTGGTAGTCTACAGCTTCTCTAATAGCCATCAGCTATGCTATCAGAATGCTAATATGCTGTCAGTGATAGTGGTAATATACATAAGTTTTGTTTGTGTAATGCTTAAGGTTTATGGCATTTATGGTTTATCTTAGTTTCGCTCTCTAACATTTGCTAATTAGCACTAAGCACAACTTGCAGAGGGGTACTGGGCATCAACCACCTGGCACACATTTTGGAAAGTTTCTCGGCCGATGCTAGTGCAAGACCAAAAGTTAGAGGTTCCAGTTTGCTGAATAACTGCTAACATTTTTGCCCCAAAAGCGTTCGTAATGGCCAGGTATGGTTTAGCCCCAAAAAATAGCCTAAGTCGTGCATGCCAGAAGAAATAATTCTGTATGGTATTAATAATCTCAGCATAGTCAATTATGCCAATATGCAATTGGCCCCATTTAGCTTGCTACTTAGGCGGTACGATAAACAACTGCTGCAACATCATCCAACATGTTTTTGTTTGACATCATGGGTAGAAGTGTGAGATAAAAAGGAGTAGGAACAAAGAACAGAGCAGCAATCACTTTTCACGCTCATATTATAAGTTTAAAACATCACACCTGTTGTTGTGATCAGCTGCATTAACAAAACCTCGACAACTGCTTCTTAACAGCTCAGTTAATTATTATTCCTAACAGACATTCAGTCTCCCAACTCCCTGAATAGGGTTTTTAAGCCGCTCCACACTCTTTGGTTTTGACCTGCCTGCCTCTGTTTTTATTTAAATGATGACATCTATTTCACAGACAGCATTCCTCTGAATCTCTAATAAAATCACAACACATTTTCACCACTGTTAATGGGCCATGAAGCTGCTAAGAAGCTGTTATCTAATGAATCTTTTCACTCTGAATGTGATATTTTCATGGTCAGTTGTAAAAAAAAATCCCCAAAAAAACAAAGGTCTAGTGGCCCTTTTCAGTCACTGAAGGACCACTTAGTCAGCTGCTGTGTTTAAACAGAGAGTGTGAACTCTGCACGGCAACGCCCTGTTGCCAGGGTCGTCTGCCACAGTCAAATACAGTGGTACGTTTGGCAGAGGGCAGTCAGGCGTTTTCAGGCACTTCATCTTCCTCTTTCTCCTCCTCTGGGGCCTCCCCTGTAAAGGTTACCACAGCTAAAGGTGAGTTTGAGGGTTAAATGTCAGGAAGTTATGTTTGTTGTCAAGTTCATACCATTCAACATTTGGTCTGGTGACTTGTCATGAGATTCACCAGGAGGTGAGCAGTCAGAGTTCTGTGGCTGATCGGCAGCGGGTCCATCAGGAGTACGATGGCTGGTTGAGGCATGTGATTGGAGGTCCACACTTTCTTTTTCTTCTTGCGCCTTGCTGGCTAGCTCTGTTCACAATAGGCAAACACAGGAAAATACACAAATTTTCAACTGAAAAAAAAATTGTTCCATCAAATCTGGGGATCTTCTTCAAGCCTGGGCCCTTGATGGTTTGAGACTCTTAGCTGTTTCTAGGACTAGTGTTGGAGAAGTTTACACTCAGTTCAGTGTTTTTTGCATCTGATATTTGGTGGATATTTACATTAATGGCAAAGCTTGTGTGTAGATACATCACCACAACAACCTGACTGGCAAATGTTTCCAATATCAGAATCTATCTCAGAAGATGAGACACTTTCCCACTATATTACATTCCCAGTATATTAGATATGATATGTGGTGCTAAGCCAAAAATCACACCTAACTCAAATGTTGACTACCCAAAGGTAAACAGGTGGCACTTGCACAAAACTTTAGAAAAAGGTGGACAAATCTCAGTTCAACAATTTAACCTCTCACTGTATTGTGATCATGTCAACAAGGAAAAAATGACTTCGCAGTGGAAAAATATCGATTTTGTTGGGATATTTATCGGCAGCACCGTTATTAAATTTTATTAAATTTTTTTGTCTTACAAATTACAGCAGTCCACAGCTGAGTGTGTGAAACGAGCACAACAAGGCTAAAAGCACAAAGATGGTAGCTTATATTAAAATAAGGGTACAATTTTCTCAAGAGCATGTTTTATAAAAATGCAGACAAACATTTTCTCCAAAGAGTGTGAGATTATTATATTATCTGCCACGTTAGACCCCTAATTAAAGATTGTGAAATCATTATGTAGTTTTAGTTTGCATTATTCTCCTGACTTAGAAGAAGGTGATAACTATTACAGTTATTAAACTGATTTGTATTACATTAGACTGCTGATTTATTGTGAATGAATGATATTGTTTTATGATGCATTATACTGCTGAGGTATAAGAATTGTATGGAATAAAAGATTGTTGATTGAGCATTTATACACCGAGTATTGTCTTTCCTTCAGCCCAAAGATCAAAAGAATTGGGAGAATTGAACAATTGACATTTGTTACACTGAAAAACATCTCGTTTTTTGAGAAATCACTTATAGATTGTTGGAAGCTTTGTCTTATAATGTCCAAAAGCGCAAAACAAAATAATAACACTCCAAATAAAACAATTTTTTTCTAAATTTGGTTGTAGAAACTTTACCTCGAATGATTCTGAGTTTCTTGAATATTTGTTTGTGACTGTATGTGTACCGTGCACAGATAGTTCTTTCCATCTGTCCTTGTTGCTGGTAATGACACCAGAGAGGTGCAGCTTCAGTGCCAGCAGATCAATGGCTGTCAGGGAAAAGTCCATCTGTCCATCATCACTGTTCCCATGGCGAACACTACTGTGTCTCTGCACTGACTCCACGGTAACTGAACCGCTTCCTGTTAGACTGAAACAGAGAGAGAGGTGTAAAGCGATGAGAGGGACTGCCTTTTCCACCTTGGATGTATTAATGTATTAAGGAAAATTCCATATTGCATTGATTGAATAAAACCTGGTGAATGAGCAATACTTTTTTTCTACATGGCCAAAAACTTTATATTTCTATGAGAAAAACAATGTTACTTGATTTTGTGCAGTGATGACCTGCCCTCACACACCGATCAACATATGCTGTAGTCGAGGCATTTCCTGTGGACATTTAGCTGATTTAAGGTTGGGACTGTTACTGGTTCTTGTACCAACAAGTTATATTTTACCCTCTTTGCCCACTATGTGGTCTTGAAGAACACCAATTACTATTTGTGTCATGTATCTGTACATCGTGCTATGTACAGGTGTGCATCCATGTCCTGCATGCAACTCTCTCCATAGTTTCCTGTCAGTTCTCTGTACTAATAAAGATTGTATAATAAAGACAAAACAAAAAAAACCCCAAATAAATCTTTTTTTTTTTTAAGAAAAGAATAAGTAGTTGTACAATTGAGTGATTAGACTGGGTTTCACAGTTTCTGGTCTAAGACCAGCCTATTTTCAATGATTTTTCATCCAAAATCATCAAGTATGAATAAAAATGACTTTATGCAGTGTTGTAAAAACAATTACAAGTTTGTACAACCAGCTTCTGCAGCAGTAACTTACAGTAATAATTATCTGTATGACTTTATCAGTTTATCACATTGCTGTTAATGTATTTGAGTCCACTATACTTTATAACATTGCTTTAGTTGACTGAGGTTTGTGGGCATCTGTTTATGCACAGTGCCACCACAGATTTCAATCGGGCTGAGGTCTGGACTTCCAAAGACTTGTTCTGATGTGGATTAAGAGTTTCAGCTGTTATCAAGTCTGTTGCTTTTCTTTTGTTGTGGTTATTCACTGAGGAATCGTTCATGTTAAAAACCTTGTGTCTAATACACATGTTGAATAAGTCACTGAACTTACAGCAGTAATAGCAGCAGTACCTGGATCTCCTGTTTCCAGTCTCTCTGGCCTTCCTGTCCTCCTCTATTAGAGGACCAATCACTTTCTCTGTCGTGTCAATCAGTACACTGAAGGTTGGCTCCACAATGAAGTCTATGAAACCTGAATCCCAAGAGAAATGTTAGGATAATAGAAGAAGAGAGAGCAAAATATATAACAAGCGCATCTGTTACGTGTCTGCAGGCTGCATGTTGTCTTTCCCTCTCCTTTTGTTTGCCACTCCCTTAGGTACGCAGACTGCAGGCTGATGTCTTTTTGTTAGAAACACTAGGTAAGTAGGTTGATGCCACCCATGTAATTTTGAGCTTGTTTTGAGTTGAGGTTTAGGGTCTTTCCCCCCTGTTTTTGTTTTTCTAGGATAATAGCTCAGCTAAGTTTTGGTTTTGCCTTTTTGGTGGGTTTTTTTGGCACAACCTAACTGTCCCTTTCTCCCCCACATTTGTTGTTTGAATTTGGGTTACTTATTTTGTGAGAGCGCTGCCATTAAACTTTTTTTATAACACCTGTACCAGGTTTCCAGAGTCGTTGTGTCATCCTCTCCTGCCCTCGAGGAGACGTAACAGCATCATTACTAATAATAACTTAATACTGGTTCTTTTTCTTATAATAAATCACTACCAGATAGTAAACATGAGAATAAAGTTTCAACAGCTGTTTGCAAATCCAGCACAAGTTTATGAAGTCCTTTCTCATTGTGACTCTTACCTATCTGAGACTGGGCAATCATCGTAGCTTTACGGTCACAGAGAGGAGAAAAGGGGAGCCCAAGTTCAACCTCTTTATCTCCCTGGAAACAATGTAGAAAGTGGGACAATATAACACTGTGTCTTCAAGTACTCAAGTTAACTTTATGGGATTTGCATTCAGTTTCTGCTTGAGCCTTAAACAATAAAACACAATGGAGACATCCTCCTCATGGAAATAAGCTAAAATATCTTCATCATTACAACATGGGCAATAGAGTCTTTCAGTGTTTCAGAGTGCTTCAGTGATAACACAAAAATGTATTCTTACCGATACAAGTTGACTGGAATTCGTTGGGTGGACTCAAAAAAGTTAAGTGTTGTATAACAAAACAAACAGCTCTGCAGCACCCAGGTCATCACCTGTAACTGTTACAGAGCTCATACAGTTTCTAGTAATAATGTCAATTATGTCGGCTATGACAACTGAAAAAGATTTTATTAATTCTAAATGGCTAATTAGGCTAACGTTGCCTTTATTTGTTAATGCAGCAACAATTAGCTAATTTTTCTTTACTGGTTGATTTATTTTTAACATGGCACCAAATTAATTTTGCAGTAGGCATTACAAAGAGAAGGGTATCAGAATTCTGTGTTATTATATGGAGAAATCCTGTTTTAAAGAACCTTCTAAATTGTTGCTAAGCCATGATGGGAAATGGCAGTCAAGGGTTTACTAAAACACTTTTACAAAGTATACAACCAGTGACAGTGCCTGTGTTACACTGATTTTTAGTGTTTTATTGATTTACAGAGGATGATTCCTTGGCTTGATTTGATAGTTGATTTTAAAGTCCACGAGCATCCTCACAAATGAGAACCCTCACTGACAGATGTTTGTACCTGTCTAAAAAATTCCTCCATCAGACTGTGGGTCCAGCGGTAGTGCAGTGGCCATGCTTTGGCTGGATGGCTGATGTCTGCAGCATGAAGCATCAGAGACAAAACCTTCACTTTGTCTATACTGGAAAGGAAAAGGAAACAAAATCATTTCATTAATATCCATCAATCAAAAAGAAACTATATTACCTTGACTAAAAACTGAGCATCTACATTTTTGGACCTGTAGAAGATCAGCAAAAATGTCTTTTGAGAATGACTTGTGAAGGAAAGAAACTGCTCTGCTACAGCTTCCCATATGTTATGTGAACAGTGCTGTGCCTTTTTGTATTTTGATCATATTGTGCAGACTGTACAGTTCTGCCCGCTGCTGCAGCAACAAAAGCAGAACCAGCGTGTTGACAGGCTGATGACAGCGTCTTCCCCCAAAATCCATCCAAGCGTGAGCTGAGAATCACGACAGCTGCCAGCACCCCCTCCATACACACTCAGACACGCTTACACACAGAGACACACAGATACACATGGACACACCTCCGCAGGTCCAGCAGGACTGACAAACATAGAGGAGATACTGGACTCTGGTACTATTCCTGTGATAGCTCCTACAGGAACGCACAGGGCAATCTGGTCCAGCAGCCTGCAGGAGCTTATGTTGGGCCTTTTCACCACACTCCCACAGATGATCTGGTCGTCTCTGTCAGATAGACTAGCCTTGCACAGTCTGCCGGAAAATCTTTTATGAAACTGCAGAGGAATCTAATTTTACATGTTTGAGTGGGAAAAGTCATTTTTGTGTGAAGAATGAAAAGTATTTGTAGTTCAGAGTATCAGCGGGTTTAGAAATGGTAAATATTAGATTTTTAAGATGAAATTGAAGAAGTCTATTTACGTAAGAAAGACAGAAAGACATGTTTTCACTTAGAGAATTTTATTTACCTAAAAGGTTCTTAGAAGTCTTACAAAGTTCAGGGTTAAATTAGCCACAGGCTCAATATAAAACAATGTGGTGACCTGAGACAATGGAAAGCGAACGACAACTTCAAGAGACAACGGCCGAAACAACCATCAGTGTACAAGAAGTGGGCCTACTGGAGAAAAACCTTTTCTACACCTCTATAGTGAGCCACTAAAGTGACTACCAGTGAGAGTGAAAAATATTGTTGACTGACATACATCAGCCGGAGCATCTGCAGGCGACCAGCTGTCAGCTTCAAAGCAATGTGCAACAAGCCTTACTTAATCTTTCTAATCTCCAGCTCAGGGCATAAATCTGGTCACAAAAGGAAATCTGAGAAAAAGATGAGTTCTCTTATTCACTTTATCAGTCTACAGTCTCAGCTTGATAGTTTAGCAACATATTGAATACAACATGATGTTCATTTTGTAAATTATCAACTTCATCAGAGGGGAAAGGGGGATGAAGGAGAGTATGCCTTACTTCCCAGTGTGACTTCCCAGTGATTGACTGGTAATAGCTACTACACCATGTGTGCCCAGTATGTCTTGGTTACTATGCTCAGCTGGAGGTTTTAAGACAGGACCTCACTAACAAATGGGTGACATGATGGTGGCACCTGTTTGCTAACACAGGAACTAATTTCATGCCATCGACACAGCACCATCTTAAACATAATTAGCTGCTACATCTGTTGCAGTGTTAGCTTTCACAGCTGTAAGCCGACCGTTATCGTGCGCTTTCCTCCACCAAACCTAAGCCAACAAATAAGTGATATTTTTCACGGCACGATTTTATAACTAAAGGCTTTCAGGTTTATCGTTTCTTCCAATGACAGACTGCAGACATTCTAAAGTGATATGAGCCAACATTATCTGGAGTCACCAATATGTTGTACAAACTAACCAAAAACATTATCTATAATATCTTATCTGCTAGCAGGACCCTCTCCTGAATCAATTTTATTGGCAATCAAGGCCTCAATTTTGCATGTGGTAGAAATTAAGGATCTGCAAATATCCTGTTTAATAATACAATAAATTGACTTTTTCCAGTTTGCCAGTTACACAACATTTGTGGCCACAGCAGGACATGACGTTATTTTCATGTGGTGGAAATAAACTGATAGAATGAATCCGTTTCTTTTTACTTTTCCATCTGAACTGGAAAAGTTTGGTCACAATGATACATTTATGCAAAATAATATATTTATTTATTAAATAAAGCTGTGGAAAATATGAAAAGTACACAAAGGCATGGATACATTATGTTTTGTTAACAAAACATAATGTATCATTGGCTATCACTGATCTAATGATAGCCAGTTACAAAGGTCAAAGGTCACTAATAATGGCTAGAGTTCTGACCTGTGTGTCTGTGTTAGGGCATTCCTCATGGTCTTGATCTGCTGGAAATGACAGGACATGTCTGTTGACATCACCATCTCTATCACCAGAGACCTCAGCTCCCTATGAAAAATAAATAAACAAACACATCCAGTAATCACCCATCAGTTCTCATCAAAGAGCCCACACCTCTGAAAGTTTGTCAACTTGACATTGTCGAGACGCTGTGGGAACTCAACTTCTTTTGGGTTCAAAAAACAAGTCAAGTAAATAATTAAAGTTTAGGATTAGGCATTGATTTTTGGTTAGGGTTGGGTAAACGGCTAGGGAAAGCATTATGTCAATGAGATGTCCCCACAAGGATATGAGTACACACAGTGTGTGCGTGTGTGTGCGTGTGTGTGTGTTCACATATATCATGCCAGGTTGGGGCACTAACCAGACTTCACACTAACACATGAGGACTGTGTCATCATGTGATGAAAACTCTGTTTCTGAAAACAATACTAGCTGTATAGAAAACACTTTAACCAAGGAAACATACTTAAAATATTTTCAGTCACCTGATTTTTACAGAATCTGCTGGGAATTCTGTAAATGTCATCAGAACAGTAAGTATTTTAAAATAGCCCTTTCTTTGTCTCTTAGAGAAGGAGTTCTGTACATCAACACAAAGGACACAAGGTGGAGTTTTGTATGTAGTTGTGATGTCAAAGCTCAGGGTAAGGGCATTTAGGTGCATTGAGATGGAAGCACAAACATCAAGAATTGGCAGTAAGGGCAAACCTCCAGTCATCTTTGTTCAAGTTGACCAGGATATTCATGTCTTCTTCAGCCATCAGCCTGTAGGCAGCGCTGACATGATAGTTCTCCAGCACTGACCTGTCATTGTACAGAATGGCCACTTCCGACCTGACAGACAGACACAACATCCAATCAGATATCTTCTGCAGTTTGTATACAGAAGCCGCAACATCAGCAGGTTTCCTGTTGTTCCCCTACTTAAGATTCACCACACTTGCTGAAATTTTTGAAAAAAAAGAAGGGTGGGGGGACTCCAGATGAATCCCACTGTGTTATTCCTAGCGCCTCCTTAAACCTGTCACCATGCTTTTGAATCAAGCATCTGGAACTCTGTTGGATGAATTCACAACTCACCCAGTGAACTGGCAGATTCCCATTGTTTTATTATGTAAGATAAAGATGTTTTTCATGAGTCTTTAAACACAGGCCTAATTCATATGTTATGTACTACGTGACAAACTTTATATTGTTAACTTTATATTGTGTTTAGTGTTAAATGTCAAATATCAATTACCTTAAGTTAATTATCTTGAGAAAAACTGTCCCTGTCAAATCAGATCCCCTGATAACCTACATGAAGTGTTACCATCTACATTACCTGGTGTGGATGTGGAAGTTGTTGGTGGTTCCTGTGTGTTCAAAGTCATGAATTGCTGCGGCAAAAACCATTGCAAGAATTTCCAACTCGCTCAGCCAGTGCTGCACACACACACACACATCATTAGTTAGCTTCTATAGACAACTGTCTTTGCAAGCCATGTGCAGGCAAGCACAGTTGCACAACAAGATTGTGACAAAATGATATCCACATAGGTGTTTTTGAAAATCTACTTCTGTCTTTGTGTGGGCTAATTTAAGGTTTGGACATCAGCAACGTTTTGGAAAATGAGGACATGCTGCGTGGTCCTAGGAAAGACTGTTTGAGGATTCAGCTTTTAAGAATCTGGTTTATTTTAACAGCAGTGTAAAGGGATGCCAGAGGTTCCCCACAAAAAGATGTGCACGTGTGTGTGTGTTACCATCAGTCCAGTGTGTAGCATCAGAAAGTGGGCAGTCTGAGTGACATCAGCGGCATGAATAAGGTTGTGGTAGGGGTTCCTGTGTTTGCTGTAACCGTTCTCAAGCGCTTCAACAAACTGCACCAGAGCCTGCACAGGAATCTGAACACAAAACTGTAAGTTAGCACAAAGACTAAATGTACTTTCCCCAGTATTAAGTTCGCCCACCACCAGATTTGAACAAAATTAAACTGCGAGTACCCTGAACCTGTTGATGAGGTCATAGCGGGTCAGAAGGTCGTAGACTAGGAACTTGAGGGCGTGCTCTCCTGTGGCCTCGTGGAAGGCAAAGACATCAAAGGACCACTGATCCACCTCCTGAGAAATGCATCAACAAATACCATCTCACATGTAAGGTATGATTACAGCAGGGGGGTGTGACATAAAGCTGGTGAGACCTTAGTGAAATGAAGATTTCTGCCAGTAGAGGGCACTGTCCTGATAATGTTTGCTCAAACAGGAAGGATCTAAAACTCAGATTAATTATCACATTTACTTACACAATTACATTTAAAGCCTCTCATTGGGTCGTGCTTTGCATCATGCAAGAAGCGTGGACTAGAATAATTCAATTTTTTTCTAAGTTTGTAGACAAAAGGAAGTGCAGAGGAGGAAACATATCATTAATGTACTAAATCTACATTGTCCTTCACCACAGTGTCTTGCCTTTCTCCGCTTCCTTCATTTATTGTTTATCTCCTCTTTTCCTTCTCTGCTTCATTTTTTTGTCTATATTTCATTTTCATGCCTTCCTTCCTAATAACCTCTTACTATCCAAAGCACTTCTGTTTCCTGCTTTCAGTCACTGTTTTTGGTTTTTCCACCCTTCTTTTCTTTATCTTACTTTCTTTTTTCCCTGGTAAGCTATCCAGGCTGTACCTCGCCTTTTGTCCTTTGACAGCTAGGACATAGACTCCAACACCCTCCCCCAATCCTGACTTGGACAAGGGTTTAAAAAGGCTGGTTGGCTGGCTGGTTGGCTAGCTGGCGGGATGGATGGATGTTTTATTAGCTCCTTTTATTTCCGCCTTCCCTTTACAGCTTTACCTTTTTCTTGTGCTTACCCTCATACTCTTCCCAAATCCCACTTTTTCTTCTCTTCCAAATGTCCTCTCTTATCTCCTTTCATTGCTATATCTTTACTTCATTCCTTTCCTCCCAACCAGGTCCTCACTTCCTTCTCTGTCTCCTTTATCATTACCCCTCTCAGTCTCTCTCTAGCGTCTCCTTTCCTTTTTGCAATTCGTATTTCTTTCCTACTTCCTGTTCTTCCTCTTGTTTTCCTCTCACTTTCTTCCCCTTTTTGTCTATTTCTTATTTCCCATTCCCAAGTCCTCCCTGACTCATTCACTCATTCATTCCTCTTTTCTTTTCACATTGCCTCCTTTCCATTTCAACTACCTTACTTTTTTACCCTCCTTGTCATTCTCACGTTCCTCTTTTCATCATCCTGGATTGCTTTTCCCTGCGTTTCCTACCTTCTTACACACTTTCTTACCTCTTCCAGTCTTTTTGTCATTCTTTATTTTGTTTCATTTTTTGTTTTTCTCTCCCTTCATTTCCTTTTAAGGCTCTGAACTCGGAACTCTTACTGAAAAGGTTTTGTTTTTTTTCAATTGCTAATCAAACGCAGGTTTAATACAATAAAATGTCACCTGCTGCCAGTGGGAACGCAGCAGTAATTTTTACCTTCAGAGCTGTCAAAGCTGTGGGAGGATAGGTCAGACCAGCCATGTTGGACGTCCGTCTGTACATCCTGTTGTCACACACACAGATAAAAATATCACGCACTAATTTCACACATTGATACAGGCAGTGGCATGCATATAAACACTCCCCGCACAGACCCCCTCCAGCCACCCTCCTCCACAGTTTGTGACCAGGATGGATTGTTTGTTGTCATGGTAACCGTATTCTAAACACACACACAGACACACAATGAGCGCTGCTTCGGTGCAGCAGATATTTTTTGATTTCATGCGTCATTAAGCTGCAGCAGATGAACTGATACCGTTCTATCACTGCGAGTCATTTACAATATAATAATAGTGGACTTCACAGTTTCCCTATATGATCTCCATCCCCAGCTCTCTTGCAGGCTAACATTGTTACACTTCATGTTGGACCCTTTAATCACATCTGCGGTGGAGTCAGCCGGATGTTCTGCCGTTTATTTTGAAGAAAATCTATGACTGTTCTCTGTTCTGTCTGCAGGTGTTCCAGATTTCTGCTGCAGATAAAAATAACTGAAATGACTAAACATCTGAAAGTGTTCTTTTGAAACAATCATTTGACAGAATTCTGCGATGCCTCACTGCTTTTCTGCACATGTATAACAAGTTTTAAGATAAATTAACATATAGAGCACTAGGCTCAGAGGTTAAGAGAAACCTCTGCATGTCAGTGAAGTGGCAGGGAATACATTTATGACGTTACTGTAAAGATAAGATACAGTTACATTAAAAAGTATACTTTTCATGTTGTTTATGGCTCTTCAACATCATATAAAAACAATTCACATATCCAAGAAAACTCTTTTGCAGGTGCTGGACTATGGAAGAAAAATGTCAATAGCAATAAAAGGCTAAAGTCTGCACAGCACTGTTTTCTCAGCAGTCCTTTATCAATAAAGGTCTGTCATGGTAAGCTTGGGTTCCTGTTTTTAGTTCATTTAAGGGCTGAAAAATGAAGTAAATTCAACGTGTCATAAACTGCAGATCTTCTAAATAACCAAAAGTGAGTCAATCCTCATAGGCTCACATGTTTAGCTGTAATTGCAAGCACTCTGAAACCCTGCACTGTAACCTATGGCATAACTTGGCATGCACCTCCCTAGAAATGTAACTAAATATTGTGATTGGCCTGTTCAAATTCCTAATGCGCATTTCCTGCTACTTTTTCACAGAAGTTTGTTAATTTATCAGTGACAGAATAAAAATCATTGACTAAATATTGTCATGATCTGAGTGATGTCTGGTGTTTTTCTGTTTGGGTCCTGTGTTCTCCTGTGTCCACCTATGTGCCCTGATTGCTCACCTCCTTCTCTCATCTTCAATCTAACATCTATGGAAAGAGATGTTAGGGATTATGTAGCCAACTGTTCCATCTCTGCACGCAGTCAGAGTAACTCCCAGCAACCCTCAGGTTTACTCAAACCGCTAGTTACACCTCACAGGCCCAAGTTACTTTGGACTTCATTACCAGGCTACCCATCTCCTCTCCATAATAGGCCGGTTCTCAAAGTTCGCTCATTTTGTTGCTCTTCAGAAATTACCCACTGCTACCAAAACCACCCAACTGCTCATTGATCATGTTTCAGGCTCCATGGCATTCCGCTGAAGATCGTTTTGGACAGGGGTCCTCAGTTCACCTCCCAGGTCTGGAAGATCTTCAC
This sequence comes from Rhamphochromis longiceps, assembly GCF_057381845.1. NCBI lineage: Eukaryota > Metazoa > Chordata > Actinopteri > Cichliformes > Cichlidae > Rhamphochromis > Rhamphochromis longiceps. The sequence goes on from NC_140572.1 coordinate 11,839,934, forward strand.
TGCAGTGGGAGCCAACATCAGCCTCAGTTCCAGGTTTCACCTGCGGACCGACGGCCTGACCAAGAGGCTCAATCAAGAGTTGGAATTGGCTCCGTTTTGTTATGACACAAAACTCAGCCATCTGGTCCTCAGAGTTCCCATGAGTAGAGTACAGAACAACTCACTCACCTTATCTGCTACTGTCTCTCACCTTTCAACGTATCCTTAGGTTACCACCTGCCTGTCTGTAGAAGCAGATCTGTTCTTTCCATCTAGCACCACCTGCAGATAGCGCATTTAGGCCCAGAGGCCGTACTCCGAACAGTCGATCAGCACTGCCACTATGCAGATTGCCTCCAAACACCCACTCTCAGATATGAACTAGGACAAAAGGTTTGATTAGCCACTAAAGATATTCATCTTAAGGCCATCTCTCTTGCAAGCTCGCTCCCTGTTTTATTGGATGATATGAGATCGAGATTGTCATCAGCCTTTCAGTGGTTAAACTCAAGCTTCAAGCATCCATGCACATCCATCCCACATTCCACATCTCCCAGGTCATGCCCGTCAACTACAGTCCATTGTGGCTCTTGTTCTCCTGCCAAGTCTCTGATTAAACTTACCCGCAGTGCAATCTCCTAGGGGTAGGCAACTCCAGGCCTCGAGGGCCGGTGTCCTGCAGGTTTTAGATGTGTCCTTGATGCAACACAGCTGATTTAAATGGCTAAATGACCTCCTCAACATGTCTTGAAGTTCTCCTGGTAATGAACTAATCATTTGATTAAGTTAACCCGGGTGATATCTAAAACCTGCAGGACACCGGCACTCGAGGCCTGAAGTTGCCTACCCCTGCCCTAGACGCTGGCTCATGGTAAAATCCACCAAGTCCTCTTGCAAACTCTTTCCCCAGAAATGCAACTACTCACTGTTCTCAATTGCCTGACCTCCTGCTCACATCATAAACTTGTCTTGTAAAGTATGTGCACACCAATGTGCTGCGCTTTTGTGAAAAATTCATTCTACAGACTTGGAACTACAAGCACACTTGTTGCCAAATAATGATCTGAATGGTCAGATCTGTCAATGCTGGCTGTGTGGCAGGCAGGAGTAGGACCTAAACGCAGGACTCAAACACAAAGGGATAACTAGAAGAGGCAGCTTTTATGTGTTGTATCAAAATACTCAGATACTAAATTCACAAAAACAAAACCTAACGCTGGAAAATGAAAACACGAAACTGGAAGAAAACTCGAGGAAGTGATGGACACGAGGAGCCCAGGAGAACACACAGCAACATGGACAACACAACAACAAGTAGAGGAAGACAGGGGACTTAAATGCACAAAGACTAATGAGGGGCTAGGAAACAGGAGGAAACACGGCTGGTAGTAATCAGGCACAATGAGACAGGGAGAAGGGAAACTGAACTCACTGAACACAGGACGAGAGACTGTCAAAATAAAACAGGAAAGACACTGAGACACAGACTAAGAGACAAGGGCTTGACACTGGGACCAGGGGAGAAACAGAAGCAGAGAACAAGACAGAATGAGGACACAGAGAGGATGAGAGACATGACGGACTGGGGAGAACACAGACAAGACCAAGATGACCACAGCATGAAAGGGAGGAGACTAAATGAACACAAATCTAAGAACTAGAAATAGAAATGACAAAACTAGGAAGATATGTAATATTTGAATGTAATATGTCCAAATGTTACACACTGAAAGTGTTAAATTTTGAGGAAGAAAACAAAGAAAGAAAGATTCTGGGTTCATCCAAGTCTCACAAGAAGGCAGCAAGAGGGAGAATTTAATGGTTTGATCCAGGATTTGAAGCTGTATCACCACCGCATTCACACATATTTCAGGATGTGAGTGGGGAAGTTTTAACTCTTGTTGGCAGAGTTGGAAACAACTTCTGAGGAGGCAGAGAAATCATTTCAGAGAGCCAACTGGCCAGAGTAGTGTCTAGCTGTGTGTCTGGGGTTAGTATTATTTTACTATTACCATATAATTGTACCTGTGCCTACTTTGAGCGACGAGCACACTTGTTACCACATACAGTGGTCTGATTGGGTCAGATCTGTTATTTTGGAGCTGAGAAATAGCAAGAATCAAGCTTGGTTTGAAAAAATAAATGCTAAAATACTCTATATTCAGTGAAATGATACGGTGAGTGTGAAAGGTTGCAGTAAGTACAGGTGAGTACAAAAAATATTTTCATGCACAAAATATTTGTGCAAAAGTACAAAAGTCTTTAGAGTCAAACAGCAGGATAAATTGTCATTTGACTGTTTTATCTTCCTTTACCACCTTACTGTTTTTCTTCTCAGATTGCTCTTTCCCTGCCTTTGTTACCTGTGTACTTTTCTACAGCCTTTTTTCAATTTTTCTTTTGTTTTTGTTTTTTTCTCAATTTCTGTTTAAGGTTCTGAGCTGTGAAAAAAATGAGCTCTGACTGAAAAGGTTTTTATTTGTTTTAACTTCTGATCAAATGTCGGTTTAATACAATAAAATGTCACCTCCTGCCAGCGAGACAGCCGCAATCGTTTCTACCTTCAGGGTCAGAATATTCCAGAAAACTCTCTCCAAGTGCTGGACTACAAAAGAAAAATGTCAATAGCAAGAGAAAGGCAAAGTGTGCACAGTTCTGTGCTCCTACAATTATTAATAATTACCTGTCATGGTAAGCTGTTTTTAGTTCATTTAGCTCTATGGATAGTTTCCGCCTGCACAATATTATGGTCCCCATTAGAGTCACACAGCAGGATAAAATGGGGTATGCTTTACTGTGTGATTGACGAGTTGCTGCAGTATGACGGTGAGTGTAGAATTCCTCAGTTTCTAAGTCAGACCCAACTTTTATGAAATGTAATCATATGAATCCCTCAACATTGAATCTGGTCCACATGTACCTGCAAGAGCATTCACAAGGTCCAGCTGTGGAACTGGATTTGAGTCACAGTCAGTGCTGGAACTCATCCCCTGGTGTTCAGGACCTATAAACCAAACTAGGAAAGCCACTTCACTTTGGAGCTGGCTTTGTGTGCAAAAAGATGATCAGGTTCTAGCGAGGGGCGAGTGCAATTAGAAGATCAGTATTGTCTACAGTGTGGTTGTATGTTGAAGTCTTAACCCTCTCGAGGCAGGCATTGCTGATTTGCAACAATTAAAAACTAACAACCTGATTACCCCACATACATATTTTATGAGGTTTTTTTTACTCAAAAGTACCACTGCAGGACTGCAGAAAAAGTTTAATTTGAGCCTGAGAGGGTTAAGAGTAAAGTAAGGTCATTTTAAAAAACAAGCAAACACACAAAAACACCCAAAGTGGAGAGTATAGTTATCGGAAGTTCATTTGCGGAGTGTGGCATACTGTTCATCGTAATTATTTTTCTGGAAATCAGGGAGAAGGTAAGGGTGGACTGATGGGTCAACCAAACGTGAAAGCCTGAGTCCCTTGCACTTCACGTTGCTAATGGTGAGTTTTAATGGCAGCATTGACATTCCAGACTCTTTTCACATTGCTAGTCTCTTCCTGAGTAAGTATAAAACTTATAGTTATTTACAATTCAACATTCATTTTTGACTCTGAATTGACTCACTCCTCCCCTGTGACCCTAAATTGGATAAGTGGATGAAAACCGATGAATGAATGGGTGGATTGTGGGTTGTTATGCTTACATAAAACTCGAATATCAGTTGAGAAGTTGCAGCAAATTATTAATATTGTAAAGGTTTGTGAATTGTCCTGCAGGACTCAGTTCATGTTCATAATATGTTTTTTGTTTGTTTGTTTTTTGTAACAGTCTTATTATATAAGGAGATAATGGGCGATGTCAAAGTTACTTCATTATTTTCTAGGTCAGAGCACCTGGGAGGACATAAAGGAAGAAAGTGAGTCAGTATATAAATTCGTTCCAAGCTCTTCAGCCATTTTAATCCTTGAATAGGTCTGTTAACAGCTAATAGAGTGTGAAGCAGAGGTACTTAAAGTTTTCTGCAGTTTTATACACACTGAACAATGATTTAAAATGAGATTTACAAAGCTTAACTAATGCCTGCTATGTTTAATGGCCATTAGCAGCAGTTAGAGTGAGAATCTCATTGCTGGTGCAGTTGCGAAGACACTTTCTCTATTCATGAGCATTTATTTTGAATTCACAAAACCTGAATGCAGGCTTTTGGAGAAATTATGGGACTGAAACAATTTGTGAATTTCTTTTCTTCACACTCCGTGCAGTATTTCTAGCATGCTTATTAGTGAATACAAGCTTTCTGTTTAGCTGATCAGAGCAACATTTACCTCTCTACAAATATCCCAGCCTGCACTGCATGAACAATGCTCCTGAATCTTGGCTTCTCTTCAGGGCGACGCTTGGCCACACCCATCTTCCTGCTGAAGGTGCACGCCAGCCAGTCACGCACCTCGCTTGGCACCGACTCTGCCTGCAAGTCACTGAGCTCATCTTCAGTGTCCAGCAGGCGCCTGCAGAGAGAAACAGTCACATTTTTGGCAACTGCTGATAAAGCTTTATTTTCTATACAGCCATTCATTCAACAGCCTGCTCAGGCTCACCTGGTCTCATCAGTGTAAACAGCATCCAGCATGGCAGCTGCAAGCTCCAAGTGCCTCCGGAGTTCCTGCAGGTCCACCATACCACGGTCCATCTGCTCCAAGACCGCCTTCAGCCTGACAGCACAAACAAATATACAGTGCATTATACTAATTGAGCAAACAGTAGAAGAACAAGTAAATGATGCAAAGTTATTCAGAAGTTGGACGCCCAGTGTTAAAGGGCTAGGTAACATTTAAAATCCTGTCAGGACCACTTTATTTGAAAGGAGATTGTTGTCTATATCTGCAGTAACTCATATTTGTCTGTACAGTTCTGTTCTGTATGTCCATGTGCATACACTGAAAGCTAAGAGGTAAAAAGAATGCAACAAAGGCCCCTAACACAGCAGAGCAGGCATCGGTTAGAAAACATATGGCATTAATTAACGGCATGTAACGCTTTAGCTGGAGGGAATCTGGGTTGCGAAGCAGCTTGCAGAGGCAGCAGTATCTGTATGGAAGGTGAAGCATCTTAAATATTAGTGAGTAGAATAAATTGAAGAATGTCAGCCTGGGCATCAGCTGATCTGATGGAACTGCAGGCTGAGCTTTACTGTCCAGCCTGACAGAACTAATGTTATGCTCAATTTTCTGTTAGATGCAGTTTAGTCACAAACACAATAAGCACTTTTAATTCGGTTATATGGCATTGATTTTATACTTTAATATAGTCAGGTATCTTCTTTTTCTTCATGGCTGCTGTGGATATCATTCCTCATATTTACAGCATATTTACATTTCTAAACATTCCAGAACTTTGGCGCATTCCGGAATTCCGAACATTCCGGAACTTTGGCGCATCCCGGAATTCCAAACATTCCGGAACTTTGGCGCATTCCGGAATTCCAAACATTCCGGAACTTTGGCGCATTCCGGAAATCCGAACATTCCGGAACTTTGGCGTATTCCGGAATTCCGAACATTCCGGAACCATGGCGCATTCCAGAATTCCGAACATTCCGGAACTTTTGCGCATTCTGGAATTCCGAACATTCCGGAATTCCGAACATTCCGGAACTTTGGCGCATTCCGGAATTCCGAGCATTCCGGAACTTTGGCGCATGCCGGAATTCTGAACATTCCGAAACCATGGTGCATTCTGGAATTCCGAACATTCCGGAACTTTGGCGCATTCCGGAATTCCGAACATTCTGGAATTCTGAACATTCCGGAACTATGTAGTTTGTGCTGCAGAACTGTCAAAGTACTCTTGCCTCTTTTCAAGTATTTTTGCTTTTTTGTTTCTCTCAGTGTCAACTTGAGTTATTTTTATCACTGTGGAGCTAAATTTATCAGCTAGGAGGTAGCTTTCGGTATGTCTGTTCTCAGCTGAAATCAGAAATTATGTGTCATCATGACTCTTTTTTTTTTTTTAATTACCCGATCATTCAGGCCTAGTTCCAAAGTGTCTCAGTGAAAGGTGTGGTACTTCTCTTTGTTCAGGGTGCAGATGTCCAGCTGCAATTACCATGTTTCTCTATATGTTTGATTCTGGAATTGTTTCCCCTTCTCCTCCCTGAGTCTGGTTCTACTAGTGATTTCTTATTATCAGGATGTCCTGAAAACTCCCTGAAAAGAACTTAAGTTAATCCAAAATGCTGCAGCAAGAGTACTGACAGGGACTAGAAAGAGAGAGCAGATTTCTTCTATATTGGCTTCTCTTCATAGGCTCCCTATTAAATCCAGAATCAAATTGAAAATCCTGTTCAAGGTCTTAAATAATCAGGCCCCATCTTATCTTAATGACCTTATAGTACCATATCACCCCATTACAGCACTTCACTCTCGCACTGCAGGCCTACTTGTTGTTCCTAGAGTATTTATAAGTAGTATGCAAGGCAGAGCCTCTAGCTTTCAGGCCCCTCTTTTGTGGAAACAGCTTGGGAGTTTGGATTCAGGAGACAGACACTATCTCTACTTTTAAGATTTGGTTTAAAAAAATGTTGATATGTCCTTTTTGATAAAGTTTATAGTTATTGTTGGACCAGGTGACCCTAAATCCTCCCTTAGTTATGCTACAATAAGTTTAGGCTGCTGAGGGATTCCTGTGAAGCACTGAGCGTTTCTTCTTCAGAATCAGAATCAGAATACTTTATTAATCTTAGATGACGGCTGTGTGCGGACAGGGATAGGACCCAAGATGCAGACTCCAGAGACAAATTTAAACCAAAACAGCTTTAATGCTGAACGCAAACATAACATAACTTGGAAAAACTCAAAATAAACTAACACCGGTGGACTGGCAAAACACAGCAAAATAAACGGTAGATCGCGACATGGACACAGAGAAACACAGGGCTTAAATACACAGAGGGAGCAATCAGGGAATGAGTAACAGGAGGGAAAAACAGCTGGGGCAAATCAGGCCTAACGAGACCAGGGGAAGCAAAACCAGACACATTAACATCAGACAGACTTCCAAAGTAAAACCGGAAACATAAGACAGACTCACAGGCAAGCACTAAAACAAAGGGAACAGAGACGTGGGACCAGGGCAGACACAGACACTGACTGGACGTGGAAATACAGCAGACAGGGAAGACAGCAACAAAGGAACACAGACAGAAAACCAAAACACTAAAACTCTAACCAAACCCCACCCAGAGGACCTTAACTTAAGAAAAACCCGTAAAGCAAAGCTAGAATATAAAGAAATAACAAAATCAAATAACCAAAAACACAAAACACTGGGTCACCGACCCAGAAACCCTAACAATTAATCCCGAAGGAAATTATAGGTTACAGCAGGCAGCACACTTACAAAGTGCTTCCTTCACCTTTTTCACTCACCATGTGTTTTATATATGAAGGGCCAGGAGTGACACTAGTCTGTATTTGATTATCAGTTAGTATTAATCTCTGGTTTCTTCCACAGCATATCTTTAATCATCACCCCCAATTGGTTGCAGCAGATGGCCGCCCCTCCTTGAGCCTGGGTCTGCTGGAGGTTTCTTTCTGTTAAAAGGGAATTTTTCCTTCCTGCTGTCACCAAGGGCATGAACATAGCGGGCTGTGTGATAGTTAGGGTTCTTTCTAAAACTATAGGATCTTAACCTTACAATATAAAGCCCCTGGAGGTGATTGTAGTTGTAAATTGGTGTCATTTAAACAAAACTTAATCAAAATGAATTGAACTGTATGCCATAAATCAGGGTGAATTTTGTTTGTGTTGTCAGATATGTAGTTCCTACATTATAACAGTATTGTGAATGATACAGAATGACTATCGCTAATAAACTGTCTGTTAACGTGAAGTGCATCACTCAAAACCCGTGTAACGCTCCGTCTGCTTTACTATACTAAATACTGTACTTCACTGGATTTAAATGTACATATAATGTATATGTGTATGATATCCTGCACCTCACGACATCAGTGATATGCTTTTAGTCTGCCTGCAGTCTTCACACACCTGCTAACTGGTGGATTTTCATTCTTAGCACCCACACAGCTGCTGTCCTGTTCACACCACAGAACCAGAACATGAAAATCTGCTTCCTCCAGATGGACACATGACACGCTGCCTCCTGTCAGTCAGCTGACACCCACAGAAAACGACTGGAGTCTCCTCCAGGAAATAAACACGCTGCCTTGTAGAGTGCATCTTCCTTGCGTCTTTGCCAGCCAACAGCGCCCTTATGCCAGTTTGAAAAGTTCTCAGATGGGATGACCTATGACTTACTTTTAAATGATGAAATCAGATTAAGTTACATATCACAAACTAATGGCTTCATTGAAACAGAATTTGTGCAAACTGTTTGAAAGTCATTAGAGGTTAATTATAAGCATTTAAAAGCACTTATAAGCTCTCCAGGCTTCATGAAAGACAATTAGTGCTCTTGTTTGGATGTTGTCTGCCTTTTCTTCTATTTTCTGTCAAGAGAAGTGGTTCAGTAATGTTGACGTCCTGTCTCTGGGGAGGCCAATCCATGACTGATACTGTTCTAATGTGTGGTTTTCTATCCAGTTATGCTTTTACTCCACTGGCAGTAGTTGATACTATTCATCAAGTTTTCCAGATGGTATTGCCTGGTGGATCAAAATCTACTATTCTGCATTCATAATTCCAGGTTTTGACAGCCACCCTTCCACTGAGATCTGATGAGCCTTTGGCAATCAGTAGATCAACTGAAAGGCCAGGCCAGATGCATCTGTCGGGTCCTGTATTAGGTCTTTGCCCAAGGACATGACTCTCAGATACAGTTCATTTGCTGTAGATTTGCTGTAGTTTTTTAGGCCTGCTACTTCAAATCAAATCAAATCAATTTATTTATATGGCACTTTTCACAGAATAAAAACCACAAAGTGCTTCACAGTAATATAAAACAGAAATACATAAAATACATTAATAATCAAACATACAGCACAAATCTAATTAAAAGCCAATCTAAATAAATGAGTCTTAAGCTTCTTTTTAAAAGAATAAATACAATCAAGGCAACGTAATGATGGAGGGAGAGCATTCCACAACCTGGGGGCCACCGCTCTAAAAGATCTATCACCTGGTCTTAAAATGAGTTTGTGGGACTAACAACACCTTTGATTAGATGATCTCAGACTGCGCGAGGGAACGTGGGGTTCTAAAAGATCAGAAATGTAGGCAGGGGCATCACAATTCAAAGCTTTAAAAGTCAGTATCAAGATTTTTAAATGAATTCTAAAATGTACTGGAAGCCAGTGTAATGAATGTAACACTGGTGTAATGTGCTCTCTTTTTCGTGTCTTAGTTAAAAGCCTTGCAGCAGCATTCTGGACTAACTGGAGACGGTCAAGATTCCTTTTGCTCAAACAAAGAAAAAGACTGTTACAATAATCTAAGCGAGATGAAGTAAAAGCATGAATAACCATTTCTAACTCAGATTTAGACAGCAAAGTTCGCAGTTTGGAGATGTTTCTTAGCTGAAAAAGGCCATTTCTAATCAAGTGGGGACAGTGTTGTTCTAGGGACATGGCAGAATCAAAGATCACACCAAGGTACCTGAGGCTCAGGATGACAGATGAGCCAAGAGAACCAGGATGCTGTTTGTGATATTTTGTATGTAGCGGACTGTCGACAGGGTGATTTAAAGACTCTGCTGTGTCCAAGCCTTTTAACATTGCCATGGTGACCTACCACCACCCTGTAAACTGGATGAAATTTGTTTTAGTTGCCATGGTAACAGCTGAAGTCAGAGTAGGAGATGGTGAGAAAGATAACTTCAAGACTAGAGAGATTGTGATTCAGGTGCATCATTTTCAGGTGTCAACAAAACACCATCTGTTTTCTTTTTTAATAACTTGAAATATTCCATGTTATTATTAGTTATTAGTAGTAGTAGCTGCTGAGTTTTACAAATGTCACTGTAGGTTAGAGGTTTCTAATGCAGTGCGTTTAGAACTGTTTCAGTAAAAGACACAACCCCAACCACAAAGGTGAAGTCCCTGTATTCAGTAAGACTAGCCGGAGGCCTTTCTGTGTGGAGTTTGCATGTTCTCCCCATGTTTTCCATGGGTTCTCTCCAGGTACTCCGGCTTCCTCCCACAGATAAAAGACAGGTAATTAGTGGTGTTATGTTAGGTTAACTGGTGGTCTCTAAATTGCTCATGCGAATGGTTGTCTGTCTGCTTGTTCACACTACAAATAAAATAGTGTGAACTCTCAAAGCGGCCCGCATGCGCAAAAGAAGATGTCACACACAACGCGCTCTGTTTAGACCCAGAGCAAACAATATTTGACTGATGGCCCTTAATATAAAGACTTCGGACTTTACGTTTCCCAATTATTGCTTTAAGTTATTTTGTTATTTACATAATAATGTAAATAACCTAATAATTATCCTTATTGCTGTTTTAGAGGAGCGGTGCTTCAAAGGATAGTAGCAGATTTCTGTCAGAATCTGCAGATTATACAGTACAAATAAAATGTTCACGTTTCTCCAACGTTGTCTTCCCAACAGTTTCACTGACATCTACACTGGATGGCCAGGAAGCGTTCGCGATGTCTTATCGGGCGCTTCTCCGGCGCTGATAATTGGCGTCTGTCTTGTGTCAGTGACGTAAAAGACGGATTTAATGCGACTTGACCGTTCAAACAGCAGTCGCTTTCTAAAACATCGGATATGTATCGGATTCAGCACCACATACGAAAGTGACCCAGATCGGATTTGAAAATATCGGATTTGTGCCGTTCACACTGTCACACTATGATCGGATATGGGTCGCATAGGGTCAAAAAAATCGGATTTGACGCGCTTTCGCCTGCAGTGTGAATGTAGCCTAAGTTTACAGTCTACAGTCTCAAAGCTAAAAGCAATATCCCCTGAGAACACACACATTTACAGTCAGATTTGTTTTAAAATTACACAAAATACGTAAAGAAATAGGGAGGGTCTTTTTAAAGAGCTGAAACATGTTTTAGTGTTGCACGTCAAACAAGGCCTCCCTCTGGGAGTGTATCTGTTTTAGACAAAGACAAAGTTATTTTTTCTTTTAAATTTCAGGGTAAAGCAAGTAGTACCTTTTATGTGTCGATGATGGTTTCCACAATTCTAAAATAACATGCTAATTCATTTTCATATTTTTATGATGCATAATGAGCTCAGTGTGCTTTTATGCTGAAAAAAATCTTTGTGCACTTAATTATCAAAGACTTACTCAAAACAACTGCAGAAAGGATTTAATCATGAATCAGAAAATATAGACTGCCAGTCAAAAGTTTGGAAACATCTTCTCATTTAATATTTTTTCTTTATTTTTTACTACTTTCAACATACATAGATACATGCTGAAGAAGAAGAAGGAGAGTGATGGAGTGCTGCGCCAGATAGCTTGGCTTTCACAGTCATCTGACCTAAAGCAAAGGGTGGCTATTTTGAAGAATCTAAAATATAAAACTTGTTTTGAGTTAATTCACACACATTCATAGTCCTGATGCCTTCAATGAGAATCTACAATCTAAATAGTCATGAAAATAAAGAAAAACCTATAAAATAGAAGATGTGTCCAAGCTTTTGACTGGTAGTGTAAGTTTCATAGACCAAAAGACCAAGGGAATGTTATTAAATATCTACACTTTTCACTTCTACACTTTTATAAAGAAGAAAAAAGCAAAAACATCTGCAGTTTAGAGAAGCTGATTTTTTTTCTCTATTTTGTATTTTTAATTTTTCATTCATGCTTGTCAGTTGTCACAATGATTTTCCGCTAAACAAATACACAAGAATACAACTAATTGTTTCAACTCTCCATAAAAACAATTGTGCGTGTATGTGTGTGCCAGTGCGTGCCTTACCTTTGCGATGTACTTTTATATTTCTGCCTGTAAACAAACAAGAACAAACAAGAGTTAATCAAATCGGCCACTCACATGGTGAGTTTCAGGCTAGGTTAGAAGGCACACCTTGAAACAAACATGCAGACTAACAAAGATATTTCTTCTCTGAATAAAGTCTTATCTTCATCAACAAAAACACATCTTCACATTGGAACTAATAAATAAACCACAGAGTATTCAGAAGCTTGAATAAATGTCTATATCGGTATATACAGATATATTTCATTTGTACTGAACTACTCATTAAATTAACAACATGATGTATTTTAAAAGACTTTTTACGAGACCAGATTGCTCCTATAGTGGCCATCAGAAGGTACTTAAGGTACTTTGGCACATTGGATTCACGTTTTAGACCTTGATGGCACGTCCATCATTTATATACAGTTTATGAGTGCACACCAAAGCTACCTGCACTAATGTCAGTGCGTTAGGTGGAAATGCTGCTTGGATTTACTGAAGTGAGTCAGGGGGCTGCATAACAGAGAGCAAACTCAAACACTGCATGCGAAAAGCAAACTGTCATTTCCATTAACCTCGAGACAGATGAGAATGACATGCAACCACGGGAGCGTTACACAACAAAAATGGCAACTGCTGTTGCCTCGAAAGGCTTAGAAGACACATAAAGCTAAACCATACATACATGATACATGGCCAACGTACTCAAAAACTGTTTGTCCTCTGTGTTAAGTCTTTTAAAATGTCCCTCATTCCAATAAAATCTGAAAAGTCTGAAAGAGACCGGTTAGCAAATCATGTTTTCTACCCATTTTGTGTGCAAGGGTGGCTCAGACAAGCACTCCAAAGCACTGGAGCAAAGGTTTTCGTTCTGGGAATTGAGCCGTCCCAGCAGGGTGTCAAAGAGTTGAACATGGAGAGCGGAGGTGAAAGGAACCCAGCCAAATATGAACACATAGATATGATACACCTCCTTTTAGATTCAGTGTACGGAGGATAGTAGCATATTCTGCAGGCATCATAAATGAATATGTCATCTTGATAAGCCTGAGAATCCTCACATTTCTATGTTTCCTTTTGTAATAGGCACATGCCAAAGAAGAACTGCAGATAGACTGCTAACAATGAAAAAAACTACAGCAGTTTAAGTGAATGACTGACTCTGTGTTACAACACAATTCATGTTTATATCACCAAAAAACCCCAAATTATTAGAACCCTACACAAAGAATAATCATGACTTAAAAGGGATTCAGGGGTTTACTGTCAGCTTTTTCTGTCCTACATCAACCAGGGATCGCACATACCCTATCAAGTTGTTTTTTCTTTGAATATATTTCTAGTGTCACACTCCATTTCAGACTCCATTTTTCTCATTCATTTCTCTGAGCGTGATGGCTGACAATGATGTCACTGCCTCCAGCTCAACATTTGAATTCACTGAGGTTGATTCCTGTCTTACGCCAAAGGGGGCGGGAATATTTTCCCAAAAAGTTGCATCAATAAAGTGGTTGGAAGCTTCTAAATGTGCTAGTGCAGACAACCTTTCCCTTTCCCTCTAAAACACAGATGCCTCATAGTAAGGTCCAATCTGGGGAAGCAGCACCTGTTAAATGATTTATTGTTAATTTTGTGAAACTGTGAAGCACATGATTACATTTTACCGCTGTTATGTGGTGAAGGATGCAAAGCAAAGCCAGTCCATGCAGACTGTTCTCTGATAAAGACAGAGGCCAAGTTAATGAACAGGGTGCCTAAATATAACTTTGTACTGACAAATGATTTGCTGGATGAAATATTAGTCTGCAGATTTTTGTAGCGATGAAAGGTTAAAGAATCTAACATTCCAATCGTGATATTGGGCGTGCAGGTTAAAGCTGTGTCACATGTAAAGAAACATATGATATGTTGTATGTGTGTTTGGGATGGATTTTCAAGTAAATGACCAAATTCCTATAAATGCTGACATCTGACAGATACACACATTTCTGGCAATAATGAAAAAGCTCTCTTACAACTAATGTGTCATGTATGGAAGATCACCTTTGTTACATTTTCACCACACAAGGTCAATGATGTATAGGGGACAAATTTTAAGTTTTTTTGCTGCCTAAATTAAACCAAGTACGTGTTGCTGACTAAAGCACACGGAGCAGGGAGAGAAACCAGAACACAAGCAGTATTTGACATGATGGGATGGAAACACATATTAAATAAATATTGACTTTTTAAAAAGAAGTTTAAGGTCCCTTTTCTTTCTTTTTCGCCTCTCTTAGCTATTTTGCTGTTTGTTTGTTGTCATTTTTCTACTTATTTTGTGTCTTTTTGCAGTCATTTTGTGTCTCATTTTTTATTTTATATCTCTTTGTGCTCGGTTCCCTTCTCTTTAAAGTTTGTCTTTGATGTCTCGTGAGTCTGCAGATATTTTTTGCCACCATTTTAACCCTCTCAGGCTCAAATTAAACTTTTTGTTACTAATGCACAACCAAGTCCTGCAGTGGTACTTCTGAGTAAAAGAAAACTCATAAAATATGTATGTGGGGTAATCAGGTTGTTAGTTTTTAACTGTTGCAAATCGGCAACGCCTGCCTTGAGAGGGTTAAGTCATATTACATATTTGTGTCTCCTTCAAAGAATTATTTTGTGTCTTTATGATGTTGTTTTTTGCCACTTTTTGGTCATTTTATGTCTCCTAGAAGTTGTTTTGTGCTACTTTGCAGTAAATTTTTGTCCCTTTGTAGACATTTTATGTCTTTTTGAAGTGTTTTTGTGTCACTTTTTAGTTTTTTCCCACTATACATTGGACGTTGGATAGACATGCAGATCTGATCTATATTGGGTCCATTGGTCCATAGCCAATTCCGTCCAAATTAAGTCCACAATTTGGGCGTCCAGCCATGACCCACTTTGGCCATCAATATGACATTCAATGTTTGAACTTTGGACTGAGGACATCTATAACAGGTACAGGAAATTTACATGATTAATAAATCTAAAGGTGTCCATACATCCTTCATCTGCTGATCAGAAGGTTTGTGGTTCGATCCCTGGCTCCCCCAGTCTGCATGCCAAATATCCTTGGGCTTTTTACACAACATCACTCTTTCCAAATCAGGCCAAAGAGGTGGTACTGGTGAAGTAGTAAGATTTTAATGTTAATTTACATGTTTTCTCACCTTTGATAAATATGCCCAAATCCAATTTGGAAAGTGTTACCACTTCATTACATGTTATGAGGTCAGAAAAAAGGGGACAAAATAGACCTGATTTTACTACTATTAAAACCATGCAAAACAAAGTCAATGTCACCAAAATGCAAGCATTAAATCATGCGTCACCGAACCGAAACACCTATTGGAATGTAAATTTGAACAGCAGATTACCCCACGAGTAGATGACGACGATCTAAACGCTCCATTTGGTCTGAAATTAGCCAGTCACAGCTCTGGAATCTGACCCCAGCAGCTAATCACAGCTCTGACACGTCTCAGCTTTGAAATGCGACTGTAGAGACCTGTTATTTCATGGTCGAATGGTAATTGTACGCCGGCCTGCGTGGGCAGATCAGAGCTGAATTACAAAGCTGTATAAGGCACGCTGATCAGTGCCAGGTCGCTGCATTCTTTTCTTAGTCAGAGAAAACTCTCCAGCACGCGGCAGCAGCAATAGTGACAGGTGAGGACAGAGAGTTTCTGGAGAATGACTCACCTCCCTATCATGACTTTTACAGGGTGACGCCTTCAGCGAAAGAATTTGCATTTTGCGTCTTTACCTCTTTTTTTTTCTTTGTCCTTGTACCAATTGTTTTGTGATTTCACCTACACATTTTCTTCTCTGCATCATTAACACTGAGCTTGTGGAATGTATTTTATTTCGTGCACTGTTCTGTTTGCAATGCATCACTGCAGGGTGTGTGTGTGTGTGTGTGTGTGTGTGTGTGTGTGTGTGTGTGTGTGTGTGTGTGTGTGTGTGTGTGTGTGATGGTTAACTCCATCTAACCCGCCCACGTCTAGACCAAGTGTCCTGGAGAAAAAAGCTGAACCTCCATTAAATTGAAGCAGTGCACACACACTACACAGTATCAGCCTTTTGTTGTTTAGTTTCTTAACCACCTCATCAGGGTGGCTTCAGATTGGTCCTAAATTTAATTTTTGAAGCATGACAACAAGCCAGACATGCAAAAACCATTATAAAGATTAGTTTCTGCTTAATCTGACCTGGACAGTCTGGTACTTCTTTTAATACATCCTCAGATGGCAGAACGTTTTTTTCATAGCTGAGCTTTCTCAGCTGATTTCTGCTCTTTAATGTGTCAAAAAAGTTATTTTTTGCTTTTGTTTTTACACTTCCTCTGTAATTCCACTCAGCTTCTCACCAAAGCCTACTGATAATAAAAATTATGCATCTCAATGTGTAAAAAAACAAAAGTAAATGAAAAGCTGTTCTATTCTCTTTTTGTCCTTTTCTAGTTTACTGCATCGAAATGTTCTGCTGTTACCACGGAAACTGGGGGAAATTTTCAAAAATAAACGAATAAATAAATATCTCCACACTTTTTTGTTTTCTTGTCAAACAGCTTTAAGCTCTGTGATTAATTTATGGATGAACTTTATGTCTGCCAGGAAGAAATAATATTGTAATGAACACAAAGACACAATCGCTCACACAAAGAAACAGCTGGTTTTGTGACCACTTGAATGGGTCTTAATCTTGTATTCATTCATGCTTGCTCTATTTAATTTGGACAAAGTTTATGATAATTTGTACATTTCAGAAACTTGCTTTAACAGGTGTCACAGGTTATAATAGAGAAGTCAATGTCACAAGGCCCTTCTAAATACAGAGTCCCCAAACTTAGGGAGGATTGTGCCTGGAAAGGTCAACAGTGGCAGGCAGAATGTCTATAAATGGAACAGCAGCTCTGCTCTGCTCTGATGATAGTGATACAAATGTACCTGGCAGTAACATGATGAAGTAACCTTAATACTTTTTTTTTTTTAATCAAACAAAAATTTGCAGTCTATGAAAAAGAAATGTAACAACAAGGCTTCTCTTTATATTATTTTTTCTTTTCATTTTTGGTAACTGCACATATGAAGAGACTCAAAGTCAGAACGACTATATTCAAAAGCAGATTGTCTTTTCGTTTGTTTATATTCGGTTGCATGGCTCTTGTCTGAGAACCTCACCACCCTTCCTATAGCATATGGATTGCAGGTAAGCTTGGCTTTGTGGTCTGTCTGAACTAAGTCAAACTTAATTTAATTCTATTCTATATATATATATATATATATATATATATATATATATATATATGCAACATGCTTTATATTGTAAGGTAAAGAGAAAACCCCAACAATCACATGACCCCCTATGAGCAAGCACTTAGTGACAGTGGGAGGAAAAATTCCATTTTAGCAGGAAGAAAACCTCCAGGAGAATCAGACTTAGTGAGGGGCATCCATCTGCCATGACTGTTTAGGGCTGAGGGGAGGGAGACAGGAGGTTCAGAGATACTGTTATTCAGGGAGGAATGTGACGTGAATGTCCATAGAGTTTTTCACAACCTCTCAGCCCATACTTATTGAGATATTTCCATTTGTGGTGCACCACTCAACAGACTGAAACATATAATAATGATTATGCTAATTTCAATGGGGAAGCTCCATATCCACTCGTCTGCCTGCATCCCTCGGGGTTTGGCGCTGCTAGTCTATTCTTCACATTACTTCCACTTTCCTGTGGCGTCAAACTTAATTTTGTTGTCATCACTTTGGCCCAAACATTTTCTTGCTTGTCTTCTGCGAGCTCTGTCCTGTGTGCTTTAAATCTTACTACTTTTCTGCCTTTCAGATCCTCATTCGTGCAACCAGCCTCCTCCAAATCTCCACCTCATCCTCGCCAGAATAGAGATCCTCCAAGTCTTCACCTGCTTCACCTCGCTGCCATCCTTCCTACCAGCGTTGGACTCTGTTCTACTACAAAGACTGATCGGAGTCTAATTGCCAAACAATTATTAATCAAGCTCCATATTGAGAACTGTTCATTCAAATGGTCTCTCCTTAGTCACTGCTACTTTGCAACCCAGAGTGTTACTTTATTTACAACTATGCCTCACAAGTTGTTAGGTCAGAGGTGCCAACAATTCTTGAGTGTGATTAGCATTCAGGTGCAGCAGGGGATCTATTTACTAGGTGCACAGGCACTGAGGGGGGACACATAGGCATGCAGAGCTTCTGCTTACGCACAAGCAGCATTACTGTCAAACTACAGATGCCTGTTGCCATTACTCACTACCCAAAATAAAACCAGCTTTGTTGTTTTATCTAAGACCTTTTCTCACTGAGCAGAAGAATCCTCCGGAAAACTAAACAAACCTCGGAGTGTGTTCACTCCCCGTGACGGAGTTCCCCTAACCTCGGAGTTCAGTCTTGTCAGGTTAGTAGACAAGCTGAATTCTGCATCTTTATTTTTACACCTCTAGCGTTTCTCATTCTCTCACTGTTGACAGAGAACACATTCACTTGCCAATGTTTATTAGAGGATTTGGCAAAAACGAAACACTTGTCTTGGCGTCAGTTTCTTCAACCAACATACCAACTTCTGCTGATAAATTTCTGTTTCTTTTTTTTTTCTGTTATATTTTCCTCTGTTGCCAGCCGGTTACCAACACAAGATGCTGTATAGCAAGCAGGGTCTGTTAAACAGAGCAAGAGTAGCCAAGGGGCATAAATTAAATGTGTGTGTTTAATGGTAATGATGCCGTGCACATTTCATTTAACTGCTGATGAGAGATACTGTCAGTAAACCAAATACTGGTGGTGGCCTGGTCTTCCATAAGATAGTGAATTAGAAGAAGTATCACAGACATACACAATACACTGGGAATCTTGTTATTAAATGTTTTTGTGAACAGAAGCTGATAAAATAAAGGAGAGTTTAACTTTAGCTGTCAAAAAAATACTATGGCAAACGTACTCTTAACATCATTAAATCTATTAATTTTATTTCTGGACATAATTTTCCCATTTGAAACAAACACTAACGGCAGATGAAAAGTCAGCTGTTTCAAAATATGCCAGTATGGCTTCACTAATGCTACGATAGCATTACAGAATGCTAAGTTAGCGTTCTGTAACTATCACCATATGTGAGAAGCTGGAAAAACAGACCAGTCAAATGCATCAGTCTGTATTTGCCCATTAGCTATAATGGGCTGTTAAATTTTGAATGAAGCAGCTACCATGGTTATTATCAAAGGTGGAAAGTAACGAATTACATTTACTTGCGTTACTGTAATTGAGTAGTTTTTTTGTGTATTTGTACTTTTTAAAGTCATTTTTCAAGTCGGTAATTTTACTTTTACTTAAGTATATTTTTTAAAAAGTATTGTACTTCGCTACATTTTCAATCACACCCGTTACTGAGTAAATTAAAAGAACAAACAAAAAAAAACCAACATTGCGCTTCGGAAATACTGCAGGGAATGATGGGTAGTAGAACAAATTGGCGTTGGGTCACGATAAAGATGAGTCTGACATCGGTGGTACGGATCCAGCGAAAAAAGAAACCCTGTCGAATTATGCTGACCCTGAACTCGAGGAAACCGATGTGAACCCCTGGCCTTATTTAAGGGACCATTTCGGCTTCAAGTGCAAGTAAGGCAACAGCTTTATTATGCAGTGTAAGCTGTGTTTGCCCAGAGAGACCGAGTTAGCAGCTTTTAAAAATTCCTCATCAAACCTGCACAAGCATGTAGAGGTAAGTTAAATGAAACCTGTACATTTATTTTAGCAAAAAGGCTGTGCTCAAGTTAATCACATTAAGACATAAGCTGTTATTGGGCACGTTGTTGTCCACGCAATTTAATTTTTTTACAGGATCGGTAAATTGCCAAAAGAAAATACATTTTTCCTGTTTGTTAATAACAATAATTTATTTTAAAGAAATAGTTAAATTAGACAGAAGACAGAAGCGGCTACTTTCTTACTTAACCCACATATGTTCACACTGCAGGCAAAAGAATAACGTGCTGTGCAGAGGTGTTTTTTTTCTGATCTCAAACTGATCTCCCTGTTGGAGCTCAGTCTGTGGAGAGTTATTTTTTTCTCCTTATCTTTCCTCATGTTGTGCATTTTCCATTGTTATGCCTCTCTGACCTGTCTTCCCCATGTGATGTTTGTGTAATGTACAGGGAGTGCAGAATTATTAGGCAAGTTGTATTTTTGAGGAATAATTTTATTATTGAACAACAACCATGTTCTCAATGAACCCAAAAAACTCATTAATATCAAAGCTGAATGTTTTTGGAAGTAGTTTTTAGTTTGTTTTTAGTTTCAGCTATTTTAGGGGGATATCTGTGTGTGCAGGTGACTATTACTGTGCATAATTATTAGGCAACTTAACAAAAAACAAATATATACCCATTTCAATTATTTATTTTTACCAGTGACACCAATATAACATCTCCACATTCACAAATATACATTTCTGACATTCAAAAACAAAACAAAAACAAATCAGCGACCAATATAGCCACCTTTCTTTGCAAGGACACTCAAAAGCCTGCCATCCATGGATTCTGTCAGTGTTTTGATCTGTTCACCATCAACATTGCGTGCAGCAGCAACCACAGCCTCCCAGACACTGTTCAGAGAGGTGTACTGTTTTCCCTCCTTGTAAATCTCACATTTGATGATGGACCACAGGTTCTCAATGGGGTTCAGATCAGGTGAACGAGGTGGCCATGTCATTAGTTTTTCTTCTTTTATACCCTTTCTTGCCAGCCACGCTGTGGAGTACTTGGACGCGTGTGATGGAGCATTGTCCTGCATGAAAACCATGTTTTTCTTGAAGGATGCAGACTTCTTCCTGTACCACTGCTTGAAGAAGGTGTCTTCCAGAAACTGGCAGTAGGACTGGGAGTTGAGCTTGACTCCATCCTCAACCCGAAAAGGCCCCACAAGCTCATCTTTGATGATACCAGCCCAAACCAGTACTCCACCTCCACCTTGCTGGCGTCTGAGTCGGACTGGAGCTCTCTGCCCTTTACCAATCCAGCCACGGGCCCATCCATCTGGCCCATCAAGACTCACTCTCATTTCATCAGTCCATAAAACCTTAGAAAAACCAGTCTTGAGATATTTTTTGGCCCAGTCTTGACGTTTCAGCTTGTGTGTCTTGTTCAGTGGTGGTCGTCTTTCAGCCTTTCTTACTTTGGCTCCAGTGATGTTGCAGCTCTGAAATATGGCCAAACTGGTGGCAAGTGGCATCTTGGCAGCTGCACGCTTGACTTTTCTCAGTTCATGGGCAGTTATTTTGTGCCTTGGTTTTTCCACACGCTTCTTGCGACCCTGTTGACTATTTTGAATGAAACGCTTGATTGCTCGATGATCACGCTTCAGAAGCTTTGCAATTTTGAGACTGCTGCATCCCTCTGCAAGATATCTCACTATTTTTGACTTTTCTGAGCCTGTCAAGTCCTTCTTTTGACCCATTTTGCCAAAGGAAAGGACGTTGCCTAATAATTATGCACACCTGATATAGGGTGTTGATGTCATTAGACCACACCCCTTCTCATTACAGAGATGCACATCACCTAATATGCTTAATTGGTAGTAGGCTTTCGAGCCTATACAGCTTGGAGTAAGACAACATGCATGAAGAGGATGATGTGGACAAAATACTCATTTGCCTAATAATTCTCCACTCCCTGTACTGTATGTATGGTCAGAAGGGTAAGTCGGCGCTGGCAAAGGTCGGCAGCCTTAACCCAATTTCCTTCGGGGTCAACCTTCAGGATCAATAAAGTTTTATTGAATTGAATTGCTCCTCAAAATTAACAGAGCAGGGCCAAGTTTAAAAAATGAAAACACATTTTTATAGCAGCTGCCGTACAGCTCAATTCAGTACTTGTTCTCTTATTTGACAGTTTAGAACACATTCTCATGTAAAAGAATTATATGGTTTTGACAGTTTGGTTGGTTTGGTGACCATTATCCATTTTGATGTATAGACTTGCAGTTTAACTGCCACTGAGCTTTAATTTGTAAAGTTTTTCTTTTAATTAAAAAACAACTACTTTGAGATTTATCCCATTGTCTTTTTTGCACTACTCAGAAGAGGCTGTCCTCCTGCTGACAAAAAAGTAACTACGTAACTTTTACTCTGAGTACATTTTGAGACAGGTAATTTTACTTGTACTTGAGTAAAATTTCAGCAAAGTAATAGTACTTTTACTTGAGTAAAATATTTTAGTACTCTTTCCACCTCTGGTTATTATGTAATGTCCTCTTTGCTGGGTTTGAATGATGACATATTACAATGTATTTCCTTGATATATATTCAGTGTTGGGAAGGTTACTTTTAAATGTATTCCATTACAGATTACAGAATGCATGCCCCAAAATGTATTCTGTAACGTATTCCGTTACGTTACTCAATGACAGTAACGTATTCTGAATACTTTGGATTACTTAATATATTATCATGCTTTTTACAACTATTGCTGTGATTTATGACTATTACTGAAAGTCCGCGGCTCCGAACCATATTAAAGGGACCTCTGGCTAATATGTCGGGCTCCCTGTCGGCTCGTAGCCGAAAAATAGCTTTACTTTGTTGTCTGGGTCAACTCTGCTAGCGAGAGACAGAGAGAGGCGTTGAAAGGCTGCTCCAACGGAACTTATTGTTTTGGAGGAAAACACGAACACGGTGTACAGTCGAGTCTTAATAGCTTACTTACAACTGGGCTCGTCAGGCACTCTTCTTGGCTGCAGTGGTTATTATTATATTTACATGCTTCCAGCTCCCGTTTCTGCTCGATGACAACTCGGAGTTTTCCACTAGCCTTTTTCTCCCTCCTCGCGCTCACAGACCCATAACGTGTATGGCAGTCCATTCTCCCTGCAGCACGGACTACACTGCCCATGATGCTACATTCTTTACAGCATTTAGCATTCTGCCTATTAGCTCAGCACAACAACAACAACAAAAAGGCGCTCTCTCACCCAGGAAACACGCAGAGAAAGAGCGTCACCCTGTAACCATGGCAACAGTAACGCTGCCACCTGGAACAACAGAACGTAGCTGTCAAACAAAACCCAAACAGTCCTGACCCGCGACAAAATGAAACAAGAAAGTACTGCCGTGTAATCCATTTATCTCAACAAAGTAACTGTATTCTGAATACCACCTTTTTAAACGGTAACTGTAACGGAATACAGTTACTCATATTTTGTATTTTAAATACGTAACGGCGGTACATGTATTCCGTTACTCCCCAACACTGTATATATTTTCCTTTTTTGTTGTTAAATGTTTTTTGTCTAATCTAATTTGCGAACAGAATGGAAAAGTCAGAAAGAAACAGACCTAAGTGTAAAATGTTCTTGTTTTTTACCTTGTGTTCCTTACAATTTCAAAATTGTTAGATTACTATTTATTAAACTGAAGATGTCAAACAGTGTCTGTTAATGTGAGGTTTTGTGATTTAATAATGATTCAAATGTCATCTGTGCAATATTTCACCACTGTATATGTGTAAAATGTGTATATATTCTGTTTCCTTCTTTATATAATCTCTTGATAATAATCTCTATTGTTACTGTTCTATATATTTATTCTGTTGAATAGATGTAGCAAATTCCTTGGCACCACGTTATCTTATCTTATCTTTTAAATGCTCACTTGTAGCATGTTCGTAAATGATTCAACTTTTGATCAAAGCACCACTGCTCAGTCACAATCCACACTGTTACTGCCAGAGGCTAAAGACAGAAGAGTCACCAGCATTGCTCAGGGGGGCAGGACGCTGCTGATGGAACAGACAGTCCATCTCCCTGGTCGATGTGCTATTTATTTGCTGAAATTATTTAATAAACTACATTTTCCAGACATGCATAGGTATTTGCACGCAGTGAAGTTAAGACAACCAATGCAGGAAATATTGGAAGTCTGGTTGTTCTTGATTGCATCACTGCTTGGATGTTTTTGTGGATACTTGGATCATAAGTTAGCTAGCTTTTCCTAACAAATCCCTATTTTAATTTCCAAACCTCTTTGACAAATATCAGAAAGCCTCTGGAAAAAAAACAAACTGACATTTTCAGTTTTAGTAATTCTTAGAAAGAATGACCATGGCTGTGCTTCAGGAAGTATAGCTGGTCATCTACTAATCAGTTCAATCCCTGACTGCTCCAGTCTGCAAGTCAAAGTGCACTTGGGCAAGATACTGAACCCTGAGTTGCATCCGCTGTGTTCACTGGGGTTGAATGTGTGTGAATGTTAGATAGAAAGCACTTAGACATAGAAAAAAGTGATTTTGTGTGTGACTGGGTGAGAGAGACATGCTGTATAAAGTGCTTTGAGTGCTCAGGTACTATATAAGAAAATTTCCATTTACCATTTAGACTAAAGGAAGATCTGAAACTGAAACGATTTAGAATTTTAACTAGCTTAAGGTGGAAAAAGTGACCTGGTTGAAAAAGATCTGACTGCCTGTCATGGGCATGTCATGCAACCAAGACAAAGGGACAAACCACTTCAATCAGACATACAGACTTGTCACAACAGGGAGATGTAAAGGTATGCTTTAATACAACGGGTCCATCAATTCTTTTCCTACTGTGACAAGTCAGCATCTCTGCTGGGAAACAGATTTGTTGACTAAAACATCAGTGTATGCTTTAGAGTACCACACTGACCTTATACATGACCAGTTTAAACAAAAAAAAAACAGAGCTATCATTTCCTCATTCCTCCTTATTTCTTATTTATTCCTCCTTGGGGACCTACGTTATTGGAATGAAACCTCACAGAGGATAGCACAACGCACCTGGGTTTTTTTTTCCACTTGTAGCCATGCCATGCCATTCTGGAGATACAGCAGCTTTTAAAACATATGCATTAGTACTCTTTTTAGTCTATACTATTACTTTAAATGTGTAAAAAGTTCTTAGATTTAAGTGGACCAAACCAGACGAAGAGCTATAACTAAACTGAACACAGCACTGTCCAGATATTTTGTATGTGACAAATGTTTCTGGTGAAACTGCAGTCGAAGACTGAACGTGTGAGCTGCGAGTCACTGAAAAAATCAAGAAGAACACTTGTCTTAGACACATTTATGTGCTGCTTTCTTCCTTTAAAGACGGCAGGCAAACAAACACAAAAGACTGGGAAAGTTATGTAAAAAAAAAAAAAAAAACACCCAAACTAATTCTTGACGGAGCATGTCACAACTAAACTGCGAAGAATTTGACGACTTCTTTTGTAATCTGCCGTCAATAAATCATTAAGTTTCTGAAGCTTGAGGAGTTTCTGTGTGGGAGTTACAAAATTGGAAAGTAATGCTGAATGGATGTGAATACTTATGATTTTTTGGCCATCTATTCAACTAAAAAAAACATTTTGGATGAATTAAGCAGAAAATTATGTCCTTCTGTGTTTTTGGAAAAGGTAGGAGCAGCATACTTCAGGCTGAAGAGGAGCAGGATTATCCAGAGCATGCATCAGAGCCTGATCTGACGGTACGATTATGCATCAGTGGTAACAGTCACGGATATTTGGATGTCTGTGAAGGCACCGTGAATGCTGATCAAGACACGTTCAAGGTAAAAAGAAAGTAAACACATATCAAGAAAACAATAAAAATAATCTGGTCTCCAGCAGATCTTAAAATTAGGCAAATAAAACCCCAGATGAGCTACAAAACATGACAGTAGTTTGCTGGTCTGGAGCATCGGGGCAGAACACAGCATATCAGCATAAACAGCTCGTACCACTGGTCAAGCAAGGTGGTGGTGGTGGTGCAGCTACAGGACCTGAGCACCTTACAGTTACTGAGTCAGTTACTCTATAAACTCCTCTGTTTACCAAAGTATTCTAGAGTCAAATGTGAAGTCCTCGGTCCAACAGCTAAGACTTGTCCTACACTGGATCATGCTGCGTGACAATCATCCCATGCACAGCAGCAAATGTACAATAAAATGACTGAAAACGAAAAGCATCAAAGTGTTGCAAAGACTCCGTCAAAGTCCAGAACTCAGCCTGATTGAAATCATGCAGCTGAAGCGTTGAGCTTTGATTATACTTTCCGCATCCGTGAGCCTACAAGGGTCCGTTCAGGTCAGAGTGACGGAAATTCCATCATCAGATAATCAGTTTGAAGGTCTGTGCCGATGTCTGAATGCCTGCCACTGTTTTTGAGACCATGTGTACCCATCCACATAGACTTTACAATACAGTGCGACAACTGCACATGGGCCTGTGGAGGCAGACTTCAAAAAAAGTATAACAGCAATGGCTACTCAGCCACCGTCTGCAGAAGGGTTATAATCAAAACTGTGCCGGCAAACTTCAGTGAACTGAAAGAGTATGGTAAAGAAGAGTAATTCTAAAAGCTACTGAATTTTGGCTTTTGTTAAAACAGCAGCGACACTGTGTGACATGTTTTGTGCTGCTGTTCATTTGAGCTTGAATTTACCTCATTTTAACATCTAGTAAGAAGTAGAAAATTTATCTTATGTTGTAATACATAAAAACAGACTGACAGATAACTGCCAACTCTTATGTTCATACCAAGGGGTGCAATTTACAGTCACCAGTTAGCCTAACATGCTTGTCTATATACTCTAGGAGGAAAAGCCACACAGGGAGAACATACAAACTCATCACAGCTCAACAGGAGGCTCAAACCAGCAGTTGCGAGTTGCAGTTCTTGCCATAGCAAAGATGTGTTTAAACACATAGCTTTTTTTATATATATTACAATAATAAAAATGTTTATTGTGTGTTATATGGACGATTTACACATCTAAAACAAAAGTGTACATATTTCAATTTGGCAACTTTAAACAGCAGTCACTTAAAATCCTTACTTGGACTACTAGGATTCATTGCTTCATGCCTACAGGGCATTCACTGGTTTGAAATGCTCAGTTTAGGAGCATTTCAAAGTGTGTTGTCAGATTTGTCAAAGAAAGGATCCGCGAGTGATGATGAGCGTAGTGTGATGAATGAGGCTGTAATTCACAGACTGAAGCATCAACAGGACATTCAAACATTTTGTGTTCGCATGCCCTGCCTTCATCTCTGTCTCTGTTTTCGTCCATCTCCCTGCTGATGTGTCTTTCTTTGCTGAGAGTTTGCTGCATCGCAACGCTCAGTTGTTACCATGGCAACAATGGAGAATTAAAAAAAACACACTGGGCTCTTTTTTTGTTGTTGTTGTTGCTGCTTTTGATTTGTTTTTTGTGTGTGATCGCCTCAAATTCAAACAGATGTGGCGAGGCTGTTCCGCTGCAGCGTAGGAGTCAGCTGCTAAGAAAGAATCTGACAGACAGACAGACGAGAAGCTGTGACTTCATCAAACACACACACACACACACACACGCTCTCTCTCCCGTGTTAAGTGATGTTGCACGCCCACCGTTGCCCGCTCATTTTCTGTCATTTGTCTTCCCCTCCATCGTCGGTCCGTGCCAGCATCACCAAGGCAACTGGTCAACCGCACTGATGCCGTCCCCGAGGCTGTCAGTCTTACAGCAGCTCACGGATCCTCACAGCGTGATCACCAATTATCGATAGTGCTATTGCATCAACACACTGACATTACATCATCAGCCAGCTGACTGCGTGATCTGTGTTTACTCACATTCCTCTGAGCCGGATCAGGACCTGGTTGTTGTGATTCTGCTCCAGAGCGTCCCCAAAGTCCTGCACCTCCTCAGACTGCTGTTGCTCCTTCTGCTCTTCCTCAGTCCGTGACATCTCCTCACGCTGCACCTCCTCCTGCTCCTCCTCCTCCTCCTCCTGCTCTCGAGGTTGCTGCTGCTGTTGCTGCAGCTCCTCAGTCTGCTTTACCTCCTCCTCCTTTTGTTGTAACGCCTCACTTTGCTGCACCTTCTTTTCTTGTTGCATCTCCTCAGTCTCTTCCTCCTCCTCCTTTTCAAGGTGCTGTAGCTCACTTTCCTGCACCTCTTTGATCTCTACCTCCTCCTCCTCCTTCTCTTCTTCCTGTACCTGCTCCTCTTGATGGCCCTGTTCCCCTTCTGGCTTTAGCATCTGCTCAGACAGCTCGTCCTCCTGCTGCTTCAGAACCTCCTCCACCTTCTCTTGTATTTCCCACTCATGCGCTGCAACCTCCTCTTGTTCTAGCTCTTCCTCCTGCCCATACACATCTTCAGTATCTCCATCCTGTTGCTGCACTTTCTCTTCCTCCAGGTCTTCCTCCAGCGGATGGACCTCCTCCTGCTCCTTCTCTCCCTCTCCCTCCTGGTCCTTCACTTCATCTTCCATCTCATGTTCTTCCTCCTGTTGCTGCAACTCCTGCTCCTCAGCCTCCAGCAACTTCTCAGGCAGCTGCGCCTCCTCCGCGTCCTCGTTCATCTCGGTTTGTGGCAGAGCTCACCGAGCAGAGTTCAGTCTCTGTGAAGTGTCCGGACGTCTCTCAGTCCGACAGAGTCGTGAAAACATCAACACTGATCGGAGCCTTCAGTTCAGCGAAACTTCATCCAACTTTCTGTGGTGTCACCTGATGAGCCCGGCCAGTCCAAAGCGCTGATTTCGGACTGATTGGTAAGGGAAGTGGAGGGGTTAAAGGTCACGAGAATTTGGAAGGAGACAAAACAGGGAGCATAAAAACAGCAAAACACGTCTCACAGAGATCTCGGAGCGCAGTGCCAGCTCTGTGCGCCGACACTGCAGTGACAAAATGATCCCACTGAATGTCCCAGAGCATCGCCGTAGCAACGCAAGGAGGAAGCCGACCAGCAATAAAGATGGGATAGAGTAAGGGAGAGAGAGAGAGAGAGAGAGGAGTGATGGAGGAGTACAAAAGAGAAGCAGAGAACATTGCAGTGCGTTTCCGTGGTAACCCAACAACGGTTGCCAAGAGTGATGGAATTCTGCAGCCGACAGACTGCCCTCCTCCTCCTCCTCCTCCTTCTCCTCCACCTCACCCCCTCCCAAATTCAAATGCACATAACTTTACGCTCTATTCAGATACAAACAGCAAAGAGGCACATTAATCTGTCCTCCCCTCACTCACCCGCAGTGCCTGCCAGAAAGACTGTACAGTGAAATATGTGTGTGTGTGTGTGTGTGTGTGTGTGTGTGTGTGTGTGTGTGTGTGTGTGTGTGTGTGTGTGTGTGTGTGTGTGTGTGTGTGTGTGTTGTTGGTTTTTTTGAAACAGTGATGATGTAATGGTCCTGAAAATGAGAGTCACAAATCCTCTCCAGTCAAGTGGTACAATCTCACAGTCGGTGTAAAGTGCTAATGGCTCCCTCTAGAGGCTGAAAAGATTATTACAGCCATAATTTCCTCATGGATGTAAGATTTTAAAGCTTTAAAAACAGCAATCTTTCCTCTGTCTTTAGCCACACAAATGTAAGGACATGTTTCTGAGTGGCCCTTAAGCTATGTGTCCAGTATATATAATATCTCTAACAGAGGTTCCCAAACAGTTTCCTGGAGGAGGAGGCCAAAATCCAATGGCCAGATGTGACATGGGATTTTGCAATAACTGTATAGCATTAGTGTAATTAGATCAAATATTATGAATTCACGTTTAATTTGTTATCCAAATTAATTTTCCTAAAAAAGTGTTCCAGTGGCAATTTGGTGGGAATTATGTGATCACGATAGATCAAAGTTTCTGGTCATGGTCAAATAATCGGCAAAATACCCTCATAATGTGACATAATTAACCATATAATCAAGCAGAAGTCTAGCCACAATGGTAAATTGACTGATTTTCTACTCTACTATACAACATGCCACATTCACCCAATCACACAAGCACTGACTCTAAACTGAGTGCTTTTCTGACGACATTCACACAAATTCACTGATGTTTCTTGCACAAGGAGGAGCCAGAGGTTCGAACCACCAACCTTCCGATCAGTAGGTGACCTGCTCTACCTCCTGAGCTACAGCCACCCCATGGCTGTACAATGTATGTTAAATCAAGTTGGAAATTTCACCAACCCTTATGGCTGCTTCTTGGTCTTAACGTGCCAAGCAAGTTAAAGAGCTACTTAGAAAGCAAACATTGATCACCTCAATTGAGCACTAGTCTCCACCACAGGCACCAAAACTGCTTGGTGGATTGTGTAATAGTGTGCAGCAGGGGTGGCAAAAATACAGAAATTCTGTACTTAAGTAGAAGTACAGATACCTATATTAAAAATAAAGAAAGTAAAAAGTAGCTCCTTGAAGGACGTTTCTACCAGCTATTTTTGTGTAAAGCTAACCGAAACTTGTGTTATATTAATGTAATAATAAAATAATATTAGTAGATAGGAATACAAATTTTAATTTAAACTAATTTTTATTTCTAATTGTACTGAGCTTGAACTTGTTAAATAGAACATGAGCAAAGAAAAAGACGGAAAATAAAAGTAACTCTATTTTCTGTTGCCTACGCTGTAGAGAGTGACTTTGTGTCTAAACAGCAAAATGACGGTGGGGGTGGAGGAACCCTAAAATCAGTTGTAATGGCTCATTATGGTGAAAAGAATCACAGCTCACGATCATTTCTATTCAGCACTCCAGTAGATTTTCTTAATGCACAGACTGAGATCAGCTGACCTGCTGCTGCTGCTGCTGGTCTGAGGTTTACTGCTCTTTGTAGATTTACACTAAACTGAATTCAAGGAGATGTAAGTTATAAGTTGTCCACTAACAGAATTTCTTTTAACATTATACTGAATAAAGCTGGTCTGAAGATGGAATTCAGTGAACGAATCTAAGCAACGTGATGTAACCTAACTCTGACCATGAAACCACAGCCACTGTGCACCAATTGCACACTTTAAATCCATCACAGTACAGCAAACTAACCTGTTTATCCTGCACTGACCTGCAGAGTATAACTACCTTCATATAACACAGTCAGTCTACCTCAGTTTGATTTACAGCATGTTTCGCAATATGAAAAAACTTAATGTGACACATACAGACCCAATATCTGATTTAAAAACATGAGGACTTACATGTAAGCTTTAAATTTCCAATTTATCAAGTCTTTCTCCTTCCTCTCCTGTCCTGTCTTTCTTATCTTTCTCCATCGCTGACTGAAATGAGCTCACTCTCTTTTCTCTCCCTGTGAAATGCATCAGCTGGACTTTTACCTAGCAACACACTGTATGACAACTGCACACAAATTTGTTTGTGTTTTTGCTGATGTTTGTTGAATTTAGAAATGCTGAATCTAAAATTACCTGCTACAAAATGTTATTCCCTTAATGTTTGCCCCTCTTCTGTAGCTCTAGCTAGATGCTGAAGTACTGTGACCTTCAGTCGTTTATGGGAATTTTTTACTATTCTTCCAGATGTTGGACGTGGACGAGAAGTCTCCACTCTAATTTATCCCAGAGATTTTCTTTCAGGTTGACTCTGTGCAGGTTAATCTTCCACACCACGTCTTCTACACTAAATTCACTCTATGTCTTTATGACATAGAATTTAAAAAATCATAAAGATATTTATTACATCTATTAATTTGAGTCTTTTAACATGGGAGTTTGTTGGGAATGGGGTAGGGTTAGGGTTAGGATGACAGTCTCAAGTGGCCAATAGAAGAACTGCAATAGCTATAGCTTTGTTTCTAGAGCCAGAATTTGTCACTGAAGTCACTATGTTTGTTAAGTAGGATTTCTTCTCCCCCAAATGTCTGCAACAGGTTCATTTTTCATCCCTGCATGCATCTTACACAGCAGCAACAACATTCTTACCAGGTGTTGTGGGTTTTCAAAATGCAGAGGTTGGTGGGTCCATAGACAGGGTTTTCAACACTGCACCCGCTCCTCATTTGATTCTGCAGCCGATTCACAGCTGAGTGACCTGATGAGGGGGAGAAAGGAGAAGTTTGCTTTAAAAGCCATTGGTGATATTGAAAATACTGAGTTTGACAGATTTTTTTATACTTTAAAAATGTGTTAAACAGAGAGTTTCTAAGTGGAATCCTGTTGTTTTAGAGTCTGTCCATGCTTGTGAGGTGAAGGGTAGGATTATAATAACTGTGTCCATGTTCTCCAAATGAGCTGCTCTTGTGGTTGTAAACAAGCCCTCAGGGTAACA
This sequence comes from Rhamphochromis longiceps, assembly GCF_057381845.1. NCBI lineage: Eukaryota > Metazoa > Chordata > Actinopteri > Cichliformes > Cichlidae > Rhamphochromis > Rhamphochromis longiceps. The sequence continues at coordinate 11,871,895 of NC_140572.1, forward strand.
GTTTTCCCTCTGATTGGCCAGCTGGCTAATTGACTGTTAATGGTTTCTTCACTATAAGCACCAACGCTAAACAGACAATTAAAGATGACCATGTGGGCGACTGGAGGAGTGTGTGTGTGTGTGTGTGTGTGTGTGTGTGTGTGTGTGTGTGTGTGTGTGTGTGTGTGTGTGTGTGTGTGTGTGTGTGTGTGTGTGTGTGTGTGTTTCAGTAATATATTCAGCTTTTTGTTTGTCAAAAGGCTTTTTAGGCAACAAGTAGCTCATGAACAGAGCTGAGCAACATGTTAATTAACTGTCAGACAGACACTTTGACAAATAAACCATCTGAATTTTATTAAGTGGACCTTAAAGGTCACTTTCAGATTTTAAAAATAGATTCTGTTTATCAAAACTTTATGTTTTTTATAAAAAAGATAAAGCTGGAGCAAAGATGTGGAGTCACTAAAGGTTACATAAGATCTTTTTACAATCACATCAATATGTATTTGGACAATAAAGTAATTTTTATAGCTTTGCCTCTGTACATCACCACAAGGGATTTCAAATCAAACAATCAAGATGTGGCTGAAGCGCAGACTTCAGTTTTTCTGTCAGCAGCTTTTATAACAGTATTTTTATAACTGTTAGAATTACAGACATTTTATACAGAGTCCATTTTCAGAAGTTCAAAACCATTTAGACAACTAACTGATCTGCAGTTTAATTGCCAGATGAAGCATTTTTTCCAGTTATTCCATGTCAAACTAAGAAGATGAAAGCTGTTGATTCAAAATATTGAACTCTTATGTGGTATGCATTCACTGTAACTCTCATTGTGAGGTTCAAATAGATGTCCATGCAAGTGGAAAAGACTGTTTAATAAATGCAAATACACCACTGATTACACTCAAGAACAAGAAACCCAGATTAAACCATATCTATGTATATAATAGGTGGATGGAATGGTTCCTATATAGTGCTTTCTACTCGAGCACACAAGAACATCTCATTCACACATTTATACAAGAGCTTTCTATCTGGCATTCCCACTCACTCATGAACACATCGGGATCAACTCAGTGTTCAGTACCTTGCCCAAGGATACTTTGGCATGCAGAATGAAGCAGTCAGGGATCAAACCACAAGCCTTTAACCTCTGCTCTACCTCCTGAGCCACAGCCATAGGAAGTGTGGAGAAGGAAAGAAAATAATCTGAAATATAACACATCATCTGTAAAACATGAGGCAGGCAAGGTTATAATATGGACATGTATGCAGCTGCCAGTAGAATTTGATAACTTGCTGTTTGCTGATGATGTGATAGCTGTACTCTCTGCTGAGATTCAGCCAAATGCTGTAAACTGATCAGATGGCACTTCACAGTAAAAATGGATGATGAGCCAAAGAAAACTGCAACATCGCCCAAGACTCAACCCAGGTGAACAGCTTTTCTTGAACACAAAACTAGATGCAGGGACCCACAAACAAGCAGCACCTGAAGATGGCTGCAGTAAAGGCCTAGCAGAGTATCTCAGAGGAAACACAGTATTTGGTTAGTTTGTCCAGATAATGTTGAGCCTCTAAAAAGGGGATTATGGGGATACATATAAAAATGGCAACAATTAATAAAATAAAATGTTAACACAATACTTTTGTTAATACCCTCGAATCAAAGCTGAAAGTCTGCACTTCAGTCACACTTTGATTCTTTGATTTAAAATCGACTGTGTTGGTCTACAGAGGCAAACCAAACAACAACTGTCTCACTATCCAAAAACCTATGAACCCAACTGCACTGTGTTGACTTTCCTTTGCTCTATTAGTAGAAAATTATGAGAGATAACTGATTTCATGTAGCACACTTAAGTTTGTTAGTAATTTTTAGTTCTTTTCTTTTTGAACATTATTTAGTTCAGTTCAATTCAGTGTTAGCACCAACTCACAACTAACGTTGCCTCAGTGTATTTTGTACTGAGGCTGAGAAAACCCGGCAATCAGACAACCCAGCAAGCCGTTGGCAACAATGGGAAGGAAAAACAGCCTTTTAACAGGACGAAAGCTCTGGCAGCTATCTTTTTAGCACTTATCTTATAAAGTCACACCAAACATACAAAAGACTAAATATGACAAGTCTTACTAACACTCTGTTTTAAAGAAATACTTAAATATCAAGTTTATCTAATTACACTCAGCAGCATAGTTTGTGACCCAAACATTTTATCAGTAGTCTATCCAAAGAAGTCTATGTTTAAAGGATTTTCTGTTTGACATATAAAAGTTTTTCATACTCATCACATAGATAATTAAAAAGATCTATAATTTAGTTTTTTAAAGAGGATGGTATGGAGGAGGTATGGAGAACTAGAAAATGACTGTCTGACCTGAAGCTTGCTGAACAAGCGAGCCATCACGAGGCATCACTGTCACAGCCGTCCTTCTGTCCAGGACCGAGCAGAAGGAGCCCATTGTCAGAAGTAACCACAGAAGCAGCAGGAGGAGGGAGGAGGCTCCAAACACACGGATGCTGTGTATATATTTTTACCTGTTGTAGATACATCTTCCTTTTGCTTTCATCCACATGCTGCTCAGTGTTGCTCTGTAGCTCTTCCCAGATGTTGTTAAGCTCACTGACTCTCTCGGGGGAGTGGAGATCGTTTACCCTTTCAAGCAAGTGGGTCCTTGGTGTGTGTGTGTGCTTATGTGTGCATGTTTTTGTATTACTCAAGCTCTGGGGGTATAAATCTGTATACACAGTGACAAGCTGGCGTCAGGTCAGGGCAAGCAAGGCAAGCAGTACTTGTCTAATGAAATCTAAAAATAAGCATCGTTTAAGACATAAAATGAAACCAATCCCTCTCCTTTCATCTAAAACTGTGTTCTGTCATAAAAATTCTTAAAACCTCTTGAAGCCACTGAAAGCTGCATGTCATTGATTTGTCACTGTAACAAATTAGTTGCCTCTTACTTTATATCTTGGCCAACATGTATGACGTTGCGGAGTTAAAGGCTCCGCAACGTCATACATGTTGGAGAATGGACTGCCATACTCATTATGTGTCTGTGAGCGCGAGGAGGGAGAAAAAGGAAAGTGGAAAAGCAGAAGTTGTCATCGAGCAGAAACGGGAGCTGGAAGCATGTAAATATAATAATAACCACTGCAGCCAAGAAGAGTGCCTGACGAGCCCAGTTGCAAGTAAGCTATTAAGACTCGACTGTACACCGTGTTCCTGTTTTCCTCTGAAACAATAAGTTCCGTTGGAGCAGCCTTTCAACGCCTCTCTGTCTGAAACTTGACCCAGACAACAAAGTAAAGCTATTTTTCAGCTATGAGTCCAACACAGAACCGATGTATTAGCCAGAGGTCCCTTTACTACGGTTCGGAGCCGCGGACCTCCAGCAATAGTAATAAATCACACAGCAGTGGTACATTCATGTAGTTGTAAAAAGCATGATAATATATTAAGTAATCCAAAGTATTCAGAATACGTTACTCTCATTGCATAACGTAACTGAATACGTTACAAAATACATTTTGGGGCATGTATTCTGTAATCTGTTGAAGAAGTAATCTTCCCAACACTGACTACTTTTAAGATTAGGCTTTAAACTTTCCTTTTTGCTAAAGCATATAGTCAGGGCTGGATCAGGTGACCCTGAATCCTCCTTTAGTTATGCTGCAGTAGACAAAGGCTACTGTTTGCCTCCCAGCTTCCGTGTCATCTGTCTAGTGTGCGCCATGTTCAGTTTTGTTTCCCCATCTCGTTAGTTAGATCACGTTCAGCTGTGTTCCCTCCTGTGGTGTGTTCCCTCGTTTGCCCTTGTGTGTATTTATGTCTGCAATCTCCCTCGTACTCAGCTGTGTGCTCTGTTAATTGGTTTAGTTTCCTGTATTCTCTAGTTCAGTTTTGTTTTCTACAGGTATGACAAAAAAATTGTTACTGTTGCTTCCATATTCAAAGCCATAACTGCAAAAAAGTTACAACAAGCATTTCTGTTTCAGTCATTGACATCTGTATTCACTTATTTATTTATTTTCAATTCTGGTTAGAAATAACACTCTGGAGTTTGTGGCTGCCCACCACTCCGAAACAATAAGGATGGGTCAAAATAAATTTCCCCCAGAGATACAAATCTAAATGACAGCATTCAAGCACAAAGACATCGCCCTCAAAAATAAAACACAAAGACGTAAATCATGCCTCAATGAAGAGGAAAGAGAGAAAACATGCTGGAAATTTTGATGAATAATGAGTTTATAAGTTTAATTGGATGGTACCTCTGTATAAGCCACCCCTCTTCTCCTTAAAAAAAAACAGACCATACATTGTAATTATCCCAAATATATTTTTATACTAAAGTATTGTAATTAAAGTAACATTTTGTCTTTGTACTTCAGGACCCATTCATTGCTGGTGTTTTGTAATTCCGCAGTTGTTCCAGGAAGCCGGGGTTTGGTGAGGAGGTGGGCCGAGCTGATTTGACCAATGAGAGGGCAGCATCAAAAGACTGGCCATCGCATGACATCAGGTAGCCAGTGACCACAGCGGGTGCACGTGACACCCCAGCGTTGCAGTGGACCAACACCACGCCTTTCTAATGGAGATACGCACAAAAATAATAATATTAAAACCACATCATTTATAAAAGATCAATATTCCATTCTTTGCCACTTGGGGCAAAATATCCTAATAAGGTCATGTTGTGCGTTTCTTATTTCGTAACAGTCCTCCTCCATAGGCATGTGGGGTGATGAAGGCACAGCTCCTGTTTGACACTCTTTCATCTTTGCCCACAGCTTGGTTAAGTTTAGCTTCTAAAAACTACTTGATTAGTATCTAATTGTGAAAAAGTAGTTCTCATAATCCCTAGGTAACAGACAGACCTTTACAGGCCAACATCCACATGTTGTTGCTGTCTACTTTCACTTGGGACAGTGAAACAATCTTTATTGTGTGTTCCTCTTTCAACTTTGTGGTGTTGTTGGTTCTTTGCCCCTACCACAAAGAACATTATAGACTATTTATAAAAGATCAATATTACATTCGTCCTTTCATTTTCTTCAGCTTATTAAGGCCAGCGAGGCGTTACCAAGCCAGCCGATAGATGTAATCTCTCCAACATCTTCTGGGTTTACCCCAGGCCCTGCTCCTGGTGGAACATGCTTGAAAAAAGTCACACAGGAGTGGTCCAGGAGGGGTCCCAAATCGCTCAATCAGGAAAAGATCAAGCTTGAGGTCTAAAAAAATAAAACCGGTGTAAAATTGTCTTATGCTGTAATGCTTTTACCTTTGGAAGTGAAGTCACACCTGAGTTGAGCACTTTCTAGTAGCAGTAGGAGAAATAGGCTTTGTTTGGGCCATTGCCCCAATACTAATAATGCCTGTAGTGCAACCCAGTGTCTGATTTTTCCCTTAATCCTTAGTTTGTATGTTTGTTTGTCTGTTGCACTTAAAAACACCAGTGAATCATGTTCACAGACAGATCCCTGGTCAGTTTTCTCCTTATAACTTCTTCTAAAAGCTTTTGTATTGTAAACTTGGACATGGTGGCAACAAAAAGGGCCACGATAACAGTTTCATTACCACAGACCCCCGTCTTGTTTCATGATCTCATGTTCTTAAAGTATTTAATGTAACATGCTGTAAACTAAAGTGAGATGTAATTTTTCTGTCATTAACTTTAACGAACAGAATTTAAATTTTATGTCATTGTTTTTTTTTATTTAAATCTATTCATTTGAAAGAAAGAACTTAATCTTGGCACCTTATTCTTTGCATTAGAGACAAGAAAATTAATATTAAATTATATTCACTGACAGAATATAATTCTAATTAAACATCTCTCTCTGCCTGTTCTTTCGCTGTTTTGTTGTTGTTGTTGTTTTTAATAATATTTAATTTTGACTTTTCCTGATTGACCACATTCAAAACAGCGGATCAGAGCCTTTGCTTTGACGTCAGGATGTCCAGGCTGATCTTCACGCTCCAACGAGCGCTTTAGTTAATAGGCTTGTTTGTTTGTTTGTGTCTGTGGATGCACATTAGCTTCTCTTTTGCAGTCTGTATCTTCCTTCGCGTGAAAGGTGTACACCATAAGCTGTGTCTCAGTTACCAGGCTGAGCACTCACTGGTCAAATCAGCTGATTTGACCAACGTGCAGAGAAACAATAAGAGCTATGGAGAAAAAGTTGCAGTTCTCCATTAAGATTATTTCAGTTTTTTTACACATTCAACAATGTTGTAAAAAGCTGACCTCTTTATCAACCAAATTTGAACAAAGATTTCTAAACAGGTACAAAATTACAAAAACAGTCATTAAAGTCTGATTTGATGACCCAGTGGTGCGTTATGTGGATTATTATTCTAATATAAATCATCAGAATATGTGATATTTTATATTGTCTCCAAATTATTAGCAATCAGGGGAGAAAGAAAGTACTCACTCTGGCATGCAAAAAAAATATTTTCTTTCTCCGGGTTGGGGTTTGGGATCATCATAGATGATGAATTTGAGATAATTTTGAAAAGGAATTTCTCAGAAAATAAAGGTCATAATGCAAACTCTAAAGTAAAGTTGGTATCAATTAAGTTACATTAATTTATATATTTGTCCTGCAGTCATGAACCCCGTCACATGATGCCTTTGTGGCTGTTGCTGTCGTCATGACAGCGTCCATAATCGAGCGTCATTACCAGCCAGATGGCCCACCGAGTAATTTGAGTCTGCATTTCAAAGTAAAAGCATCAGTTTGATTATCAGAGCTGGAATTACCACACACAGAAACATATCATTATGAGGATACGCATACACACAGACACGCGCACACACACATAGACTTCCTGTAATCAAACACCTCTAATGACTTTGTAATGACTCTATGTGTGTGTATGTGTGAGTGTGTGTGTGGGGTGTCATGTTAAGGTGAGTCGTGAGCTTCGCTGCTAAAAGCTTGTATGACACTGAGATCTGATCTGAGAGCAGTTGAATAAAACATGACCAAAACTAACCATCTATTATTTAAAACCAAGGATGAGGCGACAAGGAGAGGAAACACAACGAGGTGACAAGGAGAGGAAGAAGTGTTGAAACATTTGTAGCATGTTAATGCATCCCTCAGTTTAAAACCCTTACATCTGACTGCTTGTTGCCATAAGCTAGTTAGTTTGCTAAGTACTTCATTCGGCAAAAGTACCCAGCTCTGCTGTTAATATTGCTTAATAGACAATTAATATAAATATTCATTTATTATGTAGACCATGCCTATTCGTCAATATTTCTTTTTAAAATTTATTTCTCTCTATTTAATCATCTGTAATAGTTTTCAAAACATGCAGTGTAAAAGCCACAGACAGACAGCATGTAGTTAGCAATGAGATCACATGTTAGTTATGTCCTTTAGCATTTATGTTTATCATACTAATGTCTATAGCAGCCATTCCCAAAGTCAAGAGAGCTGCAGCCCCCTTAAAAAACAGAAACTCCCATGGGGCCCATGCAATCTTAAATCTTGCTAACGCTACCCAGTCATATGAGTGTTAAGGCCAATGTGTGACCCAGCTGGGAGAAATTATAGGAGAAATAAATTTCAGAGTAGAAATAAATGTAATCAATATTACTAATCACCTCTTAATACTAGTTTTAATTCACCTTTTATATAGATACATTTATTTATGGATTTATCCTTTAGATAAATCCACATGTAACTTAACATTAACATTAATAATAAACACATGCATAAGAAATTATGTCACCTCAGTCTGAGCCTGCTGGATGAAGTCACAGCATTCCTGGAGGTGAGGGAGGAGATCGGTGTCGGGGTGATCCAGAATACTGACAGTCTTATAGATGAACAGGTCCGGGAAGACATTCTCCACCCCAAAGGCCACATTCAGGATGTGAGACACCTGAGGAGGATAATGTTTCACTATCACAATACTGATATTCATAAAATGAAGCTTACCTATGACTACACAGTCAGAGAAACAGGAACAGAAACATAATTTTGCTTTGATAGTAGTGACTGAAACGAACTCCTTGCTTGTAGGAAAAGAAGCTCACCTTGTGTTTTCTCAGCGTGCCAAAGTCATGTGCAGCATCCTGAGAACCTGCACACACACATACATAAAACTAGTTAGTGTGTGGTTTGACTCTCTCCAGGGTGCCGAATGAAAAACCTGCTGTGTGTATGCCCCAGCATCTACTGCAGGTCATGGGGTTATCAATGGTCTCCCACTAAATCAGTGAGCTCTGGGGTCACGTCTCCTCCCGTCCCTCACATGTAGGGGCTCATGTTACGAGCTCAGTGGTTATCGGCACTGCTGGGCTGAAGGGGACATCCAGGACAGGACAGGGAGACACAGGGAGAGGAGATGGGCTCATCTGCTTATTTTTTTGTACTTCCTAAATTCATATCTAGGTGTTTGTTCTGCAAGTGCTAAAAACTAATAATAAATATTGAGGATATTTGTATTTATACATTGTAATTTTCAGTCAAAGCAAAGCCTCTAAAAGGGGAGCACTTCCCCCTAGTACCTTTGTATTTTTTTTCCAAATTATTTGGCCTTTGTGTTGCTCCAGTCTCCAGGAGTTCCTATGTGGATTTAGTCTTTCTTGGTGTCTGTTATTGTAATCCAAAATTGGCTCTACAATGTTGAATCAGGGCTCGCCGGAGGCCACATTATCCATTACCAGACTTTTGTCTTTCATGTGGCTGAAGCTCTTTATGACTCAGGTGTAGTTGTATAGGAACAGCTTAAATTAGCTGCTGTTTCTGTCCTCTAAACCTCTCTCTGTGTGTAGAGTCACTGATGGTTGATTCATCTAAAATTGTTTTGTTTTTTTAATTTCCTCACTTTTTTGGCACAAGCTGAATAATCACATGTTTCCAAAGAGACACAAAATCTCTGTCTGTTTCCATATCCTCCAAACACATCCTCCTCTATCACCATGTTTTCCACTCACCTCAGCTTTTCACTTGGCTGTCCAACAGAGGAAAATGCCAGTAAAATGCTGAACCCCTTTTAACCAAATGAAATCACAGCCTAGTGGTTGACAGTGGTCATACTCTTCAATATTTCCAGGTATTCAGACAAGCGTTATTTGTTTGGGTTACTCACCCAGTAGAAGGAAGGGCTTGACAATGCCAACCTGCAGGTCCCAGGAAGTGTCAGGGACATATCCCAGCATCTTCTCTGAAGGGGGGGCGGGGTCTTCGACCACAGTGATTGTTGAACCCTTCCAAGTCTCGATAATGCGACGGCCACTCAGTGAGGTCACACGGGTGCACTGCTTCCTCAGCCGCGTCCGAGAGAAATTGTGGATCTCCTCGGTCAAGGACTGCATGCTCAGACTGACCTGGACTGCACCTGAAAGATAAATGTAAATGAATATTTCAAATAACTCCATGTCATCTGTTTAGAGAACCGGATGTGTACGAACGGGCTTACAGTTTCCTGCGATCTGAGGCAAGCTGTCATGTAAAATTCCTGCATCATTTTAGAAGAATAGAAAGCACATTTTTCCAAGCCATTTAAAGGGTTTACATCTTTGATGACACGGAATGGGAGCGCAGAGAGGATAGCAAGATCAGAAAGTACTGACACAGACTAGCTGAATAAGAAAGCACCTCCCCTTAAGTTTGCTCGTGTCTTTTGAGCTAAGGATCATAAATAAGCTCTTTGAATTTTAATTTTTAATGAATGTAACACTGTGGCTTAACAAGAAACCCCTGGATCACTTACAAGTAGTCTTAATAGCTGCTGTAAAGCTTTTTAATTAGGTCCTCTATGAGGTTTCATGTGACACTGATCTTGATTTCTTTTCTGTCTCCCCATCAGGTTAAGAACTCAGTCTATAATCATGCTGACGGAGCACTGCACAATCATGCAATGATTCCCCAATACTCTTACATCACCACCAGTTTCTGATGTTTACTGAATAGAAAGAAGCAGCTGTTTTGCAGTTCATCTTTCATTTTATTTATTTTGTCTTCTAAATTATTTTATTTGGTTCATTATTTTGTCCATTTTGATCCTTATGCCCCAGAAAGGTCCAGTTTAAATTCAGTTGTGTACTTAAAACTCTGGACCATTTTGGTTCACATTGACATCATTGACTCTGGCTGTGATTGGATGGATCATCCTCCATCTTTGGATTTCAGGTTAACAATACTTTCACCAACTCACTTTGACTGTGTGGTGTGCCTCAAGGCTTTGTTATGGGTCCTATTTTGCTTCCTCTTCAGCACATAATTTGCAGAGGTACAGTTTGAGAGGTGTTATCACGTCTGTTTCACTTTCCAAATATGGCTAAACTATCTTTTCTATGCTGTCAAAAATCAGAAAGCTAGTAATTTCCTTTTTGTGTCCTTATGTGTGACCTTGCTGGTTTTGTCATTGCATCCTGTTCAATTTATCTTCACATGTTGAAGATGATTCAAAGCCATCTCTAGACCCAGCAGTCTTAGCTAATTATAGGCCAATCTCCAACCTTCCTTTCATATCAAAAATCCTTGAAAGAGTAGTTGTCAAACAGCTAACAGATCATCTGCAGAGGAATGGTTTATTTGAAGAGTTTCAGTCAGGTTTCAGAGCTCATCACAGCACAGAAACAGCTTTAGTGAAGGTTACAAATGATCTTCTTATGGCCTCTGACAGTGGACTCATCTCTGTGCTTGTCCTGCTAGACCTTAGTGCAGCATTCGATACTGTCGACCATAATATCCTATTAGAGCGATTAGAACATGCTGTAGGTATTACAGGTACTGCACTGCAGTGGTTTGTATCATATCTATCTAATAGACTCCAGTTTGTACATGTAAATGGAGAGTCCTCTTCACACACTGAGGTTAATTATGGAGTTCCACAGGGTTCAGTGCTAGGACCAGTTCTGTTCACATTATACATGCTTCCCTTAGGCAGCATCATTAGAAGACATAGCATACATTTTCACTGCTATGCAGATGATATTCAACTTTATCTATCCGTGAAGCCAGATAACACACACCAATTAGTTAAACTCAGGGGAGAATCCAAGCAAACCTGATGGTGGAATTGAACTCAGGACCTTCTTGCCTCACAGCAAGGCACTGTTGCTTAATGACCTTATAGTACCATATCACTCCATTAGAGCACTTTGCTTTCTGACTGCTGGGTTAGTTTTTCTTCCTAGAGAGTATTTAAAAGTAGAATGGGAGGGAGAGCCTTCAATTTTCAGGCCCCTCTTCTGTGGAACCAGCTTCCAGTTTGGATTCAGGAGACAGACACTATCTCTACTTTTAAGATTAGGCTTAAAACTTTCCTTTTTGCTAAAGCATATAGTTAGGGCTGGACCAGGTGACCCTGAATCCTCCCTTAGTTATGCTGCAAAAAGTATAGGCTGCTGGGGGATTCCCATGATGCACTATCAGTATTAGTATTTCTTCCCCAGTCACCTTTCTTGCTCACTATGTGTTAATAGACCCCTCTGCACTGAATCAAACTTGTTATTAATCTCTGTCTCTCTTCCACAGCATGTCTTTCATCCTGTCTTCCTTCTCTTAGGCCAACCGGTCCCAGCAGATGCCCGCCCCTCCCTGAGCCTGGTTCTGCTGGACATTTCTTCCTGTTAAAAGGGAGTTTTTCCTTCTCACTATTGCCAAAGTGCTTACTCATAGGGGGTCATATGATTGTTGGGTTTTTGATTTATTATTGTAGGGTCTGCCTTACAATTTAAAGCACATTGAATGCGACAGTTGTTGTGATTTGGCACTGTATAAATAAAATTGAATTGAATTGAATTGAATTTGCATCTTGATGCATGATCAATCATCCAGGTAATTAGATCTCCAAAAGTTGATTCTGGACGTAGCGTTTTGTGGAAGAAATGTTTCTTCCACAAACGCTACGTCCAAACGAACAGAATCATCTTTTGGAGAATTGAATTTTCACACATTAAATGGAAAATTCTTGTGATAACTTTTAGAATTAAGTGTGGCTGGACAGTTATAAGAGAGCTACTTCTAACATTATGTCTCCATCAGGACGTCGGGGCTATCATATCAAAATCTGCCAGTTGCTCTGCAGCCTAGACTCAAAGTTGTGACTGTGGCTTTGAAGTCCCTGAACTTTGTAAACCCAACTATGACTTTAGAATCACCATTTGCATTTCTGCATGACTTCTGATCTAAAAAAAAAAAAAAAAATGCCCCGGATAGAACATATCATCTAACAGGAGCTGGTCAAAACTTTTGGTTAAGAAATAAATTTCCCTATCAGGCTGAACAAAAAAATGTTAGTTATCTTTTAAAGAGGATCCATTTCTTAATTTCCAGCTTTATTTTTAAAAACAGCCTGAGCTATGTGTCAGAGAAGACCAGGCAGGTCATGCAGACCTATTCTCACTCACATAAATGAGAGTGCTCAGATCCATCTGTGCTGTTGGCTCACAGGGACTACCTGCCCTTACCCTGACATCTTCATAAGCAAAATAACACATCTAATTTAAATATGCAAATTATTATCTAATTCAAATCATTTTTAAAAATCAACTATTTAGGTTCTGTCCACCTTGTTTTATTAGGTAGCTTAAATTTGTTTTGGATAACCTGACCTAATCATAATGTTAATTTCCTCACCTTGGAACAACAACCAGCACATACATGCTCTGTAATAACATGCACTATCTTTATACAGTACCTGTTTCCTGTGATTGTTGTAATTCAGTTCAGCTTGTATTAGTTTCTCTCAGGGAAGTCTAGCTTAAATGCCAGAAACCAGAGAAGGCGAAGGATCCGGTTCAGTTTGCAGAAGAAAAACAGATGCGTCCCTTCGTCATCTTTTTTTTCACAGTAGGCATGCAGTGTGGTTCAGATGCCTAATACCGACTAAACTTGGTTGCCGTTAGGTCAGGAACTCTGCTGGAGGTGAGCTGCTGCTGTGTAACATGAAACCTGCTGCCTGTCTGAATTTCACCTGTGCACTTTAACAATGACACATTTACCAAGTGCATAACAAACAAACAAACAAACAAAAAAACTTAGACTTTAGCGCAATCCTTTTCATTTTTCCTATGTACTAAATGAATAAATCCTCTTTCCTGTTTTGTTGCCTCACTTTAATATAGAGCACATGCAGCTAAAGCACAATGGCAAAATATATGCTTTTCTATATGATTATATGATAAAATTACAGAAGTAATGTCAGAATATTTTCAAGGAAATTAGTAAAGGACTGGTTGTGTTGGTGTTGGATGTTGTTTCTTACTTTTTCACTAGAGGGAGCCACATATTTGCTTTTCTTAAGCAGCATTAATGAAAAACTACTTCAAATCTGTTGCAGTGCCCAACGAACTGTTAAAATAAAGAGCTACAGTTAGAATGAATTATCAAATGAATAATACATAAAACACAAGTCTTTCAAGGCTTAGTATTTTATTTTATTTATTTATTTATTTTTGCCTGTCCCGTTTGGCTCTTTTGCCATCAGAATTATTGTCTAAAGGCGAAGAAAGATGTCCAATGGATTTACTTTAGCAAATTGACCATCCCAGCCTTGCCGTAATGGTCTATTTGATTCACCTTTTATTGTTTATTTTATTTTATTTTCACTTGCTAAATACGGGACAGACTTGAATGGGGGAAAGAAGGGGAGAAAGAAAGAGGGAAAGAAAAACAGCTGAGAAGAGGGACGGGGATAAAGGGAAAAAAACAAAAACCAACAAAATAAGCAGACATAAAATGCATATATCAATCACCTGGATCACCTGTTGAGAAAGAAAAAAGAAAACAAGCATTTAACAAGGGATAAACAACATCATGATGATATATGGGAATATAACAGTAAATACTAAATATTAAACATTATTGTGCAGCACGTAAGATCGACAGCACACAGTGTGCTTTGAGGTAGGAGCCAAAAAGGGTGTAGTTTGTGGGTGTGATCACCTGTGTGTACACCTGTGAGCATGGACGCGCTTGTTTTTAAAAGGTTCCTTCATGTAATGATCTGCTAGAGGGTGTGGGGAGCCACAGCCCCGTCCTCCAGGGCATGAAGCAGGTATGGAGGAGATCAAAACTCCAGACATCCAGAGGCCCCCAGAACACAAGAGACCAAGGAAGACCAACAGAGGGGCAGCCGCGCCACTGTCCCAGTTAGAGCTGAGGAGAGTCCCAGATGAGGGGTCACTCAGCAGCTGCGGAGCAGAAGCCAGGAGGAGTTGCAGTGACACACCCGTGAGCTCCGCCGGCAGCCAGCCGTGCCTGAGTGACCGAGCCCCAGGCCGAGAGGCCGGGGGCACCCCACCCCCGAAGTGGCCCCAGCGAGCCCCAGGCTCCAGGCCCCGATAAGCGGCCGCCAAGGAGTGAGCCGGTGTGTACCTGGACGCCCATCCCCGGACACAAAGAACCACCAACGCACTGATGTCTGAGGGGGTCCGCCACTGGCAGGGGAAGTGGTGGTAGGGGGAGATAGGCCTCCATACCTTGGAGGGCCTGAGATGTCCCCAGAGAGGTGGCGCCTGACACCCAACCTGACATATAGACACAGACATACAGGCACACACAGATACAAACATCCATTCCCACCCTCATGCTCTCATATGCACTTACTCCACACTCAACCAACGTGGAGACAGACATAAAGAGACACTGTACACACGATCACACTCCCCAAGCGTACTCTACAAACCGGGTCTAGGTACCCTTGTCCCTGGAGGGGGAAACTGCACCCAGACCCAGGTAGTGTTTCCCTTTTCTCTGGGGTGGAGAGAAGCAGACCGCCCCGACTCCGCAGCAGCAGGAAGGCCCCACATTCCAGACCCCAATCGGACGGCCAACTCCTCCTCCTAGCCCCCCCGCTCCAGCAGGCCGCAGAGAACGGGGGAGGGGGGGGGGGGTTAAGACTCCAAACCTCCCTCCGCCCGCTCATTGTAGTGTTGATGCATGTGTGTTCTAAGGTGCATTTAAAACCCAGGAGGGCATGGAGCTACCTGCCAGAGAGCAGCAGGTAAGCGCATAGCCCCTCCTGATAGCCCTCAATGTCTACGTGTATTTAAAATTGAAAGGTGGGCAACAACTACCCCAAGGCCCTGCATGTGTGGGTGATTGTGGTGGAGCGGGAAGAGGGAGGCAGCTGGAGATGGGTAGGGAAGGAAGGGAGGGGCAAGTGACCCCTCCCTGGGGCCAGCTCCCCTGCTGACCCCAGTAGGCACCCCCATACTCTGCAACCCACCAGGGAAAGGGGGTCCAGGCCCATCCGGACCGGGGCACAGTTCAGCAGCGCCGCCTGGCCCCACAGAGCCCGGCACTCATCTTCCACACTACATAAGACAATAGATGACCAGGCTGAGATCTTCCTCCACCTCTCCTATATCTCCCCCTCCTGCAGAGTGAGTTCCTGAAGAGAGGAGACCTCCTGGCTTAGTATTTTTATGTTAATTATAGTGATGTGACAGAGCACATATTACACTATGATGGAAATAATATAGCTCCTGTCCGTCTCCAGCTCATTGTTGTCTTGCTTCACACAGCATGGCCTTGCATATTATAAAGACATCAGAATGCTTCTGATGTGTGGCAGCTGAACATACAAAACTCTGTCTGTGTACATTTTATCAAATTGTAGGCAGGTGTGTCAGTAAATCAACAATCTGACATTCACACGCACAGATGTGGCTTTTAAACTATTTCCATACTAAAATAACCTAAATCGGTGATGTCAAGTTCACCAGGGAAGACACAAAGGACAACTGTTTGCCTTTCCTGGACTGCGCCGTGCACATTGAAGAGAACGGCAAACTCAACATCAAAATTTACCGGAAGCCCACACACACGGACCAGTACCTCCTCTTTGACTCCCATCACCCTCTGGAACACAAACTTGGAGTAATTAGGACCCTACACCACCGGGCAGAACATGTTCCCTCTAAGCCTGAAGGAAAAAAGAAGGAACACACACAGGTAAAGGAAGCACTCAAAACGTGCGGCTATCCTAAATGGGCGTTTTTAAAGTCAGCAAAGAGACACAGAAAAGAAGACCAGACACCAGCGAGGGAGGATAAGAAAGACAGACGCAACAACATTGTCATCCCCTATGTAGCCGGTGTATCAGAAAAACTCAGGAGAGTTTTCTCCAAGCATGACATCCCAGTGTATTTCAGACCCAGCAACACACTCAGACAGAAACTGGTTCACCCGAAAGACAAAACGCCAAAACACAGACTTAACAATGTGGTGTATGCTGTACAGTGCAGCGAGGAATGCCCAGACCTCTACATCGGAGAGACCAAACAGCCACTTCACAAGCGCATGGCACAACACAGAAGAGCCACCTCCACAGGACAAGACTCAGCAGTCCATCTGCATCTTAAGGATAAAGGACACTCTTTCTAGGATGCCAATGTGCACATTTTGGACAGAGAGGACAGATGGTTTGAAAGAGGAGTGAAAGAAGCCATCTATGTCCACTGTGAGCGACCATCTTTGAACAGAGGCGGGGGTTTACGACACCAACTCTCTGCCATCTATAATCCAGTTTTGAGATCCCTTCCCAGACGCCTTAACACTCACTCACATCCTGGGCCATCTGACCTCAGGAATTCGCATGATAAGGTGGGGCCAGGTTTCACAATGAACACACCCGAAACCCTGGCTGATTGGGACCCACACCCAGTTTCACACCTTGGCTCAGGCGATTAGAGGATCATCAGGGGGTCCTTTTGTCCCTCTGTGGGGGGAAACTCCCACTAGGTTTATATCTGGGACTCTCCACCATTTGACATATCTGTACCAGTGGCTGGGTACTCTTCCTTTGAAAGAGCCAAGAGCCTTCCTTTCCACTTCCTCCATGTAAAGGGACTCTCCACCATTTGACCTTAGAACTGAAGAAGCTTCTCGGATGAGAGGTGAAACGTCTTCAAGCAACTTAAAGAAGTCCAGACGCTTTTCTTTGCAAGCTCCTTTGACTACGATGACCTGGATGACTGAGAACCTTCACAGACATCTTTACCTATAGGACATCTCTAAAGTATATAAAAGTACGGATAAAATCCCAAAATGTGTGCCCTCCTTCACACTTACATTAAACATTAAACTGCTTTTTCAGCTTGTCTACCAGCCATAAAGAAGGTTTTTGGCTCTTTGGTGTTGCCTACACTTTCCAGCGAAAGAGACAGTTTACTGCAACTTTACTCTGATGTTAGTCTGTCATCTGTTAGCCGACTGCAGCTGGTCCAAAACGCTGCAGCACGGTTACTAACTGGCACACGCAAGCGAGACCACATATCTCCCATACTGTCATCCTTTCACTGGCTGCCAGTTAGTTTTCAAACTAATTTTAAGATTTTATTATTTGTTTTTAAGGCGTTGCATGGGTTAGCACGCTCATACCTTTCTGATGTTTTAAATTCGTATACTTCTGCAAGATCACTGAGGTCTGCGGATCGAATGCTCTTGGCTGTCCCGAGGTCCAGATTAAAGTAGAGAGGAGATCGGGCCTTTGCTGTGACTGCTTCTAAATTGTGGAACAAACTGCCCCTTCACATCAGGACCTCCCCAACAGTGGACAATTTCAAAACCTGTCTGAAAACCCACTTTTATTTTGTGGCTTGGATGTTTTTATATTTTTGATTGTCTTAAATGTACAGCACTTCGGTCAACAGTTGTAGTTTTACAATTTTTTACAGACGCTAGGACACATTTCCCAATACTTAGGTCACATTTGCAAAACTCCTCACACAGTGAGCACAACAGAAGTCTATGTGGGCTAAACTGAGGACCAGTTATCATTGTCTTGGCTCAAAATGCATTCAATGACTACATCTCTCAAATTTCATGAATCATCTTCTCACTCAGACACAACAACTGCCAAAAAGCTTTGTACGGACAGGACATTTTGCATGTGCTTACATACTGTTTTCAAAACTGTTAAACTCATGGTCAAAACAATAACACAATGCAAAACTTGAAAAGACAGCAAAATCCAACAGCAATATTTTATTGAAACATATTTTAAATCTAACAATGCAGTTTAACCAGCCACAGCTGATTCTCATTGTGGATGAACATCTACACAGTTGTTACTCCTTCAATTTTTCAACTCCTTCAATTCTGGCAGCCAGAAGATTCTTTCCTAGGTGTATTACCCTAGATGACATAAGATGTGATGTGGATGAGAACCTGTGGCCAAATGGAGGAGACCGAGTAGATTAGCATTACTATTGTATGTGTATCAGTGGATGGTGTGTATACAAATTCTTGTATTTTGGGATTACTTAGTGCAAAAAAATAAAAATACATAAACATAAATACATGATGTCTGATTCATTCCAGTAACATATATTGAAATTATAAACAGAGATGTGTCCTTGTTTTACACAGGAAAACACTGTGTAATGCTACATGTTGTTAGTGTTTTTTAGGTCATTGTTTTGTGGGTGACAAAGTGTGTTTGTCGGCTGTCAACCTTTGCTAGTGTTCTGGAGGAATGTGTTCATTTGAGACCTGAATGAAGTGTTTTGGTAGTTGTAGTGCATTTTGAATGTGAAATGAACTGCTTTGCCAGGCTGAGGGTCAGTTAGGAGAATTGTGTGAAGAGTTTTGCAAAAGTGACCTAAGTATTGAGAAATGTGTCCTAGCGTCTGTAAAAAACTGTAAATCTGCTATATAAATAAATTTGACTTTGACTAAATCTCACTGATAGATGAAACTGCATTGTGGGTAATGTAGGCAATGCTGTCAACAAGGAAGAAGATCATATGAAAGCAAAAAGGACACTTTTTCTGATTCTGCTGCAGTTACTTTTTAAAACTATCCATCATGAAACTGACAGTGTCATGGGAGTGCGATGTGAAATCAGTTCTCCTTTAACGCCCCCGTGACTTCTCCTTAAACACCACCCTCAGGGCAATACTCACGTTTTTAGCTCCAATTTCAGGCTCTGTAGCAAAATCAGTAATCATTCCAGATTACTTTCAGTCCTTGTACTGTGTGTGTGTGTGTGTGTGTGTGTGTGTGTGTGTGTGTGTGTGTGTGTGTGTGTGTGTGTGTGTGTGTGTGTGTGTGTGTGTGGACAGCTGCAGTCTTATTTTTGTTGGAAAAGATTCTGGTAGTTTCCAAGAATATGTCCACATACAGAGAGAAAGAGTTTTCTTTTGGCTGAAATTTTCATTCCCTCAGCACACATGTTAGTGTGGCTATCTTTGTGAGGACCATCGGTGACAGCAGCGCATTCCCACGCACCTAAACTTCATTCTAACCTGAACCCCTTTGGAGGTCTGTCCCAAAACTTACACTGGATCCCACAAGGACAGAGGTGCAAACACACATTCACGCAACGGAGTCAGGTTGCGGGTTTGTTTTGCTTCTCAGACAGTGGAGAGGAGAGAAAATGAGCAGGGTTTTTTCACTTTCACTGGAATGTGCATTCACTGTGCAAGAAACAGTTAATGTGTGTGTGTGTGTGTGTGTGTGTGTGTGTGTGTGTGTGTGTGTGTGTGTGTGTGTGTGTGTGTGTTCATTCCTCTGATAAGATTTTCCTGCCAAATGCGAGAGGGGTTTTATGTCAGAAGAAAAAACACACTTCGGAGAGAAAGCAGAAGAAGGAAGCAATAGTGAGAGGAGGGTGGAAAGGAAGAAGGGAGGAAGGAAGGAATGAAGGAAGGATAGAAGGGAAAGGGCTGACTCAGTTATCTGCTTGTTGATCCATGAGTCACAAAACCCAGAGAGACCATGTCCGTGTGTGTGTGTCTGTGTGTGTGTGTGCATGTGTGTGCGTGCTGGCTGTAACTCAACCCTAACATGGGAAGCTCCTCCAACATCTGACAACCATTACTGCTGTCAACACATGCACACACACACACACTGCTGTAGTTTGCTGCGTCATTTTCAGCTTTATTGGACCAATAACAGAGCTGTTAATGCAACAAGCCTGCGGAGGTCAAAGGTCGACGGCCAGTGAACCACTGAACCAGTTACAGGTCCCCAGTACTTGCTGTTAGCAGGTCGTATCAAGTGCCTGATTGTCTTTGCAACAACTGTAAGAGCACAGTGTAAGACTACAACCACGTGAAAGAATGTGAAATTTTGTTTTATTCATTTTTTTTGCTAATTTCAGGTGTGGGTCCTACTTTTGCTCTCTGTTTCCTTTAGTTATTCCACAGGGAATCCCTATTTTTATTGGAAGCTTCTCTGTATTGTTGTTATTGTTTTCTCACACACTTCATTAACTCGCAGTACCAACCGTAGCTCCCCCAGGGCTGAAAAAAAGGTGCAGTGACCCGGGTGGTTCCTCAAACGACCACCTGGGTCTGGCTCCAAAAGCAAATCAGTCCCCAAAATCTCAAACTTTATAGCAGGCTGTTTGCAGGTCTCTATAGCTAACTTTCTCCTTCATAATAACTGTATGGGGGTTTTTTTCCTTTGGGATGTGGCCACTTTGCTTGACTTTGGTGCTGTCTGACAAATAATATGGCCTTTGGTACTACTTAACAGTGTCCATAGAGTCATAGAGCTTTCTAACTCAACCTGGTAGCCTTTAGATGATAACGTAGCACTCCACCCTCTGATCTACAACAAATGAGGGGATGTCACAGTTTAGCTCACACCAAAGAGCTGGATCAAACTCTATTCAGCTTTTCATTGTAAACATTTTGAATTTTCATAAAGATTATGCTTCTGTGCCCATGCACTGGTGACGATCTGTTCTGCATATGCAGATACAGAATCTGTTTTACAGAGACTTCTTCCAGTGGACAATTTGTAATCTAGTCTTGATCAGTTGTAGACTTTGTGATAAGATGTGTCTGTGTTTGTACTTTAAATGCATATTTTTTTAATTTTTAATCATTTCAGCTTCTATTCCCCTTTACCTCAGAGGAAAACATTTTTGCTTCGCCTACATGATAGCTTTTGTCACAGGTTACTTTTCAAAAGAGAGCACTTTGAGACTTCTAAACTCCAAACATAGCAGGAAATGTAATGCCTGGGTTCAGAAAGTTATATCAGTATAGATTAGTTTGTGAAATTGTCTTTGTTTGTTCTTGTTTGAATTTGATATTGTTATAAATGACACTATTCAAATGTCTTGAGGCATTGCAGCAGTTTATTGAAGCATATGCAAACATACATGAACAGACAGTATGACAAAAATAAAGTTTGTTCATTTTTAACTATCCTAAAAGTCAACATTTGGTATGACCGCCTTTATTCTCTGACATAGCCTGAACTCTCTTCAGCAGCTTTCATTTCTTTAAGTAGTCTTTAGCACTGGTTCTCCAGGTTTCTTGAAAGACTTTCAAAGCTCTTCTTTGGACGTTTCCTGCCTTTTGTTCAGTTCTGTGAAGATGATCCACCACTGCTTCAATGATGTTGAGGTCTGGGTCCTGATAGCGTTCTGTTGTGTCTCTCTATTCCAATGTACCTTTACTATATTTACAGAGTGTTTGAGAAATGTGTATTTAAACAAGGTTTTACTGCAGTGTGTTTGGGGTCACTGACATGTTGAAAGGTGAAGCCACTGCCATTCACATGCTACATGGCATGTTGGATCAAAATCTGCATTCATAATATCATCAGTTGTGACAACACTATCAGCTGTAATGCAGTCCAAACCATGACAGAGCCTCCACCGTGTTTTACTGACAGCTGCACGCTGTATGCGTCCTCCCTACATACTGACAGCAATCTGAAGCACAAAATCCAAAGTTGGCGTTACCGTCTGAAAATGGTCAGGTACAAGGATTTTCCCATTTGTTAGGACATCACTTTCTGCAGTAGATGGCGTTGATAACACTTCAAGTGTTTTCTAATATTTAAAAAAAAGACAGATTTTACTTTTCTCACGCTCTTACCTTCTCTTAAAGTTAACTGTATGAGGTCTAGCCACTGATTTCGTAAAATGTAGTGACACACACACACATCTACGAGCTTTTCACGGCTTTACTCGTGTTTATTTTTCATCTAAAAGGAATCTATCTTTTAGTATGGAGGATAAGAAGGGGGGAAGGAGAGGAGGAGAGGTGAGACGAGTCCAGGAGGGGAGCTGGAGAGAGAAGGAGGGATAGAGGAAGAGGAGGACGTTGAAGTGTGCATAAGAAAGCAGCTCCTCCCTCCCGCTGTCTGCGGACCGGACGGCAGCAGCAGAAAAGCACCAATCAGCAGGAAAATCGCGTCTAATTTGGGATTTAACTCGAAGTGAATGAGCGAGTCTTCACCGGAGCACGGACCTGCGCTGCCCTCACTTCACTGTGCCCCCGTACCCTCTGTGAACCGACCGACATGCTCTCTCTGGGGCTCGCCGTGTCTCTGCTGGCCGTGTCCTGCGCGCTGTGGCCGGCTGCGGTCGGGGCGGCGTCCTGCGAGACTGTGCGGATCCCGCTGTGCCGGTCCATGCCCTGGAACATGACCAAGATGCCGAACCATCTCCACCACAGCACGCAGGACAACGCGGTGCTGGCCATCGAGCAGTTTGAGGGGCTGCTGGGTGAGTTACTGCCCCTCAGTGCCCTAATAAACTTTTTTTTAATTGGGCAGTTAATTAAGTCATTGAAGAACCTGGTGTGTAATTAACTGACCGTAGAAGCAATCGCACAGTGATTTTTCAGGTTCTCATGAAAACATGTAAACGTTTTCCCCACAACTTTATTTTTAACTTACTGTTCACGATTTTTGATTTTTGAAGTCGCTAATAAGCAGTTAAAGCGCTATTTTAGGGCACACAGATTAGTTAACAAGTCGGGCAAAGGCTGAAACAGCCTGGGATGACCTTTTTATCATCTGCACGTTGCCTTGACATTAACATAAACACCTGACCACTCATAACATCTCTGTAATGTTATTTGGCACATAACTCAGAAATGATGAAATT
Source organism: Rhamphochromis longiceps (assembly GCF_057381845.1). NCBI lineage: Eukaryota > Metazoa > Chordata > Actinopteri > Cichliformes > Cichlidae > Rhamphochromis > Rhamphochromis longiceps. Next base: position 11,894,712 of record NC_140572.1, read on the forward strand.
AAAGTAAGGAGGCTTTAATGTACATACAGAAAGTGGAGTGAAGAACAGACACTTGAATAGGTCACTTCTCTAAAATTACCAAGTGTTTTTTTTCCAGGGCCGTAATCATCATATATATTTGAGGGGACATATGCCCCCAATCAGATATATTCAAATTTCCAACCTTCCAATGTACTTATGGAAACCATAAATATTGTTTTTCTTCTGTGCAATAACAGATGATCACATCTCAAAATACTGATTAGTGAGTGTTATCATGAACTAAATTGATGTCTTTATAATAATAATAATGATTATTATTATTATTATTATTATATGCACAGCAGTGGGTAGGTATAATCAGTGTCAAATACTTTACTTTGCTTTATTTACCTTCTTTCTTCTTAAATATGCATGTAATTGGGATTCAGTAATATTTTTATATCAGCTGTTGACCACCTGACCCTCAGACTTAGATCTCTCACCCCCAGATGTTGACTAGTAATAAATGCTAATCAAATATAAACTAATAAAATACTAACTACTGCCAAGTATTTCCAGCAGATCTGCAGGAAAAATGTCAGGACGTTTTGTGGTGGAGCAGGGCTGGATCTGGTCTGATCACTGAAACCATCGCTTCACTTAGAGATTATGGAAACCTTTTTCTGCCTTTCTTTTTTGGCTGCTGTAGCAGTACTCTGTAATGGAGCAACCATATTTTGAACAGTTGGTCAGTGACAACCCACTTTCTGGTCTGACTGTAGCACTAATCCAAGACAGCACACATCAGAATTATAGCTGGCTACAGGAGGAGGAACCTGAGCATTTTCAGCCTCTTGGGTTCACATGAATTTGGTTACAAGAGCGTTCAAGATTCTGAAATGATCTCCGAGCTCTGGACGTTGTCCAGGAAAAACAGGAATTTCAATTGTTTCGCCGCAAGGGATGACATTCCATTTTTTTCTAATTAGCCAGCCAGTTGACCGTGAAGAATCATAGCATGAGTTGGTTTGAATACTGGAAATTGAATTCCTGGTATTTCCTAAAAAATTCTTGACAAAAATCTGTTTCCATTTTCTGGGGAAAATACCTGCGGTATAATAAAGTTTGAAAATGAGCCCGTTTGGCATCATTTTTAACTGGTTGAGAAGCTTGTAGTACAAAAGACTGATTTTTAAACCAGTGCGTTAGTGTTCAAACTTGTGTACATGTATCTGGCATTTCTGATGGAAACATCTTTGTAATTATGTATTATTTGCAGTTTTGAATAAGATGGTAGTCTAAATATTTTTATTCAACCAACAATACACCTGAGGCAAAAGTCATTTTTCTAGTAAAGCTGTCAAACACTCGTGGTTTTAACTAATCAGTCGGCTAAATTAATCCTTTTTCTGTCTTTCTTCCATATTCAGGGTATATAACCGAATGACCAAGGAGCACAAACAAAACAACACAACCACACTCATTCAAATAGTGCAAAAACAATTCGGCTCTTTCCATTTTCTGTTTTGTAACACTGTGAACAAAATGTCGGTCCATTTGCTTTGTAGGAAGAAACAAGACTTGTGAACATGTCACTTTAGACTGTGGGAACTTTTGATGGCCATGTTAGTTGTCTGGTAGTAAATTGTAGGCAAAAATAAAAAATCAATCAGGAACATAATCAGTGGAGTAATTGACAGCAAGTTCTGACCATGCTTAACCCTGCCGGGAGGCTTTCACTTTTCAAAAGTTTTAGCTTTGGCAGGCCGTGGAGTCTGCACACTTAGCAGGTAAGCTGACCTTAATGCCAGCAGACATCAGCTGGTCACCTATTGCATCCAATTGGCAAATTTTAGTCTTTAGACCTCTGACCTCATGTTTCTAAATATTAGAAGTATGGCCGTCTGTACCGATAACACTCATTTACACATAGTTTTGAAAGTGCTGCGTTTTCTGAGCAGAAATCTTTTTTCAGAACTAGAAATAATGAGAACCTTGGAAAATGGCACAGAAGTTATTATTCATTTATTTTAAATGACCACCTTCTCTTCATTTTAAGCGTGGCTTGTTGAGCTATAAATCCTGAGCAAAACTGTAAAAACTGTAGGATTATGGGATTGTTTTTTGTTTGTTTTTTTTTAAGATAAAGGGGCCTGTTAATTTTACTTAGATATAATAGGAGGTATTCTTCCATTGAAGGGGACTGATATGCTCCTTTGTTATTATTTCCAGACTCCATGAGAGTAGCTTTGTGCGGCTCAAAGTACAAAATAATCCTTATTCATTTTACACTTGAATGTCGGTGCAGTGCTTAAGTTCACGTAAAAACGCGCCCTACTAGCTTGCATGCCTTTAAGGCTACTACTACTACTGCTGCTACTACTACTAATGATAATAATAGTGATAACTGGAATAATTTAGCCACACATAATAACAGTTCAACTCCAAATCTAAAAGTCTCCCATCAGGGAGACTGTTTGCCTGATAAGTTAGCCCCACAGTGGAAGTAAATAGGATTGGTTCCTTTCGCATATTAAAGAAAAAGTTATTCTTGATTCTTTGTCTTTTGAAATTGCCACGTCTCACTACTTATTTCACTCATATATATTCTAGCAAGTCAGGTTAACAAAAAACGTTATTTTTATTGCAGGTGACTTTACATCGGTTTTGCATTATATGATTTAAAAGTAGTTCAACCACATGAAATGTTACAGTTTTACTGTAGCTGCTAATCAAGGCTAGTTAGCTCCTTAAAAAAATAGCTTTAACTTTTCCCCCCTCATTATGATTTTATTTTCACTACCATTTGATGTATGTGGTAATTCAGTTAAGTAAAAGTTTCTAATCCATCAGACCAATACAATTAGGCAAATTAGATTTAGATAGTCTTTTCTCCTTCCACTCAAGTGGAATAGGTCATTATAGAGGACAGTGGAAGTAGAATCGCCTCAGTCAAAATGCATAAAATTTACATTTATTAAGTAAACTGTAACAGGAACTGCCTCGGAGCATATCTGCGGATATCAAATATTACTATCTCTCTGTAGGATTTGGCAAGTAACATTGCTTTTCAATCCTGCACGTTCTCTACATATGCCATCACTGTCTGGTTAAAAATAAACTAACTAAACTAAATATGAGTTCTGATTAAAGGTTTGGGCAGGCTGCCACAGTTAGGTTTGGTTTGGTTACTTTGGCTGATCTCCTCCATCCATACTAACAGCAGTTTGAACCATAAATTCCAAACTTTCAGAGGGTACCTCTCTCCTGACCTACTCCTTACATATTAACTCCATAATTAAAATGTTTTGCTTCAAAGAGTCTTCATTACTCTACTATACCTGTTGCCACTGATTTCCAGTCCAGGCCTTGGGTAATTTTCCGTGCCTCAGTTTGGTTTTTTTTTTTGCCCTGTTCCCTTTCCTTAAGGATGGGTTCTTGACAGCCACCCTTCTACTGAGACCGGTTATGATGATGCCTCAAAGAGCCAAACAGTAGATCAGAGGTCCCCAATCCCAGTCCACGAGGGCCGGTGTCCCTGCAGGTTTTAGATGTGTCCTTGATCCATCACAGCTGATTTAAATGGATAAATCACCTTCTCAACATGTCTTGAAGTTCTCCAGAGGCCTGGTAATGAACTAATCATGTGAATCAGGTGTGTTGACCCAGGGTGAGATCTAAAGCCTGCAGGGACACCGGCCCTCGTGGACTGGGATTGGGGACCCCTGAATTAGATGGATCAGTGGAAGGGCCAGATGCAGCTCTCAGGTTCTGTGTCAGGCTGGATTTCTTTTATTATTTATTTAAGAGATACTGTGTGTAAAATGTCACCACTAGATGTCAGTATATTGCAGTCAATTGAATTCTGTTTCAAGTGCTTAATTGAAGCTAAGGTAGCGGCTGTGGGACAGACAACTCGTGTGAGTGGTTGAGGATTTCCTGACCTTTTCTGTTAGTAAACGCTGCTTTCTTGCTGCTGTTAGTTGCTGTTAGCCTGTTGGATCCTTGCACACTTGGCGAATACACTGTCATCACGTGAGAATCCATTGAAATAACTGTGACAACATCAGAATAAATAAACCCGTTCATGCACATTTTCATGTGTTAGAGCCCCAACCACTGTGTAGGTAATGAGACATGAGGTGGAAAGAGGATAGAGCAGTGGTGGAAGAGAAAAAGGTAGCCAATGTGCAAAGAAAATCTTTCAAAATATACAGAAATATGCGCTGGCTCAAGACTTTTTGTTTTATGATAAAGTGTGTGTGTGTGTGTGTGTGTGTGTGTGTGTGTGTGTGTGTGTGTGTGTGTGTGTGTGTGTGTGTGTGTGTGTGTGTGTGTGTGTGTGTTAGCATACTAAAATTTGCTAACTTTAAATGGTGAATAAGATACTTTAAAGTAGGGCTGTATAATAACGTCCTTGTTGTAAAAGCCAACCTTTTTCTTACTTCAAACCAGCAGTTTGACTTAAATTCATTTCTACAACCATATTTTGTATTCTTTGCTAAGGTAGATTTAAATTTGAAATATGTATAGGTGTTCATTCTTATTTTTTCTCTAATCGGATCATTTCTCCCAGTCGTTTAACTTGTAATAAGCGACCGTTTCACATTTCCATGTGAGACAAGCATTGATAACTGCATATGTGGTCACATTCATCAGTAATCTTCACTATTTGAGGTTTCTGCAGTCTCATTTCATGCCATATTAGTTCATAATTTATCCATGTCTGTCTTCAATAAATACATTTAGGTGCTGGCTGAACTTTGAGCTTGGCTGAGGTGGGCGGAATGAAGATTTTAAAAAGTGGTTAAAAAGGACTCTGCTTTAACCAGAAAAATGTCCTAATGAAAGAGCTCTGGGCCAACAACCAGGAAGCAGTTTGAGGTCACAAGTTCAAGCTATTTCTGTGACTTCACTGTGAAGTGGTACAGCCAAACCTCAGACCCACTCTGCAATAAAAGCACTGATCCATCCTCTACCCAGTGCTAAACTCTTTCTGGTCTCATCCTGTTTGAAACATGCAGCAGGATGGCAGATGGTAAAAGTCCAGTGTTTGTTCAGCCAGGGGTCCCTGAATGCACCATGTCTTCACTGACATGAAGAAGACATGAGTCTATCTAGAGGGCTCAAATTAAGTGAGCTGAGACTGAACAACCATCCTTAAATATTTCTACAACAAGTGTGGATATGAAAGCTTCTTGATCATAGCATGTAACGTCCCATATGGAAAAGAAATAGTAAAAACTTATAAGTGATTACTCATGAAAGTGGCCACTTTCTCATTACCTTCATATATTATTTTAGTAAGTATCCAAAACATACAAGTTTCATTATATAATTTTTCAAGGGATCTTATATCTGTTTTCACTCTTATATGCTTTTCATACAAGTTTCACACAAGACAGATACAAACTTTATAAGATTTATATATATCTTTTCCATATGGGGTAATTCTGAAATACCATTTAAAAGGTGAAGAATTCCCAGTGGATGAGCACTTGGTGACAACCTCTCTGTCTTCCTTTTCTCACCCCAACCGGTCGTGCCCAGGGCTGGACTGGGACAAAAATCGGCCCGGGCATTTTAACTAGAGACCGGCCCACCAGGTATTATAGGAAAAGTCATAAAGCCTTTGAATGAAAACAAACGCTGTTGTGACAGTGATGTACAATCTTGTTGGTATATGTATGATTTCTATACATTTTACGTCAGATAAAAACTTTGGTTGAAAGATTCAGATAATTATTTAATAAAAGCTAGAAATTTTAAATGAGAATAAGAAATAAAAGTATTTCTTTGTGCCCCCCTCTCCCTGTTAATGCCCTACCTGCCCCCCTGGCAAAACTTTGCTAGACCCGCCCCTGCACAGTTACCAGCTGTCAGCTACTTAGAAAAGGATCCTGGTGTTATTTGTCTCTCAGAAACAGTTCATAACGTCCCTTCAACTCATTTATATCACCTAAAAGGTAAACCTGTTTCTCCATCACCTGTTCAGCTCTGATGATTCAGTAAGGACATCTCCTGGTTTCATCTTTATGTTTCCCTCTCACCACATATCCAAACCGACATCATGACCAGCAGCTTTACAGCTGTGGCTCCAGCAAACATCAGCTGATACTAGAAATTAATATGAAATAAATTCTAACAACAGCTGATCAAGCTTAAACGTGCTGCTGTTGTTTAACGCGACATCCGCTGGTTTCCTCTTTCTGGCGCAAAGTGGGCGATAAACAAACAAGAGAGCCGATCAGCTGATCATTGATCAGTTTCATGATTGAAGCAGCAAAAGGAGAGGGAGGGGGAGAGAATGAGAGAAGAAGAGGCAGCTGTACAACGTAAAGACGCAGAATAATCTTAATGACCTTGTAGTACCATATCACCCTATTAGAGCACTTCGCTCTCGCTCTGCAGGCCTACTTGTTGTTCCTAGAGTATTTAAAAGTAGAATGGGAGGGAGAGCCTTCAGTTTTCAGGCCCCTCTTCTGTGGAACCAGCTTCCAGTTTGGATTCAGGAGACAGACACTATCTCTACTTTCAAGATTAGGCTTAAAACTTTCCTTTTTGCTAAAGCATATAGTTAGGGCTGGATCAGGTGACCCTGAATCCTCCCTTAGTTTGGGAGGATTCAGGGTGCAATACACATAGGCTGCCGGGGGATTCCCATGATGCATTGAGTGTTTCCTTTCCAGTCATCTTTCTCACTCACTATGTATTAACAGACCTCTCTGCATTGAATCATATCTGTTATTAACCTCTGTCTCTCTTCCACAGTATGTCTTTATCCTGTCTTCCTTCTCTCACCCCAACCGGTCGCAGCAGATGGCCCCTCCCTGAGCCTGGTTCTGCCGGAGGTTTCTTCCTGTTAAAAGGGAGTTTTTCCTTCCCACTGTTGCCAAAGTGCTTGCTCATAGGGGGTCATATGAATGTTGGGTTTTTCTCTGTATCTATGAAGCGCCTTGAGGCGACTTTTGTTGTGATTTGGCGCTATATAAATAAAATTGAATTGAATAACTCCAGCTATGTCTTTTTCTATTCTAGCTGAAGTCCGGGACAAACTGTGTTCCTTTTCAGCTCAATATGAAACTCATATTTTCTCTGAATACGGGACGATTCCGTTTTTTACAGGACAGTTGGCAACTCTACTAACTAACCTTATGAATAAAATAAAGTTCATTATCAGTAACATCATAGCACCCACCCAGCTGTATAGAAACTCCGTCATGCTAGCTAGTAGTACGAGTTATTGTACTAACTGACTCACTATTAGTGAAAAGTGTGGAAGGTCACTTTATTAATGGGTCTGTTTGAAATGGAGCAGCTAACTTTTGGATGCCCTCGTCTTTCTCCAGAGTAGGAGTCACAGGAGCTTCCAGTCAGCATCACCAATGACTTGTGTTGCTACCACATGGATTTAAAAAGAAAATAAAAAAGATATTTCCAGGATGGACACCATTTGCTAAAAATGTCTGTTTTTTAAATGCTTGCAGGTGTTCACAACATATTTTCCTAAGTGCTCCAATTTGTCCTCATTATTTATTTATTTTAACCATATAAGATATTGTGTAACTTTCTTGAGTAACATTGCATATTTACATGTGGGCTGTAATCCATAAATATTGTGACTACAGCTGCCTCTAGCAAAACATCTGTATTTAGAGCTATTTGCAGCTATTTTTATTGCAAAAAGACATCTTTCCACCGATTCTGCCTTTATATACGAATCCATGGAAAAATGTCTTTATACCGCTTGATTGCTTGGATGCTCAAAAGTATTGAGTTTATGGAGGGAGGGTGTTGGATGTACACGGAACTCATATACACAGAGTGAGAGTGGGAAACTACACTGACCTTATTTTACCTGGAAAAATCTCAAGTTCTACTTAAAACAGTACAATGGCATAAGAGTTCACACCAGGTGTACATGATACACCTGGTGTGGGCGGGGGAGTGACTCCAGGGCGGGTGGACTAAATTCAATAGCTGCCACCCCACTGATTTCTATTTTGTCATTTCAGCTGCTCATCATTTATGCCCTCTAATGAAATTGCACATATAACCTATGTTTCCCTTCTTCTTCAAGGTACTGGTTGCAGTCCGGATTTGCTCTTTTTCCTATGTGCCATGTACGCGCCAATCTGTACTATTGACTTCCAGCATGAGCCAATCAAGCCCTGTAAGGCAGTGTGCGAGCGGGCGAAGCTCGGCTGTGAGCCGGTGATGAAGCGTTACAACCACAGCTGGCCCGACAACCTGGCCTGCAGCGAGCTGCCACTCTATGACCGTGGAGTCTGCATCTCTCCTGAGGCCATCGTCAAGGCAGACGGACCAGGTACACTCATTCGTTTGTATTATTGCTGTTATATGTGTGGCTGCCAATTTTGACCCGAGACAGCCTAATTCTGGAAATTGTTCTTATGTTTCTGTTTTGTTTTGTATTTTTGTTTTTTGTTTTTTGTTTGTTTTTGTTTCACCATCACAAAAATGATGTTGACGTTGACAAAGATTATTAAAAAATCTTTTAAAAAAAGCACAAAATCCAAAGAGGGGGAAAAAATATTAAGCAAGTAATCACCATTTTTATAACTAATAAGACCTATTTCCAATGCTAATGTTCATGCTGGTACTTGAAGGATGTCCTTCATTTAAAAGTGCAAGAGACAGTAAAAGGATGGTAACAGGAAGCTGTTCAGTGACTCTGGCTGACGTGCAGAAACATTAAAAACATCATAAACAACATTATAAAAAAAACTTTAAAATCAGCTCCTTTTTAGAGGTCCTGAATGAAGGTGTGAGTGAGCATGACCAAATGATTGATTCAAATTTAAAATGTAATCTTTATTAAGCTTTTTGGACAGTGAACATCAGCTTGTGAATAAAAAGTTCATAAGATGATTATTTGAAGCCAGACACTGTTTAATTCATGTATTTGACCACTGAAGTAAAATGTAGCAGGCTCTAACCTCTTACTAATACCACATACCAGTGTCTGTCAGCATGACCAAAGACTGTGAAAGATGGATGTAGCTACAGTAACATGAGCCCCTGATTGCTTCTGCCATTGCCTTTTTAGTATTTTGAGACCAGATGTGATAAGAAAGGGGTGACTTTGATAATCCTGCCTTTCCAACACTTAGAATGACCAAAATTACAAAGTGGACATGACGTTTTATTCCATATCACTCAGAATGAGAGACTCAAACCATAAACTCAGAAAAGTGTTCATACAGGTCAGGGCTGATGCCAATTTTCCTGCAGATTTCTAAAACACCGACCCTTGTAGAAAAGAAGACAGATTTAAATTGCTTTGCATTGGTTTCTATTTTTCAGACCTGAAAGCTATGTCCGTCTTTCATAGTGTCTGTAGTAATGAAAGGACTATCTGCATTGGAAGGTTAGCCTTTTCACCAAAGATATTCTGAGTGTCTCCTCAGAATACAGATATTGCTTCACTATTGAGATTTTTCTGAATCAAAAAGAGCAAATATTTTTCTTTGTGAAGACAAAGAGGGAGCTTGTTCACGTGATGGCCCTTCATTGCTATTAAACACAAGCGTTTTTCAGTCTCACAGATTTGTAGCATTTGAGTTTAATTTAAAACATTGGGTTTTCATTATTTAACATAGTTTCAGGATATTTTTAGGAATTCTGTCAATTTCAACACAACTTTTGATTTTGAATGTGTAATTAAGTAACAAAATGACTCTGCAGATTAGTGACATAAGTGCCATAAAGAGCAGCTATGTTCCATGACCAGCAGATGTGGCTGGTTCTGCTGGAGGTTTCTTCCTGATAAAAGGGAGTTTTGTCTTCTACTGTCACCAAAGTGTTTATTCATAAGGGGTTCATCTGATTGTTGGGGTTTCTCCATGTTATTGTAGGTTTACAATAGTACAATATATATATACATTGGCAATAACCATAGCAAAGGTGATCCACATAAATAATACCATGTATGATATCTTTAAGAGTGAATTATGACAACATGAAAATGACTCGTACTCCAGTTCTTGCATAGTAAAACCAGTGACATCTTAAATGGTATGAACTGCACTCTTTCTTTTTTTCCTCCCGAGAGTCTCAACATGGAGGCTAACTCCGACGAGGATCGCTCACTGCAATTTTTAGTATATATCAGTGTTTTCTATCATGCTATACTACTCTCAGCAGTTTGTTTCTGCTCCCTCTCAGATAACATGAGTCATTCCCTGTCCAACTTCACTCCCACAGACTTTCTCAAAGAGCTCCTTGATACAGGAGGCCCACTCATTTTACACTCAATAAAACCCTCACTGTCCTCTGCTCCTTCAAACAGATCCAGGACCAGCAGGTCCAGAAAAAACCTTCATCTCAATCCCCTTGACCTCCATAACGATACACCCACATATCTCTGTTCTGCCCCAGCTTGGCTTGGCTCAGCGGGGCTTTGGGATTTTCCCTTGGTGTAATTTGTTGGTTTGCTGAGGTTCTGTCGGGGTGAATCATTTAAGTCATTCCAGTGATTTTCTGTGGGACTCTGGTCTGCATGTTGCTTTACAGAAGTATGTCTACAACTAGAAGCAGCTGCAGTTTTTCAGTGTATTGAAACACCAGCTCACAACCCCAGTTACCTTTGCACGCCTAGAGGTACATGGATGCAGGAGAACAGAGACTTGTACCATAAAGCTAATTCCCAGGTCATTATCAGTGTATTATGCTTTTCCCGTGATTGGATGCCACCCCACATAGCTCTTTTCCCTATCCTCTATTGATTTTTCGGTAGAGCTGCACATAAAGTGGTGTGGAAAGGTATTTGCCCCCTTCCAGATTTTTTTTGTATGTTTGTCACACTTAAATGTTTCAGATCATCAAACACATTTAGATATTAGACAATGATGACATAAGAAAGCACAAAATGCAGTTTCTAAATTAAGGTGTTTATTATTAATGTGAAAAAGTGTGCAGCAGCAGCAACTCATCCAATAGGTCACAGAAGACCCCAGAACAGCATCCAAAGACCTGCAGGCCTCACTTGTCTCAGTAAATGTCAGCGTTCATGATTCCACCATAAGATAGAGACTGGGCAAAAATTGCCTGTGTGGGAGAGTTCCAAGACGAAAGCCACTGCTGAGCAAAGGAGCTTGTCTCAGCTATGCCAGAAAACATCTTGAGAAATTCCTCTGTGGACTGACGAGACAAAAGTTTAACTTTTTGGAAGGTGTCTGTCCCATTACATCTGGCGTAAAAAAGTAACAGAGCATTTCAGAAAAAGAACAACATACCAAGAGTAAAATTTGGTGGTCATGGTGTGATGGTCTGAGGCTGTTTTGCTGCCTCAGGACTTGGTAGACTTGTTGTGGTAAATAAAACAATGCCGTCTACCAAAACATCCTAAAGGAGCAGAAGGTCCACCTCTGAATGGCTTAAGAAACACAAAACTAAGATTATGGAGTGGCCTAGTCAATGTCTTGACCTGAATCTGATTGAGATTCTGTGATGTGAGCTTAAAAAGGTGGTTCATATACAGGGAGTGCAGAATTATTAGGCAAATGAGTATTTTGTCCACATCATCCTCTTCATCAGAATCAGAATGGGGTTTATTGCCAAATGTTGAGCAGGTTTACAACATTAGGAAATTGCTGCGGTGCTTCAGTGCAAACATAGTGTCATAAATAGCACTTAAATAGACATGAAAAAATAAAAGTAGGGATAAGAATTAAAAGTGCTACGTGGAAAGATATGTGCATGAGATATACATGAGATATATACATGAGAATAAGAATTAAGAGTGCTACGTAGAAAGATATATACATGAGTGCAGGTGGTGATCAGTGCCAAACATGAAATGATGCAGTGACACAGCGTAGGGTCATGTGTTAGTGGTGGGAACAGTCATATGGTTATTGTTCATGTGTCCAACAGCAGAGGGGAAGAAACTGTTCTTATGGCGAGAGGTTTTGGTGCGAATGGACCGGAGCCTCCTGCCTGAGGGGAGCAGGTCAAACAGACTGTGTCCAGGGTGAGAAGGGTCAGCTGAGATCCGAGCTGCACGCCGCAATGTCCTGGAGGTGTACAGGTCCTGCAGAGATGGGAGTCTGCAGCCAATCACCTTCTCAGCAGAGCGCACAACACGCTGCAGTCTCTGTTTGTCCCTGATAGTGGCTCCAGCGTACCACACGGTGATGGAGGAGGTGAGGATGGACTCGATGATTGCAGTGTAGAACTGCATCATCGTCCGTGTTGGCAGGTTGAATTTCTTCAGCTGCCTCAGGAAGTACATCCTCTGCTGGGCTTTCTTGATGACGGAGGTGATGGTGGGCTCCCACTTCAGGTCCTGGGTGATGGTGGTACCCAGGAAGCGGAATGAGTCCACAGAGGTGATGGGGGTGTCAGTCAGGATGATGGGGGGGAGTGGGGCTGTGTGCTTCCTGAAGTCCACAATAATCTCCACTGTCTTCTGGGCATTCAGCACCAGGTTGTTGTGGCTGCACCAAGACACCAGACGTTCAACCTCCCTCCTGTAGGCAGACTCGTCCCCGTCCGAGATGAGTCCAATAACGGTGGTGTCATCTGCAAACTTGATTAGCTTGACAGACTGGTGGGTGGAGGTGCAGCAGTTGGTGTACAGGGAGAAGAGCAGAGGAGAAAGAACACAGCCCTGAGGGGAGCCGGTGCTGATGGTCCGGGAGTCCGAGACATTCTTTCCCAGCCTCACATGCTGCTTCCTGTCCGTCAGGAAGTCAGTGATCCACCGGCAGATGGGATCAGGCACATTCATCTGGGAAAGCTTGTCTCGGAGATGGTCTGGAAGGATGGTGTTGAAGGCAGAGCTGAAGTCCACAAACAGGATCCTGGCGTAGGTTCCTGGGGAGTCCAGATGCTGCAGGATGAAGTGTAGAGCCATGTTGATGGCGTCGTCTACATGCATGTTGTCTTACTCCAAGCTGTATAGGCTTGAAAGCCTACTACCAATTAAGCATATTAGGTGATGTGCATCGCTGTAATGAGAAGGGGTGTGGTCTAATGACATCAACACCCTATATCAGGTGTGCATAATTATTAGGCAACGTCCTTTCCTTTGGCAAAATGGGTCAAAAGAAGGACTTGACAGGCTCAGAAAAGTCAAAAATAGTGAGATATCTTGCAGAGGGATGCAGCAGTCTCAAAATTGCAAAGCTTCTGAAGCGTGATCATCGAACAATCAAGCGTTTCATTCAAAATAGTCAACAGGGTCGCAAGAAGCGTGTGGAAAAACCAAGGCGCAAAATAACTGCCCATGAACTGAGAAAAGTCAAGCGTGCAGCTGCCAAGATGCCACTTGCCACCAGTTTGGCCATATTTCAGAGCTGCAACATCACTGGAGTGCCCAAAAGCACAAGGTGTGCAATACTCAGACACATGGCCAAGGTAAGAAAGGCTGAAAGACGACCACCACTGAACAAGACACACAAGCTGAAACGTCAAAACTGGGCCAAGAAATATCTCAAGACTGGTTTTTCTAAGGTTTTATGGACTGATGAAATGAGAGTGAGTCTTGATGGGCCAGATGGATGGGCCCGTGGCTGGATTGGTAAAGGGCAGAGAGCTCCAGTCCGACTCAGACGCCAGCAAGGTGGAGGTGGAGTACTGGTTTGGGCTGGTATCATCAAAGATGAGCTTGTGGGGCCTTTTCGGGTTGAGATTTACAAGGAGGGAAAACAGTACACCTCTCTGAACAGTGTCTGGGAGGCTGTGGTTGCTGCTGCACGCAATGTTGATGGTGAACAGATCAAAACACTGACAGAATCCATGGATGGCAGGCTTTTGAGTGTCCTTGCAAAGAAAGGTGGCTATATTGGTCACTGATTTGTTTTTGTTTTGTTTTTGCATGTCAGATATGTATATTTGTGAATGTGGAGATGTTATATTGGTTTCACTGGTAAAAATAAATAATTGAAATGGGTATACAGGTATATTTGTTTTTTGTTAAGTTGCCTAATAATTATGCACAGTAATAGTCACCTGCAAACACAGATATCCCCCTAAAATAGCTAAAACTAAAAACAAACTAAAAACTACTTCCAAAAACATTCAGCTTTGATATTAATGAGTTTTTTGGGTTCATTGAGAACATGGTTGTTGTTCAATAATAAAATTATTCCTCAAAAATACAACTTGCCTAATAATTCTGCACTCCCTGTAGACTTATATAGATGTAGCACAGCAGCCGCCAGGGTGGCATACTTTCTGTGCAGAACTGTAAACTGTAAAAAATTGGTAACTGCAATACATATCTCTGTATTGGCAGTTGTCTGGCCAATCTGGCTAAGGCATTCAGGCAGTTTTTAAGTCTGATCTCTTTAAGTTCACCTCCTCCAGAGCAGTTAAATGCCACACCACAGGCTAATGTGCTAATCTGCCATAATGATCTAGTTTTTACAATATCAGGGGGAAAAGGAGAAAAAAAAATGACTGGCCAAATAACCTTGTTGGTTTTTTTTGTTTGTTTGTTTGTTTGGGGGGGGGTGCAGAAACCCTGCAGATAGAAAGTTATTGTAGCATCTCAGGTCTGTATTAAGAACCTGGCTTATCGATACAGATGCCAAGGCTAAAGCCTGTTTTTACAGAGCAACTTTGGAAGTTTCTGAAGCATTGACGTTTTCCACAGTTGCTCTTTCTGATGAGATAGATGGATGAAAATGTTCAGTTTGGTTTATAGAAGGGTGCTGCCCGTATGTACCTTGCAGGAGGCAGCATTTATAAATAAAAAAATGATAATAATAAAGAAATCCAAAGTCCCACATATCTCCAAAGTTAATTTTCCCTCCTTCTGGACCTTTTCCCACAACCTCCAGGACAGTCTAACCATCCATTTTGCCCAGGTCCAGATCACAATGGTAACAGTGATCACAAGCTTCTTGTTGAAAATATTTTTCTGGTCAGGTGGGACGCAAATTTCCAGCCTCTTCTTCCAGTTGAATATCACTACAAAACCCCCTACTTGAAGCAACCTCTACTGGCTTCTTTCTGTGTAAAGGGAGGAAATTTCGCTTTACACATGTAACAGATGTCTGACTCAAAGGGTAAGCAAAACAAACTGAGGGCTATTCACTTTAGTCGACGGTGCCTTGGTTAAAAGGTTAAGGCTTGAGGATATATGCAATGCTGTTGGTATTCATACACTATAAATAATGTTGCTCTTGGAACTTTTATTGCAACTGACTAATCACATTGTGGTGATGTCATAGCTTTGCAACTAGGCAAAAAAGACCAAAATCTGCTCCCACAACAGCTTTAGAAAGTCGATGAGAGACGATAATGTGCAACAAAGTCGGTGTAGGAAGCGGACTGAGATGGACATTCAAACTGCAGTTCATGTCATGTGACAACCAATGGGGTAATGATGAGTTAGGTTTAGGTATAAAGTTGTCATCGTCATAATAATAGTTGTTGTTATTGTCATTGTTTTTACAATTTCTATTTTTTTTTTCAGTTTCATAAAAATATACTTTTGTGAAAAGGTTCATTAAAATCCAAACTGTCTTTCAGTGCTTTCTCAAAAGCTTTTGAAAGTAAACTTCCCCTGTTGGTTCTGAAGCAACATTAACAAAATTATGATGCTTCTAAAACACACACACAAAAGGAAAAACTCCCTTTTTAACAGAAAGAAACCTCTCTGCTTGGGGGTGAAGTAGTGAATATCAAAGTCATAATGACTGTTCTGTGCAGTTTGTGCATTACTGACACTGCTCAATGATCCACCTGTTTGAGTTGTATTCCGATAAGACCACCATTTTTAATCACGAACCAAAAGAACAAGTTTCTTTCATTTCTGACTGCCATCTTTCTGATCCATAGATCCATACCACCAGGACCCAGCCAGGTGTAACCCAGGTAAGGCTAAACCTTAACATTTCCATTTTCTTAACATGGTCTGTATGTAAAATATCTTCCAGGGCCTAAAAAGCAAAGCCTTAAGCCTACAGGATGGTCAGTAGTGGGCAACACCTGAGGGTTGCAAAAAAACCCCAAAACATCTAGTCTTATGAAATCTGTGAAAATGACCCTTATACCTGTAAACACTTGGGTTTTGGGGCTCACAGTCTCATTCTGGGTCATTATTGAATAAAATCTTTACTAAATGTTATAAAAAAAAAAATTTCATTCATCATGTCAGTATTACATCCAGCATTATCCAGGATATGATCATTAGTCAATGACTGCTTGTGTTAAAGAGTTTAGCTGTCACCCTCGATTTCTGTCTGATCCACCCCTCGTTCATCACATCAAGTTTCAAAACCTCAAGTTGGCTAAAGTAGAAAATAAAACTGACCTTGAGGCCTCACAACCAGATTACACCAAACGGTGATGAATTGCTGTGTGTGTGTGTGTGTGTGTGTGTGTGTGTGTGTGTGTGTGTGTGTGTGTGTGTGTGTGTGTGTGTGTGTGTGTGTGTGTGTGTGTGTGTGTGTGTGTGTGTGTGTGTGTGGAAACGACTGCATTTTTTTTCTGACCACTAGACTACCCGATGTCAGTAGTTGTCAAACGTTTTCTGCCGCACCTCAGAAGCTGGAAAATCTGACACACCAATTTTAAAATTAGTTCAACATGGGTAAAAGGTCAGCACAATGGGATCTAGATCTCTGTGTCCCACCCCAAAAGTTTGAAAACCACTGGTATGAATTAACTATGAACCTGTTAAAATACTTTACTAAAAAGCGTGTCTTTCCTGGGTTTGATTCCCCTGACAGAATCCAGTCCAGACTTCTCAATGGACTTTCACTGCAGAGGACCAGATGGAGGTAACTTCTGTCTAATGTTATTTATTTATTTATTAACCTTTATTTAACCAGGAAGATCCCATTGAGATTAAAAACCTCTTTTTCAAGGGAGACCTGGCCAAGATAGGCAGCAGCAGGTGTCTCAGAATTACAGAAATTACTCAAACACAGGCAGCAACAACACACATGCAACAATAAGTGAAAGAATACAAATAAAATAAAAAATAAAATTCAATAAAATTCAAATAAAAATAAAAAAGTCAGTTAAAATGACAATCAATCTAATTGAAACAGTTACATGTTATGGACTTGGCCTCAAGGATTCGTAGTTTAGACTTAAAAGCACTTAATGAAATGAATTCAGTCATTTTCCATTCCTTCTGCAGTTTGTTCCAGGCCAAGGGCGCTAAATGGACAAAAGCTCTTTTACCAAGTTCAGTTCGGGCAAATGGAACAGAAAGCAACAAGTAGCCATGCGGATGAAGAGAATACCGACCAGCATGTTTCATTACAAGCAGTGAACATAGATAAGAAGGCAGCAACCCAAGTATCGCCTTATATATAAAACTGTATAAATGAGAGTTCCTCCGACTTACCAAAGCAGGCCATCCTACCTGAGAGTATAACTCACAGTGGTGAGTCTGGTACAGTTAGTGATGAACCTCAGAGAAGCATGATACACAGAATCAACCATTCGAAGACATTGAGCAGAAGCATTCATATATACACTCAACAAAAATATAAACGCAACACCTTTGTTACTGCTCCCATTCCCCATGGGATGGACGTAGAGACCTAAAATTCATTCCAGATACACAATATAACCATCCCTCCCAAACAGTGGTCACAAATCAGTCCAAATGTGTGGTAGTGGGCACATCTGCCATATTGAGATAATCCATCCCACCTCACAGGTGTGCCACATCAGGATGCTGATCTGACATCATGAGTAGTGCACAGGTGTACCTCAGACTGCCCACAACAAAAGGCCACCCTGGAATGTGCAGTTTTTTGCGCTATTGGGGGTCTGGGGACCCAGAACCGGTCAGTATCTGGTGTGACCACCATTTGCCTCATGCAGTGCAACACATCGTCGCATGGAGTCTATCAGATTGTCAATTGTGGCCTGTGGAATGTTGGTCCACTCCACTTCAATGGCTGTGCGAGGTTGTTGGATATTCGTGGGAACTGGTACACGCTGTCGTATACGCTGGTCAAGCACATCCCGAACATGCTCAATGGGTGACATGTCCGGTGAGTATGCTGGCCATGCAAGAACTGGGACATTCTCAGCTGCCATCTGCCCTGAACAATGTGAACCATGATTCATCCGTGAAGCGCACACCTCTCCAACGTGCCAGACGCCATCGAATGTGAGCATTTGCCCACACAAGTCTGTTACGGCGACGAGCTGGAGTCAGGTCAAGACCCCGATGAGGACGACGGGCATGCAGTTGAGCGTCCCTGAGACGGTTTCTGACAGTTTTTGCAGAAATTGTTTGGTTGTGCAAACCAATTGTTCCAGCAGCTGTCTGGGTGGCTGGTCTCAGACGATCTTGGAGGTGAACCTGCTGGATGTGGAGGTCCTGGGCTGGTGTGGTTACACGAGGTCTGCGGTTGTGAGGCCGGTTGGATGTGCTGCCATATTCTCTGAAACGCCTGTGGAGACGGCTTATGGTTGAGAAATCAACATTCAATGCACGGGCGACAGATCTGGTTGACATTCCTGCTGTCAGCATGCCAGTTGCACGCTCCCTCATTGCTTGTGGCATCTGTGGCATTTTGCTGTGAGACAAAACTGCACATTCCAGGGTGGCCTTTTGTTGTGGGCAGTCTGAGGTACACCTGTGCACTACTCATGATGTCAGATCAGCATCCTGATGTGGCACACCTGTGAGGTGGGATGGATTATCTCAATATGGCAGATGTGCCCACTACCACACATTTGGACTGATTTGTGACCACTGTTTGGGAGGGATGGTTATATTGTGTATCTGGAATGAATTTTAGGTCTCTACATCCATCCCATGGGGAATGGGAGCAGTAACAAAGGTGTTGCGTTTATATTTTTGTTGAGTGTAGAATATCACCATAATCCAGCACAGGCAAGAATGTTGCAGCAACAAGCCGCTTCTTTGTATTAAAAGAGAAACACAACTTATTTTGAAAATAAAATCTCAATTTTAACTTCAGGTTTTTTACAAGATTCTCTACATGTGGTTTGAAGGTAAGCGAGTCATCAATTAAGATTCCCAGATATTTATAGGTGTGAACCAACTCTATTTTATTACCTTCAAGAGTGGTTACTGATGGGATTGTTTGGGCTCGTCTCCTTGATTTAGAAAACAACATGAGCTTTGTTTTGTCTGCGTTGAGAACAAGTTTAAGCTGAAGTAATGAGTGCTGGACAGCAGAAAAGGCTTTCTGCAAGGAGTCAATGGCTTGGACAAGAGTTGAACCACAGCTGTAAATAACTGTATCATCAGCATAGAAGTGCAAGTTTGCATCTGGCACATGTAGACTAAGATTGTTTACGTAAATGATAAATAGAAGGGGACCTAATACAGAACCCTGTGGCACACCATTGTGCACTGTAACAAAGTCAGAACATAGACCGTCAGATTTAATGCACTGAGTCCTGTTACTGAGGTAGTTTGAGAACCATGCCACTGCTCTCTCAGAGAGTCCTGACTGGAAGAGTCTAAGTTTTAAAATACAGTGATCAACAGTGTCAAATGCTTTTGACAAATCAATAAAAAGGGATGCACAGTGTTGTTTTTTATCAAGTGCAATAGTAATATCATTTACCACTCTAATTGCAGCTGTGATAGTACTGTGATTCTTCCTAAAGCCTGATTGATATTCAGATAAAATGGCATTGGTGTGTAAAAACTCCTTTAACTGCTCACACACAAGAGCTTCAAGAACTTTGGCCAGCACAGATAGATTAGATATTGTCCGACCTTTGGTGTAGTTTACATCATTCTGCACCAGTGGTATTGATAATATTTATATTTGGCCCTGAGTGTAGCTTAATAGTTACAGTCAGACCACATTTGGCCAATTGGAAGTATAAAAATTGGTAACATGAGGCAACAGCTATGCTGGGTGCTGTCCAAATGGCCACGAAAGTAAACAAATTTGAATGTGTCATATCAGTCCATGTTTTAAGAACAACCAAATTCATAGATGCCCTCAGACAAGCAACAATCTTGAGTGGATTTAAACTTGCAACGATGATCTTTCTTGGCTCACTCAAATGTGGCATTGCAAATTTAACTGGGAAATGTGGATTTTTAAGATGGAGCTTGGAAGAAACTTTCCTTTGTCAGTGCTTATTTGAAAAGTTGTAATTTGTGTGTCCATAGATAGATGCAGATGTAAGTCAGTCAGAATGAATATGAGAACCTATGAGAAGAACAACTACAACTATGGTGAGTCATCTGAAGTTTTTGTTTAAAGTATTATTTTTATTTTCTTTTTTACACTTAATGTAAATGCATAATTTATTTGAGGTCACATTTTCATATATATGTGTGTATAATTTTACTGAGATACAAGTCAGATCGGATGCTCTGAGATGATTTTGGGATCTTGTTTTTCATGTTTAGTACCTGGAAAAGCCTATATTATGGAGAGAGAGTGTCATTTGTTGTTTAGCTTTCATCAGGTGGCTAATCTTGTATCATATTTGATGCTCAGATGCTATTGGTGACACTAATAATGAACCAGTGTCTTTAAAGTAATGTGATCTGAGTAATCCCATTGTTCCTTTTCACAAGTCTGTAAAATCAGTACTTGACTTGCTTTATACCTTAACCGCAAGAAGGTTTTTAACAACCTCGTACACAGATATTTTCTCCCTGAATATAAAAGTAAAACAATTCTGTGCTCCAACTAGAAATAAATTGGAGACAAAAATGCTTGAGGCCAGAAAGGCTTTTCCTGATGAATACAGCACGCAGGCTTGATTTGGCAAATCCAGCAGAGATTTCCATGTGGTCCTCACTAATGCTTTTGGCCACAAAATCCATTTGGGAAAGCTTTTAGATTTTTATTTTTTTCCAAGCAATCATTAAACAAGAGCCCACTTTCAAAACCGTCCGATATAATTGAAACAGAGAAGTTTAGTAAACCTGGTAGCATGCCAGAGTGCACAAGGTGGTCTTTATAAATCTTACTGCTTGCATTCTCCCTTTGCTAATTAACACTGATTCTGATATTACACTGGAATCCAACCTGCCGTGCTGGTTCTGCTTACTTCTCATCCATCTGTGTAGCTTCCATTTCCTCGTTTAGTGGCCTTTTTCTTTTTCTTCTTCTTCTTTTTTTTTTTTTTTTTTTTTTTTTGCTTTACAGTGATGTCTGTTTTTCTGCGTTAGTTGCATTCTTTGGTATGTTAACCCTGAGACTTCTGCATAGGTTTGTTTTTGTTAGGATGACAGTTTAGCAAATTCCGTGCTCTGGGCTGGTGCTGCTGGATGATTAATATATACATTTTTTATTTTACTTTTGAAGTGATGGGTTTGTAATCAGTAAGTCTAATAAACACGTTTTAATTGTGAAAAATAGGCCACAGGGCTTTTTGGAAGATCCGTTTCTTGACTGTCTCTCTATTAGCCTCATGTGTCAGCGCTTGAGATTTTCTAATGTGAGCATGTCAAGTCTTTTTTTTTTTTTTTAAATAAAATAAAATGCACAACAGAAAAGTTGGGAACTTGTATATCATCAACATGCAAACACCACATATGTTGCATACTACATGCCAGTTGGAGTCCTGGTCATGTTAGCCCCTGATATATAATATTAAATGTATCTTTAATAGTTTTGTAACATTTAGGTCAACTTACCCAAGTCATAGCTAGCTGTCTAACTGCCCTGAGCTGGTTATTTGTTTAGAAAGTGCAAATATCAGTTTTATATCTTTTGATTTGTACCATTATATGACTGTCTCCACTTGCATTTTGCTAGTGATAATGTTAGCAAAAATGATACAGTTAGCTAGCTAGCTATAACTTAGCCAGATTTGTACAGTGTAGCTATATTCCAATGTAAGATGGGTTGCAGTTGCTTTGATGCTAGTATTACAGTAGCTAACATTGGTAAAATGGCCTGTAAATGGCCTGTATTTATATAGAGCTTTACTAGTCCCGAAGTACCCCAAAGCGCTTTACATATCCAGTCATCCACCCATTCACACACACATTCACACACTGGTGATGGTACATTGTAGCCACAGCCACCCTGGGGCGCACTGACAGAGGCAAGGCTGCCGGACACTAGCGCCACATTAGCCAACATTAGGCAGAAAAACGATAGCTCAGCATTAGCATTGATATCCAAAGTCAAACTACCTTCCATAACTCAGGTTCCCCGGAGTTTAATTTTTTTTTTTTCAGGCAGACAGGCTTCATTAGTCAGTGTTTGAGTTTCTTGCTTGCTGACTTGGACAAATTGCTCAATGCCATTAGCTTCCTTACCCACGCTGTGCTGTCCAGTAAAGTTTTCACGAGTAAAATGTGGTATGCATGTGTTTAATAAGGTCTAGTACCAGGCCAAGAAAAATTAAATAATGATTCACACTTAAACCAGGAATTTAAAAAAACATAACAAAAGGGTGTGTTTTTATGGGTTGGTGCGCATTGGTAAGAGGAATTTCTGAATATCTCATATTCAGTTTCCATGCTGGTGCCTTTGTTCTGCAGTGATCAGAGCAAGGGTCAAGGACGTGAGGAATCGCGGTCTGGAGCCCACTGCTGTGGTGGACGTGAAGGAGGTGATCAAGTCTTCTCTGGTCAACATTCCCAAGATGACGCTGACACTCTACTACTCATCCTCCTGCCTGTGTCCTAAGCTGACTCCTGGAGAAGATTACATCATTATGGGCTACGAGGACGGTGAAACCTCAAAGTATGGGCAGTGGAAGATATAACTGATAATATAGTTATTGACAAGAAGAAGTTGGTAAGATAGAAGTCCAGAACTTGTTGAGACTGGGCCCGTGCTTTATCTAGAGAAAAATCTCACTCGTAGAACCAGTATGCTGTCAGACTTTCTGAGACAGCTTCCGATTGTCCCTTTGCTCTGCAGGGTGCTATTGTGATAAATTACTGATCACAGCCAAATGTTACTTTTTTCCTTTTTTTTCAAAAAAGTCATATTTTAGTTTCTTCTTTTGCTAGCTGTTAAACTATGCCAAACATTGTTAAAATTTTGTCTTTGCAGGTTGCTCCTGATTGACAGGTCCATTGCTCAGAAGTGGAAGGATAGAATTGGCAGGAAGGTCAAGGTGCGTAGTTAAATATACCTGATTTTGGTTTTGGGTTAAAATAGAAAGTCTCTAGTGCTGACTGGTTTCAGACCCTTTGCTCTCAACTCTTTTCTTTTTTTTTTCCCCATCTTCTGCCAACTATGAGCAAATTACTACTCAGGCAAAACTGAGTCAGCAATTTAAAATAAATCATCAGTTTTCTTTGGAACAGGCTTGCAGCTCTTGTTTTCTCACACTCTGAAGATTTGGCATTGTGACTGTGGTGAAACACGCGCCCATCATTGTCATTGCACATGGCAGCATGCACCGAAACTGCTCAGCGCACTGTAGTGTTGTTAATGTTTGAAATGTACCAGAGCAGGAGCATCGGGATTCCCCAGAGACTTAGAGGGAGATTTCAACAGTTGGAAAAACTGAACAGCTCTGCTGAAACCTTTTAAAAACAAAGATTCATGTTTTGCTTTGTTTTCTGTTTTTACTACCTTTTTTGTTTTCTTTGAACGTGTATCATTTAGGGGAAGATTGCAGCAAGTCAGTCGCCATAGGCTTGAGCATAAATGATTACAATGCTGTCACACTTTGCGATCAGTGACTAATACATTGATTGTAGTACCCTCTCTAGAAAAGTAACATTGACAGCGATAGTGATCAATCCAATGGTGAAGAGCAGCAACCAAGAATCTTTATTAGGGATTGTATTTTTAGTTGCTTATTGTCTCCAAAGATGGGGCTGATCATCTTTCACTTTTCTGTCTTTCCTTCTGTCCAGAGATGGAACCAGATGCTGCACAGGAGAATTCAGAGTCGCCACTGAGATCTTCCGACTTTGTGTGCGTGTGACCGTGTGTGTGTAGATATTGCACTATTACAGGCTGTTGTAGCTGAATGTAGTTCATCTCTTCATCTGCCACTGTTTGAAGTCAGTTTTGTCATTTACTTCCTTTGCACAAACATCAATTAGAGTGTGTGTGTGTGTGTGTGTGTGTGTGTGTGTGTGTGTGTGTGTGTGTGCGTGTGTGTGTGTGTGTGTGTGTGTGCGTGTGTGTGTGTGTGTGTGTGTGTGTGTGTGTGTGTGTGTGTGTGTGTGTGTGTTCGTGTGTACGTGTGTGTGTGTTCGTGTGTATGTGTGTGTGTACACCTAAAGCACTCAGTTAAGAGGGAGGAGCTTAAAATTGCGTGCAGCCATGTACTTTTATTTTTTACTTTTTCCCCCTGCGGTGGCTGTGTTGGCTACACAGCTCCTCTTCATGGTTACAGTTTTTATCAATCCTGGATGTTGGCCATGTTACCATGGTGATGGGATGGACAACATTTGAATGATACGAAAGCCATTTGGACTTGGACATTTTGAATACATCTGTAGCCATGACCTGCCTTCCACTGAGCTCCTAAGAAAATGAAACGTGGATATCTGTGCTTTGTTCAGACAGCAGTGTGAGTAGAAAGCAGCAGAAACTTGTTTTCCTGAATATCATTAGATCCAGTTATCAATGGATTACTGAATGGGCCTCATGAGCACAGGTCACAGCCTTCTGTTTTGGCAAATTCCAACTTTAAAATCTGCAAAGAGCTTCAAAACAGTCACATAGATGTGTAAAAAGACAGTAAATGACTGCAAAGATATGGATAACAAGTTGAAGACTAACAACCATATAAAGAGATACAAATTATCAAAACTCTGTGTGGCACTGTTTTAAATAAAAGAAAAGCCCTTTTTAAAATTGCCTGTAAAATTCACATTTTGCAAATTTGTTAGACATGAATAACACATTTTTAAACATTTTGTAAAGCTTTTTATAACCGTTTTTTTAAAGCAGTTGTACATAAAGAATAAAACCAAAAATCTTACTGCTTTGATATGGCATTCAGTATTATGATTTCTTGTTGGCTGATGGTTTACGTGGGCATTATGGGGGTGGGGGGCAGATGTAGGACATCAGTTCCATTATGCTTTTGTTTAACAAATGTTTATTCTCCCCTCAAATCTGACCAGCAAACATATTCTAACATGAATTTACTGTTTTGGTACCTGTTAAAAATTAGTACTATATTTGTGCGACCCACACCGTGACCAATAAAGACTTTTTTTTTTCTAAGTAAAATTTTAAATAGAAGAGGAATGTGACCGTAACTTAAAGAGAGAGTTCACCCCAAAATAAAATGTAATCCACCATATCACCGTGCATAAGGATGCCTGCGTCTGCTCGTGACAGGATGTAAACGCTGATGGCGTCACCCTCGTCAGAACTGTAGTGTTGGTAGTGTCAATGTTTCTATGTCTGATATATCCAAAACTGGACGTTCTGCACCAAAAATATTCATACATTTACATACACATCTCAGTACATGTGAAAGCCAACTGTGGGCCATAAAACCTTTTTTATATTTGCAAGGGGTCTTTCATCATTTGACTAAAAAAAATTATGAATATGTGATAAATTCATAAAATGACAGTCGCGAGTCAGAAAACACACACGATGGCAGACAAAAAGTCCTTAAATGTGTGCTTGTTGCATTTCTCTTAAATTCGGTAATATTAATCTGTATTACATGGATCCTGTATTGGTACATATCTCTTGTGGAGCACAAAAGCTCCACCAACATTATGTCCAAACCTATTTATGAAGGGCAGCCAATCAGAAGAAGGTGATCTTGAATGGCATGCGAAGGGAGCTAAAATAGACTGCACCAAGGCCAAGAAAAATAAGGATTATCTTGAGCTGAGAATCATCCAAAGCTAACTGAGTAGAATCCAAAAATATAATAAAAAAAAATCATGTTGGAAATGTTAGAAAACGGAATGGTTAACCAGTTTTAACATTTCTCGTTTAAAATTGTAGGTAGATATTAAAAAAGGGACTTTGTAACACGTTATTTTTGTTGCGACTAAACTCTAGGCTTTTATTGGAGTTCTCTGTGGACGCAGCCATTGACTTTGTGCAAGAGGCAAAGTAAAAACGTATTCCCATTATGATATTCACATACTATATACTGACATGTAGCACACATGAAGTGCATTACCTTGACATAATGTGCTGTTGGGTTGGCCACAAAATCTGGGGAATGGATATAATGATGATGAAGCATATAAAATAATGGCTTTTGCACAGATTGACAATAAAAATACTCTACTGTTGGTCGTGTGACCAAGGTAAGTTGGCGTCATTTGCCTTAAGCATTCCCTTTTGTGTGTGTGTTTTGTGGTTTTCTTCTCAGAGGAATGGCAGGCTTTGCAGACTTTTCCTTGGATGTTAATCTCTTACATCTGAAAAATGTATGAGCATCACCTCTACTTTTAAAGTCATTTGAAAAACTTTTTTTGTTGTTGTTGTCACAGCAGCCATCCAAACTGTTACCATTCCCACCTGTGCTGTCCCTACTCTGACAGATGTGATCAGTGAGCAAAGTCTTTTTCTTTTCTTTTTTTTTTTTAATTGAACTGCAATTTGCTGCTGCTGCTGTCTGAACACAGCCTCAAATAAACAGTATTCTCATTATCGCACAGTAACTCTGTTCATGTAAACACACTAACACTCAGTGCCACACTACTCTGTACTAACACCCTGATATGTTGAATTCTGGACTTCTCGTAGCAGTGTGAACCATTAAACATTTAGACAAGATAAGCTGGAGTGTGTCTGTTTTTGGGGTTTTTTTGTTTTGTTTTAAAAATCGGCCTTAAAATTGAGGCTGATTCATACCATAAAGGCTCATATAGGGCTTCACCACCTTGAACTACACCAGATTAAAAGCAATAAAGCTGAACTCTCAGAATTTCAGTGTTTCTTATTGATGGGAGTAAAGTTTAACAAAGCAGACCAGTAGCCGCATGAACTAGCCACTGTGCGTGCGTGCGTGCGTGCGTGTGTGTGTGTGTGTGTTTGTACTGCTTCCAGTAGTTCCTGAGTACTAATTTCCAGCAGTGTTTTCTCAGCTGCAGTTTCCATGAGAGGGAAGAGAAAATGTTTTCATGGATTTACTGCCATTACACCTTATCCTCCTCCGCTTTAGTCCTCCACGCTCTTGTCCTCTCTGGTCTGTGCTCCGTGTTGACTTCAGCTGACTGCCTGACTGAAAACACACCTGGTGCTGGGATAAGGTGTAGTCTGTTTCTGGAGGCTGAGTGGTTCTATTCATGTTCCTGAGTGCTGACACAGCAGAGAGTTTGACACCGGCCGACCTTGTTGACAGAAGTTAAAGCTGCTTTAAATCCTTTTTTTTCCCCCCCCCAACATCTGTTCATCAAGTTCTTAAACACTCATTGAAATAAAACTAAAAAGCACAAGTAGAAATGTTTCTTTGGCTTTTCTCATGTGTCATCACATCTGGTGCTGTCAAATATTTGGTTGTATTTCAGCCCGTTTTGTAAGAGCACTTGACAACGTTTCAGTGCTAGCTTGGTCAATTTTCTCGTCAATGTTTTAACCCTTTTTCATTTTTTTTCTATGCAACATGAATCTGATGTAGTCTGGTATATTGCCATATCCTAGGGTGTTTTTGCCCTAGCTTTTCCTATAGCTTCACTGATACTGATACAATATTATCAACATTCAATATAATATAGTATTTATAATATTTATATAGTGTCAAATCACAAAAGTGGTTGCCTCGAGGTGATTGGTATGGTAAGGTAAAGACTCTACAGTAATACAAAGAAAACCCCAATAATTATATTATGAGCAAGAATTTGGTGACAGTGGGAAGGAAAAACTACCCTCTAACAGGAAGAAACCTCCAGCAGAATCAAGCTCAGGGAGGGGTGGCCATCTACTGGGACCGTTTGGGGTCTGGTTGTAAGGTAAAGACCCAACAATAATGGGTTAGGGTTTTATCAGACTCTCTGATGCACGGTGTCAAATATGAGGCCCGGTGGCCCGAATCGACCCAGCAAAGACTCCAATCCAGCCCGCTAGACAGCTTTGGAAAATATGATGGAGGACATACATTTTTGGACTTTAAGTTATATTATCAGACATTTTACAGCTTTTTTCTGCTAATAAAGACCCCCCCCCCCCCCCCCCCCCCCCCCACAGCCATTCATATTACACCGAAACTGTAATAGACAGAAAATAATAGACAAACAATTAAATGTCAGAAAATTTCCTGTGTTTTACTTTCTAATTTAGATATTTCAGTTCAATCAACAAAAATTTTGTTTTGAAACTACAGGACAGTCTGGACAGTGAGCAACCAGAACTTTGTAATTTTACAAATTATCATGTAAAAAGACTGAGACGTGCTGTAGAAATTGCTTTTCTCTGTTTTATATTAGGATATCTCAGGGATTCAATATGTTAATTAAAGATTTTTATGATGACAGAAAGAACAGTTTCACTCGCCCGCATTAAGATCAAAGTGGGCTGAATGTGGCCCACATACAGTTTGACATCCCTGCTTAATGAGTCTCTGTAGCAGGTGTAATCCAATATTTTGGTTATGTTGTTTCACATGTTGGTCAGAATTACTCTGATGTCTTAGCCAGGGTTTAATCTATATATCTCTATCTATAAATCAATTTAATAATTTTGTAATGTGTTAGGAGTTTTATATGTTATCACCTTACATTTTAGCTCTAGTTTTTGGACTCGTGGTTTGAAACCATAGTCACCTAGCAGGGATTGATATCCCATTGATATCCTGACCTAGGTTTCTAGGCCAGGGCTTGGTATTAGTGTTTTGGGGGGTTTAAGCCCTAGTTTGGTCAGTTATGACATAATGTTTAGTCCTTTTTTCTGTTTTGCTGCCTTTATTAATTTTTCTTTCAATATTTTCCAATCTAATGTTTTTCCTAGTATAATTCAAACCCTGATTTGAGCCAGTATCCACTGATGCTTTGTCGCCAGTTCAGTCTGGTATTTGCCATATTTTGGTCTTCTAACCTTTTGATGTTGCAGTCCTGATTCAGATTAGTTATTATTTTTAGCCCTAGTGTGTTTCCATCTTGTGATGTTTTGGCATAGTTGGCTAAATATCTGTTTGTTAGCCACCTTCTCTGAATTTTTTTTGGCCACTATTTCTTGTTGGTGTTGGGGCACTAGTTTTAACAGGGTTTCATCCAGTACCAGTGCTTCAGTTATAGTTCATTCCAGTATTATACATATCCCTCATTTGGTCTGATATATGCCCTGTTTTTTCTGTCCAATCCTTTTTTCCTGTGTTTCAGATCATGATGTTGTCTTAAATTTAGTGGTCTTGGAGTTGTGCTAATAGGGGTTTCAGGGTCTTGTTTAACACTTGGTGGTGTTAAAGGTTAAATGAAATTTCTCCAGTGTTAACAACATCAACAAATGATTATGGAAATGTGGAATCTTTTTTCTCTTAATGATGTTATTTAATGCTAAAATTAAACAGCTTAAACGTACACAGAGCTACTCTGGCAGGATTTTCTCTTGTGTGTTAATCATTGTGATAAGGCATGTAAAAGTTTGTTCTATGCAGCACACAGCGTCACAGGAAGCGGTGCTCTCCAACTCAAATATGGCCAGCCAAATCTCCAAGCGTCCAACACGGAAAGTAATCTGACATCATCATCAAAACACACACGCACAGGACTACCAGGTCGGTTCCCACAATAACTCAGCGAGTGTTTGTCCAACTTGTTGCTCCATTTCACATAATGAAACAATAGAATGCACACGCAGTAAGTGATTCCAGTGGTTTATGGAGCAGTGCTGCGTCAATGCTGACCTCCAACTGCCCACAAAACGGAGAGAGAGAAAGAGGTAAAGGGGGGGACTACATAGAAATGTCCTCCTCTAATAATGTTCAAGTGGAAAGTATCTAAGGTCATTTAGGTAATTACAGTAATAGAGAACATTTTAACTATTGGTCTTTTCCAGACTGTGAGAATTTCTATGTCTGATGGTTACACTTGTATGTAATTATATACAGATTTATATAGAGAGGGACGTGATGCTGTCCAACAGTATAATGTGTAAGGTTTGTGTAACAGGTGAATTACTAAAGGTAGACCTGAAACACAAATGCCTAGCATTATATTTTTTATAGGTGTCACTGATCACATGGACACATAAAGTAATTTAATTTTCATGTCCCCCATAAAATGAACCACGCTAACCTCAGTGATCCTCTCACGTTTCATCTACCGCATAGGGTAAGTAGCAACCAGGTCCTGCTAATCAAAACAACTCTATAAAATCAGAAGTTTTGGCAGTTTGTAGGTGTGCAGCATTCTCAGGTGTCTTAACACATTTTCAGCATTCAGCGAAAACAAACACCTCATAGGAGCTGTCAGTGGCGATGGTAAAGGGGTGATGATTTGGGCTTGTTTTGCAGCTGCAGGGCTTGGGCACCATGCAGTCACTGAGTTGACCATGAACCAAACCAAAACCAAAGTGTTCTAGAGTCAAATGTGAGGCCATCTGTCTGACAGCTAAACTTGGCCCATATGAGGTAATGCAACAGGTCAGTTATCCCAAGCACATCTCAAATCTACAACACAATTGCTGAAAAATCAATGAATCGAGGTGTTGCAGTGGCCCAGTCAAAGTCCAGAGCTCAAATACTGTAGTGGGACCTTGTAAAGAAGAGCGGGCCAAAATTCCTCCTCAACAATGAGAGACTGATAAAGTCCTACAGAAGCAATTACTTCAACTTACTTATAATTACTGCTAAAGGTGGTTCTACAAACAATTGAATCATGGCATGCACTTTCACAGGGCCGCACAGAGCCCTGGGAAAATATTTTTTTCACAGGACTATGTTTGACCTTTTTTCTGTTTTCAACACCAACTGGATGGATTACTGCGAAATTCGCATTCCCACTGGGATGAGATTAATTGTTGGTTATGCCCAAGATGTGATTTGTTGCCAAACAAATAGGTTATCAGCAAAATCAAGAATAATCTTCACGAATCACATGGATTTAGATGGGTGTAGCTACTGTGACGTCACTGGTTTGTGAACTCCTTGAGAAGAAAGTTTTCACTGTCATCACATCACAGTGTTGGCGTTTTCAAACTGGAACCAGCAAGCACGTTTGTTAGCTAACAACTTAAAAATCATGAGTCATTAGCCAAGACGTATATCCAGTTAATCGTGCTTTCTGACTCTTAGAATGACCAAAATGTATAAAATGGAAATAATGTTATATTAGGTATGAACCAAAATGAGTGAGCCCATCAGGAAAGTGCTTACTGCAGTCAGAGCTGAGAGCCCTTTCCCCAAAGACTTCTACAGGGTTTTTCATGCAACAGGTATCCCCCCCTGGTGGCCATTAAAAGGCATTACCTGAATTGGCTTTGCTTCTCAGAGCCAGAGGCTACATTCATCTTTTACACTATGGTGCAAATTAGCCAGATATAAGCATCACTGCTGCTTAGTAGATTTTTACTTTTGAGGTAGACTCTCACCTACTGCTACAGAAGACAAAGAAGAGTTTCTCATTATCATCAAGAAATCTTTAATGTGAACCTGGCCAGTTTCCCAGTGTGATCATCAGAGACAGATTCGATGAAAATTATATGCACAGAAACATTAATATCACCACCTTTTTCTGTCTTACCGAAGGCATGGATGAACTTTAGGCTTCAGTTCACAAGGTTAGCAGACCAGCTGCTATCTACAGCTTAATTTATTGAGTATAGTATAGTCAGTGTCGGGAAGGTTACTTTTAAAATGTATTCCATTACAGATTACAGAATACATGCCCCAAAATGTATTCTGTAACGTATTCTGAATACTTTGGATTACTTAATATATTATCATGCTGTTTACAACTATGTGAATGTACTATTGCTGTGATTTATTATTGTTACTGAAGGTCCGCGGCTCCGAAGCGTAGTAAAGGGACCTCTGACTAATACGGCGGGTTCCGAGTTGGGCTCATAGCCGAAAAATAGCTTTACTTTGTTGTCTGGGTCAACTTTGCTTGCGAGAGACAGAGAGAGGCGTTGAAAGGCTGCTCCAACGGAAATTATTGTTTCGGAGGAAAACACGAACACAGCGTACAGTCGAGTCTTAATAGCTTACTTACAACTGGGCTCGTCAGGCACTCTTCTTGGCTGCAGTGGTTATTATTATATTTACATGCTTCCAGCTCCTGTTTCTGCTCGATGACAACTCGTACTTTTCTACTCGCCTTTTTCTCCCTCCTCGAGTTCACGGACACATAACGTGTATGGCAGTCCATTCTCCCTGCAGCACGGACTACACTGCCCATGATGCTACATTCTTTAGAGCTATACCTGTAGCATTCTGCCTGTTAGCTTAGCACAACAACAACAACAAAAAGGCGCTCTCTCACCCAGGAAACACGCAGAGAGAGAGTGTCACCCTGTAACCATGGCAACTGTAACGCTGCCACCTGGAACAACAGAACGTAGCTGTCAAACAAAACCCAAACAGTCCTGACCCGCGACAATATGAAACAGGAAAGTACTGCCGTGTAATCCATTTAATTCAACAAAGTAACTGTATTCCAAATACCACCTTTTTAAACGGTAACTGTAACGGAATACAGTTACTCATATTTTGTATTTTAAATACGTAACGGCGGTACATGTATTCCGTTACTCCCCAACACTGAGTATAGTAGATTAGTTTTCTTCAGACCACATAATACAGAACCGTGACACAATGTAATGTTCTCATGGTAATGTAATGTGACTCAGGTCCGTTGTGGATAAGCCCGTGTTCCAAAAGTTGAATCAGTGCACAGGTTCTGTTTCCTGATCAACTCTTTTCTGGGGAAGTCACTGCACAGAGAAGCAACAGTGACACCTGCTGCCCTTCTTAAGATACACAGCCATTACAAACCATTAAAAAGCTCCAAATTATTTCAATACAGTTTGTTGCTTTTGTTTTGTTTTTTATTTGTGTAAAATTTCCAAGAGCATAAGATAAATGCATCAGTTTTATTTGTTTGTTTTTTCTGTGGGAATACATATTACATATAACAAGTAATTAATGATCTAATTAACTTTAACGCATTAACAGTATAAACCTTTTTTTTTTTTTTACTGAGGATTTCAGCGGGCACCCAATCCTTGATATATTCTGAGCTCTTTTCAGAGACTTTATAAACCCTGTCTGCACGTATTTATCTTGTCAATCCAACTTTTCTTAAGCTCCTGTCTCCTACAGTTTTCAGCCAGATGACACAGTGAGTGAACAGTGAGTGAACAGTGACACCTGCTGGTCCAAAGTGTGAATAACTAAGAAAACATCTACAGCTGTGTGTTTACGTTCTGGGGTCCATACAGAGCATTGAGGTGGACGATCATGTTTTCAGCGGGGCTATTGCCACCTCATGTCCCTCTGGATGCACCCCTATCCAATCCCCAAAAA
This sequence comes from Rhamphochromis longiceps, assembly GCF_057381845.1. Taxonomy (NCBI): domain Eukaryota; kingdom Metazoa; phylum Chordata; class Actinopteri; order Cichliformes; family Cichlidae; genus Rhamphochromis; species Rhamphochromis longiceps. Next base: position 11,927,988 of record NC_140572.1, read on the forward strand.
CTCAGTTTGACACACAGAAAAGCAACAGTGTTGAGAAACCATGAGATTGAAATGCATGGCACTTTTGCTTGAGAAAAAAACAAAGTAATTGAAAGAGTTAATACTTTGTGATTATTTCTTTTTTCTGAATCTTGTCAACATCTTTGTATACTTTGAATTTAACCTGCAGGGACGGTTGTAAAACTCACAGGGATGCACACACATCTAACAGAAACGAACCGTTTTATTCTCAAACAGTTTTTACATGAGCAATAAAATACAACACTATGTCAACAATTGGATCGGTGAGTGTGTGTGTGTCAGTAACATGATCAATACACAGTGTCCCAAAGTTTTACTTCATAGAGTAAATAGAAACAATGGAGACAATTATAAACCAAACATAAACAAGGCAGAAGTGTTCAGTACATTCAGCACAGCAGGTAACAGTCGGTCCCAGTGTTCCAGCTGTAGCTTCTATAAAGGAGTGTTGACCGATTGATCATCTTGCTGGGCCAATCAAATTCACTTCTGTCTCTACCTGACCAATCAGGTGGCTCATCTTCCTCACAGTACCGCCCGCTTCCATCACAGCTCATCCTACAACATACAAACGTGTCAGACTCCAGTTCAGCGGCTGGGTTGATTTGTGCTTGAAGTTAACCGGCACTTACCTTTGGCTTATTGTGTAACCGTGGCAACAGCTGTTGTAGCCGCTGTCTGACGGTGTCAGCGATCACGTTAGCGTCTCGGCTATTGATATGCTCCCCACTCTGTTCATGCTGTCAGAACACACACATACACACACATTATAATCTTTTCCACTATTAAGTCAATCCATAACTGATTCTTTCCCATCAAATCTGATGATGAAGGCTGTGCTTTTTGCTTTTCTTTTGTTTTATAAAAGTAAACTGAGCTCTTTTTTTGGTGATGAATATAAAACATTAGATTATAAACCTTGCTTTTACTTTTTTTTAAATGGTATTTGATGGACAAAATGTTAGAATGGGGAAAAATCAGGAGTTGATTCCTAATTAACAAAAATATTTGGGAGAAGACAGATTCACCAAAACAAAATAAAAACAAACATAAAAAACTGAAGCATGGAGAAAAACATGGCAAGCAACACAACTTTTACAAAATAAAAAGAGGCTACAGCCATGAAGTCTAATCCTAGAACATTCTTACTCTGAAGTGACAGTGCTAGTCACGGTGTGTGTGTGTGTGTGTGTGTGTGTGTGTGTGTGTGTGTGTGTGTGTGTGTGTGTGTGTGTGTGTGTGTGTGTGTGTGTGTGTGTGTGTGTGTGTGTGTGTGTGTGTGTGTGTGTGTGTGCTTACCCTCTTTTTTCCCAGGTATGGGTACAATCTGACAGTTGGGTAGGCGGTGATTCCAGCTAACTGACAGGTCTGATAATGAGCCTGACAGTCAACCTTCCCTGCCCGGACCTCGCCTTTAAGCATCTGTCAATCGCACACACACAAAAAGCATGACTGCAGGACTCTTGACTACAAGAAAACCATACTTTTAAGAAACTCTTAATTTGTGCTTCGTCCCACAGTCTGTTGGAGAAGTTTACTTTCGGTTTGTCTCATCAGTCACTGCAGAAAAAAAGCAACAAGATTCATGCAGAGAAGCAAAGTTTTCACACCCGAGCTAGGACCTCAAACTCCGGGGCAAAGTGTTGACAGGGTCCGCACCAGGGGGCATAAAAGTCCAGGACCCAGTGATCCCGACCTGACAGAACCAGAGATCTGAAGGTCTCTGGAGTAAGGTCCACAGAGGCTCTGGGTAAAAAACTGTACACACAAGAGAATAACTCAACTATTAACACTGTACACGTCCCATTTCATTGGTTCTTTTACTGCAGAAAGAAAGAAAAACCCTAAAGAAATACAGAAAGACAAGAAAAGGCAACTTGCATCTCACCTCAGTGCCCATGTTCTCAGTGAATGGGCATCTCTGTGCCAACCATTATAACTCCTACAGAGACAGGCAGGCGAAAAGGAAACAGTAATCAATAATCTAAGTAAAAAGAAGATGTAAGAAGGTAAAACAAATAATTCTGATCATCTGAGATGTTGTGATGAAACTCATATCCATATTCTCATCTCCTGGGAATATTCATTTCCCGACATCTGAGCATGTAAAGTGAGTTACATACGTATAGCGATCTGGCTGCCGGCTGTTTCCAGGGTACAGGCGGATTTCTGGGTATGCTCTCACACTCTGGCTCTGACAGAACGACTGAAAGCGCTGACAGTCGACCGAACCGACCAGGATCTGACCTGAAAGCAGCTGGATGGAAACCAAGACGGCGTCAGGTTAGAGGCTGCTCTCTCCTTCTGCTAGCTGAGTCCTGACCCTCTGTTTTCATCTGCTGATTTCTGTCACTTGCTTTAGGTTCATAAACAAAATCCCAATGTTCCTGGTTTTCTTCACAAATTCACTGTTTTGTGGAGTTGTGCAGATTCAGTCATAGGTATTAATTTTAAAACTGACATCTAAACTGAATTTCTTTCCTTTAAGGTTCATATATTTTTGGACCAGGGCACAATTTGGCTATTTTAACTGTTTAATAAATCGCATTCAAGCTTATGTTATACAATAAATATGGGTTTAAAGGAAAGAATCTCAGCTCAGTTTTTAGAAATATGCCATTAACTGTCAAGGACAGGTCATGCTGCAGAAACAAATCTATCAAAGAGAGAGCAGGAAAATTATGAATGGCAAATTGAGACCTTTGTACATTCTGAAAACAAAATACAAAAAGTGTCTACTAAGGTTCATCTAAAGCATACAACAGCAGAACAAGCTGGAGGCCGTGTCATGGCTCGAGCTTCCAGTGGCTCAGGGTTACTGAAGTTTACTGATCAGGTGACAGTAGAGTGAAGCAGCTAGATGACCTTTAAAGTTTATACAGCTCTCCTTCTTGTGTTCTTTCAGTTTGTGTCTATGGTCTATATATGGCACATGTAAAGTGAGTTATACCCGGGCCATGCGTCTCCATTCAGGCATCAGAGCCTGACAGGGACCACACCAGGGAGCGTAGAAATCTACCGCCCAGATCTGTCCTTCATCTCGACCTGCAGCAGAGAAACAGACCACTGTGTTAGACTTTAACTTTAATAATCCGGCCTCTATGGTGCTTTAAACTGAAAGATGGGAATGGGTAGTTTTCATAAAACAGCAATTGCAGCTGTCAAGTTCTTTTACAACAGTGCTGTTCAAAGTCTTTGCAACTAGCCCTTTGTGCAAGAAGCAGTTTATTGTCACGGCCGTGGTTCAGGGGGTTAGGAAGCTCATCTTGTAACCGGAAGGCTGCCGGTTCAATCCCCAGCTCTGTCTGTCTTGGTCGTTGTGTCCTTGGGCAAGACACTTCACCTACCGCCTACTGGTGATGGCCAGAGGGGCCGATGGTGCGGCAGTCTTGCTTCTGTCAGCCTGCCCCAGTGGTTTGCCTCCACCAGTGTGTGAATGTGAGAGTGAATGAATAGTGGAATTGTAAACCACTTTGAGGGTCTCGAAAAGCGCTATATAAATGCAATCCATTATTATTGTCAGGAGCAGGTTTTACCTTTAATTTTCTCTGTGAAGCTTGAAGGATCCAAAATCAGGACCGATGGATTAACCAGGTCCTGCAGAGATAGAAAGAAGCCCTTTGTGATCTCACTGTCTTTTAAATACTCCACTTTGAGACCAAAGGCAACCAAAGGAAAACAGCAATGAAAAAAAATTATACTATGCATCAAATGTTATTTTGTAATAATATTGACAGTGGTGATGAGCCCTTTAGCTGCAATGATTCACTGAGTAATAAAAAAAAATTGATCATAAAAAAATTCTCAACACAAACTTTGCTTCGATGCTTTGGTTAATGCACGGCTCTGTATTGCACTGATGTGTTAAACGATGTAAACGTGAGCGCTTAACACAGGTGTGACTAAAACAAACCTTCAGAATAAATGTGTTTAGGAGCAGCGTGTGAATAAAAAGTCGGACAACATTCAGCCCACTCAGGCCTCAGTTTTAAACAAAAACACTGATAACACAACAGCAGCAATGATGATGATGCTGGCAGTTTAACGTGGACCCGGAGTCTGTTTACACACCACAAAGAGCAAAGAGACGGAGCCGTTACTGAGACATTGAGCTCAGGTAGAATGAAAGAAAAATGTTTCTAGTGACGTAAACAGCAGGGCTGTTCCTGTGATCACCAATGGTAAAAGGCATTAATCTTTAGTGGGGGAAAGCGAGCGGGAGTCCTTCATCAAAACACCCGATCATCAAACTCTGACGTAAAGAAAAGCAAAGTTTGTAGCTGCTCCGTCCACCGCTGTTTGTTTTACACAGAAAAATCTGCAGTAAATCTCCAGAAGTTGTATTAAAATGTTCAGATGAACCGTTAACTTCGTCCGAACCCGTGTTCAGCTCTCTGAAGGCTGACAGCAGCCGTCCTATTTTAGATGGAAACAATACCTGCAGTAAACAGGGATCAGTCTAAAGGGGGACATGGGGTGTAAAAAACCATATAAACGTCAAGTGCTTTCATAAAACATTTCAGATTAAAGTGAAATAATATAAAATATTGTATCAATTAAATTGCACTAATATTTAAATATATAAAAATAAAAGCTTTTTTTCACAAGCCAATAAAAATGTGTTTAATATATATATATTTGCATTTAAGAAAGCGTTTTCTTAAAAAAAAATGAAATTAATATGGTATGCAAATACAGCTAAAGGGTTTAGCTGGGTTTCTTCTTTTACATGCAGTGAAACTTTAAAATATTGCAATTTCCAAAATGGAAACCAATGAGCAGTTCATTCTGAAAGACCTGTAATCTCTTTTGAGTTTTTATTATTGCTCATAAATGAAACTCAAGTATTTCTTATCCGATTACTTGATTAGATTACTGATTCATTTGAAAAAGATTACTCATTACAGCTGGAGCTGTAAATTTCTTAAAGGTACATTTTGACCAAACGGTGTACAGATGACAAAAATCCAGGCAAAGAGGAGCCATTTCAGTTGTATTTGATGTAGTACCTGTATAAACTCCAGGATGCCATCAGCTGAATGATGGCCTTCATATTCATGCACAGAAGAACCATTAAAGATCACTGTGGTGGGATAAGCCTGAATATTATACTGAAAAAAGAGAAAAGTAAATTACTAATTGGTCGGCACATTTTAGCCTTAAGCTTAAAAATCAACAATATACACGGATGTGTGTGCTTACTCTAGAACAGAGGTTGTGATGGATGGTACAGTCCAAAGTGCCAAACTTCATCTGCCCAGCTAGCTGGATTGAAGCTTTTCGCAGTTCCGGCAGTAAAGCTCGACACGGGGGGCACCACTGCAAGCAAGAGCCAAATGTTTGTGAGGTTAATAAGTAGCAACGACAATTCTTACCCAATGTTCAAATCTGAGCTACCAAGGATTTAGGCTGTCGGTGGTCGTTATCACGTCAGTAGTTTGGTTTTTAACTAGTGCTATTTACAAACTTCAATTTTCACAAAGTGGTAATAGATTAAAACTGATTTTAAGTCCCATTTTCTCACTTTTGGTTTTTAATGTTTTTACTACGGTTGACAAAGCTCGATTAATTAGCCCTTGTTCACACAGCGTTCTCAGTGTTTCAGGGTCTTTCTTGCCTCTTACAAGCTCACAATGCTCCCAACAAAGTGGTCCATATCTGCCTCGGAGTTAGTGACTGTTTGTGTTGTAGGTGTAGCACCACCACCAGCCCTGAAGTTAAACAAGGACTCTGACTGGCTGCATCATCAGTGCCAAAAACATTTGGCGCAACCAGCAGATTACTCTTGTGCTACGTTTGGTCCCTTAGCTCATAGCTCAGTCACACTAGAATAAAGATAGTATTAAACTGTCAAACCCTGCAATTATAAAATAAATAAAAAATAACAGTGATTGCATTGAATATTGTTTGCAACTGAAGAATGCACAAATAGCTCGCCTGGTGGGAGACGTGTCTCCAAACGATCCCAGTCCAGCTCAGACTGGATGCAGTCACGTGAAGCTACATCAGGGTCAAAAGCTATTTCAAAGTGAAATTCTGATATTTTTTATATTTAAAAAATAAAAAAATACAATTTTTTTCTTTAATAATTATTTTATTTTAAATAATTTATTTGTTTTCATTAACTTCTTTTTTTGGGTTTCAAATTTATTTTTTTTCACTTTCAGACTCTTGATCCTGATTTTGTGTTGTGACAGATTTCCAAAGCTTTGCAAATAACTCCGTCTAAAAGACAATGCAATCAATGTGAGTCAATCTGGACTGATAAGAGTAACTTGCCTCATCGATTGGCTTTTATCAATGTTTTACAGTCAATTGTCACATTATCACAGCTGTGTGTAACTTCTCAATCGCATTCAGCCAAATATAACATAAATATCAACGCTTAGAAGAAAGAGAACAGTATGGATATATTTTACAATTTATTTACTGGTTGTTCCAAAGTGGTTTACACTTTGTATTTTAGTCACTGAAGCAACTTTAGGTTTAGTCTACTATAATCTCGTAATATTTAATCAACTAAAACTAAAAGATTTAGATGCAACAACTACAAACTCTTTTGTAGTGAATCAAATGTAAATAAATAAATAAAGGAAGAGTTTGTTGTTCACTTTTGAGGTCACAGCTTAATAAATCATTTTAACCACTAAAATAACCACCTACTTGAAAATCTGCCACCAAAAGATAAAGCACAACATCATAATTGTGATTAAAGTAGTCAAATACAAACCGGAGCGAAGAAGTCGACGAGCCACGGCTCCTTTCTGTCTGAAGGAAAGTTGTCCGGCCCCAGAGTGGTGACAAAAGCTCGAACGCTGTCCCTCGCAAAACCCACAATATTGTACAACACATCTTTGCCTACACAAAACACACGAGTTAATGCAGATGAGCAAACCTTCTCTGAACGGATTAACTTAATAAGCCATTGTTCAACCAACCTTAGCAAACTGGCTCCTCAAATAATAACATGAGCCCTTTTTTGGAACTCCTCTATCCTTGTAACCTTGTAACAAACTGCTAGTTGGACAAGACGTACATGTCCTCCTCAAACATGCAGAGATATTCAAACTAATTTAAACAAATAAAATGCAAGTGGAGAGCAACATGTATGGGCTCAAAATGTGGTCATAAATATTTTGTACTTGTAAAAAAGATTTGTATGTGTAAAAAAGATTTGTGTGTGGACTTAGCCCAAAAAAACCCCTGCAAGTTACAAGTACGAATTTTGACCCTATTTTTCTTCCTTTAAGCTGATTGGTCAATGTCATGTCAATCACAAATTAAACAATCCAATCAGAGAACAGATGGGTTTGGCTGTCGGAGGGGCACTTTTTTGAACTGCAGGTCCTTGAAGGGTAATCTCTATATAAATATCCGATAGCAGTTAGGTCCCCTAACTTTCAGCAGCTGTTGAAAGGATAAAGTTGTGGTATGTCAGTGGTTAGAAATACCATTATTACTTTAGGATTAGTTTAGCACAAAGTCAGGGCTGACCCAGGACCATTGCTGTGAGTCACAGTGCGCAGCATAAAAGTCCTTTCACATCGGACGCAGGATGTGCTGCTAATGCTAATTGCTAACTAAAAGCAAAGGATCCAGAATTTGTTGCTGGCTGCTGGGCTCTGTGGGTTTTTGCAGCAGCTCTACCTGTACTAGATGCACCTGCTCCTTGTCTTTTCTATCTCTGACTTTATGTCCTCTACAAGAGTTTCTGGTTTTTTTGCTAGTTCTTCAAATGTTCAATAAAAACATGTATGCTAATTCATAACGAAGAAAGCTTTGTAATGAAGACTGTCATTTCCAAAACACTGCCCCCCCTGCGTCCGCAGCGCTGTTGAAAAGGCTGTGGAAGTTCCTGTATTAAACACGTAGTCCTGTGACACAAAAATCACCAAACTCGGACGACCACAGACTGTTTTCCTTCGTGGTGATGAAGGAAAACGCTGGGTTGGCATGTAAAAGGGCATTTATTCCCTTCAAAGACCTGCAGTTCAAAAAAAGCGCCCCTCCGACAGCCAAACCCATCTGTTCTCTGATTGGATTGTTACATTTGTGATTGACATGACATTCACCAATCAGATGAAAGGAAGAAAAATAGGGTCAAAATTCGTAGTTGTAACTTTCAGGGTTTTTTTGGCTAAGTCCACACACAAATCTTTTTTACACACGCACAAATCTTTTTTACGCACGCACAAATCTTTTTTACGCACGCACAAATCTTTTTTACACACGCACAAATCTTTTTTACGCACGCACAAATCTTTTTTACGCACGCACAAATCTTTTTTACGCACGCACAAATCTTTTTTACGCACGCACAAATCTTTTTTACACACACACAAATCTTTTTTACGCACGCACAAATCTTTTTTACGCACGCACAAATCTTTTTTACACACACACAAATCTTTTTTACGCACGCACAAATCTTTTTTACGCATGCACAAATTTTTTTTTACACATACAAATCTTTTTAACAAGTACAAAATATTTATGACCACATTTTGAGCCCAGTACAATGCAAATGTAGTACTGACCATGGTGGATCTCAAAGTCGTGGATTCCCAGTCCTTTAAAGACAGCCATACAGGGTTTATGAATGTAAAGAGACTGACACAGCTCTGAGTCCGCTATACAGTCCACTCTGCCAACCTGGAAGGACAAACAGTCAGTCAGACAGGCAGGCAGACAGATACATGCAGAGACACGCACAGACAGTCAGATAGACAGATACCTGTATGTGGTCATTTCGGAGGAAAGCTTGTAGCTTCTTGTACTCGTTGGAGGCAGAGTTTTTGTTACCAAATGTAAAACTGATTAACCAGCGATGATGGGCCAATTTACTCTGGACGAAACAAGTTACACTGCATCAGAACAATTTTACATTGTACTTCTGTATTATATTGAATTGCGCTGTAATACAATACAAGTAATTGTATTATGCACAGGTGGACTGTGCATCTGGAGTCAGAATACCTGGAAACTGTCGCTGGTGAGAAGTTCCAAATCAGGTAGATGGTTGATGACCTGATTATAAATTTCTTTACTGTCCAGAGTATTCAGCCACTGAAACACATACACATAGAGTCAGTATTCCAGTACTATACACAGTATTAGCACAGACAGTAGTGTGTTCTTCGTCTTACAAGTACACTGTCTGGTTTATTCAAAGCACTTCCAGGTGGGAATAAAGCAGTTGCTCCACTGGTCACCTGAAACACAACAGAAAGATTAGCCAAGCAGGCGATACTGCTGGAAATAACTAAATCAGTCTAAAGTCAGTTCTAAGCAGAGCACTATGTGTTGACAAAATATCATCCTCCCTCCTGGCTGTAGCTCAGGGGGTATTGCAGGTCATCTACTAATTTACTAATTGGAAGGTTTGGTTTGTTCCCTAGTTGCTCCAGTCTGCATGTCAAACTATTCTTGGGTAAAATACTGAACACCACGTTGTTGTCTCATTGGAGTGTGAATGTGTGGAAAAAAGGGTGAACGAGGCATGCTGTATAAAGTGCTTTGGGTGCTGAGGTAAAGTAGAAAAGCACTATGTAGAAACCATTTACCCCCATCTTTGCAGATGATACTCCCACTTACATTGTATATAAACCCAACTACACAGATATCTCATGCAAGTACCATTACTATAGTACTTCTGACCCTTACCTGGAAACTTGCACAGATCTGTTCATCTGCTGTGCAGTCCATCCATCCCACCTTAACCAGACCATCCTACATTCAGACACAAACACTTAGCAGTTATAAAGAGATCAAACAGGTGCTGTAGTATTTATTACAACACATACATCAGCATCACAGCTACTAATAAACTTGTCATGATAGAACTACAAATAAAAGTTAGATTTTTTTAAAAGATTTTTAACATTACACAATGTACGTTACAAATGAAACATAACTTGAGGATAGTGAGCTACCTTTATAGGATTCAATCAAATTGCCTAGACGACACTAACTGTCATAGGTCTGTCGGTCACACACAGACATCGTTTACAAGGCTGTTCCTCGCAGCTATTAGATTGGAATGACAAGCTGGAAATCCAAAGTACGTCCTCACTTCAAAAGGTTAGAGGACAAATGCATGAAGATGACACACAACCCCTCAGAGAAAACATTTGCCTGTCATTCATCAGCCCCAAATAAAGCTTATCATTTGAAAAATATAAAGAGCCACACAGCAACACTGTGGTTAGACACACGGTCTCTTTGGTGACACATTCACATAAGTAGAATTTAGCATTTAAGCCTTTTTTTTTGTCTTTGTCTTTCATGTAGGACAGTGTTAACATTATTAGTGACATATATCCTCAAGGCCCTTTCACATAGGACACGACATGCGCTGCGCTGACCGCTAACTAGAGCGAAGGACCCAAATTTTGTGCTGTGCTGACCGTTGTGCTCTGCCTGTACATCTTTTTTTTTGCAGCCGTTTTACGTGTAGTAAGATGCCCCTGCTCCTTGTCATTTCAAAATCTCTCTCTCTGACTTTTCTCTCTTCTCAAGTACTTTAGAGGAAAAAAATGACCTCTTCAAGTGTTTGAAAATTTCTAAATCCATCCAGGGCCAATTTAACCAATCCCATAAAACACACCTGCTGTGTGTCTGTGATATCACATCTCTAAAGCAGTTTTGTTCTGTTCTTCACACAGCTTCAAATGACATAAAATCTGAATGATCGTTAGAAGCAGAGCATGTGGTCTGCACCAGGCCTTATAATTTGACTAGATTCTCTCTATGCCTGATTTACTGTCCTCCTTATCTGCTCCGTGCAGCTTGAAGCAACTTCCATAAAAAATATTTTATGTAAGTGATGTGGCGCACAAAGCAGATTCAGGGATTCTTCTGAATCACACTGCAGTGTGTCTGGTGGGATTTAAGCATTTCTCTGAGTGGGTATTTCAGGTGTAAGAGTCATGGGTGTGGGAGACTGAAAACCAAAGCTGCGTGCCCCTCCCTGCATGGCTTTATAAAATGCTCTACTGGCTCAAATCTTTAAAGTGAATTCATTTATTCAGCAGACACAGCATGTCTCTGTGATAAACAGCTGTAAAAACATTACTGCTGTTGTCTCACCAACATTCCTGCCAGCTTCTGTCTCGTTCTTGGCTCCAGGCAATCTGAAAAAGAGACAAACACCATTTATTTTAAACAACAAGCTTGATAACACCAGTACACTCTGTGTGTCCACGTATCAGAGCACATGGTTATGTAGACTGATTTGTGACACATCTGCCTGTCTTTTCATAAAGAGTCTTGTATGTGTGTGTATGTGTGTGTTAGCATGCAAAAAAAAAGCTGACTGTGCACATGTGTTACCTCCACTGTCAGAGCAGAAGGTGATCAGCCAGCCAAGCCCTGACGAGAACGCGCTCTCTATCTCGCTGAACACGTTACCTGGAAAAAAAACATTAGTACGTATAGGATGAGGAATAAACTCGAACAACAGAAAAACTCTCCACAGACTGTATTTCACTGAAAGTTTAGCCAGACTGCTCGCTAACACAAAGTTAGCTCATCTCAGTGTGGTCGCGGGTTGTAGTTCACCTTGCCAGAGCTGAGTGATGGTTGTAGTGATGAACTGCATGGAGAAGCGAACCAGGTTGTCTCTATTGCGCTCCCCATTGAATTTCTCTGGTCTCTACAGAAATGCAAAGAATTGATAAGAAATTATAAGAAACAAAACATGGAACATGTTAAATAAAGCTTTCAAACAGTGAGCGCAAACTTTTATGTCTGGGTTTTACTTTGTGAATGTGTGAATGCACAAACTCATCAGCGGAAAAGTGACATTACAATGCACCAACTAAACATGTGCCTCAAGCAGCAAACATCAAAGAGGTTTAACAGAAATAACCACTCGGCTGTCGGGTCTCCATCTGTCTGTCTCCGCATCCACAACAGAGTGCAATCAAAGCTATACACGGTTCTCCAACAGCATCAGTAGTTGAAGTAAATGTACCCTTGAATGAGAACGTACTCACTGATTTTCCTTAACATGCACTTTTTGCTTAGTGTAAACAAACAAAGGAGGCAAAGGATAAATAAGCTGTTTGCCTATCATAGGAAAAGTTCAATTATGGACTAACACTGGTAACTGTATACAACTGGTTTCAAGCTTTTGTCATTACTTTGATGAGTCTGTTAAACTCATTTATCGACGTTCGATTGAAACTTTTACTTGGTGCCTGCTCAGGTTTGTAGTGTTCAGGTGCTTGAGCTAACTCAGTATGTGCATGTACTACATTCATTTTTCAAAGTTGAGCTATATCCATTTTTGCTACAAAAAGCAGCAAACACACCTGTCCTGATCTGTATATGTACAGACTGGGGTAGCTGTTGATGCCCTTCCTCCTGCAGAGATGATTGTTGTCTCCACAGTTCACCGCTCCAATCCTGATCACACCATCCATCTCCTTGGCAAAATCCCTCCACTGTGACATGCAAAGGTCAAAGCAAACAGACACGTACATATTTTAGTAACTCACTCTGTCTGACACAGAGTCTAACTCTGTCTATGTGATTATTATCAAGTTACAACTTGAGCAAGAAACTAACAAAACCAGGAATGTTTTTCTAACAGATGCATATATAACACAGAAGAAAACAAAATCATAAAAGGGTGCAAGACTGAGGATGTGTGTTTAGTGTGTTTCTTGTGTAGTGTTACCGTCGGAGCCAGCTGGTGACAGTGGGAGCATCGTGGGAAATAGAAGTTGATGAACCAGATTTCTCCAGAGTTCACTGCTGCTTCTGAAGCAGACACACAGACACGTCAGTCACTACCTGTTTACGCTCTTGTTTCTCACACGGTGTTTGTGTCGTGGTGCCTTTGAAATCCTTTTACTGTTGCTCCCACTGATAAGAGTGGGGTAAAACTACAGTTTGGAGAAAGCTGCACAGCTGTTCTGCTTTATGCTAAGGTCTGAAGACTTACAGGAAAAAAGGTTTACGGCACATATATACACACACAAAAAAAACAGACAGCAAATAGCAGTTACTCTGGAGTTGGACCAGCCATTCCCAAACTTCAAAGTTTGAATTGTACCCTGCAGCTCACCCAAAACTAAAATCAAACAAGAAAACCATTAAACATTCCCTTTGTGTTTTCAATTTGATTTGCTGCTGACAGGTTTACTTCCAGATTAGGCTCTTTGTGTCTGATGACAAGATATGAAATAAGTTCAGGATAAAAAACATTTTAGAACCAATCCAGCATGCAAGACAAACAACTGAGAGCCTCTTCACTCATGAGCAGAGAATTTGAAATCAGAAGAAGACAAAGACATCAGTCATGGGGCGATCGTGGCTCAAGAGTTGGGAGTTCGCCTTGTAATCGGAAGGTTGCCGGTTCGAGCCCCGGCTTGGACAGTCTTGGTCGTTGTGTCCTTGGGCAAGACACTTCACCCGTTGCCTACTGGTGGTGGTCAGAGGGCCCGGTGGCGCCAGTGTCCGGCAGCCTCGCCTCTGTCAGTGCGCCCCAGGGTGGCTGTGGCTACATTGTAGCTTGCCATCACCAGTGTGTCAATGTGTGGATGACAGGTTGTGTAAAGCGCTTTGGGGTCCTTAGGGACTAGAAAAGCGCTATACAAATACAGGCCATTTACCATGAAAGAATGGAACCTGATGTCTATGTGACAGTGGGTAGGACTATTACAATTACAATGTGTGGAACCGCACATAGTAATTACAAGTGTATAAATGTGCGTCTGGGATGTCAAACATAAGACTGAGGGGTGAGAACTACAGATTAGATTTTGGACTTTGTACTGTGTTTTGTCTTTCAGACAAAATAATTTTTCTTCAGTCCTCTCAGACTGCTCATTGTGGATAACTAAATGTGAACATTTGAGAATGTGCTAAAATGTTTTTATACAAGAACAAACAAACAGTTTGTTTGTTTGGTGGGTTGATTGGTTGTTTGGGGCCATTGCACTGTTTTTCTGTTCCAGCACAATTAAGATTAGCTCAGGCTCTGTATGACAATGAACTAAAATGTGTTTGACACCTCTGAAGTTAATTATGCAATGTATGATGTCTGTCATTAAACAAGAACAACAAGATTTCAAAAGCCAATCAAAATAAATTTGAGAAATCTTTAAATTTACATAGTTCTTACGTGTTGGCTTTTTCTGAAAGGAAAACATCAAACAATCGAAAAAGGATGAAGGTTTTTCTCATTTGTACACTAAAGCAAAAACAGAATATGTTTTATATCTTACCAAAGTCTCCACTGTCCAGCGTGATGATCTCCAAATCATCGTCATATATACCTGGACAGAAAGACGAACTTAAATACTGAACAACTCTTTGTTCACAGCAGAGCTAGCTATTCTTTTCTTTTTACAATATCCTCATAAAACGATTTCTATACAAACAATTGTAAAAACATTCAAGTGTTGTAACATCCCATTGGTTACTTACCAAAGTCATATCTGTAGTAGTTCCAGCTCTCATAGCGTCCGCCCTGCTGCTCGTCCAGTCCTTTTTCTCCATATTTATCATATTTCTTTCTCAGGTCTTCATCCTTCAGAACTTCATAGGCACGATTGACCTGCAGGAACTTCTCGTGGGCTGAGGGGTCACCCTGAAATAGTCGATAAGCATCAGTTTTGTCAGGGTTTCATAGAGACGCGACAGATTTCAGAGAATTACTGTGTCATTTTTTTGTGTTTCTGGATTGTGGTTTGTCCGTGTAACTCACAGGGTTTTTGTCAGGGTGCATGGTGAGCGCCAGCTGCTTAAAGGCCCGTCGTATCTCTTTGGTCGTCGCTTCCCTGCTGACTCCCAGCAATTCATAGTAGTCCTGGCCCTCTGCCCAAACTGCCACCAAAAGGACGGTGAGGAGCATCGGCAGCACCATAAGCCAGATGGACCGAGGGTGTTGGGCCCTTAAGGCAACCCTGTGCGCCATCGGGAATGTTCCTTCAATGAGTCAACAAGCAGCCGCAAATAAAGGAACTGGGGCAGAAAGACACAAAGATCAGTTCTAAATACCCTGTCCACCCAACCCTGTAGCCATTACCATCCCCTTGCCTCACTAATATCACAGTAAGTGAGGCAAACAGCTTCTTTCCACAGCAAGAAAAAAAAACAAATACAGTCACTACAGGAGAGCCAGCATGTCACCTTAGGAGTGTCGTTTACATATGTGGCCTGTTTGGATTGGCTTAAAGGATGGAAGCATTATCTCTACTTTTATATGGCCTCAGGCTTTGGAAGGACAAGTGGTCTGCAGATAAAAGAAAGAGGAGCATTTTTTTACACCGTTGTCTTTTGCATTGCAGTTTCCTGCACCTTGAACTATTCAAACAGTTGCTTTGATATCCGCAGATTTCTTCCCTGTTTTCAGGGTCACTCCAGGAGGATCGCCTATTTTTATGGTACAACAGTTTTCCTCGAGAAAAATGAACATACTACAACATATTTAATTTTACATCTTACACAAACAAAAATTTAAATGAAAGCTGCATCTGCTTCCACGAAGCTGCCTTTTAATTAAATGGTAATTACATTTGATAAACGGTAGCTTTCAAAGTAAAAGCCTCTATTTCTCTATTCTTGATCAGAAACAGAGCATCCATGTAGATTTGGGAACTGTTTACGAGATTAAGGGAGAAATAAATAGCAATAATAGCACTTAGATATTTTAATCAAAATTCCAGAAGATTCTGAAAAACAAGCCTAGTGAAAAATATTTTTCTTGATACAGTAGACGAAGCCAAAAAGGCGATACATCAAAGTACATGCATTGTTAACACGCCTGTGGTTATTCCTGTTACAACTTGCTCAGCTAACTAGCTCGTTAGCTTCACTGCGACACGGAGCTGTTTGCTGTCTTATTGGTGAAGCAAAAGCCAATATTCATGTAATATTTAGCAGACATTTCAATATTAATTTTTAATGCGTCGGCTTTGTTACCTTTAAAGAGTCCCAACTTCCAAAAGTCTGGAGATGAAGATCCGCATCAGCGTCCGGCTCGGACCCGGCATCAAGTTGCACACAACAGCCCAAGCTGCTTCCGCTTACTGTGCTTCACAATAAAGGTCGTGCAGCTAAACGGTACACTCTGAGTCTCACACAGACAAAACTAAAACTTTATGTATGTTCAGAAAGCCACTCGTTAATCTAATTTCATTGTGTTATTCTGTTTATGATGGCCTGTTCCCAGTGTTGGGAAGGTTACTTTTAAAATGTATTCCATTACAGATTACAGAATACATGCCCCAAAATGTATTCTGTAACGTATTCCGTTACGTTACTCAATGAGAGTAACGTATTTTGAATACTTTGGATTACTTAATATATTATCATGCTTTTTACAACTACGTGAATGCACTATTGCTGTGATTTATGAAGGGCTCCGAACCCGTAGTAAAGGGACCTCTGACTAATACCTCGGGTCTGTGTCGGGCTCGTAGTCGAAAAATAGCTTTACTTTGTTGTCTGGGTCAACTTTGCTTGCGAGAGACAGAGAGAGGCGTTGAAAGGCTGCTCCAACGGAACTTATTGTTTCGGAGGAAAACACGAACACAGCCTACAGTCGAGTCTTAACAGCTTACTTACAACTGGGCTCGTCAGGCACTCTTCTTGGCTGCAGTGGTTATTATTATATTTACATGCTTCCAGCTCCCGTTTTTGCTCGATGACAACTCGTACTTTTCCACTCGCCTTTTTCTCCCTCCTCACGGTCACAGACCCATAACGTGTATGGCAGTCCATTCTCCCTGCAGCACGGACTACACTGCCCATGAGGCTACATTCTTTAGAGTAGCATTCTGCCTATTAGCTTAGCACAACAACAACAAAAAGCCGCTCTCTCACCCAGGAAACACTCAGAGAAAGAGTGTCACCCTGTAACCATGGCAACCGTAACGCTGCCACCTGGAACAACAGAACATAGCTGTCAAACAAAACCCAAACAGTCCTGACCCGCGACAATATGAAACAGGAAAATACCGCCGTGTAATCCATTTATCTCAACAAAGTAACTGTATTCTGAATACCACCTTTTTAAACGGTAACTGTAACGGAATACAGTTACTCATATTTTGTATTTTAAATACGTAACGGCGGTACATGTATTCCGTTACTCCCCAACACTGCCTGTTCCACCCACCAGCTAGCGTTATAATTTTATTTTGATAACAGAACTCTAGCTACCGGATACTTCTTGGTTTTCTGTAGAATAAGTGACAAATATTTAACAGTATTTGCCACATATTGATGACGTTCACGCAAATGGTGTGTTCGTTCGTCGGTGGATGTGCGATCCCAATGCTTCCAATTGGAATTTCAGTGTCCGGAAAAGAATTATGAGATAAAAATTTCTTATGCATAATTAAAATAAAGTAACCAAATGGGGGAAATATATAATATTCAATTAAAAAACGTTGATTTAATTACTAGATCAATGCATTTTAGTTATTCTTGAACTTTTGGTTAATTGATCAGCAATCCAACCTTCTAATATTTCACAACATATTTGTTTTCTAGCATTCCTTGTGTTTATTACACTATATGTAAACGACCTGTAAGGATTGTTTTGTTTGTTCTTTCTACTAGTGCTTTTCTTTTCATGGATTTTTCGTGGATGCAATTACTCCATCAGTCAGTACAGGTCCCAAAGAGGTTATTAATGTGATGCTAAAATGCTGATGTTTAAATGAAGCTATTAAAAAGTTCATTTACGTTAGACTTTTCAGGTACTTAGGTTGTAGTGATTTCATTAAAAATCCTCGTTTGGCCATACCAAGGGGTTAATAATGCTACAAAAATCTTATTTTTAAAGCAGTTCCCTTAAGAACTGGCCACACTGGATCATCTTTGTTTGTTTATCATTCAACACTGATTCCCCGTCAAATAGCAGATTGTATCACAGGAATAAAGTCTGTAGTGGTCAAGAGTTTTCTCCTGTGACTATGTACAGAAACACCCTTTTTCCACAGAGCTTGGTTGCCAGGTTTTCCCTCGTTTAATGTGACTGGGTCAGATTTTACCCAGAATGTGAAACATCTAAAATAGGAATTACAACTGGAGCACTTACAGCATGAAGCAAAAGAAAAAAGTGTAGTACAGTCTATAGTATATAGATTTTATTGAGTCCCTTAAATGTTTTCGGTTAAGCCAAAAATAAACAGATTGAAGAATCATTAAAAACAGATCCCTAGTATGCCTGTTGATAAAAAAAAATTAAGTGTAAGAAAATAAAAGCCCTCAGATATTTTCTTTTCTTTGTACGTTCATTTCATTCATTAGAAAAATACAAAGGAACGACGTTACGCAGGGCCATTGAACGCGTCATCACATTGACGCTTTCTAAATTCGCCGGAAGTAAGCTGTAGTACTTCCAGTTTAGCGTCAGCCTTTTCCCAGTGCCTCTGAACTCCAGAAACACCCCGTGGCGGACTGAAAGAGTAGATTTTAAATCGGTCAGCTGTAACAGTTTAGGTCCTTAAAAACAACACTGACTCCTAGTCGCGTTTACGGTGCAGTAACAGTGAGATATTGTGACACATCATTTAGCTTTGTTAGCCGCGTTAGCCGGCTGCCATCCTTTTTTCCGAGCGTCACTTCCTACTTTTGAAAATCGCGGCCAGAAAGGAAAGAAACAGAGATGGAGTTACAAGGTAAGGAAAACTTTTAGAAATGTTAATCCGTTGCGTTCTGATTGATGGTATTAGCTATTCGGCATTTATGGCTTTATTAGGCAAGCATGTCATATGTCATCTGTCAACTCTGTGTTGGGGCAGCGGTGCTAATTTTCTTGCTTTAGAAGAAGGTAGAAGGTAAAGCACTACAAAAAAGCCCATGTGTCGACCACAAGTGGCTGTATTTTAGTATTTCTTTATATAGATAGATAGATGAATACTTTAATCATTAGTTAAGATTTTTATAAATTGCGGATGTCCTAAGACAAGAGAATAAGTTTAAAAAAAAATATGCTCATGGCTCACAATAAAGTTCACACCATGAGAACATTCGTTTTTTCAGTAACTAAGATTCCTCTACACAGAGCATCATTCAAATAAATATACACCAATTTGCGTTCATCTCCAGATTTAACATTGATAATAAACACCTAGATTTGGGGCATTTGTTCCCACTTGTCAGAGTGAAGACATGCTGTCAGAAGCTTCATAATAATATACTAGCATCTAAGCTCTAAAGCTGTATTTCTATTAATGGCTGTTTTGGACCGTCTGTCATTAAATTATCCCTGTCTCTCAGTGGGTTCAGAGCCGATGACCTTGGGCTCTCCTACCTCTCCTAAGCCAACCTCTGGGGCTCAGTTTCTGCCCGGTTTCCTGATGGGTGACCTGCCAGCTCCAGCAAGCCCACAGCCTCGCTCTTTTAGCCTGGCCTCACCACTTGCGGATAGCACAAGCACACTTCGAGGTGAGTGGAAGAAGAGACATACCTGATTGTTGTCTAAAGCTTATATTTTAGATTATTTAGATTAATTAGTGACTCATATTCATACTTAACTTATTTTAAATGGAGGAGGTGGTGGTGGTGGTGGAGGTTCTGCCATGCAGCCTGTTGTCCCCACACCCAAAGACAAGAGTGGAGCCCCACCTGTTCGCAGTATCCATGACGACCTGGTTACTGTAGCGACACCTCTTGCTGCACACAGACAGGTGGGTAAGCATGCACGGTAAAGTGAGTTAAACCGCCTATTTTCACATGAAAGCTGCCACCTCCTGGTTTTGTAACCAAGACAATAGCAGGGATAGCAGGGGGGGTTGGAGAGGGAGACTGAATTAAGAAATGCAAATGGGTGAAGGCTCTGCCATCAGACGCTCCCCAATGAACCCCGACCCCAGGTCAGACACAGTCACCTTGTGTCCAGTGACACAAGTGCCATTCTTCTTCACAGAGGTGTCTTTTGAATCACATTTAGTTAAGCACCTAACCCCGGACTAGTTTGGGACAGAACTCCTGGGATCTTTCACAAACAGCAACGCCTCTACCTTCAGTAAGGTGGTGAAACATGGAGGCCTTATAGCATTTCATGGTGACTTAATTTCTGTACATCATCATGCATGGTCAATATAATTTTCATATGTTCACAGATGTTCAGGAATAGATACAGGTGGTTGAATGGCACACAATTGATTCCTGAGCAGGTGCATGATGAAAGTAAACATAAAGTAGGCAAACCAAAAAAAAACCCAGCGTGACAAGGCTCATTACAGGCCAGATGACTGGCTAGTGCTTGTGTTTGATGAAAGTTCACGGTGACATGTGAAAAAGGCTTTTTAAAAACATGTTCCTCTGTCTGATTAACTCTCTACAGTCGTTCCCAGTCATGCAGTCTCCTCTGTCAGCACGTCAGGCCTCCACTCCAGGAACAGGTACACACTGACACTGCTGACTACTCTGTTCGTAGTGACTTGACAACAACTTCTAACAGTAATGCTCGTGTTATGCGTCGCAATGGCTAGAAGTCATCAAGGATAATTTTTTTTGTAGAAACATTTAAAAACAGTGGCTTCCTGAGAGTACTTTAAAAAAATGTAAATAAATAAAAAGAGCAGCTGGTGACAGAAGTCATTGTAGCTAGTGAAGTGAGGGATTAGCCGGCTAAGTCAACAATCAAACTTTGACGGGAGCAGAAATATGAAGTTGGTTAGACTAATTATTACTGTCACTTGTAGCACTGGTTCACTGCTCAGTTATGGAGTGACAGATCTATATCCAGAGCAGCCCAAAATCCTCTCACTCATCATGCTTTTGCCCTTAGTGGAATTCCTGGTGGTACTTTTATCTAGACAGTTGATGGTCAGTGGCATTGCAAAAGCATATTCGGTTTTATAAAGGGAAGCAGAGTGTTGGTTGTAGCACTAATTAGAAAATGTTACTCTTTTCTTACTTTTTGACTAGCCTAGATTTAGATTGCATTTTGATCACAGTGACACTAAGGGGAAATGGTGGTATGAGACTGTGGCACAACCATAATTATTGCGACAGTGTGCAACAAATATGAGGCCATGTTTTCTTTAGGCTGGTTGCTTCAAAGACGGGTGGCAGGGCTGGGATGTTTCGCAGTCAGTTGCTGGCTTCAAAGCAACTTTGTTGCATCGAGATGGCAAAACGGATGAAGTCTGTCTGTGATCATTTTTTCTGTGTTAATAGACAAGACAAATAGTGACGTGGCTGCTGGATGTTGATAAGACTGCAAAACAGACACTTTGCAACTTTTCTTTTATGTGGGAATATAACTAGAACGTGATTTTAACTCGCTAGACAGCCACGTTTAGTATTTTTCCTCTCTATCTTCTAGTTTACAAGGTTTCCATCCTACTTTCATTCTACTGTTACTGAACCATTAGGAGAATTGGTAGCTAGTAGCTTACCTGCATTCTTTCATTGTTTGTTGCTGTAAAACCTGATAACACTTGCAGCTGCAGATACTGACACATCAGTGCACAAAGCTTTGTTTGTGTTGGCACTGAAAAGGTTTATTCTTTTGCTCACAGTGGGGTTTATGGGGATTAACTGGGTAACATATCTGTCCCGACAGGCATGCAGCAGATGTGTCTGTCACCAGCTCAGGTGGACCCCTTCTACACTCAGGGAGAGTCTTTGTCATCTGACGACCAGCTGGACCAGACCTGGGTCACAGTGTTTGGGTATTTATGCTCACACTTCATCACACTTCAGTTTAAATGCACTCTGTGTACATTAAGGGTATGTCTGTGTGTTTTAGCTTCCCTCCAGCCTCGGCTTCCTACATCCTGCTCCAGTTCGCTCAATACGGAAACATCCTCAAACACACGGTGAGACACTCGCACATCATTATCAGACTGCAGGATATTTGTGTCTGATCAAACGGGCACTATATCATATAGTGTTTGCATATTAACTATATACCGTTAATATGCAAACAAGTAAAGATGAGCTGTGTTCCAGTAGTAAAAACAAATACTAAAACAGAGTTAAAGGTGTAGTGAAAATCAAGAATGGGAACTCTTCATGGGATTTTATCCCAGTCCTCCTGGAAAAGAATTGTGATAAAATACACCTAAGAAATCCACCCAATACATAGGAACAAAAACTCTGTTACGTAATATAATCAGCTACTTCTCCGGTCAGTCCATCGTCCCATGGATGAAATTGCTGTAGTGGCTCGAGAATGACCTGCCTGTCCCTCCGGATCGCAGCAGACCTCCAGAGCAGAACAAGGTCACCATCACTAGCTGCAGAGCAGCAGGCTACATGACTGCAGGGCACAGTACATAAGAGAGAGAGCAGAATAACATGTTTGCTTCCTGACATTTCTGGTGTTTAACTGAATCCATTATACCTGCTAGCAGTGAAATACAGTTAAGTCCATAAGTATATGGACGGTGATACTTTTTTATCATTTTGCATCTGAATACAGTCACAGAGGACTTTAAATCAAACAGTCGAGATGGGACCAAAATGCATGGTCACATCTTGTGGACCTAACTGTATTTTCAGTGCCAGTGACTGCAGCACAGGCCCCAACTACCAACCAACACTTGTTGAGCTAAAAACATCTGTTTCAATGACGTCAGTCCACAGGACATGTTTCCAAAATGCAGCACGCCTCTGGATGTTTATTTCTAAACGTTAGGCATTCAAATTCATGCTGAGGATGCAGGAAAGGTTTCCTACTGAGCATCGTTGAAGGTCATGCCTGAATCTTTTTAAGTCACTGCGGTTTTTCTTGACCTCTTGGCCACCACAGGCCCTGATGGCTGCCATTTCCTACAGACGGATGAAACGTCTATCAAAAACATTTTATGACTGCTGGTTTTGCATCGCTTCCTAATGACTTTCCTAGTATTGGCTCTGAACAAGCACCAACAGACTAAATGAAGTCTGACATTGTAGCAGAAAGTTTCTAATGGTTCAGATCTTTCGGTTGTTGAGATCTTTCAAAGTTGAGTCAGTGCCCAAAGTGTAAAAGTTGTTTGTTACCGGTGAGAGTTGATCCACATAAATCTTACAAATCATCTGTGAAATGATTGCACCTGTTTACAATCACAGTATTGGTATTTGGAAATCAGGTGCAATGAGTGAGTCTGACTGTGAAACCACATACTGTTTAAAACTGCTTCATTGTTGGCTTCACTTTTCAGACCTGGAAGCTGCATCTGTCTCTTATGCTGTCTGTGGTCCAGAGCGGACAGTCAGTGTATTTGAACACCTTGAAATCAGAGCACAGACAGGCTGTTGGAGCCCTGAGTCAGTGTTGGATGGTGTTTGTGATTTAGAGCCCAGCTCTAGTCGCAGCCCAACCAGAGAAGCAACTGGAGTTTGAGGTGTATTGCTGTGAACTAAGTTAACCTATTGATGACGTGTTGACAGATGGCGTCTCCTGGTAACTGGATGCACCTTCAGTATCAGTCCAGACTTCAGGCCAGGAAAGCACTGTCCAAAGATGGAAAGGTGTTCGGTGACTCCATCATGGTGGGAGTCAAACCCTGCATAGACAAGGTTGGGTTCCTGCTGCTCCTGTCTGATCTTCTCTCTGAGCTGTGATCGATTGTCCACACTAAGTTAAACTGAGTTTGAAGGAGCAATGAAGTTCGTTTATCTGTCTCTCAGAGCGTGATGGACAGCACTGAGGCTGTCTCTACTCCTGTCTCCTCCTCCTTCTCCGCGCTCCCTACCACCCCTCGCTCTGCAATCAGACCACTCAGCGCCACCTACAGGAACTCAGGCAGTGACTACCAGGTGAACTGTTACCCAAGAGTTTAGTCTGGTCAACTTTAAGAGTTGAGATCTTGTTTTTCTTCGACTATAAATGCATGTGTGTCTGTGTTTAGGTGGTAGCAGACAAACAGACACCCAGGAAGGATGACAGCTTTGTTTCCAAGGCGATGGAGTACATGTTTGGCTGGTGACGCTGCATAAAAGGATGCCTGCAGTTTCAGGAGAGAGAGGGCAAGTGGTGGGAAGAGAGATGAACTGATTCACTACACTGCGTGTGTTGTGTGTGTGTGTGTGTGTGTGTGCTAAAATGTAGGATCTTTTCTTGCTGTCTTCTTTTATAATCAGTGTTTCAATGTTTTTTAATCTTTGTCTCAATAAAAATGTTTTTTTGTTTTTTTTAACTCATTGAAATCGTTTTCATTCAGAGATGTTCTTCCAGCAGCCAAGGAGTGGGCTGTTCACCACAGTCACATTGTCAAGTAGATAAGGATTTTTGGCTGTATTAAACGGTATGAAGGATGTGGCCATCATTGTATCACCTGCTGTATGATGAAGACCTGTTATGACAAACAAGGGGTCGATATCACACACACGTATTGTCACTGTTCCTATTTATGTTCCTTTTTAATCTGAAACTAGTGATTGAGCTGTTACAACTAGAAGTCTGCAGGCAGTTAAAAAGAATCCAGTTTTAAGATGCATCTATGCTGTCTCCCCTTTTCAGATCTGCCAGGTATATTTATCTTATGCCATCTGTGGACAAGCATAGCAAAAAAAGGAAGTGTTCAGAGCAGTCTGAATCAAAGCTTTAGGCTCACAGTGATTACATCTACACACACTGATCACCATTATTTAAAACTTTTGCCATATTTGAGCAGAAAATATATTTTTTAAAAACCCATAATAGATTAACACATCTTCCAATTGTTGCCAGAATGCATTCAAGAAAACTCACTTCTCTAATTAGGATATTTAATGTCCACTTTGCTAAAGTGCATAGCAAAAACTGCAGACATTGGGAAACTGTCGTCAGGCTTCTCTGCAGTGCCCCCTGGTGTCTGGCGATTAATCATTACAGTTTGTTTACATGGCAAACTTGTACTGTAACATCTGCGTCATGCCAGCAAAAATTATCAGCAAAAAAAAAAGCTCCAAATATGTTAAAGTAAAAGTTTAGCTGTGTTATTCTTTTCAAGCAACTGTGCAGCAATACTAAGTAAGACTTCATAGTTAATCTAAGGAGCTGGAAAGAAAAGTGTCTGGACTTCTTTAAGTTGCTTGAAGACGTTTCACCTCTCATCCGAGAAGCTTCTTCAGTTCTACGGTCAAATGGTGGAGAGTCCCAGATTTAAACCCGGTGGAAGTTTCCCCCCAAAGAGGGACAAAAGGACCCCCTGATGATCCTCTACCTAATCACATGAGCCAAGGTGTGAAAACGGGTGTGGGTCACAATCAGCCAGGGTTTCGAGTAAAACCTGGCCTTCATAGTTACATAGAAAGATTCATAGTTAATGTCCTACACTTTCATGCTGGCAGATATATTCAGGAATGGACATAAATATAGTAAAGGCCGTCGGTGTCTTCCTCAGTTTTAGCTAATAGCAATAGCATTGGGATGTTTCCATGAGAGGTTTTAAATAAAAAATTTTTTAATGATGTGTAAATAAGCTCCAAAAAGTGCTGCTGCAGAAAGAGGTGGGGCTTTTTGCTTAAAGACATTTAAAGTATTTAGGTTAACAATAAATTTCAACTTCGGGCATCTGACAAGGATGCCTCCTGGGTGAAGTTTTCCGGGCGTGTCCCACCGGGAGGAGGCCCCGGGGCAGATTATACCTCTCGGCTGGCCTGGGAACGCCTTGGTGTTCCCCCGGACAAGCTGGAGGAGGTGGTTAGGGAGAGGGAGGTCTGGGCTTCTCTGCTTGGGCTGCTGCCCCGCGACCCGGCCCTGGATAAGCGAAAGAAAATGAATGGAGAAATTTCAACTTGGTGTAAAATAATCAGCTCCTGCCACCCCAAAGAGTCTGCAGTAGAGTGGCCTTTGTAACTCCGACACATGTAACAGAATTTGTCCAGCAGATGGAGTCACAAATTCCACCAGACAAGCCTCAAACCTGCCAGCTTGAGGAATTAAACGACCGCTGATACTCCACATGTTTGGATTACTTTAACTGGGACAAGTAAATCCCGCAGAATTAAAATGATTCCAAGAACAGGAAAAGAACTGCCGAGAGTGAAGCTACACAAACACAAAGAATTCAATGGTCCTCTGTGGCACCCACACCCTGACCACTTTTGTGTCAAGTTAAGCTGCATTTTTTAGTAGGCAGGAGCTCTTCGGTGCTCTCCCGGTGTGTTCGCAAATACACGCCACATGAGTAATAGAGGATGACTAATGCTGAGGCATGGAGCAGAGAGGTGCAAACATAGCATGAGCTGATGTTCCTGTTTAAAGAGCAGTGGTGCAGGAAGTACTAGGATCCCATGCTGAAGTCGAAGAAGAAGCTCCAACTCTGTGCTGTCTATTTTAG
Source organism: Rhamphochromis longiceps (assembly GCF_057381845.1). NCBI lineage: Eukaryota > Metazoa > Chordata > Actinopteri > Cichliformes > Cichlidae > Rhamphochromis > Rhamphochromis longiceps. Next base: position 11,954,237 of record NC_140572.1, read on the forward strand.
CAGGTGAATCAGGCGGCAAGAGAGTCTGTAACGTAACGGAAACGCATACAAAAACAACAATTACACAATTCTTTATGATGTAATGTTGAAGACTGATGTGCAGCTGTAAAGAGCGTTATGTGTCAGGTCTAGAGCAAAGGGCTAAGACATTGTTAATGCTTCTGAATTGTGTGATGGGCCTGGGTTGGTGATAGGGCATAAAATGGATTTTTATTATTTATGAGAAATTGTAAATAAATATCGTTTTTATTTTCTAGCCATATTGTTGCTCTTTATGTGCACTTTGCAACAAGAGCTACAATTTTAATTTTAATCTTCTTCTATTTTTCCCCTGTTAAAATGAATGCGGTGATGATTATGAAATAAATGTGGGTTTTATATCTTATAAGTGTTTAAAAAACGGACTGCCCTTCATATCCCCGGCAGTGGTTTAGTCCAATGCCTATCACTCTTTAACTCCTTCACTTCGAAAAGGTACAAAGAATGTGTGATAAACTCTTCTTTACTTCTGCTGCTTAACAGAATCAATCATATTTGATGCTGTAATGAGACTGTGGCTTAGTCTGCTTCAGTGCAGCTACTATTAAAACAGACTACTGCTCAAACAGCTTTCAAATGGCCATAGTCCCTGTGCCACCTGAAAGCACAAGGAAAGAACAAGTTACCAAACCACTGCCTTGGCTTAGTGGTGTGAAAGAGACTGTGAATTATACTTTCTCGTTGTGGCATCTTGGTAAAAGGTAAAAAAGGAAGGGTTCCCTCACTATCAGCTTCATTTATGGCATGTCATCTTGGAAAAACCTCTTACCACTTGAACTTTGTTCTAGTAGCCACTTACCTGTGGCACACCTTATCCCAGCAGCATATGGTCTAAGGCTTCCTTCACTCTAACTAGTACATGAGCACTGAGAAGGAGGGATAAATAACAAGACCTGGCCAAACAGCCTGCCCTGAGTGCAGACAGAAGGCACGCTGCTAGGCTAACAACAGATAGGGGGTTAAGAGTAGAACAGAAGGGGCAGTCTTTGACTCAGCTTATACTTGACCTTATTCTGAGTTTACAAAAGGCTTTTGATACCATAAGATAAAGTGAGATTTACCCACCCTAGATGCAATGTTTCAATCCAATGTTGAAATTCTGATTCTAGAAATTGTGGAAAAATGTTGCGCAGACTTCTCCGATCTATCTAATTCTCTTTTAGCTCCATGTGAGCACTGTAGTTGAGTATGTGTCGTCCTTCCACTGTCACTGTGGTGAAGAGGACGCTGGGTGGAAACTTGCACTGGAAGTTGCTGTATATTTGCCTGGATCAGTGCTCACATTATTCAAATTATACTGACATTTTGTTTATCCAAAGCAGAAACTTATACTTGCTGTCTAATTTTGGCTGTCATTTAATTCAGTTTATCACAACAGCAGTTGCCTCAAGGAACTTTATATTGTGAGGTAAAGACCCTAGAATAATACAAAGAAAACCCCAACAATCAAAGGACGCCAAGTGAGCAAGCACTTAGTGACAGTGGGAAGGAAAAACTCTCTTTAACAAGAAGAAACTTTGGGTAGAGCAAGGTTCAGAGAGGGGCGGACATGTTGGAGGTGTTCTGTCACCAAACACCCTTCCAAAATTAGAAATTCATCAACATATCTGACTTACTTTGCATTTTGATTTTTCTCACTACCCAAAAAAGCCAGACAGGCTAGCATTTGTTCAGCAGGCAAAACAAACCAATCCAGTCACGTATATGTACACAGTCTAGCTCAGTATTGTCCCATTTGATGTTCTGACCACTCTCCAGTGCTTGTTTATTTTTAAAGATAAATGTAAAGAACAAAAAATACAAATAACACTAATGTAAACCCCAAACTCCAGATTCAAGGCCGCAAATCCATCTGTGTCATTTTTTAAGAAGCTAAAAACCAGCTTCTGAGCCAAAGACCCTGCATCAGTTTGGAGAGGCCTGCAGCACATCACCAGCTACAGGAGTCCATCCCCCCACCCTGAAGAGAATCCCAAACTGCCTGACAACTTTAACACCGTCTACTGCAGATTTGAAAGACCATCACTCACACCTCCCATCTGCTCACCCTCAACTCACACCTAAACAAAAGGACTACCTGCAGCCCTCACCCCCCTCCCCTCTGACCCAGAGACAGAAGACCAGGAAGACTGGTGTGTGCCTCTGGTGCTGGAAGGTCTGTGCAGAGCAACTGGTCCCCATCTTCACCCGAATCTTTAACAGACCTCTGGAGCTGTGTTAGGTGCCCTCTTGCTTCAAATGCTCCACCATCAACGCTGCCTGAGGGAAGCAAAGGACACCTACAGGAGGAAGGTGGAGCAGAAGTTGGAGAGGAACAATATGAGGGAGGTCTGGAATGGTGTGAAAACCATCACAGGCCACAACACCAAGAAAAGCACAGTGGGGGGGACTGTGGAGAAGGCAAACGAACTCAACAACTTCTTCAACAGGTTTGACCAGCCCACAACCCCCCCACCCTCACCTTTACTACAGAGTCCTCTCCCTACTCTCCTACCTCCCTCGCTTCCCCCCCTCCCTGACACTATGACATCCCCCCCCTCCTCCTTCTCCAACCCCTCTCTAAACAGCACAACAGCCTCTCTCCCCCCCTTCCAATCATCTCCCAGTGTCACAGTGGATCAGGTCAGGAGACAACTGAGGAAGCTTCGCCCCAGAAAGGCAGCAGGCCCAGACAAGGTGTGTCCTAGGATGCTAAAGGCGTGTGCTGCTGAACTTGGGGAGCCGCTACAACGAGTCTTCAACCTCAGTCTGCGACTGGGGAGAGTGCCCGCCCTATGGAAGACATCCTGCATTGTCCCGGTCCCCAAAAAGAACCGGCCCAATGAGCTGAATGACTTCCGACCGGTGGCACTGACGTCACATCTTATGAAGACTCTAGAGCGGCTCTTCCTCAACCTCCTCCTACCACAGGTACAACATGCCCAAGACCCGCTACAGTTTGCATACAAGGCGGGTGTCGGAGTGGAGGATGCCATCCTGTACCTCCTACACAGAGCCCACTCACACCTGGATGGGGGAAAAGGCACGGTCAGGATCCTGTTTCTTGACTTTTCCAGTGCCTTTAATACAATCCAGCCCTGTCTGCTCCAGGAGAAACTAAACAGGATGCAGGTGGACCCCTGCCTGGTGGCTTGGATCTCCGACTACCTCACCGACAGACCACAGTACGTCAGGCTGAAGGACATCACATCGGACACTGTGGTCAGCAGCACAGGGAACTGTGCTGTCCCCTCTTCTCTTCACCCTGTACACCTCTGACTTCTGCTACAACTCTGAATTATGCCACATTCAGAAGTTTGCAGATGACACGGCCATCATGGGGTGTATCTGGGATGATCAGGAAGAGGAGTACAGAAGTCTGGTGAGGAACTTTGTCACATGGAGTCGCACAAACCACCTGCAACTCAACACTTCAAAGACCAAGGAACTGGTTGTGGATTTCGGGAGGTCCAGACCAGGTCCACTGCCAGTTCAGATAGAGGGGGAGGAGGTGGAGGTGGTCAACACATACAAGTACCTCGGGCTGTGGGTGGACAATAAACTGGACTGGTCATGCAACATGCAGAACCTGTATAAAAAAGGCCAAAGCCGACTGTACTTCCTCAGGAGGCTGAGGTCTTTTAACATCTGCAGGAAGTTCCTGAGGATGTTTTACCAGTCAGTGGTCGCAGGAGTCCTTTTCTATGCTGTGGTGTGCTGGGGGAGCAGCACAGCAAAGAGGGACTCATCCAGACTGGAGAAACTAATCAGGAAGGCTGGCTCTGTGGTCGGCATGAAGCTGGACACTCTGGTGACAGTGGCAGAGAAGAGGACCTTAAAGAAACTGATGGACATTATGAACAATGCCGGGCATCCTCTGCACACGGTCGTAAACAATCAGAGGAGCCTATTCAGCGACAGGCTGCTTCTCCCAAAGTCAAAAACCAACAGACTTAAAAACTCCTTTGTCCCACACAACATCAGACTGTTTAACTCCTCACTGGAGGGGAGAGGGAGGAGAAACAGGGGGACAAGGGAGGGCGGGAACAACTGAGTTGTAGGGGCTTTTCTACACGGTGCAATATTTGCTTTTTGTTTTTTGTCTCTTTCTTATATTTGACTGTGCAATATACTCACTCAAATGAGCAATCCTATTTATCCATATTGTATATTCTGTATCTATATATGTGTATATGTGTATATATGGTGTATTTATGCTTATATCCTTACTCTCATTCCCCTTAATGTATCTGTAACATGCAACTTCTTTCGGTGCTTTGCTACTGGAAACTGAATTTCCCGGAGGAACCCACCCGAGGGATTAATGTTTCATCTCATCTCTCTCTCATCATCCTGGTCTCAAAGAAGTCCACCATTGCAGGGTTAATTGAGTACAGGCCCGTTGTGGTCATGAAGTCCTTTGAAGGACTGGTGTTGAAACAGGACATCACAGACCCCCTGCTGGACCCCCTACAGTTTGCCCCCTACATCCTGCACCACCTTGATCAACCTGGGATGTACGCCAGGATACTGTTCGTGGACTTGAGCTTGGCCTTCAACACTGTAATCCTAGACATCCTCCACCGAAAGTTCAACCAGCTTACTGTGCCCACCTCCAGCTGTCAGTAGATCCCAGCTTCCTGACGGACAGGCAGCAACAAGTGGCCATCAGCACTAGCCTCCCCCAGGGGTTTGTGCCCTCCCCGCCGTTCTTCTCCTTCTACACTAACGACTGTACCTTAGGAGAATAATCTGTGAAACACCTGAAGTTCGCGGATGACACCAAGATCATTGGTCTGATCCAGAACAATGACGAGTACGCGTACAGATGGGAGATGGACCACTTGGTCCACTGATGCAGTCAGAACCACCTAGAGCTGAATTTGTTAAAGACGGTGGAAATGACATTGGACTATCAGAGAAATCCCCCCACCCTCTCCCCCTCACATTCCTAAACAACACATGCCCCCAATGTGGCTCACTTCAGATTCCTATGATGTAACTTTTCACGCAATCTGAAATGGTCCACCTTATGGACTCTACAGAAGGAGGCCCAGCAGAGGTTGTATTTCTTGTGGCAACTCAGGAAACCTGCCAAAGGAATTGCTGGTGCCATGATCCACTCTGTCCTCTGCACATCAATCACTCTGTGGTTTGGTTCAGCCACAAAGCAATACAGGGCCAGATTTCAACGGTCAATCTGGTCTGCAGAGAGGATCACCAGTGCTGATCTTCCCTCCATCCATGACATGCACAGGTCCTGGGTCAGGAAACGGGTAGAAAACATCTCTGCAGACCCCTCACATCCTGGACACAGACTGTACAAACTGCAGGCACTACAGAGCGCTGTTTACTCAAACCGGCAAAGAGAGACTTTATTCCCCCTGTCTGTAACTAAGATAAGATAAGATAGAACTTTATTAATCCCTCGGGTGGGTTCCTCTGGGAAATTCGACTTCCAAAAAAAAAAGCACAGCAACGACCGAAGTTACAGTTACAGAATTGTTATATATATATATATATATATATATATATATATACACACACACACACATATACACACACACACACACATATAAATACAGAGACAAATATAAATAAAATATACAAAGGGGATAAATAGAATAAATAGGAATAAAAAATAAAAATACAAGTGAATTGCACATTTCAAGTATTGAGTCTATTGCACTGTTGACTATTTACAAAAGTATTGCACAAGGTATTGTACAGTGAGGTGAAGAGGCACTACAGCTTAGTTGTTCCCCCCTCCCCAGCCAACATTTATATGTGGGGCCCATATGGTTTGGAAATGGGCTGAAAAATGGGCCCCATATAGGATTGTCCGCGGGTTCCGTAATGGCCCCATATTAAATGCCCATATAGGTGTTATGTTAGGAAAATCTGGGAACTAAATGGGCCCCAACTGGGAAAAGTACACAGAAACCCACCTGGGCCCCATCTTTCAAGTTTTTGTGGGTACCATGTAGGCACCACATAGGCTAAAAAGTGGGTTTTAAGTGGGTTAATCTTAGCTTACTTCATTTGGTGATGATTTTCAAAGAACAATGTTTATTTCACTTTATTGCCTCAAAAAATATATACAAATTGCATGATAACCAATCTCAGTTACACTTTCAAACACTTTATTAAAAAAGTTTAGTTTTCTAAAGTTCAAATGTCTCAAGTGAAACTAACTTACCATACACAACATTAAAAAGACGCAAATCTCTGAACTTTTTTTCCCCATGTCGGCCAAGCATGTTGTACTCCACAGCCAGCTCAGGTGATATGAGGAATTTCATCATCCTTCTTGTGGCATCGTCTACACTTGTTTCCCCTGTATCTGCTACCATGGCAACCTGAGGGGAACATACAAAAAGGACAGATTAGATACTGGCATCTGGTTAGGATGCCTCCCTGGTGAGGTGTTTTGGGCACGTCCCACCAGGAAGAGACCCAGAACACCCAGGACATGCTGGAGGGACTATGTTTTTCGGCTGGCCTGGGAATGCCTTGGGATTCCCCCGGAAGAGCTGGGCCAAGTGCCTGGAGAGAGCGAAGTCTGGGCCTCTCTACTTAGTACCGGATTGGGTCGAGGGGCAGCAGCCTAAGCTTAAGATAATGGACCGGAATGGAGGATAAATGGACACTTTACATATTACTTAATGTTTACTGTGTGGTGATAAAAAAAAAAATGGTAGTAAACACAAGCTAAACTAAAAAAATTAATTGCGCTTCCTTAACCCTTTATCCCCAATAATGTTACGCAGGATAACTGGTAGGTCTGGTAGGTTTTTTCCTCTACTGTATACTATATGAATGTAATCAAGGATTAATAACAGAAAGAAAAAAGAAATTGAAATTTTGCCATTTTTACTAAAGGCAATCAAAATGTACATGAATAAAATATTTAAATTAGTCAATTCAAATTAATAACTCTAAAACACTGAACAAAATTAAGTATTTGACCCTGTGGTTTATTTTCGGACATCTCTTTTCTTCTAAAAGTCCAGGCGTGTTGGGCCCCTGGCAGAGCTCAGGTTTGACGAGACAGGTTTGGAAAAACCTGTCGCTGGCGACTTTTTGGGGGCTAAAGGGTTAAAATAAATAGGAATTGGCCAAAATTTGTATAAACTATGAAATAGCAGAACAAAAGTAAAAAAAAAAATCTTTATCTGTTATCAGAATCAAATATTTGATTAGAATAAAAAATTTAACTTTCTGGAAGATTTCTCGTTACATCTGTCATAAAAGTAACAACATCTCAGAAAAGAAACATGATAGCAACAGAAAAATATGATAGCAGTGTGATGTGATGGTCCCTGGCCAGATTTTTACACATATTATAAGCCCTGTGACACAAAAACCACAGAACTCTGACACGCACAGACTGTTTTCCTTCGTGCTAATGAAGAAAAATGCTGGTCTGGTATGTAAAAGGGAATTTATTCTTCCAGGACCTGAAGCTCCGTAATGCAGCCCTCCAACAGCCAAACCTATCTGTTCTCTGATTGTCTTGATGCATGCTCAATCATCCAGGTAAGTAAATCTCCAAAAGTTGATTCTGTTCATCTGGACGTAGCGCTTGCAGCATTTTCTCCCACTGAAAATGCTACGTCCAGATGAACAGAATCAACTTCTGGAGATGTTCTCTGATTGGATTGTTTAATTGGTGATTGACATGAAATTGACCAATCAGCTGAAAGGAAGAAAAATAGGGTCAAAATTTGGATGTGTAAGTATAAATCCACACACAGCCAGGAAAGCCGAGCGCAGAGTTGTTTGTAGCACCAATTCAGCCAGAGTGGAGCCAGATGGATTTTCCATCCATCCACACTGTAAAGTCTATAGACCAGCAAGTGATAAATTAACAGTGTTGTTGGTATTTTCTAAAACAGTTGTATGCAATAGGAATTGCTGTTTATAGTCCTCCTGTATATCTGCATGTTCCCTCCCAATTAAAACCTGTGATAATGGAGATTCAAATTCATGTCATACCTATACCAACAGTTATCAAGTATCCAGATCGACCTTTACTGATGTGCTCTGTCAGTGCGCCCCAGGGCAGCTGTGGCTACAATGTAGCTTGCCATCGCCAGTGTGTGATTGTGTGTGTGAATGGGTGAATGACTGAATGTAGTGTGAAGCGCTTTGGGGTCCTTAGGGACTAGAAAAGCGCTATAAAAATGCAGGCCATTTACCATTTAAAGGAAAATTGTTATTTCCATGTATTTTCCTGTTCTGCCTTCAACTTTGAGGACTTCCCCCCACATTTCTAGTTGTGACAGTGCACCTACAACAAAAAAAATCTGCTGTGATTTACATTTGTTGAAAGAGCAATTTTGTAAAATAGTCTATTTTTGTATGCACAGTTTACAAATCTGTCCTGTACAGCATGGACTGATTGCATGCTAAAAAGTTGTTGCTTAAAAATAAAACAATACATTTTTAATTAATAACATCAGCAGAAAGCCTTGTTATTAATTAGATGTACAATTTCTATAGAATACGAAACAACTCAGTTCATTTTTGATCATATCAATACCAGCATATTACACAACTAGTGATGGGATTTTCGTCTCTTTTTAGAAAGCCGGCTCTTTCGGCTCCCAACCGGCTCTTCAGGTTGTTTTGTTGCTTTAATTAATTTATTATTAACAACAATATAAAATTATGAACAAAAGGAATTACTAATGTAAAAAAAGAAACGTGGTTTTATTTATATATGTTTATATATAAATATATATGGTGGCCCCTAGAGACAAAGCATGTACAAACTCCAAAACCCATTTCTAGCGTCAACTGAACTTCCAAAACAGAGCTATCTAGATCACTTAATTTACACAATTGAAATCATATGTGTATTTTTTGTGTATTTATACACAAGCACTCATATATATTCATAAAAAATTCCAAAAGCTGTTCATTTACCTGTTACTACCACACACCAAATCCGGTCGTTGGTACTTCCTGGCTTGTGTAGCCACTAGGTAACAAAATCTCAACACTGTGCCTAGCATCCTGGAGCACTTCTGTTGTGTTTTGTACGTGCTTTGGAGTTTGTACGTGCTATGGAGTTTTTACGTGTTTTGGGGTTTGTATGTGCTTTGTCTCTAGGGGCCACCGTAAATATACTTTTATTTATTCTCTCCACATAAAATGTAATAAATAAATCATATAATACAAAAAAAACAACTATTTACATTTCAACTTTTAACTATTTAAATTTTCAGCTTTTTCCTTTTAAACAAATTTAAAGTGAAACAACACAAAACACTGCAAACCACAACACAATTAAATATAAATTATAATATGAAAACAAACAGAAGATGCACATTCTCTGTCATATGGGCCTGCATGAATAAACTTTCTGAATCCTTTATCATCTGCAATTGAAAATAGTTGTGGATGATTACTATACCTTTGTAATGTGACGTTGTTGTCCCTGGCTCTCTTTCTCTCTCTCTCCCTCCTGCTCTGTTACTGTGCTACTGCGTGTGTAACAACCGCCCCTCCCCCCTCTTCCCAGCGCAAAGCACAAGGCTCGCGTGCAGAGTGAAGCGGAAAAAAAGTGCGAGAGAGAGGGTGAGAGAGAGAGAAAAAACACGCTTGTGTCGTTCACTTCAAAGAGCCGTTTCATTTTGACCAACACATCACTAACAACCATGATGAAAAACGCTCATCTGCTTCCATCACCATCAGCTGATTAACATTGAGCTGCTGCAGTCAACACCATCAAACTAATTTAGTGTTTAATGTTATGTTATTGAATGCTTTTATTTTTAAATCTTTACCAGCGCTTAAAGACTGTAGATGTTCACACCTGGTGTTAGAAAACCGAGCTCACAGCAGTATTTTTTTTTTATAACAGGAAATTTTAATTTTTATTGGTTACCGTGTTTATTACCACTTTTATCAGTAATGTACTTCCTATAAAATATGGATTTGATAAGTTACCGGTTTATTGAAATCAGCTAGTGAACACATCGATCACTTTATTGAACTACACGCCTTACACTCTTGTGAGCTCTGGTTACTAACAGCAGGTGTGAATGTTTGGAGTCCAAAACGCAGATAAAGATTAGAATAACAAGGCAATGTAAAATCAGTTTAATGCAGTTGACAGTAGCAGCTCAGATGGAAATCAGCCAATTGTGAGGAGAGCAGAGGACCAAAACTGTCAGAGTTGTGGGTCAAGTGAAGAGAACACTGTTGGCATTATTGTTAGCATAAAAGATGAAAATTAAATAAATGTTAAATTTTAAAATAGATCATTGCCTCCTGTGCCTAAATAAATATATATACTTAATACCAATAAAAAAAAAAGGATGCCCCAAAGACCATCACTTTTCAAAAATAATAATAATAATAATAATAATAATAAGTAATACAAATAATATGAAAGTTACTTACATGTCAAAGATGGTGCTTGTGATCTTGAAGAATCTAAACGTGATAAGGAAATGAAAGAAAGTGCATGAGAAAATACAAACATTTTTGTTTTTTCCCAGGATAATTCAATATAAAAGATTCTCTTACTAATGCACAAAATGAACAGTGTAATTAAAAGTTTGAAAGGCACTGCATGTGTTTATATGATAAACTGACTAATTCAAGCAGCAAACACTAGCAGTGCAAAAATGTATCTAACTAGCTGACAGACTTTAAAGTCACAGGAAGATATATCAAAATGGTGACTTATGCCAGAACAAATGACTTGACAGACATAAATCCTAAATTCCTTTAAGTAAAAAAGGAATTACTTTTTTATAAGTGGTCCCTAGTGGTTTTCAAATTATTACATGGCTTGTTAATTTTTTATTAAATTATTAAGAAGCCAGATGAGTTCAAAACATTTACAAATGACTATAAAGCACTATCCAAACTTCAAATCAAGTGGCAAAATCTCCAAATTAAAAGTACTCGCAAACTATAAAAATTTGATTATACTTAAAAATATGCAAAAACTAATTTAGTGGAATTTTTACCTGCTCAAGAATACATTGAACATGCAATATTTAATTGAAAAGAACAAAATTTGTGTACTTTTAGAAAGGATTATTAAATATTTGGGGATACTAGACATAAAGAGGGTCTCGTACATTTACGGGCATCTAATTTCCTGGATTTAATGGTTTAAAAGTTTAATAGGTCTTTGAAGTTGATAATAAAATTGAGTCCATTATTAGCAAAAAGAATTAAAAAAAAAAAAAGAGCAAAAAAATGCTTAATATATAATAATTGTTTTAAACTTAAGCTTTGTAATTGTAGCAGATTTCATTATGTCTGTAATTTTTTATTTAGCCCCACAGTAGTAAAAGCCATAAATGGGAGTTAGATTTATTACTAGTATTTTACACAGCATTCAGCTATAATAACATGTTCTGCATTTTCCTACTTCACCATCTGATCTGAACAGCTGCACTCTCTTAATTAATTAATGACCTAACATTTCTCAGTAACCAATAACTAGATGGAACAGCACAGTATCTAAGAGAGTGATCAGACAGTGTTTGAGCTAAAGACGCTGTGTGTTTCTTTTGGGGGCTTTTTACACACTGATCCACCACCGTTTTCCCATAGTACAATGCATATCTGGTAACATTACCGTATTCAGATCAGAAAACCGTTTCAGCTGCAGGCATCTACTCCTGTAATTTAAACAATCACCTTGCTACACTGCACATGAATATTACGTAACATGGTATGACTAGCTCATGTTCAGACATTTAAGATACTGTTCAGCCATTTTGTTTACTGGGTAGTGCATAATGGCCGAGTTAGCTGAGCAGGAATCCACTAAAGCCAAAAAAATAATATAAATTTTTTAAATTAATTACAAAAACCTTATAGGAAAACCCAAGAAACAGTTGCAGAAGCACAGAAAAAAACTGCCGTGTACGTTATAGTGTGTAAATTCAAAAACTGTATAGAGAGAATGGTGCAATGAAAACAGAATAAGATAAGATGAACTTTATTGAGTAGAATATAGGCAGTAAGAGTTTTTTAATTAACTTTAAATTATGTTTGCCAAAGACAATGCAGCAAATTAACCCAGTTCTACCTGCTAGCTAAAGATGTTACGCTTCTCCCCCTTATACCGTTTAGGACGACTATAGAAAGTTACTAAAATAACCATTGATGAAAACGTATCAAACTTTAAGTATTTACCTTTGTCATAGTTTTCGATTCTTTGGTATCCTTTTGTCCTCCACGTTCTTAAACACCAGGGAGAGAAAAGGCGCAACAGACGAAAGACCGCGAAGACTAGACGCTAGGCGGTGCAATCTGCTCCTCCCTCTTTTTAAACGAGCCAATAGGAGCTGCTCACATTAAAAACAACTTTATTTAAAAAGTCGTTTTACACCTGATACAAAAATTTTAAAAGTCAAACAATGCACAAGTTTAAAAGACCATTTTTATTTTTAAAAGTTTTTTAAGCATAGGGATGGTTAATATGTTTTAAAAAGTAATATATAATATTTATCAAAAAGTGTCACCCAAATCAACATCATAATAAAAATATAATTAATAAAAATATAATAATGATAAGAAGAAGAATAACAGTTTACCTAAAAGCTCTTCTAACATTAGACTGGTTTTGAAAAGTTTCAATAGTGTCAATACACCATAAGGACAAGGGAGTTTCACAGTTGAAGTGTGACTGCTTGAAAGACCCCATTCCCTCTCCTTTCCACTAGTTCAAAGAAAATATAAATTATTTCTGGTTATATAATTTGAGGGCACAAGTTTGAAGAGTAACATTTTAACAGATCGGTAATATACTTCAGGAGCTTTACTGGATCTGATTAACCAAAACTTCCATCTTCCATGTAACTAACTGTCTTTTCTCTAATACAGTAGAGTGTGTCTGATCTACTAAAAATCCTCAACTGCATGTTTGCTCAAGTAAATAGTCTTAATTGTTTGAACAACCAGTAATCCTTAATTTGCAAATGCCAAATCTGGATTTTGTCTGTGTAATTCACTTTTATCTTAGGTTTTTTATTCGTATTTTTTGCTTTTCTTTTTTTCTACTCTTGTGTCCGTTTTAATCACTTATTATTGCTGCTGTGACAAGTGAATTTACCTAAGAAGAATCATGAAGTCCTTATTTTATCTTATCTGAGCCTCACCATGCAGCCTACCATGCAGAGTTCACATTAAGTACATAAAATGAAATCTAAAATTAAAAAGTAACCAGTTTCAAACCAGTTATTTGGAATAGTGTGCAGAGTGTTTTGAGTAACATTGAATGTTCAAAAACACCAAAGTTCCTATAGTCTCACTTGACAGCTGGGTTGTAGTGTCTGATAACACATAACATCTTGAGGTCTCAATGTGGACTTTGAGTACATTTGCTAGCCAAGGCTAAATACTGAGAGGGTCAAAAATGAAGGGTCAAGAACATCTGACTGTACGTAAGGGTAGCAAAAGTGATAGACTGAGGTTGTGCCAAATATGTTAAAGTTAGGGTGATTTCTTAGAGAATGGTACCACATGGGTGCCGTCTGCAGGTTATAAAAGAGAGTTATGTTCATACTTTCTTTTGAGATTATTTTTACAATTTGACTTTCAGAACTCCCTGGGTTGTGCGCAATCTGTGATGGGCTTGTTTGGAATAAATCCTCCTTTATTCAAATAACACTTTCTCAGGCTCTTCACAGAAGAAGAATCCTCACATAAGCATGTGCTACCATTTTGAACCAATGTACACATTTACCATCACTAACCCAACTAGGACCTACATTGGATGCCCACCCATATGGATTTGATGTTAGAAACGCAAGTGGGTCCCATATATACTAAACAATCTTGAGCCCATGTAAAATATATGCCCATATTAATTTAACATAACCCATTTGGGGCCCACGTAGACATGTTTTCAGGGTCTGACTTGCATTTGCCCATGTGTGACACATATAGTTTGACCAGGTGGGCCCCACCTATGTCATCAGTACCAAAAAATATATACCGATTACCTCACTTTGCCCCACCTGGGGCACACAGCAAATGCTTTTCTTTAAATGACTGTGTTTGCCCATGTCTAACCCAGGTGAAAAACCCAAGTGGGTCCTACGTGTGTTTCCCATTTTGAAACAAGTGAAGTGTTTCCCATGTTTGACCCAGCCAGGACCTACTATATGTTTCCACTCGGTTTTGCCCATATGGCTTTAATGTGAGAAACCTAAGTGGGTCCCATATATACTAAACAATCTTGAGCCCACATAAAATATATGCCCATATTAACTTAACATAACCCATATGGGGCCCACATAGACATGTTTTCAGGGTCTGACTTGCATTTGCCCATGTGTGACCCATATAGTTTGGCCAGGTAGGCCCCACCTGTGTCATCAGTACTAAAAAATATATACTGATTACCTAACTTTGCCCTACTTGGGGCACACAGCAAACGCTTTTCTTTAAATGACTGTGTTTGCCCATGTCTAACCCAGGTGAAAAACCCAAGTGGGTCCTACGTGTGTTTCCCATTTTGAAACAAGTGAAGTGTTTCCCATGTTTGACCCAGCCAGGACCTACTATATGTTCCCACTTGGTTTTGCCCGTATGGCTTTCATGTGAGAAACCCAAGTGGGTCCCATATATACTAAACAATCTTGAGCCCACATAAAATATATGCCCATATTAACTTAACATAACCCATATGGGGCCTACATAGACATGTTTTCAGGGTCTAACTTGCATTTGCCCATGTGTGACCCATATAGTTTGACCAGGTGGGCCCCACCTATGTCATCAGTGCTAAAAAAATATATTGATTACCTCACTTTGCCCCACCTGGGGCCCACATAGACATGTTTTCAGGGTCTGACTTGCATTTGCCCATGTGCGACCCATTTAGTTTGACCAGGTGGGGCCCACCTGTGTCATCGATACTAAAACATATATTGATTACCTAACTTTGCCCCACCTGGGGCACACAACAACAGCCTATCCTTAAATGACTGTGTTTGCCCATGTCTATCCCAGGTGGAAAACCCAAGTGGGTCCTACATGTGTTTCCCATTTTGGACCAAGTTAAGTGTTTCCCATGTTTGACCCAGCTAGGACCTACTAAAAGTGCTCACTTGGGATGGCCCATATGGGTTTAATGTGAAGAACCCAAGTAGGCCCCATACAAAAAGCCCAGTTTGAGCCCATGCCCACATGGTACCCATCCAGCCCGAGCAAAAACCAGGTGGGGCCCATATATACATGTTGGCTGGGTCCTTTGTCCTCCTGTTTCCTGTTTCCCCTCCCTCTCCCCTCCAGAGAGGAGTTAAACAGTCTGATGGCGTGTGGGACAAAGGAGTTTTTAAGTCTGTTAGTTCTTGTCTTCAACTCTGTTGAACACTGTAAAATAACCCACTGTTGTATCATTTAAGTCATATGCACATTGCACTACCCAGATTTACACTTTTTCCTTAACAATTATTTTTTGCATGAAGAGAACAATGTGAAGTGGAGTGACATTCCTTGTTTGTGTGCACAAACTTGGCTAAATACAGATGATTCTGATAGCGGGATATAACATCTGTCTTACAGTTGTTTAGGTTTCAGTCATATTTTTCTTTCTTTCTTAATTTTTTTCAAGGCAAAATGCAGTCGATTTGCTCGGTGGCAGTACACACACTAGGGATTGAGTTTCATGTTTCCCTGGCTAAACCAATCAGAGATTAAAGGAAACATCGCGATATTTGCTTTGTAGCCCGCCGACCTGAGGTGCCAAAAGCGATATCTCGCGCTACCTCAACCTTCGGTGTCTCATTCCACCACGGTCAAGCCTACCGGGAGGGGTTTTTTGCTGAACAGCTCCGCAACGATCATTTCAATCGGAAACTTGATCAGCATTTATATTTATAATAAATAACGTCTTTTTATTTATTTAAAGTAAATATAATCTTCAAGGGAACTTTATAGATAACTGTCGATTCAAGTTCGTAATTTGTACAGAAAAAAAGCTTTAACGTTACGGGAATAGCCGGCTGTGCTAACAAAGAAAATCCTTTCTCTTCAGAAATAATCCCCCACTACTCTCTTTAGTTATGAGTCATGTGGTCGTTGATAATCCACACGGTCTAGATCAGCAGGTAAGAAACTATTTTGTTCTTCTGTTGTTCTCCTAGAAATTTTGGAATTTTCCATTACGCACTTGTAGTTTCGAGGAGAAATTGAGCGCTTCGTTAGCCCACTTCCTAGCCTGATGCTAGGCTAACGCTGCGGCTGCTAAAATGGAGGTGACGACGTTTGTGATGGCGACGCTTGCCGATGCGTTGTGATGGCTAATTGGCACTAACAAGCTCGGACACTTCCAAGTTTTTACCTTAAAATACGACAAGTTGTCGCCCCAAGCCATGTTAAGTACAGCAAGTGAACAGACTCTGGTGAAAACGTACTGTAACCAATGGAAATATACAGGGTTGGCTAACATTTACCACCCGGCCGGTATCCAACCGCGTTAGCCCGGCTAGAGTGAGGCCTTCTGAACCTGAAACGTGGCGCAGGAAAAAATGTTGGCACAGTTTTTCAGCGACAGTTATTTCTGAAATGTAATCCTCTAAATTTTTTAAGTCGCTTGGAATATATATTTAGGAGTCGAAATTGAGCGAAATTAAGAGGGCATATTTTTATTTCCGGTATATATAGTTTTATTTTTACTGTTAGGCCTAACTTCAATGATTGTAAATTCTAACCTCGGTTATTTAGAAATCCACTTGAAGCTGTCCCGCTTCAAAAAAGCGGCTAACCAGTGTTTCCGGTCAAGTAATGGTTTTCAAATATAGCAGTTGTGTGTTCTAGTTCGTTTTTTACCTTTCTTTATGTTTATTTTTTCTTTGTAATTTATAGCTTGCTGCCCTAGACTTGAACTCGGCTGACGGACAAGGTGGAGGAACTGGCAGTAAGTAATAAAGCAGATTTTACTTGTCAGTGGTAAATGTAAATCGATAACGCTGCTTTATCAGCGTAAGCCTTGTGTAACGTTGTTTACAGTGTGGTACAACTTTCATGGAGTTCTTTGGCACTCGAGACAAAGGGGGGGAAAAAAACCTTGTTCATAATAAAACTTTTTAAAACCTGCTTGGTGGGTTAAGCCCTAAGCATTATTTAAATCTACAGTTGTACCCATAATCACTAATATTGCCAGATTTCATACATTTTGGTAAACTTTTTTTTTCTCCTCTATCCAGGACGTTACATTCCACCTCACTTGAGGAACAAAGATGCTCCCAAAAATGGTAAGTTTAACACTTACCTGCCGATCTGCTGTTAGCCCATCAACACCAGTTTGTCTTTTTTGTTGATGATAAATGCCCATCAGAGCATGGTAAAAGCAAGCACAATTGAGGGGGGGAAATGAGGCTCTAAGAAGATGCATCTTATAATCTCGACTAAAACATTCGTACCAAAAAATTGGTAGTTGTGCAGTGTTTGCAGCATTTTAGAGCATACAAAATGAGGGAACATTTGTCCTAGGCAGAGATTGAGGACAACGTAATGTCAATTGGGCTTTCTGCATCTTTGCATGAGAACTTATTTTGGCACTGCAAAAGTAGGGCAAGTGGTATTGTATTACAGCTCTGGCTTTGTATTTTCACCCTAGACTGCTCATAAGTAGGAGAATATGGCAATTTTCAAAAGTTTTGATTTGGTTCGAGTAATTTCATGCGCAATTTTTCTGACTCGTATTCTTTGGTTGGTACAGTGTATCGCATGTGAACAAAGAGGAGTGCTAGCTATTGGCTGCTCTGATAAAGGGGAATGTGGAGGGAGGGTGGGTTTGTGTGTGTGTGTGTGGGGGGGGGGGGGTGTTTTATTGATTTATTTTTCTTTAAAACTGAGGTAATATTTTGGTTTTGTAGCCAGAGTGAGGTGGCTGAGGAGTTTTTTTTATTTATTTTATTTTTTATATATATTATTATAATTTCCTTCTGTACATATTTGCTCTGCTAAAGGCCTTAAATCCACATACGTCATGCCTGGCATAGTAAGTCAAAAACTGACATTAAAACTTAAAAAAAGGGCAACATTTGGAATCATACTCCTGTGTCATTGCACACTTGACGTTTTTTCTCGTTGTACTGTTTTCTTATTCCACAGCAGGAAATGGTTATTCCGCTGGTAGACAGTGCGGTTATTCAGTGGCACCAGTAAATTTCTGTAAGTCCCTTCTGTCTGCTTTTGCTGAGGGCAACTTGCATTTTTTTTAAAGATGCATGAAATAGCCATTTTTTGTACACACCAGCAAAGCCAGTGTGAAGGGAGGGTCAGGTTAGATCCATACACTATACTTAGGGCTGTTCGATATGACGATATATATATATATATATCGGATGACGATATAAAAACGTCTATAGTTTCATTTTACGCTATCGTTTGTTTCGTGGTGTCGCAAAATAAACTGTTTACGGCAATATTTTTTCATCGTTTTGATGGTCACTGTAGTGACTGTATTAATTTCTTAAAGTTCTCTCTTTCTCTTATGTTTAATATAACCACACTACGGACTGACAAGCACCTGTTTTTATGCGTTGTGGTTAGCAACAACGACGGTAAAACCATCGCGTGTCGCTTGTTTATGTTCCACATAAACCTTTCACAATAAAGCTCAAGATCCTGTTGAGAATTTTCAAAAATAAACTGAATTCACGTGAAAGAGCAGATTATTTACGGATGAGAAGTAAAAAAGAGCCGCCAGGTGCTAATAGACAAACCTTAGCCTCAAACGTTAGAACAGGCTTTTCTCCGCAGCACGCCGTGTAATAAATACTCACAAAGAAAACGGCGGCCGTTACAACTTATGTCTAAAAATGTATAGCTTCATACATCGGTTAAAACACTCGACTCCAGCTACATGATGCGCAGCTGGAAACACTTCCCGCAAGTCGAGATTCACAGAATTTACAGAAAATGTTACATTTTTGTGATTTATATCGTTATCGGGACGATGGAATTTTTATATCAGGATATGAGATTTTGGTCATATCGCACAGCCCTAACTCCACTGTAAAAGTATAATGAGTTCATGTTTAATTGATGTGCTTCTCTATGCTGGAATGCTTGCAGTTGAAATTGGTTGGAGTTTTGAGGGGGGGGGGGGGGGGAGAGGAATCTAAGCATCACCCTGTTGGTTCGTTGCTTTTCTTCACTGTAGTTAGTTAAAATATATTCGATTTATTAGAACTATATTCCCACTGTATAATAAAGCCAATATTTTACCTGCTGTGTGCCCCAAGTTTCTTCTAAGCCGTGCCCCCAACCATGGCAGGCAGTGTGTCAGCAAAGACACAGAAATAACTATACTTCAGGATGGGATGACTGTCAGACTGGTAACTATAAGCGTGAAGTCAAGCCCAACACTCATACTGCATGAGCCAGTACTCATGAGTCTTTTTATAGCCTGCTTCCCCTACCTTTGCTCAGGTTACCCAAGACTGGCCTCTCAAGAGCTTGCCTTTTACCATGCCTACAGTGGGGATTGGCGAAACCAATGTGGTATACTTTGACCTCTACCTGCATGCCATGCAGAGTTTCTTAGTGTATGTAGCTTAGTCAGTGTGCCCTTGCTTTGTTGTGGTCACTTGGAGGAAAAAAGCAGCACAAATCTGGGCCTAACACTGCATTTTTCAAAGCTTGCAAACAGAGTTGCTAATGATGCATTTTTATTTTATTTTTTTAAGTGCATTGCATCACTAGTGTGGCTGTTTTACTAATAACAAGACGATATCAACTTTTGTGTTGTCCAGTCATGCATACGTTACACCATGTTAGCCTCAGTCATTAAGTCAAAGTAGGACTTTTGTGGTCAAGTTATTTGAACACTGAATTATTATTGGGATTCACAATATTTATTAGCTGGAGCCTCTCAGTTGCAGTTCTGGGTTCTTTTTTGACTTCACAGCTTTTTATCTGCTTACATTTTATGTTTTTAAAAGGATTGGCCATTGAATACAGCACTGATAACCTGGTTGCACGCACAATTGTGTTCCAGCTGATAACCTCAGGTGATTTCCTTGGTTATTTTACGTGGTGTAAAGTCAGTGTCCAGTGCAATCTGCAGTTGACCGTTAGAACAGAAATCTGCATACAAACACCTCCTTGACACATGATTGAATCATGATCTGTGTGTGTGTTTGTCTTAAACTCATGTTTTGTAAGTAGACTGATTAACAGTTGTCCTTCGTGGCCTTTTTTTGTTTTGCATTTAAATGAAAATAGTTGACTGAGGGCATCATTGTTTGGCTTTTTAGAGTCTGTTTAATCTCTCCAGTTGGTAATGGAGCAGAATTAATTCTTCATAGCCTGGACAGCATGGCAGCCAAACTTCCATTCAGTGTAAATCTGTGTTCTATAAACAAAAAGAAATCTGTGAGCATGTGGTCTACAAGCATCTCCAGAACATGCCATACATTTGCTGTTGAATGTTTTTTTGTTGTTTTTTTGTTGTTGTTGTTTTTTTTTTTTTTTTTGTGGCATGATCAAAATGGGGCAGAAGGACACAGTGCTGTTTTCTGTAAGTTGTCCAGAATCACCAGATGAATTATAACTCGAACTTGTATGGTAAAACCTTATACCTTTGTGTGTATTGTATGATTTAATGACTGCCAAGTATTCAGTCATGGATGTTTAACTTTTTGTAATCCTTAGTTATGTTTTGTGGATTCCCTTTTTCTTAAAGTGCTGTGTTCAGTTTTATGGGAAACATTGGCTGGGGATTTTGACTTGTTATTCAAACTATTTAAAATTCAACTCTAGTTGTAGCTTGCATTGTTTGCGTAAGTATTTATGGATGAATTTGTGAATTTTCTCTTTGGTTTATGTAAGTTATTGGTTTGAAGTCCACTGGACTCTGTCTCGGAACATCAGGTTCTAACATTGCTGCACTCTGTGCTTTACCACATGTATTTTTGGGTCTGATGCCACTCTGAGTCACTAAAATCTCTCAAATCCTGGACCCTGCAATACAAAGCTACAACATACCTGGAATATCTGTTATTTGGCTTCAATATCTCTAACATCAGCAAACGGGCTAAGTAGTGGTTAGATGGTTAACAATTCAGTAAATCAACTCCGTGCTCATTATTTTAGCTATGCACAAGTTTACACATGACAAGTTGAACTTGTGGCAATGGAAGCATCTGGTCAACATTTGCAGGTCTGTATGCAGCAGAAGATCAGATGTGAAAGGAAATTACAAGGGTAATATTTGATATGTTTTTGTTCTTTCAGCTGCAGCCTAGAGGTGCCTTTTGGTACAGAATTCAAACGTAGGCTGAGTCTGCTTGCAAAGTTGATATGTCAGCAAATACAAAGATCATATATTAATGTTTGAAATAATTTTGTGTGTGTTTGTGGTGGGGTTGGGGGGTCTTGGGTCAAAAAATTGAGTAATCTATTTATCAGTACAAAGATTTTCGGTGCTTTAAATGGACAAAAGGATTGTTTAGTTCAGAACAGGCGGGGTTACCATGGTGATGTACCCTTGTAAGAAGTGAAGTGCCAAAGTACTACTCAAAACCCAGATAAAATCAAGATAAGTCTTGCTTCATAATACAAGTATTACGTGCAATGTGTCATACTCAATTTAAAATTGGCTTATGTATGTTTGTTAAAGTCAAGTCGGAACATGTTTTTCTAAATATGCAAGATTAAAGTTTGCAGAGTTGGTTGTCTGTCTGAAATGTACCTTAAAATGGCAAATATTCAGCTTGTAAAAAAAAAATTATATTTTTTGTTCTGTTGACAAAATATTTTTTTCTCTTTAGTGACTCAGATCTGTATCAAGACAGAATTTACTGGTTCACTACCCACAGACAGATTGGCCAGTGCTTGTGAATCTTTGGGGTTGTTTGTACGTGTTTAAATCTGCCGCAGTGGTGGAAATGAAAAGCCCCAGGGCAGGTTTAATTAGACCTTTAGGCTGAACGTTTTTGTTTGTTTGTTTGTTTTCCCTCCCCTAAAGCCAAACTACTTGAAGAATAGGTCTGTGTGGTTGGTCTGCCCCTTGATACTGCTGTGGCATAGATTGAGCTTTTCAGTATGGCAGCACTAACTACCATTGTCCCCCTCCACCAGCCTCATCCTCAGCCCGCACTGGTAACAGTGTGGCCACCGATGGGAATGATGACACAGCCAGTGTCCAAAGCTGGGCAGATCGTTGTGGTAAATGTCCCATATAGGAAGAAACGAGGTTCAGCTGGTCTTTGTAGAACAACTTGTGTGTAACCAAATAAAATAAGGCAACACCTCAGTAGTCACTACTTCTTTTAAACTTTTTTTTTATTTAATGTAAACACCATTGACTTGTCCACAGCTATTCCTTTGTACAGATCAAGTACATGGTTATGCAACTTAGATAATATGAATATGTGACACTAATGGTGGTGATGCTTTACTTGAGACTTGAGTCCCAGGTTTTAGTGTAATTGAGTTGCTTATATCCACTGCCAGTAATTCAGATTAAAAATAGGTCAACTAGTAATGAGAGGCTCATGGATAGACAGCACTGAGCGCAGACGTGTGTACTGGCTTACTGACACAAATAAGTAACATGCCGCTTTCTGCTTTTCCTAACAACTCTTATTTAATATATTTTTATTTATTTTTTTCAATTTTTCTTTTTCCGCCCAATAAAGATTCACCTGGATGGGATTCCGGACGCACCAATGGCTTTGTGAATGGTTACCACGACAACCGCACAAACGGGGGCTTTGGAGGGCGTGGACCCCCTCGCAATGATAGAGGTGGGCGTGGTGCCTACCGTGGTAACAGGGGTGGAGGTTCGTTTAATCAGCCATTGCAAAATGCAGGTGGGAAAAACCTGTTGTCCTTAAAAATGTCCAGCTGTAGCCCTAGTCGTAGTGTAGTTTTTCCATTGTAAAGTCTACCCTCCCCCACCCCTTATTTTTAATACAGTATATTTACTCTGTATAAACTGGAAGTTGTTATTTGCAATATTAACTTTGCACTTTGTTAGAGTAACTAGATTTTTAACATTTAATGGTATTTTTGCTTTAGGGGAAACACAAGTGTGTTTTGCTGTTGGTAAGAAGGGTGTCGGTTGTAACCGCTCTTTTGCCCGCTCCAAAAAAGGTACAAATATTGCCACTGACCAATATATTTTTATTACAGGGTTTGGCAATTACGAAAACAAAGAAGCTGGCTGGGGAGGACCTCCCAGGGATGCGGCCTACAACAGCTTTGGGGGACGTTCTGATAGGTCCAAGTCTGCCTTCTTCAACGACCGCGGGGCAGGCTCAAGAGGAAGGTGGGTGTCATTGCGTTCAGTAATGTACTGTTTATAATTTTGGTATTTTAACATGTCCCGAGAGCAAAGTCTTGTATTGCCTGATAGTATTTGCATTTGTTCATTTTTATGTGAAATTGTTTCTCCATCTGGTAATTAACCCAACCAGTCTGGCTTCACTGATTGTTTAAACCAATTAGTGAAGCGTTGACCTCACTAATTGGTTTACTGTTAGAACAGCAGAGAGATTAGCAGAAATGTTTTTGATTGTACCATACAATCCCAGCATGGCTATTATTGCAGAGAGTATGGAAAAATAGTGCTGAGAGTTTGGAAAAAGAACTGTCGGTTATAGCTTGTTTTTATCTAATTTCAAAGTCTCATGACAATTTAGTTCATTTAAATAACCTTTGTGTGCACAGATACGAGCGTGGAGGTTTTGCTGGTGGAGGAAATAGCCGCTGGGCAGAAGAGTCCAGAGATGATGACTGGTCCAAGCCCACTGCTCCCAATGAGCGTCTGGAACAGTAAGACAGATTCCGTTCACCTATAGCAAACTAACAGCCGTGGTTATCCAAAACCTAAACTTTTCTGTATTGTCTTCTAGCGAGCTTTTCTCTGCAAGCAACACCGGCATAAACTTTGAGAAATATGATGATATTCCAGTGGAAGCTACTGGAAGCAGTTGCCCACCCCACATTGAAAGCGTAAGTGATTTAGTTTCATGGTTTTGTTTTAAAAAATAAAAATGGCTTGTTTATATGTTTATATATGGCATACTTTATTCTTTTGTAGTTCCATGATGTGGAAATGGGCGAGATTATCATGGGGAACATTAACCTTAGTCGCTACACTCGCCCCACCCCTGTCCAGAAGTATGCTATCCCAATCATCAAGTCCAAGAGAGACCTGATGGCCTGTGCCCAGACTGGTTAGTATCTCTACATATTCTGCGTTCACTTGACTACCAGCGAAAACTGGTAACCATGAACTTTGTTTCTGTTGTAATATTTAAATAACCCTAGAGAGGGCTTGTTTTTTGGGTCCGTAGTTTGATGTTAGTACGCCAAAATAACACTGTATGACCCTTGCTGTGTTTCAGGCTCTGGTAAGACTGCTGCTTTCTTACTGCCAGTGTTGAGTCAGATCTACACGGAAGGGCCAGGAGACGCTCTGCAGGCTGCCAAGAACAGTGGACAGGTGCTGTGGACAGAAACGGCACAATAACTGAACGAAACAAACATCTGGCTTTTTCTCATAAACATGTTTTGTCTTCTCAGGAGAATGGAAGGTATGGACGCCGTAAGCAGTACCCAATCTCCCTTGTCCTGGCTCCCACCAGAGAACTCGCATTGCAGATCTATGATGAGGCGAGGAAGGTGAGCTAGAAACGTCTGGCATAATCTTGGTCTGCCAAAATATTGACTCGCCAAGCTGAATTGTTTCCTTCCTCCTTTAGTTTGCCTACCGCTCAAGGGTGCGTCCCTGCGTTGTGTACGGTGGTGCTGATATTGGCCAGCAGATCAGGGACTTGGAGAGAGGCTGTCACCTGCTGGTGGCCACACCTGGACGTCTGGTCGACATGATGGAGCGGGGCAAGATCGGGCTGGATTACTGCCAGTGAGTATTACACAGAACAATTTTGGGTTTCATGGGAAGAAATGTTGCTTTAATGGAAATGTCTGACTCCCTTATTTATAATTGCTAATTATTAAATGTACTCGCAGCTACCTGGTTGTGGATGAGGCTGATCGCATGTTGGACATGGGTTTTGAGCCACAGATCAGACGTATTGTGGAACAAGACACAATGCCACCAAAAGGCATCCGCCGGACTATGATGTTCAGTGCTACCTTTCCCAAAGAGATCCAGGTACGTCGGCCTGCTGGCAGGTATACAAAACCATATTTCATATGTGTGCAATATAAATATTTGCATACTCATATTTGAACTTGCTTATTGTAGATCCTGGCTCGTGACTTCCTGGAGGACTACATTTTCCTTGCCGTGGGGCGTGTTGGTTCCACTTCAGAAAACATCACCCAAAAGGTGGTCTGGGTAGAGGAGACAGACAAGAGGTCCTTCCTCCTTGATTTGCTCAATGCCACTGGTGAGATTGCACATGCACTTTTATTTTTATTTTTTCCCCCTCCCATAAAGGGCTTTGGGCTCTAACCCTTCATCCTGTTTGTCTGCCCCATACCGAGCTAATATTGACTTTGCTACATTTCTAACAATCTGTCATTATATCAAAAAGTGAAATGTAAAAATGATCTGATGCAATTTGGTGAGCAGGCACTAAAACCACTTGAATGTGTTTTTAAGGGGTTAGCTTCTCACAATGATCTAAAGCTGTTGTAGCCTTGCGTTTACTGGCCGGTTTGGTTTTATCTTAGTTATTCCCAGTGAGGTTCAGGAAAATGTGACAGAAGCCCCAGAGAAAACGGGTAAGTGTTAACATACCATAACTTTACTTTGACACGCAAGAAACATCACATCCCACAGTTCATCCCGTTCCCTCTGCTCTGCTGCAGCTGACATGCCTCAGTTTAGTTTTGTTTTTGTCTTTCAAATTTCATTTCCAATAAGTGGTAACACTTGCCAAGCAGTGCATAGACTGATTTAAAACTCCCCTGTGAAATGTTAGACAGTGTAGTGTTTTAGTGTGTGTTTAGTTTTGGAACTAGGATCAGCTGGCTCTTTCTGAAAGTCGGAAGGCTGTGACAAATTTAATGGCGCTGATCTGTGAAGTCAGTGAACAGTGTGTCTGTTAATCTTGGTTAGAGCTCCTAAATGGCTATAATAGATGACAGTGAATAGGACCAGGTTAGGGTTTAATGGTGAATGAGCCATCACTCGATTATATGTCTAGGCACCAAAGCAACATGCCACCTCCATGGTGACTTAATGCTACCACCAAAAATGTGGTTTAGTTGTTTTAAAAAATGGTGAACATGGTACCACGTTAACCATTCAGTTGGATTTGGCTGATCTGTTTTATTTGAAGGTACTTGCAAGTTTTGAGGAATGTTGTTTGTTGTTGGCGAAACTATTGCAGGGTTAGCTGTGAATAATGCAAAACGTGGAATGGCCTGTCTTACCCCAATACCTCTGTCATGTTGATTATCTTGAGCTTTTATTCTGATGGCAATTAATGCCCAATATATAAACAAATTACTCCAGATGTAGTAATTTTTTTTTAAAGTCATTGAAATAATTATTCAGAGAAACCAAAGCCATTGTTATCAATTAATGGTTGTCAGTAAATTTAAAGCTTTTTTTTTTTTTAATGCACCACTTGTCTCCATTTCTAAGTTGTCATTTTGGTATTTGATTGTTTTCTTTTTTTGTGAGTCATGGTCTTGCAACTGCCAGCTGTTTCTGATAGTGTTTTGAAGTTTTGCTTTTTTTTTTTCTTTTTTTTCTTTTCTTTTTTTTTCTTTTTTTAATTTTCAAATTCACATGTAGCTTTGCATAAAGTAATAATTATTTTTCTCTTATGCTTTTTGTCCTGCTCCTCTTTTTTTTGTCTTCTTAATTTCTTGCTGCTCAGGTAAAGACTCCCTGACTCTGGTGTTTGTGGAAACAAAGAAAGGAGCCGATGCACTGGAGGACTTCCTTTACCGCGAGGGTTATGCATGCACCAGCATCCACGGAGATCGATCCCAGAGAGACAGAGAGGAGGCTCTGCATCAGTTCCGGTCTGGACGCTGCCCCATCCTGGTGGCTACAGCTGTAAGTATTCTGACAAGTTCTTAATCTTCAAGGTTGGGGAGGGAACTGTGGCACACACTGAACCAACAAACTTTGCTACTAATGGCCAATAAGAATGTGAAATATAACATGTGGCATTTTTACAGATGCTTAATGTTAAACTTTTTTTTTTCCATTGTCCTTTGCAGGTGGCTGCTAGAGGTCTGGACATCAGCAATGTGAAGCACGTTATCAACTTTGATTTGCCCAGTGACATTGAAGAATACGTTCACCGTATCGGCCGTACGGGACGTGTGGGCAACCTCGGTATGAACTGATTTTTAAAGAATATTTGCTCCTTGTTGGTGTACAGTCTTTTGACTGTGTACTCTGACCTTTGTGTGCAGGTCTGGCCACGTCGTTCTTTAACGACAAAAACAGCAACATAACCAAAGATTTGCTGGACATTCTGGTTGAGGCCAAGCAGGAGGTTCCCTCCTGGCTTGAGAGCCTGGCCTATGAGCACCAGCACAAGAGCAACAATCGTGGGCGCTCTAAGAGGTACATGGAAACAACAAATGCTGTCTTATTCATCTTAGTTCTGTGCTGCAAAATGTAACGTGTTTCCTGACTTGTACTGTAAATTAATTGAGCTATCTGAGCACTATACTTGTTAAGGTGTTGGGGTTTTTTGGGGGGTGGGAGGTTTTTTTTATTTATTTTTTTTATGTAATGCCTAACCTGTAACACTTAACCAATTGTTTTGGTTTTGTTCAGGTTCTCTGGTGGTTTCGGAGCTCGAGATTACCGTCAGACGCCTGGCTCTGGAAGTTTCAGTAACAACCGCTCAGGGCGCAGCGCTGGAGGCCATGGAGGAAACCGTGGCTTCGGTGGAGGTAAGCAAACTATTCGCACAGGGGTTTTTTGCAGCTTTTTTTTTTTTTAACTGTTATGAAAACTATGGGAGAATGTGATTTGAGAATGAGGTGATGTCTGATGTGAAATTCATAATATAGGTTAATTTACTAACAAGTTTGAATTTGAACTCAAGGTCAGATGTCAGCTCTGAAAATCGCCTAGGATTTTTAGATTTTGGAGCCTGAGGGGTTAACACTGGATACATCCAGTGTTTTTGAAACCAGACATGAGTGTGGAGCAGATGGCCTGTGTCTGGCATGTTTATCTTCCCTCTTGACTGTAACTGTGCTCATCATTTTCAAAGTAGCTTAGTCTTATTTATGAAAAAAAGTGTTTTGAGGTCAAATGTTTTCTAGAGAAGAGAATTACTTACACATGCAAACCTTGTTATTTGGAACTGTTTAATGTGGGCACCTGGTGGGGATTTGGTTATTGAGCATGCATCAAGGAATTGCAGCATCCACGTGCAGATGTCTAAAAAGTTGGACATCTGGGCGTAGCGTTTTCAGGTAAGTAAATCACCAAAAGTTGATTCTGTTCATCTGGATGTAGTGTTTTGTGGGAGAAATGTTTTGTCACTCGTCCAAGTGACTGTCTTCAGTCTCTAGCTCCGAAACCACCAGAGAAGTCTTCAGTCTGGAAACTGAAGAAGTCACTTGGACGAGTGACAAAACGTTTCTCCCACAAAACGCTACATCCAGATGAACAGAATCAGCTTTTGGAGATCAAAGTGACTTCTTCAGTCGATAAAGAAGGATCAGCGATGAAACCTTTCTCCCACTGAAAACGCTCCATCCAGAATTTTGGGGGAAGTTAGTTAATAATAACTTGATGTTTGATCAATTTCTTCTAAATGCGTGTAAACAAAAACCTCACTCTGCCGTCAATTAATGTTTAGTTGGTGTCCTTCACAGGTGGATTTGGTGGGAACTTCTACGGCAGCGACAGCTACGGAGGAAATTACAGCCACTCGGGTAGCGTGGATTGGTGGGGAAACTAGTCACCATAGGAATAGGTTGCCATGCCAACCCAATGGAAACCACATGTTGACTTAAGCCAGACCATTTAAAAAAAAGAAAAAAACCTTCCCTGTGTAGCTTCACTGACACACAGTACATTACCAACCCTGGTTCTCTGCCATTCGCTTCTCGAAAAGGAAGTGCAGCACGAAGCAACGGAGCGTCACCAGCACGTGCAGCACGCCGGAGACCGCAGAGATTTCGCACACCTCAGAGTGAGCATGGATGCTGACATGCATTGTCCGACAGCAACCTCGGACTTTCGTCTTTAAAACTATTTTTGTTTTGTTTTTGGTTTTTTTTGTGGGGGGGAAACCCAACCGAGTAGCCTGAGGATCATTTGTATGTTAATGTACTGTGCCTTTTGAATTTAAACAGGAAATCTATGTTTTCATTTCACCAGATGAACCTGGCCAAGAGCTGAAATTTGTTTTACTATGACTTTGTTTGGTGAAAAATATTAAAGGGTAAAATAAGCTTGGATTTGATCAAACCTTGGCAAACACTGGGGTGTTGTGGCTCTCAGGAGTCATGACTCCATTTGAACTTCAAATTTATTACAGGAACATCATGTAGCCTTTTCTATACTCAAACAGCTAATGGAGCCATTACTATATCTAATACAAACTGGGCCACTCTGTGAGGTGACCGTATTTTAATCGTAAGAGACAAAGTTACATTTGTGTTCTTTTTTTGCTCACTCTATCCTGGACAGGCTCCTTTTTTACGGAAATGGTAGTCTTTGAAATAGCCATTCCTATCGTAATCTTAAGAAACACAGAAGTCATTAAGCTCAGTGCCAACAATTGCTGAGGTTGATGCAAGAATAATAAATGCTGGAACTTGTTACTCCATGCTTTTCAATTGACTTGACAGTGTTACGGCAGCTAGTATGTTACCAAGTGCTAGCTACATTAAGTGGGCGGTGTTTCAGTGTTTTGTTCCTTTTTTGCGTGAGACCTTTTTGATGCAGGTGCGTGAAAAGTTTAAAAAACTGAGTCAGGTTTTGCTTTGTTTTCTTGTTTGTTTTTTTGTTTTCGAATAGTTTCTCTACAAATGTGTAACAAGACAAAAATGCCTGCCATCTTGAAAGTGAAGTTCAAAATGGCTGCATAAAGGACCACAGCATCGGGGGGGCATAGCGCAGTGTTAGTGTTTACCTGAATCGACCTGCAATCACGAGGCCCACACGGTATTCTACGCTTGCAAGTGTTTTGTTTTTTGGTCAAGGAGAAAGGACACGTGAACTGAGTCGCAGGCTTAACTTAATTACAAACGTTTTCTCTTTTCAAGCTGCGTTGGAGGCATGGTTCATCTTAAGGAGACAGGCATTTGAATAATCACTGAGGTTTTTCAATTAAACAGCAAGGAACAGATGCAGGTTAGAGGAACACTCCGACCACTGGGGTTAGGGCTTTAGGGTGGGGGGGTTGTAGGCGATGGGCGCAGCTTTCAGTGCACCGCCATTGTCAGTGGCTTTGGTTTCCATCGCTGCGTTTTGTAACTGTGGATGTGGCCAAAGACTGGGGGGGTTGGGAGGGGTGGTGTCTACTTCCTTTAAGAAATATTTAAGTACTGTCAGGTCTTCTGGGAGTTCATCTGCTCAGAACTGTATAAAAATGATAAAGACAAAAAAAATCTGTGGCTTCGTGAAGCCAGAGGTGCTTCTCCTCTTAAAGAGGAGGAGCCGTGGAGAGGAGGGGAAGACACGCATGGGGCGTTTCACCTCAAAATGCTCCCAGTTTTCTCATCGGGTTTGTTGTGCCTTGAACTTTTTTTTTATTTAAGAAATCAAAATAAAAGTGGATGCACTGACAGTGTTGAGAACTTGAGATTGAATGGTGCTACTTGATTTAGGTGTGTAGGCCCTCGTATGTTGTGCCCATCGAGTTTTACGAAAGTTGTTTTATTGCACATCTAGAGTTTTATATAGATGTCTTGGATATGTGTCCTTAAGCTTCCAAATATTGTGTGAGGAGACAGAGGAGGAGAAAAATAACGCAGCTTGTTTACAAAGGGGAAGGGTTCTCAATGTTAAAAACCAGGATTTATTTGGGACCAGGGGATTTAGCAGTCGGGGGAATTTAGCCATTTGCACAGATTTCTAGATTCTACTTTTGCTGCTAGTTTTGTGTAATTTATTAAGCATTTTTGACAAATATTTATTTTTGTAAGCCTCAGAGTGATTCTTTGAAAGTTTCAGAAACTTGACCAAAAGACAGTTCAAAAAAAAACACTGGCACTTGAATGTTGAATGTCACCTGTATGCGTGAAATTTATATATTTCGGGGTAGTGTGAGCTTTTTAATGTCGAAGATACATTGGACTCAGTAAATAATATCCACAGCTGTTTCAGGGCCTCCTCAGGGCCAGTCATCTCTATTAGATAATACTAATTGGTCAACGAAATTTGAAACAGAATCTTAACAAACATGCCAAGGTTTGGTATAATGCTGTCTAAAAAGCAAATAAATGTCCTAAGCATATCAGTGCAAAAGTGTTCAGATTCTCCAATTGTGTGCATTAATAACTCTTTATTCTAATTTGACCTGATGATTATTTTTCTCCAGTGAATGTCTGGCACATGGCAATCCTTAAAGAAACAAACATGTGGTTTATTCTCATTGTTGTATTTGCATATATGACACCTCTGGGGTTCTCTGGGAACGTGGAGCAGGTCTGCAGCGCTGATCTTTTACACGGCAGCTCTTTGGGCTGCTGGGGATTAACAGGAGGCTCTGTGCATGCTGACTGCAGGCAGAACCCGGAGACTTGCTCCACGGTCTGCGGAGAACCTCTGAGCTCTTTAGGTG
Organism: Rhamphochromis longiceps; assembly: GCF_057381845.1. Lineage (NCBI taxonomy): Eukaryota > Metazoa > Chordata > Actinopteri > Cichliformes > Cichlidae > Rhamphochromis > Rhamphochromis longiceps. Next base: position 11,985,946 of record NC_140572.1, read on the forward strand.
TAGACTTTGCTTTCTGTATTAGCTTATAGGTAACTGCACTGCATGGGAATTACTCAGCTGTGCAAATTGTATGATTTTTACCAAAATAAAATGTTTGAATGCAAAAGTATTTGGATAAATCAAGCATGTTTCATCGAAGACTTGTTTGACATAGACATGCAAAGAAAACCTGTAGCAAACAGCCTGTGGCCAACGGCCAGCAAAATTCAATTTAGTAATGGTGATTGGATGGATGGGTTTCATTTCTTTTGAAGAAACTACATAAAGATTTCATTTGTAAATTAAACTGTGTCAGTTGATTTATTTTATTTTTTTTGTCTTTCTGCTGAGCTCAGTGTGTCACCTCTGCTTTTGTATTTGCTGGGATTCCAGCTTATTCTCAGTCTAATCACAGGTGCGTGACTACTTAACTACTGCGCATTTCTAGTCAAATATTCAAGTTTCTGGCAGCTTGCACACATTTAAGAGGACTGAACGGTGCTCCCACTCATGAAGCGGTCTCAGTTGTAGACTGACAGTGGATATGCCTTCCTCCTTTAAAGCTTCTTGTCTCTGACAGGTTTAATTGGAGTTCCAGTGACCAAATACAAATAACATTTCAACTCCTGATCTTTAATCGATTTGATTTAATGCCGTAATGAGGGAACAGGCCTCATGTGGTCATGAAACTGCTTGTCCATCAATTTTCCAATTAATTTCAAGCCTTTGACAAACGGTAACTATGCGTAAAAATGTCTAATTGTTAAACAGGTTATGTAATTCTTTGTAAAATCCCCTCAGTTAAGTCTGCACTTGATTTAATATCCAGTGTAGTGGTATACAGGAGCAAATTCACATGGTGTGAATGCAGTACATCTAAGAAAGTTTGAATACCTCACTCGCAGCTACAAAGACGAAGTCCGGTTATGTTTTCATGCCAGTGCACAGCAATGAGGTCGCTGAATTCAGTCAAGACATGTGACTTAAATCTCAGGCATGACCTAGATTCAGAGGGCTGCCCTTCCCTGTATGCTAATATTCTCTCCACCTATTGTGGAGAACCACATGTTCAAGGAGCATGGGAAGCTTGTGTGCAGAACTTTCTAGTGAAACCCATTCTAATAAAATAAAGAAGAAAAAAAACTGACCTGTGTTTTAGTCCTCTACAGATGGTCTCTACTTTGGCCATCTGTGGCAGCTTTTTAGGCAGTCAGGACACACAAATATATATCTTTCATCCTACATGAAAAGCATGTTCAGTCCAATTTTCCAGGGGTTTTCATGTTACTCTTAAAAGGTCACATGGTCTCTAATGTGCTGAGTAGGTTTCATAACCACTGAGTCAGTGACACCCATTGAAAGCCTGTTGTATAATTTCTGTGTCATGTTGTGAGAATGAGGTTTTAGGGTCATTTAAGAGCCTCAGATATGGGGAAAGATGCTGATCCATGAAGCTTGTATGGCACAGGCAGCCTTATTTAACTAACTGCTCTCAATCGCTTCTCTCCGACCCAGCAGTGACGACTCGATAAATATCTGTTTGCTTTCAGCATCTGCATTATTTTCATAAGTTTGACATCCAACATTCACTGCTCTGTCTCTGCAGTTTGATATGACAGAGGTTCACTTTACTTCTGTAATCCTGCCATCCGCTCTCCATCACTCCACTCTACCCAGGGGATTTGACTGCCATTAAGAGATGGCTTTTTGATGTGTGTTTTCCATCACGAACGCAGACAGGCACACGCACGCGCATTTGGTGAAGTGGGGTGGATGAAGGGTAAAAACATGCAGCATTTTTTGTTGGGGAACCGTGGCAGGCAGAAGCTTCTGCTCAGCTCACTCAGTGATGCTGTTGAAGGTGCCCTTTGTGGACTGACATGGGATGGACACATGCATGACTATTTGGGCAGTGACGTTTGGTACACATGGATGCAACTTTCTGGAAAGAGCTACAGGTATGTTGCTTTGAATTTCTTGGATTTCCTCTGTGATTTGCTGTAAATTTAGCATCGCTGTAAAGACCGACTGTCTGTGGTTTCCTGCCGTTAACAGATAAAACTATCCAACCACACTAGATCATCTAAAGATCTCCAGCAGCATTTGTATAACTCATAATTGTTCATCATTAAGATCTCTGTTTGTGCCATTTCAGACCTCCGTTAATCCTGGCATGTCCCAGATGAGCGGCTACAGTAATGACTGTCATCATTTTCACTGGTCAGTCTCAATCTCTTCTCTCTTCCACTGTTTCTGGGCTCATTTGACTTAGTTTCTTCTCCTGCTTTCAGAATTGCTGTGGCTCCATCAAAGACTGACCGATCAAACTGCAAGGCAGGGCTGAATTCGAGCTAATGCGAACCAGATCAAGAGTGAAAGCACAGGCGCAGACAATACTTATTGTTGTGGAGCTAATCTCTGATATAAGCTTGTCTTTCTTAATCACATCATCGTTTCAAACGGCCAGTTTAGCCTTCGGGCCACACATCGACGTCACTCAAACATCTAGTCTTTAGTTAAGCAGCAGTGTCCTGCTGTGGATGCAAAATCTTTTTAATATCAAAGATGTATTTATTTATTTTTAATTCATTATATCTTTTTATTTACTGATGATAGTAGACTTTGAAGGATTTGATGAATCAAAAACATCAAAAACTTGCGAAAACAATATTGTTTTCATGTACAGTAATACGGAGAAATAACAAATAAAGGAAATATTATGAAACACACATCATGAAATGTGCTTGTAGTGGGGTACACATATACAGAATTTCCCAGATTGGATAAATAGTATTATATATTGTATTACTGTTATTGTTCAACAATGATAATTAAAATTTATGTTCAAGGTTAGTCGTTTTGCCTCTTATAATATTTTTAATGATTATGTTGTATCTTAGTCAAGCACTTTTTAAAAACTCCTGTCTGTTGTTTGAATCTGTCACAGTATTTCTGACAAATTTTTGGATGCATAAAAATAATTTCTGTAATTAATAAACCAAAAAAAAAAATTAAATTCATTGTCAACAAACAACAACAGCAACAAAAGGAAAACCTGTAAAGTTTTTTGGGTTTTTTTGTTGATTCCACCTTGGTGGCCTCAGGATCTCGTCTCTACTTTTTGTGGATGACGTGGTTCTGTTGTCCTCAGCAGATTTCGTTCTCTAGCTTGCACTTGAGTGCTTCACAGCTTTGTATAAAACTGCAGGAATGAGAATTAGCAGCTCCATGTCCAAGGCCATGGTTCTCAGTAGAAAAAGGTGAGGTGGCTGACCCAAAGTGGCGGAGCTCAAGTATCTTGGGTCTTGTTCACAAGTGCCAGGACAGATTGGATCACTGCAGACAGTGCCCTGATCTTTTGTGGTGAAAAAAGTTCAGATCATGAATACAAGTGTTGGAAATGAACTGTCTCTGAATGGTGGTTGAATGGGCTCACAAAAAGGATGAGGTACAGCCATCTGGAAGGGGCTCAAAGTAGAGCTGTTACTCCTCCAAATCAAAAGGAGCCAGTTCAGGTGGTTTGCACATCTAATTAGGATGCCTCCTGGCTGCCTCCTGGACGAGGTGCTCTGGGCATGTCCTACTGGGTTAGGACACACCTGCAGGACACTGGCCCTCGAGGCCTGGAGTTGGACACCCTTGGTTTAGGCTGTTGCAGTAGAAGAGAATGGATGGATGGTTTGTGGCTGAGCAGTATGACAAGTCAGATAAAACAGCATACATTTATTTTATACTAGAAATACAGTGGGGCAAAAAAGTATTTAGTCAGCCACCGATTGTGCAAGTTCCCCCACCTAAAATGATGACAGAGGTCAGTAATTTGCACCAGAGGTACACTTCAACTGTGAGAGACAGAATGTGAAAAAAAAATCCATGAATCCACATGGTAGGATTTGTAAAGAATTTATTCGTAAATCAGGGTGGAAAATAAGTATTTGGTCAATAACAAAAATACAACTCAATACTTTGTAACATAACCTTTGTTGGCAATAACAGAGGTCAAACATTTACTATAGGTCTTTACCAGGTTTGCACACACAGTAGCTGGTATTTTGGCCCATTCCTCCATGCAGATCTTCTCGAGAGCAGTGATGTTTTGGGGCTGTCGCCGAGCAACACGGACTTTCAACTCCCGCCACAGATTTTCTATGGGGTTGAGGTCTGGAGACTGGCTAGGCCACTCCAGGACTTTCAAATGCTTCTTACGGAGCCACTCCTTTGTTGCCCGGGCGGTGTGTTTTGGATCATTGTCATGTTGGAAGACCCAGCCTCGTTTCATCTTCAAAGTTCTCACTGATGGAAGGAGGTTTTGGCTCAAAATCTCACGATACATGGCCCCATTCATTCTGTCCTTAACACGGATCAGTCGTCCTGTCCCCTTGGCAGAAAAACAGCCCCATAGCATGATGTTTCCACCCCCATGCTTCACAGTAGGTATGGTGGTCTTGGGATGCAACTCAGTATTCTTCTTCCTCCAAACACGACGAGTTGAGTTTATACCAAAAAGTTCTACTTTGGTTTCATCTGACCACATGACATTCTCCCAATCCTCTGCTGTATCATCCATGTGCTCTCTGGCAAACTTCAGACGGGCCTGGACATGCACTGGCTTCAGCAGCGGAACACGTCTGGCACTGCGGGATTTGATTCCCTGCCGTTGTAGTGTGTTACTGATGGTGACCTTTGTTACTTTGGTCCCAGCTCTCTGCAGGTCATTCACCAGGTCCCCCCGTGTGGTTCTGGGATCTTTGCTCACCGTTCTCATGATCATTTTGACCCCACGGGATGAGATCTTGCGTGGAGCCCCAGATCGTGGGAGATTATCAGTGGTCTTGTATGTCTTCCATTTCCTGATGATTGCTCCCACAGTTGATTTTTTCACACCAAGCTGCTTGCCTATTGTAGATTCACTCTTCCCAGTCTGGTGCAGGTCTACAATACTTTTCCTGGTGTCCTTCGAAAGCTCTTTGGTCTTGGCCATGGCGGAGTTTGGAGTCTGACTGTTTGAGGCTGTGGACAGGTGTCTTTTATACAGATGATGAGTTCAAACAGGTGCCATTCATACAGGTAACGAGTGGGGGACAGAAAAGCTTCTTACAGAAGACGTTACAGGTCTGTGAGAGCCAGAGATTTTCCTTGTTTGAGGTGACCAAATACTTATTCGTAAATTAGGGTGGAAAATAAATTCTTTACAAATCCTACCATGTGAATTCATGGATTTTTTTTCACATTCTGTCTCTCACAGTTGAAGTGTACCTCTGGTGCAAATTACTGACCTCTGTCATCATTTTAAGTGGGGGAACTTGCACAATCGGTGGCTGACTAAATACTTTTTTGCCCCACTGTAGCTGTCATATTCATGTACCATTCATGGTGTTTACACATTTCAATTTCCAAATGTACTTAGAACACATGATCAAGAAACGCATGACTCAATGAATGAACAGTGAAGTGCATGTAAGGTCAGTCATTCCACTGGGCTCCAAGCAAAATCAGATTATCTGCCTTTGAAATGCCTTTAATATCCCGAAGCTCATCCAATTTTGTTTCTTTCATCCAAGAAACACAGCAAAAATCAAACTTCTGTGAAAACTTAGTACACAGTTATTCAGATTGTTGTTTAGACTTGCATGTAAAGTAGTTCTTAAATAGTCCAAAACACAGCAGCTAGGCTGACAATCACACATTAAAGCAAAGTCTAATCTGAGTGAGTGGAACCGGTGGTTTGCACTTAGTCGTAAACTGTTTATTTTACCTTTCATGAAAGTGCATCTTAATTGTAAACTTTGACAGTGGACTCCTGTCTCTTTGAGAATGTTTTTCAGTTAGTTAGAGTGCAGTGGCTGAAGCAAAAACCCGGGTGTGGGAGGAGTTCGGAGAGGCGATGGAAAAAGACTTTCGGACTGCCTCGAAGAGATTCTGGCAAACCATCAGGCGTCTCAGGAGGGGAAAGCGGTGCTCTACCTGCACTGTGTATAGTGCTGGTGGAGCGCTGCTGACGTCGACTGAGAAAATTGTCAGGCGGTGGAAGGAATACTTCGAGGACCTCCTTAATCCCACTGACACGTCTTCCGAGGAGGAAGCAGAGTCTGGGGATGAGGGGAATGACCCGCCAATTTCCGGGGGCGAGGTCACTGAGGCAGTTAAACAACTCCTTGGTGGCAGAGCCCCTGGTGTTGATGAAGTCCGCCCTGAGTTCCTGAAGGCTCTGGACGTTGTAGGGCTGTCCTGGTTGACACGCCTCTGCAATGTTGCGTGGAGATCAGGGGCAGTACCTGTGGACTGGCAGACCGGGGTGGTGGTCCCCATCTTTAAGAAAGGGGACCGGAGGGTGTGTTCCAACTACAGGGGGATCACACTCCTCAGCCTCCCTGGGAAAGTCTATGCCAGGGTGCTGGAAAGGAGAGTTCGTCCGTTAGTCGAACCTCGGATACAGGAGGAACAATGCGGTTTTCGTCGAACACTGGACCAGCTCTTTATCCTCTCGAGGATACTTGAGGGTGCATGGGAGTTTGCCCAACCAGTCTACATGTGTTTTGTGGACTTGGAGAAGGCATTCGACCGTGTCCCTTGGGGTGTCCTGTGGGAGGTGTTGTGGGAGTATGGGGTGTCTGGCCCATTGCTACGGGCCATTCGATCCCTATACAACCGTTGCAAGAGCTTGGTTCGCATTGCCGGCAATAAGTCGGACTCGTTCCCGGTGGGTGATAGGCTCCGCCAGGGCTGCCCTTTGTCTCCGGTTCTGTTCATAATTTTTATGGACAGGATTTCTAGGCGCAGCCAAGTGGCGGAGGGCTTTCGCTTTGGTGGCCTCAGAATCTCGTCTCTGATTTTTGCGGATGATGTGGTTCTGTTGGCTTCATCGGGTGAGGGCCTCCAGCTCGCACTGGAACGGTTCGCAGCTGAGTGTGAAGCAGCGGGAATGAGGATCAGCACCTCCAAATCTGAGGCCATGGTTCTCAGCCGGAAAAGGGTGGAGTGCCCACTCCGGGTCGGGGATGAGTTCCTGCCCCAAGTGGAGGAGTTCAAGTATCTCGGGGTCTTGTTCGCGAGTGATGGGAGAAGGGAGCCGGAGATCGACAGACTGATTGGGGCTGCAGCTGCAGTAATGCAGACGCTGCACTGGTCCGTCATGGTGAAGAGGGAGCTGAGTGTAAAAGCGAAGCTCTCAATTTACCAGTCGATCTACGTCCCTACCCTCACCTATGGCCACGAGCTGTGGGTAGTGACCGAAAGAACGAGATCGTGGATACAAGCGGCAGAAATGAGTTTCCTCCGAAGGGTGGCTGGCCTCTCCCTTAGAGATAGGGTGAGAAGTTCGGCCATCCGGGAGGGGCTCAGAGTAGAGCCGCTGCTCCTCCACATCGAAAGGAGCCAGCTGAGGTGGTTCGGGCATCTGACAAGGATGCCCCCTGGGCGCCTCCTGGGTGAGGTGTTCCAGGCATGTCCCACCGGGAGGAGGCCCCGGGGCAGACCCAGGACACGCTGGAGAGATTATATCTCTTGGCTGGCCTGGGAACGCCTTGGTGTTCCCCCGGATAAGCTGGAGGAGGTGGCTGGGGAGAGGGAGGTCTGGGCCTCTTTGCTTAGGCTGCTGCCCCCGCGACCCGGCCTCGGATAAAGCGGATGAAGATCGTTGGATGGATGGATAGAAGTTGTTTTTCTTAATCATGAAAATAATTCTGTCATCACGCCCTTTGGTTGTCTTCTGTAATGTTTCAGGCCTTTTGGTGCTGCTGAGCTGGTCAGTTTATTCTTTTTTTAAACAATGTATCAGATCATTGATTTAAGACAGTGCAACACTAGACAGAACAGGACGATACAGACACAAGACAGTGCAGTGGAAATGTGCAAAATGCTGAGTATTGTGCAAAAGTAACTTGGTGTCTGTAGTAGAGATGGACCGATCCGATATTACGTATCGGTATCGGTCCGATACTGACCTAAATTACTGGATCGGATATCGGAGAAAAATAAAAAATGTAATCCGATCCATTAAATATCACGAAAGCACCTCACAAAACTTGCAACACGCCGTAACTCGCCTCAGAACGTTAGCACGTCGGAGCAGTATGCATCACGTGATAGAGAGGCTGTGGCATGCGGGACCTGTGGTGGTCTGGATAGCATTTGGAGCTTCGCTAGCAACCCGGCATTTCATCTCCGACAAAGTTATCCCCGAGAGAAGTAAAGCAAGTGTGTAAGTCCATCTCTGAATGTTTGTAAAGCATTCCTGCGTTAAGCTTAACAAGCGATATATGGAGCGACTGCCTCTTCTTGCTGCTACTTCAATCATGAAACTGCTTAATGATCAGCTGATCGGCTTTTCTGTCGCGAGTCCGTCTCTCTTGTTTGTTTTTGGCCCACTTTGCACCAGAAAGAGGAAACCAGCGGCTGAACAACAGCAGCACGTTTAAGCTTGATAAGCTGTTGTTAGAATTTATTTATTATTACTTTCTACTCCAGGATCTTTTTCTACGTAGCTGACATAACTGTGCAGGGGCGGATCTAGCAAAGTTTAGCCAGGGGGGCCGATAGGGCATTAACAGGTTAAAGGGGGCACAAAGACATACTTTTCTTTCTTATTCTCATTTAAAATGTCGAGCTTTTAATAAATAATTATCCAAATCTTACACCCAAAGTTTTAATTTGATGTAAAATGAATAGAAGTCAATTACTGTATATAGTGACTATTAAGTCTAATATATATACCCTAGTAAGCTATAGTACTTTTTCCTTTGGGAAGGTACCATCTGTGCAGTCTGCAATTCTGTTGAAGAAAGATGTTGAATCTATTTAATATTTCTTGAAAAATAATTGATTTCTGTGCATTTTTTTTCACACTGCATCAAATTAAGGTTGATTACGTCGATTAAGCATCATGAGGTGGAGCGTGAGGGGTGGTTCCCTATTTTTTATTTATTTATTTTTGTTGTTGCTGGGAGTTGGAACCCTATTAGTTAGGTTGCTTAATATTTACGCTAAGTACTCTTTAAAATACCAGAATAGGGAGGATGGTGTAGGTTTAAGTTTATTAGATTGATCAGTATTGCTGAACTATGAAATTTTTTTTTTTTTTTGCATACAGGTATAACAGAATAGCTTTAGTGTAGTTGTTGTTTTAAACTTGAGTATGAACTTATACAAAATGCAGCAAGATATTTAAAAAAAAACAGTTTTGTTGATTAAAAAACACTATATCGGATTCATATCGGTATCGGCAGATATCCAAATTTATGATATCGGTATCGGTATCGGACATAAAAAAGTGGTATCGTGCCATCTCTAGTCTGTAGGTGTGTGTGTGTATGAGTGTGAGATACTGCAGATAAGTGCTTGGTAGTGACATGTATGAAGGTGTGCACGTGTGTCAGTCTAGTCAGAGTGTTCAGGAGTCTGACGGCTTGGAGTAAGAAACTGTTCTGTAGTCTGGTAGTGAGGCCCGGATGCTCCGGTACCTCTTTCCAGAAGGCAGCACGGTGAAGAGTGTGTGTGAGCGGTGTGTGGGGTCCTCCACAATGCTGGTGGCTTTGCGGATGGAGCGGGTGCTATCAGTGTCCGTGATGGAGGGAAGAGACAGGTTGTTGACTCTACACCAGTCAGTAATGATGGCCTCCCTAACTTTTATCAACATCTCTTTTGGCCTGATATTTAAAATTACAACGAAAAGCTATAAAATAAAATAACTTCAGATATTATGTCTGCTTCATTTGTCATGATACAGTTTCACCTGACCACGAAACTGCTTGTTAGGCAATTTTCCAGTCAATTTTTGACTGGAAATAGGGGATGCAATTCCAAAACAATTCATGGAAAAGTTTTGTAAAACCCTTTCAGTTAAAGTTGAAGGTTTGCAACCATTCATGTGTTGATTGTGATGGTGTATAATGACAAAACTACAAAAAGTTCCTCCAACAAGTTATGAGCCCAACTCCTTTTGTTACATTGTGCAACTGATGGTTTTTTTTAAATGGGCAGGAGTGTGAAAGGTTTTCTGTCTTGATATAGAGAAACTGAAGCATTATATAATAATAATTATAATAGTGCTTGATATAAGGGGATGTGGTAAAGCCCTGTAGTTTGAAAAGGGTCATACTACAGAAAGGTGCGTCGTCAGGGTGATGAAAATCTGCTGCTAAAACTTCTTTCACAACTCTAAACTAGATTATATTGCAACAAGTAGAGCTTATTGTCCTTTATTTATTTTTTTATTTGTTTCATTACATTTTTTAATGTGATTTTTTAAATTCATTGACTACATTTAAAAAACAGTTATGAAAAACACTGCAGCCTAAATATTTAGTTAAAGACTAAGAGTAGACAAATGAAATAAAGAAACAACATGGTATAAATTTATACAATGTATATATTTGTGTCACTTTTAATTTCAAATCATCCGATGACCTGATTAATAAAAAAAGAAAATATTGTTAATAGTACATAAGATGACATCATAGACAACAATATTAACACCAGTTGACTTTTTGGTGGCTCATTTAGTATGCATTAGCTCACATTTCTTACTTAGTGCACTTGTTTAGTTAGAATTAGGCCTCCAACACTCTTTCACCACATGTGTAGACCAAGCTTTTCAATTCCTGTAAAAATACTGAAAGTACCACCACACTCTGAAATAACACCCATCCTGTCCTCCTTTCAGTCTCTGTGCTTTGCCTGCTGCCTCAGGAGGTGCTGGCACGGTGGGCTTGTGTTCGCGCCTGCCCACCATCCTGCACCTGCACGCAGGAGAAGAGCTGCAGCGTGCTCTGCGACCGCTCCGGCCTGGCTGAGCTGCCCAAAGAGTTTCCGTGTGAGGCCTCCGCCATCAACCTGGACAAAAACAGGCTCAAGTTTTTGTCAGAAAGGGCCTTTGGTACTCTGCCCTCCCTCAAGTCTCTCTCTCTGGACCACAACAACATCTCCTTCATTACCCCAGGAGCCTTTAAGGTTTGCTGAATGTTCTGCTGAAGGATTTTGTAACCAAAAATACAAACACGTAACAAACAGGTATATATATATATATATATATATATATATATATATATATATATATAAACTGCCTGAATGATCATGTGAGGAAACCCATTAACATGCAGAAATACAAAAAAAATCTACAATTTCAAGCACTACTCTATCTTTACTAGATTTACTAGAAATTCATTTTTATATTTTTAGAGTTTTCATACTTGACTAACAGTTTCTGTCACGCAGGGCCTCTCGAACTTGGTGGAGCTGAAAATGGCGCACAACGAGTACATCAGCTACCTTCACACACGCACTTTCACAGGGGTGAAGAAGCTGGTGCGCCTCGACTTGTCCGACTGTAACCTGTTCAGCATCCCCGATCGTATCTTTATAGAGCAAACGGCACTGAAGGAGCTGCTCTGTTTCCAAAACAACTTCAGGAGGATCCCGGGGGCCATCAGAGGCATGGAAAACCTGACTCACATCTATCTGGAGAGAAACAAGATAGAGGCAGTGGCCTACAACTCCCTGCTGGGCCTGGGTAGCCTCAAGTAAGCCACAGGCCCCAAGCTCATGCATGAACTCACATAGCTACAAACAGGCATTCATTTATTGACTGAGGTTTTGCATAAACTATTAAAGCAGACCTGCTATGCTTATTTCCAGCTACAGATTTTTATTCCACAGTCACAGTTCAAAATACTGCTTATTTATCTCATGCAGGGTCTCATTGCACGCTCAGTTCATCTTCTGTTTGAACTAAGCATTCAGCAGTTCAAAGTTTGTGTATTCATCCTTAGTTCATGCACTGCTCCCATCCTGTTTTCAGAGATTTTACAGATGACATGGAACAAAGTTATTTTGTGCAGGTGTGGTTCCTGGTGTGAGTCTGCAGTGCCTAAGGTAGCATGTGCGATTTTCTGTGCTGAAACAAAAGCATGACAAACTGAATATTGGTAGCAAAGAAAGGCTGTCTAAATCTAACACAGCCACTGATCTTCTCTTATTGTGTAAACCAGTTCATTCTTTCAAACATCTTTATCTCTCTCAGGTACCTGAACCTCCAGGAGAACCGCATCAACGTGATCCATGAGCAGGCCTTCCAGGACCTTACACGGCTGGAGAACCTTTACCTCAATGACAACTTGCTGTCTGATTTGCCCAAGCTCGCCTTCAAAGGCCTCAGCCGGCTCAAGATGCTCAACCTCGGGGGTAACCAGTTGACCAACCTGTCCAAGACCTGGTTCAGTGACCAGGTGGAGCTGGAGGTCCTGTACCTAGACAGGAACCAGCTGCTATACATCGAGGAGGGCACTTTTGAGAACCTGACCAGCCTAATCACGCTCCACCTGAACAGCAACAATCTTACCACCCTTCCCTTCCCTGTTTTCCAGCCCATCTACTTCCTGGGCCGGCTTTACCTCTTCAGAAACCCCTGGGAGTGCGACTGCTCCCTTGAGTGGCTGAAGGAGTGGATGGAAAACTACAAGCTGGTGCGGGACATCCCCTGCGCTTCACCTTCCTCTGTGGCCGGACTGGACCTCGGTGAGGTGGTCTTCGCCAAGGTGAACGGCACATGTGTGGACCCCACCGACCTCAACCTAACTACGGCCTCCTCGGAGATCACCTCCACCACAGAGAACCGCTTCAAAAGCCTCATTTTCACACTGATCCACCCGGAGTTCGGGGATCAGATGGGGAATGGCACAGAGAGCCTCCGCAACGGGACCCTGATTGAGAGCGAGGATGGGCAGCTCTCTGCAGGGGTCACAGGTCAACGGGCCTGGCCAAGCGAGTCTCTTTTTTGCTTCATTGTGATGTGGCTCAGCTTGGGTTTGATTGGCCAGTCAGATCTATTTTTCTCTCTGTACTGCACGTGAGAACAGTGGAGATGAGATCTGCTCCATGACCCACATGAGGAACATGGGAAGCTTTTTAAAAAAAAATGCTCCCGAGATAAAAGATGGTTTTATTTACTCATGCGAATATAAAAGGGTTGCTATTCATGTTTGCGTGTGTTAATGCTCTGATGTAGGATTTTGGGATTGTTTCCCTGGTAAAATGCAAACAGGGGAAACTGAATATTTTCAGGTAAGAAGGACTGGATGTGGTTTACCATACTGGTTATAGATTAAAGATTTATATATACTACTTCATATGTGATCATGCTCCTCCTCGTTCATATACAAATCTGTACAGCGGCAGGATTCATCTGTGCAATTGCAGTGGCAATGAAACTCAAACTGTGTAAGCTAACATCTAGTTTTTTTGTTGCATAAGTCGTCATTTTAATTATGATGTAATATTCATAGCGTTACATAGTCCGACTATTTTGTTTTTGTATTTTCATTCACAATGTTAAAGGAGATGAGAGCTCCTGTAGTTATCTCCTAAACACACGTCCGCTCTTTTTTGTGTGTAGGCTCTGCAGCTTTTCCACAAATGCATTAATCTTCTTACCACATGCAGCTCGGTGTCGTCGCTGCTTGTGTGTGCTATAAAGTAACACAGACGGACTTTATCTTTGCCTCTAGTGCATGGGTATAATCTCTCTCTATACAGGGACTGTGGTGAGTCATTGCCATATATTGTGGATGGAGGGGGGGGCAGTGTCAAAGCATGTTTAATGCATATGTACACACTTACACTGTTGTGCTTTGTGTGGCTGACATACCATAACACAGGCGACTGCTTTCTTTCTACCCCGGTGAGTGTGAGTAGTTTGGTCAGACAGCCTGTGGTGCAGTTCAGTTTTGTTATTAGACACAATGCTCTGTCAAAATCTATTTTTCTAAATAAAATAAATAATTAAGCTTTCAATGTGCTGGTTCAGTGACTCCTTTCAGCATCAGTCGAGGGGTTGACCCGTTTCACTTAATCCGCCCAGTGGCCTCTTTGGCTCGTTAATGTGGGATTATGCTGGGACTAAGACAAGCGAGGAGGCTGATGTCGCACCTCGTCCCTCTCGCACTCAACATTTTCTTTTGCTCGTCCAATTCCAGGTCACAGGGGAGCAGGAGGAGTCTGTCCCAGCTGTCATGGGAACGGGAGGAGAGGCACACCCTGGACAGATCGCCAGTCTGTCGCAGGGCTGCAAAGGTTCATATCTGAACAAATTTCTAATGTGATAACAGCTATGACAGACTTGCATTAATTAATATAACATCATCTTTAGTCAGTGGAATTTCCAGGCACCTTTCCAAGAATTTATGATTACATGTTAAACCTTTCTAGGAAATGAACTGGAAACAACAGAAACTGTGATCAAGGGGAAAATCCTTCTGCTTTGAAGATTAGAAACATTATTGCATGTCTCATGGACATATCATGTAACATATGTGATGTAGTAGCAGGATTGTTCAGTACAGCACACATAACAATCATAGCAAATAGAATAGTACATTTAGAGATTAAATTTACTTCTCAACATATAACATGTTGGAATTATCTTAACAACTTTTACTGCACCATAATGCACTGAGTGTTGTTACTTACTGATGCTTTGAATATTTTACTACCTGTGGTCATATTTGTGCATGGTGGCAGGGCTATGCTTGTTTAGCTCTCTGAGGTCTAAGTCATCATAGGTGCCAACGTTCTCCTAACCCTGTATTTTGGAGAAGGGCACGTGTTTGCCAATTAGAATGATTAATTTGCTCATTTTCCGATCGCCAAGACTTAGAAAACAGTTTAATACAAACTGTAGTGACATAGGGTTGTAGATGTCACTGATGATGTCTCAGACCACAGGATTAAGTACATCTTCTAGTTCAACTGTATTATTATTCAAAATCAACAAAGCAGCCCAGGTCTCGAAGATAAACAGCAGTCATCTGGGAATTATGCACTCAGACTGTCATGTCTAAAGCTTTAACCCTCTGTTGCCATACAGCATTCAGCTTTAATCTAATCCTAAGGAAACAGAATATATATATATATTTTCTTTTTATTAAAATATTCTCCAAAGTCATGGCAATCACAAACTAACTGACACAAAAAAGACAGTTTTGGCCTTCTTTAAAGTACAGTTTGTCACCCATGATGACTCAGACCTCAGCAAGTTAAAGGGAAGCCTGGTGGAGCTGCAGCCTATCAATCAAAATGCTCTATTAGGATATAATAACTGGGATTGTCAATGAAAAGTCAGGACTCTTGCAATCACATAATGACTATATACTATGTTAGTGCATTACCAACAGTCTGATAGATAGTGTTAGAGACTAGCTTACCAACGAAATGAGCATTTAGCAGCTAAAGCAGCAGCTAGTTCCCTCAGGAGTTGGTGGAGCCCAAAAACACACTGACTTTGTAAAGATGGCAATGATACACAACAAATGGAGACCTCATTTCTAATTCACCACTACAGTGTCCTGACTTGAAATCTCAGTTGTAGCACTTTCTTTTGCTTTTCTTTTAATTTCAGCTATAGCCAGTTAGCTTTGTTGTATTTTGTTTTTCACAGACACAGATAGTTGCTAATCAGTGCAACTCATCAAAACTGAAAGCCAAACTCACAGGTCTGTTAGTAACCACATAACCATATAACTATATTAAAATAATCCCTTATGGTACATACGGGTATAAGATCAAGTTCAGTGACTCCAGTTAGAAAATGTGAAGCCCAATGAATAGCTATTGTTTACACTTGCACATGTGTGTCAGCTGGTAATTTAAATATGAAGGTCTATGGAGATGTCGGTGATGGCTCACTCTTAAAGTTGGCCTGAAGTGGTGAACAAAGTTTGCCATCTCTCACTCAGAGAACCAAGGTTATAGCGGTATATTCTGTAAATGCTGAATATATAAGCAACAATTTGCCACAAAGTTGTATCACCTTAAATGGGAAACTTTTCCCCTAGCAATACATCCATCTAAAATATTTTCATGTGAGTTTTCTTGCATTTAATAAAATCAGATGACACTTGCCCTGTGGTGATTAAAGTGCCAAAAAAAAGCTACATCAAAACTTCTGCATGAAGTGAATGTTAATATTTTATTTCTCTGTGTCAGACTCAACAAATCTTCACGTTCTTCACTGTTGATCCAAGCTGGATCTCTGCCTCCACCTCAGTGATAAAAGTGTGTGAGAGGATCGTGGTCATTGTACATTTTCCCGACTCCCAGGGCTGTTCTCTATAAATCAGTGTGGGGCTTTCAGAGAAGGTGAAGAAGCCAGATTTTAAAAATCAATTATTTTTCTTCTTCTTGCTTAGGTAACACATCAACTGTGAGATATTTAACATCCATACCTGATAAAAAATGAATAAAAAAAAGAAAACCAACCACAGCTGTCCTGTCAACTGCTCCTTGTTTTTCTTTCCCCTGACGTTAATGCTATGGGATTATTCAACAGCAAACCACAGGTTTCAGCTCTGGAGGACTCTAATCGCTCACTTGCATTGATTGAAATCACCAAATGCAGTGTTTCAACAGAGAGGTCAGCTTAATGCACATTCACCTGAGGTATATAAGCCTCAGGAATGTATGACATGCTGGACTCCATTTATTATGCGTGACTTTAACTAAAAGTCTGGCTTTTCTTTCTGGTGGAACGATGCATGCACATACACACATAAATACATGATTAACTTCATCTTCATATGTGCCACAAGGTGAAGAGTAACAAGGTCATTTGCATCTGAAACATTTAAATTAGCCAGTTGTTTGATATGAAAAATATATTGGGAAATGCAATAGATAACACGTTTTTCTCTCTGCAGTGCAGCGTGAATGCATGCTGTGTGAAACAACACAGCTTCCTGTTGCTGTTTCCTCCTCCATTCCCTACTTATGCTGCTGAATGAAGGCCAGAAGGTGGTTTTGCAGAACATTACAATGATGTGTAACCTTTTCACACTGGCCTTAACCACCAAAATCTAATGAGTTAAGAAGAGGCTTTTGGGGCCATATCCATCAAGGTATTCCTGAGTTTGCCAGTATGAAACTTGGATAGATGGACGTGTGTGTGTGTGTGTAATGACCCTATCTGGCCTCAATAATCCATGCCCGTTATATTTTTTTTATCCACTGTGGTCTGCCTCATCTGCCCTTGCTGCTGGTACCGCCTCTCTGCTTTATGTGTACACGTTTTCCCGGTCTGACCTCACCATAACCAGGCTGATCCAACGAATGCACACCTGCAGGAACTAAAGGATCTCCTGCTAATGTTCTGAGGCGCACGTTGAGACTCTGATGGAAGAGAACGGCTCTGGCAGAACAAGGTGACCTCTATAATTAGGCAGATGATTTGAGCAAGATTTGAGCATTTTTAGTTCAAATGTAGTTGCGAAACCAGGATTAGACAAAAGTCTTAAAACTAAAAGCAGATTTGTCCATAGAGCTTTAGATGGGAACCACTGCACTAAACGACCTAAAATCATAGTAAATAATTGCAGCTGGCTTCACTTTGAGCTACTTCAAAACGTAGTAAATGTGAATTAAAAATCTAGTATTGCAGTAAAGTGTAGTATGAACCTTTTGATTTTATGCTGCAATAAAACTAACATGTGATCAGCCCAGAAAGCACCCGCCTGGATTCATTGGTTTGGATCGAGCTGCAGTTACTCACAGGCAGTGCTGAAGCTGGAGGGATGTGCACAAAGCATTTCTTACAGGAAACCAACTTTAATGTGGTCCTTTGGACTATTTACTGTGTAAATAAGATGGACGTATGTTCCCAGTCTGAAAATCTGCTCGTAGCTCAAAAACACACACTTGTACTAAACAGACAGGGATCTGGGAATAATGAAACAATACTGTTTTACCTCAGAAGCAGGCGGCTCTCTGAAACGATTTCTCTCTTCCCAACGCTGTTAACAAGAGTTCAAACTGCGTCACTGACATCCTGAAATATGTATGAAAGCGGTCATGACACAGCTTTAGCTCCAGAATCAACCTCAAAATTCTCCCTGCTGGTGTCTTGTGGTGAGAACTGGATGAAGCTCACTTGTCCCTGAACAAGAAAGGGCCTTCCCTTTCTTGTTCAGGGACACCAGGACCTTGATGTTGACTGATTTTATTTTTTTTCCACACTGAAACATACGTTTGGATGCAAAAACTTCTTAATTTTCTGTCGTTTTTACACACTTGGTGTGTAATGGCAGTTAGCCCATCCCTTTTTTAACCTCCTAGGACCTGGCGTCCATATATGTGGACATCACATTTTGGGTTGTCTAGACCAAAACACTAAATTTTGCTCTACAAGGGCCTGATATCCACTTATGAAGAAATTATGCTGCCACTGTTCTAATGAAATTTAAGATGAAAGTCCTCATATGTGGAGCTCATTTTTGTCATAAACAAAAACCAGGTAAAAAAAAAAAAATCTGGTTAATTCTTTGTTTCCACATTCATTAAAAATGCATGCCATGGGAGAGTTCAGGTCTTAAGATACTACCTACATTTTGGACTTTTTACGTCAGCGAGTTTGGAGGTAACTAAAGTAAAAGTTCAGTAAATGTAAATATTAGCCAAGTTAGACGCAGACATAAACATCTATACAAACATGATTTTGCAACTAGCCTGGCTCAATGAAAAATGCAGGTATGAATAGGTTTTTTCCTTCAATAGATGAATTCATCAATCAAAAATTGCATATTGTATTTATCTGGGGTTATCTTTTAAAATGTATTTGATCTGAAGCATGTGAAAAAACCCAAACAAACAATGGAAAAATCATTTAAAAACTAAGGAACGGGGAAAATACTTAAAAAAAAGTAATATAAAGTTCATGGGCTTCCAAATATCAGCTTAGAATGACCCATTCAGAAAAAGTCATTTGTATTGTGAACTCTACAAGAGCTGCTTTCTTTGTGGACGCTATGAAGCGCCTTGAGGCGACTTTTGTTGTGATTTGGTGCTATACAAATAAAATTGAATTGAATTGGACAGGCTGCTGGTGCTGTGAGTGCTCCGAGGTTTACTGCTTTTTGGCAAAGAGCCACATTCCCCAATATATGAGCAGACACTAGAGTTATCATGGCTATCTTCCAGCCTCTAACCCAGCATAAAGCTGGCAACTGAAACTGAAGATTATTATTATTAAATTTGAATATCCATTTTTTCATTACATATGACCTTTGATTTTCCAGCTTATCGACCATCACTTTGTGAGAAGTCCCCATCTATGAAAACAATTTCTCACCCCTTCCTTACATCTTTCTCCATCTCTGAGTGAACGTCACACATTAGTGCATTTTTGTGGCTTTTAATACTAAATGATACACGTACAGCGTGACCAGCACCACCCTGAGCAGGTCTTTGCCAGATTTTAGAAGAGATGCTTTTCATGTGACGCTGCAAAAAGAACGCAATGAAGAGACACTTCAAGTTTAATTTTCCAACACATAAAAGGAAATATATTTTAAAAAAAAAAACTGTTCATACCGAAGAACCTGCATCATTGTGGAGTCATTTACACCCGAGGGGCAGTCATATTCATATACTGTATGTGGTTATTCAGCGGCACGCACGGCCTCCTCATCCTCTGAAGCCGTCAGCTCTGCACAAAGTAAAGCGTGCACTTGCACTTGCTTCGCACACGGTTACAGTTTCAAGACAGATCTCATCTATCGCTGCTTTTTAAACTGGATTGAAACACACTCTTGGACATCACAGTTTGGAAATGGCAAATGCTGAACTAGGTGTACGATAAATCAAAAAGAGAAAAAAAAAAATCAAAACTTTTATTAGATTTCTTCCTTTTTTTTTCTTTTTTCTTTTTTTAAATACAAACACATCTCACTTACATGGTCGATAATTCTAGAAATTTAGAAACATCACCTGAAATGCAAGGGATGTGCATAGGTGTCAAGTCAACATCTGGCTCAGTCACTCTTGGTTTATTTTTAACATTTTTGTTTTCCTTTTGGTTGAGTTCACTTTTCCAAAGAGCTGGAATGTTTTCTTTTTTTTAATTTCTTTCTGGTAATATATATATTTTGCCTTCTTTTAATTCTCGGAGGGTTTACAGAGGGACACGGGGAACACTGACTGACAGCATGGAAGCTTGCAAATGTCCACATGCATGATAACCTCATTCAAATCTCTAAAACCATTTATGGATTTATTTAGAAGAGACAGTACCCGGTAGTCCAAAGGTGCGTGTGACTGCACTAACAGCTGGAGAGGGGAAAAACAAAACAAAAAACATCTACAGATGAAAGACATTGCAGTGTGTGTGCTTTTACTGCATCTGCAGACAGTGTCCTCCAACAGCCGTGATGGGAGGGTTACTGCAGGTGCACCAACATGAGAGGACGGGACGCAGTACTGTCTCTTTAAAACAAACATCTACAAAATGTTGCCTCCTAGCTAGTACAGACATGACAATATTCACTTTTACTCTGTTTTTATACAACACTATGAGACTAGGTCATCTGCGAGGGCAAGAGTCCGACGCTTGAATGCTGTTACGCTTTCACAGTACGCTGAGTCGGTTCCGATCGAGTGCAGTGTAGAGAGGGCTGCCCTGTCGGCTTCTGTTATTAGAGTCTTCTGTGTCGGTGTTGTAGTTATGAAGAGGGCAAGACAGCCGAGGTGTTGCTGGCGGGAAGTGGAAGAGGGGGAGAGAGCGCGAAGGCGGATGAGATGTTACGGGTCAGTACACCCAGGACACAGGGACCCACTGACTGGTGGTGCACACCAGGTCAATGGCCTCCTCCAGGTGCCTGATGGTCTCATCAATCTCGTTGTTGATGATGGTCTGGTCGAAATAGTGTGCGTAGGTCTTCTGCAGGATCTCCGACTCTTTCTGCAGCCGCTGGAGTGACTCGTCCTGAAGGAGGAGCAGGAGGAGTGAAAATGACAAAAAAGGTGAAAGCAAGACAGGACCAAAAAAAAAAAAAAAAGAAATCCTTAGGGCCCTACACACTGTGGGATGTAAAGTCTATCACAGGATTTTCCACATTTTTAGGTTCTTATACCTAAAACTAACCATCTCATTTTCAGTTTCCATAATTTTATCCACAACATTTAAAGATATCAGTGAGAGGAGCCTCCACTGCAGGCTCACGATACACTGCCACGTTAAGATCTTTTTAGAGCTCATTAATTGGAAAATGCTGAGGCTCAGTTAGGGACAGGAGCAAAAAATTCACGAGTATATTTAGTAGATTTTTACCTTCATACTCAGAACATTTCCAAAGTTACAGTGCATTGCATTGCATCCCTCCTGAAACAAGGTTTTATATACTGTGTTAGATTAAACTCAGAGAACCTAATGAATTGGCCATAGATGGTTTTCTGGCTTGAAAGGCTGACTAAAATATGGAACAGGAAGTTAGCACAGCAGACCAGACTGCCCGCCAACTTTAAAGCCCAACCCTGTGTCTGCTACAGCACTGAACAGGCTCCACACTGAACTGTACGCGTTTCACCGTGTTAGACCCACAGTGATGCACTCAACCTGCAAGATGGCTGTGTCACACAGCGTGTTGGCCTACAGCCAGCAGAGGAGGAAGAAAACAGTAAAACACAGTTGGCAGAACTTATCACTAGAATCATGGAACACACACACACACACACACACACACACACACACACACACACACACACACACACACACACACACACACACACACACACACACACACACACACTAAAGCATCTGCTCTGTCAGGTCTTACTTACTGGCAGTGTTCGACACCACCTGGGCATCTGAGCGGAGTGCCATGCAAACAAACACATGCAGCGTGCAAAACAAACAAAAAGACGAGTGCAGAGACGAGTGAGGAGCAGCATGCGAACTCAAACCTCAAGCCTGATTCAGACTTCAGCAGGAAATCTAAGTCCTAACTTACAACATAACCGGGAACCCTTTTAAGACAGGTTACATGGAAGGTCAGGATGTAGGGTTGAGAGCGGTTTCTGGTTATGTTAAAGGAAGATGTAGATTTCCTGAAGCATAATTCAGGTATTACACACAGCTCAGACATACACAGTAACATGTCTCACAGTTGGGTGAAATCAGTGGCACACAATTTCAAAAGGTGACTTATTATGAATTTCCTTTAACACACACGCACGCACGCACGCACGCACGCACGCACGCACGCACGCACACACGTCAAAAAATTACAGGAACACTTTTTAATCAGAGTGCAGCATCAGGTCAGTCAAACTTGTTGGATATTGACCTGGTGAGTTAACTAGCAGAGCGGGTTGTTATCAGTTTCAGCTGCTTGGTCTTAACAACAGATACAGTATAGGGGCAAGAATGAGACAATCCCAAAACAGGAATGGTATCCAGGTGGTAGGGTAGGGGTCCAGGTAGGGTCCAGGTATCAGGTGTCCTCCACCTGTACGGTGGAGGTCACCTGGACCCTACAGACACATTACACAGGTAATCCAAATCCTCCAGGATGGCACATCAATATGTGTCAGTGACAGAAGGCTTGCTGCATCTCAAGGCACGGTTTCAAGAACATGGAGGAGATTCAAGGAGACAGGCAGTTAACTCCAGGAGAGCTGAACAGGGCCTTCAGCAGGACCACTATCTGCTCCTCTGTACAGGGAGGAACAGGATGAGCACTTCCAGAGCTACAACATAACCCTCAGCAGGGCAATGCTCTGGCTAAACAATCAGAAACAGACTTCCTAAGGCCGTACGGTGATGATGCCCAGCCTAATGCAACAAGATGATGCAGGTAGTTCCTGGAGGATGAAGGTACTGATGCCATTGACTGGCCCCCACACTTGCCTGACCTAAATCCAATATAAACTCTGGGACATAATGTTTTGGTCCATCTGAAGCTACCAGGTTGTAACTCAGACTTTTTGGGCCATATCTATCCAGACCAGGAGCTCAGTGATGCCCTGGTCCAGGTCTGGGAGGAAAGCCCCCAGGACACCATCCATCACTCATTAGAAGCATGTGCAGCGTCATCAGACATGCATACAAACATGTGTGGCAAACCACTCAGTAACATCTAGAGTTGGTGCAATGAAATTCAGCTAAATGAACTAACCTGCCGGATTATTTTTTCACCTTGACTTTCAGCCCTCCATATGGCATCTTTTAGTTATGGACACATTAGCCAGTCTCCCCCCCCGATACTGAGAGTCCCATTACAAAGTGTTCCTTTAATTTTTTTCAACAGTATAAAAATATAAGACATGTATAATGATTATTTGGAAATATAAATTAAGCAAAGCTAGTCTCCTGCAGTCTAAAAATAAAATATGCAGTTTGTCTTTGAAGTTGATTTGTTATGCTCATTTCAAAGTACAGTAGAGTCAGGTTTGGTTGTTTAATGAACATCAGGAGAGATGGAGAACATCACCAGCCTTGTGCTGAGTGCGTCAGTCATTTTCCTACCTCATTAATGCCTGGTGTGATGGTTGGTGCAGCGATGAACACGACGTACGGGGCAAACTCGGCCGTCCGCAGGACCTTTAAGGCCTGATGAAAACACATGTTAGGGTTCAGTGTCCTTACATACTCCATGCATGAAGACTTGGTGCCCTCACATAAGCACGCACCTGAGGTTCAACGTCCAGTATGGCGATGAGCCCCTGCTGGTGGATCTTGCGAATGGTTTCCAGGCGCGTCCCGTACATGGCATCCTCGTGGCTGCCATACTCCAGGTACTCATTGTTGCTGATGTCCTGCATCATCTGGTCATGGGAAACGAAGTAGTAGTTCTTGCCGTTCTCCTCATCCTTCTTTGGAGGTCTGGTTGTGTCTGTGAGCACACAGGATCAGACACAGGAAGTGAGAGAATTACACCTCCCTACATGCACAGCAGCGCTCGTAAAGACTGTCGATTGTGCGTCTTACGTGGGATGGGGTAGGCGAATCTGTCAGGGAGTTTGGTTATAAGTGTGTTCTTAATATGTCTCCTGCCCACTCCATGAGCGCCTGACAAAGACAAACACAGACGGTCAGCGAGGCCACGGCAGCTGTTCTAGTGTCCTGCTGCTGCACTTGGTGTTACTCACCTAACAAAACTAGCGTTTTCCTCTTGAAGGCAGGAAGCTTCACAACCTCCTCATATGTGACAAGGTCTAGTTGGTCAAACACTGGAGACGAGAGACGCCAGAGACAGATGCAGATTAGGAGGATGTGCAG
Organism: Rhamphochromis longiceps; assembly: GCF_057381845.1. Taxonomy (NCBI): domain Eukaryota; kingdom Metazoa; phylum Chordata; class Actinopteri; order Cichliformes; family Cichlidae; genus Rhamphochromis; species Rhamphochromis longiceps. The sequence continues at coordinate 12,009,959 of NC_140572.1, forward strand.
AGAACTGTGTGGGATAAAAACAGCTAGAAAACTAGAGTGTAAGGGAAGCAAGGAGGCTAGAGAATATCTAACACATCCGCTAACTACGAGGTGAAGACAAACCAAAGCAGATTAAAAATCTCAGTGAAAAAAGGCCTGATGAGGAAACAGTGGGTGGGAATAACTAGAGTTGGGTTCAGAGAGACAGATCCACTGCCCAGCTCGAATAATAATTGTCAAGCTGAAATGCAAATGAATCTCTAAAAGAAGCTTTGATCTCTCCATGATGGTTTTTTAAATGCAGGCCAGCTTCTCATTTATTCTGCTGCTCATTCAGTCAGCAGCTACACAGGAAAACTGGGATATTTCAAAAAACCTGTTCAACCTGAACCGGAGCTTTCAGTTCTACTTTTTACTCGCTGTTGGTGGAGGTTTAAAGGACACCTGTTATGCTTACTTTCAGATAGAAAGTAGACTAAATAAAGGAAATTGCAGAATGTCTGGGCTGCAGAGCGTATCGCGTGTTAAAGCTGAGCGGCTCACTGTGCTACGTGCTCTCTGCCTCTGAAACATGAGCCTCTGTGCAGCCAACATCTCAGCCTGCTGACAAGCGAAATATAACACCCACAAGTCAGCAGCTGCTGCTCAGACTGACAGACTGACGGTGACTGTGACAGCGACATTATATTGGACTGAAAAGGTTATTAAAAGACTGGTTACATTAGTGGACCCGTAGATGAACACACTACACCAAACGTGAATGAGAAGACAGGTTAGGGTCACCATCACAGCACGCAGTGTCTAAAAACACACAGAGTAAGCTACACGGTTTCAGTTTTGCCTCAGCCTTCTGTTGTTTTTGTCAACAGAAACAAAAGTGAAACGCTGGCAGTGACAGCTGATCTAATCTACACAGTTAATCAGAGAAGAAGAAGAGAGCGAGAGAAAAGAGGAGGAGTTGGTTGCTGTCACTGGTTGTTACTTACATGCAGAGAGGCCGTTCAGTAGGAGAAAGCGAGAGAGATGAACAGCAGGGGTCATAACATGGTTACAACAGCAGAATTACAGAACGCAAAACAGCAAGATACAACATCTGGGCAGCTGTGCAGCAGCACACGGTGCCGAGCGGAGATGGATGCAGACAGAATACTGTTGTTGTTGCTGTTAGAGAGTTTATTCACACTAACTGGTGACGTGTGGGTTGGGGGTGGTTGGTGGTGATGGTCACCAACAACCACAAGCAGCGCAGCAGAGCCCGGCTGCATCCAACTATGGAGGCATCCTGCATCTGCCTCCAGCTGTCCGAGGGGTAGCAGTGGGTACTTCCCAGGAATCTGTCACCCCGTTTTCCAGCTATAAATGATGATTGATGACGATTTATATAAAATAATAATAAAGCAGTCACACAGAATTGTGCAATCGGGTGTTTTCCAGGACCTGCAGTGATTACCATATCTAGATGTTTAAAAATGTGTTGCTGATGATAACGTGATTGCTACTAGTTCCAGGAATTCAGGAGTTGCTCATTATTTCAGGATATATGAATTTATAAGGGACAGTTACGAACGCTTCTCCGCATTTCAGTGCGTCTTTGGATGTTGGCAGTGAAGCTAATGTTTTGTGCACCTGTTGCTCTGCCTGTGAAACGTTGGCCTGACTGTTTGATTGGGGATACAGCGTCAGGTTAATTCTCGCTCAACCATCAACAGTCTGATGTTTCTGTTTGATTGTCAAAGCTGTGCCATTGCAGTTTCTACCTCTGCATGTCCATCTCATTGAGATACACAGCACAGGACTAACAACAAGGAATATCTTCTGCTAACATTTATGTTAACTTAATGTAATAGTTGAATGTGGGCCTTCTACTCTACTGTCTGTGAAAATGATTCTAGATTAGGCAGTGATAAAGCCAGGCTCATTGATGGAGTGTAAATGGTGAGGGAGGGAGAAATATGTAAGAAACTAAGCTTCGTGGTGTCATCACACATAGTTTTATTTTTCTTAAAATTCAACCTATTTGAGGGACGTGGCGTTTTTTCAGCTTCTGAAATGGAGCATAGCAGGAAAAAGTTTGTGATCCAATGGACTAAACTAGCAGAGCTTGAAGTCAGTCCATGCGGACCGTCTTTGTAAATGTGATGAAGTGATTGTCATGAGAATAGCTCCCTCACAAGGAAAACAATTCCTGGGAAATAACCGGAAACGCATCTGACTGACACTTTAGTCTCATGGTCTCTAACATGAAACCGAGCGAAGCTCATCCCTGATCCCAAGAGATCAGCTGATCTAACTGGTTAATTATTTTGGATACACCATTTAGGCTGCTTTGGCTTGCCTACTATTACTGCAACCCCCCACCCCCACCTACCCCCCCAAGCTTTTATTGTCATGCTGTATGTGATTTAAGCAACATATCTATGGTGTGTTGTTTGCAGGGGGTTTTGCTGCTGCTTGCTTTATGCATGTGTATGTAAGGTGGGGCAGTCCACCAAAAACAAATGACAGAGGATGAAAATAATAATTGTTTTTGACTGTAGTGGTTCTGACCAAACGGTTACACACTGTTGAACCTGTTATCAGTAAAATGTTGGATGGAGTTACAGCGGACTCGCTGTTTTGATTATTTTGAATTAATCACTAAATGATGGCATGCAGATAACTGTGGGTCCCATGCATTCACTAGTGTGTTACATGCTTTGGACTGTTCAGACAATTTCTTTCACAGGACGGCTTCACAAGTCCATGTGCCTGTAAGGACCTTGGACGGTTTTTGTTCATACTGTCCATTCAAAGAAAACATCCAAACATTCCATTTGAATGGAAGCGAATGGGAACAAAGTCCTCATTTTGTGCACAGAAATGCCTGAAAAACAGACTGTTCACAGGGGAAAAAACAGATCTTTACTCTGTTAATTTGCAGCTTCAGGTCAACTTTAGAACACATTTCTTTCACAAAATGACTTTAGTCCCCATTACTGCCTAAAAGCAAGCAAGGTAGGATCTTTTCAATGCCAAATTTGAAGCAAAGGAATGACAACAGCACAAGAAGAGCTCTGATTGGCACTGACAGAAAATACTGTGTCTCCGTCCTTCATATTGGTCCTTCAGGGTGTTCGAGTGCACGGATTTATAGACATGCTCACAAGAGTGGATTTTCAGATGCACACACACTGTACTGTACACACGTATGTGCGCACACACACACACCCTATAGCACCCTCGGTTACATTATCAGCATGACTTATCTTATCCCATAATCCTTTGAGACAAACTGTTTGCACAGATGTGACATACAATAAAGAATGAATTAGCAGTACATTTTCCTCATTACTCAGTACACTACTACTCGACTCTCTCTGGGCTCAGTCTGTGGTTCATAGAAAACCAGAGGAGCAGTACACAAATCATAATAAGCATGCAGCTTCTTTAGACTTCTGTTCAGCTCAACATGGACATGTAGACACTGACTGGTTCTCAATATAGACTACCAAGTTCCCACATGTAATCAATCACAGCTGAGGCTACATGCACGTGTTTGTACGGGGGGGATGTGAAGTTCTAGTTACCTGAGCTACAAACTTGAGATCAGAAGTGACAGAGAAGGCCACAGTGCACCACACTGTAAACGCCCCCCTTGTTTCACCCTAATAACTTATGTAACTACTTCATAGCCACGATATTAAAATCACTTAATATATTTTTTAAACGGATCATTCTGAAATCAAAGGACAAGAATAAACAATTCCACTGTGTAGCAAACAGATCCTGTTCACCTCTAACAACCTGATCATGACTGATCACATGATTAGAACAAATATGACTTATTATTTTTAATTAAAATTGGATTTATTCTCATCTTTTACTGTGCAAATGCTTTTTGATGTTTCTTTTTTGCTGCTTGTTGACGTCACACACTAAAGCTACGTAAAGGCAAGTTTAGCCACTCAGTGTCTTTCATGCTACAGAAGTCCTGATTGTAGTGGTCGTTGACATTATTCCTTTCTTCAGGACAGAGGATTGTGTCCTGTGGTTGGACTCATTCCAGCTCCATCATCTCGGACTGCAGCTGGTGACTGTAGTCCTTCTGCTGTGAGCTGGGGATCACGCTAACCAGAGCCTGCAGTGTGTGAAGAACTGATTCATGTGCTGCTACACTGTGTATTCTGTTCGACACAGCAAAGCAGAATAAGGACTACTTTTCCCAGCAGGATGGCAGCCACACTGAAGAGACAGCTTATGACTCAGTTAATTTGTGGTTGGTAAATAATATATTTGCAGAGCAGAAAATGATACTGCAATCATTAAAAGGCTGGAAATGCCGTCTAAACTGATATTATTTCCCCCGCTAATAATGCTCTTTCAGGACCTCTTTATTACACGCGTACTAAAGATGCCCATGCACATCCTCTAATGCCATTTAAAAATATGGCTAATAATGCAGAGATCTGCTAGAGTCTGTATCCACAAGCTGCCCACATCTCCCTCAACTGCCTCTGTGCTCATATAAGATTTCTGCTGCTCTGGCAGCTTTTCCTGTCATTCCTGGCTCTGCTACTTGAGATGAATATTACAAGATCTTGTTACATACAAGTTTCCCCGGCACAAACAATCTGAGAGAAAAGTGTGTGCACACACAGGGTGGGGAAAAAAAAAGCAGATGCATGCATGCAAACAGTCTGCAGCTTGTTGCTTTGTGTGCACATGCATATAAATGAATACAGATATGTGAGTGATTGTACATTGCGTACCTGCGTTGTGCTTTGCCAAATACTTGTCTTTGTACTGCTTCTTCTTCTTGCCAAACCAGGTACAGCTGGCCTGCTGCTCCTGCTTCGTCTTCTCCATGGCTATACACGCCACCCGCCTACCACACAGACAGACAACTGAACTTAGTTTACAATTAAAGCTGGACAGAAGCATTCTAGCTGTAAAGAGACAATAAAGCCATGTTGCCATCAGAATAATCAGGGGCTCTTCCCAGCATTTTACCAACTGCTATTTGAAAACACACAACTCCAACTTGTTTTTTTAATTCCTTGTGTTTTGATGCAACACGAAGTTGGGGGGAAAGAGTCTCTGACGAACTGGTACAGAACTAGAACAAAGTGCAGATAATACAACTAAGCAGAGAGACGGGCAGCGGAAATCTGAAATCTGGAGTAAAAACAGATCGGGCTGGAGGAACTGGTAATTACTTTTTATATTGTGAAATATTGGTTTATAGACTGCGTTTTTAAGATGTCTGCATTTTTTTCCTAATAGCTTAGTGAAAACTTTCTCAAAGCGTAGATGATCACTGTAGCTAGTTACAAGTTATTTTCAATACACCACTTTGTAGAGTATGATCCCGTTTAGAGTGCACAATAAAGCAGGGAGAAGTGGACTTCCGAAAGAGTTCAAAAACAGTAATTCACAAACCAGGGTGACATCTCCATCTTTACAGTTACTGTATTGGTCCTGGATTTTTTTCTTTTTAAATTTTTAGTGGGAACTTTTATCTTCCTGCCATCATGCTATCAGAGACTGCGTAGCTCTTCTCACCACTCCTGTAGTTCTGGTGACGGGATGAGGCCGGCTGTGCCATTTTTAGTGTTCTCCAGCTTGCCCTGCCACCAATTGTGATCATCCTTGGATATGATCTGGATGATGTCGCCCACACGGAAGCGAATGCCGGCCTCCTTGCAGGGGATGAGCTCATCCTTGGAGGGGTCATATTCAAACTGGGCCCTCACGTAGATCTGCGGTGAAAAGCACAGATGTTAGACGGGTAGTATGTAAGCTGAATGACGTGGTGGGAGAGACGCAGACGGGGGGGGGGGGGGGGGGGGGGGGGCGTAAATGTGTCTAGATGATGTGCTTTGTTTTGCATATCATGACAACTAGGCCTAGAGTAATGAGCAGTGGATTCTCAGGGGGCATGGGATCACGGGGTGGGGTGTACTGTTGAGAGGACTTCCTGTAGTGAGATGAACCCAGACACTGCTGGGCTATTAATGAGGCTCTCAACTCTCTGGTAATTACAACACAGGCATTGTTTATGTGTCCATTAGATCAAACTACAAGTCGTTATCCTGCTTTAAAACTTTTCTATGCACACAGCTGATATTTTTCCACAGTGTGTGAGGAAAGTGAGGAGGCAGTGTTTGACAGGTGTTTTTTCTTTTTAATTTCTGGGGGAGTTGGGGGGGCAGAGGAAATCTGTCTCTTACCTTCACTGACATTTTGTCCTTGATTGGAGGTCTGGATACAATCTAGGATTTGAAAGCATCACATACATCATGCAGCAAAAACGGCTAGGTAACGTCTAAAACAGCAGTATGGCGGCCGAGGCCGGTGGCAGGGAGGAAGCTTGTGGGTTAATAGCAGAGTTTAGACATTTACTTCTCATTAATGTGGCAAATTATTAGGCAGTTCAGTGGCCTTTAAGCTCTGCAGCTCTAAGGCTGCTGAGCTTGCAATACAGCATCGTATGTTGTGGTCTCCACTGCCCCCTGCTGGTGTGTCCTTTATATGCCACTTTTCTTTGAGTTTCTATCACAGCATTGAAGTTTTTGTCAGTTGCTTTGGATCGGTTCTTGAATGATAGATGAAGCTATTCCGGAACATTTTGTGCTCTTTAAGGCTCAACAATGCCTGTGCCATTGTTACCACAGAGATTGTTAAGAGGTTTGTGAAGTGCTGAGGACAGCAGCGGTCACAGCTTTTCATAAATGCTCTTCTAGTAAAACCCTGACATGGGATAAGAATCCAGCTGGATCCAAATTAGAGGCAGCTACTCTTAAGGATGGGAAGGGCACTGCAGTTATTCATAAGTTCTGATACTTCAGACAAAAAAAGAAACTGCACTTAACTACTTGGTGAAATTATATCTCATATATCTATCTATCTATCTATATATATATATATATAATTACATATAAAAAATAAGATTCCCTTCTCCCACTGTGGATTTTGACACATTTTGCATCACATCTGATCAATGACGCAGAATCCTGACTGGATAAACACAAATCACAGTGAGAAAGCCAGAAACTGTGCTGTAGCTTGTACAGCTTTTTAAAAGAAAAGCTTCAAAACGAGCTGTCACCAAGTCTTTGTTTAGTGCTTAGATGTGGCTCAAATCATCAGAGCTAACTGGACTTGCTTAAACTTGAACTGAGTTTAAGGCATCTTTTAGATCCAGTTTTTTCATGGGTCTCGTTTGGTTTTCAGCCAAACTACAGGCACATTTCTTCACTCTGTAGCTGTCCAGCACTGAGTGACCACTGCAGTACGACCTCCCTTTCATGTGTTTTGTCTGTGGAGCTGTGGTTGTTAGTGGGCACGGATGAAAGGATTACAATTGTGTGTGTAAGCCAGTGATGCAGACCAGTTTTGTTGCTCACATCACACAGAATGACAGTTTCCCTCTTTGACTCAAAGGGAAGCATTATGTTCTCCAAATCAATAAAACTCAATTTCCCCGCCCACTCTTCAGACAAAGCTCAGATGCACTGAGTCCACTCCTGTCTTCAGCCTGATAAAAGCTGAACAGCTGCACACTACTTTTGGTGTAAATTATAGATTTAAATGGGATATTTTGGCCTGGCTCCAGAATCTTATATTTCTTCTTTTAAAGGATGAGGCCGGCGATTTTTGATATTTTCATTACTAGAAATAAATGATTACCAAGTACTCTGTTTACCCAAAGCACGATTCCACTAATTCCTGCGTGCCATGCAGCTTCATCAAGGCACAGTTTCCCAGGTTTCTTTATTACAAAATATGGGGTGGTAAATTATTAAAGAATAGTCTCAACTGAGAAAATAAGCCTCTTTTAAGAATCATTTTACACTACAATATATAAACTTTGATTATCAGTGTATGTAGACAAGTACCACCACAAAAACCACAAATATGAACGGTGTGGCAAATACACACTGATTACACTTAAAACAGCAATTTATTATTACTGTTATTTTTATTATTAGCAGTAGTATTAATCTCTGGCTCTCTTCCACAGTGTCTTTTTGCCCGTCTTCCTCCCCTGATGGTTGATGGTCAGCAGATGGCCGCTCTTCCTACCGTTGCCAAGGTGGTCATCTAATTGTTGGGTACTTTTATATGACTGTTGTTGTAATATGGTGCTGTATAAATAAAATTGGATGAGTACGAAACGAGTACTGAAACGGGAACAGAAAAGGTCCAACTATGAAACGATGAGAGGGATTTTCTGGCTGCTGCACCAATTTCCTTCTGCGCCATTTGGGAATACCGTGCTGCACATTTCATAAAGTGGCCTTTAGAGACGGACCTGCTAGCAGACTTCTGTAACCGGTAGGTCTGCACACAGGCCAGACAGTAGCAGAGATTCTCATTCTTAGGAGAGTTTAGATACAGTACATAGTCACGTATGCTCAATTATTAGATTTTCTTTCTTTTTTTAAACACAGTTTTCAGTGAAACTTCTCTGTAAGAGATGACAGCACAATGAGCTACTTAAACTGCAGTCATGAAGTGAAAAGCAGCAATTTCTACAACAGCATCCTGATGTCACCTTCAGCCACCACAACCTGCTGCTACCCATTTCTACAGAAACTGGAGTGCACCATCTCAATCACATGGACGAGATTCCAGGAGACAGATAGCTAGTCTAGGAGAACTGGACAGGACAGTAGAAGGTCCTTAACCCATCAGCAGGACCAGTGTCTGCTCCTTTGTGTAAGGAGGAACAGGATGAGCACTGCCACAGGATGAGCACTGCCAGAGCTACAACATGACCTCCAGCAGGGCACTGGTCCAGATATGGGAGGAGACACCAGGACACTATCCAGGCTCTCATTTAGGAGCATGCTCCAATATCATCAGGCACACATACAAACGTGTCTGACAAACCACCGAGTACCATTTTGATTTGCTGCAAGGAAATTGACTTGACTGAAATTGACTTTCAGGGTGTCTTTGAATTCAGCCCTCTGTAGATTGATAATTTTCATTTCCATCAAATGATGTAGTGTCCTCCTGCTTGCTCATAGCGTGTTGTCTGACAGCTGGGGGGTTTCTCTGTATTATTGTAGGGTCTTTACCTTATAAAACTCAATTTAAAGTGCCTTGAGGCACCTGCTGTTGTAATTTGGAGCTATATCTTCCTGAAAACCAGCCTATTCATTAATGTCCTCTGTAATGGACATTTGTTTTTGGTCTATATCTTTTGACTTATTTGAGCTATCCTACTGAGTCCTGATGTACTAAATTGAGGACATTCTGGGCTTTCCCTTGGAGATCTCATGTGTTTTCAAAGCGTTCCTTTAATTTTAGTGAGCAGTGTATTTATTTAATGAAAAAAAATTGTCACCCAGTATGAGCAGGAGGAGCTCACCGACACACAAAAATAAAATATTTCAGGCTTTGTAATCACACAAAATCCTTGTCCATCAGTAGTTTGGGACAGATAAAAACAGCCTGACTTACATGCAACCAAATCACACTGATGAGTTTTATGAAGCAGAAGGGAGTTTGGGAGAAACTCAGACACACACTTTTGTGTAAAGGAGTGTGATGCAAGCATTTGTAAGGAGCTAGTGAGTGATTGTTAGTTACCTGTCGACCCTTGGGCTGGATGGTAGATGGCAGGTCCTGTGAAAGTGACCCATTGATGACAGAAAGAAAAGGTTAAGAAATATACTACAACACACACACACACACACACACACACACACACACACACACACACACACACACACACACACACACACAGAGAGACTGAAAAATACCTTCAAACGCATGGGGACGGGGATTTTGGTCCCCACAAGTATAGTAAACTACCAATTTTTAGTCCCCATGAAGATGTTGATACCTGTCCACACACACACACACACTGAGAACTTTTACATGCAATCTAGATGTTAAAAAAAAAAAGAAAAAAAAAAGTCATTCTCATCTGTTAAAGCAGATCTGGCTGTGGAGCAACCAAGCAAGCACAGAGCAAGCGAAGCAGCTGCAGCATCAGCACCACCACATGTCTGTCTGGAGCCTTGGCAGGGGAAACTGTGGAACCTGATTGGGTTTAGTAGAATAGCAGAGTAGGAGCACATCTCCTCGCACCATGGTGACCACTGGAGCCTCGGTGTGTTTTTGTCAGCAATGAGGCACAGCAACGGAGCAGGCTTTGTGAGGCACACCAATTTGTGAACTGAGATATCGGACACGGGGGGCCTTTGGCTCAAACAGATGAACAGGGAGAATGACACGGGAGTGAGTTGAGGCCTACGGCATCACCCGTCTACATCTAATCCTACTGCTACCACTACTGTGACACGATTTAACGCAAAATGAAATGAAAACAACTCATGAGAAACGCACGCAGCAACTGAATGTAACAACACGGACATGTAGAAATACCATGACACAACAGCGTGACAGAAAAAAAGAAAAAAAAAAAAGGAGGAGGAAATGGCTGGGTGGTAGTCTGATCGTGGGATTTTTTGTTTTTCTATGGTTGGGGTGGGGGTCCTTACCAAGATAGAACTGTTAATGCTGGAGTGGCCATTGGCAGGGGACTGCCTGGAGGTGGTGGGGGACTCATTCTGAAATAAGACACACAGGTCAGCAGTGCACAGCCGGCGCACAAACACACACAAGCGCACACATTCACACACTTCTGGGGTTGACTGTAGGAGATGGAGGGTGTATTTGTAGAACACAATAGAGACCCACCACAGAGTTGACGTAATGAAATGCGTCAACAAGACATGGGAGACAGCAGCACCAGCAGAACTCTAGCATGCACAGCCTTAAATAACCACATAGAGGCGCTAGACTGACACGAGATGCCAGTCTGATCAGCATGAAGTCATCATTAACTGAAGCTGTCAGAGCTCAAAAGTCCTGACTGTGTCAGTGTTCAGAACAGCGTGTGCTGGAGGACCAAAAGAGTTGAAATCGCCATCACATTTCTCTTTTAATGGAACACTTAATGACTTCTTATCAAATGTGACAGCAATACAACAATGTTATAGGTTTTACTGTGAAAATCAACTGGAAATGGAGAGAAATATGAAGGCTCTGTTCAGAGAAAGCTAAATTATAAGCAGAAATAATGATTAAAGTGAGCTAACAGTCTGTAATGTCTCAGTTAGTCTCTCTGTTCTCAGCTAAAAATGACCTAAATCAAAGCAGGGCTGTGGTTTGCGTGCACGACTTTTCAAAATAAAGTCTCCCTTTTTTTTCGTTTCTGTTAAAAACAACCACATTAACCATGCTGTTCTAGTTTTAGACCTCTGCACTGGTTTCAGTGTGTTCTAAAATGATCTAACTAATTACATGTACGGTCTTAGATGGCTGGATACCACAATGTATGTATAACTTCCTTTTGTCCCTCACAGCTCTGCTGGTCTAGCTTTTCTTAGCTGGTCCAAAGTATTGGTGCCCCAGCTTTCTGTCAGTTTTAGTATGCTGGTATTGTAGTTGTCTGAACTGCTGGTTTCTACTTATATTGTTTTTGGACTTTACTTCCTGTACACTGGAAAGCTCTTTGTTCTACTTGCTTCAAAAGCTACAAAGATAATATAACAAAAACAAACAAAAAAAACCCTTAAGTTGTTTGCCACTCTGAAAATGTAATACTGCACACTTGCTTTACATTTATCTCAGAATGATTTCATCGTCTAATTTAAAAAAAAAAAAATTTGAAAAATTTTGAAAAACCAGACGTTTCAATAACAGATCGCAAAACAACAGGATTTTTTTGTTATTAAATCTGTTACTTAGTTACGTGTATAACATGGATTTTTTCAGGGGAGTTCCTTTTCAGCAAGAAAAGCTGTGAAACTTACAAGCAAAAAAAAACTGTTCAAAAAAAGTCAACCAGTCAGTCAGACCTGGAGTCTTTGCTGGTCTGATTCTGGCACCTGGACCGCATGATTGACACCCCTAATCTATGGCAAATGATATCTGAGTTAGCCCTCGTTGGCATCCCATAGCACACGACAAAGAGCAATTAAGCTTTGAGTTTTACTGGCTTCCATTCAGTTTTAGTATACTGGTATTGTATTTTGCAGTACCCAATATCCTGTGTTGGACTTTACATCCTCTCCTGTAAACTCGGCTCTCATGTAGTGAGATAGATGAAGGAAGATGGAGTTTTAGCTGTTCAAGAGATGCTTGAGGCAACTTCAGTTGTATAACAATTCAGCATCTAAACATCAGCAACATCCTGAAACATCTCATGCGCCACATGAGCTGGAGCTTGGCCTAAGTTGAAGCATGACGCGAGAGGTTACTATCATCCACGTCTGTACGGCGTGTGTGTGTAGGTGTAGTGGTTGCTCTATATGCAGGAGCAGGATGGGATACACAGAGAGGTGTAGCTTGTTTCCGGAGCGGAGAAGGGAAGAGGGAGTTCCGGTATCTTGGTTGTGAAATTGGTGTGCTGATTATCTGGCCCAGCCCCAGCAAAACACACACACAGCACACCCCGTACACACAACCTACTCAGGTTACACACACACATACACACTCAAGAATTTCACATCACATGTGCTGTACCAATGTACCTGCACATGTGATGTGACAATAAAAAGTGATTTGATTTGTGATTTGATTTCAGTAACCAGGCAAGCAGTTAGTAACTAGATCAAGAGCTCAAAAAAAGTAGTGAGGAGGAGGAAGAGGTGTTGTTACCTCACAGGATGAGCCCTGCGTCCGGTAGCTTGGTACTATTTTGAAAGTGATGCTGCCGCGCATCTCTCGCTGCAAACACACAGAAACACAGACACAGAAATATAGTGAGTTTTGTCTCATCTTCACATCAGCTTGTGAGATTTTCTCTCATATGCAGAGATAGTGGAAAAAAAGGTTTTCTCTGGTGTATAAACATTTGAGAATTTCATTTAATTCTCTTCTGTAAATTGCTTCGGTACAGTTCATGCTAACTACACCTGTCAAGACCCTCTTGTCCAAATATAGTCAGTTGTGACTCCAAAAACAACCCCTCTCCCAAACAAACACAAAAGCAAAACTCACCAGCATCTTCTGCAGCTGCTCTACAGTCTGGTTGGCCACACTGATGCCGTTGATTTCCCTGATCTCATCTCCAACATGCAATGTTCCTGAACGTAGGAAAAAGGAAAAGAGAAACAAGCAGAAAGACAAACGTAAAATATTTTCTAATTGCAGAGGCATCCGAGATGCAGCCATAGCAGAGGTCCTCCGGTCTAGTTTGATTCTTCAGCGACTACAGTGTGGCATCCTTTGTAACAATCGAGGAGGAGTTTCTTTTACTCACCGTTAATTTAAAAAGCTCTAAAACCTTCCTCTTCTTTAAAGATTTCAGGTAACAACAGTAAAAATATTTATTGAGGACTTGAAATACGAAATTAGAGTATTGTATACAAAAAATAGGCAGAATATTTTAACAAATGAGTCAAAGTCTTGTGGGCAAGATTTATATAATGTCGCTTATTGACGTCAGTCAGAAGATGGAATAGAGTACCCTGTCTGTGGATCATCCCCCCGTGCATTATCCTTGCGACGATGCAGTGGTTTGATTCGTTCATCTTCAATGTGATACCCTGCAAACGCATAAATTTGAAAATGGTTACTGATACCATGTAAAAAGTCCCAATGTCATCCCAGATCAAATATCAGTACAGTGAATACAACACCGTACTCTTTAGATCATTAACCGTGAATTATGATGCATCTCGATTAATCATGAAGAACTCTCTTCAGCCACAAGTAGAACAAGCCTCCAACAGACGGCATGGCCCCCAAAGAGTCCCAACATCAGCATTATACAGTTAGTGTGAGCTGACATGAAGAGACAGAAGACTAAAACCAGAGAGGAACTGTGGCAAGTTACCTTTAAATGCTAAAACAAAGTATAAATAATAATAGGCATGTCTCTGAAAGCATCCTCACTTTCATTTCATTCATTTCAACTCAGCATTGTTCAAAATCCCAAAGGGCGTACCATTGGCTCATCTGTGTTCTTCTGAAACTGGACCAGACGGACTCTGGTGACGTTCTCCAGGTCCATGTCTCCGTTGGCACTCTCGGGGGAGTCTCCGTTCAGGAAGGGTGAGGTGGGTGGAGGTGTCACCCGCAGAGCCTCGTCACTGTAAACCTCGTGGGCCACTACGTCATGGGCCTGCAGCAATGCCTGTAAACACACACACTCCATAAAGGACTTCACTCTTCTTGGTAAAGGCACATTTTGTGTGAACAAGAGTGCACCAGTTATGGAACTTTACTGTCGGCTTCTGGTGGCATCACTGACATGAATATCTGCGATTCTTCCAAAGTAAAAGGGAGGCTGAGATGAGGTACAGGCAAGGCCACAGGATGTTGAGGAAGAGTTTCCCCCTTTCCTGTGGCAGCAGACGAATTAGGACTGAATATGAGTACCACTGTCTTATCTGGTGAAGAAATACTCTTTAGCTAGCTAGTTGCTCTCACCAGAAACCATTTATGAAAACAAGTGATTGTTGGGCACTGCTTTATGAGTTGGCATATACAAAGAATTGGTGAAATCTGTATGACTCCAACAGTACAAATAACGTCATTCAGCTTAAAAATTTGCAATCCACACTCTTTTTATGGTAAATTCACAGAAGACAAAGCCTTCAGTGTTCTTGAACTCCCTCAAGACATGATCTCACTAAAAATAACATGGACAATATTTTATTCAAGCTCTGAAGAGCAGGAAGGGATTTGCTTCTTGACTTTGTCTGACTCTCTGCTCTGCCACACATTACAAAGATATTTCTCCTTTTGCACAGGTGCCTTTAGTCCGTAGCCCCTGCATCTGTCTGAGCTCTGCATCTCCACAAGACGAGCCTGCTGCTCCCTCACACCCACAGAGTGTTAGACTCCACTTGTCTGACAGACGCAGAGGCCCTTCCCTTGAGTGGCACTTTAACAAACCCATCTGAACTTCAGAAGACAGCAATCAAAGCCCAACAAAGGGGGGAAACCTGTGACTGTCTTCTTTCAGCGTCACGCAAACAACACACACAAGCGCACGCACCCGAGGAGGGAGAGCACATCAGAGAGGGAGAGACACAAAGGCAGCGGCAGCCTCTCTAACTCCAGTGTCAAAATACATCACACGCAGAAGACACTTCATGTTGCACAACTTGCAGGAAAACTGTGTGTGTCTGTAGGTGCAAGTACGTGTGTGTGTGTGTGTGTGTTTGTGCACCCTAATGAAAACAGGGTTAAGTGCTCAACTGATCCTTTCATGCTGTGTGCTTTAACCCTTTAAGACCTACCATAGAACTAAGTCCGCCAGAGCTTATCTTTATATTTTTACATGCTGTAGTGCCATTTTTGGGAGCATTTCAAGTTGCTTTACATCAGTACAACTGTTATAGCCCAAATTTTAATAATATGTATGCATTTAGTGCATAGTAACTATATAAATTGCAAAAACATGCAAAAAAAAAAAAAAAAAAAAAACTATAAAATTTTTTTAAATCGTTTTTGTTTTGTTACATATATTTCTAGTTAGAGAAATTTAAGAGGCTTATGCCTCAAAATTGTAAATACAAAAAAGTTGCACAAATGAGTTTACAACAACAGGAAATTTATTTTGAGTGTCTTCATAATTTTATTTTTGAGATACACCAATTTTTATATACTGCAGAAAAAACGAAAATAAATATTAAATGCAAATTGGCAAAGAATTTCCAGCAGTGCAATTTGAGTTCTAAGCATCCCAGAAACGACACAGAAAAGCATAAATTCAAACATGACTTTTAAAAACACCAGTATAGGCTTATCAGGCCCTGAAGGTAAAAAACTACATTTTCCGCAAAAATGACGTCACTTCTGGTTTCGGGCAGGTAATGGCAGACATGCGCTAGTTCGTGCTGACGTCTATTCCGACACAGGAAGTGTTACAAACAGCTGATCGGATCGGCAATGCGCGTTTCTGGATTATTATGCTTTTGTTGCTGCAAATGCTTTTTACGCAATTTTTGCAAAGCTATATGTGGAAGGAAACTGTGACTTAGGACAAACTGAATGCATAAGAAGTACAACGCCTGCAGTTTCATATGCAAAAAAAAAAAAAAAAAAAAAAAAAAAATCATTGCGCTAGCTTACGTGGTTGCAGTTCTACAGAGATTTAAAAATAGATATGCACAACGGAGCGTGCCCGCTCCGACCGGTTTTAAAGGGTTAAAACGAGAAAATTTTAGACTGAGATAGTTAATGGACAGTGCTTTAAGCTGTTTAAACTGATCCCCATGTCGAAAAAAAGAAGAAAAAAAGAAAAAGAATAAATAATGCGGTATTCAGTGCAAAGTTCATAAATAATGTCCTGGACTGTGGGGTTTGTGGGGATTCTGCCATGTCAGCATCACTGCCACTCAAATGACAAACAAGATGACGTGAGCTTACACAGATCCTGTTCTTTATTTAGACATTAAAAGGTGATCGGTGCATCATGGGAAGGCCCCAGCAGCCTAGGCCTATTGCTACAGCATAACTGAGGAATGCTTTAGGATCACCTGATCCAGCTCTAACTCTACGCTTTATCAAAAAGTCTTAAACCTTTTAAACTTTGTGATACAATTGTTCAAGATTTTGTATGTGAGAATTTTAAATTCAGGAAGCTTTAAGGGAGACCTGATAATAATCTGAGAAGCTAAAAATGCACAAAGTAGTTTTTCTGCTCTGATGATGTCTCTGATACAGGATGTTTCTTATTTTTGAGATATTGGCAAAAACATGAAGGCAGTTCACATATTTGTTCAATGTGTGCATTAAAGGACATATCCTGGTCGAAACGACTCCAAGATTTCTCACAGTGTTACTGGAGGCCAAGGTAATCTATGCAAGCATCTGGTTAGACAACAAGATATTTAGGCCCAAGTACAGTAATCTCCGTTTTATCTAAATATTGAATCAGGAAATTAGAGATCATCCAGGTCTTTACTTCTTTAAGACATGTCTGTATTTGAACTAGTTTATTTAAATGATCTGCCTTGATAGATAAATAAAGCTGGGTATCATCTACATAGCAATGAAAGTGCCATTTCAAAACATATTAGTTTAATGTATGTGTTGAAGGACATTTCCTGGTCAAAAACAACTTTAAGAGTTATCACACTGTTGCTGGAGGCCAAGGTAATACCATTTCAGTTTCAAAAATATTCCCTGAAAAGGGGCAGCAGCCATGTGGGGAGGATTGCTAAACTTTAGCTACACTTTGCTAATGTTTTTCTATACCTCAAATACCATCTGAACACTAATTCTGAAACCCTACACCTCAAAGTAACAGGTTTACTTTGTTAAAAATAACCTACAAAGAAAGTCAAGTCTACTCTCATGTGTGTACATCAGAGCTAGACGAGTCAAAATCCTGGCATGGCTCCGTGGGCATCGTCTGTATTCAGTTCTCACTTGAACTTGTTGGAATGTGGAACACGTCAGTTTACGCTCTTGTAGCACCATGAAGGAGCCAGGCCTCTGACCCGACACAGCACATCGCATCAAACACGCCTTACTAACCTCCGTCTACGCCCGCCCTCCTCTCTCACTTCACAGCCAGGACCCTCTCCTTCCATTTGTCTTGATTACTGATCTTTTTCCTCAACTTTGCTCTCCCTATCACTTCATTTTGATACCGATTTGTCTTTTTTCTTTTTACGTCTCCTCTCTCTGTCGATCTGTCCACGTGATATTGAGCAACACTGATCAGTGATGAAAATCAGATGTATTTATGTATATATATCACATTCGCAGACACTTGAAACACCCTTCCATTTCCACACAGTTCATGTTAGATGACTTGATCTTTAAACACTTAAATAAACCAATACCAATGCGACGCACTCCATCTTTCTTGTGCATGTTTTCTTTTTAGTCCTATCTAATCTGTGCAGACAACAATAAGACCATGTAAAAGTGCTATTTACAACATTTAGAGAGATTCTGATTTGTTATATCTGGACTCTAAATGCTTCGTTAAAGGGCCTTGTGCACATTTCTGTAAGAAATGGACATGAGAACCTCTTAATGTGTGTCTGTGGGATTTTTTCCCCCACTCACCATGAAATGTGGCTGGGTTACTATCCGTCTGAGTTCCTTAGCTTCGTGCTTCTCTGGGTAGCAAGAGACCTCTTCCAGTACCTGAGGAAACACAGAGAGAAGAGTTTAATTTATGCCTCAGTAGCTCTTCTTTATGCCCAAATCCCTCCTTCCAATGCGACCTGGCCACTTCAGCGTAGGCAGCGCAGACCAACAACACTCACAGTTCCTCTCCAACACCACCTCCTAATGCGAGACCAACTTTGGACACCACTCAGCAAGTCAAGAATCTGGTCAAGCTTTTGCTCCTCCTCCTGCCCTGCGGAAGCCACTTGGCTTGATGTCAGCTCCAGTTATGTTGCGCCTGACTGGTGAATGTGGCATTGTAGAGGTGAGGCCTCTGCATCGAGGAGTTTCAATGTACTTCTCCATATCAAACAGCAGTGTTTAGTTCACGAACGTGCATGGGGTCCAGGTATTCATTATCGCTACACTGTAATAATCACATTTACTTGTTACCCTCAAGAGCTGGCACTTACTGGCATGTCAAAGCAACATGCATTAATACATCAGCAACTAAGTCACAAGTACAGCCAAATGAGATAAAAATCGCATCTCCTCTGTAATAGCCAGATATGGATGCTATTTCAACACTTAAGAGAACTGCATGGACATTTTACAGGACAACATTATTGTTTAAACTATAGAGGAAAAACGGTCAGGTTCACCTTTAACCCTGTGTTTTGTTTGTTTCTTGGCAAGTGAATTGAACTAAAAATATGTGTGTACGGAGATAGATAGATTTGCATCCATTAATTGTTACTAGGGCGCGATACCACTTTTTTATGTCCGATACCGATATCATAAATTTGGATATCGGCTGATACCGATATGAATCCGATATAATGTTTTTTTAATCAATAAAACTGTTATTTTAATATCTTGGTGCTTTTTGTATAAGTTTATACTCAAGTTAAAAAACAAAACAAAAAACAAAACAAAACACTAAAGCTATTCTGTTATACCTGTATGCAAAAAATACACTGCACCCAAAATATTTCATAGTTCAGCAACACTGATCAATCTAATAAACTTAAACCTACTCCATCCTCCCTATTCTGGTATTTTAAAGAGTAAGCACCCTAACTAATAGGGTTCTAAAACTCCCTGCAAAAAAAATAAGGAACCACCCCCCACCTCATGATGCTTAATCGACGTAATCAATTTGATGCAGTGTGAAAAAAAATGCCCAGAAATAAATTATTTTTCAAGAATAATTAAATAGATTCAACATCTTTCTTCAACAGAGTTGCAGACTGCACAGATGGTACCTTCCCAAAGGAAAAAGTAGGGGAGACCGGGGATAGTTGTAACGTGGGTCAGTTGTAACACTTTCAAT
This sequence comes from Rhamphochromis longiceps, assembly GCF_057381845.1. NCBI lineage: Eukaryota > Metazoa > Chordata > Actinopteri > Cichliformes > Cichlidae > Rhamphochromis > Rhamphochromis longiceps. Next base: position 12,029,352 of record NC_140572.1, read on the forward strand.
TTCTCCAATCAGGGCTAAGTTTCAAATGATGTGACTCATCCTGTGCATGCCCAATTCAGTTCTGCTATCACATGTGAAAAATCAGCACATTTTGTCAAACACAGACAATTTAACATGAAAAAAGTAATTTGTATGCCAAAAAGTAAGTTTTTCTACTTTATTTCAATTTCTAATAGCATTATCTGCTTTGCAGTTAAACTCATCAAACTTAAATTATGTTATTTGTATGTCTATGGGGATATATTCTGTGTAGGTCTTTAGTGCTAATGTTTTAGCCGTTGGCTGTAATGTTAGCTAGTTCATGGCTATAGGAGTCTGGGTCAGTTGTAACAGCAACAGTCTGGGTTAGTTGTAACATCTGCATTATTGTTACAACTTACCACACTATTACTTTAACTTATATTAAACAAGTTGGGGCAACGACATCAGCAGAGAGAGGTTCACTGGTCGCATTTGTATATGCAGTTAATGCCATTGGCAACACAATTCCTCCACTGTTTGTGTTCCCCACACATACATTATGCAGACCACTGTGTCAGAGATGGACCAGTAGGAAGTACTGGTAGTGGAAATAAATCAGGATGGGGGCAAGAAACAGATTTCCTCATCTTTCTGAAGCACTTTGCAAACCACACCAAGGTAAGCCATGATAAAAAGTAATGGAATTGCGATGCTGGTGAACAACTACATTTTTTCAGCTTCATTGTTATGTTCAAAATTGGTGCAAGAGTTGTAGGTTATAATGCCCACTGAGCCAATGAGGCCAAACTCAAGGAAGACCAATCAAAATTAATGAAATATTCAGTTGCAGAAAATTCCATAATTTGTCTTTTTTGGGGGGCTGGAATATGTTCAAAAGCTAGATTTCTGCATTCTGTCACACACACACACACAGCTACATAAATGGCTCTAAGTGCATTCATGTGTTGAATAAACAAAGATTACACGTTAATGTTTTGTTAGTACCCTTATTTCATTGCGTTACATTTCACCCCAGGATATGTTACAACTAACCCAGACTATGGGGTTAATTGTAACATTTCACTCTTCGTGTTTGAGACCATACCATGCAATGGGTAATTGTGCTGCAGAGAAAATAGCTGCACTATTTAATAGCAGAGACATGTAAATACTTTGCATTACATTTTGAATCCACTACCTTAAAAGACCTCCAAGTTACAGACAGAAATGTCAAAAATGTTACAACTATCCCCGGTCTCCCCTACTATAGCTTAATAGGGTATATTAGACTTAATAGTTACTATATACAGTAACGGACTTCTATACATTTTACATCAGATTAAAACTTTGGGTGTAAGATTCAAATAATTATTTATTAAAAGCGAGACATTTTAAATGAGAATAAGAAAGAAAAGTAGGTCTTTGTGCCCCCTTCTCCCTGTTCATGCCCTATCGGCCCCCCTGGCTAAACTTTGCTAGATCCGCCCCTGCACAGTTACCAGCCGTCAGCGACGTAGAAAAAGATCCTGGTGTAGAAAGTAATATTAAATAAATTCTAACAACAGCTTATCAAGCTTAAACGTGCTGCTGTTGTTCAGCCGCTGGTTTCCTCTTTCTGGTGCAAAGTGGGCCAAAAACAAACAAGAGAGACGGACTCGCGACAGAAAAGCCGATCAGCTGATCATTGATCAGTTTCACCATTGAAGTAGCAGCAGGAGAGTGAGAGAGGCAGTCGCTCCATATATCGCTTGTTAAGCTTAATGTGGGAATGCTTTACAAACATTCAGAGATAAACTCACACACTTGCTTTACTTCTCTCTGGGATCACTTCCTCGGAGATGAAATGCCGGATTGGTAGCAAGGCTACAAATACACACAGCCGCTCTATCACGTGAGTACACTGCTCCGACGTGCTACGGTTATGAGCTGAGTTATGCCATGTCGCAAGTTTTGTGAGGTGCTTTTTTGATATTTAATGGATCGGATTACATTTTTTATTTCTCTCCAATATCCGATCCAGTAATTTACGTCAGTATCGGACCGATACCGATACGTAATATCGGATCGGTCCATCTCTATTAGTTACACACCAGGGATCACTGTGAGGCCATCAGTTACAATGAGAAACAAAACTCCACCAGCTGGACAAAGAGAAAAAGCTGAGGCAAATGCACAGTTATGTGAATCCGAGTTAAAAAACAAACAAACATACAAATAAAAAAGACCAACAACAACAGAAAAAAACCCCAACAGTGTTGTCACCTCCCATGTCAACGGTGAACAAATGTCCATAGAAATTAGAAACACCCACCAGGCACCAGATGTTCTTTTCTGGGCTAAATGCGGTGGACCTTTAAATTTTTTTACTTGCTGAAGAGAAAACATGTGGCAAGTTTAGTCTAAATCACATGTTTAGCTCTTGTTATGAATTTACGTGAGAATCATCTATATTTTAAAAGTTGTCTTCAGCTTTGGAGTAATACCAGGATAATAGATTACAAATATGGATAACCTTTCTGAATCTAAAAAGTGAAACCACTGCATTAGTGACTCAAACCTGCATACTTTCTCGTGGCCAGCAGAGGGCAAGAGATACAGTTTCTGATGGTTTAGAAGTCTATGAGAGAAGTGCACATCACTTCCTCTGACCCATGACCTTTGATGAGTTTATGATCTCAATCACCAATTTTAGTTCTTAATAAAATAAGACTCGTTTTATTCAGTAATTATATTCCCCATCAAAATTAAAAGGGGGGATGCTTCAGAGAAGGCCTACACAATGACTGACAAGTCACACGCAGTGCCCTTCAGTCAAACTGGTTTTAAAAAGCTAATGTGGGGACAATCAAAACACCCGGTTTGAGGCTTGATAACCTCAAATTGAGGGCCTCACTAAGCACGGGGTGATCCATGGATCAACATATATACACAGTGTAAGTTGAGGATCATTTCTCATACATTCTGTCAAATGACAGGCAGAAGGTCATTTTCTCTGACCCCATGTCACAATTGTATTTAGGCCAAGGGGCAATCCTCCAGAGCGGAAATACTGAGCCAATGTGGAATTAGCAGAAACTACAGTTCCATTTAAGGCTGCCTGGACAGGAGTCAAGCCTCATAGCCTCATGTCAAAATTTGTTGTTTTAAAACCAATACTTACAATATGTTACAAAATTAACCAAGCTAGATACCCTTAATTAATAATTTAAGACTCCAGTCTTTCATCTGTATGTTGTAGCGTCTAGCTCCATGGCAGCAGTCAGATTGCTAACACTGAATGCCAATCAATGAGTGAAGTTACATCATCTTTTATATTGTACACAGCTCCGATGTGAGAAAATGAAAAGTTAAATTTAGTGCAGTGTTCACCTTGGTTTTCTATGAGGTTATATCCTCTATTACAGAATGTTGTGGCTTAATGTTTGCCCTTAAAATTTTGATTATAAAATATATTTATGTGGACTTGAAGAAGAGTGATCATTTACCCACCGATCAAAACTGCAGCAGTCACGCTTAAGTAAAACTCCATCCAATACTGTAACACTTTCAAAGCCAAGGAAACTACTTCTAACTGATGCCCAGTGAACATTGCAGTAGTGTAATGAGGTCTTACATCTTCCAGAAGTTTCAAAGCGCCACAGGCTCCATCTTGGGAGGAAATCTTAAGTGGAGGAAGACACAAAGAAGCATTATAAAAGCTGTTGACTCTTGTTTTCAGGACTCACAGGTAAAGGGTTAAAGGTCAGTAATGACAGAGGTCGGGTTAAATCAAGTTCAACCCCTGCCTTTAATCAGTACAAGCCGCTTTTTAAACAGGCTGTAAATCTGGGTAGTTTGTGCGTAGATTAGTATCAACAGCCAAAGTGAAACCTTCCCTCCTGAGAGAGAACAGTTCCAAAACTACACCAACAAAACTCATTTTACTGATTAGACATGACAGTGTAGAGGTAAAAAGGAGCGTATTAGTGCAGCCCGCAAGAAAAAGCTTTGCTGAAGTTTGAATAGTCTTCAAACTGCCCTGCTGCAGCAGAAACCCACAGGAGCCCACTGGAATCTACCGTCTGATTGGTTCAAAGCACTTCAGCGTTAGCCAGAGTGAATCAGCAGAGACAGAGGTGAAGCAGAGGAGGAAGGCAGGGTAGTCCCTGAAAGCACAGCCAAGATTAAACAATACGTTACTCTGAGGTCAAACTATGCTGGAGAAGTTAGAGGCCAGTACAAGTTTACTTGTTTACTTGAACTAAAAATTCCCTTGCACAGCAGTGCAATACAGTCAGGAAATGCCAAATTGGAGGAGAGCATGAACAGGTCTAGGACTAAATACCATTGTCAATATTCACAAATCAAGACTAAAAGTAGCTCCCAACTTGCCAATTTAGGGGGAACATATCAGTCTTCACTTGACAAAGCAGTTTGAAAATCTGAGAGAAGGTAGAGATAATCCAGAGACAGCAGCATCCATTTAGCAATATGGTCATATATTAAAGATCTAATCATCTCACTAACGATCAGCAACATCGATCTTCTGTGATCGATCTGATCGTTGATCATTCAAAGACCAACTCCTATCGGTTTGCTTTCATCCCATCTATCCATCCATGTAATATCAACCCCTAATTTCAATCATATCATCATATGAAAGTCTTTGAAAATGGACTATTTTAAGTTTTTTGTTGCCATTTAAATCTCAGCTGAAAGAAACTAAGTTGACTTGGGGTCAAAGTAATCAACAGAGTTTCAAATTAAGAAAAACAAAAACCCTGGGACAGACTGGCGACCTGTCCAGGGTGTACCCGCCCCTTGCCCTATGATGGCTGGGATGAACATGCACCATTGTAACAGTATTTACATGACACTTTCATAAGAAAAAGCATGACCAATTCCTCTGAAATCAAAACAACCATCATTCAATAAATTAAAAACAATAAATCGATGGTGAACATGTGTTTTCCACATATACTGGTGTAAGGGCACCAAACCACCATATACTGCACTTCTTGGCTCAGGCAAATTATATGGCTTAATAATAATATAAGCAGACAGGATACTTCTGTACAAAAAAAAAAAAGTTTGGTGACACCATTTAGTGTGTATTTAAGTATCTGACAGTAGGTTTTCTGTAGAGACAGATCTAAAACTAATAAAAGACAGATGAAAGTCTGCGACAGCAACACTAAAACGCTGTTTTTATTCCCACAAACTAACTGCATCTGGTGTGGCTTCATCGCGAACTCTTGATCCATTTTCTGAAAATGTGAACCAGAATCTATAAGCCCAAATGAAGTCCACAGACACAGAGCTGCGTTAATTAGCCAGATCTCTTTGACATGAACCAAAGCCACATAAAAACAGAGCCCCGCTCCCAGTAAATGGTTTTCCCCGTCTGGAGAGCTTTGGGATTTACAACGCCAGCCCTCGCCCACTCTCTCAGTTGTCGGACTTTTTAATTGCTCCCTTAACAAAGCACACACACGTAAACACAGCAACATTTTGTGCAGCTGCCTGCATGCATGGCTGTTCAGAAAACTACTCACAATGCACACCACAGTCCCACTCTTTCCTCTCACATGCTCCCTGTTCTTTCAGCCTTCTTGTTAAGCAGCAGCTTCTCTCTGCATCCTGCTTGATGGTGAGGCCAGACTAACTGCATGTTTGTCAGCTCATCATAGTCACCGTCAGATGCTGGAGACTATTATAAGAAAAACCAGACTAAGAGCATTAACAAACCCATCATTGTTAGTGTTTTTGTGTCTATGCCTCATGTAGCAGAGTGTAATGAGGAAGGTCAAATACAGACGCTGTAGGTCTCTTTTTAAAAACACACAGGCCAGTGTGTTCTTAAGGCAGGGCCTGGGCTAACAACACACACGAGCTCAGTGGAGTTTGAGCCGAGACGCAGAGCAATTGCAGTGGGGGTGCGGTATGAATTAAAAAACAAACAAACAAACTTGGACACAGCTAGCATAATGGACAGGTTTTTGATGGGGCTCCCACACAAACTCAAAGCAGAAGATAAAGCATTGTCAAATATGTTTCCAAACCAACTTCCTTCAAACCCAAATACTAGAAAATATGTGTAAATCAAAAGTAAATGATTTAACCAAGCATTGCTAGCTGCACGCCATAAGACAGGAAGAGGAAACAGTGGCTGGAAATAACTCATGTGGTTACGCAGCGAAAACGCAGGGCTTCAAGTAGCTGGTTAAAAAGCTCAACCCAAGGTCCAACATTCCAGGTATAGCAGCAGGTAGAGATTTACTATTGCACAATAATGCTGCCACTACTGGCATCTTGTTGGAACACATTCACACTTCAGATTAGGTAATGTGTCATCAATGACAGCAGCTCACTGAGAAAATGGAATTACTCTAATCCCACTAGAGGATGGCTGCAAAAGCAATCACCATAGACCCCATGCCCCAAATAAGCCAACAAAATAAAATAACTACCTAACTTTAAACTTCTCCATTTGGATATTGTTCAGGCTTAAATTAAGGGACGACTGGCTGATGTGGTAACATAGACCAATGTAGCAGATTGCTCTCCTCTTCACATCCACAATTGTTAGTTACTATACTGTGCCTCTCAACAATGTTTATTTTTAAGTGAACTATGACAAATAATATGGGTTGCTGTGTGGTACACATATGTTCCAGATTAGGTAAGTGACATTATTGTACTGTGTCTATATGTTATTTAGCACTGATTAGCAGGTATCTGCATCCATGTGTAGCACCCACACAATTTATGGATGCAACTTGTAGAGACCAGAAACCGGTGGATGATGTCATAGTGGGCATATCAATCTTTTATATGTAGTCAATAAGTGAAAACGGTAGCATGGTGCCATTGACTAGCTAGCTAGTGTTAATAGGCTAAGATACCTTTTCAGTGGTTTCACAGATATTCTATACTGTCACTAATAATATACTGTTATTTACTCTGATTGGGGCAATCTGATGACCAAAGGTTCAGCATTACAGTAACCAGCTACAGGCCACCTATGCAAGTTTTGCTATGTATGCTCTACATATTAGCATGCATTTATTTATTTATTTATTTGAATAGATTTTATAGTATTATCTACACTGTGTCTGCAGGTTCATCTTCCAGCAATAAGAGAGTACAGCACTGGCATCTATAACAGATAACTCTCCTGTCACTTGCTGCTGCTGATAAAAAAATACTTACTTTAATTTTACAAGAGAAATGTCGCTGACGACATAAGACGAGCCAGTGTTGCTTAATAATAGTCAGAAAAGTGTGAAAGCACACCGCTGCTAAATTTAAGAATGTAAGATCTGCAACTAAGCTATCAACGTGTAAAGTTGATGCTGTGGGTGTTTATGGCTGGACTGCCATTACACCCTTGTATCAAGTATAATTCACTGTCAGACTGATTTGATTGCAGGTCAAACAGAATCAAATTTACACTTAGCAGCTTTAAGGAAGCTATTATGCTCCTCCTATTATGCTTTCACTTATTTTCCATCAAATAATGCTCCAATGGTCGATGTTCATTTTAAACAAGGTCAAGGTTTCAAATAATGAGGTCAGTGTATGTATAATTAATCTATGTGAGCCAACAGCTCAGATTGCTCTAAACACTTGGTGTCAGACAGTTTTTCTACTCTTTGCTTTGCATGAAATCCAAAAACACAGCCCACTCACCTGTTGTTTAAACATTTTGTTTGGTAGCCAATCAGAAGGAACACTGGGTTTCCTATCTTAAAACACGTATATTCACCCCTTTAAGGCAGATGACATATATGAAACCCTGCCAGCATATATCCTGCTGTCATCACAATCATTCCTCAGAAAACCTCTAACAAATATGAAGTTTGCTTAGCTGACAGTGCTGAAGTTAGCCACTGCTCTTCAGATGGGGCATAGGCTGCCTGTGAAGCATTCATTTCAAGTCTTCCATGCAGTAGTATCCATTCTTATTTGGATGGACATGCTCAATATTTTGGTATATTCTGCACTTTGTTTGAAAGCGCTTTATAAATAAAGTTATTATTATTATCAAATTGAAGCAAATGAAGAGATCTTCTATTCAATACTATTTCTCTTTACATGAGAAGAAACAGCATGAGGGATGCCCTGCCTGTCTGGGGTCTACAACACTAGCAGAATGCTGACTGAACCCAAAGAAAATGTGTTTTGTCACCAGCTCTAGCGTTCAACCCTGAGGAAGACGGGTGACATTTGTGTAGGAAGTGCTGGGAAAGACAACATATCTGTTTTCTCTGTTTTGCCACACAGTGGTGAAGCTGCAGGTGGAGTGGCATACTCCACTGGTTTTCAGGGTTTTCTTCCTACCCTTAACAATTGTAAAAATACACGCGGCCCTGTTCCCGGATTTTGTTTTAGAGCCAGCCTCTACAAGGGTCAAATCAGTGACTACCCACATCCCTGTGCCTTGCTATGGATAGTAACTGGACCTGGACGGTGGGGTGGAAGATGGCTTAGTTAACCGAACACATATTGAGCTGTGCCTGGTTGCTTATCTGGCCCTATGGTGGCTTCTAAAGTCTTTCGTCTAAGCACTGCATCTCAGGTGGACAACATTTATTAGACTTTAGTCTTCAGTGCCTCCATCATGAGGTCTGTCACCATGCTCCACACATACCAGGCAATATTCTTCTGTTTTACTAGCCAAATGTAAAGCTTTATCTAAACAGAGGCTTTTCCATTCGTTCTGTGGAGGCCATCTTTATAGTTTACAGTACCAAAGATCTCTTGTTGCCTCAGGGTGTGCAAGCACTTTCTACCAGGGGAATGGCAGCCTCATGGGCCCTTCTATGAGCAACTATCAGCTGGATGTGAAAGCTCCTTCAGTGGCTCATTCTGTCTTTTCTGTCATGCACTAGGGTGCTGGTGGTTAGGCTCTTGTTTGGTAGTATGAGAGAGATTTTTCCTGAAGGAGAGACACTAAGTACAGCACCAAGTCGCCCCACCACACAGCTGCACTCCGTGAAGAGCCGATATTTAAGGGATAACTGTGAAGACGACAGGGGCTATCAGTGCAGGTGTCACATATGTGATCACATGTAAACAAAGGGGGGAAAATATACTGTATTTTTGTACCTCGTTCCTCTCCTTCACAGAACAGAAGGTGCTTTTTTTCCCCTCTCTTTTTTTTTTTTTTTAAAAATAAACAGACCTTAATGAAACAGAACCTCAAGTACAAATACGACTCCATAGACTCTAGTGCTTAATGTCTTATTAGAATAACAGCAACAAGAAAATCATAGGGAATTATTTTCAATTTTGTTAAGGCCACCCCAGACACACTTTAAGGACCCCTGGTTGTGCCAAGACCCACAAACAAACAGCAGCTTCTTTAAAGGTGAGCAGAGCGATCGATGGCAGTGAAGAGTTGAGAGTTTTAGTGAGCAAGAGGATTAATGCAGCCTGAGCAGAAACAGAAGTGTGTGGTGAACAAGAGAAAAGCAGTAAGTGTGTCATCCATACGAGGTATTAAATTCATCACACACATCGCATGAATGCAAGTGTTGATGTGAAGAATGTAAGCGTGGGAGGAAAATAATGCACGTTTTCTCACCTCTTTGGCTCTCTGCACGGCATCACTGGGGGGGTTTCGGATCTGTGGGGATGACTTGGTGTTGATCTTATCGTAGAGCTGAAAGATAAAAAGCACAAGGACAATGAGCTGGACAGCGAGACTGTGACCAGAAATGAGTTTTCACTGAGGTCAACACGACCAACGACACGTCTTCTACATATTTGCTATATCAGACAAAGCTGTTCATGGCTGCAACATTCACATAGTAACTTCCTGATGCTACATCAATATCGCTTTATTGAACACATTTGAAAATGTGGGAATGTGTACATGCTTCCACTTTATTTTCACGGTTGAGTTCTAATATACATATACGAGTTACAAAAAACCCCAACAAAGAGCAACAACCACAACAAAAATCCCAGCATTACCTTTTTTGGCAATTTGCGCTACAGTAGCTCATCTGTTGGATCGGACCGCGTGGGCCACTTTTTAATCACTGATCACTGCAGACTGGGAACACCCCACAAGATCTGCACTTTTTAAGATTCTCTGACCCAGTTGTCCAGCTATCACAATTTGGCCCGTGTCCCACACGTGCTCGCATCCTTGCGCCTGCCCATTCTTCCTGCATCCAACACATCAACTTTGAGGACAAGAGAATCCTTAACATAACGCAACCACTAACAGGTGCCATGATGAAGAGATAATCAGTGTTATTCACGTCACCTGTCAATGTTATGCCTGATCAGTGTATAGAGACACATAAGATATGGAGAGAAAACTATATTAATAAAAAACAAAACAAAAAAAACACTACGACAACAAAAAAGAAAAACTCTTCAAAGACCAAATAAGAATGGATAAATGTATTTTGAATAATGTCTTCTGTGGCCAAGGCTAAGCCAAACAGTAAATGGCCTGTATTTGTATAGCGCTTTACTTAGTCCCTGAGGACCCCAAAGCGCTTTACACTACATTCAGTCATCCACACACACATTCACACACTGGTGATGGCAGCTACAGTGTAGCCACAGCTGCCCCGGGGCGCACTGACAGAGGCGAAATCCACAAGAACAGCACACATTTGCAAAATAATGTGTGGCACCTTAGAACCATTCAACCACTTCCATCCTCTGACCGTTAGATTTGCTCTCAGCTCCTTCAACAAACCACTGAATGAGGGGGATGTTTTAGGAACATTGATGTTTCATTCACTAATAACCAAGAGCACAAAGACATTCTGACAGTAGGCGGTGGCCCAACACCTTACTCTGCTCTTCAGGCTGTTTTTCCCTTTTATATATTATATTAAACACATTATATACATTATATTTAAACCCAGAAAATGGTTAGAGCCTTAATGTTTATCAGAACACGGTCAATGTGCGTATGTGCACAAAACTGCTCAACTAGTACACCTTTCCAAGTTTTATGAGTAGAAATTCACAAGGTTTCAGCAGCAACAACAACCACATCTCTCTCTTTGGCTGCATCAAGTGCACACAAAATTAAAATTGATGTAACACTTAAACTTAAAGAAGTTTCTATGAAAAAGCGTAAGCTTGAGTGCTGATGCCACTTTTACAGTTTGCCCCCCCCGTCCTAAAACCGCCACAACCTTGTTTCCTCATCACTCTGACTGAAAGACAACAGACACAAGCTTATAAAAATCCTGTGACTAATAAACAGCACTGCTCTGCATCGCCGATGTTTATTAACGAGACTGCATGTCTGGATAGAAAAGTGGCCCTGGACACAGTCCAAACAAAAGCAGCAGCTGAAGCTCAAATCAAAGCAGAGGGTGGCTTTTTGGAACAAAAGACACAGACAACCACAGCTGTGGAAAGCAGCTCTAATCATATACAAAGCAACAACAATGTGATGTTTGAGGAGCAACTTGTAGTTTTCATTTAACCTGCTCTGCAGTGCATGAGCGGGCTGCATAATGTGTACAAAGAAAAGCACTCTCGGAGGCAGACACAGAGTCACAGACAAACTGTGTTTGTACCAGCCCTAGACTCAACGCTGCTCTGTTCTCCCTCTTACAAACACGACAGCAGACGACATCATGCAGCGCACAATGATAAACATTAACCTAAAAAATCTTTTTGCATTTTGTACACCAAGTACATGTAGCTGCTGTTTCACTGCACTGAGACATTCACTTTGCTTCTAGTTTGAATCAAAAGTGTCTGCAGCTGTCTTAAGAAAAGCGTGCCTTCGTGGAGGGGGTGAAATGCACAAACAGAAGTCGTCTGTGGTGCTACACATGCCCAAAACTGAAGTTTGAAGTTGTGCGACTAAATACTCGGCTGCCCCAGATTCTTATTTTCTGGTTCACGATCACAAAAAAAGCCCCAAAATATATATATATATATATATATATATATATATATATATTGGGGCTTTTTTTGTGATCGTGAACATTGTACAAGATCAATGGGACCCTAAGAGCCTTCATCAGGAACTCAATGGGGATGTGGCGTACAACACTAGAGGCCAACTCCAAGCCCATAGCACAAGTTACCATCAAGTGCGGGATCTACCAAGGAGATGCTCTGTCCCCACTACTGTTCTGCATAGGCCTGAACCCCCTCAGTGAGATCATTAACAAGACTGGCTACGGATACCGACTATGGAACAGAGCAGTTGTCAGCCACCTCCTGTACATGGATGACATCAAGCTGTATGCCAAGAGTGAACGAGACATCGATTCACTGATCCACACTACCAGGCTATACAGCAATGACATTGGAATGTCGTTCGGACTGGAGAAGTGTAGTCGGATGGTAACAAAGAGAGGGAAGGTAGTCAGAACTGAGGGGATTGAACTACCAGAAGGCAACATTGCAGACATAGAGGACAGTTACAAGTACCTGGGGATCCCGCAGGCAAATGGGAACCATGAAGAGGCCGCTAGAAAGGCTGCAACCACCAAGTACCTGCAGAGGGTCAGGCAAGTCCTGAGGAGTCAGCTGAATGGTAAGAACAAGATCCGGGCCATCAACACATACGCCCTGCCCGTGATCAGGTACCCTGCTGGGGTAATAGGCTGGCCAAAGGAGGAGATAGAAGCCACTGACATAAAGACAAGAAAGCTCCTGACCATGCATGGAGGGTTTCACCCCAAGTCCAGCACCCTGAGGCTGTACGCTAAGCGGAAGGAAGGGGGCCGGGGACTGGTGAGTGTCAGCACCACAGTCCAGGATGAGACAAGGAACATCCAAGAATACATTGGGAAGATGGCCCCAACTGACCGAGTGCTCAGTGAATACCTCAGGCAGCAGAAACCCAAGAAAGAGGAGGGAGACGAGGAACCATCATGGAAGGACAGGCCCCTGCACGGTATGTACCACCGGCAGATAGAGGAGGTGGCTGATATCCAGAAATCCTACCAGTGGCTGGACAAAGCTGGACTGAAAGACAGCACAGAGGCACTAATCATGGCAGCACAAGAACAAGCTCTGAGTACAAGATCCATAGAGGCTGGGGTCTATCACACCAGGCAAGACCCCAGGTGCAGGCTGTGTAAAGATGCCCCAGAGACAATCCAGCACATAACAGCAGGGTGCAAGATGCTAGCAGGCAAGGCATACATGGAACGCCATAACCAAGTGGCCGGCATAGTGTACAGGAACATCTGTGCCGAGTATAACCTAGAAGTCCCGAGGTCAAAATGGGAGATGCCCCCAAGGGTGGTGGAGAATGACCGAGCTAAGATCCTGTGGGACTTCCAGATACAGACGGACAAAATGGTGGTGGCTAACCAACCGGACATAGTGGTGGTAGACAAACAGAAGAAGACGGCCGTAGTGATCGATGTAGCGGTTCCGAATGACAGCAATATCAGGAAGAAGGAACACGAGAAGCTGGAGAAATACCAAGGGCTCAGAGAAGAGCTCGAGAGGATGTGGAGGGTGAAGGTAACGGTGGTCCCAGTGGTAATCAGAGCACTAGGTGCGGTGACTCCCAAGCTAGGCGAGTGGCTCCAGCAGATCCCGGGAATAACATCGGAGATCTCTGTCCAGAAGAGCGCAGTCCTGGGAACAGCTAAGATACTGCGCAGGACCCTCAAGCTCCCAGGCCTCTGGTAGAGGACCCGAGCTTGAAGGATAAACCGCCCGCAGGGGCGTGCTGGGTGTTTTTTTTTTTTTTTTATATATATATATTTCTAAAAAAAATATTTTTTAAACAATGACAATCCTAATTTCCCTCTGAATAATTTACAGGAAGACATGCAGGTGTTCTTTGGCTGGTGTTCTAATTGTATTTAAATTGAGCCCATTATGCTCATTTCAACTCCATATTTTAACATGGCCTTTACTAGAGTAGCTTTGCATGACTCACAGCTTGAAATAATCCTTTTTTTTTTTTACCTAATTCCAGGTGTTAGTGCAGCCCATCAGTTCATCCTCTGTCTGAAATGATCCATTTTAGCTCCCTTCCTCTTCCCTTAAGCAAGCTTGATTCTGATTGGCCATCCCAGGTAGACTAAAGATTTTAACAGGTGGGCGGGGCTTACATGTTTACAGCCAGAGCTCTGCACCTGAGATGATGATATAGAGCCAGTCTGAATTGGAGCACTTAGAGCAGCATGAAGCTCGAACTTTTGGCTTTTTCACTTGAGCCACAGTGAGTATTTCTCAGGGGAAACAACATTGAGATCTGCTTTGTTTCAACCAGAGCCTTGCCTTATTTTTTGGTTTCAAATGCCATGGCTCCAGTGGGAACACAAAGCTGTGCTTCTTCTGGCATCCACTTAATTGTTTCAGTCTCTTCAGTCTGACTTTCTCCTGCCTTCCTGTCTCAGCGGTGCAGCCTTCTCTCTTACAACATTATCATCACTGTTTCCGCTTCACCTCCAGGTTAATTTTTTTTTTTTATATAGAGAAATAGAAGTGTGGAAATATGCAGATGGTATGTAGACTGAATGCACAAACCTGTTGGTTCAGGTGGTTAAGAAAAGCCTGGGTAGGCACAACAGGCTGGTGTGCATGATTCATAAATCAAATTTTACATATGCACTTTTTTGCACAGGGTAACAATGTTTCCACATACATATTAATAAAGAACAGCCTTTATTTGTAGCGTTGGTGAGGCTCAGTAATGACACACAAATCTGGAATGCAGTGTTAATTTTAGTTCTGGATAAGGGAACAGTGACTTCTTTCCATTATAGAGCTGTAGGGGGAAACGAGAAAACATCAGCTATCGCAAGGAATGAGTTGTAAGACACATCTGGTACATTCCTGTAAGTTTCTAATGGTTCATCCACACATGGACATCAGTCCTCTAAACTGGAATGAGGGCTGGCAGACAAAGGAAGAGAGACGTAGGAGAGGAGGGACTGTGAGTCAATAGCAGTATACTGGGGAGGAAGATGCTGATTACAACATTAGGTAGAGTTCCAATGCCTGTACCGCTGTGACAACCTGACATCGCCAGGAAAAAAAAAAGCCCCAAAAGAAACCTACACAGATTGCACGCACACATCTCAAGAGTGCATTTGTATCCAATTCTTTTTGAACAAACTCCTCAAAAGACAAACAGCACACTCCTCAGGAAACCTGAATGGCGGTTGGCACCACGAGTGCGTGCTGTGCCACACGCCGTCCGCAGCCACTGAGCATTTACGCATATTTACTGCGCTCATGTCCTCATGCTTTCAACATCTTTCTGGTTTTGTTGAGTGTTAAGCAATCGTGAGCTGACCTCTGATGGAGTTTTACATAAAAGTGTAGCAAAGACCGAAGTCTGAATTAAGGGTAACAAAAGACAAACCAACCAACGAGACACTCAAAGATATGTGCACAGATGCAGATTTCACTGTTACAGCTGTCACACACAGGCACACATTCGATCATGATCTCGTGACGGCGTGTGCATGTGGCAACAGCCACGACAAACAAGCGACGGCTCTTATTTTATGATGAGAAACAGTGCGATTTCCTCATTTCTTATTAGTGACAAGTAAATGCAGACATCAGTTCCTTGAGGGTAACTTCTTTTTCCTCGCCTCCATTAGCTCGAAAGCCTGAGGAGTTTCGGATACACGAGGAAAAAAGAAAAATACAAATACAAATGCACTCGACTAAAATGCCTCATTATACATGTCAAACACCAGAAACACACACTGGGGGATGTCGGGTTGACTTCGAATTAGCTTGAGGCATGTCTTGACAAAACTCTTTGTGCTAACACATCAGATGAAGGGAAAAAAAACGGAAGACAACAAACTCACCCAAAAGACAGAAAGTGTAGTGTCACAAAAACACAGCCAATAGATCGCAAACACACAGACATGAGTTTTGTAAGCCAGGAGGCTCCATCCGTTCACAGTCTTCAGGATTTTGTGTATTCCCTCGATGTGCAGGCGACTTTGAGCCGCGCATACAGTGATGAAGGGTGCGCTTGCTGTGAATGGCACTGAGGCCTGACAATACCAGCCATTGTTTATTTTCAATGACCGAGGCTGGCCTGTGATGCTCTGTCCTTTCCTGACTCCCCCTCCTCAGAGCAGGGCTGGGGTGTGAAAGTGGGGGTGAACAGGAGAGATGCATGTTTGACTGTTTCATGTTATTGTATTTGAGCTGCTTACAACACAGAGTGTTTGTAAAAGGGCTTGGCACTGTTGACTGGAAACTGTATATTCAAAGATGTGGACAAATTTGTCATTTGTCATTGAAACAATGCTTCATTTCTCCTGAAAAATGGTTCAGTTAAAAGCAGTTATCAAATATATACCTGTATTATCTTTGGGATGTAATAGAGTACAATTATCAAAACAAATGCTGCTGTACGGCCTATTTGTAGGCAAAAACATGCAACTGTAGTTTGATATCATTGTGTACAGTGAACATGGATGAGAGAAAGCAAAGGAGAGAGCTGGTTGAGGAGTTCTATAGATAGCAATGTTAAAGACAAAGGCCATAAGACAATCTCCAAGCAGCTTCATGTTCTTGTGACCAAAGTTGACAATAGTATTGCAAATTAGAAGGTTAATGAGACTGTGGTCAACCTCCTGGGACTCAAGAGGAAATGCAAGACCAGGTTGATCAGAAGCATGGTCTGGATGATTGAACAAGAGCAACGAAATCATCCAAAACCAACGAACCAGTGTGTTCTGATCACACCATCTGTTTAATTTTGAACACTAATGAACATCAAAAACAGGAATGCACCAAAATGCATGCTGATGAGCCCAAAAGCTTCTGGGAGGATGTCCTTTTGTCAGATGAGATGAAACTGGAGCCTTTGACCTTTCAGATGAGCTCTGTGTTTACAGAAGGAAAAAATTAAAGAACACCATGCCTACTCTGAAAACTGGAGCTTGGAGACGCTGGCCTTCAAAGCTGAGACAGCTTGAGCAGTTGCTGCAAAAGGTGGTCCTACAAAATATTCTCCCGAGAACCAGCCTATACATTTATGTCACACTGTGGACATTTGGTTTTGGTCTATATCTTTTGACTTATTTGAGCTATCCTACTAAGTCCTGATGTACTAAATAGAGGACATCCTGGGCTTTCCACTGATATCTCATGTGTTTGGGTGGCCTCTTTTAGCTCCAAAGTGGAAGGAAATCCCCATAAAAGTTCAATGGTTCTCCGGAAGATATTAAATTAAGGGTACCATCTTTGGTGTCCATGCTAAATATGGAAAAATATTAAGGGGATACCATTAGTTACAAGAGTTTGTCTTTTAAATGATGAAGTGTATCTAAAGATTTGTCCACACTTGTACTTTAGAGCGAAAATAACTAAACACATAATTGGCCAAAACAGTCCTGAGAGCTGACCAATCAATCCTACTTTGAGTCAAATCCTAAGTTAAATTCTCCCATTGATTTTAACCAATTTGTTTTAAATGCAGAAATATGTGTATTAAAGTAGCTGAGCTAAATCTCAACACAGAGCACATTAACTGGCATTTGCTCATATTCATTGTAATTATCTTTCACTTAATGATGTGCCTCATTTACTATAAAAACACCGCTCACACCGGCTTTTTCAGTTTAACAAACTACAGCGCAGAAATCAGACTAAACAAAGTGGATCAAAGGAAGAGAAAGCACAGCTGCCTCAAAGGCAAAATGATGTGCTCGGAGTCCAACTAAATCTTAAATGTGGTCTGGCCCCTGTGCTGCGATTTTGTGACCCAATACGGTTTGAATGTGGCGCACCAGTTGTAGGTCACGGTCTGCTGCTGTCACCTACGACTCAGATGTTTCTGTCAACATCCCTGAGTCACGGAAACAAGCAGCAACCGGACCATTTGTCAAGTCCAAGCGAGCTGCTGCTGCTGCTGCTGTGTTAAGGACACATCTTAAAAAACAACATGACCTTTTCATAATGCCTCCAGAGGAAAGAGCATCCCCGTGTGTGGAAAGATGCTATTTATGCCTTATATCACAAGCAATGACTGAATCTTATTAAGGGGTTATTTCCACAAAGACATTGTGCCCCCTCCAAAAACACTGGTTGTGAGGTACATCACAGTAGTGGAATGGGGGCACTAAATGCTTTCCTAAAACCCAAAGCATGTTTACAGTGGACCTGTTAGGCTTTTCCTTATTTTCTGTCTTTTATTTATTGTTACAAAAGTTCATGCCTATATTAAACATGTAAAGTTTGAAAGCCATAGCTGTACAAGTTATGGCTGTACGTCAAAAGCTCAGGCTTCTGTCTGCTCTAAATGATCCATTTCACACACTTTTTTTCTACACTAACCTGTGTATGATATCACAGAGAGGACCTATCCCTTTTATAATACAGTACTGTCCCTGACCACAGACGCTGCACGCACCTGCTGTTCAACCCTAAAACATTAAATTGAACTATGAATAATGCAAAACTTCACTATCAGAGGCCAAAGTTAAAAAAAATGCAGAGCTGGAAATGAGCAGAAAAAGGCTTTAATATTCATGCGTGAGGCTGCTTCCAAATCCCCTCGCTGCAGAAAGAGTGGCTGCTCTGTCCAAACCAAACTCACAGACGAGCAGCAGAATAAAGAGCTAATAAAGTTTATAACACATGATTATGTAGCAGTAAGAAACACATATTTTTAAAAAGGTCTTTGTTAACAACACCTGTAAGAAGAGGCTGTGGAAATTGTTTCACAGTAAAACAGAGCTGTAGTATTAAGTGACGATTTCATAGGAGCAGCTGGGCTTATCAACAGTTTCTGTGTATTAACACACTGTACTTTACATGTGATGTTAGGGCTGCTCAATTAATCAAATTTTAATCTAAATTACGATCTGGGCTTTCAATGATCATTAAAAATGACTGAGCCGATTATTAGCACCTCCCTCGTGCTTTACTCTCGCGCTGCTCCGTGTGGCAAATCGAGCGCACCTCTCTGCATTTCGAACACGCGTCACAACAATTAAGAGGACCCGGGGGAAGCTCGGAAAGCTAAGCAGAAGTTATTTGGAGAGGAGAGTGACTGCCGTTGGTTGAAAAGAGAGGTAAAAAAAAACCTTCAGTGGTTGGAAACATTATGGGTTCGTGGAGTCAGACGTGTGTAAACTTTGCTACGGTGTCGTGCTGCACCACAGAGCAACACTGCAAAGTTCACTAAACATAGATGTTTACATTTTTAATTTATTTTTTATATTGCAAACATTTGCACTGTTATCAGTATTATTTTTTGACAATCTTTAAAGCCATTATTCAACACATTGTTATTGTTAAATAAATATCGTCAAATAATCGAGATCTCAATTTCAGTGAAAATAATCGTGATTATCATTTTTGCCATAATCGAGCAGCCCTATGTGATGTGTTTTCAAAGTGTTCCTGAATTCTTTTTAGAGCAGTGTATTAAAGGATTTCTTGTAAACCTAAGATTCCTTAAAAGCACTAAGTGGAATAATCCCTAATGTTTCTGCTTGACAGCTGTTTAAAGTGGAGATGAAAGGATAGAACAATGAATTTCTGTCAGCCAGTAAAATTACAGCAAGTACAATGCAAGTAAAGAAGAAAAACAAAAACAGGTCCACATATTTACTGAAGTATCGAAAAACACATTTACAGGGTTGTCTGTGAAGGTTCTCAGTCATCCAGGTCATCGTAGTCAAAGGAGCTTGCAAAGAAAAGCGTCTGGACTTCTTTAAGTTGCTTGAAGACGTTTCACCTCTCATCCGCGATTTACGGATTGGTTGGTTTACGACACCAACTCTCTGCCATCTATAATCCAGTTTTGAGTTCCCTCCCCAGACGCCTGAACGCCCACTCACATCCTGGGCCATCTGACCTCAGGAATTCGCATGATAAGGTGGGGCCAGGTTTCACAATGAGCTCACCCAAAACCCTGGCTGATTGGGACCCACACCCAGTTTCACACCTTGGCTCAGGCGATTAGAGGATCATCAGGGGGTCCTTTTGTCCCTCTGTGGGGGGACACTCCCACTAGGTTTATATCTGGGGCTCTCCACCATTTGACCTTAGAACTGAAGAAGCTTCTCGGATGAGAGGTGAAACGTCTTCAAGCAACTTAAAGAAGTCCAGACGCTTTTCTTTGCAAGCTCCTTTGACATTTACATCTTTAGATCAAGCTTCATGTGCGATAGAATGGGTGCAGAAGTTTCCGTGCACTGCAACAGCCTAACGTTGGATTTGTAGGCTATGAAAGGCAACCACAGTGGACTCTTTAAAATAAGGGGATGCAACTGAAATAAAATGGACATCTGGCTATACATCTAACATTTGTGCATGCTTTTGGAATAATCATCTGAGTGACAATGACCTGGAACAGAGCTAGTTCTCAATGTCTATTTTTAGCTTAGGCTCAGTTCACGCAGTTCACACATCACTGTGCGATCTGCACAAAACTCCCATCCTTACAGTTAACGACGCACAGTCAACTGTAAACCAAATACCAGAAAATGATATTAAAGTTTCATTTTTTATAAATAATATTTAAAAAAAAAAAAAAAACTATTAATGGAAAAATACAACAACAAAAATAAAACACACTATCTCCCACTGTTCCAGCTGTTAGAGTGAAGTGTTGACAATCGCTCATTTGCTTGTGTGACACTTACATCGAGCAGTGTGTGTAGATGCTGGTCCTGGAAAACACTGTGGAGGAAATCTAAATCTTTTTCACTGCAGTCCGTCAAAGCGTGGATCTCCTCTAAACTGTCCAACACCTGAGACACAGCACCTGCAAAGCACGCACGTCAGAAGTCCATCAGTCACTCAGCAAATCTGCACAGCTCTCAAGCGCCAAAACAGTTTCTCAGTTATTCAGCCTGGCTGCACTTTCGATTAGGTCTGTCACAATAATGACCTCCATTTCTTTTCAATACTGTTCTACAGTTCAGTTCCTCAGCCACCAAAACTTTGGCCGATTTAAATTTAGCACATCTCTACTTTAAGATCATCAGGGCTGTCTGTGTGAACTCGTCCCTTAGCGTGAGATTATCGTAGTGGGCAGGTGCACAGCTCATTTAGAGAAAATATCTATTTCAAAAACAGAATCTAATTTAGTTTCTTCTACTTATCAGAGTTACAAGACTTAAGTTGAATTTACTACACAGCGCACAATGCATACATGTGCAATGGGACAGAACAAGCCTTAGAGGAGGGGCACAAGAAGATTTTTTAAAAAGAGACTAATTTGATATCAGGTAAGGTTGTGATCACTCCTCATACACGGGCAATGACCTCTAAACTGTTATAACAGCTCCTGTGTTTAAGTGTGGGTTTGTAATATAAAAATAACTACACTTCAGGGATCGTGCCAGAATAAACAGCAGGACTGGCACTACCATTCCAGGACACAACATCTAATCGTTTATTTTAGGTGGCATAAAATGGCCACAACAAACTTGCTTTTAACAGTTAAATGTGAAACAACATATCAAATAGCAAAGGCAGTTATGGTGACAGGGCTACACAAACTACTACAAAGCACAGCACAGAGAGAACAAACAGGTACCTACGTTCTGCTGCTAGCAGTCCTAGCATGTGGGAAGCATTAAGAAAAATACACAAAAAATGAAAACATTGGCATTGTGCATATGCTGCCATCAACATTTAAACATTCAGAAGCAGTTGCTTCACAAGTGCCTCTGAGATTAACACTGATAAACTGGAAATGATTTGTGTTTTCAGTTGCTGGAATCTGTATGAGACTTAATCTTCATAAAGAGATACTCAGTAGATCCTCTGATTACAGCTCTTGTCTTTGGTGTATATTTAAGAGCTTGTTGCACAAACTTTCTTGTAACAACCTGCACAGGGCCTTACAGAGAAAGGAGAACTCAAACATGAAAAAAAGAGGAAGGAAATTAGACGGAGAACGTGTGATTATTTAGCCAAAAAGACAACAAAGAAGAGTTTGACTTCTGTGTCTTTGTCTACCTGAGGATGTGGGATCATTGGAGAAGTCTTGGAGTTCCTCGGGTGGATCTCCGTAGAAGGAGTTGAACTTGTGACTGGACACTGCAGCTAGCACGGCCCCCTGAAACCACAGCAGGAACATGAGCACGTGCATCTGTGGCCCCAGCTACGTATATCATCAATACACACTGAGATGATATCATGAACAGAAGTCTTGAATATTACAATATGATATTGTAATATTAAACCTTGAGCTTCCTCCTGGCGTTGAACTTTCTCAGCTGCTCCACGGTTTCCGGCAGGTGGATTTTGTAGGCATACCGATCCCTCTCCTTAGAAAGAAAACACAGAGAGGAAAATTGCTTACACGAGCTTAAACTGACTTCTTACACTGGGATGATTCTACTGAAGAGTTCTGCTGAGCCATGTTTGGCACTGTCATTATAGCATGGACCATTTATTGGACACTACACTTTGAAAGCAGTGGGCTTTTACCAGTCAGAGAAGGTCAAATGAAAAAGGGTGTGTTAAAGGACATGCATTATGTATGGACTAAATAATTCATTCACACCTGAAATTAAAATGTTGTCTGTACCTGGAGGACAAGGAACAAAACCCCCCAAACTGTTATGCAGATATAAATGGTAGTAAAATCCACTGGGATCAAAGCAAGACCAGCTAACCCACAGATCACACAATCTGTACAGTGTTCATACTCTGAGGAAATAAAGAATCCACCTGGGAAGATGAAGGCTTGTCCATGTTCTCTTGCAAATCTAATAAAAATTGTCCAATAATTTAATTTTGTACTCTTGAAATTTTCCCAGACTCGTGGTGGACAGTCTCTTTATTCCAAACATTTCCTCGCCCAAAACTAGCACTTACATTACCCACAATGCACTGCAACAGAAAGTTCAGTTAAAGGCTAAAGCATGAATTCAAGTAATGTGGTTGCAGTCAAACCTTAGGCTTTCAAGAAAGCCACATGTTGCAGCAATGTGGCCTGTTACAGCTTCGATCACTTCTATGTTACAATATGTTATGATGCTTGCTGCTCTATTAACATATGCACTCTGTTCTTCTTTTCTATGTTTCATTGACATCTACAGGAAGCGGTGCCTGAGGAAAGCGGGGAGGATCATCAAGGACTCCAGTCACCCCAGCCATAAACTGTTCAGACTACTTCCATCAGGAAGGAGGTTCTGCAGCATCCGGTCCCGTACCAGCAGACTGAGAGACAGCTTTTTCCATCAGGCCATCAGACTGCTGAACACGTCATAGACACCTCACCTTCACTACTGGAACTTTAACATTATGCACTCCATACTGTACAGTAATGCCACTGTTCTGCACATGTCTCAACTCTGTATATTTTTATATATTTTATTTATTGTTTACTCTATTTAATTTGTAAAATATGTGTACACACACACACACACACACACACACACACACACACACACACACACACACACACACACACACACGTAGAAAAATATTTAGTATACACATCCAGAAATGCATATACTATTATATATTGTACATATATTTATTAGTTTCAGATGTAGCCATTCTTGTATTTTGCTTGTTTACATTATTGTATTTTGCACAACTCTGTTGCTTGTGAAGCTCGCACACAAGAATTTCACTCACATGTGCTGTACCAATGTACCTGCACATGTGATGTGACAATGAAAGTGATTTGATTTGATTTGATTTGAAAACTCTACGTGTGATGGCAGATGCACAGCAGGAGCAGATCGCTGAACTGAGAGTAATTAAATGTCTTCAACATCTTACGACAGACTTTGGAGGGTATAAGTGGCAAAATGTGGCTGGATGTTTTCTGATGCAACTTCCAAAAAGAACTCTTCAGGTGTAAAAACCTATGTGCATTTTAAAATCTATATTCCAGATTATATGTGGAAACAGGTTAAAGGTACAAGTAAACAAACGCTGTAGCATGTTTATCAGGTACTGTTCTGATGAGAACAATAAATCACACAAAGTAACATCACTTGCAGGCAGGCTGCTGCAAACAAAAACGTTATGCCAGAACCTTATTAAGTAACGTGGTTCTGGCTAATTAGCCACATGGCGCTGCCTCACAGTGTTTGTGTTGCCGTCAGGCTGTCAGAAAGCTGCAGTGGGAGTTTTGCCACATTTTTGGTTCTCTGCCTCTGATGTAATTTGGTAAAAAGAAGAATTCAGGTTAGGTTTCATGGACTGCACAACTGTGTGGGTTTGTGTGACATTCTGTTAAAAAGGGGAACGCAATCAACACTAAACAGAGTCTTGCACTGCTCCAGCTCGATCTCTCAGACAAACACTGATGTGTCTAAACTTTAGCAAATCAGGGACACCTATAACGGAGTAAAGTGCAACGCTGAAAGTAGGGGTGTCCTTTAAAACTCAGAGATTTGATTGATGTGTCAGACCACTTCCAGATGAATTCCAAGTCCCTTGGCAGAATTGTCAAGAAATCATTTTTAAGTACCCCTCCATCCCTGCCCACAGAAGAAGACACAATAAAAGCTTCCTCTGACAACACATGACAAGTGCCAACACCACTGAGCTGGCACTTCCTGTCATTGCTTTCCTGCTTGAATAGCTGACTGATCATTGCGTGTCAACTTCAGGCGACGTGGCATTAGTATTCCACTTGTGTCAAAAAAAGGCTAAAAGTTTTACAGAAGTCAAAACTTTGGATACATGTCAGTGCACGCTTACTATTCCTCAAAGGGATAAAATGGAGCCCAGCATAATGGTCAAACTATATCAGATTTGACACAAAGACTTTAAGATCTCACAACACCAACCACCATGGGATGTTTCTCAGTGCCCTGCAGTACCTTGAGCCAGGGGTGGTTAAGAGCCTCGTAGACTGTGATTCTCTCGGCGGGATCCAGCATCAGCATACGCCTCACCAAGTCCTTAGCGCTCTCTGAGATGTGATTCCACTGGCGGGGATTCATCTACACACACAAAAATACCAAAACAGGAATATGAAATCATAAGTGTCATGTTGGCATCGTCCATTTGTCCCTGTGCTATACATACAGCAGTCTCTGGGGATAATAAATGAAGCCAAATACTGCAATCCCTCCAGTGGCCATTTATGTGGGGTGTGATAGTATATATAAATATATATACACACACACACACACACACACACACACACACACACACACACACACACACACACAACTGAATTATATATATATATAATTCAGTTGTATTTGTATTGCCCAGTATCTCATAAAGGTTTAGGTTGCTTCACAGGCATAAAAAACATTTTAAGAAACAGGTGAATAGTCCAACAGATAGAAGTTAAAGGCCAAAATCATATTCAGTGGTATTCGTATTATTATGCACAACTTGACAACAGTTCCAGGTTAAAAGAAGTTGGGTGTTTGGTACAGGATTAGTTTCCATAAAAATAATTTAATTCCATTTTATTTGTATAGCGCCAAATTACAGCAACAGTCGCCTTTATTTTGTAAGGTAAAGACCCTACAATAGTACAGAGAAACGTTCAACAATCAGATGATGCCCTATAAGCAATCATCATATGATTGTTGGGTTATTCTCTGTATGTATTATTGTAGGGTCTACCTGACAATATAAAGGGTCATGAGGCCATGTTGTTGTGATTTGGCACTGTATAAATACAACTGAATTGAACTGAATTAAATTGAAGCAATCACTTGGCAATAGCGGGAAGGAAAAACTCCCTTTTAACAGGAAGACACCTTCAGCAGACCCAGCCATCTGCTCCATCCAGTATTAATAATGCTGTTATTAAAGAGAATGTGTAATGAATGTTAGTATTAATGCTCTAGAGCAGTTTAATAGGAGACTGAACTTTGAAACATCTACCAGATAAGGCATGAATCCACCTCTACAGTGTTTGCTCTTAATGTGGTGATTCTTGTCTTTGTAGGATTTATAAGGAACACACAGCGGCGCTCAGACTGTGGCCGCACTTTGAATGGACCCTGACCTTGTATTTGCCCTTGCAGATGGCTTCAAACAGACGTTCCTTGGTGCCATAAAAAGGGAGACACCCCGAGAGGAGGATGAAGAGGATAACGCCACAGCCCCACACGTCCACGGGTTTACCATACGGCTCTCTCTTCACCACCTCTGGGGCCATAAAGTGGGGAGTTCCTACGCGACCTGGAGTTACAAACAGAGCGTGCAAGTCAGGTAACAGTTCCAAAATAATAACATTTTGACAATAAAACACGCACAGCGAAACTTCCTTGTTGGTTCCCCAATCATTTCGATTCTTATGTTTGCTGAAATTGAAAAGGAAGTAGTTCAAGTTTTATTTCCTTTGTTTTTCCCTAATTACCAACTACCAGAAAGTAATGTCTCACAATCAAGTGAAAAGAGGAAATGATACTTTACTTTGGGTGACTTCCTATTTTGATGCAAACTAGTGCAGCGTTCTTACATTTCTTACAAGTTCTCAGTAGCTGATACTGTCTACTACTTTATCTGTCCTTTATTAGAGTGAAACTAAAATTATGATGTTATCCCAAGTTAGTTGCAGCAATTTAAATGCTGCAAAACTGTTTAATTACTTTGGTTTCAACAGTCAAACAGGCAGTTAACCAGCTGAGCAGTGCATTTCTCTCCAAGTAAAGACTTTTAATTTAAAATGAATTAATTTAAAAGGTTTAAGAAATTCTACAACTGTTAAGACTGTGAGTCTTTTAGACATCTGCATTTGACAGATGCTGAACAAAATCTGACCCATAAAACGGGTACTTCATTTGTACGGGACATCAGTTACTGTGCATGGGAGTTACTACTGACTCAGAAATAACTGAAATAACCAGCACAAAAACCAATGTCTGGTCAGAATTAGCAACAGCACCAACACACTGATTCCAAATCTGCAAGATGTGGTTGCGATCAGCAGTCTATAAAGGAAGTTGCCAGTATACCTCCTGACAAAGGAAGCCTCCCTCTGCCATGAGCACTCCCACACATGGAAAGTTTGAGCTTTACTCAGACTTGATTTTCTTTTTCTAGCTGAGGTATGGTACACAATGTTTTCACCAAGTTGATACCTTAAGCGTAGTGTGTACAGATTGACGATGAATTCTTAAAAAGCAAAAATTATTAAATTTCCATGTGACAGCTCTCCATTTAAAAGTCAAGTCGGCTGTCAGTTTCTGGCATCATTGAACAAACACTGATACCATCTTAACACAGTGTCATGAGTGTTAAACTGTATTAAGTGCTCTTGACCGAAAGTGGAATTCTGCACCTCCTCCTGTGTTTTAAGGCTTTAGGGCTGTGACTGGGTACACTTTCAGGTTGGATCAGGTGAGGTAGCCTAAAAAGAGAGGTTGCTTTTAAGCAAACAAACAATTGCATCCTATCTCTTTTCATAAAAGCCTTTAACTTGAAATTTAGAGGAAAATATCACAAAGTCAAGAAAAGATGTGAAGGAAAGGACTTTCAGCTCCTGACTGAAATTACCCAGGTTGCCTGAAAGCACGATGAGCTGAAAGTATGATCTCCTAAAGATGCACCACGGAAATCCATGTGTTCTCAATGTGTTGTCTTTTGCAAGCTATTTAGCTCCCCCATTACTCATTTAGCATTCATTCATTTCAATTCATTCATTACAACTTAAAAATATCATTATTATATTAACAAATATTACCCACTCTGCAGTCCCCTCATATTTTTGTGCTTTAACTAACATCATTAAGATGAAAACACTTTAAATCTCGCCTTTATTAAAGCATTTAGGCTCTCTGAAGTGAAATTAATTCTAAATAACACCAAAATGAGGAGAAAACTATATAAATTGAGTTATAATCACTATCCATCCATCCATTCGCTTCCGCTTCTCCTTCAGGGTCACGGGGGGGCGCTGGAGCCTATCCCAGCTGTCATAGGGCGAGAGGCAGGGTACACCCTGGACAGGTCGCCAGTCTGTTGCAGGGGCTAACACACAGAGACAGACAACCATTCACACTCACATTCACTCGCACATTCACACCTAGTGGCAATTTGGATTATCCAATTAGCCTATCCCCACAAGCTGCATGTCTTTGGACGGTGGGAGGAAGCCGGAGTACCCGGAGGGAACCCACACAAACACGGGGAGAACATGCAAACTCCACACAGAAAGACCCCGGCCTGATGGTGGAATTGAACTCAGGACCTTCTTGCTGTGCGGCAACAGTGCTAACCACCGTGTAGGGCTGCTCGATTATGGCAAAAATGATAATCTCGATTATTTTCACTGAAATTGAGATCTCGATTATTTGACGATATTTATTTAACCCTTAAGACCTACTATAGAACCAAGTCCACCAGAGCTTATATTATTTTTTTACATGTTGTAGTGCCATTTGTGGGAGCATTTCAAGTTGCTATACAACTGTTATAGCCCATATTTTAATAATATGTATGCATTAAGTCCACAGTAACTACATTAATTGCAAAAAAAGTGCAATAAACTACAAAAAAATTGAAAATCGTTTTTTGTATTTTGTACATATATTTCTACTTGGAGAAATATAAGAGGCTTATCCCTCAAAGCTTTAAATACAAAAAAGTTGCAAGAAATAGTTTACAACAACAGGAAATTTATTTTGAGTGTCTTCATAGTTTTATTTTGGAGATACACCAATTTTTATATACTGCAGGAAAAACGAAAAAACAATCCTATGATGCAAATTTGCAAAGAAAACAGCAGGTGCATCAAAATAAACTATTTCCAGCAGTGCAATTTGAGTTCTAAGCATCCCAGCAACTATTCAGAAAAGTCAAACATGACCAGTATAGGTTTAAGGCCTACAAGTAAAAAACTACAATTTCCGCGAAAATGACATCACTTCCGGTTTCGGCCAGGAAATGGCGGACATGTGATAGTGTCTGTTTCACTGTGGGAAGTGTTACGAACAGCTGATAGGAATGGCAAAGCGTGTTTCTGGAATATTATGTTTTTGTTCCTGCAAGCGCTTTTTATGCAATTTTTGCAAAGCTATATGTGGAACGAAACCGTGACCGAGGACAAGCTGATGGCATCAGATGTAAGTACAACTCCTCTGGTTTCATGTGCAAAACAAATTATTGCGCTAGCTTACGCGTTCAGGTTCTACAGGGATTTAAAAAATAGTTACACAAAACGGAGCGTGCTGCTCTGACGGCTTTAAAGGGTTAACAATGACTTTAAAAAATAATATAAAATAGTGTGCAACACCACTGAAGTTTTTTTTAACCTCTCTTTTCAACCAACAGCAGTCACTCTCCTCTCCAAATAACTTCTGCTTAGCTTTCCGAGCTTCCCTCGGGTCCTCTTAATCAGCGGTCTCCAACCTTTTTTGCGCCACGGACCGGTTTATGCCCGACAATATTTTCACGGACCGGCCTTTAAGGTGTCGCGGATAAATGAGGGAGGGGCTAATAATCGGCTCAGTCATTTTTAATGATCGTTGAAAGCCCAGATCGTAATCGTGATTAAAATTCGATTAATTGAGCAGCCCTACCACCGTGGCACCGTGCTGCCAAGAGTTATAATCACTATAATCATTAATTCACTCTGATAAACCCACCTTACAAAGTGTTTCACACAGGACACAACTAATGAAGCTCCATAATCTTTACAAATCATCTGTGGGTTTAACAGCTGTTGAGATTTAAAAAAATATCCACATATTAGCGATGCATAAGAGTAACACAGTAATACAGAATTGACTTGCCAACATCGCCTTTCCTTATATAAAGAACGCTCCAGAGTATCCTCTGCTCAAGAACATGAAGGAGGCGCTAAAATATCTTGTATCTTATACTACAGCATCTTGGTCATTTCACTTTTGCTCACTGACTATTTCACTCCAACCAAAGTCTTCTTTACCAGTGAGATGTGGTAGCTTAATGACTTAAAGGCATGACTTTCACCCAGGGGAGTGCACTGTCTCTGTGAATGGTCATTGGGGCTCAGGACAGGTGTTAGGTATTTTAGTACCATGGGAGCATTTACTGGATATTGTTTTATAGTGACATTATGCAGGAAAACTCTGTCATTCAATAAGGCCCCTTTGTTTTAGTTATTTTTCTCTTTGACCCAAGAATTGATGTGTGAGAATCACAGGCTGGTACAAGGTTGAAATACCACAGAGATCACTCCCTCAGCTACATTAGTTTCTTAATCTTTTAGACGCCTGTTGAAGGCCAAATGGTTTGTTTCAGATTTCACTAATGAAAGAACTCTTTGTTTTGTGCCTTGAAAATATGTCGCTGAGATAATCACAATTGTAGCTGAACTAATAAACTACACAAAGGATGCTTCTTCACCCAAGGGCAGGAAGACGCTCCCTTATCTTGGTCTGTACTGGTTTAAACTGATAATCTGCTGTCTCATGAATTTTACCCTCTATATAAACTGTTGTACTTGTGAATAAAGTTGAGTCAATTTGGGAAGACAATCTGAAGCAGTCTCTGTTTTCTTGTTCTCCCAAGCTGCTCCCGAGCTCGTACTAACACGCTGAATGGCATGCTTGAATATTACTTGAGAATATATTTGACTGTGTTACAGACTAAGGGACATTCTCTGCTGATAGGTGAAGGTACATTCTCTGCTGATAGACGTCCACGCCTCGAAGGAAGTCGATCCACGGATTAGGCCTTGGAAACCGTTTCCTTCAATTTTGGTGTCAGAAGTGGGATCCTGACGAAGGTAGGCACTCGTCTTTTATTTTATAAGACTGTGTTATGCCTTTCTCAGTGATCCACATAGAAACGGGATACGCTGACGAGGCCTTCTTCAGTGGCCCACATAGTAACAAGTGGGATACGCTGAGGAGCCTTCGTTAGTGGCCCACATAGAAACACAGGAAGTTGCCTGTTGTTTTGTAAATAAAAGCAGAAAGGACACAGGAAGTTGCCTGCTGTCATAAACTAAGAAATTGCTCACCAGCAGAAAGGACACAGGAAGTTGCCTGGGGTCATAAAACGAGAAGTTGCTCGTTAAAAAGTGAGAAGTTGCTCACTAAAAAGATAAAATTGCTAGCAAAAAATCAAGTAACCTCAGGTGTGCCACAGCAAAAATAAAAACTAACTTAAATCCTTCAAAGCATCTAAACCCCTCTGGAAATCACTGACCATGGGTCAGAATAATTCAAAGACCTTAGACGGGTCCGATAAAAAATCAAAATTAACTGTAAAATCGAAAAAAATAAAATATAAAAATAGCGGCTCAGTACGACTCCCACTTCCGGTTACGTTTAACCCACGCTCGCGAATCAATGAAGACTTCCATGATTACGTATCCAGAACATGCGGAAGTGCTTACGTGACTGATTTCATCTCGAACTTAAGAACTATAAGTTTAATGCATCCTAATGTATTTCCGGAGCCCTGTCCCGAACGATTATCGCCAGAAAACAGGTCAGTAGAAATGTTAAATACTATTTGTGATAAGGAAAGTAGGCTGATTAAAAAGTCCTGTAAAAAATATATGATAGAATGTCGTGATGTGACCAATCGCATGCTACCACTATGGAAAAAGGGACCCGAGCCAGACGTAAATGCTTTAAATCAAGCCAGTGTAGGCTCTAGTAAATCCACTGCAGAAAAAACTAGCCTTATATGCCCATCCGTTCAACCTACGGCTCCGCCGCCTTATGATGAAAAAACAGAATTAATAGCTGCTGCGGCGGCTGCACGTCACCAGCGCGTATATCCTGATGTAACAGCAGAATCCCAAAGGAGTGAGGAAGGCACTGAAATGACACCTAAATCAGAAGAAGATGACTGGTTTAACCTAGATCAAAGACAGGAACGAGAATACACTGAACGAGAAAGAGAGTTACAGGAACATAAAAAGCAAACAAAACAGTTAATGGCAGAGTGTGAGGAAATCATGAAAGATCCTTTAACTGAACGTACGGAAGCTGAACTGCAGCAAGCCGTTTCCGTCATAGATAATCATGTTCAGCGCCACACTAGAGTAGCGAATGGTTTGACTGTGCCAAAAGCAATAACTAACACCAGAAATTTAATAAGGAACTACTTAAAGCAGAAAAAAGAGGAAAAAACTCAAGAGGGCCCCCACAAAAACACCCGTTATAAAGAAAAGCAGGGATCACAATTTAATGACGTCAGCACCTCCCTTCCGTTCATGATAATAGGGGACATGTGTTGCATTCAACCCCCTAAAATTTCAGAGTTAGCAGCAACCATTAAAGAACTTCCCGATCCTCTACAAAATCCTACAGCCTTTGTTTCTGCATTACAGAGAAGTACCAGATACCACCACTTGGGTGGGCCTGACTATAGATATATATTATGTCAACGAATTCCAGGTGTGACTGAATCTCAGCTTATTGAAGAAGTAGAGGAACTAGACCCTAAAAATGACCAAGCAGCCAACACCACCTCGTTTTTGTGGATAAACGATGACAAAATCACAGCCTTTTTTCAAAATCTAAAGAAATTTCTGCTCACAATGTCTAGAGATAAAATTGATTTAAATGCAGTAACCATGTGTAAGCAAAAGCCAGATGAATCCATTCTAGTGTTTATGAAACGTTTCACGCACTGCTGGACTAATGAGGCATGCATGCCTGAAGGAGGAAATGATCAGATTTTCATAACAACATTCTTAAACAATATTCATCCAGAATGTTCACAACTATTGAAGCTGACTGCCACTGATAATCTCTATGACATGAAAATAAAGAACTTTATCACACTTGTCAAAACAAAAGCTGGTGCAGATCTTTTCCCCAACAGCACGAAGGCTAAAAGTGTTAAGATGATGTTGAATTTTGATGTTGAAGGCTCAGAGGAAAGTGAAAAAATGATGTATGCAGGGGCCCCGCCCCCTCAACAAGCGCAGCAGGGAGATTTCAGAAGGAGAGATAGGAGTGGAGACGTATGTTTTTACTGTGGAAAAATAGGACACTGGAGGAGGGAATGCAAATCAGCAGCACGTAGGTCTCAACCACAAAACACAGGACCAGCTCCTGCCACTAGGCGTCAGCAGAGCTCTTACAGACAAGGTAACTGGCAACGCAGACAGGAATCACATCAAAGAAACGGCCCCTTTGCACTTAGGCAGCAACCTTATAATCTACATTTTAATCCCCACCCATATGATAACGAAAGACTGGACCGACAATAGGGAGGCCCAGGTGAAGACGAGGGACAGTGTGAAGCACTACACACGATGCTGCATTTGCAATTGTCCCGTAACACAGAAAGCTTGCCCATGTTAGATATAGAGATAGGTGAAAAGACTTATTCCTTTTTAGTTGACAGTGGAGCCACTAAAAGTTCACTGTCTGGAAAATTCTATAGTGGGCCTGTTTCCTCTGTGTGCATCAACACCATGGGAATAAACGGAACTCTAGTGCAATGCCCCAAAACTCATTCTCTAAAAACACGCTGGGGCCCAAAACCAGACGAAATTACATATCATCCATTCATAATTATTCCAAACTCGCCTGTCAATTTATTAGGCAGAGATTTAATGGCAAAAATGAACTTGTGTATTTCATTTAACACAAAGGGTGAAATGTTTGCAGATACTGATAACAGCTATGTTTTCTAATGCTCTTGCAGACGTAACCGCGAAAGCAGCTGCTGCCTCACAGCAACCACCCAGAAAGGAAGTATTATCTTTGCCTTTACAGCTGCCACTTGTCACACTCCCAGACTATTTAGAAACAAATGTTGACCTAAAATTCATACAAGAGCAGGCCTCTGCCTTAGATTACACTTACTGGGAAAGTAATGATTGTACCTTAGATAACAGAGACGGCTTATACAAAAACCTTGAGGGTTTGATTGCCCTCCCATCTTCACTACTGCCAATCCTTGTCCGCCATTTTCACGGTGTGAGTCATGTCGGACAAAGAGGGGTAATAGGAGCAATAAAATCAAGATTTGTAATCGAGAAAACATCACACGCAGTAAAACGCATATTAGCAACCTGTCTAACATGTGCACGAACTAATGTAGGAAAACCAAAAGCAAAACATCAGCATTTACCACAACCAGATTTCCCATTTCATACATTACAAATTGATTTTACACACATGCCAGCACAAGGAAGCATCAAGTACTTACTGGTAATAGTGGACCAATTTAGTAAATGGGTAGAAGCTTACCCAACATCAAAAGAAACTGCAGAAGTAGTCTGTCAAAAGTTGTGCAATGAAATAATACCCAGATTTGGAATACCTCACCAAATTAACAGTGATAGAGGACCTTCATTCACATCAGAAGTAATTCAAAAGTGTGCTAAAACTCTAGCAATAGACTGGAAATATCATGTGCCATACCATCCTCAGAGTTCAGGAGTTGTAGAAAGAATGAATAGGACCATAAAAAATCGCCTGACTAAAGCAATGATAGAAACAGGAATGACCTGGATCAAACTACTTCCTCAAATCCTCTGCGAGATTAGAATGACTCCATCCGCAGCAACCAAATTATCTCCATTTGAAATAATCATGGGAAGACCGTTTCCAACACCATGGTCAGCCTCCAGAGGGGCACCGCTATTGGAAGGGGACATAGACACTGCATTGTCCGACTATGTTCATAACCTGGTAGAAACACTGAATAATAACTATCAGAAAGTTTGTCTCTCTCAGCCTCTCCCTTCCATAGATCCAACCCATCCGTGGAAACCAGGAGATGCGGTGTTGGTAAAGTCGCTAAAACCAAGGGCACTCGGGGAGGCCGCGTGTTCCAGCCCCCAGACTGTACTTGCAGTGACGAGAACCAGCATCCTAACAGACGGACAACCTCAGTGGATTCATGCCAGCAGGGTTAAGACCAGCCCCACCAAACCACCTAAGGCGTCGGATCAAGTAGATGACGACTCAGGCGAGCCAGCGCCCGGATCCAATACACCTACACACACACAATCACTGATTAACACACAACGCCGGAAAGAGCCAAGACTCAGAAAGCCCTTTGATCCCCCGCCTGAACAACAACAAGGTACTCGAACATCCAGCAGGAACAGAAAGCCTAGAGTACCACACAATGTCTAACCTGATAAAGATAGACTCGTTCCATCCTGATAATGGAGAAAATGAAATGCCCATTGTCATCACACGACGCTTATACGGTGTCTCTCGAACCTGGGACCAGGCCAGGAGACGACTAAAGAACTGTCTTTTTTATATATTTAGGTTATTAATCATATCTACTGCATTAACCTTAGGATTTTTATTTGATATTAAGCCTGCTCGACAGACCAGTTACATTTTATGATTTGCTTTTTATATTATGTTATTACATTTGTGATTTTTCCTTTCTATTGAGTTATTATTTTTAAAAATAATAAAAGAGGGGAACTGTTAGGTATTTTAGTACCATGGGAGCATTTACTGGATATTGTTTTATAGTGACATTATGCAGGAAAACTCTGTCATTCAATAAGGCCCCTTTGTTTTAGTTATTTTTCTCTTTGACCCAAGAATTGATGTGTGAGAATCACAGGCTGGTACAAGGTTGAAATACCACAGAGATCACTCCCTCAGCTACATTAGTTTCTTAATCTTTTAGACGCCTGTTGAAGGCCAAATGGTTTGTTTCAGATTTCACTAATGAAAGAACTCTTTGTTTTGTGCCTTGAAAATATGTCGCTGAGATAATCACAATTGTAGCTGAACTAATAAACTACACAAAGGATGCTTCTTCACCCAAGGGCAGGAAGACGCTCCCTTATCTTGGTCTGTACTGGTTTAAACTGATAATCTGCTGTCTCATGAATTTTACCCTCTATATAAACTGTTGTACTTGTGAATAAAGTTGAGTCAATTTGGGAAGACAACCTGAAGCAGTCTCTGTTTTCTTGTTCTCCCAAGCTGCTCCCGAGCTCGTACTAACACGCTGAATGGCATGCTTGAATATTACTTGAGAATATATTTGACTGTGTTACAGACTAAGGGACATTCTCTGCTGATAGACGTCCACGCCTCGAAGGAAGTCGATCCACGGATTAGGCCTTGGAAACCGTTTCCTTCAACAGGTTTCTGCCTGTTGTAGTTTTAAGTTGTTCATTTATGAACTGGAATCCATGAATAAACAATTCAAATGGTTTCCAGCTTGTAATTGTTTCCAGTCAGCCAAATTGGAAGCAAAAAATATGTCCAGTAAACTTTTGGCAGATCCTATTAATGATGTACTGATGAATGTACACGCTCAGTTATCATGAATATCATATTCTATAATTTCAAGTAAAGTATTTATATATAATATGCTGGGAAAGTCACTCTAAATTATATCGATATGCGTCATAACTATGTGTTTTTCTCAGTTCTTCTTTATGTCACAAGAGTCATAAACCCTGTGTCCCTTATGTCACAAGTGTTTAAATGGTGTCTTCAACAATAAGTTCAATTATGGAGCAGAGACGTGTTCTGTCTCTTTGATCCCATCTTAGTGGAACTTTTCCCACAAGTCAGAAAAAATAAAAATCTCCCTAAACAAATGGTGACAAGGCATGCAGGGAGAATCCCGCTGTGTTGTGGTGTTTACTGTACCTCCTGCCACCAGTCCTGACTCTCCGAGCTGGATCGCCACTCCGAACCCGCCCAGCTTCACTGGAGCAGAGTTCTCTTTAGATGCCAGCAACACGCAGTGAGGCTGAGAATGAGAGAATGGAGAAGGAAACAGAGATTTTAGCAAATTAAAGAGTGAAATTCTCCTATAAATAACAGACATTAAACGAGCCAGACACACCCCAAACCACCACCCACCACGGCCACACACAAATAACTGAGAGTGTGGGAAGATCAGAGTAGGAAGTTTGCTGTAGTGTCTTTATACGACTCCAGTTATTTTAAATACAACGTTGACTTTTGCTTTTTTTGATCATGCTGTCGTCACACGCCATGAAAACACAGATCGCTATTTTCTTCCCAAAGCATCAAGTAATGCAACCACAACATTTCAGTCGAGCAGTTTTGCACATGGCAACACCTATTTAGATTCACATTTCATTTCATTAACATTTGTGGTCATCTGCAGCATCCTTTCTATGATATAGTGTTACTTTGTGGTTTAATGTGGACTGATACGGATCTGAAAAACAGCAGACAGAAACAGTTTTACCGTGCGGTAGCTGTTGAACGGAGTATTAAAATTTCTGCTTTTGCTCAGACCTTTCTAAATTCTTTCTAAAAATCTTACGTGAGGACATTAAATACCATTTTGAAAAGGGGGGGGGGGGGGGGGGGGGATTACCACAGTTGACCACACTCTGCAGATTCCTCCAATAGCCAGAGTCCAAGGTGGAAAGCATACTGTACACAAGTGAAGCATGCCCTGTGAGTATTTCCCCTCATATGTATAATCAGAAGGCCTCTCTCTCTCTCTCTCTCTCTCTCTCTCTCTCTCTCTCTCTCTCTCTCTGCTTCTGTATGGTGCTCGGAAGAAAAGAGGGGGGCTGACTACAGTATGAAATTTCCTCTGTGCAACATTACCGAATTCTGCACTTCAGCATTTCTGACTGCACAGCTGTGGACAGGCGCTTATCTTGAAAGTGAGATAGGACAGTTAGGGAAGCCAAAAAGAAAAAAAAGAAAAAACTGAAGCTGAGTCTACACAGTACTATTCTGTGACGATGATAGTATTTGCTCAACGCGAGTTGGACTACAGGAGAAAATCGAACATGAGATGACACAAGGAACTATTTCCATTTTTTCAGAGCGGCAAATTTGGATTTTTCCTGCATGTTCAACTTACAGGGATATCCTGGAGTACCTTAGAGGAAGGCAAAAAGACTGCAAAACCTGTAAGTGTGTATGTGTGTGAGGTTGGAACTGATCCTCACCGTTCACACAGCCCTTTACACAAAGAAAGGAACGCATACTTCTTTTTTAATGAACTCCAATAACTAGGTGAGTGTTTTGAAAAGTTCCTTTTTTTCCCTTTTTTTTTTCACACTGTGTGCAACACAATCGCGCTGAGCTTTGAGTTGAGTAAGCAGTTTCCTTTTACTGCTATTTCATTTACTGATCTTTTGATATACTTCTCTTGAAGTAAACTGACTGAGCACATACACATCATTTTAAAACTGCTTGGCTGCGGTAATGTGCAAAAGATACCAAAGAAATCTTGAACAGGTTATTCACATGTTTCTAGGGCTTTCCAGTTCCTGAGGTTATGATGGTAAGATTGTGTTTTGCAGGGCAGATTAATGCTCACACCCACAAACCTGTACGTATGAAAGCCCTTTCCCAAAATGCAAATTATTCCATGTGTGCCCCTCATCTGTTTGCAGGACTGTCAATCCCCTGGAAAAAAGACACCATGGCAAAAAACTTCTCCTGTAAGAACCAAACAACAAACTTAACCCTTGACCCGTGTGGAGATGACGACACACTGCAGGTCCTGCTGGCAGTGAGCTACTCTATAATCTTCATCCTGGGTCTAGTCGGGAACCTGGTGGCTCTGTGGGTTTTCTTCTGCGTCCACTCCAAGAAGAACTCTGTTCGAGTGTTTCTCATTAACATTGCATTGGCAGACCTGCTGCTGGTGGTCTGTCTGCCATTCAGGATACTCTATCACAGCCAAGGTGACAAATGGAATCTGGATCCCACCGTGTGTAATGTAGTGGGACACCTCTTCTACATGAACATGTACATTAGCATCACTCTGTTAGGGCTGATCAGTGTGGATCGCTACTTTAAGATCCACCAAAGTGTAGGAATGCAGCGCAAACTCTGCTCCACAAAGCTCAGCTTCGCCCTGTGTGCCATCGTCTGGATTGTGTCCACTTGTATCCTTTCAGTGATGGTGTCATCAACGAATGACTCTCCACATGTGAGCAGGTTGGTAAAACCTTTAAATCTTCTTTTTTTTTTACCTTACTGCAGATCTGCAGTGGCCAACTTGTGTGACAAAATGTATTTCCTGTGTCCAGGTGTTTCCACTACAAGAAGCTGGATAATACAAAGTGGAAGGCTTACATCAACATGTGTATGGTGGTTCTTTTTTGGTTAGTCTTCATCTCTCTCATGATGTCCTACGGGAAGATCGCACTCAAGCTGCTGAGGACATCACAAGCAAATCCAGATCTGCCCAACTCCACTCGCTACACTCGAACGGCCAAGAAGTCCTTCTTCATCCTCTTTCTCTTCTGCATCTGTTTTGTGCCCTATCACGTGGTCAGAGTGTTTTACATAAAAACGCAGATCACAGACACTTCGTGTTTCTGGATGTGTGTCGCTGACAAAACCAACGAGGTGGCTCTGCTGTTTTCTGCCCTCAACAGCTGCCTGGACCCTGTCATGTACTTCCTGTTATCCTCTTCAGTGAGGAAGGAGGTGATGCGCTTGGTGAACAACATGATCTGCTTAAGAGATGTTACAGGCATCAGTGGGAGCAGCTCCACTGCTGAGATGGATAGTAGAAATGTAAGGACTGACAGAGAACACCCAAACACCAGTCTAATTAGTAATACAAAGATAGAAAGCGGTTTATAAATCCCCACACAGCAGAGCGATAACTCTACTGACGTAAACGTAAATATGACAGAAGCCAGCAGAAGAAGAGGAGCGTGACAGGGCAGCTGCTGCTCTTGCCTGTGCGCCTTTACTTGGTGCTTACCTAAGAAAAACCTTTGAACTAAGGCTTATTTTGAAAAGGTTTAGGACAACTTCGCATTATTTTATGCAGAGGAAAAGTACTGGCTCTGTTACACTGTAGGGCCTATGATTAGTCCTGTGATTAAACATTTGTGTCATGATGGGAGTGGGCTCTTTCCACTGAGCCTCAATATATAAGACTTGGAACGACAGAGGAATATCTATCTGCACCAGAAACTTGGACACGCAGTGACAAGGAACACTGAAGCTGGTGGTCCCGCAAGTTACTGTGGGTTTTGTTTTCTGTAACAAACCCAGTCTGTAACTGGGTTTGTAGATGTGTCGTCTTCGATGGTAAAGAATCCCCCAAAATTCCTGAGACCCACCTCTGGAAACTTTTTTCATGTAAATCCGTCCTTAATGTTACGAGTAATCCTGCAAATTAAAAAATATGTCCTTTCTTATTATAGAGAAATTTGAATGTACTTGTGTGCCATGAGACATTTTGAGATTTCATCATCAGCATCGTTTTGATGTTTGAATCCAAATAGTTTCAAAGATGGAGGGCAAAGTAGTAGGGCAACCCCTCACCACACACACACACACACACACACACACACACACACACACACACACACACACACACACACACACACACACACAGAGCTAGGGGTGTTTGACTTTGCCAGATGTGACAGTAAAAAAGCAAAAATAAAAATACTTAAGTCCATCAAAGGCAGGACCACTTGGACTTTAATGCTTTTTTTTGCATAAGCTGATGTTTTCATACTACACCGCTCGAGTGAAACTATGAACTTAATCGGGGACTGAGCAGTTCCTTTCACACCCATATGCTGCATTAATCTAGTATAAGCACTGATAAACGAGAGACACAAACCACAATTACACAGATAGAAACATGACAACAAGTCAATACTCTTCCCCTCACTGCATTTATCAAAACATTTGTCACATACTGTTTAAATATAAACGTGTGTGTGACCCTGCAGATGGCCATATGTCACTAACAAAACACGCTGAAGACAAAGTGAAGGAAAGGTGATGGGAACTTTGCAGATTTGATCAAAGCCTGAACTTTATGATATTTATAACAGCATTAGAAAAAAAAACCAGGGAAACGCCTACTGAGGTGAAAGCATGGGGCTTCACTGTTAAATACCACTTCTCACAGGGCAAAATGCTTTTTACGTATTAAGAAAAGCTCTGACATTTACAGAAGTCTGTTTTCAAAGTTTGTTCTGGATCTTGGTGTGATTTATTTCATAAAGCTTATGTTAATGTGCCAAATTGTGCTTTTCGAAATAAAGTAGGATATAAATAGTCCTGTGCTAATCAATGTTTATCATGCAGTGTGTCCCTTATTATGGAAGGGAAGTGTGTGTAGGAACCAAACAACTCTTTCTGCTTCTCATCTAGAACAACAGCGCCACCCCAAGGCAGAAAAGGGACAGTGTTTAGACATTTTTGCAACCCAAGCCAAACATTGTGTGCAGAAAAGATGAACGGATGAGTAAATAAGCAGAAAGATGGAAACTAATTTGAATGAGAGAAATTATTTATTTTTATTTAAAAGTGAATATCAAATTGAATCACTGATTTGAACGCTTAACATGCAACACACAACTGCTCCTTATTTTCAAGTCATACACAGCATACCCTGAAACCAAATGAGGAAGCCTGCTAGACAAAACATAGTATTCTAGTTACGAAAATACCACACCCCACCGA
Organism: Rhamphochromis longiceps; assembly: GCF_057381845.1. Taxonomy (NCBI): domain Eukaryota; kingdom Metazoa; phylum Chordata; class Actinopteri; order Cichliformes; family Cichlidae; genus Rhamphochromis; species Rhamphochromis longiceps. The sequence continues at coordinate 12,070,526 of NC_140572.1, forward strand.
CAACTTGCCATTTACAATAAAGCGCCACTTCGACAAGGAAGACACTGCAGAGAAGCAGCGTGTCATGCCTGCTGTTAAAACCACCGTTTCTACTCTACCCTCAGAATACTTCACATGGGGCAGTGTCATCTGATGCCTGCAGCCTTTTATTGAAACATCTCAGAGGACCTGTTATTGGTATGTATCATGAAGCCAAACGCATCTCTGAGCAATGTTGTGTTAGTCAAGTGCACTTAATTTGTTAAATGTTACATTTTATCACTTTGAAAGAAAGAAAGAAAGTATTGCTGACAATTTTGTTGCTTTTCCAACAACTTGTACTGAGAAGTGCTGGACATTCAAGTTAAGACTGGAGAGCATCATCATCATCTCCTCACCGATCAAATGTTAAACCTACAGGAAACTGTCATCTCTGTGACCTACTTCTTTAAATACTTTATGGTGTTTTACACAGGAGCATATCAGTTTCTCCAGTCATCCCTGTAAAACATGCATTAAAATGTGTCTATTTTACAAGCCTGACACTTCGGTATTGCCCATTCTCTAAGCATACAACTCTGATATAAGACGACAAATTTAGTTAGACTGCTTGCAAAGCTCAGGTTAACCCTTTAAAGCCTGAACTGTAAAATAATTGATGGAAAATTCAAAGTTTTTGTTTTTGAAAATGGAGTGTTTGTTTAACCTCCTGACAATTAAAAAAAATGTTATTCAAAATTAATTTTGCATGTTTTAGTTTTAATTTATATAATATTTGCTACATCTATGCACAGCAGAACTGTAGAAGAGTAAGTTAAACTATGCAACTAAAGAAAGTACATGTTGGTTTGAGGAGTTCTGCACCCACAGACACCAGTGCACTGACAAGCCATGCACATAACACATAAGAGGTTAGCTTCTCACCCAGAAAAAAAAAACTAAAACAATAACATGCTAGCCTGCAGTGGGTTACTAAGATATCATGAACTGTCATGATCCCACACCTCTCACACTCGGACACATGCTGTGCCTGAGTTATGCTCTCAGCTGGAAACCTTAAACTCTTTTTAACCCTGTGCTGCAGCCTTCAGAGCGGTTCGGGCTGTGCCCACCGTACGTTCAGTTGCACGTCAGGTTACGGTGTACGGTTAAGAAGGGTTTCTGGTCAAGTCTATATTTACAACATCTGACTATCTGAGCTGCTGATTTTGGAGCTTTGTCACTGAATAGACTCAAAGTTCCTCATATACATTCTGAAGTAATGGTCAAGTCTGATTTTGCTAAAAAATAAGTAAATAAAAATGTTTTGACAGTTCAGGAAGCCTTGATGTCAACAAGATTTAAAAGCCAGCTTCTGTGTTCTAGATCAAATGGAGGGCACGTTTCCATCAGAAAACACTTCGTCCACCACCTGTAACTTCTCCCTCTGCCCGACTGCTGCAACGTTATATTTCCTTCCCTCCGTCTATGCGCTCCTCTTCCTCACCGCCCTCCCAGGGAATGCACTCGCTCTCTGGGTGTTCCTGCGGTGCATCTCCAGCTTCTCCCCCATCCACATGTATCTGTGCCACCTGAGTATATCCAATGTGTTGTTGTCCATCACCACGCCCTTCCTCGCAGCCTACTATGCCGAAGGCTTGGTCTGGGGTCTGAATGATGTCCTGTGTCAGCTCGTCCTGCACGGCATTACCCCGGTGCTCCACGTTAACATCTATATAAGCTTAATGATGCTCACTTGGGTGGCCCTCAGCCGCTTTGCGTCCCTAATCCAGAACACCCACGCCTCGAGGCCCAGCGCCTGCACCACCCTGCTGCCACACACCTTCTTCGCTAGCCTCAAAAAAGTGTCCTTCGCCAACGTCGTGTGCATCACTGTGTGGCTAATGTCAGTGGGGAGCATAGTGCCAGTGACTGCTTATTACGCAGTGCACGAGGCTATGAACCAAACCACCAAAAGTGACAAATCAGGACGTGGGAAGGTGTGCTACAGCCCTGCTGTGGAACTCGGAGGCAGTCTGTCTCAAACTGCCACTGTGGTCATTACAGCCTTCTTCTTTGTTATGTACCTGCTGGTGCTGCTGTCCTACGTCACGGTGCTGAGGCATATCCGGCGCTCACGTCGCAACACACCAGTCACAACCTCCCAGAGACTGCTGAGCAGGGTGTTCCGAAACATTGTGGTCATCCAGGTGGCTATGAGTAATTTTATACTTTAAAATAATGTTATTGTTTAGTCACTTAATTCCCTCCTCTTGAGCCAAATAAATTTCCAATATACTTCACATATTTCATTAAATTTTAAAAAACCAACTCCACACAGGTCATTCTTTCTGTTTGCCTGCTGCCGCACCATATCTTCAAACCCATCTTCTTTTCTCTGGTCCATGAAACTCCCCTTCAATGTTCCCCCACCAAAGAAACTTCCAGCTGCCACCCATTCTCCGGCATTATCGAGGTGACTGCTTTTCATATACAGATTGAAAGTAAAAATGTCCCACAGTATGTGGAAATCTGACATGATGATGGTTTTCTTGTCCCTCTCTAGCTGAAGAACTGCCTGTTTCTTCTTGCTGCACTGAGAAGCTCAACTGACCCCATCATGTACTTTGTGCTGGACAGGACATTCCGCAATGAAACCCTCAACATTTTAAGGTGGAACCAGAAAAACTCCACAACACTGCAGGTGTTCTGCTCAGGTACAGGAAGTGCCACTCCGAAGTCCGAACAGCAGAAGGAGGAAACCGCAGTTTGTGGCACTGTGGAGTGCAGTCATGCAAGTGTTATATAGTTAATAATACTCATCTTTTGACTGCATGGGAAAGCAAACGTACTCAAGTTTCTACTTACAAAGCAGCTCATGAAAAAACTCGAGCAGTGAGTAGGAGAAAGGTAGTGGCACAACACTTCCCTTTTCACAAGTCTGTATCATTACTACAACTCAAAGCAAGAAGTTCTTGGTCAGTTTGAGTAACACGGTCAGTTTCAACCAAATACACCAGGACTGCATTCATAGTCTAAATTTCTCTCTCGTGCAGCTTTAATCCAAGTTTTCATTTAAATGATGTCCTCGTTATGTCTGAGAGTATCTTATTACTTCACAAAGAAATCAGCATATCAGACACGCGCTGACCAAACGTTAACAGTTAAAGCTCAATGTCCTCTGTGCAGTGATCTTTTAATATCAGCACTCGCCACTGGCCACACGTGCTCTGTCCTGCTGTGCTTCAGCCATTGCTCGGCTGTGAGACTGCAGGACTGCACTAAGATAACAGAGCACCAAGAACATGTCAGACTGTCAGTCCCTGAAAACTTAAAATGTAGAAATGTTTTTTAAAAAGTTAAGACTTTAAAAGAACTGCACGCATACACACACGCATTAGTTGAACCTGAGGAATAAACTAAAGAAATTCCAAATTTCATTTTCCTGTATTATCAGGTTGGACCACCTGTGACAATGGAGCAGCCTAAAGTAGCTTTCAGTTGAATATGGATACTTTGGTTGTGGTGTTACTGTTGTTTGTGAAGCTCTGTGAATTACACTCCTTTGCTTTGTGATATCCTTACTTGTGTTTATTTGAAATGAAGTCTCAGTATATTGAAGTTAAAGTACTCTGTGCCTCCAGCTGCATTCTTTCCCTCCCTCTCTCTCTGTAACCGCTTCTACACATTCACACTCTGGTCCTACTTACATTTCGCTACTGTTGCAAAGTTATTTTTATATCATGCAATAAATATGTGTATGTCCTGTATCACTTTGTGCTCTGTCTGTTTCTATATACTCACAGCATTTTCTCAGTCCCATTCAACATACCACACAATCACACAGTGCTTATATTTATAGCTAACGTTCACACACTCACTCAGATAAATACATTAGGGGTAAAATATGTGTTTCTCGGAGGAAGTCCCACGCTCGCTCAATCCTTAAGTGAAACCTACACTGGGACGGCATGTGTCGCCACATGGGGATCAAACCACCGACCTTGCAGTTGGTAGACAATAGTGTAGGTTTCACTTGAGGACTGAGCGAGCGTGGGACTTCCTCCGAGAAATTTTTAATTGTCTGACACTTCTATCTCTGCATCCTGGTAAAACTGCTACCGTCTTCTATATCAGTGTACGGTGGAACTGCATTGATTGCGACATAAAAAAGAAAAAGTCACCAGGCAACAGTTCGGTATGCGCAGCGAGGCTCTGACAATTCAGTGTTAATTCAGTTTCGGGAAAACTTTGATGTCTTGTGTTTAGGGAAGTTGCTTTTTTAAATATGCATTTAAGGTAACAACAAATAGATTTGTGCTTGTCTGCCCCTGGAGTTTACCAGCCCAGGTGCATCTAAGCAAGATTTCTGCTCAAACATTCTGGACGTTTAAATCTTTGTGTTTTAGAGGACCATTAGGAATTATGGTTTTCTCAACTTATTGAGGCTGGCTGCAAAAAAAGAAGGCAAGAAACATCTAAGATTAGTCAGTCAAGAGCTTAGAAACAACACTTCTAAACCCGAAGTGCAGCTTAGTTTTTGAATTCTTGACAAACACCTCTGACTGTTCTACGGTCATGAAAACAATTTTTTTTTTTTTTAAAAAAGAAAAGGAAAATCCATAAGAGAAATACTGCAGCTAAAAGTAGGTTTTTACTTTTGAATCAACTCCTTATTTTTCTGTTGTTGCTACTATTTCTATATCTGAGATTCATCTCAAACCTTAAAGCTCCTACCCACAGTTGTATTGCTTTGTCCTTCTGGAGGTCTCTGCTGTATTCCTCTCCACGCATTTCATTTGTCTGCTCTGTTATCTATTCTGATGTTTCAGGTTTCTTTAACTTTGACATCAATAACTGTTTACATTATGTAAATACAGCACTTTTGCTATTTGCCATTTACCTATTTCTGTTTGATACCACAAACTTTGGAATTGATCTAATACTAAGTAAAGCTTATATAGGGGAGAGCAGCGTGTCATGACTTATGATAATAATTTGCTAATTCTGAACACATTTTAATGATCACTGTGATTTTCACTTTCCATAAAAATTAACTAATAATAATTAGTTAATACAGCAAAACCCACCGTTAAGCTTTTCATGTATTGTGAAAAAGGCTTTTTTGGAGACCTGGAATGTAAATGTGCCCGTCTCTAAAGCACAGGCCAGGTCAGCTTCTGCTGTTTAAATGTGCTACTGACTATAAATAAAACAGACTTAACAGTCAAAACAGAAAGACTCAGATATTTTTCGCAGTTTATTTTTGAGGTATATTAAATAATAAAAAATGTATATGATAAATAAAGGTTTTAAAGGTAGTACAGTAGATAGTATTTCATTGCAACAAAGAAATATCCTTTCAGGTGTAAACTGAAAGTACAAGTCATTACAAATACAAATTACTTAATAGTGGTAAAATGGTAAAATCACTCTTCTCTCTTTCTGATTCACATGCTGTGACGTGACATCATGGTGTTGCACTCGTGCATGCATGAAAATGTCTGTAGTGAGGTCCTCATGTGCAACAACAAGCGATCAGTGTTTGATGCCTGTGTGTGAAAAGTCTTTTTCAGTATTTGTGTGTCCATTGATTCTGAGGGTTTAGACTGTGCACTATTGTTTGTGCTGATGTTGTGTGAGAGTGTGTTGAGGGAGTTTTCAAGAAGACAATGTTCTGTGAAGTGTGGCTCCTGCAGATGTGTATCCCCTGGCCCCCAGGGGCCGCAGTAGCTATTCAGACTGAAGCAGGCAGCAGAGAGTATCAGATACCCTCCAGTGTGCTCTCCCCCAAATACTCACAGACAGACAGGCACAGGCCAGAGGAAAAAAATAAATAAGTAAATAAATCAACGCCAAAGAAACATAGCCAGGAGAGAAGGAATTCACAGTGAGTCGGGGGTGGTTGGAAGAAGAGGAAAATAACAAGTGGAGATGTGCTAAGCTCAGCTGCAGGCCATTTTTGGAGCTTTTTGCTAGCCGGAAAATAAGTGAAGGTTTTCATGTAACTGGTGACTACACCTGCTGAGATATCGCTTTTGAATTGTTAAATACTTTCTTCTACTTTATAGCTGGACACCTCACACATCTTATTTAAGCTTGCAAAGGCAAGGGCTCCTTGACACATGAGTGCTAACTGGGGTCTTTCACATCTCTAAAACTCTATAAGGGGAAACAGACAGAGAAGTAGCAGAAAACAAAAGCAAAACAACCCAGTGTGGTTTAAATATAGCATGAACAGGAATTCTTGTTCTTGTTAGGTTAAAAGTGTTGTGTTGAGGAAGGCCTTCACACTGCAAAAATTCAAAATCTTAACATTTCAGTGAGATAGATGAACTTTTAGGACAGTGCATCTTGGATCTGGAGAATTTTCACTTGCTCAATTGGCAGATTTTTCTTTCACTTATTTCAAGCAAAAATATCTTTTAGTAAGTGAAAAAAATGTGCCAATGGAACAAATGAAAATTCTCCATATCCAAGATGCACTGTCTAAAACAAGTTCAAACATCTCACTGAAATGTTACTCTGTAGCTGATTGTGTCTTATTTTAAGTGTCATAAGATTTTTTTGGACTAGAAATTAGACAAATGTACTTGGTAAGATTTTGAATTTTTGCCATGCATAAAAGATGCACTCAGCCCGTTACTAACAGTACCACCCAGCCTTACATATTCCTGTTTTGTCGCTCATACTTGGGACATTCACAACATTGAATTTTAAGAGATTTCCCATTTCAATTACCTTTAAGGCACACACACTAACATTAGCCATTTAACTAGTAGCAATTACATGATAGCCACATTAGCTGTAGTGGCTCGCAGACTATAGTTAGAAAAAATGAGCAATTATTGCAGGCTATATGGGACAGAAGTCGTATGGCTGACGTGTAAACTTGTAAACTTTAGCCAACCTCTGTAATAAAACACATTCCATGATGACATAACATGATGGTCAGGACTTGTGGTCTGGTGTAATATTATGGCTGGAGGTTATTTTCGTTTTCCTGTGTATTCGTTTGTGTTTGTTATCAATTAACAGTTGAAATATATTAGCAAGAAGGGGAGCTGAAATAAATGAAGTCACACTTACTTACCCCCATTAACCCGTGGCAGCCCACTGATTGCCAATGTTATTCACATCACTCTCCCAATCATTCAGCTTCATTAGAAACGCCAGAGGTTTGCATTAGGGAGTATCAACAAAAGACCTCTGCGTGTTTTGCATCTGTATACACTTTCTGTTTACACAAGGGTGTGTGCATTGTTTGTGGGTCTCCTCAGACATTGTATTATTTCCTGTGGTTTTCCTCTGCTGCTGCTGAGGACTGTGACTGTGGTTTCTTATGCCTTTTGTGGGGCTCATGCAACATGCACTCGGACACAAAAGTGCATTACTGCCAGCAGCTTCAGGAGGTGTTCTGCTGCTAATGTCTGAAAAGTTGCGAGCTGTAGTAAAGATTGCAGGGGTTTGTTTTATTTAGGGTTTTTTTTTGCAAGTCTTTAGGTTTTCGAATGCGCACCTCATACAGGAATTGCATGAAACAGTCAAAGTTCAAATGAAGCAGCTCCTATGTACTGCCATTAATACAACACCTGATGTTCCTTATATTTTAATCAGCTGTAAGGCTTAACATAAGGTGAACTTTGCAAACTAGCAGCAACCTGCAATCGTTTTATTGTCGCACTAATTTTTAATTTCTGCTGTTACTCAATTTGTGTCTATACATGTGAGAGGACGAAGGGACAGGGGAAAGAGAAAAATATTTTATTCCTGGTTGACTACACAATATTGGACTGATTCCCACTTTGTTGAAGTTGAAGGAAACCAGCGTTGTTTTTATACATATATATGGACTGGTTGATTTAACTGATCTCCCAGCACGTTTCACGGGGGTAGGGGAAACTAAAGTCATCTCTGTTTAGATTAGACAAACAAACAAATGTAGCTGCAAATTCATAGGAATTTTAAATGTTGCTGGGCTACTCAGAGGTGTTATTTTGCCATCATACACAGACACATTAAAAGCAGCAGTGCACGTCCCATGCATATTACTGTGCACGTTTGTGCTCAACTGTGAAACTGCAATGACTGAGTTTCATGGTCGACACCTCAAGGCCCATTGAAAGCCATTAACAAAGCCATTCACTCCACCCATCAACACACAAACAGCACTAACGACGCTGCTAATAGTCCTCCAAGTGTACCACGAAGAGGTCCGAGAGGAGAACGACCGTTTTACCTTGTAAAAACAGCTGACATTCAAGTCACTGACAAGCAGTCAGTGGGGAAATGAGTCTCCTATCAATCACACTTCCCCATTCAAATGTAGAAAGTGGTATTTGCTTCAAAGCCACCCCAAATAAAGCCGAGAATAGGGTCTAACATGTAAGCACAGTGACAGACAGATATCTGTATCACCTCAGTCTGTCTTCCAGTAAACAGGCTGAAACTAGCAACCAGTAAGCTGAGATATTTACAAAACTGTGCGTCACTGACATTTTAAGATGTTTAAATGTAATAATCAGAATCAGAATAATAAAACATTTAAAGTATTAGTGATTGCCTTGAATATATAAATGGTACGATGCCATAGCAGGAAATACAAACCTGTCCTTTGAAAAGTAGCAGCCATCGCTGCCTCTAGTTTTGCTGCATTAAGAGTCGAGGTGCAAATGACCAGAAAACCCCAATAAACAATATATATCATCAGATTATCACAATAAGGGCTGGGCCATATCATACCGTTCATGGTAATACTGGTATAATGTTGGGCAATGATAAGAAAATGAAATATCACGATAGAATATGGGTAAAACATGCATGCGCAGTGTTTTTGTTTTCATACGCACATGGAGGAAAAAGCATGGCGGCAACAGAGAATGAGAAGGGCGAAAGTGGATCGTTGAATGAAAAAGATGAACCAGAATTGGTTTTTAAAAATGCTGCAACTTCAGTGGTGTGGAACTGGTTTAGCTTTCGTCCCTCAGATACAGAACAAAGCACTATTTTTGGTAGCGCATGCTAGCGGGCCATCGTTATTAACGTGTTTTTTGGAAAATACGGCACACTTAAAATCAATCCTTTGATTTTTCTGAAAATCGACAGTACCCCTTATAATCCAGTGTGCCTTATGTTTGAATTCTGGTTGTGTTTACTGACCTCGAAACTAATTTATGTGGAACAAGGCGCTCGAAAATCTGTCAAATGTTTTAGTACGACTTTGCTAAGCTACAAAGCTGCACCGCTTGATGGACTGTTGGAGCATTACGGCTATCGTAGGCAGGAGCCTCGCGGAGTGATACGTACTGTGCTTCAACGTAATATTACCGTATTCTGTGTGTATAACCTTTTTTTAAGTTTGTGGATATTATACGTGGTTATGCTGAGGATATCGTTATCACAAATTTTCAAATGTATATCATGATAAATATTTTTGGTCATATCGCCCTGCTCTAATCACAATACTTCATTCACAATCAGTGTATCCAGTGTTTGACACACTTCAGTTGAGCTGATTTAATAGAAGTTTGCTCACCTAAAGCTATCTTAGCATTGTGGTGTTTGTGCTGTTGTTTATAGTATTCCCAGAATATTTTATTTACTTAATAAAATATCGCTATTCGGTGTCTCCGTGCAGCACCATACTTTATCACTTTTTACCAGAGCTTCAGTAAAAACAGCTTTAATGTGGGTCTAGCGATATTACACATGCTTTTGTCAGATGTGTGTTGCCGACTACGTACTAAACAGTTGACTGAATGACTACATTTAATCTAATGGATAGAGTTACATGCAGATAATAGCGCAGCAACATTTAAAGACACATTCACTGTTCCTATATTTTGTATTCTGAACAGACTCATCTTTACTTTCAAGATTGTCCAACATGCTGCTTTCTTTCTGCAGATATTACCCACAGGTATACATTCGAGACTTACAACACAGTAAGAAAAACTGACCTATCACAGACCACCAAAAGCTCAACAAGGGACAAGCACAAACAGAGTCTGACCGAGCACAAATTTAACTAGAAGGCTTGAAGCGTGAAGTTTGTGCAATGTTTTCTTGCAGACACACAATGTTATATGCAAGACATGGACACTATAAAATTTACAGAGGGAACACTTCCTGTTCCTTACATTCAGAAGATCTGACTGCAGATCTCACCTTAGCGCACCTGGAGAATGAAGAAATACTATTGCTGCAAACGAAGGTATAGGTCTGTGTCGGCACCACACTCTCTTTCCTCAGGTTTACATCAAAGTGTTGCTGTGTTTATGGTTTCCTCAGACGGCTCAACACAGAGCCCGGATATGCTTTGCAGATTCAACATTCAGCATGACTTTACTTCAGAACAGCTGGCTGTATAGCACAGACACCAGCAGAGGTGGGACCAAGTCATTGTTTTGCAAGTCTCAAGTAAGTCTCAAGTCTTTATCCTCAAGTCTCAAGTCAAGTCTCAAGTAATGTCAGGCAAGTCAGAGTCGAGTCTCAAGTCACTGGTGTAAAAGTCCGAGTCAAGTCACAAGTCTGAAACTTTGAATTTCAAGTCCTTTCGAGTCTTTTAAAAAAAAAAAACACGAAAAAATAATGTTGCAGTTATGCTAAATGTAAATATTAGACCATGTAATTTTTTAATCTGTGTTTTTCTCAACACATGACAAAATAGTGAATTTAGAAAATATACACAAATTGTGAAATTGCACCTCTTTAAAATGCAGCTCAATTAAACCTAGCTCCAAGAATAATTTTCACCGACAGTTCTGAGATAAGCTGCATGTTATTCTTGGATGCGGTTGTAGGACCGGCTTTGAAATCGCATGACAAAAATATCATACACATTAAAAAAAACTGTATCACCAACGTAGCCTGGACAACATTTGCTAGTTAGATGAAGTCAGCTATCTCATCGTAGCATATTTATATGCATATTTATAATCATACGGTTCTTGGAGTGAGTGCATACACTCATGAAGTTTAGTAACTTCCGGTCACTGCAACAAGCCCAGGTACAGTTTACCGACGGATGGGTGCAGGACCTTGAAATGCACCGTGTAGAACGAAAGACCATCGTACGTATCATAAGTTTACCAGTCTCACAAATTGTTGTCATAAATACACATTCATTAACCGTTTATTAATAGGACCTTTGAGCTCAACGGTAATTAATTAGTAGTGGAAATAATTTCTGGTTCATTACAGAAATGTAGCAGTGACAATAATATTGTATGCTGTAATCGTACTGGGCAATTAGTGACACAAAAAACCTGTTTTATCCTGTGAATAAAAGTATATGTTTTTGTCAATGTACCATAATAACAGAAGCGAAACGCAATATTGTGTCAGGACAATTCACTATTTATGCACAATAAATAAAGGAGCATAGCGCGACAATTTCTGTTCAGCGCCAGACTTGCTTGTAACCTATATCACCACTTATGTTAACTACAACAGCAGACTGACCTTTGTGTAAATGCTTGGAGCAGACTAACCTGTGAGCTGGAGTGTTCTGGGACGTTATATTTGATCTTTGAATGGCTGCAATCCAGGCCACCCGTCGCGTCTTTGTCACTTCGGAAACATGGCTCGAACAATTTCTCTTCAACGACGTAATCCGATAACAACCGATCTCTTTACCCGTCGGCTTCCCGTGGCTGTCATGCGACCGGCTATTGCAGTTAATAATACAACAGCTTCTTGACATTTTTGTTTCTTTTTATCGCTGTGTGACTGATTTTAATTGAAAGCCTGCGTGCGCTAGTACCTCTTGCCACGAGTTCCCAGAATCCTTTGCGGTTCTACCCGTGAATGACGTCACATTTTCAATCTCTATATAATATGCATGTTAAATTTTATATTTGGGGTAAAATATCAAGTCTTTTCAAGTAAACCGGTTCAAGTCCAATTCAAGTCCCAAGTCATTGGTGTAAAAGTCCAAGTCAAGTCACAAGTCTTACAACATTTTTTCAAGTCAAGTCTAAAGTCATAAAATTAATGACTCGAGTCTGACTCGAGTCCAAGTCATGTGACTCGAGTCCACACCTCTGGACACCAGATATATGAACAGTCCCACAACACAAAAGTTCACCTTCAATCTTGTGCTGGCTTCTCTCTTCATCTCTCAATTTCTGCTTTCAAAGCTGACGCAGATAAACTCATCCTGCCTTGCTGTTTGCGGTGCATTTGCATGCACACAATCTGTAGCAGTGAGAGAGGCCAAAGACAAACACACAGATCCACAAAAATAGACATACAAGCGCGCTTGTGCTGCTGTCACTGGTGGAGGTCTGTGGTGAAGCAAGTGGGAAGATGAATACACAGCCATCATGGTGATTTATGAACAAGAGGATTGCGATGAATTCAGTGACTTTTATGCATGGAAAGCTGTGGCACGTTCACACTGTTCCATATTCAACAAGCACAGTTTTGTTGCCGAAGCTCTGCATGTGTATGCTCTATTTTGTTTGTGTCCCCTGTAAAGGGCATACGTCTCAGCAGTACATCTAATGAGCTGGAGACAGGGGCTCAGAGTCACTGTTAGATACTGATAACAGAAGTATCTAACAGTGGGACAATGTCAAAGCTGCATTTTTACCTCACTGTTCTAACACAAGGTGCCTTTTTAATATTTACTATTCATTTACTAACCATAAAGGAGTGTGGCTGGCAAGCTTCCCTCATGATCCCAGCAGTCCACTAAGCTTGACTTAATAAAACTAAATCATCAGACTGACTAACAGGTTTGGTCTGAGTTAACTCCCTCACCAGACCAAGCATAGAGGTTTAGCCATATGCTGCAAGTTATGTAATGTATCTCTGTAACTCTGATGAAAACAGCCTCAGGGAGTTAACTGAACTGTGAGGAAGTTCTAGGAATTAAAAAAAGAACCAGGCAAATGTGATAACTTGATATAAATTTACCAATTTAGCTGCTAACTCAACACTTATATTCAATAAGATAAGCAAGTTAAATCACTTGCAGGTTTGAGTCAGTTTATCGTGATTTTCTCGCTGGTATAGCTTGGAGCGTGGATAAGAGTCTGGCCTGTTCCAAAAATAGCCCGGCTCTAATGACAGTTGCATTATGCTAGAATTTTTTTTCAGTGACAGGATTAAAAACTTCTCAAACGTTCTCTAAACAGATTTAATAAAGGTAAAAGGTCAACACTTTTAGGGCCCCTCTAAATTCTAAGACTTAAGGGTCCAAGACTAAAATGAGGACAATTTCATACATTCGTGTCTGAGTCATAACACCGCTCAGAACTATAACAGTCTATTTCGTTACCGTATGGATTTTGGACTGCTTCGTTGCAGGGCTCAACTTTAGATGTCCAGCTGGTCCTTGGTTTCAAGTGTCAAGAGTTTCAAGAGTTATTATAGTTTAATATTTTATAATTCATTTTTATTTTTATTTCATTTTTGACTTTTAACTGTAAATTCAGTTTAGCTTCAGTTAGTGTCCAGAGTGAGCTTTCTTGTTTCAGTTTAGTTTTATTAGATTTAGTGTTAATTTTTTATTAATTATTAATTTATTAATTATTTTATGGAGGGCACATGTCAGATTCAAAGATTTAAGAAAATCAGTAAAAATATTACAATAAAACACATGAATAATGTTTTGAAAGCAGTTGCAGTCTTATTGACATCCAGAGTCTGAATAAACATGTCCATCAATGCCTCGTCGGGCAGGTTTTTTTTTGGTACCAAACAAGCCCATGTATTTTAGTTCACATGTAAGATTTCTGTATAAGTATCGTTAGTAATCATGTGACCATTAGCTGTTGGCTCACTGTGTATAGACACTGCTGTTGCTCCTGGGACCCATTGAAACTGCAGCTTCTGTCAGTTACAGCAGTTTCTTTCACATACATATCGGATCATCAACGACAGTGATGCCTAGTCAAGGGTCAGTCGTTGATTGAAGTTGATTGGGGCTTTTTGAGCTCTTTGTCTGGCAGTTAAAACAAGCCAGACATCATTAACATTTCAGTGCCTTTCTGCCTGCACCTGGTGGGCGTGCCATTTTAACACCTCCCCTTGTCATCCACGTTAAGGACCACAATTTACACACTACATGATTGACTACTTTTCTGCTGAACAGAGATTGTAAATGAACTCCTATTGGTTAGGTCAAGTATGGGGTATTTCAGAAGTTTACTGGAACCCACCCAGTTGAACTATATAAATGAGAGCAGATAAGCTCCTGTTATTTACCAAGCTGCCGATCGCAACATACTGTACTACAGCAGACATGGCACAAATCAGCAAGGAGGAATCCCAGGAGACTCATCTCATGAGGGCAATGAGACAAGTACACGATTTCAAGCAATATCTCGCCAGCCTGGGCATTAAAGTTTCAGTGAGGACTGCAAGGGTTCACTACAAGGAGAGACAACCCTGCCGCGAAAGTCGGTAAGTAATCAAAGGACTGAATTACTGAATGGTAGCCTGCAGAAAATAACTTTTGCTTTTCTGTTTGTCTAATGTTTTCTTGTTTCTTATTAATATTTTACAGCAATATCTTGGCTGCCATTGATGAGATAACAAAAAGCAATGACAAGATGACTGCGCAAGACATTCAGCTAAAAATTGAGGAAGATCTGGGAGTTTCACTGAGCCTCTCCAGTGTACGCCACGCTCGACGACTCCTTGGGAGAAAAACTCCCTTCTCCCAAATGACGGAAGAGATCAACAATGACCCAAGATTACAACGAGTTCTCCAGAGGATCGAGTCTGGGGAGATTTGGGATGATAGCACAGAAGTTCCACAGCAAGACGATCGACCACAGCCGGGACGTGTCATCAAACTTCACATCTGGGGGATGATTTCACAGCATGATGCATGTCCTAAAACCATCTTACATGAAATCCTGGACAAACGCCGCTCTCAGAAACCCAACAAAGTTGCTGCTGCACGGCTGGGCCTTGACGAGGGCTTCTTTGAGGAGATGGATCTAAACCCCACTGCTGCTGCAGAGCCGTCAGCTTTAAAGCACATCAAGCTTGTTGTAATTGCAGTTGCGAAGGACAACTGAGAGCAGAGTGGAAAATTAGTTTCCACCAATTCCTATTTAGATGTACAATGTTCCCCTTCTATATACAGTGTGATATTGTTTTTGTTTTACTGTTGTGTAATGAAACTAAATCTGAAATCGACTGAAATTTAAAACATTGTGCAGGACACTGAACTTAAAATTGAAGAAGATTTCACCGAGTCTGTCCAGCACACATCATGCTGCCGTCTACTTGGCAGGAAGACCCCCGTCTCCGAATTGGTGGAAGAGATCAGCAAGGTTACAACAAGACGCGCGACCATATCTGGGGGATGATTTTACAACACGATGCACGTCCTGAAGCCATCTCAAAGTTATCCTGTACAACTGCTGTCTTCCTAAATCTGTGAAAAAATGTTGGTGCTGCACAGCTGGGCTTGAATGATGGCTCCTTTTTGCTGCAGAGTAATCAACTCTAAAGCACATTAAGTCTGTTGTAATTGCAGTTGTGAAGGGCAACTGAGGGGAGAGGAAATTAATTTTCCATTAATGTTCCCCCTCTATATGTATAGTGTGATATTGTGCTAGCTTTAGTATTGTGTAATCAAAGTATTTCAAAATCTGAAATGCATCCGTTTTGAAATCTGACAAATAAAACTTTATAAAGACAAACTGATTTTTGCTTTGTCTGTTCCACAATAATGACTTGACTAGTTTAGTCCACGGGTTTTGCTCTTTCAATCCAGGGATTAATAATCTGGCTAATTTTAGATTCAAATATTAACAGATGTTCCATTTAAAACAGCGATGACTAAATATAGTTTTAGTGCAGGGGAACTAGCTGACAACCTGGCAACAGCTGCCTAAAGCAAAGTGAAGCTGACATTAGGAACGCCACGTGAAACGCCACACATCATCACAGCAGTGCTCATTTTAAGCTCTCGTAGTAGAGGGTGTTTATTTTTATGTCTATTATGTAATGCAGCAACACGACTGGAGAAAATTGACTTTTTCATGTATAGGTGAACATTTTCTGGTTGTCTATACAAATACCAGCATTTAACCCAACAAGTGACTATTTAGGAAGCATGTAAACCAGGTTTTGTTCAGAGCTACAGTTCACAGGCTTCCCATTAAATGCATTAAATTGTGATCAGAATTACTGTTTGGAGTAGCAGCTGTGAGGCTGTTCTCACTGAAAGCATGTCTGCTCAAATTTGTGTATCAGAGGCAGATTTCTAGAGAACTAAACTCATTAGTCACATGAAAGTAAAGATAATTAATGCAATTAAATAACATTACATGCGTGTATTTTTAGTTTTTTGTTGTTGTTTTTTAGCTCGGAGGCACTGGTGACAACAACTGCATCAATTCATTAAAAAAAGAAAAAACAATCTGTCAAACTTGAGAAAAAGCTCCAGTCTGACCTCATCACAGTCGAAGGCAAAAACGAGACATTACAGCTGGGAAATTTGAATCTTAAAGGGGCTGTAACTCAGTCATCAACCATCCCATAGTTACTGCATCACATAACAAACTAGTTATTTGTAATTCATGTGTCACATTTAAAAGTCAACTACAACTCAGTAAAATCACCAAGTTTATTGATCACTAGTAACTGCAGTTAATTTGTTTCTGTGTTGATAACTTGATCATAGCAAGTCTGTGCTGATGCAGCTGATTACAAGTCAACATCCTGCAGTTAAATAGATGGAGCCATTTTAGAGTGATGAGCTAGACTTGTCTATTTTAATCAGATGTCTGTGGTGGCTGCGACCTCCTCGTGTTGGTTTTGAGACATACAGTTTTGTTATTCACACATTAATACCAAAACAAACTATGAGACAAAAAAGTGGTAAATCCTGACAAATGACAAGCTGGAGGTAACATTTAACACTCTTAAATAAAAATAAAGGACCAATGTGATCAATGACTTTTATCTGACTGGTTAGTATTGACATGGATTTGATTGTTAAGCTTTATTTGTAAACTGTTAAGCTACAGCAGCATGCACGCATGTTTAATATATACCTGAACTCTCAACTTATCTTTCAGTTCCAGGAAATTCTCCGCCTTTACTGTGAGACATTTTACATGAGACTACAAATAGGTGAAACAACAAGCAGGAGGAAGTGAGTTCCATTTGTTGTTTCAGTTTGAGCGGTCTGGGTCACTGTGTTACATTTAAACAGCGTTATACAGATATACACATTATACAAGGCCAAAAAACAACAAGCCTTGAATTTAAATGCGTCCGCAGACAAACATGCTGCTCACCAGCACAGTGTCGGTAACACCTACTCTGTACTCTCCATACGAGAAAACTTGTTGACACAGAGGCTGCGATACACATACCAACATGGTATTTAACCAAGTTTTTACCACAGAAATGAAGTGCAGTAATTAAAACTTTTTAAGATGCTGCACATCAGATGGAAAATTATCAACAACAACGACAAAAGTGAAATTAAAAGCTAACTCTGACATCTGAAACATCATGGCAGGATCTGAGCAACCATTTTTATGCTCCTCAGATTAAATGCTCAATGATGTCGATGAGTAATAATGTAAATATAAAATGAAAAGGACTTTGACAGGATTTTGGATAATAATGGGGTTCATTGAACTCCAGAAATAAAACAGTCAGTAGAATATATAACTACTCTGTCACAAATACAACCAGATCACAGAGAAGGACGTAAAAGTAGTAGGGGGGTAGTTGTAGCTCAACTGGAAGGTTGGTGGTTTGATTCCATGCCAAATATGCTAACCCCAAGTTGCTCTCCTATGCACTGGATGGGTGTGGATGTTAGACAGAAAGTACTATGTACTTATGTTGGTGTGAATGGCTGAATAAGGGATATTGTATAAAGTGCTCAGGTAGAGTAGTAGTAGTAGTAGTAACCACTCTATTTAGCATTATAAAATACAGTTTTTAGGCAATGATTTCACTCTGTTCTAAATTGCTGAAATGTGTGGACAGTATATAAAAAAGGCTGTAATTCAGTGAATGGCACTGAAACACATACTATCACTGCAAACAGGCAGCTTTATCATCTCGTTATGCCCCTCCAAACTCACAGGCTGGTATCGCTCACATCAAGACAATAAGACTAAGCCGGTGATTCAGCAGGGATCCATGTAGGGGCGCCGCAGAGTGAAGACAGAGATATGACTATATAGACTATGATGACTAATACCAAGGCACAATGCTGAAGAGAGAGATAGTAATACAACAGCTGGGAGCTGACTGTGACAAAATATGCATATGGGCCTTGTCCAACTCAGTAAAGTACTTATATTAAAGTGTTCTAATTAAGCTCTGTGAATATCTCGTAAAAGCATTAACCTCACTAACTGCAGAGGGGATTTTAGTGCTTTTACACTAAAGAAAAATGTGAAGCAGGGTATGTGAATGCAAAACAGTTTTTCTTTTCTTTTTTCCCTAAGCTAGCTCTACTTGTCATAAAAGCTGGCTGACACAATAGCTACTTACTGCTTGCAGCACACACAAATACCAAAGACTGACGTGCAATCAAACAACTGACACACTGACGCAAGCGATTACATTGACCTTTTCACACAGGCACGCACATAATCAAATAGCTGCAGACGGTGTTAGAGAGATACTGACGGGAAACGTAAGAGAAGGTATTACATATCAATCGCACGGCAGTAGCATGAAGAATTCTCATATCACGACATCTAGATTTACCACTGCACAAACTATAGAGGAGCTGCCAGTCCACTGTTTACTGCCATGTATCACACAGCAGGCTGGAGCCAGAGCTTCGTTAGGAACACTCAGCACTACGAGTTGCTTCACTTTGTATACATGACATCTGATTAAAGCGTTTTATATCCCACACCAAGTCTGACTGTGATCCCGGTGGAGGAGCCTTGATGCTGATTTGTCCTCATCTAGCAGCGTGATGACATCTAAAGCACATGATCAGTTTCCCTTACTGTAGTCACAGTATAGTTACAGTTGTGTCATTACTTGTGCTACAAGGTTCCTCAGTTATCTGCACAATAAGTGGGAGAGAGAGAGAAAAAAATCATGCATGCCTTTTCCACGCTGTGCACATGTAACGTAGTCAGCTGATTTCAGTTTGTGTTCAGGGAGGAGGAAAATAGTGAAGCAATGAAAAACTGAGAATGCGACAGTAAGTGCAGACTATGTCCAGGCCAGAAACAACTGCTGATAATACATCAGCCTGTTGCAAGCAACTGCACAGACAGCTAACGCAAAGCTAGCAGTAAACAACCCAGAGTGATGTTAAAAGTATGACCCCCACGGCCAGCAGTAAGAGCCTCTTTACGATAGGGAGTGTGTCAGAGAGTGCAGCCAAAGGGGCATACTGGTCACTGCATGTCGGGACATGTTACAGAATAACTCAACCCTCATGTAACTAATTGAAACAGTAATAGCATTAGCTTTCTCTGCTTAAGCACATTAAGAGTCACTGAATCAGTGTGACACTGGTCCAACCACACCCACTAGCAACTCTATTGTTTCTCATTTCCACACAACGACAGGGAACTGAGAGAGTACAGAAGACTACTTTAGATGCAAAAGGCATCATAAGCAGAATGATACACTGATCTACTTTCGATCACACATTCCTCACTCATTCATCACTCATGTCAGACCAGTTCTACATAGTCTGACGTGAGCGAAAAAAGCAGCAGCACAAATGATCCACAGAGTTTCCCTTCATAGCTTGTTATGTCAGCAGTCTTCTGCAGTGAAAAACATGTCCATTTGTTACTCAAATTCTTTCAACCCTAAATATGTACTCAAGGACTACGGTTTTTCAAACATTAGTTCTAACTGAACTTTAATTTTTTCGATTTAAAACATATTGGAAACTGTGTCAAGTGACTGGCTAATACAAATCAAACCTTTACTCCTGTTGTTGCTTCATATTTAACAGCTCTACACTGTTGAACTGCCCCAATGATTCGAATGTGGGGGGGGAATAATAGTGGAAGTGCACTGTGGTAAACTGGTGCAACCCCATCCCCAAAAAACTGGGATGCTTTGGAAAATATAACAACCCAAAATGTACTTGAAAGCAATACAAGGACAACGTATCAAACGTTTAAAACGTGAAAAATGTTTCCTTATTTCCAATTTGATACCAGCATTCACTGGGAGAGGGGTACGACTGCTTGTGCACTACTGATAAAACAAATAGTGGAAAATCTCACAATCGGTTCATCAACGCAAACAAACAAAAAAAAAAACTTGAGGATTTCATCATCTCCGGTATATAACATCAATGAAATATTAAGAAAACCCAAACTCTGTAATGAAGGCTGTGAAACACTTGATCGACTGTGGCCTATAGCATTGACCGAAAACAATTCCAACCTTAAAATTACACCATGTGCTCAAAAACTCACCGTCATTGAACGTCACTTAATGCATCCATGACTGCAAGGTAAAAGTAGACTGGATAAATCAGAGCCAGAAACACATCTTCTGTGGGCCTGAGTTTATTTAAGATAACTAAGCAAAGTGAAAAACTGTCCGTGACGATAACCAATACATTTTTTTTTTAAAGATTCCTTTTAGAAATCATAGCTGTTCTCTGTGGGCTTACACCAGCATCTGCGAATGTACCAGGGGAAGGTGAATTTACTTCTGAATGGTATACGTAGGTTTTGCAGACCTATATGTTCCCACCCAGACAATGCCAAACCACATTCTGCATGAACCCCAACAACATGGCTCTGTCATAGAAGAGATTCTAAAGTGGCCGCCTGCACATTCAGATCCATTTAAATTTTGGTGCATTACGAAATGAAAAACCTGAAAAAGGAGAACTTGTGTCATTAAGCTTCTGAACTCCTTTACTGAGCAAAAATGGACAAACATTTAAGTCAATTCCATTTTATTAATATAGCGCCAAATCACATCAAGCGTCACCTCAAGGCCCTTTACATTGTAAGGTAAAGACCCTACAATAATATATAATAACAGAGAAAACCCCAACAATTATATGACCGCTTATGAGCAAACGTTTGGTGACAGTGGGGAAGAAAAACCCTTTTTTTTAACAGGAAGAAATCTCCAGCAGGACCAGGTCAGGAGTGGCCATCTGCCGCAACTGGTTGGAGAGAACAAAGGAAGACAGGATAAAGCGTGTCTCTTAGCTTTCAAAACTCGAGCAAATGGCTCGTCCGGTCTGAAATGGTTACAGAGCTTGTTGATAGGTAGTAGGAAACAAGCAGCTAGCCAAACGCTGTCAAAACAGCATACTTAACCAGAATGCCAATAATGCTGCGGCTGACCCAGATTATGACCCACCACGACTTACAGGTTAATGAACTGTGTGAAGTAGGGCTGGGCGATATATCGAGTTTTTTTAAAAATATCGATATATTTTCATACGAGATATAAAATGTGACAATATCGTTTATATCGATATAGTCTATGTTACGTTATAATTATACTTGTGGAGCCGCAGGTTTGCCTCTTTCGTCCACTTTTGTCTCTACGCAACGTTACTCGGCCTCGCCTCTCCTTCACTGAACACAACTCCGCCTCCCCCATAGCTTCACCTGCAGGCAATGACAAGATGAAAGCGGAAAATCTCCGTTAGCGAGTTACCGTGCGTGGGGCTGGACGGCGTCAACGTGTTAGCGAGCTAACCGCGCTAACGACATGCAGCCCGGAGGGGCTGCACGGCCTAAAAACCTTTCCTTTTCTCAAAAATCGACAGTGCGCCTTATGTATGAATTCTGGTTGTGCTTACTGACCGCGAACCGATTTTATGTGGTACACGGCGCTCAGCAATCTGTCAAAAAATTTTTTAATATGACTTTGCTAAGCTACGGAGCTGCACCGCTTGATGGATTGTCGGAGGATTACAGCTACCGGGGAGGAGCCTCGCGGAGTGATACGTACTGTGTGTGTATAAGGACCACAAATGGCACCTGTTCAGAGACGTGGTGCAGCTGTGAAATCTGTCTCTTTGTTATTATGCTCAGCAGGGGCGGAGCGTGGGGGTGGCTTACGGGGCTTAAGCCCGGGTTGTTTTGTCAGAAGCCTGGGGTATTTTGGAGTGTAATTTTTTCATAGTTAGATGCCTGGCTGACAACTGTATAAAACAAAAAGTACACACAATATTCGAAGCACATAGTGCACACTGTGGGAATTTACGACTGTGCGTGAATCCCCCCCTGATATTGGTATGATCCAAGCTCAGGCACTAAGCGACTGAGCGGGGGGGCGGGGCAGCTGCTGCCCGTGAGTGCGCTGTTGGAGAGACGGAGCCAGCCATACTAAGGAGAGCTTAAGTTTGACCAGGTACCAAAGCAAATCATTCGTACCGTACAAATAATGTAAATATGACGGTGTATCACGAAAGATTGATATGAAACTGATCACTTGACCAATATTACGTTACTTGCTCTTCAAGTGAATCAACAAATGGCGAAATGAAAAGCCGAACAAATGCTATTTTTTTTTAGAGTCTTAGCTTACGTGTGTTTATTTCATATTTTCAGTTCTTACCCTCCCCGACTAAATCGGTTTCAGTTATGTACTGAAACATAAGAATGGACATTCAAGGGTTCTTTCAAAGAAAAAACTCAGGTAAATGTTATTTTATATATTATGCTTTGTATGTTGTTCAGTATATTTCTATGCAAAATAAGAGGGATTTCAGTACACAGCAGGATATTCACATTTGTAACCAGATATTTACACTTTAGGGAGAAAACATAAAACATTTTTACTGTACAACATCAATTTAGAGTAAATTTTTGTTTTAGATAAATATTGAAATATATTTTGAATTAGTTAAATTTCAGAATAAAGAGAGACAGAGCTATTTTTATCACTTTCATCAAATTTAGGAGTACATGTACACTAAATTTATTGTTAATTAATAAGAAAACTCCAGACGATTCCATTCTGAGCTGAAGAAGCTTCTGATAGGTTAGTAGAGTCCATGTGAGTAAATTGGTGGCACAGCTGTGGATGCATATAAGGCAAAACACAGAGCCTGTTTCTGTAACATGGGAAAATCAAGAGATATCAACCAAAACACCAGGAAAAGAACTGTGGAGCTCCATAAGTGTGGCTCAAGTTTGAATACAATTTGGTGCCATTTGCAATTAAGAAATACAGATAGTTTCTCTCTTTACTCTTAAAGTTAACAAATATGTTTTTATATTTATCAATCTAAAGAAATAAACATTTAGTCTGATTTGATGTTACAATTAAAAAAGTGTTTTTATCTGAAGAGTAAATATCTGGTTTCAACTGTATATTTGATGATTGTCAGCACAAAGAGGGAGAGAGAGGAGAACGAGGACAGAACAGATGAACAAGAGCAGGTGAGACACACATGTTAGTCAAATGGTTGTTTACCAGAAGTATCACCGTATCACAGGTCCTCATGTATCTCGTACCTAGTGTTTCTTTTTAGGTTTGTTATTTTTCAAATTCTATATTTATTAAGTTCTGCAGGCTTGTTTGCACAACAAGACTAAATAATTATATAAACTTTTCTCAATCTAAATAGTGGACTTTGGTAGAATTAAACAATAAGTGTAGTGCAGGTCTATGATGATTTTTAGTGCTATCATCTAGTTCTGATTCTGGTTATGTCTTGGTTAAGTCCTCAGTAGTCCTGATTTTGAACTGTTGTAGTCCTGTTTTAATTCTGGATCAGTTCTGGGTCTGGTTGAACTGGGGTTTAGTCCTCGTGTCTTGATACAGCCCTGACCTTGTTCTGCCTTGCTGCTTAATTAAAAAACTAGTTTAAGGTGTCCTGCACATGTGATATATATTTTTCCCTATATGAAGTCATTCTTTTTTGAACAAAACTCAAAACAGAGCCTATTAATCTTTCAGTCATTTCTACACCCCCCCCCCCACAAAAAAAAAAAAAAAATCCCACATGCATACTACTCTTTGGGCTAAGCCCCGGGTGTTTCAAATGTCTGGCTCCGCCTCTGATGCTCAGCGTCTATTAGTTTACATTTTGACTGCACAATTGTGAGCTTTTTGTTATGCACAAAAACAACATTGTTTTCTTTTATTTATGGACCATGATTATTTAATAAATGCTGATAATTTATTTTTGAGTAATTTCTTCATGTACATCTATGCTGTATATAAATAAAAGTGCCCGTGTGACATCTGGGACACAGTGTGACTAAGAACTCTCTTTTTGTTCTTAACTTATGGCTTTAAAAAAAAAATCGAGATATATATCTTATATCGCCATCCAGCTAAAAAATATCGAGATATGAATTTTGGGTCATATCGCCCAGCCCTAGTGTGAAGTACAAAAAAGAATGCGAAACTTTGCTTGTCATTGTGAAAATGAAAGTGTATTGAGAAGTTGACATGGGTGACAAACAGTCAAATCCAGGACGAAACTAATGTCATTCACCACCAGTCGAAAGTGTTTTCACTCAGAAGTATAAAAACTACGTGGTGAGTAGTAAATACGGTCACCAAAAGGTTGAATATATGTGAACGTACAAAAAGAGCCAGTAAAACAACAAATGTGACCTTAAGCAAAAATTGGGTGAAGACCCACCATGTAGTTACTGTGTATGTGTTTCACGTACACAACCTGACCAACACTGTAGGAGGATTAAGGTTGGGCGATATTTAAAAATTTTCCAACCGGCATTTGTCAGTCCAGTAAATGATGACAGGTGATATAAACTGATTTGCACATTTAGAATTTATACGTTTTGTTTGGAGGGAATATTTTACCTTCTTTTCTTGTTTGTTTCAGTATTAATATAGCTACTTTTTGGATTATTCATTTATTTATTTGAGATGCGCACAAAAGACTTAACTTTACGTCAGAGATTTTTTTTTATTTTATGTTTGCTGGAAGAGACATTTTGATTTTTACCTTTTTGTTTAATTTTGTATTTGTTGTTTGGTCGAGTGTGTGAGACAGATAAACACTGAAACGGCCTGTGAAAAAGAAGCCAGTTACTCTTTGTTTCCCTCGCCACCATTGTGGGTTTTTTAAATTTAAATAAAATGTTTTAAAGCAGCGCTATTATTTTTTCCGTTGACTGCTTCTCTTAGCTTCAACCAACATTATTAGCAAACTTACTTATGGGCAAAAAAAATAAATCGGTCACACGTTTAACAGTTGATGTTGCACCATTCCCATTTATAGAAAATGTTTGCTTTTGCCTCCGCGCTGCAAGGATTCAATAAACTTGGGGAGGTCAAGAATTTTGTCAACTGTACAACCACCCAACCTACCCAATTGTTTTGCGTGGCCAACAATCCAAAAAGTATTTAGCGGGGCAATCGTGGCTCAAGAGTTGGCAGTTCGTCTTGTAATCGGAAGGTTGCCGGTTCGGTCGTTGTGTCCTTGGGCAAGAAACTTCACCCGTTCACTTCACTTGTTGTTTACTGGTGGTGTTCAGAGGGCCCAGTGGCGCCAGTGTCTGGCAACCTCGCCTCTGTCAGTGCGCCCCAGGCAGCTGTGGCTACAATGTAGCTGCCATCACCAGTATGTGAATGGGTGGATGACTGAATGTAGTGTAAAGTGCTTTGGGGTCCTTAGGGACTAAGTAAAGCACTATACAAATACAGGCCATTTAAGCTGGATTGGAAATTTAAGACAAGCCAATCCAGAGCCACAACAATTCTAATTTAGCAAACAGCAAAACTGGACAAAACTAGATAAAAGTCTAATCACTTAGTATGCATCACCAAAATGCAGGAAAATGTAATAACATAAACTGCATTTAAACACACGTGACAACAGAAACAACTGAACTTTCAAATGTGGGCTGCTGCACTTCGTAGTTGGACACCTAAGCAGATGAAAAATACCTTGACATCTCGGTGGATGACATTGTTGTCGTGGCAGTAGCGTAGCGCCTCGAGGATCTGTCTCATGTAGTGACTAAGCGGGGGGGGGGGAGAAAGTGCAAGGTCATTGTTACATCAGAGTTATGTGTTTGTGTAAATCATGGTTGCAAATATTGATTCAAATAATTTTAAAAAAGCATCAGGAAGCCTTTCAGGGAAGTAAATCAAAGCCATAAAATCTCACCTGGCCACGGCTTCACTGTAGACAAAGCCAGCGTCTGCCCTCTTCACGATCTCAAAACACAGGTCCGCTCCATCCATACTAACACACACAGAAATTAGAAAGAGACTCACGGTGAGAGAGGGTCAGACTAGCATGAAGGTCAGGCCACAAATACAAGTAAGAAGGAAAGGCTATTCTTATTAAAACTTCAAGTGCTGCGCTTCTTTGTGATTGGCTGTGAAGGTGAAATGGGAGAAACAGGTCAGTAGCAGTAATTGTGTTTAGCGTCTGCGAGTTGAGGTAGGCACAGCTGGACCAGCTCGCCTACATGTAGCACAAAAAAAGCTGCTATGATGCTGGTAATATTTCTGTAAGCCTCTGCTATGCTTCAGCATTCTCTTCTGAAACTATTAAGAGTTAGGAAGTAGAAAAGTGTATTTCATAGCACCATTATTGGGGGAGGAGATAGCTCAGTAGGAAGATCAGGGGTTCAAATCCTGAGGTACCCCTGAGCAAGGTACCGTCCCTATACTCTGCTTCACTGAGTGAATGGGTTAAATGCAGAGAGTAATTTCCTACAGGGGATTAATAAAATATACAAAAACATTTTACCTAAACCTTATTTGAAACCCTGAGGGAATATTTAAATACAGTAAAAGACCCATAAAATATTACTATAAACAGATAAATACGGAGATAAATGAAGCCGATCTTATCTCATGAAAAAAGGTTAGCTCAGCAGGTCAGAGTACCCCACCAAGAACATCAAAGCAAGTACAGACAGTATATAAAAGATAATATGTAGTCAGCTATACAATCGGACCTGTGATCTCGGTGAAGACTTTCCTGATTTGTTTATGGTCTCATTCACCAGTTTTAAATCGTATCTATCACTCGATGTCCTATTTAAACTAAAACGAAAGTGAAGCAGGTCGTGATTTGTCGCCTGGCTACTTTTTGACTGACAGGTTGCAAACGTATGAGCATGCTGTGAGTTTCTCAGTCAGACACATCGTACACTTAGTACATCTGATTCATATAAACTTTAAACTTGACGGTTTAAAATGACCGTTGAATGATGCTGTGGTGGCTATGTCCATCTTTTGAATACAGTCTACGTTTTTGCTGTATTTTCACCTACTTTTTCCTGTGTAGAACGTCTTCTGTTTGTAGTACTCGACTTTTCTGAATGTTTGTAAGTGTTTATCCAAATATTAGAATTCTACTTGATGTCAGGGATTTTTGTAACATTGAACAAGACATACTTCTTTAATAAATGAATAAATAAAAATTAAATAATATAATATAAAGAGGCTCCACTGCAAATATTCACAAACCGCTTTGTAATAAATAACTCAATTGTATTTTCAGGAGCCTCTGGATTGAATCTCCTGTCCCAATAAGGGATTTCAGCTCCACCTAAGCCATGTTGAGCTGCCCTATCAGTTAAACCCATAGCCATATAGACTAAGAATTCAAGGCGTGTCATGGATTCCATGTTAGTGAGTGCTACGCTCCACAAGTGACTTAAATTTCATCTTCAAATGGTAAGCACGAGGCTCTGAGGAGACTTTGTGCCTGCCAGTTTTCTTTTCTTTGTCTTCTCCATGGAGAGACTGCACTAGAAAGTATAAGAGGAATGACGAGCAGTCTGTCCATGTCTGCATCAGCAGACAGTCTCTGGTGACTGTACCTAATGAGCAAATTCTACGCAGTCAGTGTTGGGCCTCAGGTAGTTTGGATCAGTGACTGGATGATGACGTTGATAAGCTTCAAGCAACAATAAGAAAATAAGAAAACTTATGATTGTCAAATACTTAGGAAAAACAACAACTTGCTAGACGTATAATTGAAGGATATAGAGCATTACTGGTGGCGTGGTGTAGCAGAAATACTTCTAAATGTAAAAACTACCAGAGAGATGGTGATCAGCTGTCCCACAACAGCCTGCGTCTATCCTGGGACAGCACATCAACACACTGTACTGGAAGACTAACACAGAGACTGTACAGAAGAAGGCGACGAGCCATCTCGATTTCCTAAAGAAGTCAAGATTCTTGAAAATGTTAGAGATTTTCCATCAAACTGCTGCGTACACTTTGCTGTAGTCTGCTGAGTCTGCATCAGAGCAGAGATGTAGAGGAGGACACTGAACAAACTGATATCCATCACGGATAGTCCTGACAGCCTTCTACACCACTCAGTGGACAGTCAGCACGTTCTCTAACAAACTGATTCAAGGCTTCTGAATATCTTTCATATCTCATTGAACAACTCTAACAAATATCAAACAAGAACTTCCACCAATGCAGCTCACACTCTGAACAGTATTTACTTTTAGAAAAACGTTTGTGAGTAGGTAATGAATAATAGGTAAAGATTTGTAAATGACTGGATGCCAATAACTAATAACTTATTATTATTATTTAATATTACACTAAATTATGTTTCTAACTAACTAGGAAAAAACACTATGTTTAAAGACAAACTTTATACAGTATATTCTATAAGTCAACACCACACTTGCAAGAATCATAGTTTTTATAATATTTTTTTGACCATTTTTAACCAATAAATCATGAAGCTGACCTTGAAGATCTCAGTGGATGTAATGCACACACAAATAGATTGTTAACATGAGCCCACTCTACACACCTACAAAGTTTGATCAGAATTCATTCAAACATTTTTAAGCTCTCATGTTTACAGACATAATAACAAATACTACCAAAAACATTCAGTCATGTCGAGCAGCCTAACAGTGAATACGTCCTTGGAGGAGGTAATGACTCTTACACGGGTGTGTGTAGTGAATTTTTATTCTGTTTCTGCTTAGTTAACTGTGAAATACATTAATATTTTTACTCTGATTTTACTGCCTTGTATTTATTTAGAGTTTAGATTAGATTTAGTTCCTGGTTTGGCCACACTGCATTCTAATTTATTGAGCTACATACTGGTCAGCATATTTAAGCTATTTGTTATACTTTTTTTTTTAATCTGCTATAACCAAATTTGTGAACGGGGAAATTATTTCCAATAATTGAAACGATTTCCCAAAATCTGGTATAAATAAATTGCATCTTAGATTTTCCCATTGAACAAGAGGTTAGATCACGTGCTCTGACATCACAAGACTAGACTTGTTCTGCAGCTTATGCATAGAGAAAACAGGCAAAACTCCATATTGGTGCACATTCATTCTCTTGAATGAATTTGGATGGGAATGAGTGAAATGAAGGATTTTTGCTGACTGTCACATAAAATCGGTTAATTTTATAGTCTACACGCTAAAGCGAGGTTCAGTTTTGTAAATCATAAGCAATCATGTTCTTTTCACAGTGATGATAGCATTTGCATGGAGCTCCCCACTATGATCCAAGTGTTCAGGAGGAGGAGCTGTTGCTGTAATGGTGATGCATTCATGAAAGCCCTCTGGAGGGATTCACAATAACAGCACGGCTCTAAAAACGACCGCTCCTCAACCGAGCTGAAACAAGGCTCCGGCCACAGCGTCTCAATGCACAGGAAAGCGGTGCGCTCGCGATCATTAAGCTGCTGGGAGCAGACTTTAAGGCAATTAGGCCTTTGCGCACAGGCTCAGTCTTCCTTAGGTGGCTGTTTTAAAAAAAAAACACACACATATACAGATGATGGAATGACAATCATCAAATGCACACAACTCGCACACAATTGCAGCCAGGCCATTTAGCCACAGCTGATCCCGTCTCTCATAATTGCTCTGTTCCCAATTACTGGAAGCCTATTCTTTATTGTCACTTAGTCTCTGTGCCAATTAAACAGGACTCTGATGTAGGACTTGGCTACAGCACATCCATATTTTTCTGCACTCCTATTACGCACCACGTTCACATTTTAGCCTCTGTGATTAGTGAGGAGTGAGACCTGAGAAAAAGAGCGGCACGAGGCCCTCCACATTTATCCACTGCATTTACTCCCATATCCATTCCCCTCTCCAAGGCCCGTAGCGCTCCGATATCTGCCTGTGGTCTCATGAGCGTGTCAGTGTGTGTATGTGTGTGTGTGTGTGTGCAAATGAGCTCCAAAAACCATGAAAATCTCTTTAAATGGCGCTCGTCTGCATATCCTTGAAAGTTTTCTCCCGGTGCACCAAGCCATGTGATAGAACTACGCACGAAACCCGAGCGTTCGCCTGCTCAGCGATAACAGAATTAAATGATAAAGGAATTAGTTCTGGAAGAGGAGAAAGATGAAGATACGGAGCAGGCTGGGAGGAGCTCCAGGGGATGATGCAGCTCTTGGAAAAGCTGGAAGTAGCAGCAAGTGTGAAATCTTAATCTCATCTTTTTTTCTCCCCCCTCCCCTCATATATATATATAGACTGCACTCATCCTCTGCACACTGCCCCCCCACAAAAAACCCCTCATCTAACAAGCTTTTTCATATCAGCTTTGATTACATAAAACCACTGCAGGGTTCACTTTCTCTCCACGCCCTCCTCACACTGTCATCCTTCTGCTCTGTGTCCTCTTTCCTCTGTACCATCCCCACTACGCATTCTCTTACAGATGTGCCCCACTGTGACACCCGTCCCCCATTACCTATCTTCAGCCTACATATGTGTTGGTGTGAGGAATTTTGTGTGTGTTTGCTGAATCACAGCCTGGGACTTACAACTCAAACACCATGTAGAGCATCCCATCTGAGCTGTAGGTCTCCAGCAGCTCCACAATGTGGGGGTGCTTCAGCATGTGGCAGATACTGGCCTCCCTCTTCAGATCTGAAAACACAGAGAACAGACAGAGAGAGAGAGTTTGGAGATGAGCAGAAGTGGTGCAGTGTTGTATACAGAGTGTAACATTAGGCCAATACTTTTTGCAGCTGAAGACAACTGTGCATTTAGGACAGGGGTGTTCTTTTTATTTCACTAAAGGCCACACTGGGTTCAACTTGAGGGGGGAAATTAGACCCCCCGCATCAAGAGCAAGACACACAGTATTCAGCTTATTGATACCCTGTGATTCCTTTGAAAATTACACCACCTCACGTGCAATTCCATCCAACCAGTCAGCTGCGTACCCTCAAGTAAAATCAAAGCATTTTGTAAATCAAGTCTCATATTGCCCTTTCACAGGCCTGAAAGTGACAACTCAGTAGGTGTTGGTTTTCATTAAAAAGTAAAAATGAAAAACTCTTTGATCACATATTTCACATGTAATATACAGCCTAACCTTCTGCCCTCAACAGGCTGCACAGAAACTTTCTGAAGCCTGTGTTTCCTGCCCACGACTCCAGATCTCTGCTGGTGTGCTGATTCTAACATCAAAAGCATGCAGCAAATGATGATCTTTAAAAACAGAGACCGTTGCGTATGGACACATGGATCTCTCTGTCAATGTGACTGATAGGAAACTTTTCTTTAAACACTTTACATATCTAAATATGTAAAGACAAAACAAAAGACCAACAATTATTGACTTTGCACATCCTACTGATGCGCAATGTACATTATCCTCACAATTACGTGTTTCAGGCGTGGGTGTTAGCTCCCGTGACAAGCCCGTTTCTGAATGTGCACAGCCTGCATTCTTGATGAAGTCAATTTTGTTGTGGGTGCCTGAGCTTGACTGAGGGCTCCATTATAACTGCCATGTGGGGCCTGGCGAACGGCACCATGTGACAAAGTTGACTGTAAACCAATTTATAACTGACGTCACATCCACCGTCACTGCCACCTCTCCTTTGATGACAAATCAAAACAGAAGACAGAATTCTCTGAAGCAGTCTTGGTGGTTACAAATTTAAAAAATTAATACATTTTTTTAAAACTTTAAAATAAAATAAAAAATGGTTTGAAGGTGTTGTCTGAGTGGCGACACCTAGCCTGGATAAATGGGATGGCGTGTGTTAGATGTAAAAACTGTGTCAAATCAAACATGCAGATCCATCTTCTGTGTCGACTCATGGAAAATAAAGGAGTAGCTGTACTACCTAAGAAGTACCATTTAAGTAGAAGAGATTTTGCCCTCTGGCCACGCTAATTTAAGAAGAACCTAGTCTTAAAAAACGGGATATATTTTATTATTTTCTGTCACTTTTATAATACTAGAGTGGTGACTGTTCTCATTAAACATTTCCAAGTTTTAGGTGGCATCAGTGTAGTTACAACTGATGTGAGCAGCAGGTGTCTGCCCCTCCTCTATCGGTTCTGCCAATCAAAAGAGAGGTTTTCCTTTCCACTGTCACCAAGTACTTGCTCAGAGAAGTTGGAGTTGGATCCATGTTCCAGTTCAAAAAACTCCTTAGAAACTTCAAAAGGAAATACTCCGTTTGGTATAGGATTGTTGTCGGGACAGAACGCACAGGAGACGCCAGTCACCGTTAGCTCGCTCGGACATTTAGCTGCTCTGTTGTCATGTGGCTTAAAAGATTGATGATATGATCTCACTGAAGTGCACATGTGCATTCTCACATATGGCTCTATCTTGAACGCTGATAAAAGTGACAGCTGCAGCATATGTGTGAAGGTGCTATGGTGTCACCAGTTGATTGTTTTCTTCTGCCTGCTTTGGCTTCACCATGAAAAGTGAACACCATCTCATCTGGTTACTCCAGCACCTTGCTGGCATGCAGAGCAATGCCACTAGCAGCATTTTGAGAGAAATGTATAGGATGTGTTTTCCCCTTTGTTCTACGTTTCTTATCAGGGATGAGATGCCTTTTATGAACCACATATCTCTGTGACACGTATGGCTGTTTGTCTTACATTAATCTAGTAACTGAACCTTTCCCGTCTCTCTGCCTCAGCATTCGACGTGAGCTTGTCTACATCATGGTTTCAGAATCCCAGAGGAAGTTATGTAGCTTAACTTGTGTAAAATGCATAGAAAATGCATTGCTGCATTTGGCCTGAACTCCAGAAATTGGCAAATTGGTAAGTCTCTGCTCTCCTTTGGTTCAAGTGCAGTGCAGTTTGTATCTATCCCATTATTTTACATCCTCTTACTGCTGCTTGGCAATGAGCATCTACCACTTTAATTGGTTCCTAATGAAGAGGAGGGTTAATGGAGAGGGTTACTGAAGCTGAAAAGAACAATGCGGGCTGGCTGTTTAGAGGAACCGCTGGGGAGAGATGACAGACAAAAGAAAATGCACACACAAAAAGAAGCCAACCAAAAAACAAGAAAACCCCCACAAACCCCCACAACCATACAAATCCCTCCTCCTCATGAGATTAAGAACAGCTAAAAAAAAAAAAAGACAACTGGATATTTGATGGAAGCTTTGACAAGAATGATGCGCACAGGGAGGAGAAAAAACAGCTCAGACAATCAATATTCTGTCACTGTGTCTGTTGCAAATGAAAATGGTTCTGTCATGTAGATGGGATGGAGCAAGGATGGAAGGTAGACATGAATCTGCAGCATATCGGCGGACAAAAGGGGACTTGCATGAAAATTAAACGACACAGTGGCTACTGAAAAGCATCTCACACACTCCTTCTCCCTGCTTCATTTCCCTTCATCATCATTAGCCTGAAGATATTTTTTGGACCCCCCACCCCCCTCCCCAGTGCCATTCAAATCAGGCGCAGCTCCAAATCTGTGAGGCAAATATGAACAACCTTAGGCTTTTTCGCTAATGACCCCTTTTTCCTTCTGCCTAATCATGAATCTAAATGAGGCAATTAGTGAATAACAGCCTTAAAACACTGTGTCGTTGTATCCATCCTAAAAACTCTCATCAGCTAAGCTACCAAAATTGCATGGACATGAATTGCTCAGGTTCTGATGGCAAATTGAAAATAAATATCAACATCACTGTATAGTTGCCGTTAGTGAAAAAGCCCCACAAAGCCACTCATGCAGACACAGTGAGAGGCAAGAGAGGGAACATTTGCATTCATCAGGTGGGCAGTGTCGCTGGCTGCGTAATCATCTGCTAATAAGTTCGCTGTATCAGCTTAAAAGATGACGTGACACGTCAGTGTTTTGTTCACCGCTTGTTTCTGCCATTGCAGGTTATGAAATTGGATTTGACAAACAATGGGGATTTGCCTTGAGTATGAACATCTGAACATCTCTTTCTATCTCGCTCTCTCGTCCCTCCATTCAGTTTCCCGCTCCTTTGATCTATTCAGTCATGCTTGGCAGCTGCTCTGAGAGCTTCTGAAGGTTGAAGATAATAGAGAAATATACATGATGTACGTAACCCTTCTGCATGAGCACAGTCTCAATCAAGAGCACTTAACTGTATTAACTGTTAAGATCCATCTCTAACTGAAGCACAGCTAAGCTGAGCCTATATATAAACACTCGAGTATGTGGTATACGAGAGCTAAATATTCCCCCAGTGAGATATTTCCCCAGCTGTGGCTGCTGGAGGTGATTTATGGACAGGAAGACTATATGGTGAAAAAGGCGAGGCTGAGTAGATGCTTCTGGTAAGATGTCATGAGCTAGCTCACAATCACCACACACCCACACACCCCAGCTATGACAAAAAGTTAGCGTATTGTTCCGTCATGTATCCAGTGACATTTAATTAAGCTCGGAGCTGAAGCCACAAGCCACTTGTGCTGCCGTGAGCCTGAGCACCAACATTAAGCCAACCCTTGGAGGACAGGCGCGACGCGTCAGCTAGCTCTAACATGATGCTAATGCCGCTAAAGCTGGGATAAGTGTTACCTTAAGGGCAATGCGGTCCGCCACTTTTAATGTCATCTGATGAACTGGGCTGCTCATGCCCGGCACTGTAACTCCTGCTGGAGATTGCAGAAGTTGCCTAATCAAATGAACAGCTGTTGTCACACCAGTTTTATCCAGCTCAAAGAAAAAAGAAGTTAAAGGAAGAAACTTCTAATTCGTTAAGTTTGGCGTGCGTGCGTGCATATGCAAGGTGGAACAATGCCATCGATCCTAAACGATCCAAAGTGTAAACGTGAGGCAGGACAGAGTAAAAGACTTAATGACTTAAAATGTAAAAATAAAAACAAAAAACAAAAAACAGAGTGGAAAGATAAGACTACAGATAAGGTGTAGAAAATTGTAAAGGCAACAGGGTGGGCCTATGGAAACATACTGAAATTAAAATCAATGGCATATGAAACTCCTGAACCCATCTTAATTACTCTCCCAAGCTTCTTCCAGCGCCTCAGATAAATAGATACACTATTTCCCCAAACATGAACTCAGTGAAGTGGTAGGAAAATCAGGTGGGGGCATTGTCCGAAGTTCTCCTTTCATGTAGCACACACTTAGCAGGCCACAAGAGCTAAAATGGTTCATGTGGACAGCTGTAAATAAAGTACTGTGTGGAAATGAAAAAGCAGTGGAGGGCATTCTATGCTGAGGTTGACTCTTATACCATAAACAGCAAACCCAGCTTAAAGCTACTCCACAACCTCCCAAACAATGCATCAGCTCCACTTCATTTCACACCATATTCTGACCTGCAAGTTTCATTGCTATCTATAGCAGCGGGTGTCACTTGCTGCAGTAGATGAACGTAGCTCACTCAGAAACCTCTGCATCAGCAGTAAATTCCCCCCCCCCCCCCCCGTAATCCAGGGGAACCTCTGAGCTCCTGCACTGATCTCACTGATACGATCATACGTGCACTGAGGTTTTCAACCTGTCCGTGCAGCAAGGCCAGCACGGACAGGTTACAAAAACATAGGTGCACAAACAGCTGGGAAGGGGGGGGGGGGGGGGGGGTCTTGGGGATAGAAGCTCCTCTTGAGTCTCTCTGTCCTTGCCCGGAAGATGCGGAACCTTCTACCGGATTGCAGAAGTTGGAACAGTTTGTTGCCAGGTTGGGACGGGTCCTTCAGTATCTGCGCTGCTGTAGTCCGGCATCTCCTGGTGTAGGTGTCCTGAAGCGGGGGGAGAGCAATTCTGCAGCAGCGTTCAGCTGTACAGATCACTCTCTGAAGAACTTTTTGGTCCTTCACACAGCTGTTCCCAAACCAGGATGTGATGTTCTGTGTGAGGATGCTCTTAACAGCGCCTGCATAGAAAATCCTGAGGATCTCTGGAGAGACCCTGCACTTCCTCAGTTGTCGTAGGTGGTCGGTAGGCGAACTGGAGCGGATCTGTGGTGTCTGGGATGGAGGAGGAGATGATGTTCTCTTTAGCAGCCTCTCGAACACCTTCATTAAATGGCCTGGTAAATGGCCTGTATTTATATAGCGCTTTACTAGTCCCTAAGGACCCCAAAGCGCTTTACATATCCAGTCATCCACCCATTCACACACACATTCACACACTGGTGATGGCAAGCTACATTGTAGCCACAGCCACCCTGGGGCGCACTGACAGAGGCGAGGCTGCCTGACACTGGCGCCACCGGGCCCTCTGACCACCACCAGTAGGCAACGGGTGAAGTGTCTTGCCCAAGGACACAACGACCGAGACTGTCCAAGCCGGGGCTCGAACCGGCAACCTTCCGATTACAAGGCGACCTCCCAACTCTTGAGCCACGATCGCCCTACTACCGAGGTCAGTGCAACTGGCCGGTAATCGTTCAGGGATGAGGGTTTGCTGTTCTTGGGCACAGGGATGACGGTGGATCTTTTGAAGCATGTGGGGACCACAGACTGCGGACTTCGCCAGGGACTCGTTGAAGATGGAAGTGAACACACTTGCTAGCTGGTCAGCACAGCAGCGCAGCAGACGGCTGGTGATGCCGTCTGGCCCCGCCACTTTCTTTGTGCTCACTCTCCTCAATGCCGCTCGGACGTCGTGCTCCGCGATGCTGATCACCGGTCTCTCGCTGATGACTGTGTGGATGCAGCACCTGGTCCATGAGGTGCAGCTACACCACAAACCACACCCAGTCACAACCACCAAAAGCATGGCTCGCACCAGCAGGTGGGTATAATGATTCCTGTTTACCATCTGTTTGAGGTTAGGCTTAACACTCTCCTGTTTGACAAAGCACATATCTAGGCCTGGATCTAGTGACTGATTTCTCTCTGTTACGCTCCAATACACCTATGCTGGTGGCTGACAGGGGCTTCCCATGATGCATTGTCAGTTGCTTCTTCGCTCACCTTTTCACTGTACATCAGACACCACTCTGCATTTAATCAATAGTTATTATTAATCTCTGGCTCTCTTCCACAGCATGTCTTTGTCCTGTCTTCCTCCCATTCCACCCAACCAGTCGCAGTAGATGGCCGCCCCTCCCTGAGCCTGAGTGTACTGGAAATTTGGAAAAACATCTGGAGTAATGTTTTTCCTACAGTCGGGAAATGCATCTTACTCCCACAGTTTTACATGTAGTGCCTGTGCACACACAAACTGCTGCTAGCTGTGGACTGACTGACTTTTTTTTCCAAGTAAAAAAAGAAAAAGAAAGAGGAGGTGATAAACAGATGTGATCTTCAGTGACCCCTGTTCCTCCTGCTGGGAGTCAAAGTCTACATCGAAAAGAGGCTTTGCTATCACAACACACAGAGTAGTAGGTGTATGTGAGCATGTGTGCATCATTTGAGTCCCAACTGCGCATTTGCAGATACTCAGGACAAGAAGTCACGGCGATTTATTAAAAAAAGAAAGAAAAAAGGGGAAAGAAAATCAAAACACAAGCAGTGCTGAAGCTGTTATGATTGATAAGGAAGACAGGAGAGAAAGATTAGAGGGGGGGGGGGGGGGAGAAAAAGACACCACGGGGGGGGGGGGGGGGGGGGGGTAGACAAGGAATCAGGGGGGTGGAAAAATGAAAGGAGGTGGAGGGAAGTGAGTAGGCGATGGCACATGATGAATTTTGCTCATTCTCTAGCTTGCTTTTCTCTCTCCTCCCCTCAGAGGGCTGACCTATTCATCAGACAGACCTCCGGACAGGCTGAAGAGAAATAAGCTTGTGTGTGTGTGAGTGTGCTAGTGTGTGTGTCTTTGTACAGGCCTCTGCTGACCAATCCATTGCCAAGACACGAACCATTTGACCCACTTCCCTTGGTCTGAGCTGTGTGCAGGGTGTTTGCGTGCGTGTACGTGCGAGGCGGCTTGATTACTGCGGTGCTGTGTTACAGACGCCCGCTCAAGTGAAACTGCTCTGATTTCTACAGGCAACAGAGCGAGGGAGTGGGATGGGGGGAGAATAAAAACAAATCAACAATGAGAACAGCCGGCTGGTATCTGGAGGGAGCGCAGTATTTGATGGATTCCTGAGCAGTGCAGGGGAGAGGCTGCGACTGGATATGAATGACTAGGGAGCGTGCTAACCATGTATTATACTGTAAGAGTGCAGACATACACAGACAGAAAGCTAGCACACACTTTTTAGTGATCGTTTAGGCCAGGTTTTTTCACTTCTGTGAGTAAAAGTTAGAAGAGAGATGGCAAAGAAGAGAGCATGTGCTGAGTAATGACACCTGATAATGGGCGATCTCTCAAATAAATCCTCCCCCTCCTTAACCTTTCTTGATGTAAAGGATCTATTTTGACTATGTGAATGCCATAACTGTGGTAGCAGATGCTGTGTATGAAGAATAGGACAATGGCTAACCATACCCCCAGTTTCTAAATCATCAGTCTGAAACACAGTGCTGGATATGAGTGATTTATTTGCTGCCAGTGGCATTAAAAGCAGAACTTGCAGAAACCCTTGCTGCCTTCAGAGCTTAACAAGACATCTTCAGTTTAAAAATAAGTTGACTGTGATAAAGGGGAAGGCTACAGCTTTGTGCTAAACCTCCCCCACAGAAACCCTCGCTGCAGAGCATCTTGTAGTAGTGCTGCACGCTCAGGGAATCACACAGAGGCCCTTCACCATTCCAAACCCTCCACTCTCCCACTGCATCGTGGAGTCATGTTAGGATAGAAACACATGGGAAAACTCCAGGTAGCTCATCCTTTGATGGAACTTTGATTAAGATGGTGTCCAATTATCTGCTGTGATTTATGCCCCCCAACATCAGCTGCCGGATATGAGGACCAGCAGCAGATAGGTGGGTCTATTCAGAAGCTATTAGGGTGACAAGATGTCCCACTTTCTGTCAGACAGCATCTTGTGCCACATAATTAGGTTTTCTATGCAATGAGCATGCAGAGGGGCCTGGGTCACACGACACTGCACTTAATGCTGCAATCAAAAAGCCCTCTCTAAAGTTTAGCAAACTGGGTAAACTGGACTTGCATCTTCAATCACTGATACAAGGTTGCATGACAAGGTGCCCTTGAGCATGTTACCTGAGCTGTTCTCAGTGCGTTCATCAGTGTGAACGTTGGGTAGAAAGTGAAAAAAAGTGATTGTATGCATGTGTGTGTGAATGACACATGTTGTATGAAGTGCTTAGAGTGCTCAAGTAGAGAAAAACGGCACAGAGAAGAATCGGTCCATTTACGCCCATCAATGGCTGTGCAGAAAATTATTTTGTCAAAGGAGGAATCATGGCTTTAAGATGAGACACCGCTCGTTTCTGTTACTCTACATCACAGACATTAAAAAAAACAAAAAGCTTTTTTGTGCTATGTTTTCTTCCCACAGTTCAAACAGCTCAACTGCCCGCAGGTCTTCAAAAGAAAGGAATGATTTCATCTTGGAAACCTGAGCATGAAGAAACTGTCAGTGTATTGGGTCACTGACCGAGAAATCTGAGTGTCTTTTGTACTTTTGATCCCTTTTTGGTATTTTTGGGAAAAGTTCAAGTTCTAGTGTTTACAGTTAGTATGGAGTTTAGTCCTGGTTATGTTCCAAGTTAAGTTAGACTTATGATCCGTGTTTTCTTGTCAGTGTGTCATTCCCTGTTTCCTGTGCGAGTCTGTAGTGTCCTCTTCGTATGTTCCTTAAGTTATGTCTGTGTATCGTCTCCTTCTTCTGTCCTCATGTTTCATTTCATGTCTCCCCCGTCTGTTCATGTGTTCTGCCCAGCCCGTCATCTCACTCTCGTTCCGTGTCCCTCGCTCCCTTCTTCCCCAGGTCATGTCTTTGTGTTTCGTCTCCATGTTCCCATTGTCAAGTCTGTGTGTCTGCGTGTTTCCCGTTTTATTTTGACAGTCTCTCATCCTGTGTTCAGTGTGTTCAGTCTTGCCTTTTCTTGTGTCATTAGTCTGTTCATCCCAGCTGTGCTCCCCGTGTGTTTCCACTGCCTTCGTCACCCTCGTGTGTATTTATTGTGTGTGTAGTTTTCACAGTTTAGGTTACTTTTGCATTCTGTTTTTTCCCTTATTTTGTATCCTTGTGTTAAGCCTAAATAATAAACATCTCACCCTTGGTTAAATTTAAGTTTGTTTCCATGTTTTGTCTGTGGTTGTACCCACACGACACACCGGCCACCTGGCTGTAACAGAAACTGGCCTTACAAACTGAACTAATTATTACTACTTACACAGTCTAAATTAAATCCAGAGATTAAATGTAAAAGTATAAATCAGTGGCACAGGTCGTCACCAATTATTAAATAACAGAAGCTCAGTTTTGCTCCTGTGCAGGTTTAAGGACATCCAGGGTTTTAGGTCATGTTAAGTTCACAGCGACCACTTTGACTTTGAGTTAATGGACTTCAATGGTAGAACCAGGTGCCATCCTCATTGCAAAGAAAGAGGAAGCTGCGTCATCTAAAACTAGATCCTAGTGTGAACGGGTATGACGAAAAAAGAAGAGGACCTTTGTGGGATACCACAGGGCAGGTAAAAACATAACAAGGCTCCCGGAGAAGCTTCTGCTCTATGATTATGATTTAAACCAACTTAGTTCAATCGTGTGCCAGGTGAGAAAGCAGGACATGATCTAGAGAGTATTCTACAATATTCAAAGTGGCAGTGAAACAAAATAAAACCACTGGTACCACAAACAGTTTGACTAAATCCTGAATACTAGTGATAATTTCATTCAGCTTCACTGTGCTTTACTTTTTTGGTATTTCAAATTTATGACTTCATAGACAGCTAATCAAAAATCCATGAGTCCACTCCCAGCCCACTGAAGGAACAATGGGCTGGGAGGTCAGTTCCCCAACTCTCTGTGACTGGTAGTCATGGCCATTGATCAGTGGTCTTTGATCAGTGGTCTTTGATCAGTGGGTTTTGGTCAGTGGTTGTTGATCAATGGTCATGAGAATTTGCATAATTAAGTTTAACCTCCTAGGATCTGGCGTCCACATATGTGGACATCACATTTTTATGGAAGCCCGTTTCCACCACTAAATAAAAACAAAAAAGCTAGTATCCATAACTCGAAATTTCGAGTTACTTTTCTCGAAATTTCGAGAAAAGTAACTCGAAATTTCGAGAAATATAACTCAAAATTTCGAGTTACTTTTCTCAAAATTTCGAGTTGGCTCTGCCAATCAAAAATATACGTGAACGAGGTCGCTTTCTTGTTACCCGGAAGCATATGGCGCAGAGGAACGCACACTCAAAAACGGATCCCAACAAATTGGCGCTTTCGTGAGTACGTTTGCTGATAGT
The DNA here is from genome assembly GCF_057381845.1 of Rhamphochromis longiceps. Classification (NCBI taxonomy): domain Eukaryota; kingdom Metazoa; phylum Chordata; class Actinopteri; order Cichliformes; family Cichlidae; genus Rhamphochromis; species Rhamphochromis longiceps. Next base: position 12,111,911 of record NC_140572.1, read on the forward strand.
AACACCATGTGATTCAGCTAATAACACAGGCATTTCATCATTTGTGAAGCCAGGCTGAAAACACTCAGCAATCTGTGGATTCACGACTGGATGTAATACCGGTAGCTTAGCTGTAGCGTTTGTAGCTGAGGGCTTCAGCTTCCGGGTAACAAGGAAATGACGTCATTCACGTAGATTACTGATTGGCAGCGCTAACTCTAAATTTCGAGTTACTTTTCTCAAAATTTTGAGTTAATAAATCGAAATTTCGAGTTAATAAATCGAAATTTCGAGAAAATAACTCGAAATTTTGAGTTATGGATCCTTTTTTTTTTTTAGTGGCGGAAACGGGCTTCCATACATTTTGGGTTATTTAGACCAAAATACTCAATTTTGCTCTACAAGGGCCTGATATCCACTTACGAGGACATTATACTGCTACTGTTCTATCGAAATTTTAAACGAATATCCTCATAAGTGGCTCTCATTTTTCTCAGAAACAAAAATTAGGTAAAAAATAAATAAAATACTAATTCTTCGTTTTTACATTCATCAGGTCCCAATCAGCCCTAATATCAAAGAGAAATTAAAAATGCATGCCGTGGAAGAGTTCGGGTCTTAGGAGGTTAAGGAACCGACCTCCCAGCCCATTGTTCCTTCAGTGGGCTGGTTTCAGTCAGTATGCAAATGTACTGTTTATAAGATTGGGGAAACCTGCAGTCAGCTGAGACTGAAGAAGTCATTTGGATGAGTGATGAAGGATTTCTCCCACAAAACGCTACGTCCAGATGAAGAGAATCAACTTTTTGGAGATTTACTTTCCTGGATGATTGAGAATGCATCAAGACCTTGGCTGTCTATGCTCAAACACTATTAATTGCCATGAAATTACTGCTTTCTGAGTTTTTTCTATTTCAGAATCTGTCCGCCTTCCTCTTTATTGTTCCTGGCACACTTGTATTTACAGAACTGTGGAAACAACTTAACTGAGACTAAAGAGCCCTGACATTCTGAAGGCACTGACCTTCAATTAAGCAGCTGGTGCTGAAAAATCTGATGGACTGTGAAGCAGGTCAAGACAACAGTGAAAGCTGACAGTTATTTAGCTACCAGCCAGCACCAATGTAGAGAAGCTCAAAGGTGAAGCACAGAAGGAGATAGCAGGTCAAATCAAGAACAGCTGCCTCCTAAACAGCTCATGAATGCATTTAAAGTCATGGAGTCATATTAGAATAAGGAGGGGATGGCAGGATTGCATATTAACCATTTTATTTACATAGAAGGCAGGAGGACGTATATTCATGCAAGAAGTGTAACTACAAACAAGGCAGGCAGATATTTAATTATCGAACTTTGTCTTATGTCTGGAAATATGCTTTGTTTGTTTTTTTTTAAGTTTGCTGGGGATGCACAGTGCTGTGCAAAGGTTTTACGCTGTGTTTTATTTAGACATGCAAACATAAATGCAAATAGTATAGTATGTAAGGCAAAAACAGAGTTAGCTCGCTAGCTTCTATCTAAATACAATATAGCATGTCCTGACTGCGGGGTTTTGGAAACAAATTAAAACGTACAGCTCTGTTATCACTTCCAGCATAAATGAAGACAGAAAACTAAACAGCAGTGACGTTTGTAGGGTTACTGAAGTTTGGCTAGCTGGTATATAATGATGTGCTACGTGACCGCTAGCGACACAGCTATGTTAGCATAATATAAACAAGCTAACTTTTTTTCCACTCAATAAAAGTTAACGGGAGTGTTCTCGGTGGTCAGGAACAAATGTAATCGCATGGCAGGATGCTGTAAAAGGACCAAACTTCAGCCAGAGAGAACAACTGAGATAATCCATCCACAATACGAGGTTAGTCATTCATATACTGCTGCATGGGCTGGGCTGTAGTTACATCCTAAGGTTTTAAAAACTGAGCTTAAATAAATGATTAGCGGTAATAAAAGCCGAGGGAGGTCAACAGTGATCACTGACTGTTTTAGGAGCTTTTTGAGATCAAATAGAAGAAAATACATAACATTAAACATGTTAACAACACAAAAGCCATATTAAATGCAGACTACTTTAGACCCGGAAGTAGGATTCGTCACGTCATCACTTAACGACCGGATAGGGGGTCCAACGTGTTTTACAGATAGCTGTAGACTTAAAAGACCCATTGTCACTGCTTTTGAGTCCAATTCTTGTGTAATTTGGCGTGTCATCATTTCTCTTCTTTAAGAATGGCTTCTTGAAAGTATTTCTGATTTGGCCTCAGTGAATACACTGCACACCTGACTGAAATATGCAAAGTTTTAGAGCTAACAGCAAACAACCAGTGTTAGAGCTAAGTTGTGATACGTTTTACATATGCATGTGTGGATATATTAGTGTAACAAAATTGGTGCACAGTACTGTAGAACAGAAATTAATTTTTAAAATCATTGTTTTCCATTGTTTTAATCTCATTGTGGGGCTTGTTTTCTAACTGGCTGCAAGACTTACTAACTGTTCAATTAGATGTGTGTTATAATTTTGTTGAGTTTAACAGAGGGCCTGTACTCAGTCAGTAACATGAAAAAAAGCTCTTTATCTTTTCTTCTGAAGTAACACTTGTTTAGATGTAAAACAAGAGGGTGAGACATGAAAAAAAAAGGATGTGAGATTCTCATTAGGAGACCAGACCTACACACTGCTCTCTCTTTAAATCTCTCAGATTTGCCATTGTTTCCTCACTTTGCTAGATTATTGTTATTTATTTTAGGTTTATTAAACCTATTATGCGTTACTGTCACAAAACTAGACTCAAACACAGACTTGGAATATGCAGTTGCTTAAAGTGAGATCTGCAGCTTTCTGTAGACATCACTTTAAAAGTCACACTCTAAAGTCACACTGCACAATTGGCTGAGCATGTTATGTGTGCTGTATTGAAGCTCTACTAAACTACAGCGTCTCACGCTGGATTATGTAGCACAGATCAGTGAGAATGAATTACACGAGGTAAAGAAGGCTACTGCGTAATGTGGCAGTAAAGCCGCTCTGAGAATCATTAATTGTCTCGAGAGCATAGCATATATGCACGGTCACACGGCCAATCAAAGACTTGCCAGCTCTTTCAGTGGCAATATATGGAGTAATACACAGTTACAAAGCACACGCAACACTTTTAACCTTAATTAATAACTCAGTTCAATTCAGTTTTATATTTTCATATTCATATTTCTATAGGGCCACTTCACAAAGACCACACAATTTTAGAGAGAACAATCAGAACATCCTCTACGACAGTGTTTCCCAACATTTTGAAGCCATAGCACATATTTCACATTAGAAAAATCACACGGCACGGCACCAACAAAATTCTCACGAAAAGCATATTGATAATTTTCCCCCACACCAGGCATAGTGGAATTGTCTCGGTTTGTCCCCAGTATACCTTTTTTGCTTCTGACCACTACTCTTGCTAGGGCCTTCATCTCAGCCTGAATTTTCTCCAGGACCCAGGTCAGATTGACTACTTTTTCTTTTCTAATATTTATCTATTGCTATTTTGCATTGTATTGACTCACAGCATGACTATTATGTAATTTCCACTTTGTCTTCTTCTGTTTTACTGGCAGTTGGCAAACCATTTTATTAGAGCAGGTAGTAGTACTGCCCTCTAGTGGAAGAGAATGTAATCGTTCTGCCCGTTGCTCACACTGATCGCTTAGAGCAGCGGTCTCCAACCTTTTTTGCGCCACGGACTGGTTTAATGTCAGACAATATTTTCACAGACCGGCCTTTAAGGTGTTGCAGATAATACAACAAAATAAAACGATACGACCAAGACAAAAACTGTGGTATTTTGTAAATATCATAAACACGAATTTACTGTGTAATTGTGTAACTTTACTAGCAGCGTCCTCCAACAACACTGAGAGTAGCATCCTCCTCTCTGCATCTTAATGCTCTCTGGTCACTATGGTAACGTGTAAATATTTCTTTCAAAATAAGACACACAACTACAAAACAAATATAAAGTACATGAAAATGTATAGAAAATGTATTCATAACACACAGGAAAAGACTCAGGGAAACTGAGTTAACAATAAAAACCCTGAAAACCATAAATTTCACACCCGAGCCTCAACTCTCACGTCCCGGTACCAAACAATTCACGGACCGGTATTGACCTAAAGAACCACTTAATGCCTAGTGTATCATACTTCATACATGAGTTTCTGAGATTCCTACATCATTAGCGTGATTAAAAAAAATGTCAGAAGGTTAAATAAACAATCCAAATAAATGAAAAACTAAAATATGAAAATGAAAAATTTCCAGCAATTATTTCATGGTTCAGTCTTTAAAGGGTTAAACACAAGACTGAGTGAATAAAATTCTTTGTCTCTTTGTCTGCTTGTCTCTTAATAGGCTAAATAGTGTTGTTCCATCCAGCACCTTCATAAGCAAACATCATGGAAGAGAGCAGGTCTCTTTATTCCTTTCCAAATACACACACACACACACACACACACACACACACACACACACACACACACACACACACACACACACACACACACACACACACACACACACACACACACACACACACACACACACACACACACACACACACACACACACACACACACAAACAACTTGGATTCTCTTTCTACCATCTCTCCTTTCTCAGTTCACCTAATAGTTTCTTTCTTATCACCTCAACTCCACCCTACAAATATCTTTAATTCAATCTCTCCTCCTCTCTTGTTCTCTCAGCCCTTCCCTCCACCTCTCCTTCAGCCTGCGGGAGATATCCGATAAGACCTGCATGTTTTGTTTAGACTTTAGAATTTCCTGGACTGGAGCCACACTACATCAACACATTAAAGTAATAAATATGCCAATGATGCAAATAATGCTTTTTTTTAAAACATTTTTGTTACTTTAACAGTCACATGAACTATAAATTTACCATCTGAATCCACAAATCCAGTGTGAGCTAAAAATATGGTCAATGGTATGAAAATCGTGTTTCATTTGATTTGGAAAGTTTCACTAAAATCAAAGCTAAAGGCAGTGAACAGTGGAGACAGCACACGTCGTTCCTGAACAATCACTCAAGGTGCCCTCAGAATGGCTCAGTAATTAACTGCTTCAGCAGTAAAAGCCCAAAGACAACATCAGACGACTATGACTGAACTGGGAATCTCCCTGGTGTGGCTGTGAGCAACCAAGTGAATGAAAAGTAGGGCAGTGTTTAGAAGAGCAAGTGTGCTCAGAGGATTTGTTTGAAACAAAACAAACAAACAAAAAAAACTCACACACGCAAACAAGGGCGAGCATCTGACCTCTCCTCTGCATCAACTTTCAGTATTTAACAAAGCAAGGCAAATAAAAGCACTTACCTCCAGCTATACTGAGGAACAAGCCCAAACAGCAGAGAGTGACTAATGGGATGACAGAAAAGTGATCTCTTACCCTCTGTGCTGAGACCAGGGCTGGAGGTGAACTGGGCCACATCCACGATTTTGACAGCAAACTGCTGCCCCGTCTCTCTGTTGATGCATCTCCTCACCACACTGAAGGGACCCCTGAAGAACACATGGAGAAAAAAGGGAACACGTGGCTTGTTAACAAAAATCCATTAAGCGAACAAAAACTGGCACATGGTGGCAGCAGAAATAAGCTTCGTATTTCAAACACTGCTGCAATGAGCAGTGTCACTTTTCAGCGTGCACGGCAGGGCTGTCGCCACATCACATTTTCGATTCCCGACTATGTAACACACTTAAAACTTAGGTGGAAGTTGTGGCCCTGAGCTTGTGTTTGGCTACAAAGAAAAGGGGACTGTGGGCTGTCAACCTACATGCAGCCACTTGTGTACAGTCTTTGGAAAAGTAGCACCATTCTGCAGCCTGACAACCAGATATTGTGCACGTCTCTAATGGAGATTTATTAAAAAGCTGAGTTTGTCAGAAAACAGAATAACAGTGGGGCTTGCAACAAAAAGCATGCATGAGAAGCAGAGAGAACGGCTGCAGTGGACAAACAATTTCACTTTATCTACAAGGAACTTCCTTTACAAATACAGCTCCTCTTCGTCTGAGGCTGAGCTAAAGATGCCACATACATATGGCTCTCCAGAGCACAGTGATGCACCTGCAGGCTACCAACAAAGATCCAGAGCTGGCACTCTGTGCTGAAGTAAACCTTGTTTTGGATTCCAGCAACTCTAGAGGGCAATGTCTGCTCTGTAGATACTAAATACTTACTTTATGCTGTGCCCAGGAGACAAAGGTAGCTTTTTTAAGTGAGTGCAGAAAACTGCAGTTGTTGTTACTGTGCAACTGAAAACACGGGATGCAAAACCAAAACCAGCAAAGTGAAGAGCTGAATACTCCAGAGAGGGGGGGCTTCAGAGTCATGTGATGAATCTCTGTGTTCATTACCGTGAGTGACCACATTATATACAAACAGTCATTTGATGCATGATTAATTTAAAAATTTTCATGCCAGCTGCATTAAGGGGAAAGAAGGCTCCATTAAGCCCATGCCTCTATTGTGTCACATCAATTTTCTGCTAGTGAACTGTTACAAAATTATGTGATGACAAGCTCAAAGACTTAACAAAGGATGGGGTTTTTTTTGTTTTTAAAACACAAAAGAAATAAAATAGTGTTGAAATAGTAACCCCAGGGGAGTGTACTGAGTGCAGCAGAATATCAGTACATGCAATTAAGCCACAGCTGGACTATGGCTCTCATCGCTGAGGTCCACACCATGAATCATCCCTCCTGCAGAGCGTGTGCATCATCCGATTCAGTCACTGGGATAAACACAGGTCTACCACCGATGGTTCAGATTTAACAAGCCAGCAGGTCAGGGTTACAGTGCACTACAGCAGCAGGACACCGGCTAAATACAGCGCCTGGCTGCAGGTGCACTCACAGCGCCTGGGTAATAGGTTTGAAGTGACCCGGACACTGAAGAATAATGTGTATCGATGTGTGATTAAAAAGCGAACGTGTTGACAGCATAAGGTTTAGCAGCGGAGAGTGGAGGCAGATTCAAACACATGAAGCAATGAGTAAGAATGTATAAGAATAGTCATGGTGGAGCATAGTCCCATCCACGTTCTTTCTGTCTGATTACCCCTGAAAACTGTCCCCAGATGCACCAAGTTTAACAGGAGCACACAGTCGAGGTCCACTGACTGCTGTTAGTAAGGTGGTATTTAAAGGAGATGGAGGATGAGAAGTAATGAACTGGACTTTTAGACTGTGATGTAATCATATGTGTATGTACGTATAACCACACAGAGAGTGAGAAGCAGCATGAATTATGCTGATCTTCCATCAGGTTTTGCAGCAAAATGACGGAGGTGAGTGTTCTGCGCACACCTCCTTTATTAGTGGAGGTATGCAAATATATTTCTTCTCCTATCTGATGAGAATTGGGATTTAAAAAACAAAAAACTACCAACTGTGATTCCTTCTACATGCAAATTGTCCCCTTTTGTCTTCACTGTGGAACTAAATCAGAATAAAACATGTTTTTACTCAAAACTTTTTTTCCCTCTCTCGTTTAGAAGAATTTCTGCAGCTGGTAAATAGTCTAAATCTGGCATTTCTCATTAAAAGCAAAAAATAAATAAACATACAAACATCATCAAATAACTGTTGTTTTCCTTACAATAAATCTTTGTAGGTATATAGAGTGGATTTTAAGTATCATTGGACCTCTCCTTCAAGGTCAGTAGATTGATATGAATCTCAAAGTGATAATACTATACAGAGCTATTTAAAACTATGTTACTTGATGCCATTGTTTATACTGACACCATATAGGTGTCATATATAGGGGAATATAGCGGATGATATATGGGGATTCTAAATATTGCTTACTTTGGACCTTTGACCTCTTCTTCAAGGTCAAATAAGGTCAAACTTTCATGAAATGTCTCATCTTTCAAGCTACACTTAAAAGCATTTATGAATTGATACTGGTATATGGGGACTCTAAACATCACATTATAGTTTGCATCTAAATATCATGACAGATCTGACCTCTGACCTCACTTTTACATTTCAAATCTGTCTTTCTTTCAGGTTGACCTCACAATGTTTTCTATCGTTAAAGAAAGAAAATGAGCTGCCTAGTTAGAAATATACTGCAGTATAATATTAAATAATAAAATGAAGTTATTCATCCAGTTATTTACAGATCATACTTATTATCCATCACTTAAACCTTCAGAAGGTTTCTCTAATCCTGTACTTCTGTAATCTAAGTAGATATTTGACATGCATGAAAATTTACAAAGTACTAAATGATTTCCTTGAAAGTGAATCCTGCCCAGAGAGTGAGCTGCCTTCACGGAGCTCTCAGATGTCTTCTTGTTTCAGTTGCATCTAAGGTTGCAGGATATCCCCTGTAATGTAGGAATAGGCCTGATTTTGTCATATTAAATAACTGAGATTGCAATACTGAGTATAATAACTATGATCAACAATGCTGTCATAATGAATCAGCCATACCGAACGCCATTTTTCTTAAAACCTGCTTGAATATTAATACCCAACTTTAGAATAGAGATTTTGAAAAATTGTCATCTTCCATCTGTTGCCTTGGTTACAATACCCCCAACTCAAGCTACTTTGAAAGCACATGTAAAGACGATCCACATATTTAAAAAAAAAAAACTATAAGTAAACAAAAAACAAAACATGGCTTGAGAGCCAGTCTGAAGTTGACTGGATAAAAATGACAGCTCACTGCTGAGCACCACCGCATGTTTTTGTGGCTTTTGATCTTTTCCACACTGTCCTGTGGGTGAACTGGGAAATGCAATAGTCAGCTGGGTTCACCAGAAGAGCAGCTTTTAACTAGCGACACTGCTACCCTCCAGTATGACTCTCACTACCTGCAGCAGCCTTCTGTGAATTACACATCCCACAGCAAATTGCACTCAGCACAGCCTCAGCAGTAATGTGAAAACTCCCATTTCACAGCTAAACAACACGCTGTCTCTGCAGCAGGCACCACCGGGGCGGCTGGCTAAGGTCTGAACGCAAGCGGTGCTGCTCCAGTTTTTCTGTCTGTGTGTATGTGTTTGTGTGTGTTCACACAAGTGGGTGAAGAAGAGTGTGAGTCTCTGTGCACAAACACAGACTGGCTGAACAGATGGTGATCAAGCTAAAGCAGCTTAGCATCAGAAGGGTGAGGTAGGACGGCACGGCGCCCAAACACGCAGACACACACACACACACACACACACACACACACACTTCCATTTCTGTGCACGCAAGCGGTGTAAACATAGATCAAACTGAGACTGAAATAAACACCATGAGCAGTGTTGCTGAATAAACCGCCACTTTGACCTGAATGATTGTACAATGTTTATATGCTCGGTGCACGCATGCAGCATGCTCACACACACACACACACACACACACACACACACACACCACCAGGTTTAGTGAACAGAAACATTCCTCAGTTTCTTTTTCCCTTCAACATCCCATGATAGTCATTTATTTTATAGGGAGCTTCTAAATGCAATTAAGCAAGACACACGAGGTGCGAGGTGGTAAATTCCACATTCACTTGTTAAAATCCATGTGTTTGCCCATCACTATATTCACTTATCTGCTGATGACTGATAGTTTTAATTAGAAAGATGCACCATTTGTGATTAGCCTGTTCGCCCTAAAGAAGCAAAGTGTCAGTCTAATTATTTAATATAAAAACTGTTCACTGCTTTCCTAACTGTCAGCGTACAGGGTGTACTGAAAGAGAGGACAGAATGACACATAAGATGATGGCTTTCTTCCAGCTTTTTTCTAAAGCTTTTTGGACTGAAAGGAACTGACTGGCTCTGTGGGGAAATCTACCTTTCCAACTAAAAGCTAACAACAGCTCGCAAACAATGAATTCCTCCATTTCTGGAAGTTTGGCACACTGCATTTGAGTTTCAACTTTGTTGGACCAGGTGCACCAAGTCCAAAAAAAAAAAAAAGACAATTCATTAGTAATGCAGCTGGGATCTCCTCGTCTGCCTTATCGTCCCCCCGCGCCACAGTCCAGTCACTTCACCTCTGCCCCACCCGCCTCTGCAAGCAGCGCCTCAAATGTCAAGACTCGCTCAAGGCTGCGCTCTACACAGCCACGAACGAGAGGCCCCAGAGGAGCCGGGACAAAAACAAGCGAGAACACGGGAGGAGGAGGTGAGATGGGACGTCATGTGATTTTAAAAAAAAAAAAAAAAAAAAAAAAAAAAAAGAAAAAAAGAAAGAAAAGAAAAAAGCTCACTTGAGGAAATATAAAAATAACATGAACTGGGAAAAACGTCCCAAGAGGACCAGGAAAACACAAGGAAGTGACCCTGATCTTCAGCCATCACGTTCTAATCATTTCATCTCTTTCATCAACTCCAGCTGTTTGTGTCATGCCCTGCTTTGCTCAAATATACACTTCATCAGACGCAAGCAGAGCTCAAAAACAGTGCAGGAGCATCTTCATGTTTTATCACAACTAAGCTGCAGACAGTTTTGTCAAATGCAGTCCACTCTGAGAATTCATTTAACCCTTGTATGGTGTTCGGGTCTGTGAGACCCGTGTTCAGTTTTCTTCAAAAGAAAAATTAAACAATTAATTATTTTTTCACGTGTAAATGTGTTGTGTCTTTCCACTCACTCCACTTGATTATAACTGATTTATTTATAACATTTTATATAAAAGAAAAACGAGAAGCACATTAATTCATAAATGTGATCTAACAAAGGTAAAGGGAAAAAATTAACCATGTTTGCTGTTCATATGTCTTGTAATTGGGATGAAGTAAACATCTGTTGAGTAATTTAACATAAAATTGTTTGATAGTGTTAATTTGGAAAGCCAAAACTCTAGCGGGTCCACCAGACCCATGAACACTGGCTGAGTAACAAAAATACGAACACCACACAAGGGTTAATATCATCACTTCACAATTACAGCTGAAATTAGCTGTACATTCAACCATTAGTCAGCTGACAGAAAATTAAACAGTAATTAGGGATTGACGTTTAAAGACTTGAACATTTTCAGTGATTGGCTTCAGCCTTTCAGCCGTGTACTTGCTTTGGGTTTAAAATTGAGACTCATGATAGGACGAATCTGAACGTTACCCAGAAGTGCCACAGCAGGAGACGTAATGTACTTGCGCTTAGCCTGTTAGCTCTGGAGGTCTATTTAATTATAAGCAGCAGCTTGTATCCTCCACTGGTGTCTATAAATGATGCATTCAGGTGCAGGGCTCACGATCCAGTTGGCAAAAGTCACTACTTTTTACTTTAAAGCTACTGTTCCCTTTCTGCCAATCCTGACATGTGTGCAATGTGACGATGCTCCATTTCCATGTGCCTCCACACCATGTTCACAGTAGGTGACTGTGGGACAGCTGCCATTCTAATAACTATGTGACTACATGACCATCAGGCCCTCACTCTACCCCATGTTTATGTCGCAGGTTCACTTTGGTGGAACAGCTGATATCTCTGAAGTGTGAAATTCACCTTTGAATGACTTAACTACTCTCATGTGTACTACTACTGGTAGATATTCATATTAAACATGAACACAGTTTCAAATAAAGAGTTCCACATATATAGACATAGCTCATCCATTTACCCAGCCATCTAGCCACTTATGTGGGTTTGGGTAGCTTAGCAGTGACGCCCAGACCGCCCTGTGCTCAGCCACTTCCTCCAGCTCTTCTGAGGGGACGCTGAGAGGATTCCAAGGATGAACTAAAGTTTAAGGTAAGTAAGGCTAATTTTGAACTGTGCATCCTGCACAGCTATTCTAAGAGAGTCAAAAATAAATAAATAAATAAAAGAAAATGAACATAGTAGGTCCACTTTAATGTTTTCATTTTATTTGTTAGCTGTTTTCCTGTTTGTGAAAAAGGTAAGAAGAGAGGCGCAATCTTGGCTTGCCGCACTTCAAAGCAGAAAGCACCCACATCAGAAATCAGACGATGGGTAGCAGGCGAAGGAAGGCAGAGAAAAAAAGGAGCATGATGGGGGTGGTGGTGGCTTTGAACTACAGACGGCTGAAGTGGCGGAACAGGGTGTCTTGGAAGAAGTCAAACTGCACATGGAGGAGACATTCTGGCTCTGAATGGGGCTCAGCTGCACGCAGTGTCAGGCATTATGGCTCTGAACAGAAGTCAGCTGCACGTGGGCTATTCTGATGATTCCTGCACTTTATCCACCCTCATTGAAATAACAGGAAGAGGATGAGAGCGAAGGGGGGAGGTGGTGTCGAGACAGAAAGAAGAGAAGCATGGACAGGAAGAGGAGAGGAAAAGTGAGAGGGTGAGGATGCCACCTTTATTCATTTGTAACACAGCGTTTTCAGTAAAGTATTTACTGAAACATGCTTTACATGAAGTCCCATTAGATACCAGTACACTAGAATATATGGAGGACAGGTTCAACAAGGTCACTCAAATGTAATTACAGCAATATGTTGTTTTGGTTTTCCCTGCATTTATGATTCATCATCTCATTATCAATTAGTATTTACACACAGTGGGTTCCTCAGGGTCACAACATGTTGTTTACCCACTTATCAGATTATAGTGATGATTACTGCAGCTGAAAATGTAACTCTTACCTTTTAAAAGATGAGCAACTACGTATGCAAAGCTTTGGCAGAGCCATTTATTTTTGTTATGGGACTAAGCCAGTAAAAACAGATGCTATAAGAACCACGTTCAAAAATAAATCAATGTCATTATGCTGACACCCAGCTCTGTGTATTTATCTTGGACTCCACCAGAGTAGCACTGCATGATTCACAGTTAAAAATGATTATTGTTTATGTTATTCTGGGTCTTAATGCAGCCCCCTCAGTTCAGCTTCTGTTTACAACAAGCCTTTTAGCTTCCTTTCCCCTTTCTTTAAATCAGCTGTCTTCTGATTGGATGCCCCTCATTAAAAGGTTTGGACAGTAGGTCCACAGCTCACTGTCACACCCGAGTGTCTGGATAACCGTAATAGGGGCGTCGTCTGTCTGTACATACACTCAAGAGTATGAAGGAAAAAAATCTGAAACAGTGTATTTAGCTTGGCTCACAGGGAATACTTGTACATACACTGACCCCAATATTTCAAACTTTGGCAATGTTTCATATAACCCTCATTTTAACTGTGTGTATGTTAGAGAATTGTAAAAAACAAAAAAACCCCAGAATAGTTCAAGTTTAAAATCTAATTTGAAAACAATTAGCTTAACGTAGGATTTTTGCATTGCATTGTATTCGAACACAGGCATGACGTAATGACACTGAGTAGGTGAAATGCTTATTGGCTCAAAAAATGGCAGAACAGGAGAGGGGAGTGAGCACGAACAAAAACAACAACAAAAAAAAACAAAACAGACTGAAATGGGAAAACATTTATTGTTGGTTTCACTTTACCACAAGCTGATCAGAACAATCCAAAGCTTAAAAAAATAAGTTACCAGTTGTTCAACACATTTTGAACACTGCCTCCTGATGACAGTCAGCAGCTACAGATGAGGATGAGAATCACCAGCCAGACAAACACAAAAAGTTACACAGTAAAAAAGAAAACCAGGAAAACAAATTGTTCAATTGCTCATTAACACAAATATCTAAGCAGGCGATCACATGGCAGTAATTCACTGCATTTGAGCATAAGAGATCAACACGACCTGCTTCAAAGGCATAAAAATGAAGAATAAGAAGGATTTAAGTGACTTTAAACATAGCGTGGTTGTTGATGCCAGACGGGCAGGGTTGAGTTTTCAAAAAGTGCTTAACTACTGGGGTTTTCCTACATAGCCATCTGAAGGGTTTACAAAGAACAGACCAAAAAGGAAAATATCCAGTGAGGTGCAGTTCTCTGGGAAAATTTGCCTTTATACTGTAAAAGAAAGCTTAGCCAACAAATCCAAAGCTTATCGGGGTTAAATTCACTGTGTAAGGTTGCCCAACTGTGTTCAAATAGAGCTGTAGCACATGAGCTAAAGTGAAAGAGAAAGTGGGTTAACTAGATGCGGGGGCGAGCAAAGGGAATTGGCTCCAAACATGTGTGACCTTTAGTCCCACAGTTCACAGCCATAAGCACTTAATGACTGTACAACAGCTCCCGACCTTTAATCCCTGCACTTCAGCTGACCTCACAGGTAGCCCGGAGTCTTACTCTGCTCATACAATAACTGACTGAGTGAGAGGATGAGGGGGGAAAGCCTTGGAACAGAGAAACATTCACTGCAATCCAACTCAGGGTAACCATGGAAAATTTACTGCAACATCAAAAAGATAGGGTGCCCTATATTGCACACCATCCATCTGCATCTTTGTGTGTGTGTTACTGTAATAAAAGGTGATTTGTACTCTGCCCCGACTTCATATAGTGCATCAATCACCCTGTGTCTTATTCTGTAAGTGTCACCAGCTTTACAACACACACAAGTTTACGGCATCACTTACACCCAACTCTAACCTGGCATGTGTGCATGTCAGTCAGGCAGGTCACTGGAAGCAGCAAAAGAGGAAGTAGCACTAAGCTGCTTTAAACTGGGCTGCTCTTCTCAGCTGGAGATGACAGTCACATTCTCTCGCGTTATTAGATTAGCCTGCCACTTCTAGCGTGTCGATTCATGTTTCAGCTGACTGATCTGTTTCCCAAAAATCAGCACAAATAATGTGAATACAGCTAAATAATGCCATCGTCAGACAAAGTAGAACCAGCCTGTGTATTCCTGCAAAGGTATAGAATCACATCCTTATTCGCACAAAAGCCTGATCTGAGGAGAATGAAAAGGAACTGAAAAGCTTAGGACTGGATCTGACTTCATGTTATCAGGAGCCATAATGAAACGTCAGCCTGGGGGAAACATTAAAGAGAATCGACAGTAAATGAATGTCATTAGCATGTTTACACCTCCCACAGAGCCGCGGGAGAGGGGCAAGTCAGAGAGATAAGTGAGCGGGAATGGCACACAAAGATGCAGGCATGTGTCTGAGAAATCCCATGTACTGTTAAAGGCCTGCCAGTGATGATGACTATAAAGTAACGCACTCAGTGGGGGGTTTTTTGGATTGGAAACTGTGACGCACGCTGTGACCTACAGCTGAGGCCTGCATGGAACAATCATATGCTGGTCATTCTGCAGGCAAATGCAAAGTAGCAGAAAACAAAACAAAAACTTTGAAAGTAATTCAAATCAGTTGTATTTATACAGCGTTGATTCACAACAGCAGTTGCCTGAAGGCATGTGAGGTAAACTTCCAAAACCCACAGACCGATGAGTAGCGCTTGGTGACAGTGGGAAGGAAAAACTGCTCAGTTGCGATTCAGTACTGACAGGTTGGACACTATGGTCTGCGTCCATACTAGAAATGATTCGCTCGTCGCATGAGGCTTTGCAGCTGATGGCCGACTGCTTGCAAACATTCCAGGCTCCAGTCGTTGAGGTAACCAAATGGATTTTCTACCCGGTCAAATCTCGGTGGTATTCTTCACTTTTGCCTGGAGGTTGAGAAAAGTTTATGTCAAGGCCCTGCCCACTTCTCGTTGCCAGTCCTCATTTCACCTGCAGTGACTTGAAGTCACCTAATGTTGTTCACCTTGTATGTGCACAGTGAAAGTGGAGCTGCCGACTAAAGCTAAAGAACCACTCCATACAGGACCTGCTGCAGTTCGTAAACTGGGTCATGTGCTGCTAACTGAAGCTCATTGACTCTGTAGAACAGACCAGGGACCACCATCTCATTACCCACAGTTCAAGACAGTGGAATTTGAGTCCAATGAGGGGATGAGGAACTGATTAGCAACTACTATTGCTCCATTATCAGTTTATCTAAGAAACTGTGTGAAGTACTTTCTCCATTTCTGTGGGAAACGTGGAAATGGGAAAGCAATAATGTTTTTGCAAAGTCTGCCGTGTGACAGCCACTAATCCATTTTTGGCACTCATATCTGTCTTTCTGTTTGAACCTGGTATTCTCTTGCTTCTCTGTCAAATCCCTTTGTTGACCCTCTTTTAGGGTTCAGGATAGTTTCCATCAGATAATTCAGCATGTAAGCCCAATGGCTTTGTCTCATTAGTTCTGATTGCTTTTTTGAAAGTAAATTTTTCTTCATAAAAAATTTACGGTAATTTCAAACTTAGAAACTTGAAATTAAAAACTTATTGTAAATGACAACTCACAGCGTTGCTGCAATGTCTATCCAGGCCACAGGGACCACGGTATGAAGGATTAACCCCTTTATTGTCTGGGCTCGGCAGCAGGGATACTACTCAATATTTATACTGAACCTTTTAACAGCAATTAAATCAGCAATTATCAGTATATAGCATAGTATCATGATATTTTGCATGGTGATATTGTATCGATACAGGGATACCAAATCTAAATCATTTCATATTTTTTAAGTAAATTAAAACAGTCTGGGAATACTATAAACAAGAGGGCTCACTTTGTCTGATAGGAGGCAAAGCTTCTGCAAACAGTCGCAGTCTGACTCAGACTGACTGCAATCACTCTCAGAGAGCCTGTCAAAGGTCTGTACATAATTGCGGTGTAATTTATAAAGAGAACTTGCTAACATGTTGCCATCAGTCTGAATGAGGCTGTCAATAAGCCCAAGTCGAGGGGGCTCGACTCACTTGGCTGCTAGCTGGTTGCATTCTGGTTAAATTTCTGAAGAACAGGAAGGTTGATGAGCGCGAATGTGATGTGAATTTCTGACTGACTGGAAACATTTATGGCAGATTTTAGTGACGTGTGTGTTGGTATGCTTGACAATCTCACTTAGCAGCAAAAAAGAAAGAAAAAAGAAAAAGAAAAAAAGAATTGATTTCACATGATTTTCAGTTCCATATCATGATAATATTGTATTGTGGGATGTCTGGTGATTAGGGCCTCTACTTTTATCTGTTCTTTGAAGATTTGTTTTCCTGTTAGTTACCATGTTTTTACAAAAAAGGCTGGTCAACAGATAAATGAGATGAAGACCGTGTTAGCTGAAAGGCAAGATGGTCATGAGAAATTATTCTCCAAGGAATCTGATGCCAAGCTATGAGAAACCAGATTGACTGGCCATCCAATTATTCTCCCCAGTCGTTCCATCCTGGAAAACCAAAGAGTGGTCCCCCTTGATGCTGGGGGAATTGTTAAACAGCATGTAATTGACAGCTTAGCCAGTCAGATGCTTCAGCTGCCGCTAGCAAGGTTTCAGACAGCCTTCACTCAGCTGCCGCCGGGGCATTTGATCCTGATAAAAAGAAGTTATGGTAAAGCGATAAAAAAAATTGGAGCAAAAACAGCGTACATGAGACACTAATGCAGCTAAGTACAATGGGGACGTAGAACAGAGGCACTGGTGGTGTGTTGTGAGAAAACTCCTGAGTCTGCAGTTTAAGGTGAACAAAGCAGAATCAGAATCAGAATCAGAATACTTTATTGATCCCTGGGGGAAATTATTTTTTGTTACAGTGCTCCATTTTAAACCAACATTAAGACAAGACAGACAATACGCTAACTAAGAATAGTACAATATATACATATATACATACATACATACATACATAAGTCACTTATAAATAAATAGTTGGAAAAGAAACATGTGTAGTTGTAGCAGCAAACAGTGTGTTAAGTGGATGCGTTGTACAGGGAGATGGCCACAGGCAGGAATGATTTCCTGTGTCGTTCAGTGGTGCTTTTCGGTAATCTCAGTCTCTCACTGAACGAGCTCCTGTGGCTGACCAGCATGTCATGGAGTGGGTGGGAGGTGTTATCCAACATTGTCTTTATCTTGGACAGCATCCGCCTCTCCGACACCACCTTGAGGGAGTCCAGCTCCATCCCCACAACATTGCTGGCCTTACGGATCAGTTTATTAAGTCTGTTGGCATCTGCGACCCTCAGCCTGCTCCCCCAGCATGCAACAGCATAGAGGATCGCACTGGCCACAACAGACTCATAGAAAATCCTCAGCATTTTCTGGCAGATGTTGAAGGACCTCAGTCGCCTCAAAAAATAGAGACGACTCTGGCCCTTCCTGTAAAGTGCTGTGGTGTTTTTAGCCCAGTCCAGTTTATTTTAGTCCAGTCCAGAGGCACAGCAAACATTAAAAGAAAGAAAAAAATACAAGTCTCCACCTCTCCCAAAGCAAGGGAGGTACAAAAACAAAGAAAACAAGAAAGCTGCGGAATGCAAATATCCCGAGAGAAAAAGGTATAACCTGAGGGCGGATGCAACGACAGATTATGTGTGAATAATCGGGATGGTAATGATTTCTCTTTAGTTGTTAGGGACAAGCCTCTCAAAAGCAGTGAAGAATAATTATTTACAGAATAACCACTGACCTATATCTCACACAGGAGTTAGCACATAATATTTGCCAGCTCGTGCTCTGTCTGTTATACTGTATAGGTGACTGTGGGCTTGGGGATTGGTTTAGGGAATATTAGAAACACTACAGTGCTAATGAGCAAGTTTATTTACTCGAGTCACAAAATTGTTTAAAGGAGGGTATTACATTGCACATTTTCAGACATATCCTCCACTGTAGTGCTTTACCATGAACCTTATGAAGATTAATGATCTGGCATGACTGTGCAAAAAGTTGATTCTAACCTTTCAGCATATTCTAAATCAAGCAATCAGAGAGGAAATTGGATTCCTGCACCTCCTCCTCTACACTCTGTTTTTAGGCATTAGTAAATCTAGTTGGGGAAAGAAGATTTTGGCCAGTCGCAGGTCTTCTCCAAAAAAGTTGACGTGTGATGGCAAGTCTGATACAATGGCAGAAAATCATGCAGGTACCCTTGATATTTCAACACCAGCAACAACTGCCTACTTGGTTTATAAAAAGCAGAATGTCTGCAAAATATTAAAAATAAATAAATAAATAAATCTACACAGTGCGAGAGTACTCTACATTTATAACATTTCAATTTTACCCTTACGGCCTTCAGACTGGAATTTCCAATGCGGATTAAAGCCATTATATCTATATATGCTGTATTAGACCACGAACTAGCAGAAGCAGTCTAGAAGCTCATGGATTTGCTGTAGTAAAATGCCAGTGAAGTCTGGTGGCTTTGCAGACGTCACAGATGGATGTAACGGCCTCTCTGATCACAGGGTAAACTGGTGAAAGTATTCTCATTGCACTGTACAACTGGGCCTCTTTTTAAATATGGCTAGAATTCATTTTGCTACTGACCCCATCTATGGCGCCACATTTCTTAGCTTCCCTGCTGCTCCTACTGTCTGCTCCTCCAAATTGGGGGCACCATCAACTGTAGGCAACACACTGACTATGTTAAGTACCTCATACAACCCCACTTCAAAGAATCCTCCCCACCGCCCCTCCTGCCCAGCGTGATGATTTCATTTCACTGGTAATATGATAAAGAGAAACAGAGAGAGAGCCTGATGAATGGGAGCAGAAGTCTGATGTGCCTTTAAGGCCTCTTAAGATAACTTTTCTTCAGCATTTTAAGCACTTTATGTTAAAATGACACAGATAAGCCATCTTATTGAAAGAGTTCCTTCCCCCTGTTCCCTCCTAATCTGCCTCACATCCTGAAGAAAGCATCATGATACAATAAAGAGCGTGCAGGTGGGAAGCCACTGCTCTAATGACTTTGCCTCTTATTTTAAGACCTTATTACCAGCTCCTCTGCCTAGTTACAGCTTAACCAAGTTAACTAAGATGGACTTTTTTTAAAATCCAAAATAAAACATGCTTAGTTCATCACCTGTGATATAAGCACACTGGTGTCCTGACTACAGTTCAATTATAGCTTTGTAAGGCACCTGTGCAGCGGCCAACTAGGGACAGATGATTTGTTTAAATTCCCTAGCTAACGACTAGCTGGCTAAAGCAATGTGGTTAAATGTTCAATGTTAGCTCTAAGATGACATGGTGCCTCACTGTGATGGGAAGCTGTGGAAACAAAGACAGAGGGCAGTCATATGAAATAGCACGCTTCTGAAATGCTTTGATCTCCAACATGATGACATGCCTGCAAAGCTGACCCATGCATACCCATGCTGGTCCACACTGTCTGCACTGCCCAAAAAGTTCTAAAGAATGGTTACGCTTCTCTTTTTTTCCTGTTATGAGGCGACACTGAATTTCTCTGTGTATGTTGACAGAGGAGGGACGGTTCAAGTGTTTCTTGACATCGTATTCAGTTGACTCCCATGATGCAGCTGTAAAAATGTAGGTTGCTCTGCCTTGCACAAAATAATTATCCACCCTGATATCGCTGATGGTTTAAGCTGAATAGGATGCAGACTTCCGCTAGGCATGAGCAGCTGAGTGAGACAAGAACGCTAATGAACAGTTGTTGAAAATCAAAGCTTTGCTGAATATGTTCTGACGCACGCATGCACGCACACACACGCGCACACACACACGCGCACACACACACACACACGGACACACACACACACGGACACACACACACACGCACGCACACACACAGCAACTCACAGCACAACTGCGTCTCTGATCATAGCTGGGTGTCCATGGTCTCCATGTTGGAGTAGCTACCAATAATGCAACAAATGAGTACTGCTGTGTGCTGCCGACGATCACTTCAAGTGGATTCAGCATCACTACAAATTCAATTAAATTTTATTTCCTAGCATCCACCCAGGAGCTCCAGAGTACAGACACAGGGAAATGGCAAAGTGTGCAGAAGAACAACAGAGAGTGAGGAGTGCAGCAGTTAGAGGAAAGTGTAGCCAGATGGAGCGTGACAGGAAGGGAATGAAAAGAGGGGAAAAAAGGTTTTAAAAAAAAGAAAAAAAAAGAAAGAAATCAAGAAATTGCACCTATACATCCACATCTTCCTCTAACTGTACTCCTGCTGTCATCTCTCCCTCCTGTCTGTGTCAGAGTGGGTATGTAAGGAAGTAGAGCTGGGCAGCTTATTTAGCCTCCCATGAGGACTAGGCAGAAGCCTCACAGTCCACACACACACACACACACACACACACACACACACACACACACACACACGTGACAGGCTTTCCTGAAGACCCCCTCTCAGAGAGGCTAGTCAGAGGGTGTGATATACTTGTGTGCTCGATGTACTCATGCAGTGCCAGGAGTAGTAGCAGGCCACTGGGCTTAGATAAATTGCATTTGAGGTAAGAGGCCAAGGAACATTCCCCACAACAATGACGTAATATTTCAGTGTGTTTTCTGATGTGTGATGTAATGATAGTTGGTGAATGTACAGGGCTTTGCTGTAGAAAAAGGTACAAGTGAATGCAGCCTGGACTCGATCATGTTTATTCTAGCAGTGCTCCGTATCAGTTATGAATATTCCTGATATCAGGGAGCTGTATTTTGTTAATTCTCCAGGTGCTGGATCCATTTCTACAACTCCCATCTGATTTCCATCTTTCTTTCATAAAAGGACATGTGTATTTTTCAGCCCTGAAATTTGTATGTGGGGAAAAATGTACTATAAGTGCCAATAATCTAGAAAATATTCATATGTAAACATTAGCATATTTAATAAACTGATGACAAAGTTATTAAACAACAATCAGCTGACTCTTCATAGTGTCAGCAATTTTAGTACAATATTTTTTGCCCCTTTGGGAAACTGAAAAATAAAATAAAATACTGCAATAAGAACTATAAACATGATTAGGAACTGACACTTTTGCAGATTACTGGTTATTGTAATGCATTGTCAGGAAGCCAAAAACAATTGCCGTTTATTCTAAACCCTTTATTTATTAGTGTGTCATCATGGTGATGCAGGTGTGGAAAGTATGGTGTACACTACGGTGCAGGTTAACTACATCTGGAGAGAACCTTTTATATCTGGGTATGATTCCAGCCACTGGCAGATGGATGAAAATGGAAACTGTAGTTTGGTGTGCAATGATATAAACAATTGCTATTTTCCAGACAACTTTTGCACATTTACTGGTCTAAAACACTAATCACAAATTCTAGTTAGGGTTATTACCAGATAATGTACGTACAACTAACGTACAAATACAAAAATGGCTCAGAGCTGTTTGAGCTCACAGACCAAATGACATCCAGGTCCTCTCAAAATGTAACCTTGATTCACGTCTTCCTCAGATTTTTGGTTTGAAAGTGCAAAGAAAAGATGCAAGTGAGAGAAACACTGACAAGGAGAATAATAACAGGAAGAGCTGCCAAATCAAACCAAAGTGCTCCCGAGTTGTATCAACAAATGACAAGACTACATTATACGGAGAACTGCGCACAGGCACAGGGGGCAGAGATGAAAACAAACCCAACTTGTGCGAGAGAGACCATTGGGTTTTATTCTTGGCAAAAAAGAAAAATATCAGAGGAACAAAATGCTGCAAGTCTAAATCTTTTTCCCCAAGAGCAGCCGTTGTGCTTCAGCATCTACTCGATTCATCTGCTCCTTTACAACTCTCACTTACATGCCAACCCAGCCATTTCATTAAGACTCCTTTTCACTCTTGTTAATTCACTTGGTAGTCATTCTAATGCTCTCGACTTTGATTTTGCAGTATCAGCTGCAGCTACAATTGACGTCAAAGGCTTCTGTATGGCTGGGATCATTTACACAACCGTTTTCATGAGAGAAATGTATTTAAGGACAGTAAGTACATTTTAAGGTGTAATATATTTCATTTGCTCTGTTTTGGATTTGGATAACAGGACACCGCAGTATATTCTCCAGCATCTCACACTTCTGATGATCAGTTGTCTGCTTGACGTTTATTCAGCTGTGTAAAAACTGTAACTTTAATCTCAGCCAACCGATTTACTCAGGAACAAATAAAATACTGAAAAAAGCCAAACAATAACATTTTTAAGTTATCTAAGTGACTTATATATGTTTAACCTGAGTAGTGAAAGACGGCTGTGGGTTCGTAAACGATTTGTTGGGAGTCCGGTGTTCTCGCCGGCTCTAGTGAGCCTTGAATCCCGGCTACCTATCGAGCTGGTGGATAACAGACGTCTCCGAAAACGTCGGAGCGCTTTTGAAAATATGTGGTGTCTTGATAAACAGAGCAGATATTTGAGGTTTACACAGCTACATTCTCGCCTGAAAATATGTTAAACGTTTATTTTGTGACCCAGAAAGAATAATAAGAGTAATATTAAAACTAACTAGCTAACTATGAATTCTGGGATAGGTTGGGCCACGAAGGACACACCCGACCCATCCTTCAAATCTGGGGAAATGAAGGGTGCATTTGTCGGAGTCTTCGAATTTGGACAGTCTTCGTCATGTCGCTGTAACGTAATCAGCCTACAAATGCGGGCACAGTAGGATGCGGTACCTGAATTTGGACACAGCTACGACACCAGACACAGCTTCTTCTTCTTCGGGGTTTAACGGCAGCTGGCATCCTTGTACATGCAGTGCTGCCATCTTCTGTTTCAGTCCGTTATTACACTCTTAAATCCTACTGCTTATTCCCGCATCTTTTGGAATCTTACAAAGCTTCAAACGACGCGTTGACTATTAAATTAGTCGTCAACAATTTTGATAGTCGACGTAATCTGACTAGTCGACTAAGCGTGGCAGCCCTAACTCCAGCTTTGGGTTTTCCACTTGTATTTTCACCTTTCCCCTTTTCACCCACAGAGCCAGTGGAAGACTTGAGCAACAGCTTTGACTTAGCTGCTAATAACTTGCAAATACCCAGGAGAAACAGGAGAGTGGAGATGGAGCTGGAGAGAAAAGAAAGTAAAATTGAGGTGGAAAATGTCAGCACCCTGCTTTGGTCCCCTTTTGTGTTCACTGAGATTCAAACTCCCAAGTATCCGGCCCTTTAACCGACCCAACTACGCTCCAAAACCAAAGGAGCTCTGTGGAAAAAGAACCACAGCATTTCCTCCTGTGGTTGTGAGCCAAGGCTTTTCTTTTCTGCTTTCCTTCTGGCTGAGGCTGTGCTGGCCTGTGGAAGAAGGCCAAAGCAGCAACAAATCTACACACATTAGGAAGAAACGGGAACACATGCTGGGAGGCCCATCAAAAACAAAATGTATTCTAAATGAGGATGTGTGTGCACGCACTGCACACATTACCTGCTCCCTGACCCAGAGAAAAAAAAGCACAGGGAGGACAGAAACACAGGATCTAAGGATGAGAGAGCAAATGAAAGAGCAAAAGGGGTGAGGGGAGGTGGAGGAGAAGGATTATTCACGACAGGACGTCCGACTATGGTCACCTATCACAGATTTATCTTAAGCCTGCCTTGTCAACCAATACTTGCAATCCCCTGCTCTACCACAGGTAGATCTGCACGATGATGGCCAAAATGATGATCAAAATGATTTTGATCACAAGTATTCATTAAAAAATTTTTTATTGGATCTCTTAAAAGAAAAATATTTGGCTCCATTCATTGTATCTGTATGACTGATGTAAACTCGTAGCTGTGAGACCCCTCTCCATTTCCCTTGTGAGGTTTTGCAAACAACACAGACTTTTCACTGTGGAACAATAATTGCAAAAGGGGATAACATCTTTTGGCCAGTTTATTGACCATTTTCCCTGAAGCCTTTATTGCTCACTGTGTTTACTGGACACATATTTGTCCAAATGAATGAAATGTGATCTTTGTGAGACTGATGGAAATATTGATGAGCTGTATCGGTTTGCTTTCATGGATGTCTGAGCTGATGTGACCAATCATTTCTTCTCTGTTAGCGTCACTTGTCCTAAATCCAAAGTCTTTCCAAACAAAGGACGATGAGCTGCTTTTTAGGAACAAACTCTTAACCAACATCAAAATAAAATTCTAATTTTGTTGCATACGTGTCTTTTAATGTAGCGTTACTTGTCCTCACTCATCCAGGAAACTTCAAGCTCCATAGTGCACAGAACAGCTAATGACTGGCTCATGCAGGCACGTCATTGGCTTGCATTTCATTGTGAAGAAAACGGGAAAACAAAAACAAAACATGGGAACAAATATCCCTGTTCAATCTCTTTCTGTTGTGCGTATGTGTTTTGGACATTTATGAAGAAGAAAGAAGTGACAGGTCTGAGTCCTGCAGTTCAAGGCCTTTCCTGCCTCATCCTCCCACGCAGCTGTGGATGAATGAGCGAGCAGCAGTTGCCAGGTGGTTGAACAGAAAAGGACCTCACTTATATTCCCATCCCTTTTCAGTGATTTCTGATCCTGAGCTCAGATCCCCACTAACTGATCCGACAAGACGAGCGATTCAGTCAATCACCGTTGATTTATTCAGCCTGAATTAAAAGCAAGTTCAGTCTGAATTAATTTGCATAACTTAAACTGATCTTTGCATTTCTTTGACTTTTTAATCAGACAGACTGTTCTTCAAATTTCGCCATCTGATGCCTTATATCAGCACCACTCTGCACTCGTTTATTAACACAGTTCTGGCTAATGTATTCTGACTGCTGCATTCTTACAGTGTGGATTTGAGCTGCAAACATTTAAAAACATTTCATGTTACAGAAAAAGACAACATTCCTTTAATTATATGCCCTCATTACACAGGGTGGGCCATTTATATGGATACACCGTAATAAAATGGGAATGGTTGGTGATATTAAAGTCCTGTTTGTGGCACATTAGTATATGTGAGGGGGCAAACTCCTCAAGATGGGTGGTGACCATGGTGGCCATTTAGAAGTCGGCCATCTTGGATACAACGTTTGTTTTTTTTCCAATAGGAAGAGGGCCATGTGACACATCAAACTTACTGGTAATGTCACAAGAAAAACAATGGTGTGCTTGGTTTCAACGTAACTTTATTCTTTCATGAGTTATTTACAAGTTTCTCTTTGTTCACAGCCATTGACATGTCGAAGAGGTTAATAGAAAAGTGTTATATAAGAGTTATATAATTAGCCATTTTTGCCAGTTTTGAAAATTCATTATTTTTCACAATGTCAAAGTGTTGTTGCATTTTCAGGATTGGTTTTGCCATCGTAGTTGTCGTGTTTTCCACATTATGGCTTTCAATTTGTTGATGCTTTATTTATTTAAGCTTTGTTGCATAGTTTCCCAAACTGCCTTTGTGTTTTCTGTTTTGGTCTGTTCCCCAAAAACCTGTTTGTTTGTTTGTTTGTTTTTTAGTCAGGTTTAAAAAAAAACAAAAACAAAATATGCCATCTGCATCATAATTTCTGAAGTGACTTTTTCTGAAATGTTGCCAAAAACACACATTTTAATGTAGTTACTTTTTCAGTTGGGCTGTATTTTCAGCTACATGGTTGCTTTCTAAACCAGAACACTTTATTGATCCCTGAGGAACCTATGTGGTCACAGCTGTGTACAAAAAGACAGTAAGAACAGTAACTAACTAAACTAAATTCAATCATACAATATATTACAAAGTCACAAAATAGCTCTAATGAATATAAATCGGTCTAATTATAAGCATTCCAGCATATTACACTAATTCAGTATACATGGTTGACATTCAAGTGCCCCTTTTATCAAACTGACTTGGTTATTTTCTCTGTACAGGATGTGATATTAACTATTGCGGTGTGTATTTGTACATTAGAAGGTTCAGCTCCATCCCCACAGTGTGTAAAATGTGCGTTTTCACATCAGGGCCATCATGCTTATACTTGTGTTTGCAGTTTGAAACGTCCCCATGATACCTTTGTATCCAGCTCCATTTGATCTGGTCAAGCATAGCCTGCAGCAACTGCTGACGAAACTGCAGTGATATATAGCTCGTGCCCTCTATTGCACACAGTACTGTGAGAGTGCAAACTCACATTCTATTAAATGAACAGGAGTAAATGACGCCTCAGAAAAAAACACAACCCAAAAAACCCCACAAGGATGTGAGAATATTAACAATAGCAGAAGAGTGAGCGGACGTCAAAAGAAAAAAAAAAGTGAAGGGGACATGGCGAGGACACAAGAGGCAGGGAAACAGAAGAAACCAAAAAGAATAAGAAAACAAACTAAAACAAGACAGGAGAAAGAAAATCCTCCTGTACAAATTCCCTGTGTGTTTTGGGTCGAGAGCCAAGTGTGAGATTTGCTGCCGGATGCTGTCTCGAGGCTGCCCTCAGACAGAGAGAGAGGGAGGGAGGCACTCTCTGGATTAACTGGCTGATTTGTTGCCTAACTTTGAGTAAGTACCTAATCAGTAGAGTGAGAAGGGCCCATTCTTTATAGTATATTGGAAGTAGTTCATGCTAGATGATCACAAAATCAAAGCATCAAGCTGAAAAGAGAAGGTAGGGTTGCCACGTTTTATGTGGATTTCTACATTTTACACACATGAAGAACCAATGACTGTAGAAAACATGGACGACGTGACAGCACCTCTTCCCATTGTGCAAAAATAAAGCCAAAATATCCCGCTTGTGGAGGCTGCCATCTTGCATTTTTGGAGCCAGAAGCTGTGTCCCAAAACGTCGGCTGCATCCTCTGGAGGCCGCATTTGAAGGCCGATTACGTCACAGCAAGGCGACGAAGGCTGTCCCAATTCGTCGACTCCTTCAAATGCGGCCGACAAATGCGTCCTTCATTTCCCCGAATTTGAAGGATGGTGTCACTACCCGATCCATACCGGAAACCCGATCGGTACCCCGCATGCGCGAAAGGTGTCTACTTCCGGTCGAAGCATTTTACGAGTTACAGGTCAGAGTATCTGTTAAGATGTTAAGAATAACAAGTATCTCTTAAAATGTTTCCGATAATGAAACATTTAATATAATGTAGACAAAAACAAAAAAATAGACTCCCGATCCTTACTGCGCATGTGCAAAGTCGGACCGTACAAATCGGGTCTACCCGATCCGTACCACGCATTTGCAGGGGTTTTCTTCTTCTTCTGTTTGTTTAATGGCAGTTTACTCCCCAGTGTACGAGGATACCGCCACCTGCTGACTGAGCGAATGAACCCTATTGTAAACTGAATTAGCGTCATTACAAACGTGTGTTAAATTTGATTTAGTGATAGTCGAGTGTGTTTATGCTTGTCTGTGTGGAGAGGATTGTTGGAATAGTGATGATGATGTGCGCTATCACTGTCAATTGCCAGTAAACACTTCATCTGGCTGCTGAATCTTCACGTGACATATTACAAAATCTGTATTATTAACTCTGTCATTAGGCACCATTCTTCTTATTTTACAGCGCTGTTGTTCAATCGGGGGACGCTCTCTGTTGAGGAGAAAAGCAAAAATTTGTTGCGGATACGGATTATCCATTTTTTAAATGTCCCGGTAGTCAAAAAGGAGGCAGAGCTGTTGAGAAATGCTAAGAGCTAACTGGGCACCAACCATGTCATTCAAATATAATGGTCGTGTCCAAATTCATGGGCTGCATCCTCCTGAGGCCGCATTTGTAGACCGATTACGTCACAGCGACGCGCCGAAGGCTGTCCAAATTCGTAGACTCCTCCGAATGTAGCCGACAAATGCGTCCTCCTTTTCCCCGAATTTGAAGGATGGGTCGGATGTGTCCTTCGTGGCCTACCATATCCCAGAATTCATAGAGCCGCCCAGCCAAACTCCAGTTTCCAACAATGGTGGCCACTACTAAGTTTTAAAATTACTCATACTAATCTTTCTGGGTCACAAAATAAACTTTTAACATATTTTCAGGCGAGAAAGTAGTTGTGTAAACATCAAATATCTGCTCGGTTTATCAAGATATCGCATATTTGCAAAAGTGCTTCGACGTTTTCAGAGGCGTCTGCTACCCACCAGCTCGACAGCTAGCCGGGAGCTCGAGGGTTACTGATGCGGCCGAGAACGGCACAACTCCCGGCACATCATTTTCAGATCACCGCGGACTTTCGCTGCTCGGGTTAAACGTAATATATAATTCACTTAGACAACCTACAAATGTTATTGTTGGGCTTTTTTCAGTGTTTTGTTTGTTCGTGAGTAAATCGGTTTGGCTGAAATTAAAGTTATTAGATTAAATTAGATAAAATAAAACTTTATTAATCCCCCTCCTTGGTTTTTACACAGCTGACTAAACGTCAAACAGAAAACTGATTAAACAGAAGTATGAGACAGTCGAGAATTTACGCCAGTGTCCTGTTATATTTTAGATAGCAAGGAGCAGACGGCTGAGTTTATTAAACTCCACCGAGACAGCGGTGACACTAATCAGAAGGCTAGACCGTCCAATTTCACGGCCGTTTACTTCCGGCCTACCCGACCATCTGAGGACCCGGCCCACGTAGACCGCGAAGGCCGGGTCCTCAGGAGGATGCAGCCCATGAATTTGGACACGACCAATGAATGTCACAATGTTGGCAAAGAGAGGAAGCGACGTAAGATTTGCGCATGCGGGGTACCGATCGGGTTTCCGGTACGGATCAGGTAGCGACAGATGGGTCGGGTGTGTCCTTCGCCACGAAGGACACACCCGACCCATCTGTCGCTACCCAAGTCTCCACCATATCCCAGAATTCATAGCGCAGCCCAGCCAAATTTCAGCTGCCAACAATGGCGGCCGCTACTAAGTTTTGAAATTACTCTTATTAATCTTTCTGGGTCACAAAATAAACTTTTAACATATTTTCAGGCGAGAAAGTAGCTGTATAAACTTCAAATATCTGCTTGGTTTATCAAGACATCGCATATTTGCAAAAGTGTGCCGACGTTTTCGGAGATGTCTGTTCCCCACCCGCTCGATAGCAAGCTGGGGGGTTCAATGGTCACTCCAGCCGGCGAAAGCAGCGGACTCCCGGCTTCATCGTTTTCAGACCCCCGCTCTTTCGCTACTCAGGTTAAACATGATATATAAGTCACTCGGATAACTTAAAAATGTAATTGTTTTCCTTTTTTTGGTGTTTTATTTGTTCCGGAGTAAATCGGTTTGGCTGAGATCAAAGTTATTAGATTATTAGATTAAATACAACTTCATTAATCCATCGGGTGGGTTCCTCCGGGATTTTCACACAGCTGAATAAACGTTAAACTGAAAACTGATTAAACAGAAGTGTGAGACGGTCGAGAATTTACGACAGTCTCCTGTTATATTTTAGATAGCAAGGAGCAGACGGCCGAGTTTATTAAACTCCACCGACACAGCGGTGACGCAGACGTGAAGGCTAGACCGTCCCATTTCACAGCCTCGCACTTCCGGCCTTCTCGGTCTTCAAAGGACCCGGCCCACGTAGACCGCGAAGGCTGGGTCCTCCGAAGGATGCAGCCGACGTTTTGGACACAGCTGTAGTCTGCGCAGTAGTGACTTGAGGTGGAGGGACTGCATCACGCTCCCGCCCACACACCCACTGGACATGACCGCAAACACGTCCCCTTACACTTTTTACGTAGCCCGGCTGCGCCATTTTTTGCTGATGGGTTTACTGCGACTGGCGACTCGTTAAGTTAAGGTAAATACAACCACGTCACTGTTATGAAAAAGACGCACAGCTTATCATCTTATAGTTCTACAACATCTAAAATCACTCTGTTGTTAATTCGTTTGCTAGATTAGCCGCTAGCATACGCAATGTGTTGGGGGCTTGTTGCTAGCTAGTTAGCGATGCTACATACCTGTTACTCTAATAGTCTGTGTTATTGAATGATTCACTTACTGTTATTGAATGTTATTGAATGACCCACAGTAAGTGGGTGCACTGTGGTCCTAACACTTCACACCTATCACACCCCTTTGCCAAGTCTCCTAAGCTTTTCAAGCAGAGGCTTCTGTTGATCAGGAGAGCAAGTTAAGCTCATTCTTTCCAGTTTCCAGTCACTACTATTTTAGCAATCAACATGCACAAGGTGCCAAACTCCATATTTATTATTAATTATTTATTCTTGCTGTTAGTTTTGTTTTTTTAAACCTGACTTCCATTTTGATTCATTATTTACTTTGTTATAGGTTATAGGTACTACAAAACCACCAAAACAGGTTTATGAAGAGAATTACACACCTTTTCACTAGCAGCTCCTCCAGTGGTTTTATGTGGACCTATTCACAACTGCAAAAGCTCATTTGATTTCAGAGTTTTCCTCTGTGGGGGGAAAACTCCACAGAGGAGTTTATCTTCAATGGCTTATAAGCCATTAAAGATACCATATCAAGGATTATGACAAATATTAAAGCAGACATGTGTCCTACTGGCAGCATTTCGGGTGAGAAACAACAGAACTTCAGAGAACTTAAAGGTGAAACCTGACTTTGTTATAAATTATTGCTTTAAAAAATAAATAACCTGACAGTGGCAGCCAAGATGGCAGCAGCATGTCTCCTTGTTGAATGTCTGCTTTGAATTTTTGGGGTATTTTTTGTTTTTTACTATCTTAAATGGATTTTAGTTTTTTCTAACAAGCTTTTTAAGAGTATTTTAAACTATTCTGTAAATTCTTGGAAAGTGGTCTTTTTTGGGGGGGACCTCTGCTACTACCAGAGGTTGTCTGCACCACACCAGGGCCTGTGCTGCTAGCATAAACCAACTGAGCCTCAACCAGGGCCTGTGCTGTTTTCTGAGGCCATCTCACTGCACCGGGGCCTGTGCTGCCAGCTGGATCCATCGGCACCATCCCAGGACCTGTGCTGCTGGCTGAGGCCATCTGCACCGCACCAGGGCCTAGCTGGACCCATAGGCACCACACCAGGGCCTGTTCTGCTAGCATAAACCAACTGAGCCTCACCAGGGCCTGCACTGCCGGCTGGACCCATATGCACCACACCAGGGCCTGTGCTGCTAAACCAACTGAGCCTCACCAGGGCCTGTGCTGCCAGCTGGACCCATAGGCACCACATCAGGGCCTGTGCTGCTAGCATAAACCAACTGAGCCTCACCAGGGCCTGTACTGCTGGCTGGGGCCATCTGCACCACCCCAGGGCCTTTGCTGCCGGCTGAACAAAATGCATCTGTGTTGCTAGTGCAAGACATCAGCACCACACCAAGGCCTGTGCTGCTCGAAAAGCTTATCTGCAATACATCGGGCGCTGTGCTGTTGATTGAAGCCTTCTACACCACATTGGTGAATGTGCTAGCAGAAGCCCTCTGCTAGCAAGCCACCAGGACCCGAACTTTTGGCTGGAGCCTTACTTGCCATCCTAGGTTTGTGCAGCCTATTTAATTCAGCATCAACAATCATTGTGTTTTGGATAATGGCTTTTTTAATAACTTTACTTTGCTTACTGGCCGTGGGGGACTTTTGGACACTCAATTTTTCTAAGATGAGAACATTTAACAGTGACCCCATTCTGCGTGACATGGTTCCCAGATCTACATGCGTCACTGCTGCTATACATCCTGTACAATTTCCAATGTATTTGGAACAGGACATTAATCATTTTGAACTACAGAAAGATTTACCTCATCTTCAAAACCTTCTTGCTTTGTACAATTACAAAATTAGTTACGAAAAATCCTGCTTTGTGTCAACATTTCACACGTCAAAATCAATAAGTACAAAGCAGAGACTTCTGATCGTCTTACTACTGCTCTTATCTGGTAATGTGCAACCTAACCCAGGCCCTGAGCTGCAATGTAGCCAGACACCATCTGAATTTAAATCCTCACCTGGGCTGAAGATAGTTCATCTTAATGTGCGCAGTTTGTTACCCAAGATGGATATGATCAAGATCTGGGTTCAATCAACAGATGCAGATATTGTCCTCATTTCTGAAACTTGGTTGTCTAAATATATATCTGATGAACATGTTAGCATGGCTGGCTACAATATCTATCGCACCGATAGGTTTAAGAAAGGTGGTGGTGTTGCTGCTTATGTTAAGTCAAAATTTGATGCTACAATAGTTCTATCAGAATCAATTTGCAAACAATTGGAATTTTTGGCTCTGAATGTGAATGTTGCAAAGGGTCTTTGCATAACAGTTGCTTGTTGCTATCGACCCCCTTCTGCCTCCACAGAAGCTCTGCGTTCTTTAAACCTTTTGCTGTCCAGACTAAATTATGGGGAGCTTGTTCTAGCTGGTGACTTTAACTGGGATTGGCTCAAAACTGTTTCAGATGATTTTAAATCTTTTTGTGATTCTATCAGTCTTACCCAGCTGGTCAATTTACCCACTCGGCCGAATCTCAAAAGCCCCGAAAAGTCTACCTTGATTGACTTGATTTTGACAAATGTTCCTCATAAATTTTCATCTTTGGGTGTCTTTTGTAACGACTTAAGTGACCACTGTGTTGTTGCTGCTATTAGAAATACTAAAGTGGCCAAGTCACAACATCGTATTATTTTTAAAAGAACTCTTAAACATTTTAATGAGCAAGCATTTTATCATGATTTGTCAAATTATGACTGGAAGAAAATAGGATTGATCCCTGATGTAGAATTAGCGTGGGCATTCTTTAAGGATGGGTTTATGCAAATTGTGAATAAACATGCTCCATTAAGAAGATATAGGATAAAAGGTCGTGAAAACCCCTGGTTCTCCCAAGAGCTGGCAGATATCATTCATGAGCGTAACCTGGCTTGGGCCAAAGCGAGGAAAACAGGCTACCCCAGTGATTGGCTTCTTTTCAGACAACTAAGAAACAGATGTACTTCCTCTATTAAGAAAGCTAAAACAGAATATTATCTGTCTGTCACCACTGAGAACCTAAATAATCCACAGAAGTTCTGGAAAATCATTAAGTCTCTTTCAGTGAGTAAAAGCTCCCACGCTCTACCCACCTATGTTTTTAAGGATTCTGTTCCTGTTTATGATAGGAAGGAGATTATGAATTGTTTTAACAAGCACTTTATATCTTCTGGCTCTTTGTTTGACTCTCTGAACCCAGTCTCTGTAAAATCTGGCACAAACCTTCCGGTGTACACTGGTCAGCCATTTAACTTTGTTCCTTTCTCTGTGCAGGAGGTCTGTAAAGCTCTTAAACTGTTAGATCCTAGAAAATCTCCAGGGCCAGACTTACTAGATCCTTACTTCTTGAAACTGGCAGCTGATTTTGTAGCAGAGCCTCTCACAACACTTTTCAACCTCACACTGGACATGAATAAAATTCCCTCAGTATGGAAATCAGCTTTTGTTGTTCCTCTATTAAAAGGGGGCGACCCAGCAGTGTTAACTAATTACAGACCAATATCTAATCTATCTGTGCTGGCCAAAGTTCTTGAAGCTCTTGTGTGTGAGCAGTTAAAGGAGTTTTTGCACATCAATGCCATTTTATCTGAATATCAATCAGGCTTTAGGAAGAATCACAGTACTATCACAGCTGCAATTAGAGTGGTAAATGATATTACTATTGCACTTGATAAAAAACAACACTGTGCATCCCTTTTTATTGATTTGTCAAAAGCATTTGACACTGTTGATCATTGTATTTTAAAACTTAGACTCTTCCAGTCAGGACTCTCTGAGAGAGCAGTGGCATGGTTCTCAAACTACCTCAGTAACAGGACTCAGTGCATTAAATCTGACGGTCTATGTTCTGACTTTGTTACAGTGCACAGCAGAGTGCCACAGGGTTCTGTATTAGGTCCCCTTCTATTTATCATTTACGTAAACAATCTTAGTCTACATGTGCCAGATGCAAACTTGCACTTCTATGCTGATGATACAGTTATTTACAGCTGTGGTTCAACTCTTGTCCAAGCCATCGACTCCTTGCAGAAAGCCTTTTCTGCTGTCCAGCACTCATTACATCAGCTTAAACTTGTTCTCAACGCAGACAAAACAAAGCTCATGTTGTTTTCTAAATCAAGGAGACGAGCCCAAACAATCCCATCAGTAACCACTCTTGAAGGTAATAAAATAGAGTTGGTTCACACCTATAAATATCTGGGAATCTTAATTGATGACTCGCTTACCTTCAAACCACATGTAGAGAATCTTGTGAAAAACCTGAAGTTAAAACTGAGATTTTATTTTCAAAATAAGTTGTGTTTCTCTTTTAATACAAAGAAGCGGCTTGTTGCTGCAACATTCTTGCCTGTGCTGGATTATGGTGATATTCTATATATGAATGCTTCTGCTCAATGTCTTCGAATGGTTGATTCTGTGTATCATGCTTCTCTGAGGTTCATCACTAACTGTAAATTTCAGACTCACCACTGTGAGTTATACTCTCAGGTAGGATGGCCTGCTTTGGTAAGTCGGAGGAACTCTCATTTATACAGTTTTATATATAAGGCGATACTTGGGTTGCTGCCTTCTTATATATATATGTTCCCTGCTTGTAATGAAACATGCTGGTCGGTATTCTCTTCGTCCGCATGGTTACTTGTTGCTTTCTGTTCCATTTGCCCGAACTGAACTTGGTAAAAGAGCTTTTGTCCATTTAGCACCCTCGGCCTGGAACAAACTGCAGAAGGAATGGAAAATGACTGAATTCATTTCATTAAGTGATTTTAAATCTAAACTACGAATCCTTGAGGCCAAGTCCATAACATGCAACTGTTTCAATTAGATTGATTGTCATTTTAACTGACTTTTTATTTTATTTGAATTTTATTGAATTTTATTTTTATTTGTATTCTTTCACTTATTGTTGCATGTGTGTTGTTGCTGCCTGTGTTTGAGTAATTTCTGTAACTGTGAGACATCTGCTGCTGCCTATCTTGGCCAGGTCTCCCTTGAAAAAAGAGGTTTTTAATCTCAATGGGATCTTCCTGGTTAAATACAGGTTAATAAATAAATAAATAAATAATAAAAGAGAACCAAAGAGCTACACATTTCCATGAGGTGAAAATTACTGAAAATCTCCAGATGTCCCCAGAAAAGAGAAAGAAAGAAAGGAAGAAAAAAAAAAAACCCAACCACTGCCTGATGTCATGATCTTCTTGTGCATGTGTTGCATCATTAATGGGGAGGATGCACCATTAGTCCTATACCATCATCCCCACTGGTAAATCATTGATGAGCTTCAGGGCCATTGTGAGATCAGAAGGGGCCCATTAAGAAAGCATTAAAGGGCAAGCTCCTCAGGTCAGGAACATGTTTATGATCACATCCTGCAGCATCCACAGAAGGCTTCACAGCCCCACAAGCATATGTCTGTGGTGTGTTTGTGCCCACACAGCCAGGATCCCTGAACAAACTCTTCCTTCTCATAATGTGCTGGGATCAAAACCACACTGCACACTGACACAACTGTACTTACATGGGCTCTCCCTGAAAAAATGCACAAACACAATCTGAAAGCGAGTTTCCTGCCTCGGGGTGTTTTGGTTCTACTTGTAGCGCAGTGATGTATTCCAGGTCAGAGAGGGGACCGGAACAGGTATTTACACGATAGCATAACATGATGTAACCTTTTAACCAGGATCTACATCCATCACAGGTACAGAATCTGAGAGCTGCCCACAACAACAACAGCATGGAGCTTCCTACTACAGTGGGGCAAAAAAGTATTTAGTCAGCCACCGATTGTGCAAGAACGTTTGACCTCTGTTATTGCCAACAAAGGTTATGTTACAAAGTATTGAGTTGTATTTTTGTTATTGACCAAATACTTATTTTCCACCCTAATTTTCGAATAAATTCTTTACAAATCCTACCATGTGGATTCATGGATTTTTTTTTTCACATTCTGTCTCTCACAGTTGAAGTGTACCTCTGGTGCAAATTACTGACCTCTGTCATCATTTTAAGTGGGGGAACTTGCACAATCGGTGGCTGACTAAATACTTTTTTGCCCCACTGTATCTGTGGTTTGGAGATCTCTCTCTCTCAGATGCCGTACACAGTCCAAAAAAGGTTTGGGGTGACACACAAAAATCCATCAGGTGCTATAAAATTCTATGGGAAAATGCTCATTTCAGATGATACTTTGAAACATCAAGTGTACCTTGTAAATTTTTGTAATTTAGGTATCAGACATGAGGAATATCAAGGGTATGCTCATTTGCTAATGATTTCCCACTCATAATGAGCATACCGATTCATTTTTTTAAGCCATCTGCAAATAAGACTTCATGAAATGACAGATTGTTTTCCCTCCCCAAGCTTCAAAGGGGGGAGGGGCGGTAGTTTCACTCACAGTAGCACAGGAACAGAGCGGAGCAAAAGAAAGAAACAGAGCCAGGGACAACAACGTCACATTAGAAAGGTATAGTAATCATCCACAACTATTTTCAGTTGCAGATGATAAAGGATTCAGAAAGTTTATTCATGCAGGCCCATATGACAGAGAATATGCATCTTCTTTTTGTTTTTACATTTTAATTTATATTTAATTGTGTTGTGGTTTGCAGTGTTTTGTGTTGTTTCACTTTAAATTAGTTTAAAAGGAAAAAGCTGAAAATGTAAATGGTTGGCTTTTGTATTATATAATTTATTTATTACATTTTATGTGGCGTAAATAAATAAAAGTATATTTATGGTTGCCCCTAGAGACAAAGCACGTACAAACTCCAAAACACGTAGTGGCTACACAAGCCAGGAAGTACCAACGACCGGATTTGGTGTGTGGTAGTAACAGGTAAATTAACTTTTTTTTTTTTAATTATTTGAATATATAATACACATATGCTTTCAATTGTGTAATTTAAGTGATCTAGCAATGTGTTTTCGAGTTTGTACGTGTTTTGTCTGTAGTGGCTACTGTATATATTTATATTTAAACATATATAAATAAAACTAAGTCTTTTTTACATTAGTAATTCCTTTTTTTCATAATTTTATATTGTTGTTGATAATAAATTAATTAAAGCAACAAAACAGCCTGAAGAGCCGGCTGGGAGCCGAAAGAGCCGGTTCTCTAAAAAGAACTTTTGAATTGGTAACTTGTTAGCCCTCGAACCGAATGCAACACTGTTTCACACTCATGGATGTTTAAGACCTCTCGTTGCCTCCTTCTACATAGGAATAGGATATAAATTGTGAACTCCTCTAGTCTTTTCACATTTTACTGGACCAAATATTCCAATGTAGTTATTATTCAAAAAATAAAAAATAAAAAATAAAAATTCCCTCGATACTGATGACATATTCCACCAAAGTTTTAGTGAAATGGTTTTGAGCTCAAGATTTCAGAAATTATTCTTGTGTGGCAGACTGGAGTGGAAAAACACAAGAAATATCATTAGTGAAATATTTACCCTCTTTAGTAGAACAAATTGGAAAACTCTCAGCTGACGAAGAGGCATCTTAATTACAGGAAGCAGAGGAATTTATGGTTAAGTGTTCTTTATCCAGACAGCACTGGCACAAACAAACCAGAGGCATGAGATAAATCCAGATCTAAAATAAATTCTGTCTTCACCGTGGCCTCATTTGTTTGACTAATTAAAACTAAATCTGAATATCAGCACTATAACGGGGTCTTTA
The DNA here is from genome assembly GCF_057381845.1 of Rhamphochromis longiceps. Lineage (NCBI taxonomy): Eukaryota > Metazoa > Chordata > Actinopteri > Cichliformes > Cichlidae > Rhamphochromis > Rhamphochromis longiceps. Next base: position 12,150,103 of record NC_140572.1, read on the forward strand.
AATTCTTAAATAGTAAGTGCTATTTAAGAATTTAAAGACCCCGTTACAGCAAAGAACTAAAACTAATCTTATTTTTTTAAATCAATTGCTGATCCAACGTCATTAACAAAGTGCTGTGAAATCTTAGACAGAAGGCCTGATTATCTGCTTTGTGTTTTTCATTTGATTTAATTTGGGAGCATTCCCAGTGCAGAATAGTTTTGCATCAAAAGCAGAGCAGGGAAAAAGTAAATTATGCCAATAATAAACAGCTCGAGAGGGCTATAAAGCTGTCATAGTCTAATCACAATGAAGAGTGAGTTAATAAAACAAAAAAATCCAACACTTTCTCCAACTTTATTTTTCATGATGCAGGGCTTCTGTGGTCACTGCTCGATCAGGTTAATATTTAGGGTGGTGCTGCACATGGCACCAAAACAGCATTAAAACAGTGGACAGCTGCCCGGCCTTGTATGCAGAGCAGAAATACATTCTAAAGGTTTTATTACACTAAGCCAGACCCAGGAGCCTGGAGCTCCTCTACTGGGAACCCAACCACAGCCATCAGCCTGCTGCTCAGATGCACTCAAGTGACCACAAGGTCCTCAGAAATAAGGAGTGGAAACTCTGACACCCTCCCCCATGCCGAGCCCAACTCCAAAACATGGCTCCCACTGCAGAGTGTCGGCATGGAGCGATCGATGAAATCAATCGAACTTTTGATTAACACTGCGGTGCATTTAAATGATGAAAGGGGAGTGAAGTGCAACAGAAAAGCTGCTGAATTTCGACTCACAAAACAACCTATGAATTTGTCTTTTCGCTGATTAAAGGTTCAATCTTATTTCTCCAAACTATTAATCAGGATCAAGACAGATAGGGTTGAGCGCGAAGAGAGAAAACAGCGTCCGTGTGCACTTTGAGTCCTCTCTGAAGTGAATCTGCACAGCGGTCAGCATATTGGCTCTGCCATATCCTCTGCAGTCTATAAAAATTAATGGCCCCACTGATCTAAAACTGGGCACGCAAAAAAACCCAAAAAAAACCCAAGCAAGCATACAATTCAGTGTGTTTATATAAATCAAGAGACATGTAAATGAGCACACGTGCACCATTAATCCTCCTCCCACACATAAACAAACATTTCACAGAGTCTCGCAGTCCTGTCTTTCAGGGCTCACATGAGTCAGGGGAAGGAGATTTCCTCCCTGTCTCCTCAAATTTCACACACACTTCATTTGTAAGCCTCCTTACATAACACTGCTCCCAAACTTCCCCTGAGCTGCCAGAGATTGCTGTGTCTGTGCACAAATATGTGTGAGAGTGTGTGTGTGTGTGTGTATGATTCACTGGGCCATGAGGATCATTTCACTGGTCAGTAATCACTGTTCTATGTGACTGCCGATGTCCTGAACCTAATTTAGTGCACTGCCTAAAAGAGAAAGCAAGGAGACGTGTTAGGGCCGAACGAGAACAAAGCAACAAGAATGAAAGGTGGCAAAAGATAAACATGCATACTGTGGCCTCACATTGTAGAGGCAGAGTAAAGGAAGGGTTGAGCAAATTAGGAAAGGAACAAAGGATGGAGAAAAGAGGAGCAAAAGGGAAGAAGAAAAGGTGGATGAGGTAACTAATGAAACTAATGAAAAGAAAGCATGGCAGCATTGGATGTTAAAGAAGCACCGAGGAATCATTATGTTTCATCACAGTCAATGCTGAAAACTGAAAAACCGTTGAAGGAAGAGGGACAGAGATGTATGGTAATCTAGAGCAGACATGATAACACAAACAAGCTCATCTTGGGGAAAATTGATCTCATCATTCTGTGCTGTGAATAACAGGAAGAGCGCTCTCTGAACCGGGAAAGAGCAGCAATGCAAACAGATGTCACACTATACGCTATTCTACACCGATGTTTACGTGCAAGTCAAAACTGGTGATGTTTTTTTCTATAGGTTCCTGTTCACACACCGTCTGAACCACAATGGGAAAGATAAATAAATAATCACATATATGACACTTTCACTCCCCATCTGTGCCTATATGATATCAAAGAAAATTGATGGTTGTGTATTTGTTAGTACTGAAGACTATTTGCAGCTGCAGCACTTAAAAAGAAAAAAAAAAGAAAAGAAAAAAAGAGAGAGATGCAGTACGTAGGTTTTGTTTTAGCCCAACAGTGGGAAAGACGTTCCAATACATTGCCTGAACATCTTTATAAGCCAATATCGGCCCACTGGTACACAGGAGGAGTCAAGAAATTCGAGAAATCTTTTAAATTAAGTGGGGTTTTTTTGTTTTATAATAAAGAATTAAAAACAAAAAAGTGTTGGTTAACACTTTTGCCTCATAACAAGAAGCCCTGCATAGATTTCCTCTGGTTACGCTACAACAGTGCGAAGACATGCAAATAGAGTTAACTGGTTATTTTAAATTGACAGTAGGTATAAATGGATGTCTGTCTCTGTGTGTTAGGCCTGCTAGAGTGTGTTGATATAGCAATATAGTCAATATCTTATTAGCTCAGTTGCAATTATTCATTTGTACAAAGAAATGGTAAGCATAGAGCGCAGTGTTATAATTTTATTTATTAGTGCTTAAGGTATATTAGCTAACACTTTCAGCAAGCTATTAGTACAAGTTTAAAAAAAAAAAAAAAAGGAAAAACCTTGGACTATAATTTTAAAATCATTTTTAACACAGAACCACATATTAGCTAATAAATCTTAGTCACCTGTAATTACAGTTAGCCATGGAACACAGTCACTCAGCTACATTTTAGCCTGTAATGCAATTGTTGTCTCAACTGTTCCATAATTTAAAAAAAAATTTTTTCCTTGCTCTAATTGCTTAAGTTCTAAGCCAGCATAAACACCACTGATTTGTCATAAACTGTAACCGGCCTATAATAAGTCACATTTTCATACGTGTTGGTATGTGCAAACACCAAACCACAACACATCTGGAAAAATGGTTGGACGTCTGATCAGGTTCCCATTAAACCACATCCTCTGACCTTGTTTCCCCTTGCATTACTGTGAACCACATAAATGTTGCAGTCCTAACTATAAAAGCCTGTTTGTTCATTCAAATATTCTCAATGCGAGTCAGTATATGAGAATAGAAGAGATGTGGTACTACAACTGACTCACTTAAGCTTTAATACAAGAGTCCAAAACCTACACTGGGCAATAACCTAAATAATGGCTTCAGTATATCATGAAAATGAAGGTTCTGGCTACATTTCCAGCACTGGCTTGAGTCATCCACAATATCATTATACTCAGAACAGCATCAGCCTTTCCTGAGCACAGTTTTCTGCCAACTCTACAAGTTCTCCAGGACTAAGCAGGCCTGCCACAGGCTGTGAAAACCACTGCGCTAGTTTGTTCCAAGTTCTCAGACAGACCTGAAAGTAGCCATTCTGTTCTTTCTTAACAAAACGTTTAGTAGTCTTCAAGGTGAACAACGAGGGAAAAAAGAAAAGCAGTCAAAGTAAAATTACACGAAAAGAGGTAAGAGAATGTCTTTTGAGGACCAGTAACTTAAAAAGAAATGCAGTTTAACCCTGAAGATCAATCAACCCTTTTACATCTGCAGTGCTTGCCTATATCCAACAGCTTCCTCTGTGGTCTGCTTCCTTATCAGGGGACAAGTGAAAGGTCACAAATGGTCAGCACCTACCATCTCATCAAAACACCAGCGCTGCACCACTGGACTGAGTGCAACACAGTGACCTTGTTTTGCATCTTTACGGTATTCCCTCTTAACTCCACCTTCTTGTACACTCTCTTATCATGCCGTTTTCATTCTGCTCAGTGTTAAATCTTCTTCCTGACATACAACCTGACCTCAACATGTACATTTCACACATTTCTATGCTCTCCTCCCACAGTCAAAGGCAGAGCCACACGGCACAGGGACATATCTGATTTCTTGTGCAAGTGGGCATTGATCTACATGCCAGTGATGCTTCTCCAGAGCCCGGGCCCAATCAGCACTCCACACAGAATACACAAAATCTATGTAACACGGTCAATTGTCTGAGAGCGCAGTCCGAGAGAAAATGGGTGCGTGTCTGTGTGTGTATTCAGAGGTGAGGAACTCGACACTCAGCAGAAAGCTATGAGCAAAGCCTTTCTCTGGACCACAATAAGTTCCTGTGTGCTTGTAAAGGCCATCTCTGATCCTTAGTGCATTGTGGTTACAGCCCCGTCTCAACGAACAAGCTTCTCTGCACTATAAACAGACCGAAGTGCCTCGGCCTCTGACCACCCTAGCAAGACCTATGAGTGAAAAGAAAAGTTCTGACCTTTACCGTTGTTCTTGTTTCACCATCTGTGGGAGTGTGAAAGCTTCAGTACAACCCAAAGCCCACGCACTCCTTCAAGCTATGGCAGGGTCAAAGGATTAGATGGTGATGACGAGAGAAGCTGCTCAGCGTTGATGATGAAACTGTAACGAGGTTCAGTTTCTCATCAGTTACTCCCACTGTGTTATAGACAGGCAGACTGACAGACAGATGCAGTTGGTGCTGCTCACATTAAACATGTCAGTGCGTTCACAACTAATCCTAACGCTTCAGACTGCTCTAAACATCGTTTCTGTCGGTATGATGTCAGCAAAAAGGGTAATGTAAATAAGCATTATTTTTTACTGCTACTCATATAAAGGCGCCCTGGTGGATTTCACAAAAAATAAAAATATTGGAAATAAAAATAGCAGGTTTCCTCTGAAGCTATTTAATAGAAAACATTACAGAAACATGATATGACATAAATCGAGAAAATAAATGCATTCATCCATGTAGCCATCCAGAGGGCCTCAGTAAGAGAAATGATCAACAGTTCAATGGCCGTTCTGGCTGAGCTCCAGGGACACTGAAGATGGGCGAAACTTCCATAATCAACATTACTGCAGCGCTACAACATCATGGACAGAAAATTCTCCTCCTTAAAAGACACAAAATTCCTGTCTGAAGTGTGCAAAACAGCACCTAATTGACAGGTTTTCAGCAAGGAATGGAACAACATTTAAATATTTAATTAATTTAGAAACAGGCTGCAACATGGAAAGTGCAAAAATTGAAGGGGTGTAAATACTTTGCTAATGCATTGCATTTCTTTGGTTTTATTATTTCATTTCTTCACATTTTAAATATGCCTGACTTTCAAATGTTCTGTTTTATACCAATGTGTTCATTTCTAAAGGTTTATAAATTTAAAATTTTTATACTTTTACTTAAAATCCTTGTGGATGGTCGAGGAACATTTTAATTTTTCTCTGATTTTTATCAGTCTGTGGTGACATCATTTCTTTGGCACTTCCTACCTTGGACAGTCCACTTTGCGTTCTGCAGTTCTGGCAAAAGCTCCATTTGTTACTGGCTGCCAGTGCAAGCCTGCCATCTGCCTTTTCTTTGTTTTTCTAAAGCGTTTCCTGCTAAATGTCACCGCTCGTCTCTCACCGCTCATTTGAAATGAATAATTATCCGCGGCTTTGTCTCCCGTTTTCACTGCCTGCACAGACGTATGGTCAGACATTACCGTGGATTCCTCCCACTTGAAGCTGCAATTTATTACTGTGGATGGAGCTTTTGTTTCCGTTTGTCATTAATCAAAAATGGTGCTCCATAACAGCAGCAGGGCTCAATAAGTGCTCTGAGGGTTTTCAGAAAATAGCTTAATAACAGTAGCAATGCTGTTTAGAAAACTATACCGTTCAGGCACACACCACCACAACAAGCCTAAACTAATTTGTGCAACTGTGACAATTACAGGCCAGATTTAAAAGGATGACCAGAAAGATGTGTATATCAACATTTCTGGGCATCTCTCATCTTTATTTATGTTTTGCAATTAAAACAGAGGTATCCTAATTTTCAAATATTTATCAAAAAGCAGAATTTTGAGGAATTTGGCAAGTAACAGTGCAGTTCTACACACTACTGTGACCTGGTGATGCTGATCTCCAACTGATGCCATTAAAAGGTGCCTGGAAGGTTTGCCAATACTAAACATTATGTGCTCTTGTATTGTATCTTCTATATATTCATTTGACTTTCTTTTCTTTTTAAATATACTATATACTAGTGCAACGTGCACGCTTTTTTTTTTTTTTGCCCTGTTCAAACCCATTTTAATACACTTTACATCAGTTTGAGTACAATTATTTTTAATTATATCAATACATTAGCACGTGTAGCATTTATTTTATCATTTAGCAAATTTAAATGTTTAGTAATAAACAGCAAGTGAAATGAAGAAAGGCCTATTTGGGTGGACAAATAATATTTCCCTAAAAAAATACATAAGAAACTGGGACTGTCGTGGAGGCCCGCACCAATGAGCTGAACCCACTTCTGTTCAATATTAATTTTACTTCTTCATAAGCACTTTGATGTGGACACAACAGCCCCTTTTCTAGATGGATTACAACTTTGCAGCCAGAAAAATGAGTAGAAAGCCTGTAAGCAATCTTTTTCTAATATGTAAAACATTAAGACATTCCCAGGCATTTTCACAATTTTAGGAGAACTGGACAGAGTAAAAAGTTGTCCTTTTCTCACCTGTAGCACACAGCCTGCCAGTCAGTTTCTGACTCAGTCTGACTACTGGAAATACTAGCTTTTATTCAGGTACACTCTTGATTCAGCTTATGTGATGGTGGATAGAGAGTGCAGGACACAGAACACATGACGCCCACCTGTTTGCAGCAAATTCAGCAGAAAAGGGTGCAGTACATGACTTTTTTTACTCTGCAAGCTTGCTAAAGGCAGAAAGTGTCAATGCTGGAGATCTCATGGGTTATTTTAAATTTTCTTAAATTAAATACAAGTGCAATGATGTTTTAAAGATTGACACACAACTGCTACCTAATTAAAAAGGAAAAAATAACACAGAGTGTCTTTATAAATGACGTTAGGGCTGGAAAGTGCTTTCAAAAAAAGTTTCTGGAACCTTATTGGAGCAAGGATCATCATCATTTTATGTTTTAATTATGGTGGCGATTACCAAAGACTGTTGCCAACATGCCCATCCAAAATAGCTAACAATTCACATTGAGGTCTGGTGACTGAATGCTCGTATGTAGGGATGGGTATTCGTTTAGGTTTTATCCATTACTGGTGCGAAACCGGTACTTTTGAAACGGTGCCGGTGCTTAAACGGTGCTCAAACCGGTGCTTAAAGAATGGAGAACACAAAGTTGGTCCAAAAACCTCTCATGTTCAGCTGTTTTTTTGTAAAAAGATAACAATGTTAGCCTTTTCTGCAGCTATGGGGCATATATGGTATCCCTCTTGGCTGGAAGCAGTGCTTAAACAATGGAATAAACACACACTTTGTCCAAAAACCTCTCATGTTTAACTGTTTCCCACTTTTTCTTTGGTCATTTTAGCCTTTTTGGCCAGGGTGAAGGGAGTATCTGCCATCAAACAAGAAGACAGCCGCATGTAGCTATGATTATGTTTGCTAGTTCACCTTACATGCATTAATGTAATAACGTGATTAGCCTACTCAACGTAAATTACACATGAACAACATTAAGCTACTCACGCAGAGAAGAACGGCTGCTGCTGCCATCATCATCCATCATCATTTCTGCTGCACTGGCAGGGCTAGGGGCCAGGACTCTCCTCTTCGGGTTCTTGGGGGATGTTGCTAACTCCGGGTCCGATAACAGGCAACCCACCCGCAGTAGATGTGCTCGGTGTGAGGTCTCGCAGCAAGCTATCAAATACAGCGCATTTTTCGGCTTTTAAAAAAATGCTATGCGTTGCCAGGTGTTTCATCGGATTTGAGGTGTTACCTCCTTTGACAGTATCACAGTATCAGCTTAAAGCACTTGTTGCAGGCTGCTGAGTTTGCATATTTTGCTGTGAAGTAAAGGCAGACTTTTGACCGCTTCGCCTTGGGCATTTTTAATCTGTAGCTCTGCTCTAAAAGGACGTACATACCTGGGCCCGCCTACTATCCTCGGAAACGTAAAATGATTGGCTAGAATCCAAAGTGTATCACAGCTCAGGGGAAAAAAAGCACCGAAATAAAGCACCGAAATGTGCACTGCTTTTTGGTCTGGTTACTACCGTTTATGTCAGAACGGGTGCCATCATGGCACCGGATACCAGTACCCATCCCTACTCGTATGTATGACTCCTTAATTATTTGGATGCCTTTAAATGTTTAGGTGAAATTTTCATGCTACGGAGGTCTGCCTCTTGGTGTATAGCTTGTTGCAGCTCCTCAGCCATGTCCAGGGGGACTCACCATGTGCTTATTACTCTTAATCCAAAGCTAAAGCTAAGATTAGCCCACATATATGAACATACACCCCCTCAAACACACACAGACCACATACGCCTTGCATAACGCAGGGTGACACAAACTTACACTCACATGATTACACATGCACACAAACCCAAGCACTCTGCTTCTTCTCTCTGGCTACTTTAGTGAAAGAGAGCAGTTTACACCCTGTGGTGTCGACGCTCAGCTGGGACAATAGTGCCGAGTCTTTCACATACATACTTCACACAGCCAAGTGACCACATAAAGACAAATATTAATACTAAGAGTTGGTCAATTTTCTTCTCACAGTCCACCGCACAGACTTTATCCACGCAAAATCAAAATGCATGTAGGTCCGCAGTAAGCCAGCAGTTTCTACATGTATAATCAGAGCTGTTCAAAAATACCCAACAGGGTGGAAAAACAAAAACACTGATGACATTTGCCCCCCATTTTGTTTGTTTGTTTGTTTGTTTTTAGCAAGAACTAAACATATTTGAACAAGGTGGGGTGCCAAGCTTCAGCTAAAGCCAGTCTAGCCTGGTTAGTCTGGCTAACTGTATTTATCAATTCAGAGCTGGTTTAACTTTCCAGCTCCTAAAGTTGCTGCTTGGCAATCACCAAACAGTAATGTGTGTCCCAGAGCAACAATTGCCCTTCAGTGCGATTAAGAGGTATTAACATGCCATGATTAAATTAAGTGTTTTATGCTGGTTCAGTCGCCTGACAACAGAAACACTAAATAGGGAAACAACATAATGAATGCAGTGATTTTTCCTCTTTATTTTCAAATGAACAGGCCATTACTCAGTTAGTGCAGTGGTTGCTGTACTTCTTAAAATTACTCAGTTAATTGAGTCACTAATCAAGAAAAATGCACCTCGTTCTCTGGCTGCAGCTCATCAAACCTGAGGATTTGCTGCCTTAATTTTCCTCTGTGTTACGCAACTGTGGCTAAAACATTTTGGTTGGACTCTGGGTAATTCTGTTTGACATTTTTTGAAAAACTCCTGAAGTTTAATGGCTAAACATGAAGTAGTGCTGATGAGCAAGTGGAAGAGGGGAACGAACAGATGTTTAAAGAGACTATTTAGGCCAGTTTTTGCCAGAATGGAGCACATGATCTCAGAATCCTGAAGGCGGGCCTTGTTAAAGTTAATGCGAGCTAATGAACTTACTGTGACAGCACTGAGCAGCTCCTTCAGTGGGAGACTGCGGCACCCACGGTGTGGGACGGAGAGATTTCGCAGGTCTTTCCTCCCCACTGCTGTCAGACTCCATAATAAAGACTTTAACTGATCAAGCACACACATCCATACATATGCAATAATACTAAGTGCAATAATCCTTTCTGTCATCGTTGTATTTTTACTCAGTTGTATATAGTATTTGTACTTGTATTCTATTTTTATCTTATTGTATATTTATTTTATTTTATTCTACTGTATATAGTATTTTATTTTATTCTATTCTGTACAGTTGTGTACTGTATTTATTCTTATTGTATTCTAATTTTTGCCTCATAATTTTTGCACTGTCCACTTCCTGCTGTGAAAAAACAAATTTCCCACGTGTGGGACTAATAAAGGTTATCTTATCTTATCTTATCTTACATTTTCCTCCATAAGGTGACTGAGTCTGATTGGAACAAAAAGAAGGAAGCTGAGTCTAACCCAACTCACACCAAGCTGCTAGATCAGCAAAGGACCCTTTAATTCAAAACCATATTTCCAAAGCGTTAATAAAATCTCTGTGACCTGTAAGAGCACTTCCAAGTGTCACAGGTGCCCAGTGTAGAGCTAACAATATCTCCAGTGTGTTAGTGTGAGGGAGACTGTGACAGATAGATGTCAGCTCATCTGCCACAGGCCAATCCCAGACACTTAAGGAGTTTTGACAGGTGGGACAGGATGGCAGGTTGCAGGTTGCCTGAAAGTGCCAGGTGAAGTGAAGACTGCTACTGTCTGCAGCAAACATGACAACAAATCTCGGAGACGTAGGATATTTGTGCAGTTTGTGATACATGAATCACTGATTTCCTCATCAACTCCTTGCCATCCAAGCCGCTTGGTTATTATTCCTGTACTCACTGAGTTACTGCAGCATTTAAAGACAACCCCACTTTTATCTCTGGCTACACGGACATCAGCAGCAGAAGACCTTCCTTTAATTTCAGCATCTACATCATCATTGCATCATTTACTATTGCTTTTTTTTTTTTTTTTTTTTTAAAGAACAGTGGGATGAGAAAGGGAAAACCAGAAAGACAGAAAAGAGATAAAAAAAACTGTGAATGCCCCCCCTGCAGGTCTTTTCTTAATTTGTGTTAAGTAATGTCATGCAGTGAAACTGTATGAATGTGCAAATGTGAGGATGTGAGAACGTTTTTCTCAACAGTATTTCAATGTGCATAATTTCACAGAACCTTGAAGGTCACAGTCTACACAGAAGCGTGGGCCTTCCTGTAAGTTTAGGGCCTAAGGCGTCAACTGTTTTATGCAGAAATGAGAATATAGCTGAGTGCTATTTAGATACAATTACATATATTGGCTCAATGTGTATAAACACTATCACACAGTGGGCATGACTGGGGACAAACCCAAGCCACAGACATCAGCCTGCACAAGCACACACTTCTTCCTCCTCCAGTGCTTTAGCAAACACACACACACACATATGGCAGAAAAGGCGCTACTGAGAGATGAGCAAAAACCCTGCCTTACTGTCTGGCCAACCATATGGAGTTTGTGAGCATGTAAGTGAGAATGTGCGTATGTGTGTGTGTGTATGTATATATGTGTATGCATGTGTGTGACAGCGGACTCAGGAATGTGCGATGTTTGTTTACCAAACAGAGGGCTTGTGAAGAAGCAAAGTGTTTAAACAGCATGTGCTCCTCTCAGTTCAAATGCCAGTCCTCAGTATGTTTACCTGACACCAGCTGAGCATGTGCCAGGAACACACTCGCACAACAAGCCAGGAGCACCGCTTGGTCAGATGCTGTGGCAGAGGTGAGTTCAGAGCTTTTTAGGAAATCCATGGGGGGGGGGGGGGGGGGGGGGGGGCAGTGCCCATTGTGGCTAATTTAAATTTGCAAGTAGTTAATATTAGCTTACCAACACAGGTAATACCAGATTATATATTGGCAGCACCAGTGTGAGCACGAACTTTTATATAGTTCCATAATTTAATGGTCCAAATCTTAAACTGCTTCTCACAAAGACAGCTGGAGATATTTGCATTTTAGTTTTTTCTGCCATTTCCCATGACAAATCACTTCAGTCACTCACTCATGAGCGGTTCTCAGAAAGCTGAGTGTATCCTTAGCTCTGTCCTCCCCTTCATCACAGTAATTCTCCAACTGCCTGCATGTGACGTCTGCAGGGAACATCTGGAAATGTTAGCTCCTGGGTTACACAGTCTATGAGCAGGCACTCTCCCAGTATAGCTAAACCCATCACTTTTTCTGTTGTTGCACATGTTGGGAAGAGGCAACAAAATGAAGCAGCCTACCACATGTGTGCAGTCATTCATTGCACATTGTCTATAAATAGCAGTTCCAGCTGCATCCACTTGGTGGAAGGAAAATAAAACAATTTCTGAATTGCAGGCTCAGTTTTTCTATGGGTAGTTTCAGACCAGAGATGCAAAACTGAGAACACGTTGGAGCTGGGAAATGGATCTGAAGACTTCATTCAACAGCAGCATTTCAGCTTTTTGTGGTTTTTGTTTCTTGTTTTGACTAAAACACAGCAGTCAGTTCCCTCTGTAAAGTTGCACTAAGCACAGCAAGAGCCAGTATTAGTGCTTAGCTTGGCCTGCTGTTTCCTGGAAGTTTTTTGTACTGTAGTGTTCAGCTGTTCACATTAAAGTTTGCTAAAACTGTTGTTGTCGAGGAAGAAAGAAGCACTGAAGGGGGTCGAAATCTTGGGTCCCTTCTCACATCTGCACAGCTGGCAGCTAATGTGGATGTGACACACAATTGGACACAAACTCCCTTAATCCAGTGCTGGACAGCTGTATGTGGTAAATGGTAGATGGCCTGGTTGTTATATAGCACTGTTCTACTCTACTCGAGCACTAGTCTGCATGCCAAGTATCCTTGGGCAAGATACTAACCCCAAGTTGCTCTTCGATGCATGCATCAGAGTATGAATGTTAGGTAGGAAGCACTGAAGCTTAGCTTAGAAGAAAGTGCTTGTGTAAATGGGTGTGATTGGGTGAATGTGGCATGTTGTATAGAACGCTTTGAGTGCTCTGGGAGAGTAAAAAAAGCGCTATATAAGAATCAGACCATTTACATTCATACAAGCACTTCTTTCTATGTGCTCCACACATTCACACTGATGAACGCATCAGGAGCAACTCAGGGTTCAGTATCTTGCCCAAGGACACTTTGGCTGGAGCAGCCAGGGATTGACCTACCAACTACCTTATTGGCAGATGAACTGCTCTGCCAGAGGTGTGAATGAAGAAGCTTCTGTCTGTTTAAACATGGCATATTTTTTTATGGACTGATGTCCTTATGTTTGAGAAAAAAAAAAAAAAAGCTTCCTTTTAAGAAGGTTTGGGGCCCATAAACACAAATAGAAATAGGTGGATTTGGTCATTAAAGCCCCTTTTCCATTATAACCTACTCGGATCGCCTCGCCACGACATAGATCGAATGGTTTTCCTCCGGTACAACCTGACGTCCATGGTTGTCATCATAGGAACACGTCCGAACATCCCATGATGTAATTAATATGCGACACGAACACTACAGAAAAGGTGGACGTCGAAGCATGATTGCTCCAGCTGCTCGGTCTGTGGCTTTTTGTCAGACTCAGGGAATACAGCATTGGGGGGTTTTTTAGCCAGTTCCCACGTTGCCGGGTTTAAAAAAAAAAAAAAAGGCGTAATTTAAAAAAAAAAATTCCTAATTCATAAATGAGACGTTCTCATGACTTACTGAGTGATGCTACTGACCAGCCAATCGGTGGCATGCAGTCTGATGCTGTCACATATGAGTACCTACTCAGATTGCTCGGAACCCCGGGCAAGCAGGTACTAAGACTGTATCTGGTACAAGGCACTATGACCTAATGGAAAACTCTGAAAACCTTGGCAAACCAAGACGAGTTGATCCGAGTAGGTACTAATGGAAAAGGGGCTTCAGCTTTCCGGTTGCACCCTCCTGCCTTTCAATTACTACCCACTACTTCAGTGTAACCCGTTAAATAAATGGGGGGGGGGAAACAAAACAAAAAAAACATGCATATGCATCCTTCACACGAACTCTGTGGACTAGAAAGAAGTATTAGAGCAAGAAGTTTCTTGGTTTGAACTCTGGCTGAGCAGCGTTTGCATGCTCACCCTGTCCCATGGTGCCAAGGTATGGCCCAATTAAACTTTACACCACTGATTAGATTTATATTATAGCAACTGTATTGTTTCATAATCTTAATCTTATAGTTATAATGGCAGTATTCCTTAAAATCCATGATGATAACACTAGCTAACACTCCCTCTCTCATCTCAGCAGGTGATTTAAAGGCAGCTGCAACACTGCTGTCCTCGACCAGAGAACAAGCTGGTGTAATCATGCCTCACGCAGGCATCCTCCTCCCCACTCCTCCTCCCATCAATGACTCATTCTTCCAGAGTTCACCTGATCTCAACTGAGTTTCTCATCACTCCCGCTCAACCAGCCCCAGCAGCAAACAACTAGGAGGTATAGTCAGAGGCCGGAAGAGAGGGCAAATATTTGAGAATGTGTGTGAATGAGAATCTCTAGCAGTCCATTTCCTCTGTAATGGTAAATGGACTGTATTTGTATAGCTTTACTAGTCCCTGAGGACCCCAAAGCGAGGACCCCACCACACATCCAGTCATCCACCCATTCACACTCTGGTGATGGCAAGCTACATTGTAGCCACAGCGACCCTGGGGTGCACTGACAGAGGAGAGGCTGCCAGACACTGGCGCCACCAGGCCCTCTGACCACCACCAGTAGGCAACGGGTGAAGTGTCTTACCCAAGCACACAATGACCGAGACTGTCCAAGCCGGGGCTCGAACCGGCAACCTACCGATTACAAGACGAACTGCCAACTCATTAGCCACGATCGCATGCATCCACGAAGCACAAACGCATCCATAATGGATGGACAAAATAAACAAATAAGCAGTGATTTAACACTACAGGCTCCTCACAATGAAGAGCACACTAGTCCTGGAGAAGGTGAACACGGTCACTGAGTGTTTGTCACATTCATGCTGCTGTGCATGTGCGCCTTTAGCTGACAGATTTAGATGAGAGATATTTTGGAGCATATTTCCTCACCGCACCCGCTCACAGGGCATACCCATCATGCTCCAGATGGTAGGGCAGAGAAGGCCAAAAAAAATGACAGTGGTGCCGTTCTTTTCCACCTTTCCAAGGAGTTATATGAGCACTTGTATGGAAGGGATGAGTAATGACAGCTCCATTTAAGCTACTGACAGACAGAGAAAAAGGGAACAAATAAGAGCTGAGACACCACACAAGGGCAGCAGTGGGAGTGACACAAAAGAGTCAGAGAGCCCACGGTGCGTGGAGTGCTGGTGTACGTGTGGTTCAGTACACATCACGTGGCTTTTAGGTAGGAAGAGAATAGAGCTTCCTGATAATCCATTTATCATCCTGAGTGGGACAGCCGAATCATGCCACCTACTACTCAAACTCGAGGCTGACCATCTTGAAAGGAGACAGACGAGACTGATGCAAATATGACACCAGAGTTTGGACTTTCCAGAGTAGCATTATTTTGTGGTTCAGCGATTTTTACGTATAAAGCACAAAGACAGAAAACAGGAAACATGCTGCCAGTGCACACTTGTTGGCTTTTGAGGATTTACTGATTTTGAAGTGGCATTTTACCTGAGAGCAGAGACACTGAACAGGAAGCCAGATAAAGGGGTAACTAAGGTGCTAATTGTGCACTGTACTGTGAGATTGTGGCAGCTTGAAGTAAGACAATGTGGTTTTCCACCAGGCTCCCTTCAGCAAGTCTTGCTCTGTGCCTCTGATACCAAGTCCCCCTTGTAGTTACAATGGGGCTGGGACACTGAGCATGTGTCACCCATCTGTCAGACAATATGTCAACACAGCCATAACACCCCATGCTAAATGTGGCTGCAGCCCGTTAAGACCCTCCACATTGCTGCTCCTCCAAATATTAAAAGCCTCCTAACCTCCACATTATCACTTTACCTTCATCTCTTTCTCATCCATCTTGTTTCTTTTCATTTTCTTCCGATTTCTGTGGGTGCAGCCACATTCAGCGGCTGACTGCTAAACATCTTCCCAATATACAGCCAGCTGAATAAAACAGACACACGCTGAAATCTAAAGATGTAATATTCATTACCTGTGCCTGACAACCACGTGTACCATAAACTGCATCTCATCTTCCACCATTATAAATATTTAAACTTAAATTTAAACTACACCACAGCCATGGGCTACAACAGGTCAACGGGTACAGGGTGATGTCCAGTGGGAAAATTAGTGTTTATGAACGTGCATATATAAAAGGCGCTTCCAAGTATTGGAATTCAAGGTGATTCACGAAAGCCGTACTCAACAGCATGGCGAGGAGGTAATCATTATAGATTTATACATAGTTTCTTTGATGGCACCTTTTGTCAAATGATAAATAAAACAACCATTAGAAGAACAGAGAAATCAAAACAGAAACTTATGTATTTATAAAAAGTTGTATTTGTTTTAATATGTGAAATCAAAGTAACACATCCCTAATGCAGAATGACATTCATCCATACATCCATAACATCCTTGATACTATCAAGTGTATTGACCCTTTCTGTTAAAAACATAATGACATTTTGTAGAAGAAAACAATTTACCCTATAAAATGCACGTTTTGGGGATGTGGTTAAACAGAACCCAGCCATTATAAACTTCCTCTATGAAGTAGAAATAGAACAAAAGTCCAAAGAGCAGGAGTTCTTGAATATTTATGTTCTTTGGTTTTAAGCAGTCTACTCTTCATATCTGGTTAACACAATATGAGGCCGGCGTGGATGTGTGGTTGAATAGACCCCCAATTCTCCTCCGATCTGATATGGAAATATATGTGAGAGCAGGGTGGTTTTAAAGGTACCGTCTGACAAGCAGTTCTGGCAAAGTATCCTGCCTCCTTTTTGTCTGTGCATTTCAAGTCAACTTTCATCTTCAATGTTCATCTAATCAATATCCACCATTGTTTGGGTGGCAGGGTGGCAAGAGTGTGATCAGGGTTTCTCATTCTTCCAACCACACAAGCACTTCCTCTCTCAGGTGCCCGTTATTACCATTCAGACAAAAGCATGTTAAACACAGAAACAACACAGACTAATTGAATGAAATAAATGGAGCTCATCTATTCTCATTTACACTGGGGCCACCATCAGAACGTATCAGACTGCACATGCAGCCACAGAGCACAGGCATGTGAACATGCCGCACATACAACACAAACACAGCTTGTAGCTATACAGACGTGTGTGTGTGTGTGCGCGCGCGCGTGTGTAGTCAGGTATGAATCGGCTACAGTGTAAACAAATTAAATTGGCATTTAAGCCAGATGCTGGAACAACTGGATGCACTAAAGTAAACACAACCAGCTTCATGTGACAAGGCCCATCACAAAATCAAATATGAAGTGAAAATCGGTTGATCTGAATGGTAAATGCTAATGTTTTAACTAACGGCTATGTAGATCTTAGACACAAATTCATACTCATCCCCCAGGGCAGCAAAGCAAGGTAGCTCTGTGTGTGTTTGTCCAATTAACAGTTTTAATGTAGTAGTAACTTGTTAGAGCCTAGAAGTCTTTATAGGTTTGTAAAGAATTAAGTGTCAGACTAACAGACTCCAGGACCTGACTACACATAATAGTGGCAGAACTGCAATGAGCTAGCTTTACCAGGTGCTTTGAACGTTGAGTAATTTTCTGAATGAATTTCTAAACTTTTGCAGCAGTATTTGGTCTTCCATGTTTTTCCTGTGCGTACGTGAGTTTTCCCGAGGCCTGGTAGTGAGAGCAAATTCACTTTCTTTTCTTATTGTTGATTGGGGCTTTGTAGGTACACTAATCACCACCTTCTGGTGGAAGTGTTACATCCCACCTGTGAAGGTAAAAACTCTCCCAGTTTTTTTTTTTGTTTGTTTGTTGTTGTTTTTTTAAAACATTGACTATTCAAATGATTTAAAAAGAAATTCATGGCCACTCTCCTGCTTATTAAGAAAACATATTTAAATGATAAACTTTGTCTCAACCCTTGTCAAAATACTGAATTTATGTCAATATATGCTCGCCTGGGACATTCATCTTAAATGAAACTCAAACACATATAAAAGGTGGATCTGAGTTTGTTTGATCAACAGTGATCCAACAAAGAATGAATTATCAGTTGCCAAAGGTCATTCCTACACTAAGGTGCAGCCCTGTAATTCTTTGTTTACAATTCAGCCATTTAGCAACAGCTTTTTCTGTTTCACTTTACGACACCACCACTTCTATCCTGTTAAGTGTTGAGACACACAGTACATTTAAATGAATCAACACAGCACCAGCTCACTGAAGAAGAGAAATGCAAATGTTTTCCACCTCCACCTGACTTGAAAGTATAAATTTCTTCTTAATAGACCTGCCTCGCTAAATAGAGGTTAATTAAATAAACCTGCATTTTGCACACAGCCATCAGAGAGACAGTGTGAAGAACAGAAGGATCTGAGAGACAGAAAGCACATAAGGAGCAAAGTGGGCTGATATTTAACCGTAAAGTTAATGAGTAATTCTTGTTTCTAGTCATGTAGCTCTATAGAAACACTTATAGAGCATTAGCTTAATACAGCAGGGGGGGAAACCTCATGTATAACAGCAGTATATCAGCAGGCTTTCATGTCCATCTCCATCAACCACGGGCCTGCCACTAAGAAGAGAAAGCCTTAAGGCAGGAAACAGTTTGACTTCTATCCATCTAACAGAAATTGCTGTGCACTTGACAAAGTTTTCAGCAGTTTGCTGCAACTGAGCCTGGCAAGCCTCGGGGATCCACCCTAGGTCCAGTTCTTTTTCAGTGCAAATTCATACGACCACTTATCTAAAGATTGTGTGATATCAGAATTTAACACCGAGTGTAAAATTACAGTATGTGTGCTAAAGGGCCAAATGTCCGCAGCCTTCTTAGTCTTTCAGCATGTCTGTATTTTTGTTTAATGCTGATAAAACAGTTTGAAGTATATTAGTGGATGATACAAATAAAGAGGTTTAAACAAAAATCTTACTTTTTAATCTATCAGCAATACTGTCAAAGTTTTATTTAGCTCATCTACAATGTTATTTTGAGTGGTCATTGATGTCAGCTACTCTCTAGAGTCTTTTGAGCCATGTTTGGACAAAGCTCTCCAACTGTGGACTGCAGATAGAGTGTAGGTTTTGTTCTTCTCTACAAGTCCACTGTGAAATAAACAGACCACTCCAAGCAGAATCTGCAGTGAGCACGGACTGGCTTACTGAGGCTACAGAGCAACACAAGGTCTGCAGTCCTTCTCACAATATGAGACGACAGTGTTGGAATCCATCAACAGAATAATGAACTGAGTGGAGAGGGAGTTGCTGATTATTACTCTGTTATTGTCATGATGTACACATATCGTTCATGAATTTATTTAATAAAGCATCAATATGCCTTTGCACAAGAAGCCCCTGCCACAAATACACTTCAGTTCCACAGGAAATGTTAGCATCTACTATTCTCTCCAATACAATTCAAAGCCTTTGCACAATCATCTCTCCCAAGCAGCCCCTCCCTCCCCCACCACCACCCTACACTGTCCCCTTAAGTAATCCCCCTAATGCTTGAACCTTGACAAAAATAGTTTGGTTAGTTTTGCTATAATCCTAACCAGAACCACGATATTTGAGCACATCACATGACTCTGAGCTCCTTTAATATGCATGCTAAGACACTATGAGGTACTTAAACACAGCAGCAGCACAGCTTTACATCGTGACCAGCACAGCTCTACCTCTCAGCTCTCATTATATCACAGACACAGCACACATTCCAGGTTCTTGTGATTCTTGTTATGTCTCCCAGAAAGTAAACACATAATGCAGACCTGTTATTTGTGACCTCTGTAACTGTCCTCAGCTTGTGCAATTTTTCTTTGTGTGGCAAGACACTACATCTTAGCCTGAATTATGCAACAGGTAGATTTTGTGTTTTTGTGTCATATATGAAAGAGATGAAAGTGAACACAGATGAAATCACTGCAAAGTCTCTCAACATCTGCAAACCATCTTTAGCACAGGAGGGTTCCCGCTTCGAGTGTGTAAGTCTAACCTCTCTCTTCCTACATTTTTTTTCCTCCTTCCTCCTCCACTGAACAAACAGGACCAGCTGTCACTGAGAGCACATGTCAGACATTAAGCCCAGCAGTTTTTCTGATTTAGGCACAGCTCTCATTTGGCTGCTGCAAGAAACCAGTAAACACATTTTTGAGCCAGTGGCTTCTGATAGTCTGTGCTGGTTCAAAGAATGAACACCGTTTTCTGCTACTCCTACAAAAACAGCAGAAATGCCTTTTCCCTGTGTGTTACAAGGTGGGTGTTTTATTTTCCTTCAGGCTCAGCTGTAACTCGGGTGACAGTGTGTGCTTTGGCATACGGTATGGAAACTGGTTTAGACTGAGGAGGTCCCCACACTGACACGAGGGCAGTGAAAATAAACCCGAAACAAAAGAAAGGATGTGAAGGTAAAGCTCTGAAATATCACTTACTGCATCAGCAGCTTTTGGTAACTCCAAAGAATGTCATCACCTCTGTAAATGAACCTTTGTGTGTTATAACCTGCTGTTAAACCTAATTATACACACATGAAAGCTCTGTGGGAGGGTATTCGGACATGCGGGTCAGCTGAATGATATTGCATTAATAATGCATTAATGAAGCCACTTTAGCCTTGTTAGCCAACAGAAACCTGCTGTGACCGCAAACTCCTGACTTGGAGGCACATGTGCTCACACATACAAAACAGTGCACATGTTAACTGGTGGGTACGTCTTATGTGACTGTGTGCACTGCCTGCCATGCTTCAGTGCCCTTCATCTGGGACTCAGGGCAGGTATGAGGGACAAGACAGCTGGTTGAACACTGAGGGCCCTCTCTCAACTAAACATAAATCGCTTTACGACAACTTCCTGCTAGTATAGCAGGGTTTTTTTTTTTTTAATTTACTGTTAAATATTCATTGAAAGTCAGATCATTATTATTATTTGTGAATTCTTCAAATCTGGTCATGAGGTTTATGCCCATGTCCAGAGAGAGAGCATGGAATATTATGGTGCTGATGCTAAAACGGTTTTCCTGACGTAAGAGTCTAAACATCTAACAGAAATTGCCGTGCACTTTACAAATTAATTTTTTGCAAAGTGGCAAAATAAATAAAAAGCTATTCTATTCAATGCAACTATTTTCTGTGCAATATGTCTGTGAGGTACAGGCGTCCCATCAAGCTAAAAAACAGTGACCAGTGTTTTCTACACTGTCTTTAATTGTGACTTAACTGTTTGATTTTCTGTGGATACTCCTACCAGACTGGAGCTGATTAGGTCGGCATGCTTACCAAGAAAATTAAACCCTTTCACAATATGTAAAAACAATCCTCATCACTCCAAAAGTCAAACAATTTGCTACCAGCAATTTCCTACGGAGTTCTAGGCCAATACTGCTCAATGCTTTAAATTGTATCATTATTTTCAAATAGGATACAGAATTGGATTATATCATTTATACTGATACGTGCATCTTTTCTTAGTAAAGGTTTATGCAAGTACCTCTGTGCCTCAAACTTGTTTTCAAAGTTCTTTTGCGAGAGAGATAACGTTGCCCATCAATGAATAAGAGCTCTAACTTGACAGTTTATTGGCTTCTGGAAGCATGTTAAAAAATTGCTGTTTTCAGCATCAGACTACAACCAAAAGTTGACATTTTCACCCATCAGAAAATGGGGGTTGCTTGTTTGCTTTGTGGGACTTTTAGATTTTATTGCATTCGTTTGGGGTCAAAAATCACCCATTATAAAATACCACAAAATAACTGTCCAATCAAGGCACCAGCAAATGAACAACTTCTGTGTTCTGCCAGGTAAAATTATTTTTATATCACTGGAGGCTGGTAGATTAAGGTCTACTTCTTCTTCGTGAGAAAAAGCTGGCTGACTGCAGTAAAAACAGTTCATTTTTCCCCACGGGAGGTAAAAGTGTCTGTTATGTGAATGGTTATTGACTTGGTGGCTCCGACTATACTTCTTTCAAACCAGCATGTTTTGGCACTTAAACAGGCTCTTCAACGCGTTCTTTTACGAGTGTGAACACAGCCTATGAATATACAACCCCAAGTCCAATAAATGGACAGTGTTTAAAATGTAAATAAAAACAGAACTGCAAATCTCAAAACCCTTATGTTATTCACAATAGAACACAGAAAACAACAAATCCAATATTTACTATTACATGATAAATATTAGTTTGCTTTGAATCTGATGACAGCAACATCTCAAAAGTTGGGACAGGAGTAACAAAAGACTGGAACCGAGGCAAAGTGTAAAACTGTTCATAACTTTGAGACATGTTGCTGCCATCAATTTCAAATTGTACATTTTTATCAGTTCAAACATTTGATGTTTTCTATATTACATTTTTCAAAATGTAAATTAAAAACAGAACGCACAATGTCCCAGGTTTTTTGGTATTGGGGTTATAGTGATAGACCCTAAGACAGCTGATCCTTCCAGAATGAAGAAAAGACAAACTAGGAAATATGGAAACCAAGAAAAGGAGTTTACCTTAGTAATGTGTGCAAAATCTAGGCACTTACTGCACTGAAAATGATCATCCTCCTTCTTGAATACCAGTGTCTGTGATGATAAACACACGTCTTTCTACTAAGGAAATTATCCAATGTTTTGAAGCCAAGCAAATTAAATAACTGTTGACAGCAAGTTTAAATTCCCATTTTAGACCATTTCCAGGCAGAACATGCTACCATGTCACTTGTAAAGCGAGCCAGGAGCCAAGAGTTATAGAAACATTTGAGATCTTCAATCCAAATTTCAAGGCACGGCAGGAGGATGAGCCTGTATGAATGTTTTAGTCCTAAAAGCAACTGCTAAGGAAAGTGAAATACTCCTGCAATCTGACAACAGTGAAAGTGACCACATAAAAACAGGCCTCTCTTTCGTGTCATCTCAAGAACATGACTGATTGCTCTATTAGTAAAAAGGTCAGGTGGCACGTTTTTTCCCTTCCCACTATGCAAACATCTGGAAACAAGAAGTACAAAGAGGTCCCTAGAAAACAGCTTCATTTATGCTGCACTAAAGTACTGCTATGCATACATGACACCCCAGTGATGTGAAAAAACATCTGTATTTAACCTAAAATGAACCTGTGACTCCATCCATGCCTGTCAGACTGAGTGTTTAGTAGAGAATAGGTTGTGTCTACCCTAAAAAAGCATTTTTATTTATTTATTTTTTAGAAACACAAGCCTGGAATGCAACACTGAAATATGCAAGATCCATTTATCTTTTCAGAGTGGGGCAACAGATAAGAATCTATCCAATCCACTTTAAAGTGGGCAGCTATTGGTGGTACTTGGTGTCTTAAGATTCAGGTCATTAGGCTGAGGGCATTTCAAATATTCATCAAATGTTGTTCACCCCCCATCAGTGTTTCCTTTACTCTCAAATAGGGCTGCCACAAACGATTATTTGGATAGTCGACTAGTCACCGATTATTTTTGCGATTAGTCGACTAATCAGATCATCATCCACTGGACGTAAAACTACAGCTTATTGCACCAGCAGCATCTGGTCTAATATAACTATCATTAGCTTACAGCTTTAAGTGTTTAAGGTCTGTGCTAACTAAAAATAAAGACAAGATGATAGTTTATTAAATTTTAATGAAATTTGCAGATTGTTTCGGTGAAGTTTAATAAACTCCTTGCTATCTAAAATATAACAGGACACCGGAGTAAATTCTGGAGCATCTCACACTTCTGATAATCAGTTGTCTGCTTGACTTTTTTCAGCTGTGTAAAAACTATAACGTTGATCTCAGCCAAACCGATTTACTCAGGAACAAATAAAATACTAAAAAAAAGCCAAACAATAACATTGTTAAGTTATCTAAGTGACTTATATATATTTAACCTGAGTAGCGAAAGACAGCGGTGGGTTTGAAAACGATTTGCCAGGAGTCCGGTGTTCTCACGGCGCTAGTGACCTAGCCCCCGGCTCGCTATCGAGCTAGTGGGTAACAGACGTCTCTGAAAACGTCGGAGCGCTTTTTAAAATATGTGGTGTCTTGATAAACTGAGCAGATATTTGAGGTTTACACAGCTACATTCTCGCCTGAAAATATGTTAAACGTTTATTTTGTGACCCAGAAAGAATAATAAGAGTAAAGTTAAAACTAACTAGCTGCCGCCATTGTTGGAAACTGAGCTGGGCTGCGCTATGAATTCTGGGACACAGCTTCTTCTTCTTCGGGGTTTAACGGCAGCTGGCATCCTTGTACATGCAGTGCTGCCATCTTCTGTTTCAGTCCGTTATTACACTCTTAAATCCTACTACTTATTCCTGCGTCTTTTGGGATCTTACAAAGCTTCAAACGACGCGTCGAATATTAAATTAGTCGTCGACGATTTTGATAGTCGACGTAATCGTGACTAGTCGACTAATCGTGGCAGCCCTACTCTCAAACAGAGGAATACCACTCGAAGAAATTCTACATCTCAGTGTGAAAGCCATACCTGTGACCACAAACTAGGCATTCTCCAGGAGGCAGCCATTGTGTGACATCAAGAAACCTTGTTCTTGTGAGGGTGGTTTCAACAAGATAGCAAATGTAGTTTTATTTACATAAGGCTGCACATGTAGAGCTGCTAGGATCTGCTAAGGGTGTTTTCCCCAGCTTGATGAAGACAGATAAATGTTTTAGTGGTTCAGAGCAAGATCTCTGTTAAATCATCTATGTTTAATTGTGCATGCGGGAACCAGTCTTTCAGCAGATATTTCCCTCCAAAACCCGACAGAGAGGCAAAGATCACATAATACAAGCTGCCTGCATATACACACAAACAGTGCAGCAGGCATAGGCCCTGGAGACAACACTATGAATGTATTCCCACAAGGCCATGGTCCCAATTCAGTCACAACCATTACTGTTGACACATTATTTAAAAATTGTCAAAATGACCTTTTTTGGTAATTTGATGTTATTCTCTACCTTTTGTTGTCTCCCAATTAAAATGGATTTATGGAAAAGGTGCTAAAGAACAGTCACAGCAAACACCCTTTGATTGCCTGCACTGCACAGCAGCTCAGTTTTTGTCAAATTATTCTATTAATATGCTTCAAACACAGGTCTTAATGTCTCACTCAATAACTTAAACTCAATGAAGTGACACATAGCAAATAGCTGTTGTGTTGGGAAGCATGTCAACAGTAATACAAGCAATTTTTTTTTTTTTTTTTTTTTTTTTTTTTTTTTTTTTACTTTGGGGGAATAATCTTTGAACTGTGAACCCAAGTGCCATTAATTCCCATTATTAGAAGGATGCCTTTTGAAATGCAATTTTTCTGACAATGTAAACAAAGCAGCGTTTGACCTACTGACTCATAGCCCATGGGCCTTGCAGTGCCATGACTGTGTTTGTTTCTTTGTCATACCCTTCTGGCCAATTCATTGATCCACACTAATACTGCCCACCGGTCATTCTCAACATTAGCTAGCAGAAGCTAGCCACAATTGTAACCACTTAATAAAACCAACCACAAGGCCGCGAACAACTCAACTCCTGTAGGGAATGGGTCTGTCCTGATCTAGGTCAGCATTGCACATGCTTAATTAACACGGGTAATGTGGGGGGGGAAAATCCACAAAACACAGCCTCTAAAATATGTAATTAAGTAATCTGGTTAGTTGGAGGAAAGTGCAAGGACAAGGGAGACTTACCAGACCTCCTTGTTATTACCATAATTCCTTCCACATGAAGCAGAAAAGGTCTTCAGTAAAACAGTGAACTAGCAGGTATTTCATTCCCTGTGGGTTACAGAGCAGTGGCACTTCACTCCATGAGGCGAATGGCACACATGCACAGGAGATGGAGCCAGGCCTTAGGGCTAAAACTCCCTGTCACCTCTTTTTAAAAAAAGGACACATAAGACCACACGACTGCAAGAATTGACAACAGGCACCAAACACACACAAACTTTAACACACACCTCCTTGGGCTGAGAGTTATAATGACATTCAGGCTTTGTACAGCACCCCCGAGTGTCCTCCTAGGCTATGAGGTATGCAAATGGAGGGTAATTTGTTTTATTCACAGTGGAGCGGATCGGCTCCACGGTGATGTATGTTCTAGAACAATATCCACTGTTGAATCCACAGCAAGGCCAAATATTCAGGACAGGAAGCCCATTGATCAATTCAGCTGGGTAATATTAGCTCCTGTTTCGGGCTTCATTAACAGAGGAGATGTCAGAGCACACACACCCTATGGTTCGCTGCATAAACTCTCAATGGCCTGTGACTGTGGCATCGGTGCTGTTAATACAGCGCAGACCACACCGTGCAGCTACAGCATGACATCATAGGCTGGATGCATTGAAATTAGCATGTTTCTGTTGTCATCAAGCATTAACTGCAGTACAGTTTAGAGCTGCAAGGATTTAAAAAAACAAAACAATGGTAAATAGCCTCTTCTTTGGAGTCCATTGTTTTATGCACACTGCTGTGTTATGCCCCCTGCCATGAGAAACACAGGCACACACGGACAACTTCTTCCAAGGATGAACTCGGAAAGAGCACGGCCCGAAGGCACAGGATGTCTCTTAATGTGTGACTCAAACTAATGGACTGCCTCCGTCTACTGTGCCCCTGCCCTCGCCTGCTCCCTCGCTCATCCCATCTCCAACGCAGCCTCTCTTTTCTCATCTTCCAACCCAAATTTCCTCTGCTCCTTCTCGTCTTCCAGCCCCAAACAACTCTATTTACTCCCTCCTTTGCCCCATCCTTTTGTTTTTATGCCTCAGAATGCAGTAGCACAGAAGGCGGGATCAATGTGACAGCAACAAGACAGATGTACACACAATGCACTCACGCACGCGTGGGTGACAGGCTTTTGTCCGAGGTCAGCATGCTTAAGAAAAAAAATTAAATGAAATACAAGCGTGGTACAAAATTTTCTTCAAACAATGCACGTTTTCCAGACCATCCCTAAACCTAACAAAGCACACGATCTGGGACACACACAGTGTTATCTGAGCACAATTCAGAATAGCCTATTTTTAGGCTATTCTGAATTGTATGTGGGTCTAACCCTGCCGAACACACACACACACACACACACACACACACACACACACACACACACACACACAGGGTGTCAGGCTTTTTAAAAGTCATGCCTTTGCTGACTGCGGTGTCGTCATCTGGTTGGGTTTTCCTCCGGTCAAGCCCATCTCTTTCAGGATGACAAGCCGCAATTGGTGCTTCAGTGGAGACTTAAAAAGAAGCTGTGGCTGCAGCAGCCCTCCACACGGAGAACAGCAGGTCGGCTGATAAAAGGGCCGCTGTCTCTCCTCATGCAAACTGTAAATCACAGACTGTCCGAAACACTAAGGAAGGGCTGCGCTTTGCAAAACTGGGGGCGAGTGTGTCTATGTGCGGCTGACTCAAAGCCGCTTGTCTCAGATCCTGGCTCAAGATTTTTAATGATTGTATTTTTTACATGAGGACAGGAGGATTTTTTTTTCGGGGGGGGGAGGGGGGGGGGAGTGAGGGAGAAATTGCTTGTGACTGTATGGGGATAAAGAGAACACACTCTGTGTTTTCAGGCTTGCCTAAACATGTAGTGCATGCGCTGCAGGTCTTATCACCCCGTCACACAGCCAACCATCTCTGTGACACAGCAGAAGTCCCATAACCAGTCAGCCCTGCCATGACTGACTGACTACGTCTGCCTGGGCCTGCCAAGCAACTGATTCACACGGAGCTTCTGTTTGTGCGCCCAATGAAGTGCTTCATTCAGCACCAGACGTTTGGATGACACACTCAGTTATTCAGAGCAGAAACAGTTTTTCCCCTCAGATTCCCACTACTCAACAAAACAAAGCAGCCGCTTCTCTTCTCTTACCATCCTCAGTTCCTTTATGAAGCGCTGCAATGACAAGTTGGGAAGCCCCAGGCATGCTTTTAAGTGCTGCAGCCATTAAGACAAGCGAAACTGAAAGACCATGAAGGTTAAGGACTACAGAATCCAGATTGTTAGATTGGAGGAGGAAAAGAAAGAACCGGACCATCTATTTGGTGGGTAGAGCTGGTTATTAGTAATTTCAACAGCAGCATGGAAACATTCACAGCCACACCTGCCTTCACACACTGATACCATCAATACATTCTGCTTGGTTTGCAACAGATTATAATTACAGGGATAACGGTTAATGATATACCCAGCTTTGTTACAGCCAAACAGGATTACACAAAAGTAATTACACCAAACTTTGTGAAATTCCAGCCACATTTAACAACGAAGATATTATCTTGAGAGTTTAAAGTGGTCTTACTGCTCATTTATACTGCGACTGTAACAGTCCCAGAAGATGCAACAAAAGCCTCGCAGTTTTTATTAATATAGTGTGAGCATAACGGCTCTTAAATATTGGATCCCATTCCTCAGAAGGGTAATTAGAAATACAGCTTCTCTGTGCAAAAACATTCCCAAAATGCATGCACTGCTATCAGCTTACCCGTGCAGGGAATGTTACTCCCAAGTAGTCTGGATTAGACCTTCGGTCACTAACGCTCGCCAGATGTGCGGACAGCATGACTCATGGATGGTGTGTGCCCTGCCCTTTAATCTCTGCAGCAAGTTGACAAGTGCCACCAAGTCAAAGCACAGCCGCGTAGCCAAGTAGTGCGTGTATGGGCAACTGTAACACACAACCCACGCAGGCACAACGGCTCTTTAGCTTCATCTGGGAATAAGGGCGATAAAACTTGGTGTTATGAGCTCGTGGCATCATAAAGAGACAATTACATCTCCCGTGATAAGTTGTTTCGGGGGAGGCTTGCGCCTCTGTAGAACGATATAGTGCTACATAGGGCGCAAAAGTAGGATTAGGGTCTGTTTACGTTCACTTCTGATGACCAAGGACGCGCCATTAGTTCCTACACAAATATTGCCACGCTTGTTGTGGGCGCGCACGGGGACGCTTCAGGCTGCGCGTGCAGGAGCGCGTGTGCCAGATCTTCAGGAACATCAGAGGGGGGCAATCGGAAAGCCAACGAGAAAAACTGCAAAATGACAACAACAAAAAAAGCAGCAGAGCAACACTTACTTGCCGATGACCTCGCAGAGCTCGTACACATCTTCAAAGAGAATGTCGTCGTCCGCCATAGTCCGACCCCGGTTGGGGAAAAATTATCCACCCCCCACCCCCCCACCAAAAGAAAAAGAAATGCGTCCCAAACCTCAATTTATGGTCCTAAAAGGAGTGCTACGGGCAGACGACAGTGTCAGGAATAACTGACAAAACGCCGCTCGTGTCGCCAGCAGCAGGGTAAGTCGGGAAAGAGTTGCAAAGAAAGGTTTCCAAATCCCAGTTGTTGCCTCCTTCGTCGACCCCCTGTACCCGCTTCCCCCCAAAAAATAAAAATCCCCCGCTGCGAGTGAACCGGCACAGGGAAGAGCTGCGTATTCCAGGGCTCTGCCCCGCCTTTCCCGGTATCGTGCCCCCCCGTTTCAAAAAGCAAACCTCACAGGGTTGTCAAACAACATAGTAAACTACTTCACCAGCGTGACAATCCCCGTAACGACGCAGACATGGTCACCGTTTTCAGTGTTGTGCTGACAGAGGGCGAAACGAGCCGGTAAGGCAGTGTTGTGCATCAGGTTCGGGTTACAGCGCTGAACCAGGTGGGTTACGGTTATCTTCACATCCCAAACAGCTGCGGGTTTACTCTTCAGTGTTTTCGGGGGTGTGCGCGCGCATATACACAGAGTCCTCTTGTAGTGTAACGGACGACCTGGTTCAAGTCCTTGGCGTACAAAACCACGCGCGTCGCACTCCTCGTCTTTTACCTCGGCTTGACAAGACTTTGCAGCCTCTGGTTTACCTTTTATTTCTTCCCACTATCGCCCGTTTGGCCCGGACGCTCAGCTCTACAGAGCTTCCAGAAAACCAAGCTCCTCCTACACGGGAGTTATGAAACTGCTCCCTTATCCTCCATCTTGGCGCCAAGCCTTTCCTCACGGTTCCCCTGTCAGGTTAATAGGCTTTGAGCCAATATGGCGGACTGGTGGCGCCGTAAAGATTTCTCTAAACCCGCAGTTTCCTCTGGACTTTTTCAATGGAGTTCCCACCCGGAAGCGAGTAGTATGAATGAAGAATGTTCGCAAATGTTAGGAAGTATATTATTTAAGTTGAGTATTCAAGAAGTCACGTCTAACTTTTTTCTTTAATGATTAAAGGTACATAAAGCTTAAATTTGTCAAAGAATAATCAGCAACTATTTTTGAAACAAATTTTCATCTAAAAAAAAAAATCTAACTTTTTTCCCTAGTTGTCCGGGCTGAGCCTGTGCCTAATTGTTTTACATAATGAATGGATCTGTACAAAACAAGACCCTGAAGTTACAATGGGCTCTAGGTATGAACAGCCCACATATTTGAGGAATTATCCTCTGTCAAATCATGAATCTTTGTTTCCTGGATCCAGCCTCTTTAGTTTGCAGATTGTAAGTGAATATTTAGATTTTTGAATTGTTGCCTGGACAAAAAAGAAATTGTCCTGGGAACATGTGACAAAGCTTTTGTGCCAATTTGAATCGTACAAGTAATCACTTATTGGAGACTCACCAAGTTAAAATAGCTTTGAATTCTCACCCTATTGAGTATCCTTAAAATACGGTGGTCTAAATGCAAACCCATTTGTCCTGAGACATTTATCTAACCTTGCTGCTCAGCAGTAGTCAGAGGTATGGCCACCACAGACTGGGACTGCTTTCAAATAGCTTTGCTTAAACGGTTTTTAACTGAATGAAGTGACCCAAGTCTCACTGTGGCAGCCATGATAGTATTTACAGAAATCACTGATCAAAATCTAATGAGACCAGGGGTTCCATTATATTGACCTTTATTTTTTACTAGTTTATGGACAATCAATACAGAAAGTCTAATCACATACACATTTATTTTTTGAGAAATTCTTTATTGAGTTCAGTTGATTCTTTTGAGCATTATTGTACTGACAGATTATGGAAGGTGGACAAACAGAGTGTGGCTGGCCCTCCTGCGTTGAAAAGAAAACCTTAATCAGAACTGCTCACGACAATTATTTGGCTTGTTAAACTTCAGTTAGCATTTCATAGTTTATTAAAAAAAACTGTGCTAATATAGATGTTAGCAGTGCTCACCTTTTCCTGGTTTTCAGCAGGATGTGGAGCAAAAGAGTAAAAGAAGTTCAATCACTTGCTTATTAAGAGCCCCTGGGGCAAACCAAAGTAACAGGTTAGAGGAGTTTAAACAAAACATTTCTAATATCCAACTGATTAAATGTGTTATTTAATTATTCACAGAGATCTGTATATATGCGAAAATTCATTCTTTCTATTGTAGTTTGGTTTGGTGTTGGTTTATGTATATATTTAGATTTTCATTTGGCTTCGTTAGCCTTCAGACTTGGGTCATTCCAGATACTCACATGAGGCAGGTAGAGTATCAAAAGAAGCCAGCTGCTTCTTAGCACGTTGGTCAGTGTGTGTTGTTTTGAATTCCTGCTCTGCTAATAAAGGTCTTGTCTTGTCTTTGTGAATTTTCCTTCACATGTTATCATGTCTATGTGTGATTTCACAGGGGCGCAAAATGATATGAAAATGATGTAATGTAACCTGATGACACAGAATTGTATTTTTTATTATTGTGTGTGGAATTATTTATTTATGTTTTTACATAAAAATAAAGGAACATAAAGAAAATGCTTTCTGAGGTAATTATTCAGTAATAAAGTTACCCATTTTGTAAAAAAGATCAACAAAAGACTTTATTAAAAATAAAATAAAATAAACTTGTTTTGTAAAAATCCACAAGCCACATTCCACTGATTTCATGCAAACCTCATTATTTTTCTTATCACTTCTAGGTTGGTCAGTCCATCTGTCTATTTACTGTTTTTATTTTGCTTTGTTTTTTAAAAGTTTCAAATCGTACCCTGCGGCCCAATCACAGATCTATAAACTGTGAGTAATTCCCTTATTAGACAAAGTCTGCATAAATGCACTTTTCTGTCATTATTATTATTATCATTATGGCCTGATAGCAGGACAGTCATAACCCCTCATAGCGGGAATCCACTTTAAAGTCTCAATATATGAGTTTGGCCAACCCTCATAGCCAATGGTCTATTAAGTGTCTGTCATTTTAATGAATGCATCCACATATTTAAATAGTCATTATCTTAAAAGCTTAAGTAACATTCTGCAATCTTCAACAATGCTAAATTTACCATTATGCAGGCCGTGTTCTTCTACATGGCCTGCATAAGCAAATGATAAGAGTTAGTAATCAAAAGAACTGACTACTTGGTCTACCAGCCAAGCAAAAAAACAAAACAAAAAACAAATCAAACATTAGCTTGTTTGCCGGCTGCACATCACTAATGGTCTCACTTCAGTCCCTTTTATAAAAACACCTAGTTCAACCACTAGTGTTAACATCCACAATGACAGTAGATCTGTTTTGTAAAACTGAAACGCATAGATACTTATCGCGTGATTGCTATAATAGGGGGTAACGTTATTACTAAAATGCTAATGGTGATGCAAGGATACAGTTCATGAGTACACATTTCCAGCTGCTTCATTTCTATATGGAGAGAAGCTGTTGCAATTTATAGTGAAAACTGCATCACAACATTATACTGTAACAACAGAAAGACTGAAACTTAATATAGTAACAACCTCTAAACACAGTTTCAAGCACTGTGTACAATCATAATTTGACACACTTTAAATAAAATATCAGTTTGCCCTTTTATCCTCTGTCATGGCAGTTCTCATAATCTTAAACTGCTTTTTAATCAGCTACCACCAAAATACAGCCTGAAACTGAGCTAGTGTAGACATGTAGGCACAACATACAGACAAGCGCTGTCTATTCATATTTCATGGGGCTCTGGTGGGATAAATACATTGCCAGCCGATTGCCTAATTAATGCCGTGTGAATAATTAAGCAGAGTTAGTAAACCCAAGATGATGAGCTTGTTCTTTTATTTATGGTTTTTCAACAAAAAGGACTAGATGTAATTAAATGAGCCCCAGAGCAATTACTGTAGGTATTGTTTTATTCCCTTGGTGCATGGTTGCTTAGGTTGCACTAAAATCTTCTGTGTGGGTCTTGACAAAAAATAAATAAAATAAAAATAATTTTTTCAAAAAGTGCCCTTGCTGATCACGCAAGACTGTGTGTGCAGGCAAGGAAGTCAGGATGTTGCGAGGTGATGAGCAGGAGGCAATTTGGCTTAGGAATAAGAGAAATCAGGACATCAGAGGAAATCTTATCTCTAACCAACACACCCTTCTAGACTCGGCTGGTGGGGCAGCAGTTGTATGTGTGTGTGCGGGGTTTTTTGTATGTGTTTACCTGATGCTCTTCAGACTCTTTCACCAGTCTAAAAAAAGAAAGAATTACACCTGAAGCTGATGTATTATAGATTTTTTCTGCTGAATGACGGTGTAGTATTTCTGTCATGGCACTGAGTCTGTGACCCAGTGTTTTTGGTTTATTTAATATTGCATATTCCAGGTTCTGGTTTTTTGAGTTGTTTTTCTGCTTTGTGTTATATTTGTAGTTTCTGCTCTTAGTTTTGTCATCTGGCCTTTAGGTTCTGTTTCCATGCGTCTCCTGTGTTCCATGTTCCATGTTTTGTCAGCCTCGTCTTCATGTTTGTTTAACTCTTGTCTACAAGTTCGGTGTTCCCTTTCTGTCTCCCCAGTCAGTCTTGTTCCCATGTCCTACCTCTGCCTGCCATACATCGTTACATGACAATTACTGTACACGTGCACACAAATCTTGACACTCAAACTGAGCTGGCTTTTTTTTTCAGTTTGTGTAGCAATTCAGAGCCGATGAAAGACTTCTTCTCAATTGTATCACTAATTACACCAGCTCATTATAGAGCCAAGGGACCTCACATGCTGAGGTATTGTAGTCAAAATACTTCAATATTTACTGGAAGTGTTGCTTAACCAATTCAGTATTGCATTTCCAAAAAATAATAATAATACAAAAACAACTTGCTATGCTAAAGTTTAGAATAGAATAGAATAGAATAGAATAGAATAGAATAGAATAATCCTTTAATTGTACCACAAGGGGAAATTTGTTTGTAACAGCAGCCAAAAAGACACATATACAAACAGACACAGTAAACAGGACACAGAACAGAAACATACACACAGACAACCACCAAAAACCAGGGTGTACAATTCCCATCACTGTTTGTAGAGGCTAAAGGCTGGTATGTGTTCCTCTGGGCTGCAGGTGAAAGTGCATGAGATCATTACATTTTGTGTGTGTACTATATGAATATTCATTAGAACATTTGTCATAAAACGGTTTGGTTTTTTTTGTTCTTATTTTTTAAAATTTCAATGAAGCAGTCAGATTAATTCATACCAGTGAGAACCAACGATCCGAGTTGGTGCAGGTATGCAAAGTCTTTGTTCCCATCTGATTCCCATGTGTGGTTAGCCTTAAAGGGGACATGAAATGCTGCACATACTGTATAAAGGCTAATAAACACCACTGAGCCCTGCTCTCAAAAACTGACATAGATGTTACACTGTCTGTCTAGCTGGATTTAAGAAATAAGTGCTTAAGAAACAAGAGATCGTTGGATAAGGTTAGTGGACAGCACAGATTTAAGGTCACTGTTAACTGAGCCATGAAGCACACTTACACCTCTCCAAATCAAGACTCTTAAAAAATTTCGGGGGTAGGTTGAGAAACATCTCAATGTGATCAAGGCCAGTTCAGAGCAGCCCAACCCAAAGCTTCCCACCTCCATGTGCAAGACACTCTCAGCACACCCACAGAGCTCTAACATCTAACAGGTCGAACCTGCTCTGGCAACTCAAGAAGTATTTGCGCAATATTATACACATGGTTTTAATGTTGCAGCATGATCACTGTATGCTGTCAATGAACAGTTTACTGATACCAGTCTCAACATTTTATACGTTTTTTATGCTGGGGTCTATTACTTAATGGTACCTTTGTCCATTATCTTATTAGAAGTGGCTTTCAGTTGTGTATTAGTGGCATTTTTATATATTTTTGAACAGATGTTGTTTGTAATGTCACATGATAGTACCTGCTGGAATTATGCATTTACTGACATTCTAAACATTAGCCTCAACAATCAGCATTTGGTGTCATGCTCCCTGGGTCACTGACCCAAGGTTTTGTGTTTTAGACTTGTGAGATTCGTTGATGGGTTATCTTTGAATTGTTTCTAAGTTGTTGTGCTTTTCTGCTTTGTACTTTGTACTTTGCACTTTGCTTCCAGTTATGGCTATGATATGATATTCCTTCTCCCAGATTACCTTCCCGCTGTTCCCAGTGTGCTGTCAGATCTCCAACTGTGACATTCACTAATTCAGTTATTTCCTGTTTTATTTTGGTAGCCTTTGTCTTGTGTGTTTGGTATCCAGTTTCACCTTCCCTTTCTAGTTTTTCTGATTATCCTGATGATATTATTGATATCTAGTGTTCCCTAGTGTTTCCCATCTCCCAGTTACTTGGTGTGTGTTTATTGTCTTAGTCTCCCAGTTTGCTTTGTCATGTCCTTCTAAGTAGTGTGTTTCCTTCTTCCACGTTTCCCTGAAATCCCTACTTTTTGGATTATTTGTGTTTCCAAGGGAGTAAAGTTTTTAAACTGCCTTTTGAGTTAATGTTTTGTTTCTTGAGTGCTGACGGTTTTTGAATCAGAAGAAATAAAGCTAAAGAAATGCATGGAATAAAAACAATATTTTGAAAAATGTAAATATTCAGAAGTCACTGTTCATGATTCAGAGAGGATCTGAAGACATACACACACAAACTGATGTA
Organism: Rhamphochromis longiceps; assembly: GCF_057381845.1. Lineage (NCBI taxonomy): Eukaryota > Metazoa > Chordata > Actinopteri > Cichliformes > Cichlidae > Rhamphochromis > Rhamphochromis longiceps. The sequence continues at coordinate 12,185,585 of NC_140572.1, forward strand.
TAGGATTTTGTTTTCTTACAGTGCTCCATTGTAAGATTCTGGCTTGCAGGCTCTCAGTATGAAAACATATCAAATAGAAACAAGTATTACTACAGCTTTACTGTCCTACTGTCTGACACATTGTAGCTGTTGATTTAGAGTTGCAGTATTTTGCGGAGCCAAAGCTGTGCATTTCAGTGTGTGCTAAGTGACCAAAGCCCAAAGAGCTCAATGTCGAACAACAATTGTATTTGTATGGGTGCTGTGGGACATTTTACACTTCTTTCAAAAGTTAAAAAGAAAAAGAAAAAGCCAACTGCATGTTACCTTTTCAACCTGTGCATGTGAAGGACAAATATTATTTTCATTAATGCAATTTCCCAACTTCATCACTAAGTAAATATCTTAGTGAGATAGCTAAAAAAAAACCTTCGTACAGTCTTTGTTTGCTATCCTTCTCACATGCTTTCTTTTTTTCATCACATCTGTTAAAATGCTCATTCCACTGCAATCAGTCATGGTTAGGTTGAGCTAGTCCATAGATCACCACATCTCATTTCTTGTGAGATTTAGATGTCCTGCAGGACTCCACATCATATTATCCGTAGTGTGAAATTGAAAGACTTGTGAGAGTTGCTTTGTACGGGCCTCGCCCAGTTATTTATTGACGCACCATTTCCTATTCTGCAGAAGTCTGTATATGATTTGAAGTTTTCTCCATTGGGTCAAGCAAAATTACCCTTTAACATGCAGTTCACCTGTGATCATTGTCTTCTCTGCTTTTCCAAGATCTGTTTTTGAATAAAAGCCTGACTTTAGGAAAAGGTAGAATTAACTTTTAAAAACTATATGTGGGACATGTTGTACAAATTCTTTAGTAAATTGAGACACCTTTTCACCCTACTTTGCACAAAGCAGTTTACACAATCACTGCCAATAAAGCTAAAGGCCCACTAACCAGTTATTTCCCACTTAGTTGTGAGATTATGGTCATTTTTGGTGGCCCTGCAGTTTTGGTGGCCCTGCCGATGGCGATCTCTCAGTCACTGATAAGGAGCCGCTCTGCTCGCTCCTACAGTGGAGATTCTCTGGAATCTTTACTTTGAAAATTTGTTCACAAAATTGCATTCTTGCAAGGACTGAAGTCTTCAGATTGACTGTCATCTCTAATCCATCTTGGTCAGAGGGAAGCTGATCACTGTCTCCATTAAAAGCACAAAACAGCAAAGCTAGAAAGTGATGTTTCAGGGAACAGTGCATGTGACAGATAACTGATGCTTCAAAGCCTTTGGCATTACACAGTCTGATCGAGAGAAGATGCTGTACACCACTACAGTGGATTTTAAATCAGACAATATGAAGCGTAGACTTTCAGCTTTGATTCAAGATTTTTTTTTAATAAAAGTTTTCCATTTAGTATTTTAAGAATTACAACCATTTTTTACAGTCTTGTATTTCAACTTCGAAATTAATGGGACAGACTAACATACATTTAAATAGGATGAATAGAATGCATTTTTGCATTCAATAAAAAAGCACTTGGCCATTGAAGAATGGCCTGTTGCTTTTACAGTATGCTTTGGGTCATTATGCAAATGATCACATTTTGATAATAATCATATTATTGCATTTGCACTGTGAAGCACAGTCTGAGAGTATAGCTCTGTACACTTCAGAATCCATGCTGCTACTTGCTATCAGCAGTCACATCATCAATAAACAGTCGTAGCCTGTTGTCACTGGCAGCCATACTCTTGCCATATCGTTGCCTTCCTGTTGTGAGCATTTCCATTCATGAAGGCATCTGATTGCAGACTTTGACAGTGATACTACTTGAGAGTGTTCTTGACTTTACTAGATGTTGTGAAGTTATTTTTTTGACCAAGGCAAGAAATCTGTGGTCATACACCAACTGTCTGGTGCTTTGGGTATTGTTGAGCAGTGACTTAATACTTTTAAAGAATAAACTGGATTTTTGATTTGGCCACTCCTAAAGTTTTTAGTATGTCTCTGATGTGTCTGTGAAGGTCATCGTAGTCTAAGGAGCTTGGAAAGAAAAGTGTCTGGATTTCTTTAAGCTTCCTTGAAGACATTTCACCTCTGGTCCAAGAAGCTTCCTCAGTTCTAAGAGCAATATGGGAGTGTCCCCATGAGAGGGACATGGAACTCCTATTGATCCTCTGCCTAATCACATGAGCCAAGGTATGAAAACAGGTGTGGGTCACAATCAGCAAAGGTTTCAGGTGAAACCATTGTGAAACCTAGCCCCACCCTATTATGTGATTTTACTGAGGTCTCTCTGATAGGTTTATTTTGATTATCATCCTAATAATGACCTCCTTCCCTTGTACTGACATTTCTTTTGACCTCTTATTGAGAGTTCCCGTGAGCAGCTACCAAATGCAGCTTCAATCAACTCCAGGTCTCTGTTTAATTTGCCATGATAATGAATGAACATGCCTCACCTGGTCATGAAACTACTTGTCAGTCAGTTACCTAACTTTCTTTAGCCTTTACAAATGGGGGACTGTTTTGCAAATTTCTACAAAGTCAATACATAACATTTGTTAGGCCCCTGAATTAAATCTGAAAATATGCATTTTAGTCTTATTCTGTTTGATTTTAAATCAGTTGTGGTGGTGTATAGAGGCAAAACCACAAACTTATATACCTTATATACCTGACTGTATATATTATACATGTCGTGCTCTGTTGTTACACAGAGTTGTGTTGATGTGAGTAGTTCATTATTGACTTAGAATGTGTAAAAAAAAAGAAGAAGTAATTTTGACGGTAACATCACTTCTAAAACACTGGCTGTAAAAATGACAAGACTTTGAGTGAGGGTGAGTATAAAGAATACAGTGTGTGTTCTTTGTGTGATTCCTTTGATGTGAGGAGGTATGATCAGAGACTGTGTTCAAGTCTTCAGCTTTCCTGTGATCTCATGGAAGTCATCAGCTACCCTGGAGCGTCTGCTGAACAGTGACAGGATCTCAATAAACTCTGCTGACAATCTGTTTTTATTCACTCCTAGATCTCCTCCTCGCCCTCAACTATGAATTTTCTATGATAAAGAGCAGAGTAAGCACTCCGTGCGTAGCTGTCAAGGAAGCACACTTAAGTATGTATATAGATTTTTTTATTTCATGAGATCATAATTTGACTGCGTTCGTTTCTTTGTGTTTGAAGTCATTATAGTAATTGTAGCTCTGTTTCTTTGTTGACAATGAACCACGAATCATCACATGAATTGTCATTCTTCTGGTTTGCTTATTCAGTATGAGAAGTGCGACCAGAACGTTTTTGGAACTAGCCCATAATCATCTGAACCCTTCTTATGTTCCCTTCCCTCATTGCTTCCTGGAGGCCTTGCTGTGACCACTTGGATTGTTCCTTCTGATTTCACCACGTTTATTAAACACGCACAGAGAAAGAAATGTTAATTTCTTTTTAAAGTTACTTGAACTGTGAATGTTGGTGGTGAGTGCTGGATTTCCGCAGCGCCTTGAGGTAATTGTTGTTGTGATTTGGTGATATACAAATAAAATTGAATTGAAGAGAAAAATTGAACTGTTTTCAACATATTTCAGTCACAGTCCACAGTGTCCAGAGTTGAGCGGGAATACGCATGATCTGGAGTGATTCGTCCACCATTCGCTGTGCCTTGCAGCGTGAATTTGTCCCTCAGCCTGAGACTCTCAATGTCTGAGGGAGAACATTCATTAGAATCACTCTGCACTGTGGTGCATGACAATGAGGACGATGTTCTGACATACCAGAGGAGATCCAATGCAGAGCCACAAGTGCAGGAGGAAGTGACCTTAAAAAGGAAGTGAACTAAAAGTGACAAAGAGGTGCGTAACAAAGTAATCCTGAAAGGAAGAGACAATTTTAAATTAGGTGTATTTTTAGTTGTTTTTTTTTTGTGGCTGATTCACTGAATGTTTTGAACACTGAACACAGTTTGCATAGTCATACATTGTTCCTCAGTTTATGATACCTCTGTCGGTACACTTTCATACCTGCATGCTGTATTTATTTGCATTGTGAGGGAATTTCCACTGGGTACTGTTGTATCAAATTAAACACAGCATGTGCTCTTAATGGAACTGAGTATCAAGGCTTAATTGTAGTGCTGTTTTGCCAAAATTTACATTTAATTGTCATCCAGCCAACCACTTAATACTACTCTTCTGTTACACCGAAGACTACAGATTCACTGCATGTGTAACATTAATGCTGCGTAGAAATCTGTTGCTCTTACTAAGCTAGCATTAGCGTCACTATCAGTACTGTGTGACATATCCTCTTTCTACTGGCTGAATATTGTTTTTTGGTCCTCCCTTCCAGTACATAAACAAGATGGTGACCCCGAGGGTAAGCTGTGTCACATATTCAGTTAAACTGCAGGTAGCTGCACTCTTCCATGTAAGCACACACAGACTGTGCTTAACTGCGCTAAAAGAATAATAATTTGCCGGTTCACATTATTCTCCATATTCAGGCCAGCACTGACAGAACACTGGGTCAAAGTGGGTTTTGTAAAATCCAACCAACTTAAGATAACTAAACTGACATTTTAGTAAATGTTTTAAAATAAATATTAGTCAGTTAGAATATTAGTTAGTTAGGGGAAAATTGTTTATAGTCATGTGATGCCTTACCTTCAGACATCCTTCAGACAGTCTCAATACTGCAAGTCTTCCCATATTTAAGATGAACACCCACCCCTATGACTGTATATAAATATATTCCAGAAAGGATAAACAAAATAGGTTCAATTTAAACACCTTTCAGTCTCCTTTTCTGTCTGCAGTTTGGTGCTGAGTGTGCACTGTACACACTGCCTGCTGTTGCTAAAAATGGTTTACGAGAGCGATGTGAATCTGCACATGGACAGCAGACATTCCTCTTTGTTTGTTGTCCCTGTTTGAAATGAAACCCGGTGATGACATCTGAATTAGGGCAACAGAAGGGAAAAGGAAGTGATGTGCACAACCCTAAATTAGGGCTACACAAGCATACAAAGTAAGAAAAGCATTCAGATCTCCCTACAATAATACATACAGAGAAAAACCCAACAGTCATATGATCCCCTGTGAGCAAACGCTTTGGCAACAGTGGGAAGGAAAAGCTCCCTTTTAGCAGGAAGAAACCTCCGGCAGAACCAGGCTCAGGGAGGGACGGCCATCTGCCGCGACTGGTTGGGGTGAGAGGAGGATGACAGGATGACAGACATGCTGTGGAAGAGAGCCAGAGATTAAAGTAGAGTCAGTCCATCTCAAATCACCCAAGCCTTCTGCTCAGCCTTCTCCAATTTGCATACAAATTTCATGGGACAAAGTTTGACTGAGTGATGTAAAATTTAATGTCATATATCCAATGCTTTTCAAGACAAATCTTTTTGAAAAATGGTCCTTTGACCCACTTTCAAACCATCCATCCATTCGCTTCCGCTTCTCCTTTTCAGGGTCGCGGGGGGTGCTGGAGCCTATCCCAGCTGTCATAGGGCGAGAGGCGGGGTACACCCTGGACAGGTCGCCAGTCTGTCGCATATTGCGAAACATGACCTCAGATTTCAAAGTAGGCGAAATAAGGGGGGCCCTGAAAGTCAGCTTAGCTGGCTTCTAAAAAATATCTAGATATATGAAGCTAAAATGTCACATCACTCATTATATATGTTCAAACTGTGGATCAGAAAAATGTTAAGCAAATTGGAGATGGTTTAACAGAAGCTGTTCTAAAAATCTGAGGATTTGCCACTTTCAGGTGTTGAAAATGAAAGATATGCAGATATTTAACCAAATTATTTCCCAAGTTATAATTAAAATACCATCAGAAAACTCTAGAGTTTTGTTCTATTCAAATTAGATTATCTCATGATATTTTGGTTCTGTTAAAACACTGCCTCATACTTTACGTTTTCAAAACTCACTTTTCAAAATTATTGTTATCTGTCTTATACTACAGCCCCTAAAACATGTATAGTATTTGATAGTCATGTTCAAACATTGCCTTAGATTTCAATGTGTTAGAAAAATGTTATGAAAGTGGCTTGACAGGCCTTTTAAAAAGGAATTTGATATATGATGCTAAAATGAACATCAATCATTATATAATGTATAAGTTTGAACCATAAAATGTTTATACAAATTGGTGAAGCTGGAGTAGAAAAAATTCAACAAATTTGATGATTTGAGATTAGTGGGAGTGAGGTATAATCAGAGTACCATCTGCATCTTTCAGAATTTTGTTCTATTTCGATATATTTGGTTTCTCCAACAGGAAATGATCCCAAATGTACAACAGAATGTCTAAAAACAAAAAGAGCCAAAGTGGTCCGAATGGTCCGGTCAAAGTCCAGGCCCTAGCCTGATTGAAATGCTGTAGTGGGATCTTAGGAGAGCGGTACATAAACAAATACCCTCCAACTTCAATGAACTGAAGCAACACTGTAAACAAGATCAGGCCAAAATTCCTCCACAAAGACTCGACAGACTGATAAAGTCATGTGGAAAATGATTGCTTCAAGTTACTTCTGCTGAAGGTATCTCTACAAGCTACTGATTTTTTTTTTCTGTTCTTTCTGCAGGAGTCTGTGACAGAAGAGAAAGAAATGTTAATATAGGCACTTCAAGCAAATTTTGAATGTACTATGTGAGATTAGCTTTCAAAAACAGATGGTTTATGACTCAAATTGTTGGCAGACACAGTCCATTAATGCTTAATTTACTTGCTTCAGAACTAACTGTATTTGCTCTGTACACATCTCTTTAAACAGCCCGTCGCTGGGGACTGATTCTGATGTGTGAAACACTGTATGCAGCCCCAAGAAGCACACTGGTACACATCACACAGGCACATCATGACAGTGTTGCTTAATGATATCCTCTGCTGGTTTTGGGTTTTGGAGTATTAATAGAATAGAATAGAATAGAATTCAACTTTATTGTCATTGCACATGCACAGGTACAGGGCAACGAAATGCAGTTTGCATCCATCCAGAAGTGCTTTAGTGATATAGATATATTACAATTAAGTTATTAAGTCTTGCCCCTGGCTGAGTCTAAAGCAAAGCTTGTTCCATTTTTCAAGAGCAGAGTAAACCAAACTCCCCCACTAGGAGGCTTTAGGAAAAGTATTGCATGTGGAATGCATCATCCTTTTTGCTGCAGGAATCCATTTAGGAGTTTTTTAAGGCTCCACAGTCTCTCCATCTGACTCTACAGTCTTCATACAAAAACACGCGGTCTTACTTTTTAATGTTTTTGTATCTTTCCTTTCTGTGAGTTTGACCCGAAAAATTCAAAATTTGATCAATGAGTTGTGTTTCAGCACTCAAGAGTCAAGAACGCTACACTTTCTTTTTTTTTTTACTGTGTTACCGTGCCGACCCAAAACCTGCCAATGGTAATTGGCGTACAAATTTTGTTTTGTATAGTTGAGACTAATTACGTTTCATCTTGTCCCTGGGGCAAACAAAAGCAACACACAGGAGGCGATCATTATTAGCCTTCCTGGTCCAAAGATCTGTCCTCATACTGACTACAACAGCTCATCTGTTATTAACAAAGGAGAAATCAATGATGGTTTACATGGGACGGATCAATAGACATCACAGCCTGCAGGATAGATGAATAATTTGGTTACCGGTGGGGCTGACACAATGAATCAAAACCAAGGTGTGTGGATGTGTGCGTTTGTCTTTGCATTCATTTATAATTGTGTGTGAGTGAGTAAGAGAAACAGGAAGCTCATCGGTCTAGCTGGCTGCAGCAGAAGTGCTGTCTGCAGGGTGCTTATCGGGGACAGGGGAGGAGGCGGGGAGGAAGAGGCGGTGAGAAGGGCTTAGAGGAGGAGGTATGAGATGAATGGCAAATGGTGTCTCTGAGTGAAAAAAAAGACACACAAAAAACAAAAACGAGACTCTCTGCTGCCCAGAGAGTCTACATGTCCCATGATAACGTCACAAAGAAAGGAGCACAAGTAAGCACTTGAAGGCTCAAAACCGCACAAGGTTTTAATCCACTGGGCCTTGTTCATGACACGACATACTGCTGAAGCCTGAGGCTGAATTAGCATGTTCCTCTGGTTTGTTTTCACGATGGCCTTAGAACAATCTTCACCTCAGTTTCTTCCTGAAGTTCACTCCCAAACACGAGGTACTGTGTTGAGTAGGTTTTACTCAAAGGCATTCATCTTCATAGGGGTAGTCGGCTTAATGAAATCACAAAGAAGAAGAAGTAGAAAAAAACTAGTTGTCACACATAATCACATGCTGCCTGCTGGGGTCTGACACACAAAAGCCTACCTGAGTAAACTCGTTCTGGTGTTTCTTCCCAGAGAGAGGGCAAACAAAGGACATAAACCACCCTTTTTTTCATCTACATGTGTGTTTACATGCACTTAATCAGCTGGGCAGGCTCATGTTACATCTTAAAAAACTATTAGAGAAATTAATCATTGCACTTGTGTTCATGTGTGCATTTCCAGCTCTGCTGTGTGTTGTATTGAAAAATAGCTCTTTTTGGTGTTTGCTCAATTTCATGTGCCCCGCGGTACTTTGTCCCCAGACAGATGAGTTGAAAGACACGCTGAAGAAATGTAATGGACACATTTTAATGGGCTGTTGCTTGGCGGCAGAGACGAAGGAGGGGAAAACACAATTATTCACTCTGCCTGTTCTTCCATGAAGGCGCGCACGTCTGTCTGAAGCAGTTGGGAGAATTTTCAGCAGGTTCAGAAATCAGATGCCGTTACAAGATTTTTATTGCGTTCGGATATTATTGATGTTGATTTTAACATCGTGTCAAAGAGATTCTTGTGCTCGGCTTTCCCAGGCATTTTAGTGGTGGTGATTTTGTTCTGGACATCCTCAGTGGACTCCTTGGTTTGAGTTGTGTTTGAGACTATTATGCTGCTGATGCCAGGGGTGTTTCCAGGACTTTACATGGGTAGCACAGGGGTGGTGGGTATCCAGAAAACCAGAAAATTCAATCAAATATAAATATTGAACATAACCACTTCATCCATTTGATGATTTTAATTGTGGACAGACCTACTGCCTCCATAAACATGCATTAATGCTGTGTTCCAGCTCCAACTCAGAAAGTCGCAGCAAACCCACCAACACGGAGTTAACAATCCAAGATGGCAGTGCTGAATAGAATAGAGTAGAATAGAATAATTCTTTAATTGTCCCACAAGGGGAAATTTGGTTGTAACAGCAGCCAGAAAGACACATATACAACAAACAGTACACAGGACACAGAACAGAAACATACACAATTTTTCTTACATATTTACATTAAGGACAATGGTTACTATATACAGAGAGTATTGTACAGTTATTAAATTAAATAAAAATAACTACAGATAAGAGGTAAAGCAGGTTGTAGTATGAATCGGTTAATTAACTTATTGCAGTTACAGCGCAGATGTAAACATCTGTTTGTTGGGAGCAGTTCTGATTGTACAGTCTGACAGCTGCAGGGAGGAAGGACCTGCGGAAACGCTCCTTCATGCATCGAGGATGCAGCGGTCTGTCACTGAAGGAGCTCTGCAGTTCAGCAACATTTACATGCATGGGGTGGGAGACTCTGTCCATCAGAGATGTTATTTTGGCCAGAGTCCTTCTGTCTCCCACCACCTGCACTGGGTCCAGGGTGCATCCCAGAACAGAGCTGGCCTTCCTGATGAGTTTATCCAACCTCTTCCTCTCAGCTGCCGATAAACTGCTGCTCCAACATACAACACTGTAAAAACTGACAGATGCCACCACAGAGTCATAGAAGGTCTTTAAAAGCGCTCCCTGGACTCCAAATGACCTCAGCCGCCTCAGCAGGTAGCGTCTGCTCTGACCCTTCCTGTAAAGAGCATCAGTGTTGTGGCTCCAGTCCAGTTTATTATTCAGGTGAACACCCAGGTACCTATAAGAGTCCACTATCTCAATACAAACAGTAGATGTGTTTGTATGCACAAAAACAAAACTGATGCATGAATGGCATACTCAACTCAGGAGTGACACTCGAGTTTCAGCCTATTCGGGGTACACACTGTTGGCTTTTGGCATGTAAGTGTGGCTCCATAGCCTCTCCAACCGTTTGACTGCCAAACAGCAACACATGCAGACACTAATATGGGACCATAAACACTCACTAGGACGTGTGACGGCTACATTGAAGCGCAAGATTTCACAGTGAGGCGATGAAGCTAAAAACTGCAGCCTAGGTAAAACTGTAAACATGTTTTATTGTAAAGTACAATGTCTTACACATCCTTTGTTTTAAGTTAAGTTAAGGAAAGGAAGCTAGTGAACCAAATCAAGGTGAGACACATGAAAGGGAGTCTATTTGGCAGAATTTTGGATTGTGTTGTTTTACTTCTATGATCCAGAGCTTAGGATTATATTCTTCTTAAGAGTCTTGCTGAATGGGGTTAGGGTTAATGGTCCTCCAAGACGCCCTATCTCTCAAAGAGGCAATACCTCTTGGTAACCAAATTTGGTATTTTGATGGGTTCTCTCCTTCTGCCTCTGCTTCTTTTCCCTTGGATTTTCTCACATGTAACGTCACATTCCGACCCTCCTCTTCTCATAATGTGTCCAAAGAATCTTGCTTGTCTCTGTCCAATGTTCCTACAAAGTGATCTGTTGGTGTTTGATACTTTTTAAAACCTCTACATTAGTCATTCTGTTGGTGTACCATATTCTCATCCTCCTCCTGATGAACCACATCTCTGCTGCATTGATGGTGTTTGCAGTTTTCTTGTTTATTTTCCAAGCTTTGCTTCTATACATGAGTATAGTTGTAATGTAGGCATCTAGGACTCTCTTTCTACAATTTTATCAACAGAATATAGTTGTATTTATTGTGGCACACTGAAGAAGAAAAAATAGATCCCAGATTTTGTTGTCTCCTCATTCATTTTGCAGAATATTTATATTAATATTCTTTCTTTCTTTTGCCATGGTCTCCCCTTGTCTTTAGTGGACCTCTGCTTTTCCTTCCTTTCCTCTGTCTCTGTATCTCTTGCTTTCTGTTTGACTCTGCCTGGTGTATCTGTGTGTGAAAAGGTTTTCCTGAGGATGTCAGGTCTTGTGAGAATCCTAGTCCCGGCTGGATCTTTGATTGACCCCATATGCACAGCTAATCATCCATCTGAAGTACTTAAGGGCTATCTGACTGATTGTTACAGTAGTTCAAGTGGTTACACATTCAAGCTCAGTCATTTTGCTTGCTTTGTTTTCTGTACTTACTTTCAGCTGTCTGTGTTCTAAATCCCAGTCAGTCAGCCTTCTCCCTGGAAACCCACTCCTCCATAAATCTGTCTGCTGACGTCCTGTCACTGCACACCACCTCAGCCTCAGGCAGCATCTTTCTCAGTTTAAAAACACTTTTGAACATTCTAAGAGTTTGTGAATTTTTCCAATGTGCACATGCAAACCAAAGGGTGGAGCATGTCTCTGAATAATCGAGTGCTGCTTCTCCTTAGTCAGGGTGGAGTTGATTTGCAGCAGGTGACTGGTCCTGTAGTAGTAAAACACCCCCAGGATTAATACCACAGCCATGTTTCTCTGCCTCTGTGAAATGCTTGTTTTTTCTCCTAAGAAGTGGCACAGCGTCTTCTGAGATCCCTACAGAACCTATATGTATATGCAAGTGTATGAAGTTGCTTTGTAATATACTGACCTTCATGTTTGCGTTTCCTGATCCTGATTTGGATACAACTGATTCTGATCTCTGACACTTAAGCATAGTTTTGATTTCAGTGGAGTTAACATCTATATTAGTTACAGGTGAGCTGCCTCTGCAGTTGATCTAATCCCTCTGAGTGCTGCTTCACTGGAAGGGTACTGCTCAATGAAGTGTGACCTTTTGAACAAATAAATTAACAGAGGGAAGTTCAGTTTGACTACTGACACAGAGATAAAGCAGAACCTCAATAGTCCTCAATGTCAGAACTTCTGTGTGAAAATATTCTTCACTGATTATTTCCAGGGTTCTGTGAAAATAAGACAGATTTTCATTGCAGTCTCAACATTTAGAACCCACTCCTTACTTTTTGGACAACTGGCTGATCACTTAACATTCAGTCACTGCAAAAGTGATCGCACCAATGACATTACAGGGTAGTAATGTAGTGTTCATCCTTTGGTGAAGCACATAAAGAAAGTCTGGTAGTGGTTGTGATGTAATCTGTCTCCCAGTAATGTCATTTCATGGTGAAGTCAGATGCACTTTTAGCTTCGGCTTCTTGTGTCTGAGGTTGGTGGCTTGGTGGTAAGTGGATTATGTCACCATGGTAACCCAGCCATCGTGGTGCACCTGCTTTGTAGTTTCATAGTGAACAGTTTTTATCAAAGATATACTTCTTTTTTATGGAGAGACACAAAGCAGTTAATTTCTAACAATCCAGAAAAAAAACATCATTTTCCAGACTCTGTGTTACCTATCAATAAAAATGAGGTAATCTGCAGAATAAGTTTTGTAAAACCAGTATCTGTTCTCGATTGCTCATAATCAGTGATGACTATATACTTTTTGTCTTCTTCCCTTGGCTGTTCCTGTGAGAGGTTACCACAGTAGATGATCTGCTTCCATCTGACCATATTCCTGGCATTCTCAAGTTGATGAAACTAGTAAATTGGGGCCACCAGTTTCTTTACACTTTGCCGACAGAAGCTCAGGCACCCTGTTCCTGGAGTATTGAGTTTCCTTTCAGCGCCTTGACAATTTAGCTTTTGTCTGAGCATGTTTGTTTCTTGAAGCAAGCTGGAATTTTGGTAAAAATGTTTACTGCACTCATTGCCTGAGCCTCTTTAATGTCAGACCTGTAACGTCTAAAGGCTTTGTCAGAGCGAGGCAGACAATGACTAATGCCTTTTTGAAATCTCCTGTTCCCAACACGGCTGTTCCAGGAAGATATCATTAAAAGAGTGCATGGACTTGTGGAAAAGACCCCACCTTTTTAGTTTATTGCTTTAAATAGCTGTGTTTGACATCTGAATCTTGTGGTAGAGTGGAGTGGCAGTTTTCTTTTTCTCCCTGGTTTCGTGATGCAAGTCTATTGTTATGTTTCCTCGCAACACAAGCCGACACAATTAAAGAGATTTCCAAGAAATCAGGTGCAAACATAACTCTTGTTTTCCAATAATACTGTGTAATGAATTCATTTGTTTGCATATAAGCCAACAGAACATTGTATTGTTACCAAATGTCATATGATTGTTGGGTTTTTCTCTGTATCTATGAAGCGCCTTGAGGCGACTTTTGTTGTGATTTGGCGCTATATAAATAAAATTGAATTGAATTGTCACTTAATGCTGCTTTAATATACTATAAGGTGTGAATTCCACAGTATTCTTACTTCTGAAAATTACAGCAAAGATGCTTTCCGTGTCAGAATAGCGTAGCTGTTTCACCACATAGTGAGTGTTATGTTATTTAATTCAAGGGGGGATTTATTTACACCACACTGGTGCAATCTGACATACACTACCAGTCAAATGTTTGGACACACCCTCTCATTTAATGGCTTTTCTTTATTTTTACTACTTTGTACATTGTAGATACATACTGAAGACATCAAATATAGGAAGATATATGGAATTATGTAGCAAAGAAAAAAAGATAAATAACTCTAAATATGTCTTATATTTTAGATTCCTGAAAATAGCCCCCCTTTACATCGTTGACAGCACTGCAAACCCTTGGCATTCTCTCACTGAGCTTCATAATGTAGTCACCTGTAATCGTTTCACTTCACAGGTGCTTTGCCAGGGTTTATTTGTGGAATTTCTTGCCTTCTTAATGGGGTTGGGACCATCAGTTGTGTTATGCAGAAGTCAGGTTGGTGCACAGCTGACAGCCCAATTTGACAACTGTTAGACTTAATATTATGGCAAGAACCAATGAACTAAGTAAAGAGAAATGATAGTCCATCATTCATTACTTTAAGAACTGAAGGTCAGTCAGTGTGGAGTTATGCAGTTGCAAAAACCATCAAATGCTGTGATGAAACTGGCTCACATGAGTACCGCTCATGAAAGGAAGACCAAGAGTCACCTCTGCTGATGAGGATAAATCCATCCAAGCCTCAGATATCGCAGGTTAACAGTATGCTCGATTAGAGACCACACAGAGTTCCAGTAGCAGACAGATCTGTTCAGAGGAGACGGTGTAAATCAGGCCTTTATGGTCAAATAGCTGCTAAGAAACCACTACTAAGGAAAAGCAACAAGCAGAAAGCATTTGTTTGGGCCAAGAAAAACAAGAAATGGACATTAGACCAGTGGAAATCTGTGCTTTGGTCTGATGAGTCCAAATTTGAGATTTTTAGTTCCAACTGGAGTGCCTTTGTGCAATGCAGAAAAGGTGAACAGATGGTCTCTACATACATGGTCCCCACCATGAAGCATGGAGGAAGAGGTGTGATGGTGTGGGGGTGCTTTGCTGGTGACACTGTTGGGGGTTATTTCAAAATTGAAGGCACTGAACCAGCGTGGTTACCGCAGCATTCTGCAGCGACATGCCATCCCATCCAGTTCACGTTTAGTTGGACCATCATTTTATTTTTCAACAGGACAATGACCCCAAAACACACCTCCAGACTGTGTACGGGGTATTTGACCAAGAAGGAGAGTGATGGAGTGCTGCGCCAGATGGCCTGGCCTCCATAGTCACCTGACCTAAACCTAGTTGGGATGGTTTGGGATGAAATGGAGTGAAGGCAACAGTGAAGGGCCAACAAGTGCTCAGCATCTCTAGGAACTCCTTCAGGACTATTGGAAAATCATTTTAGGTGACGACCTCATGAAGCTCATTGAGAGAATGCCAAGAGTGTGCAAAACAGTTATCAAAGTAAAGAGTCTGAAGAATCTAAAATCTAAAACGTGTTTTGAGTTATTTCACACTTTTTGTTTACTGCACATTCCAGCTGGAAAACACTCAGGTGATGATGACCTTGAGGCATCATGACCCAGTGGTACAGCTGCAAGAGGAAATATTTGAGGCCAGTTATTTAATTTCATTTACTCTGATTTGTTCCCTAAAGTGTGCTGTCTCTGTGTCATTTAAATCCAATAATGTTCGAGACCTTCAGTGGGGCAGTCATTCAATTGCGGGGTTTACATATTTATACAAAAACACAAACCCTTCTCTAGCTTACATAAACTGATTGTCATTCACTACTTTAATCAAGCTCAAAATGAGTCCATTACCTTTTTTATTATTTTACCACTGCTACACTGAGTGTGTTTTGGATTCGGCAGATACAATTTAACAGTGGCCTCAAGAGCCCGGCGCACTGCGCGACGCAAAATAGACAGATTAGGAAAAACACATTTACTAACTTGACAGTATCCATGGAGTACAAGCGAAGAGTGGTGCAAACAGTGAAACACAAAGAAACAAGAGACTGAAAAACAAGTGTGCTGGAAAGTGAGCCATAAAAAACAAGGTACTTTCCAGTTTTTGTCATGATTTCAGAAACCTGTTTTACTGCTCTTGCATTTGGTTCGTCTGAGACACACCTACACACCCGCTCCACCAGCCACAAAAAGGTTCTCTCTGTTAAATTTGTTTAGAAGATGACAGTGAAAGCAGTAAAAATGGGCGAGTGGGCCAGATTCACAAACAACACATACATATAAATCTGTGTGAACATACAAAGGTTGCACACACACACACACACACACACACACACACACACACACACACACACACACACACACACACACACCTGAAAGCCATCCCCACATATCATTCCCTGTATGCCTTTATGTTATGGTATTGAAAAGCTTCTATAACATTATTATCACTTTGACCTTCAGGTCAATCTACTGACCTTCAAAGAGAGGTCAGAGGTCAGATGTGACATGATATTTTAAATCTTTATACAGTACTTTCAATATGTTGACAGTACGCACCAAACTTGTAAGAATCATAATTTCCAAGTTAAACCTTTTTGCCAAGTTTCAACCAAGAAATCATGAAGTTGACCTTGAGGACCTTGGGTGGATGTAAGACTCTAATCGATTGTTAAGATGAGCCCACTCGAGCTACCATGTTTGTAGACAAACGCTACCAAAAACACAGCCTCTGTGGTAATGAAAAGACATACATTGTATAAGACAAAGTAATCTATTATAGACGCTATTAGCATCACTGTTTGATGAACTCTTATTTATAACCATGCATGACGTCACACTCCAGTTAGCCTGAAGTGCCGCTGCACAAACAACAACATATATTAAACACAGACATAATATCATTGCTTGTTTTGATATCCATCATCACCTGAAGCTTTGCATTATTTGTAACATTTTTTTTTCTTTTAACTGTCTTCAAAAGTGTGATTTTTATTCCTTCCTCCTTAGCCAACATTGATTCAGTTTCTTCAGTTGGATATTTTTCCTGCTCTTTTGCTTTAGTATTGCTCAGGTAGTAACATCACTGCTTTCTCCACTTCACCTTGAGGTAAACGTGCTCCCTTGTATAGAACAATGCGGCCTGTAGGCCTGCAAGCATTAATTGTTCATCTAGAATGACTCACGTAAGTTGCTAAGAACCAAATAGTCTGATGTACACGTTTCATAAATCTGATTGTGGATGCCTGCCTCCAGTATGAAGCTGGATTTTCAGCCAGGCTATTGTTTGTCAATCGTTTGCAACGGTAGTGGCGTGCTTTTACAAGATGCTAAAAATGGCATGATTGCCACATGCAGCTGAAAGTCTTTAAAGCAATGAGCGTTTCTTTTCTTTTTTCTTCCCAGGCTGTTGCGAGTTGAAAACCTTACTGTCACTTTTTAACAAGCTGTACAACTACAGATAAAGTAGAGACAGAAAGTGCCCTCTATTCCTCAAAGTCAGCAATGTTGATGATACAGAGATGTAAATTACATGGTGACACTGAAAGGTTTGTCTTGTGTTGATATTCATTTGTCAGCTAAGCTATCATATGCACCGCAGGATCATAACTGAAATCTTTCAGGGTTTCATTTAGTGTTTTGAACGTCCACATCGATAAGAGAAGGAGTGAGTGCACCAGGTTCTATTTGTGCATGCTATTAATATATCTTCCTAATAAAACCCCCAAGTCCAAAGTAATAAACTGTTTAATGATGCTAACTTTACTTACATAAATATGTAACGGTTAATGCTGATGGTTTAATGAAGGAGGCACTGGTTGAAATACCAGTAGCATCAGGGAATGAGCTAAAACTGATGCAAAGATGGGAGGAAGCTACAAGCAAGGAACCTGAATAAGAGATTACTGAAAGATGTTCTCAAAATAGAGAAAATTAAACGGCACATACACCAGGAGCTGACATTCCTTTCATGATGTAGGTGGTGGCGTACAGTAAGTGGATAAAAGGCCAAGCTGAGGAGGACGTCACACTGAGATGTGCCCTTGTTACACCAGCAGGACTCGACCTGTGAAATGGTAATGGGCCTCTGGGATAGCACTCAGCAGATTTAAAGTAATGAGCCAGTTTAAAGCATGTGAGTAAATGGAACTATATCCATTTCAAGGATTAACCTCCATGGGGAGACGAAGGGGTAAAATTCTTGTCAGTTTCTGACTGATTCACATTACTCATTACCTAACCAAGAGGTTAACTGGGACTCTAAAATACAAATAGAAATAAATATTTTACACCAAGGGGTTAGACGGTATGTCTATATGGTGAATAGTGAGCATTCTTACTACTATCTTGCTTATTTCAGGTACTGACCATAATAATCTTGCAGTACTTTAATGGAATAATACTTTCTTTCCCAACTGTTTATTACATCTATACATTATTTTCACATGTTATATGATAAATGAGCTCAGCATAATGCGAATTTTAAAACTTGTCCCTCTTTTAAAGGTGAAGGAACCTGTCATAAAGCCTGTGTAAAAGTGAAGCTCTCGATTTACTGGTCAATCTACATCCCTACCCTCACTTACGGTCATGAGCTGTGGGTAGTGACCGAAAAAATGAGATCGTGGATGAAAGTGGCAGAAAATGGGCTTCCTCCAAAGGGTGGGTAGCCTCTCCCTTAGAGATAGGGTGAGGAGGTCAGCCATCTGGGAGGGGCTCAGAGTAGAGCCGCAGCTCCTCCACATCGAAAGGAGCCAGCTGAGGTGGTTTGGGCATCTGATAAGGATGGTCCCAGGGCGCCTCCTAGGTGAGGTGTTCTGGGCATGTCCCATGGGGAGGAGGCCCTGGGAAAGACCCAGGACTTGCTGGAGAGATTATATCTCTTGGGTGGCCTGGGAACACATTGGTGTTCTCACGGACAAGCTGGAGGAAGTGGCCGGGGAGAGGTAGGTCTGGGCTTCCTGCTTACGCTGCTGCCCCGTGACCCGGCCTCGGATAAGCAGAAGAAGATGGATGGATGGATGGATAGAAGCTGTCATGTCTGATGCTCTACAGAAAAAGTGCTATTGCTACTGCTATTACCTTACATGGTGTTTAATATGATGTTAGCTCACCCTTTGCAGCTGTAACGACTTCAGTTTTTCTTTGACTTTCAACCTCATTACAACTGTACAAAGTCAAGTTTTCACTTATATGCTCTATTTTCATGAATGTTTCAATAAATTGTAAATAAAGTAAAGAATTGAGGGGTGCATCAAGATTTTTGCACAGTACTGTATTATTGTGTCCATATCTTTTCTATGAGTTCCATCGATTGCTCATATATGACCTGCTTTCTTTATCATATCCTTCAAGAACCCGTGTGTTGTACGGTAAATGATGATTAACACCGCAGAGGATTCTCATTATTATTGACATCTTGATAAAGACAGTATCTGCCTGTGGAGATGCCAAATTTTAGCCCAGTGGGGACCTTGAGCTCCACATCTTTAGTAGTACACTCCTTATGTGGTACAAACAACAGAGGAAGCTGTTTTTAAATGAGCTCATCACTTTCATTCCCCATGATCTCACCCTCGGGCCACAAGGATGCACCTCCTGCAGCCCTTCACCCTCTCTTTTCCTTTCTTCCCACTGCTTGCCATCACACTCACCATATGACTTCATTTTCTCCTCCTCTGGCTTCTTCTTACTCATCTAAAGGATGGTTCATTTTTCACATCAAACAGAAACAGACCTGGTTAGTCGGGTGGGTGGGTTTAAAAAGACAACAGCTTGACAAATATGCTGACAGCTTAATAGTGGAGTTCTGGTAAATGATTCTACAAAGAACTGTTTTTTCGTAAGAGTTCAGGCTCTTTTGTAAGCTTTCGAAATGCTCAGTTGACAACTCAGAGGAGGTTCTTTCCAAAGAGAGCAGACTCTGTATTTCTAGCCTAAATGCATTCTGTGTATCCTTCAGGTATAAATAATGTGTTTAGTTTCCTTTCGTTTGCAAAGATAATGTTTCCTGAAAGTTCACACTTTGCAAAATTTGCAACCACACTGACCAGCTAATGGTTGTTAGACCTGTTCACTGTAATAGTTGGAGTCTGCCAGGGATGCCCATTGTCACTGATTCTGTTCATAGCTATTTTGGAAAGAATTCCCAGGACCATCCAAACAGCAGAGGTTTTGCTTTTTCCAGATGATGAGGTTCTTTTGGTTTTGTCAGGCAGATGCCTCCTAGATGAGCTGTTTCAGGCATGTGTTTTCAGTAGACCAGAACTTCTCTGCTTAGGCTGCTGCCTTGCGGCCCACAGATCCAGATAACAAGCAGAACATGGGTGGATGGACAGCTGTTTGGTTGTTCCACCATTTTCATGCTCATACAAGCTTTGAACCTAAGCTTATGGACTGTGACGCATGGAGGGACATTACTCTGCAGGACAGGACAGCCAGTGTTATATGGATTAATATTACTGCTGCAAATGTTCAAGGCGTTCATTTAAACCCTTCATACTCTTCATACATAAAATCATCTTTGTAGTGGCTTTCCAGTGAGGAACATAGGTTTCTAAAAAGTAGCTGTTAATGAGCTCAGATCAAAATAAAAGTATATTACAATATATTAATAACAAAAAATCAGCGTAAGCAGTGTGTGACATAGTTAATATCGTCAATACTTTCTAGGATAATAAAAATGTTGATGAAAAATGAAAGCAGTTTGTTGGCTTGTGTTGGTTTAACTAATTACTTTCTCCGGTGAGTAATTAAGTAAACTAATACATTACTTTTAGGCAAAGTGTCCTTTGTAATATGTGTAATAAGCTTTTTTTTTACACATAGGGTGTAAGGACCTGAACACTTGTAATAACAAAGAGGGGAAACACCTCCAACATGCATGGAAATTGTCATGACCCTGTGCCTTCTCGGCTGACTCTGTATGGCTACAAGTGTTTTTGTTGTGCTGCATCTCCCTCTCTCCCCTTCCGCGCACTGCGCTCTACCGGGGCGGAGTCATGACGGCTCCAGCCCCTGGCTCGGACACCTGCAAACAATCATCCCACTCACTTCTTAAGGCAGCTGCTGGGAGTGCTTCCTCGCTGGATTATTGTGTAACACTCGTCAGTGTCATCACCTATCTGAGCCTTTTTTCCGAGTTTCTGTCGTGCCACTACTTACCTGCCTTTCCTCTCTGTGCCAGATTTCTCGCCAGCCTGAGGACCGCCGTTCGGTGACCTAAAGACCGGAGCCCGAGCTACCTGAGCTTCAGTGGATTGTGTATATAGCCGTTCCCTTCCCGTGCCTGTGTTCCCCGGAGACCCTCTTCCTGTGCCCCCTCACTTGTATATACTCGCACCTGGTGTCTACGTGTAAATAAATTGTGAACCTTAGTGACGGTCTGCCTCCGAGTCCCTCCTGAGCCTGACAGAATAATCCAGCCACCGCTATGGACTCAGCAGGCCCAGCCTCGGCAGCGACAGCCCCCATGTCTCTGGAGGAGCTTCTGCACCGACACGAACAAATGCTGGTGAAGCTCAGCGGAGACGTGGCGTCTCTAACGCAGGCCTTCGCCCAACGGATTCCGCTGGCCGAGGACCAGCCTCCCTCGGCCCCTCCCCAGGTAACGCACGCTCCTGCCGTCACTACAACAGCCACAGCTACCCAGGCTGCTAGCGCGGTAGCTTCAGTAGCCTCCGCGGTTTCGCTGGATAAGCTTTTGCCTTCACCTGAGGCTTTTTCTGGGGAGAATGGAAAATGTGCGGGATTTTTGTTGCAGTGTTCTATGCACTTTCAATTACTGCCCCATGTGTTTGTTTCTGACGGGGTTAAGATCGCTTACGTCACCCAGCTACTACGTGATCGAGCCCTGGCCTGGGCCCAGGCCCAGCTGCAGGCTTGCCCCGGAATGTCTTATGACGACTTCCTGTCGCGCTTCAAGTCGGTGTTTGATAAAGGCTCTAGTACGGAGGCAGCTGGCTATCGTTTGATTAATCTGAAGCAAGGTAGGCGAAGCATGGCTGACTTTTCTGTTGATTTCTGGACCCTAGCTGCACAGACCAAATGGGGACCTGAGGCTCTGAAGACCACTCTGTTAAATAATATCTGCGAAGAGCTCAAGGATGAGATAATGATGCGGGAGCTTCCTGCCTCTCTGAATGCATTAATGTCCCTGTGTATTCAGGTGGATGATCGCCTGCGGGCGCGCCAGAGCTCACGAAGGCGGCAGTTTCGCGAGCCTCTGGCTTCTCGGGAGCCCCAACCCGACGCACGGGAGGCTGGAGCGTTTGGAACTGAGGAGGAGGTACCCATGCAGCTGGGACGTTCTCGACTCCCTCCTGCGGAGCGACAACGCCGGTTTTCCGCGGGTGAGTGTTTGTATTGCGGTCGCAAGGGGCATTTCATCTCTGCCTGCCCGGCGCTGGCAAAAGGAGGCGCCCGCCAGTAATTGAGAGGGTACTGGTGGGCGACCTGTCCAGCAACAAGCCTCTTCCCCGTCTCTTGCTGCCTGCAAAACTCACCCTCCGGTCGTTGTCCCATTCCCTCTCTGTGTTAATTGACTCTGGTGCAGAACAGAATTTCATTGATGCGTCGCTAGTCTCCAAGCTCAACATTGGCACACGGCCACTGCCTCATCCTCTCCGCGTGTCCGCCCTGTCCGGTCACCGGTTGCCTGACATAACGCACATCACCCTACCTGTCACACTCACTCTCTCCAGTAACCACGTTGAGAACGTTTGTTTCTGTGTGTTTAAGGCACCAGTGACCCCGCTTGTACTAGGTTATCCATGGCTTTCACAACACAACCCACACATCGACTGGAGGAAAGAGCAAGTTATGGGGTGGGGTATGGGCTGCCACATGACCTGCCTTCGGGCCGCCACGCCGTCTGCTCCCTCTTCCCCCCCCGGGAAGCCCTCAACGTCGCCAGAGCTATCTTTGGTTCCTTCCGTCTATCATGACCTCGCAGCAGTTTTTAGTAAGGATGAGGCGGGCTCGCTTCCCCCACACCGGCCCTATGACTGTGCCATTGATCCTCTCCCTGGAGCGCCTCTCCCCTCTGGCCGCCTCTACAGCCTCACACAGCCTCACACAGCCCGAAAGGGAAACCATGGAGAGATATGTCAACGACTCTCTGGCTGCTGGGTTAATTCGCCCGTCATCCTCCCCCGTGGGGGCAGGATTCTTCTTTGTTGCAAAAAAAGACAAGACGCTCCGGCCATGTATTGATTACCGCGGCCTCAACAAGATCACTGTAAAGAACAAGTACCCTCTTCCCCTCCTGAATTCTGCTTTCGAGCTACTCCAGGGGGCCACGGTGTTCAGCAAACTAGACCTGCGAAACGCTTACCACCTGGTGAGAATCCGGGAGGGAGATGAGTGGAAGACCGCTTTCAACACGCATATTGGACACTATGAGTATCTCGTTATGCCCTTTGGCTTAACCAATGCGCCCGCGGTCTTCCAGGCCCTAGTTAATGATGTTCTGAGGGATTTTATTGATCGATGTGCTTTTGTGTACCTAGATGACATTCTCATTTTCTCTAAGTCCCAGGCGGAGCACGAGAGCCACGTGAGGCAGGTCCTGCAGCGCCTCCTGGAGAACCGGTTGTTCGTGAAAGCGGAGAAATGTGAATTTCACGTCGACACGGTGGCCTTCCTGGGCTATATCATCTCTCGGGGGGACCTCAAACCTGACCCCGAGAAGGTCCGGGCCGTGGTGGACTGGCCTCAACCGCCGAACCGCCAGCAACTCCGACGGTTCCTAGGATTCGCCAACTTCCACCGACGCTTCAGAAAGGACTACAGTAAGATTGCCTCACCTCTCACTGCACTTACCTCCCCCAATGTTCCTTTTCAGTGGGACCTCTCTGCTCAGGAGGCCTTTTCCCTGCTAAAGGAGAAGTTCACTACCGCCCCCATCCTCCGTCAACCCAACCTCAGGCAACCGTTCGTGGTGGAGGTGGATGCTTCGGACTCTGGAGTGGGAGCAGTTCTGTCGCAGCGATTTGAAGGTACGCTCCATCCCTGTGCATTCTTTTCTCGTCGTCTCTCACCCGCAGAACAGAACTATGGCATCGGTGATCGGGAGTTGCTAGCGGTCAAACTGGCCCTGGAGGAGTGGAGGCACTGGCTTGAGGGCGCGGAACACCCGTTCATCGTGTGGACCGACCATAAGAACCTTGAGTACATCCGGTCCGCCAAACGCCTAAATTCACGACAAGCCAGGTGGGCCCTCTTCTTCACAAGATTCAACTTCTCCATCACTTACAGACCAGGGTCGTGCAACGTGAAGCCCGATGCACTCTCCCGTCAGTTTTCCAGTACGGAGGGAGACCCCGATCCAGAACCGATTCTTCCAGCTACCTGTGTTATTGGCGTTGTCACATGGGAGATCGAAGCTCTCGTGCGCGAGGCCCAGGATACTGACCCCGACCCGGGCACGGGCCCCCCCGGTCGGTTGTTTGTCCCTAGTGCTGTCCGACCTCAGGTGCTCCACTGGGGCCACACTGCCCGGTTCACCTGTCATCCAGGAGCCCGCCGCACCATCACCTTCCTCCAGCGGTTTTTCTGGTGGCCCTCCTTGGACAAGGACGCCAGGGAGTACGTTATGGCGTGCACCACATGTGCCCGGAACAAACGTCCCAACCGACCACCCGCCGGGCTTCTTCAACCGCTCCCCACGCCAGGACGGCCCTGGTCCCACATAGCGCTGGACTTCATTACGGGGCTCCCACCATCATCAGGTAACACCACCATCCTCACTATCGTTGATCGTTTTTCCAAGGCAGCTCATTTCGTCGCCCTCCCGAAGCTCCCTACAGCCCTGGAGACCGCCCAGCTGCTCACCACCCACGTCTTCCGGCTTCATGGCATTCCGATGGACATCGTTTCCGACCGGGGACCCCAATTTACCTCTCGGGTTTGGAAGGAGTTCTGCATGCAGATCGGCGCCGCGGTCAGTCTCTCTTCGGGCTTCCACCCTCAGAGCAATGGACAGGCCGAGCGTACCAACCAAGAGCTCGAAGCGGCACTCCGCTGTGTCGTCTCTCTCAACCAGACCACTTGGAGCGAGCAGCTCCCCTGGATTGAGTACGCCCACAACTGCCTGACCTCTTCAGCTACTGGACTGTCGCCGTTCGAAGCCTCGCTGGGCTACCAACCACCCCTGTTTCCGGCCGTGGAAGGTGAGCATACCGTCCCGTCAGTGCAACATCATTTCCGCAGGTGCCGCCGGGCCTGGCGGTCCACCCGAGCCGCTCTGCTGCGGACGGCGGAGCGCAATAAGGTGCTCGCCGACCGCCGCCGGATCCCTGCTCCTGCCTATACAGTCGGGCAACAGGTATGGCTCTCCTCACGCTTTGTTCCCATTCGTGCCGAGTCAAAGAAACTTTCCCCGGCATTCATCGGTCCGTTCGAGATTGAGGCCCTGGTCAATCCAGTATCCGTCCGTCTGAAGCTGCCTCGCAACATGCGTATCCATAATGTTTTCCATGTCTCCCAGGTCAAGCCCGTGCTCTCCAGCCCGTTGTGCCCTCCTTCCGGGCCCCCTCCGCCCGCCCGGCTCGTGGATGGGTGTCTACGTGTAAATAAATTGTGAACCTTAGTGACGGTCTGCCTCCGAGTCCCTCCTGAGCCTGACAGAAATATAACCACACAGCGTGCAAATAACTTGCACATTGTGGTGTCTCCCAAAGTGCAGCCAGTGAGAACCAATAAGGAATCGAATCGATAAGTGATGTCGATAATGGAATCAGAATTACTAAATTCTTATCGACTCCCTTCCCTACTTGCTGATGCTAGCTCTGTTACCACTCAAAGCACAGATGGTAACTGATCTCAGTACCACCAGCAGCTTGCCTGGTACACTCCCATCCAAGACTGGAACAGAAAAATGCTGCTGGCCTCCCACCTTGACAAACACATGCTGTGAGGAGCACGTGACGTTGTGTTTTTGCACTTTCATATGGATTGAGACAAAACAGTGCTCATATGGAAAGAATAAAAAAACAACAACCAAACAAACAAAAACTAAATTAAAAACAAACAAAAAACAAAACAAAAGAGATACCTGTGCATAAGAGGATATAGCCAAAGACAATAAGGCATGTATCCACACTTCCATTCCAGTAAGCATATGTACATTGCAACTCTGTGTGGAGTCACACTTGCGGCAGCTAAAATTAAGGAGGTGTTACGTAGGTATGGTGTTAAGGAGAGAAATGCAGGAGGACAGATGGTAGTGGACTTTGGGAAAAGGATGGAAAATGGGCGTGGTGAACATATAAATTAAGAAGAGGGAGGAACATAGGGTAACATATAAGAGTGGAGGAAGGTGGAGACGGGTGAACAACTCACACAGAAGGTGATAGGAGATAGGAGACTGCAACGTGGTAGCTTGGCAGCATTGGATGATAGTGTGTAGTTTAGCATCAAAAAGAGGAAGCAAGTAAAAGCAGAGGCAAGGATTAAGTACGGGAAGTTAAAGAAGGATGAACATTGTTCAGAGTTTAGGCAGAAGATGAGAGCAACTCTGATTGGTGGAGAAGAGTTGATGAGATGATTGGAGGAGTACAGCTGTAGTGCTCAGAGAAACTGGCAAGAAGGTGTTTGGTGTATGGTCAAAAAGGACAAGTAGACTTGGTGGTGGAATGAAAAAATGAAGTTAGATACTTAAAGGAAGAGGTTATCAAAGAAAAGGTGGATTAGTCAGGGAAATGAAGAAAGAGAGGAGTACTGGGAGGCAAGGTGCACAGGAAAGAGAGAGTTGGCAAAGGCAATGAAAAACTGAGTTTGCAGAGAGAATGAGCTGGAAAGGACGTGCAGCAGGTCAAAGTTCCAGCCAGCAACCGTCTCCTAGTTTTGAAATATTGGTCATCTCAGACACCAGAAACCTCCGTCTTTGTGGGAACTGCTGGAGAGAAATTCAAGGAAGAAAGGAAAAAACGATTTGAAGACTCAAACAATTCAGTGCTGACGTTTGCTGATCTCCTGTCCTGTTTCCACATAGCTGGTAAGATTAATGCTTACCAGAGGTACAGTAAAAAAAACAACAACAAAACAATGGTATCTCGCTACACTGGTCCAATACATAGTGTGACATATGATCTGTTTATATCTGCTGTATATCATATTT
The DNA here is from genome assembly GCF_057381845.1 of Rhamphochromis longiceps. NCBI lineage: Eukaryota > Metazoa > Chordata > Actinopteri > Cichliformes > Cichlidae > Rhamphochromis > Rhamphochromis longiceps. Next base: position 12,212,056 of record NC_140572.1, read on the forward strand.
GGACTTCTATGTGCTGAATAAACAAGCTAAACAACATAAGTTGTTAGTTAGTTAGTTAGTTAGCATCGGGTAGCTTTAGCTACTATTAGATTATTCTGTTATTATATGTTACCTTATATATGTAATCAAAGTAGTTGAATTAGAATACTGCTGTAGATCACATTATACCCTTTAATATAGAGTGTGTGAGCTGTATGTAGTTTAGTTCTCATTATACTTTTGAGTTAACAGAACATATTCACATATTAGTTCATTAGATAAATGTGCATCACTCTGTATCCTTGATCTGCTGGGAATGTGTTACACTGTTTTCTTGACATGCTTAATTGTTGAATCATGAAGAGAAGGTTGTAAGCAGGAGACTCTGTGTCTAAAGACAGGGGAGATAGATAGACCACATTCCACACCCCCACCTTACAGAAAGCAGAGAAACAACTGCCGAGGTCATAACTTAGGCGCTGTAACAGAGAAAAAATGTGATGTTTTGGCTTTTACGACTAGCTGGGGGCCACTAGAGACTATAAAAAGCTGAGCAACCCGTCACCATTTTGAGACATGTGCCTGACCCTCTGGTAGCATCTCTCCCGTCCGGACGTTGTAATGCTCTGACTGTTGAATTATATGGAAATAAATGATTGTTGATTGAGCATTTATACACCGAGTATTGTCCCTCCTTCAGCCCAAAGATTCAAAGAATTGGGAGAATTCAACAACTTGGTGCCGTGTGACCCGGATCTTTGGTGTGCTGAGGAGGTGCAGATTTGACCTTTGGTGAGATCGTGAGGCGAGGTGAACAGAGGACCGGTCCAAAAATAAAAAGGTAAGCACAGCCTGTTGTATTATAAATACCAAATGTGCATATTGGGCTTTTCAAATTAATCTGTTCGCTGAGTCACATGTATTTTCACAGTAAATTTGTCGGTGTCTGGTTTTTGGCGCAAGATACTAACAACATAAGTTGAGGCTGAATTCCAGTGTGTTAAATAAACTGCTTCTACCGAGATACTAATAACATACTACGTTGGACTAGTTGCAGCCACTTTACCTTCCACATTTAATTTTGTCTAATACTGGCTTCTGTAGCAATAATACGTTAGAATTTCTTCTGAAGACGCGGCCATTAGTCCAGTACATTGAAGTCGAGGTTTGTTTATTTTGTTTATGGTGTCAGTGACGTCCTGGCTTTTGCCGGCTATGAAATAGAAGTTGATTTAAGGAAAAGCAGATGCTGGCTTCACGGTGCAGTTGGACGCTGGCAACGCGAGAGCGAAACACGTCCGTAGGTTTGGTTTATGATACGGCGTGTTCCGGTGGTGCGGCCGTGAAGTGCAGTAGTGGTTGGTGCTAGTTTTAGTACATTGGATAGAGGTTTGACGGTGGTTTGTGGCGTCAGTCGAGTTTTAAGGGCTGCGGTCATAATACAAAGTAAAATTTAAGTACATAGCAACACCTGGTTTATGATGTCAGGTATAACTTCGGGGATGCAAGCATCACTTTTATGATGCGACTTTGCCCCGTGGTGGCGGTCATAAGCGCAGAGAAAGGGGTGTTTTGGTCTATGGTGCAGTGTGCTTTAAGAAGATCTAATAGTTGAGCTCAGAGGTTTCTGTGTAAAATTCCCGCTGAGGAAAAGTGTTGTGTGTGAGTGTGAAAGCGCGCTCTGGGTGAGAGAGTGTGTGTGAAGCTGCGAGGCGCGCTCTGGGTGCTGTCTTGTGGGTAAAGCGCGCACTGAGTGAGAGTGTGAGTGAGGCGCGCTCTGAGTGTGTTTTTTGTGTGAAGTGTGAAGCGTGAACACAGTGACAGTGACGGTTGATGTGTTTGATTAGGAGGACATTAGAGCAAATACACATTTTAGGATCAAAGGTTGATGCCTAGTGTACCTGTGGAACATTTTGCCCTAGGAGTGGCGACCCTCCTGTCCGTGGACGCGCGGCCAGGACCGGCGGCGTCCGGGTGCTGAGGTGGTGACTTGGGGAGGTGAGGGCCCCCGCATAGCTACGGAAATAACACTGGAACGGCCGTGTAATCACGGGTTCACATTTATTCCGGACTAGAACAAGACACATTTTGCGACCAAACGTTGAGTCTAGATTAGTAAAGAAATAAAAAGGTTGAATTCCTCGTTTCAGTGGTTGAAATTGTTGTGTGCCTGTCCCCTGACGAGTGTGAAATTAAAATAAAGAGGGAATTTGGAGCCACATAGAGATAGACGGGCATAATTGGGTGTATTACTCTGTGGTGTAATAAAAATAAAAAGGAGAGATAGTAAGAGGTGTGCAGTGGAGAATTATGGAGGAGTAGAGAGAGGAATGTGTTGGGAGACTGGCGTACAGTTTACGCTGTCAAGGTAGGCGTGTTGCCTGCTTATCGGTTTAAAAGCGATGAAAATGAAATTAAATAAATCTCTTAGTGTGTTAATACAGGAAGCTGCGGACCTGGACCAACTGCCCCCACAAGCACAGCGGTCGAAGCAAAATTATAGGTAATGGGAACCACACCCAGCACGAATCAGCAGCTGTGAAACAGACAGCAGCAAGGAGAGAATTAGAGGAGGAATTAAGAGAAGTTTTAACACATAAAATTGGGGCCAACGGACTTGTGGAGGTTGGGAAGGCGTCCGGAGCATCACAACAAAAAGGTGAAACAAAAACACACACAAGCAGAGAAATCTGAGAGAAAGGCTCCTTTTAAGGTAACGCCTAGTTTGAGAAAAAGATAAAATTAACCTGCTTTTATACAAATGCACATACACGCAATGAAGAAACAGCTTACACTCATGAACACGTGAAGATTTTCCAGCAAGGTTAAAGAAAAATTAACATACTTAAATGATGAAGTCTATACATTACTGACAAAGAAACCCTCTGGGTTGCAGGACAACAATTTAACTAAAAAAAAAAAAAAAAAGGAACACTGGTCTGACCAACCAGGCAAGACACAACAAATTTAGTGGTTAAAAGATTCAAATTGTGACATGTTTTCTGTTGATTGATTAATAAAAGTGATTACTGAATGAAAGAAAAGTCCTTTTTTGGGCTTTTAAACATGATCTTAAGAATTTTAACATATACCGGTGTTGTCCTGTCAACTTGGTGGGTTAGGAGTTGATTATATCGGGAGACAAAAAACAAAAAAAAGGGGGAGAGAAGGCTGACACAGGGCCTGGCCCCGGTGTGTCTCCCCTCTGAATAACACAGCCAACACAACATCATTTTCCTGTTCGTTTGTTTTTGTTTTTTGTTTGTTTTTGTTTTGTTTTTGTTTTTTCTATACATATTTAATTACAGGCTGCTTTGCCGGCCCTGAAAGCCGAGGCTGACTGGACTCCTGCTCTCCCCCATACGTGACACTGACCAAATGCTGCAACAGCTGGACCCACAACAACGACCTGAGAATGTCAACAGACCTGCAGGAATGTGATCTCATGCAGCCGAGACGGAGAGCACTAAACCTAAGGCCCGTTTCACTACACGGGGGAAAATTCCCAGACTGCGTCAGCTGACAGAGCTGTGACGAGACGCCCACCAAGCCCGAATGAAAAGTAAGGCCGAGCGAAAGAATGCTGACCTTGATAACTTTGCATTCACACTGTGCAGGACAGTGATGGACCAACACGGATGATCGGGCGGCAAAAAGGGCGTGACCGAGACAGGAGGAGTAACTGAGGACAGAAGGCACCTCAGAATGGACAAAAAACACAGAAGAAGATGCAGGTTTCACCTGCGGTGAACATCGACACTGGAGAAAGGACTGCCCCAATTGGGGTCAGAACCAGGACGGACTGAATTTTGAGCAGCAGCAGCAGCAATGGTCGCAAACAAACTGAAAAGGAGGGGGGCAGGACCCCAGGGCACGCTTCAGGCCGTGGTTTACCCAGAACACCAGAACAGGAAAGTGATGAACACACACACACACACACACACACACACACACACACACACACACACACACACACACACACACACACACACACGTCTCCAAACACACAGATTCAGAATGAAGTGAAATACACACATGAACACGTGCACTCGTTGAGTGAGTGAGAAATGACACACACACACATATACACACACACACACATTGGAATGCTGATTCACTGAGAAGTGATGCACACATATACACATGCACACGCTTGTGCAATGAAGAGTGATCCACACGCACACACACATACACGCTGATGCAATGAAGAATGCTTTGCTTATGCTGATATGCAAAATGCTGCACACAAACATCCCAATGCATAATTTTTATGAGGAGCCATTGATTACCATTAAATACTTAGAATGTGTTATATGTCACCTAGAAGGCATTTATGTAGATTTTAGGAATAAGGTCTAAAAAAGTTTGGTTATGAAAACAATGTCTGTGCGTGATGTCTGTTTATGGCTCAAGGCCTTGACTGAATTCTTTGCTGTGCTTCACACAGCCCTGATGAGGAACAGTGGCACAGAGTGAAATTGATGAATTAATAGTGTAAGTTTAGGTTGGAGTACGGCATTTTCTGTGATTGAGTTTTAATTCAAGGAGGAACAAAAGGTGTTACGGCACCTGAGGTTCTCATTCCCACACAATATTGTCCCGGCAGGAAGCAAAATGTTCCTGTGAATTTCTGGTTGATTGTTTGGTTTTGTTTAGCGCTAGCTTGATTTTATCAGTGAGCTTTGGCTTGTGTTCTTTCTCGTAAGCGAGAGAGGGATAGTTTTATGCTTGGACATGTCTGCAACGGGCCCTAGTTTGTGTTATTGTTATTAGTGTTTTGTTGGTTACGTCTGTTTTCGTTTTTGTTACAGTGCACTGGAGAAAAAACATCTGAGAGGTGTGATCCACCGGTGGTGATATGGTGATATTTTGTGAGTTCATGATTTAACAATCAGCTCTTTAAACCAGGCCTGAAAGATTGAAATTTAAAGCGCTATGAAATATTCTTACAAAAACAGTTGCAAAGTGTGCTTCTCCATGATTGTAATTGGCTTGGGAGAAATTCACTTATAGGGAACACTGAGAAGTTCTGAGTCTAAAAGGATTGCACCGAGTCAATCCGGCCCAAAAAACAACAAGGAATTGTTTTCCTTTAAAATGATGACGTCATCTTGCTGGTGATGGACGCTCGAATAGGTTGCGCGGGAGACTCCATTATCAGCAACATCTGGTATGAATGTGTATGGAGGTATGCATGTGAATGGACTGTGATGGACTGACGACTAAAAGTTTTGACTGACTTGATACTGAGACAATGACTGCACCAACTTTAGGATTAGTAAATGCCAATAAACAATTCATAAACAATTCACCCAGCCGACAAGAGAAGGGTGGATGCTTCGCTTTGTTTTGTTTTGTTTTTTCAGGAGCAGGAGGATAAGAGAGACTGGAGGAGGAGACTCTAGCTTCACATAAGTATGAACTGCAGACTTAACACTGTGGTTGCTGATTTTGAGTTACTGATGTTTGCATTAAGAAAACTGTGCTATATTAGCTGTGTTTTGAGTAAGGTATCATGTTATATTATTGGGAATGCCAAATGCTACAGTGGAGAAGACTTTTGATACCACTCATGACTGGAATATGTTATTATTAACCGTAGCAGGTCACTGTAAAAAGTCAATTAAATTTTATAGAGGAAAATCGCCAAAATTGAACAATACCTATGAATGACTGGCCACATTCAGAATAGAGATATGCAATAATAAACATTGGTCCACATGAGTTAGGTTCTCACTTGAAATAGTAAGTTAATAGATGTAGAATATAATCGACAGGGACATTTGATAGGATGTGGTACTGAAAAAGAACAAGAGCAAAGTAAATAAAGAAAATATTGTGTTTAGTTTGGATAAATTCAAATTAAAATGTACCATTACACTCAGAGGATCAATATGAAATAAAACATATGCAAAACTTGTAGGAAGTACATGACTGATAACTGTTCTGTCCTGAGCGTTTGTTTCTAGAGCACCCACTTGACCACACCAACAGTTTCTCGCCACCGAGGAGGGGTACTTGCAAAAAGAATAAAATAAAAATCTGAGTTTAACAAAACATTTTAAATGTAAATATCAAGCTTACCTTTCTTTTTCCATGAAATGTGCTTGTGGGCACGCCAGCCATTTTGAAAAGGTGGGCAAAGCAATTGGCAAGGCCACACCCCCACACATGTGATATAATTTTAAAGGTACTGTTGCCCTCTCTAAGAAACATCAGGACTTAGAGGAGTGGCAAGTAGAGTATGCGAGCTACAAGCAAAAACTAAAATGTGTACTACAGTGTGCAAAAATGAAATACTGGGTCATCAGGGGGTCATGAGGGACATTTATAAAACTAAAAGTCCCACTAACCTTAAAGTGCACTTGAAAAGCCCACACAAGAAGGTTAACCTAGCTTACCTAGAAGACCTCATCAGGGGGAGCACACTCCCCCTCCTTGAAGAGCTCACCCACTCAACCCGCATCCCCAGAAAACAGCTAACCCCAGATAAGGCAGCGTGATGTATCCCGAGACAACAGGACTGGGACATCTAAATAAAGGTGTGAAACAATCCCCTTCAAAAGGTTATCAATTCACTTGAACCAAAATTAGGACCACACGGTGCGGCAAGAGTTAATAGTTATTAGTCTCAACACCCAAGGATAACCAGAAGAGCATGACTGATATGATGGAACTGGGATTTTGTTACACTTAATTTTTTGCAAAACACAAATAAAACTAAATTGAAACTAAGGATTTTCAGAAAATAAAAACTAAACTAAACTAGCAAACAATTGGTAAAAACTGATTAAAACTGATGAAAATTGCAAAACTATTACAACCCTGGTCCAGACTAAGATGGTGTTGGACATCTTCAGGGCAGAAAAGGGTTGGTGTGACCAAGGTGTGGTTTGGCTTGTTGTATGTACATTTCAAAATGTTACAGCTCTGGATGGACCAGTTACCAGGGCATGGAAGGATGACAGACTTTATTACATGAGGAGAAGGGACATTTTCGGGATCGAAGATCCTCAGGGATGACAAGGCTGGAGCAACGGTACTCGAGAGAAGAATTTCTGATACTTTCTGAGATATGATGTCACCAACCTTCTCTTTTAAGTGTCTAGCTCCGGTGAATTGACACATGGGAGTGTGTCAAAACGGGGGAGTTGAGTTTGAACATAATATGGTAAAACTTAAGCATATAATGGGTTAGACTTAGAGATGACTCATTAATTTTTGATTTCTTTTACACACACATAGATTATGATTAGAATAAGTCCTGAACATAATATTTTGAACCAAATTTGAATCATTAGAACAACAATGGATAACAATATTAGATTATCAAGGCTAGGGAGAGAGGTGTTTTGGTTTTCTGTCTCTTGCAGAGAAAGGAACAGACACCAGACGGGGACCCGGAGATGTGAGGACCCTTCACAGCAGAGACAGATGTAGGGACTGCCGAGACAGCAACTGGGGTCAAGTGTCATGATGTTTGGGCTCCTGGAGAAGATGGATCCCACAAACACAGCAATAACCATGAAGGGGTTGGCGAAAACCAGGAACACCAGACCAACGAGGTTCAAGAGGCTCTTGGCAAAAAGGGGGACACGCCGGTGAACCCAAAACACACAGATCCTTGTTTGAAATCGGGGCAGAATAATCCCCAGAACTGTGCAATGACTAAAGGGTGGTCTAACCCCGGAGGTCGAAGAAAGAAGCTGAGAATCACCCAACTGGAAGACACTGGTAGCTGCAGCAATAAAAATAAAGGTTAAAAGCTCCTTAGACAGAGGTTCTAGTCTAAGTACATTTGAAAGGTATAAGGGGGCATTAAAATGGGAGTGGAAAACTGGAGCACCAAAATAAAGATGTGGGAGAATTGGGGAGTGATGGGAGAGTCATCTGTAACTGCTGTTATGGTTGTAAATCTAACTTTGCTTGCATCTGAACTGCGTGAACACAGAGGTCATCCCACATATGGTCCACCCGTTAAAGGGGGACAGAGGGCCTCAGGATCAAGAAAACTTGGACCTTGCGACCCTGGAGTGCATGTTGTAAGTGATCTCTTTCAGAGATCAAAAGGGGGAATTATTAGATTATTCTGTTATTATATGTTACCTTATATATGTAATCAAAGTAGTTGAATTAGAATACTGCTGTAGATCACATTATACCCTTTAATATAGAGTGTGTGAGCTGTATGTAGTTTAGTTCTCATTATACTTTTGAGTTAACAGAACATATTCACATATTAGTTCATTAGATAAATGTGCATCACTCTGTATCCTTGATCTGCTGGGAATGTGTTACACTGTTTTCTTGACATGCTTAATTGTTGAATCATGAAGAGAAGGTTGTAAGCAGGAGACTCTGTGTCTAAAGACAGGGGAGATAGATAGACCACATTCCACACCCCCACCTTACAGAAAGCAGAGAAACAACTGCCGAGGTCATAACTTAGGCGCTGTAACAGAGAAAAAATGTGATGTTTTGGCTTTTACGACTAGCTGGGGGCCACTAGAGACTATAAAAAGCTGAGCAACCCGTCACCATTTTGAGACATGTGCCTGACCCTCTGGTAGCATCTCTCCCGTCCGGACGTTGTAATGCTCTGACTGTTGAATTATATGGAAATAAATGATTGTTGATTGAGCATTTATACACCGAGTATTGTCCCTCCTTCAGCCCAAAGATTCAAAGAATTGGGAGAATTCAACACTACATTTGGACAAGGGGAAGACCAGGGTTTTCCATCTGCTTCCACTCTCATGCCCACTATAGTTGCACTCCATGTCTAGTAAGTATAAAGCCACATTCACATTGTTTGACATAAAGGAGAACACAGAAGACGACAGTGAAAGCAGTAAAAATGGGCGAGTGGGCCAGATTCACAAACAACGCATACACACAAATCTGTGTGTAAACTGAACACACACACACACACACACACACACACACACACACACACACACACACACACACACGGCTGTCCTTTTGCACACCGGTCAATCACAGAGCCGAAAACATAAGCAAGTATGGATTGCCAGCAAAAACAGCAGCTAAGGAGATTCCCCACACTGGAATATTTGGAATATTCTTACAGATTCTGCCGAGCAGGGCGATAAATGAGGAGTGGATTTGGGTGCTGAGGGTGTGTGCTGCAGTAGAACCTTCTCGGAGAGCTTTATCTTCCTCAGCTGCTTGGGCCACTGCCTGTCTACTCTCCTCTGAAGGGAATTAGGTTATTAAAAACCAAACACATGCATGCACACAGTTGTGCATACAGGTCACATACACACTCGGTGCATCAATACAAACACACTCATACACTCACCTCAAACCACTGCCAGATTCTGAAGAGAGCAACACATTTGGACCTAGCTCATATGCTTTCTGGCAGAAATGCAAGGGCCCAATGCCACACACTTGATAACTGTAAATGTAACTGTGTGCAGGACTGCTAAAAACACAGCAGTCGGTCTTCTTCTTCTTCCTGAAAATGGAAAATAAGAGCTTTTATGGTTTTACTGGTACGAGACTGTGTGATACTTTTGAAGGAAGTGGCAGAATCACCCCTGAGAAAAGAGGGTGTGTGGCCAGTTGTTCCCTAAACTCTGAAGAATAGATTGACATTTTGAGAAATACCAAAGTCAGCAACTGCTAAATAATATCCTTCTCATCTATGCCAGCTGGGTTTTTGTACACAAGCTGGAAGTATTGGACATGAGCTAAAGTAAACAGAATCCACCTAGAAAGAACCAGATTTCACTGAGGCTACAGACCAACCAAAGAAACTTAGCAGCCCTGTCTAACTTCACCCTGTCCAAGTGTGTAGGCAACATTCTTAAAATAAACTTTATATTTACCTTTATATTGTAAGGTTAAGATCCTTCAACATCATAGTTATATGATCTCCACCATGCTCTGGGAAAGAGGGAAATGAAGAGTATAGCTTAGGGATGACAAACAACAAACTGAACAAACTACATTTCTGCTAACAAACCTCCCAAGCTTGTGCAAAGGGAAAAGTTAACATTTTGCTCTTTAGAGGTCTGAACAGCATTACTGAGTAATTCCATCTTAAATCAACATGGACCCTCTGCTCAGATAGCTGAGAGTTGCATAAAAATGATCTTAAATGAGTGATGTGAAATTTTATTTTCGTATACCAGTAACTTTACAATTTTTTTTTCTAAAGATGGTCCATTGACCCACTTTGAGGCCACACACTGAAATCTGAGGCAATGTTTGAACATTAATATCACAAAAATTATTGAAGATAAAAGCCTGAATATTTCACTGGTGCTTCTTACCATCAAAAGGAATAAGGATCTGTAATTTGGGACAGATGCATTAAAAAAAGTTAGAGCATTGGCTACTGATTTATTAAAATATGAAAAAAGAATTCCAGCATCCCCAAAAAGTCCCACATTTGAGCAGACATTAATAAAAGACTTTACATTACAAAAGATGACTAGTGACAACTTCTGAATGGCTGAATTTCTCAATAGTGCAAAATAAAGCATGTAGAATACTTTTTAACTCCTAAAACAAAGAAAATGCTGGATTGAGCAAATATGACAAGTTGTACCATAAAAACAAAAACATCAGCAGATAGTTGAATTCAAATTGAACCAATTTCTGGAGTGTATAGATTTTTTTTTTATATAACTAAATGATGTTTTTGAATGTTGCTAACTAGCTTCCCCAATTATGTTATATGCACATGGCACATTCAAAAACTACTCATGTAAAACACATTTCTTGAATTTCTTGTTGAAAAGTATTCTACAAGCTTTAGTTTGCGTTATTGTGAAATTCAACTATATACCATTCAGAAGTCACTACTTGTCTTTTGCCATGTGAATTTTCTCTAATAACGTGGGCTCAAATATTGGAGCTAGCCAATACTCAGACAATTTATGATGCATCTATCTCAACAGATGCTGATTCACGTTAATAATAAGAAAAACTCTGTACGTGTTCAAACGTTGCCTCAGATTTAAAATTGTGCAAGAAAAAGAAAAACGGCATGAAAGTCAATTAGATGGTCGAGCAGATGTTGCTCTTTTTGAGGTGAAGTGACCCAATAATCAAGACACTGAAGCCTTCTGTAAATAGAAGATTAAGTTTAGTAAGGCTTCGGTATGTTTATGTGTTTATGTGAAGAAACTGGTGTTGCCCTTTAAGACATCCACCTTTGTGCCTAAGGACAATAAATGTCCATTCCTCAAAAAGTGCTATAAAAACTTTATATATTCATATTTTTTTTCACTTTAAATTGGTCAGTCTTTTAAAACTACTTCTCCCTGAAATATTCATATAAAGTTTTAATAATATTTTCGTTGTTTTAACCCTTTAAATCCCAGTTTCATTACATGAGCGCCCTGTTTTTTTAGCCCCAAAAAACAAAAAAACTAAATATTTTCCAAAAAAAACATTTGAAGTAATATTTGATTGTTATTATAATTAGGCCTTTAGATGGACTAAAGATTGGCACCAAGAGTCATTTCGATCGCCTTTTATTTTTTTTTCCAGAACCAGAAAATGGTCTCCAGGCGGCAAATGCTGCTCGTCGAGGCCGAAATGAGTGCATTCTCCCGGGTTAACTCGCGACGATGATCGGGGCATGTTGCGTCGGACTCCTTTTTCCAGCGCACACTTCCGGTACCACGTGACAACAAATACGTCATTTCCTGTTGACTAAAAAAAAAAAAGCACCCTCTCATGGTCCTAGGGACCAAAAAATGGTCCGCCCGATCAGCGGGCGAAGCCGCTGCTGCACGCCGGAAAAGAGGCGTCATTTCCGGCAGGTCTGTCCAAGCAGCCCGCTGTTTTCCAGCAGAGGTCAAATGTGAAGCAAGGGCGCCACCCGGTGGACAAATAAAAAAATTACAACTCTAAGGCCTGTAGTCCAAAACGAAACCTAAGCTGGAAACCTGACGATCCCTTTGACCGTAATTTTTCTGGCGTGAAAAATAGCGTTTATAATGGGTTTCAATGGGACAATTTTTGTCCAAAGGCATAAAGGTGGATGCATCGCTGTAGCTTAGCCATTTTAGGCTAATTTAATGAATTTACACCACAATTAAACAAAAAAAGTAAAAAAAAAATTCTTTGACAAATTTGGCTTTAATCCACTCAACACAGTGAAAATGGTTTAAAACTAAAAATTCAAAAGACAATAAATGTCCTTAAGATCCTCCAAGGGTTTTAACACATATAAAGCATTTGTCTCATTTTTCTTCTCTGTACATTATCTGTCATCAGTAAATACACACTATATACCTCAGAGAGCAGCAGGTCTAGCTTATAGGCTTATAAGCTTTAGAAACGCTGTTCTCAGACTGTAGCTCGAACAGCTTTTTAGGGGGAGTCTCGTCCTCTTTGTGGACAGAGGAGGCTTTTAGAAATTCATTGGGCCTACAGGAGATTAGACTGGAGAGGAGCAATTAAAGCACGACACAACTCTCTATCTCTGTCTCTCCCTCCACCTTTCTCTCTCCTCCTACCTCATCCCAGACTCGCACAACTACATGTTACTATGGAAACTACTTTCCTCCCTCCCTCTTTCCATCTCACCCCTCCTCAGTTGCTTTTGGTCTGGCTCCTGCATCCTGCATCTTTCTACCTTCATTCATACCATACATTCATCACGTTCATTGTTATCTCTTCATTAACGCCTCCGCCTTGATTATCACCTCTTTTTTCTACTAAGGCTTTTTAGTAGCACCAGTTTTCCCCCCGTGTTCTTCCTCCTCACGTTGAGTCTCCTATCACACTCTCTATCTATCCTGCTGCTTGCGGCACGAAACCAAATGTCAGGTCTGAGCTGGCACTGAGAGAAATTGTAAGGGAGGCAGATGGAGAAGCGAAAACTGAAAGGGGAGAGACATGGAGGAGGGTGAAGAGACAGTGGCAATGAGTCGAGAGAGAACGAGAAACATGGGGATGGTATAGGGAGAGGGGTCAGACAGACCAACGCTGACCACAGGTTTCTGCTGATAATATTGGTCAACATACAGAGGAAACAGTTATTCAAACAGCCCCAAAGAGCTGGCAGAGAGAAAATATATGCTATTGTAGAGCTTCTATTAGTAATTTTCAGGTTTTCAACTCTTAGCAGAGCCCTGTAACAGACTGATGACCTGTCTAGGAAAAGGATGTCCAGGGTGCACTATGCTTCTTGCTATATGACAGCTGTGATTGGCTCCAACCCCCCTGAACTGGGTTAATGGAAGGAAATGAATGGATGGAACTCTTTAGCACTTATTTTAACACGAGCAATCTACGATGCTGAAATAGTAACAATAATAACTTCTTTCAGGCCAAGAAAATAGAGAAAGGAAAAAACAACCAAACACTCTGATTACATGTGACTTCTATTATTAATGCTCTAGTGAAAAACACAGCAATTAGTAACTGCTACAACTAAAACTAAACACACTAAAGGACAATGGGGAACAGAAATACAAAGCTGCAGTGCTTGAATAAACAAACAGCTGAGTGTATTTTGGACAAATAAAATGAGTGGTACCTCGAGAAATAGTACATCAGCCCATTGCAGCACATTATCTAGGGTTTGTGGGCATACTGTTGCACTCTCAGGAATAGGGGTACATTAAAAGTCCATTTGTGTGAAGTTAAACATACTCCCTAGGACTAATTACTGGACCTGAAGGTAATTTTTTTGAGTACAGAAAGGGTAGAAAAAGGAGTTTCCCACCCCTCATTTTCAAATGCAAAAGCAGGATACACTCTGTTTTCTGTCAGCTAGCGACCAACAGGGTGCTGGCTGAGCTCAGCAGGTAAGCAGGCGACCACATGCAGCATGGCCAGAGAGCAACAGCATGGGTTCGAGTCTAACCTGTTACCCTTTGCTGTGTATACTCCCCCCTTTGCTGGAACCGTCCAATAAAGTTGAACTATAAATTTTTTCTCTTAGATGTTTTCCCCTTATATTAAGTGTAAAGCACTTAATACGTTCTTACAGCTCTTTAGCTGTATTGTATTTGCTTCTGGGTTTGAATTTGCCAGGAACAGTTTTCCCTGTGCTCAGTTTGCTCTGACTGTGCAGAAACTGTCATCAGAGGTTCAATGCTGACCTCTCTAAGCTGCAAAGCACATGTCAATGCTACAGCACCAATACCTTAGTGGGGACTGGTCCAATTCCAAGCTGCTGTACTTCTAAATGTACAATAAGGAACTTTAATTTGGGTATGAGCACACTGGGAAGTCTTTTTATGTTGGAAAGCTGAGTCCAATTAGAAAAAAAAATTGATGAAGTAATGATGCACTGATGAATCAGAGTATTTGAACTGGAAACTGATGAATGAATGAGCCTGGGGCTTCAGTGGGGGAGACTCAGTGGAAGATTTCTTTGGCTCTGGCGACTTTGCTTTTAGATTCAGATAGGAGTCTTATAACTGAGAGAGCGCATACTGGCCGCTCACAAGGATTATATGATCATAAGTTGACATCAACAGTGGCATGACACACTTAAAAGAATAATATCTTATATCTAATAATATCTTGCCATAGGTAGGTATTTAATAGTGGCTTGTAGTAAATGTTTCAGGCCTCCTTTATTTGAGTTCTTTTATCTGTCAATCTGTTTCCAAGAAAACAGAGTTCACAGAGCTCGAGATCAAAGGTGGCCGTCTGTGTCCTGCCTCAGTCACTGTGCACGAGACACAGCTCCTTCAGAACTTTATGCTTGGGTACAACCATGAATCATCTGACCACTGAACTTAAAGACACTTTTCAACCAGAAAAGCACTTTTTTTTCCCATTTAGGGCCAAATTATGATGTTTTTATTTCAGTTTTTAACATTTATCTGTTTGGAAGGTGAAGGTAGATTGTTAAGAACATTTGGAAAGCCAACAAACACAATAACTTGTTCTCTTTTGAGGTGTTGAAGAGCAGCTCGTGGGGCGAAAAGTGTGAATTATCCAGCTGTCGTTATTCATTCATGATTTCTAGCCTTCAGTAAATGTATAAAGACAATATGGTGGAAGAAACTCTACAAAACCCCTGTAATAAAATTGCAGTGTTTGAAGCAGACGAAGTCCTTGTAATGAAAATATTCTGGTGAGCAAAGTTAGTCACAGCAAAGCAGGACTGGTTGATCACGGCAAATCTATAATCACAACAAGTTTATTCAAGGTTAAGATCACAATCTTTTAACATAATTGGTCAGTCTGTGTAAAAACAGCAGATTTGTTGAACTAAAAGACAAAAATATTTATCTTATATATTCCTTTCACTGTAATTGAACATAAATTAATGAAATAAGAAAGAATGACTCATGGCCCAAACGAAACATGCCACAGCCTGGTGAGGAGTGGATTTAAGAAGAAAGTTTGTTATCTGAAATGCAAAAAGAGAACATCACTGCAAAACAGATTGTGACACAATAATCATTTCAACCCCAATTATCTTATTTTAATAGTTGCTGGGAACCAAAGAACAAAATTGTAAATGAAACTTAAATACGACTAATTGCACATTAAAAACAATCACACTCAGATTTAAAAGAGAAAAAAAATCACATTTTTCCTCCTGACAGCAAAGCCAAAACTGAGACTGGCTGGTAAATGGTGCGTGCTGAAATGAAGGCATCAGCAGCTGGTTGTTTGCTGTTGAGCCTTTAGGCAGTGGAAGCTGAATGAGACAACATCTGGGTGTCAGACGTTGCAGGTGGAGATTGAGGATGGCCGCTGAGGGCTGTGTACCCAGGATGAACGTGCATGGCAGTGGCTCTGTGTTGTTGCTACTGCTGACAGTGGACTGTTTCAGACTCCTTGGCCTCAGTCCCTGTGGACGCACCAGTGAGAGCGGCAACAAGGGTGGGAAGGCTGAGAATCTGCAAACATGGCCAGTGGTGTTTGTTGGTGAGCACGATGAATCAGGCTGAATGCTGAGTCTTTGCCGTTGAGGACCGGAATACCAAGAGGCCACATGTGTTACTGAGAAAGATTGCTGCTCAGGCCAGGCATGGCAGCCCCAATCCCATCACTGACTTTTGTTCATTTTTTAAGTCTTCCTGCTTAACACTTCAAAGGTGTGACACAGTAGTACCTCGTATCTCATTTAACGGCACCTATTCTCTGACCAAACTCCACAGATACAGGGAGTAATTCTCACAGACAGTTTAATGATCTGAGAAAACCTAAAAACATTTAAAAATTATAATAAATCTTGTATTTTTTTCAGTACATCACCTAAACCTGTGAGTTCAAGACTAGCAGGTCCATTAGTGGCTCTCCAGAGTTTAAAGAGAAGTTGACAATAGAACATAGAAAACACAGTGCTTTTGTTTTAAACGGTACATTTTAAAACGTTTGATGAGTAGCATCTCCTCTTCTTTTAACAACAGTCTGTAAACATCTGGGAGCTGAGGAGAGCAGCTGCTAAACTTTTGGGAGAGGAATGTTCTTGTTTGATATTTGAGTCTTCTTTCTTGTACTTTTCATCGTATGAGGTGCCAAATGTTGTCACTTGATGAAAGGTCTGGACTTACAGCAAGGCCATTTCAGCACCCGAACTCTTTTACTACAAAGCCATTTGGAGTTTTAGGAATGTCATTCTGAAATATGCGATCCCTTTTCAGGAAGAGAAGTCATCTGTGTCGGAGCTCATGTCACTCTAAAACCTTTATATACCTTTCAGCATTGATGGTGCTTTTATAGATGTGGTGGACCCAGTGTCCATGTTTTCCAAATGAAATTTCATCTGACCACACAACAGATTTCCTACTTTGCTTCAGTCTGTTTTAAATGAGCTTTGACTCAGAGAAGATGCCGTTATTTCTGGATCATGTTCACATATGGCTTCTTTGCATGATAAAGCTTTACCTGCATTTGTGGATGGCATAGTAAACTGTTCACAGACACTGATTTCTCAAAGTGTTCCTGAGCCCATGATGCCATTTCCATGACAGATTCATGCCTGTTTTTACTGCAGTGCTGCTTCAGGGTTCAAAGATCACAGGCATCCATTACTGGAGGATTACGGACTGACATCATGACAAGTATTCACAGTTTTACACGGAGCGACATTATTCTGAAATTATTTCGCAATTTGTAGACACAGTTCGTTTCAGATTGGTGAACCTGTGCCCATCTTAACGTCTGAGAAACTCTGTCTCTCTAAGATGCTCTTTATATACCCAATCATGTTCCTGACCTCTTGCAAATAAACCTGATTGCTACATTCAGCTGTTTTGTTTAACCAACACTTACTTTTCTGGCCTTTTTTTCTTCCAGCGTCACAAAATTTTTGAGATGTGCCTTTGCCCCTAAATTCAAAAAGAGCTCATATTTTACAAAAGAGTAAAATCTCCAAGTTCAAACATTTCCCCTGGTGTGTACAATAAATATAATATGCATTTATGAGATTTCCAAATTATTTAATTTAGTGTTTATTCAATTTTACACTGCGTCCCATTTTTTGCAAATTAGGGTTGTACATTGGACAAGCAATCATGACATGAAGCTGGTCAAATGTTGTTGCAGCAATCTGCTGTCTTACTCCGTTAATGTGAACCACAACCAAGCATGGTAAAATAGCTCAGTGTGGTTCCCTGCAACTGATTCAAGCTTTGCAGTTTCCCCCAAAAAATGTTTTAATTAACCCTAACGTCACACCTGGTTTTCATCTCTTCCTTCTTGAAGAGGACTTCAAAGTAAATGTAAAAAGAGAACACAGAGTAAAAAAAGACTTTTAAGTGGAGGATTTTTCTCTGCATGGGTGTAATACAGTAAATATGCCACTGCCGTATCAGGCTGGCTCTAAGATCAAAGTTTCTTTTCTGTGTCACAAATGGGAACAGTCACCCATTTTTTAAAATCACACTTTCATCACAAAGGTAAGCAACTTTTTTTTATGCACAGCCTGGATTTGCTTACACTTCCAAGTTAGAAATATAGGTAATAATTCTTAAGTGCTGATGTTATGCAAGTGACCCAATTTTTTTAAAGCTATGAAAAAAAAATGTTCGTGTGTGTGTGTGTGTGTGTGTGCATAACTGTGACTGTATGAAACAGATAAAGAGAAGACAGAATGTGTTTGGTGTTGCGCTGGTGGTGCCTCTTTCTTCAATAGCACTAACAGTGCTTTTCACCTCTGAAATACGACTGGAGGAATTTAATTAGTTACTTAAAGTGTCAAGGTCCACACAAGAATCAAAACTAACAATGAAGTGATTCCAATTTTTTATATGTCCGACTATTCACAGACACTAAGTGTAGTTTTATAAACTTTATAAACGAGAACAGGTAAGTAGTGAGCTTTAGTTAAGCAGAAATGAACAGTCTGCTCTCCACAAACTACAGACAATTTGACATTTCACATGATGTGTTTATCGCTCATTACTAATTTCAAATGCCTGTGCTTGCTAGCACAGATGCTGCCTCTCTGTCTGGCTGTGGTGAGTGAAGCCACGGTTGTGCTTAATGCTATTACTGCAGCTCCATTTCTGGTTGGGCATTTGTATTTTTAATTACGTGTATTTTTTTTTAGTTGTTTATGTAGTCGGATGAAAAAGGAACGTACTGTTTCCCATTCTGAAGTTTTGCTTCAGAATTTAATAACAAATCATCTGGTACTTAGTAGGTCTTAATTTTTCTTTTAAAAAGTCAGACTTTTAATTTTTAAAGTAGAGTTTAAAATTTTTCATTTGCTGCTTTTTGACTCATTTTCAGTTCAGTCCTTATACGGGACCATTTTCAGAGGCATGTAAATAAACTCCAACGCTCTCTCAGGGGTTGTTAACCCACCTACACTGCTGTGAAAAAGTATTTGTCCCGTTCCTCATTTCTTCTTATATGAAGAATTTGTCACACTTTGATGTTTCAGCTCAAGCTAATTTAAATATCATAAAAGATATACTGAGTAATTTTTTTTTTTTTGTTACATTTAAAAAGCTGTCCTGGCCCCAGGCATCCATCTACTGTTGCCCTCATCAGAAAAGCCTCAGGGTGGTTTCCAATAAGCCATTCTTAAGGAAGGATAACATGGAGAAAGGGCTGAGGCACAACAAGTTATATAAGAGCTGGACTGAATATCAGAGTCAATGGGTGTTGGAGTGATGAATCCAACCCAGACATTTTTTGGTTCAAGCCATCGCCAGCAGATACAGAGCAGGTCATCAGTGAGCATCTACAGCCATCTTTAAAACATGGTGGAGGCTCTCCTAGGGTTTGCTGGGAAATTATGAATGCAGAAAAGTACAATCAGATTTTGCAGTACTGGATGGAAAGCCTCTCACTGGTATTATTTTAAGCATGACAATAATCCCAAATAACGCTGTCAATGTAATAAAAGCATCCTAGCATAGAAGAACATGCAAGGCTCAAGACTTTTGCACAATTTTGCATAAAATGGTGCTTTTGCCAGTAATGACACATTTGCTACTATTAAACTTAAGGAGTTTAGTTGCTCTGGACGTTGTAGGGCTGTCCTGGTTGACACGCCTCTGCAATGTTGCGTGGAGATCAGGGGCAGTACCTGTGGACTGGCAGACCGGGGTGGTGGTCCCCATCTTTAAGAAGGGGGACCGGAGGGTGTGTTCAAACTACAGGGGGATCACACTCCTCAGCCTCCCTGGGAAAGTCTATGCCAGGGTGCTGGAAAGGAGAGTTCGTCCGCTAGTCGAACCTCGGATACAGGAGGAACAATGCGGTTTTCGTCCTGGTCGCGGAACACTGGACCAGCTCTTTATCCTCTCGAGGATACTTGAGGGTGCATGGGAGTTTGCCCAACCAGTCTACATGTGTTTTGTGGACTTGGAGAAGGCATTCGACCGTGTCCCTCGGGGTGTCCTGTGGGAGGTGTTGCGGGAGTATGGGGTGTCTGGCCCATTGCTACGGGCCATTCGATCCCTATACAACCGTTGCAAGAGCTTGGTTCGCATTGCCGGCAATAAGTCGGACTCGTTCCCGGTGGGTGATGGGCTCCGCCAGGGCTGCCCTTTGTCTCCGGTTCTGTTCATAATTTTTATGGACAGGATTTCTAGGCGCAGCCAAGTGGCGGAGGGCTTTCGCTTTGGTGGCCTCAGAATCTCATCTCTGATTTTTGCAGATGATGTGGTTCTGTTGGCTTCATCGGGTGAGGGCCTCCAGCTCGCACTGGAACGGTTCGCAGCTGAGTGTGAAGCAGCGGGAATGAGGATCAGCACCTCCAAATCTGAGGCCATGGTTCTCAGCCGGAAAAGGGTGGAGTGCCCACTCCGGGTCGGGGATGAGTTCCTGCCCCAAGTGGAGGAGTACATTTTTCTGGCTGCAATCACCAGTTACTTGGTGGGTGGAAGCATCAAAGAATGACGTCTGTTTTTAAGAGTGGCAAATCGGTCAATCACTCTGTTGTGACTCAGATGCTGAAGCGTGTCTTTTTCAATAGACATGACTGCAAGACTGTGAAGTCTTTTCTGACCCATTGTTTGACGCAGCCAGGAGTGCAGCCGACGCAGTGCACTAAAGGACCGTTCGCACGAGCAGCTGCTGACAGGCACTGTTAGGGCAACTTGGATGGTTGCCTTCAGAGAGGGAAACATGTCTGAATCAAGGAGGTTGTACACAGACAACATATTTTTGGGTGGACATCCAGCCTCTGTTTTCCGGGTAAGAAAGTTTCTGGCCACCAGAACCTCCTCTTTTTTCAGGTCAAGTCTGTAGTGCTTTGCAAGTTCATTCAAGTGTGGTTCACTCAAGAAGTTCTCAGATTTAGGACTGCATGCCTGGACGCCTTTTAGCAGCCCTGCATCTACACTGCAAAATCTTTGATCAAGCTCGCCAACCATCCGATCCACACAAGGGAAAAGTAACTCTCTTTTCAATGTGTCTGAGTTGTTCAATTCAGTGCGTGAACCCACAGTTGCCTCCAGGACAAAATCCTCCATTTTCCTCTGTTTGTGCCTTGTCTTGGCACCTGGTTCAGGGATACTGTGGGTGTTACACAGGGCCTTGGTTTTCTCATACAGCTCTGTAGCAAATGCATCTGAGTGTTTGCCCTTAAGTGTGTCACACACAGCTTGTTTGCAGATAAAAGCTTCTGCCAGGTCTAAAGTCTCTTTCTGCAGGAATTTGTGGAGTCCTTCGGTTACAGACAGAATCGACTGAAACATCAGTAGTGCATAGACTGCTGAGAACTTGTAGAGCTTTGCTCTGAGACCAACAGCTATGGGGGATCCAATTGCAGATAGGCACTCCAAAATGGCAGGCAATGTCTCAAGAACTGCACTGATTGATCGCAACTGACATGCCCAGCGAGTGTTTGAAAGTTGCACAAGCTCAGTTTTTGTCAATCCAAGCTTTGCCTGAGTCTCCATGAACTTATGATGATTGACTAGGGAGGTGCTGAAGAAAGAATACACACACTCCAACAAGCTGAAAAGCTCCACAGCCTCTGGGACAGCCTTGCAAGTATTGCACAAAACCAGGTTGAGTTGATGAGCATAACAATGCACATAGATAGCCTCAGGATGGAGCCTTCTAAAATGTGCTTGTACACCTCCAGTGGAGCCACTCATAACGGCTGCACCATCATATGTTTGTGCTACACACTTAAGCTCTGCAAGACCATAGTTTTGGATCTGCTGCTGAATCTCATTTGCAATGGACTGGGCATCAAATGATTTTATCTCTGCAAGTGCAAGGAAACGCTCCTTCACTGCCCCCTCTGACACGTACCTGACACAAACAGCTAACTGCTCTGCCTTTTTATCCCTTGCCTCATCCACCATGATGGAATAGACTTTAGACTTTGTCATTTCAGATACAATGACACTAGTAACTTCCTGGGCACAACAGTCAATCATGTCATTCTGGGATGTTGGTGAGATATACTGTGCATTTGATGGGGGATTATGTTTTTGAAGAAAAGGATCAAACTCCTTCAAAAGCTCCATGCATGCAAGAAAATTCCCTCTGTTTGGGCTGTCTTCACCTTCATCATGGCCACGAAAAGGGAGTCCCTGTCTCCCTAACATAGAGGTGACTGCAACAATTCGTCTGAGATACTCTCTTCTTTCGACTATCTCACTCACATTTGCAGTTGCTATCATCTGTGCAACGTTTCCCTGTTTGCTAGTTCCCTGGTAGCTTTTCCATGTAACAACACTGTCCTTATGTGTTTGTGCCATCTCATGCTTGCCAAAGATGACTAAAGCTTTCTTCCAGTTCTTGCAACCGTTACTGACCAAACTATCATGTTTGATGTTTTTGCCAAACACTCTACATGGGAAGCAGAAAGCTGCACTCTGGTTGACTGAATATTCTAACCAGTTGTGCTTTTCAAACCAGCTGTGGTTAAATGCTCGCTTCTGTGTACCAAACGTATCATGTGGATAGCTCTTCAGCTTCACCTGTCTGGGCCCTGTGTCTTTGTCACCTAAATCAAACCCTGTAGTAGAATGAGTTGCTGCAGCTGCTTCATCATTTTCCCTCTCTTGGCCTGTTTGCTCTCCTCTCTCTGTAATAACTTGATCTTCCTCTGCCTCTCAATCCATTTGCTGCAGCTCCTCTGTCTCTCCTTGCTCTCTCTGACTTGAACTTGCCTGTTGACCTTTTTCTCCCTCAGCCACTCCTTCTGCCTCACCCTTCAAGATACATTAAAACATACTGAATTGTAATGTAAATTGCTAATATCATGACTTCTGCTCCCGCTCCACAGTAATTTGTTGCTCCCAAATATTTTGAAGTTACAAACATTATATTTTGAGCACGCATGTGACTAAAATGGTTGCAATTTAAAGCCCTGAAAAATATTACTAAATTACTTGAATTGAAGTAATATTAAAATAGAACCCTCAAAAATATGTGAGTCAGGCTAATTTGACTTATATATATCTCTCTCTCTTTGCTCTCTCCACTTTCTAACCTTGACTCTCCTAAATAAAAGCTCAAGTTAAACAGGTCTTATATGTTGTACCGTGACTGAAATGTTTCATATTTCATATCCATATTGAGTCCCATAAAATTCTAATCAGACTGTCTGCATCACAAATGACTCCATCCTTTGACTCACCTCTCCAGCAGACGTCTCTCCCCTCTGCCTCTCTGTGCTCCTCTGCCCTGACTCCTACAGGTTAATGGGGATGGAGTGATTATTATTATTTCCACTGATGATAACCATACCTGAATGAGCTCAGCTGGATTTTTCAGAGCTAAAACGAGTGACAGAAATTAAAATTATGCTAACAATTTAACTTAGTGCGCTAGCCAGGTTTTTATTTACAAAATGGGGAGCACCTGGTTCATTATTTACATGGGATTCTCTGCTGTTAGCTGGAGCTAACTAATTGTTACTACCAGCCAGTGATGAAGACTTACTTTCTTGAAAAACTTGCGTATATCCATGATTTCTTGCCGTTTGCCACATGTACGCTAGTGTGTCCGCAGGTGTATACGAGCGGAGTGTAAAGTAGCAGTGAAAACGAGGACTGGATTTTCAGTCATGTGGATGTCCCCTGTGAACAACTGGAACGGATTGGATAACGAAGCACTGACGCTACCTTAACAATGTAAAGCGAAAGGGACCAACCGAGTTATGATCATATTTGTGTGAATAGCGACAGGTTTATATTATTATTTCTTTAAACTCATATTCCTGCATCTTTATATTGAATTTGTCTGCAAGTTCTGTAAAAAAAAAATCGAATAAGTTAAAAAAAAAAAAACCCCAAAAAAACCCCCACCAAATTATTTAGGGGGGCTTAAGAATATTTTAGGGAGGCTTCAGCACCCCTAAAATAGGCCTAACGACGCCACTGGTGTGCTCCCTGGGAAAAATACCAGAGGCAGCCGCCAAGACACACATTCTCGCAGGTATGTATAAACTGATTTTAACTTAAGCTAAGACACTGACGTGGAGTCTTATGCAACAATCCGGCAGGCTGAACACACCCACCAGGCCTGTAGACCGGCGCTCTGTACACACACCCTCACACACACAAACCAGGAAGACGAGGGACAGCAGCACCAAAAATACACATGCCCATAACATATTCAATAACCCTGTGTCCCTCAAACCCAGGTCCGTGACAATAACAGTCATGATTACAGTAATGACAGCCAGCTAAAGCTAGCTGCAGTCATTCAGACTGCATGCTGCACCACAGAGGTCAAGAGAAAAGCTACTCATACAGTTAGATTTACACCTATCACTAAACTTCTCTCAACTGTCTCTTCTCACTTCCATCCCAGTGGCTGCCTCCTTCTCTCTTACGTAGACAGCCCACCCTCCCACTCTTGGAGTCTCATCTGTGTGTCAGCGATAGAGGTGAGGTCAGCCTCTCACCAGGCTCTGCAGCGCAGCTATCAGCAGCGTTTGCCCACAATGCAAGTAGCCAGTGGAGCGTGTGAATGGGGTCATGCCTGGGAGATGGAGAATGAAGCCGCCATCCGTGAATAGGGAAGAGAGGGATAACAATTCCTGAGGCTGTCTCCACTGCAACAGCAATAAATCTGAGAGCCTGTAGCCGGGGTCCCCAATCCCAGTCCACGAGGGCCGGTGTCCCTGCAGGTTTTAGATGTGTCCTTAATCCATCACAGCTGATTTAAATGGATAAATTACCTTTTCAACATGTCTTGAAGTTCTCCAGAGGCCTGGTAAAGAACTAATCATGTGATTCAGGTGTGTTGACCCAGGGTGAGATCTAAAACCTGCAGGGACACCGGCCCTCGTGGACTGAGATTGGGGACCCCTGGCCTATAGTGTGCCTCTTGATTGTTTGTCCCTCCTCCACATGCTTAAAGGAGGAAGCAGTGCTCGTGCATGTCTACAAGAGCAAGTGGAAGTGTGCATTCTTCTGCTGCCGTATAAAATTTGACATTCGTTTCCTTAAATGCTAGCGGAAGATGAGGTGGCCCCTCCAATCCATTTTTGATTGGTGCAATGATTATTCTGTTTTCCACAGCGTACCTCAGACCATTTGTATATAAATGGATGTCTCTTATCACTGTTTCATGATGAGAGGCAGCATAAACGTGATATGAATGAAAAAAAAAGATTTCACTCAACAGCTTTCCACTATTTGAATTTAATTAGCAGGATAATGGATTCATTCACCCTCTCCTCACAGGTTCTGAATTTAAAAAAAAAAATTCAATTGGGTTCACAGCGTGGGTGGGGGAACAGATCTCCAGAGTATCCTTTGTGTGTATAAAAATGACATGAAGATGAATATACACCAGTGTAGTAATTATATTTTCAGCACCTCAAATGAAGCTCTTCCTTTCTAATTGTGCTGTTTATTGAGTATTATCTGCGTTCTTTACCTAAATGCCTCCTGTTTAACTTTTTAGAGGTTTGCCTTGAATACACAGAATGCTAGCGTCTATCCCGGTCTTACTCCAAACACACAAAGTGATACACCAAAACCCCCTTTAGCATCATTTTTCAGCTTACTTGGATGTGCAACAGATTTCAACAGGAGCCCGTCTTCTGCTGAAATACAAGCAATGAGACCACAGGCAAAATTGCTGTATTGGTGTCACTATCACAGGAAGTCTAACGATGGTAATCAAAGGTCAGAGAAGTCATATTGGTGCATTAATCACTTACTTATTGCAAACAAAGGAGTGAGAAAGGCAAAAATCATATAATGTATGCATAATTTATAGTGCTATACTCAGGGTTAAATTGGACTGAACAGCATTTTTGTCCATGGGTTGTGGTTGAGGTGCTTCAGTATCTAGCTGGTGTTACTGAAGAGGTGTGAACATAAAGGGAGTAACGTTTTTTTAAGTGGCAGGTCATTCCAAATCTAGCGTTTGTGTTTGTGTGCATTTTGTCACCCATTGTGTTGATAGCTAAAGGTCCAGATGTTATATTTCCCAAGGAGAGAAACAGAATGAGCGCTAACTTCACTTAAAGATGGAGAAAGAGGTAAGTAAAAGGACAGGAGAGAAAGAAAAGATGTTAGATTTAAAGGTAAGGACTGCTCAGTGGCATTTGATAAACTGTAAATTTAAAGCTTATGTGTAATTTCCTGATTTTTTTTTAAGAAAAGATTTGTATCAGTGTTGGGAAATTCACAGATATTGACTCTTACATGATCTTATTGTTCCCCCAAACTGCCAAATCTTTCTTTAATCCCTGATCGTGTTCACTTTTCTGTTCCTGGATTTGGCAAACTGAAAGAAAGTTTGCATTGCCACATACTAATGTTAGTATATCACTATAGGAAAGTTTCAGTGAGGTTTGCACAAAATACGTCATTCAAAGAGCTGCTTTCTTAGACTGAGTATCTTTCAGAGCCTGTACTTTTCTGCTTTTACTTGAGTAAATCTGTTGAATCTGCACTTCAACGTTTTATGATTTTAAAACATGTATCTGTGCTTTTGCCACCACTGGATATCTGCTACTCCTCTCCAAGTCTTTTTAAGATTTCTCCTTGAAGGCAGATCCCAAAGGGCCATCCCTTTGCCTTGGACAATGATGGTAAAGGTAAATGCTGCTTTAAAATATGACTAGTTTTTTCAGTATTGTAATCTACATGTTTCTAGGAGTGAGAATGTGTTGCAGTAACATGAGTCAACAGATGGCAATGTTGTTCTACTGATACAAATATCTTGAATCAGTACCTTGAATCAATTTGAATGACATCTGGTACAGACGTTCACTGATGCTTCTTAAGATAAACTGTAAAAAATCAGGATGAACTGATGTGAAACTTTAGTGCCTGAAAAACCAATGGCATTCCTACTGCTAGTTAGTGCTACTTAGGAAATATTTGCAAGTGATGTATTGATCCATGGTCAATAATCCAGGTAAGGAAATCCCAGGAAGTTGATTCTGTTCTGTTCTGCTCTGTCTGATGTAGCGCTTTTTACTTTCCTTCCACTTTCCTTATCTCCTCAGTACATGTTGATCAAGCAAGAAACTTGAAAGTGGAAAATGGAAGGAAAGTAAAAAGCATTTATATTAATTACTCTTTCAGATCCTGTTCATCTGCTGTACAGTTATTTTCATACCTACCACAACATCTTTTGTCCTCCACTTGTTTTCTAGGACACACTGCACACCATGCAGCCATAAGCCAGGTTTTTGGGATGCATACTACACATAAATACTGTTTCATATCTACCAACCTATGTTATCTTTGGCATTTTTATAGATTAGAATTAATTCAATGCATACTGGTAACACATACAAACTACATACATGTGTGTGTACAGCAAGAGAGGCAGGAAAGAGGAAGGAAAATGTAAGTGGCTAAGGGAGAGTTGCAGGCAACTGAAAAGGGAATTGTGAACAGGTGTGTATGTGGCTGAGTCAAGTGATGGCTGAAGGTCAGAAACAACAGGGAGCTCTGCAGGGTGAGAGGGGAACAATGGGCCCTGAACATAAGAGGAAGCATTACTGATCAGCAGGTTGAAAGGGGGTAAAATCATGCAAAAAATATTGGGAGCTGGTTTCAGTCACGACAGCCTGTGTTTTTTTCCTTTACCTATCCTGATGAAACCTCTGTGAAAAATGCATCACACTCTTTTGAACTTGCAGGAACTCCTTAAATAAGAATCCAGATATTTTAAGTTAGGCCAGCACCGAGGCTTTGCTTTTCTACAAGCACTTTCGTCATGTTAGATTCTCTACTCACTCGTCCTTGCCAGGGTTTACATTTATATTAATCCATGTTGATGATAAGAAAAATCAAGACATACAAGTTTGTAACATTCACAGACTTGTCATCATGTCTGAGCATCAAGTATGAAACACAGAGAGCTGAAGGTTGCCAGTGCTGCAGTGGGCCCATAGCAACATTTAAAAAAAAAAATTGAATCTGCTGAGGAGTATTTTCCAATCTTTCTGTATTTCCAAAAGTGTGAGGTGACAGTAGTTCATTGCCCCATTTGGCATATCAGCGTTATTGATGACGAGAATATGGCAGCGCCACAAAGGCACGCAACGGAGCCATAATAATAAACAATGACTCTTCGTGTGACAGAGAAAATGAAAGCATATAATTGCAGTCAAGTTGAATGCTAATGGATGCTAATCACAGGGAAACTACCGCACACTCGCACACACACAGAGCTGCATTTACACCTTAAATGCACGGCCCTGCTGAGGTGTTGTTTGGTGACTAAAACGGGCGGAGTGGTGCACAGAACACAAAGGTGTG
This sequence comes from Rhamphochromis longiceps, assembly GCF_057381845.1. Taxonomy (NCBI): domain Eukaryota; kingdom Metazoa; phylum Chordata; class Actinopteri; order Cichliformes; family Cichlidae; genus Rhamphochromis; species Rhamphochromis longiceps. The sequence continues at coordinate 12,240,150 of NC_140572.1, forward strand.
AGGAACAAAAGAGAGACTTGGAGGTTGGCAAGGTTTGTGTAGAAATGGTTTACTCGCATTCAGCTGCACTCAGATTGAGATTAATGGGCTTCAGTGAATAGCGGGAAGCTCGTAAAAACAAAACAAAAACAACAACAACATTAACACAAAGAATGCAGCATGACATCCTGTGTTAAAAACTCCAAAACAACGGAAAATATTGTTTCAAAGATAAATGTTCAGTTACTTTATGGGTTCTGCCAGTTTGTATATTAACGTTCAATCATTCGGTCTGTCTGCAAAAATTGATTTTTTGATTAAATTTCCTAATCTTCCTCCATGGTTTTCTCCTTGTGCACCTCCGGGCCCCTTCCAGTGCTGCTGCTGACTTCAGGTCAGTACCTGCGAGTCCCATTCTGAGCACTTACGCAAGTAATGCACCAACTAAAGCAAAATACAGAGTAACAAAGGACACCCTTACTACTTCCATAGAAATTAAGAAGAAAAGTAACAGCCTTGTGCTGCTGTACTTGATTAACTGGTGATTAACCTCCACAGAAGCTCAGGTTTCAGATGTTTTCAGGTCTGGAGCATTCTGGTGCCCCAGCCAGCGTAATGACCTTACACAAACACTTCAGTAAGAAACATCATAAGGCTGTTTCCAAACACTTCAGGGTTTGCTCATTTTATGGTAAGAAAGAGTATTCAATTGTGGGAAATGTTTTAGACAGTTGCCAATCTTCCAAGGAGTGGGCGTCCCAGGAAATTCAACCAAAGGTCATTCCATGCAGTGCTCAGTCAAACTCCAAAAAGCCCAAGAGCTGCATGTCAGAGGCTTCAGGCCTCGATTAGCTTTTTAAATGTTAAAGTTCGTGACAGTAGAGCTAGAAACAGATCAAACAAGTATGGCTTGTTTGGAGGTACTGCCAGAAGGAAGCCTCTTCTGTTTTTTAAAAGGAACACAACAGCACGGCCTACTACGAAGCCTCTTGAACAATGTCTGGACTAATGTATATAAATTCCCCTCTTGCCCTGCACAGTATCTTGGATGTTCCTAGGACTGCGCTCTTCTGTATAGAGATCTCCGATGTTGTTCCTGGGACCTGCTGGAGCCACTCCCCTAGCTTGGGAGTCACCGCACCTTGTGACCATGGGACCACCGTTACCTTCACCCTCCACATCTTCTCGAGCTCTTCTCTGAGCCCTTGGTATTTCTCAAGCTTCTCATGTTCCTTCTTCCTGATGTTGCTGTCATTCAGAACTGCTACATCTATCACTACGGCCATTTTCTTGTCTACCATCACTATGTCAGGTTGGTTAGCCATTACCATTTTGTCCCTCTGTATCTGGAAGTCCCACAAGATCTTAGCTCGGTCATTCTCCATCACCCTTGGGGGCGTCTCCCATGTTGATCTCGGGACTTCCAGGCCGTATTTGGCACAGATGTTTCTGTACACTATGCCGGCCACTTGGTTATGGCGTTCCATGTATGCCCTGCCTGCTAGCATCTTACACCCTGCTGTTATGTGCTGGATTGTCTCAGGGGCATCTTTACACAGCCTGCACCTGGGGTCTTGCCTGGTGTGATAGAGCCCAGCCTCTATACCCTGACACGTTCTTCCTATTATTTCCTGGTCTTGTTGTGAAACTTTCCCACCCTGTGATGTTGGCTCTACAGGTGAGCAGATGGAATGTGATCATGCTCTTGCGTCGTTGCACAATGATGCATTTCCATGCATGCGCACACAAATCCCAACTTCCCCCTGCAGAAGTGAGCTCTCACGCTGGGTCTTCGTTGAGGTAGAATAATCTGATAACACTCCACATAGTTAGCGTTCCGATATGATTAAGCCAGGTTGCCATTTGTCAAGACTAATTTAGAATGAGTTGTGATTAGCTATTTCCACCCTCAAGGGCATTACGCATTTAAAATGGAACACATTTTAACCAGCTGGGAAAATGACAATGTCTGCTGATTTCCTCAAGTCTTGCACTTAGGGTTGCCAACTCCCTGAAAAATAAATAAGGGACACCTCGTGGCCAGGGCCGGGCAACCCAGTTGTCTTCACCCTTCCCAGTGTGGTAGCTCTTTTTTTGTGTGTGTGAAATTATTTTTTAACCATTTGACTTGAATTTGATTTAAGCAGATGCATATTCTTTGTGATATGACCATATGGGAAACAAATGATCATTTAGCCATTTATTTTTAGCTCAAAATGACAACATTAACACAGTAAAACAGGTCTCTTTCTTAAACAGAAGCCTGTCATGCTTAACTTTTGAGAATATAAGTAAATCTTTCTTTAAAAGAACTCTATCCTGCTTAACTTAAAATTATATAAATTAATAGAAAGCAATAGAACGAAAAATATTCTTGTAACAGTGCACATATAGTGCATTTAGTACAATTGGCTTCAGTTGAGGTATTATTTCAGCTTTTCTAATGCTAATCAGCTGCTCCTGGTTGTAAACCCGCTTGTTCCCATGATTACGCACCTTAACTCATCATCATTATTCATCTATGTATTACTTTTATGTATTATTCATCTATTTGTTGTAATCATCCATCCTTGCAGTTGTTTATTACACAAAATAAATGATATTATCACACTTCTGGCCACATAGCGCTGATATTCACCGCACATGCCCATATTAACCTTAACCAGAGGGTTTAAACAACAAACCAGTGTTTACATACCATATCTGCTTCTGCCGTGGCCTGGTGGACAAAAAATTGGTTAAGGGTTCCCCGAGCTTTCACGCCCCTCATGTTCTTCTTGTGCCCACCACTAGAACCATGCCTATGGAAAAAGTGCGCCGGCACACAGTGCAGTGCGCTTTATAGGTGTTATCGTGCACTTTCCCAGCCAGGTGTTTTCCTTTTCCCAGTCCTCCCTGTACTTTTGCAGCCTTTTTTCTTTTCTTTCTCTGAGGGGAACAAACATTGCTGCTCTAACGCTGGGCTTACACTGTGCGATTTTTGGCCCATTTTGAGCCGATTTTTGAGTCGTGCGACCGATTTGGTGATCGGCCCGATTTTGGCCTTCATCGTGCATCGTGTAGTATACGTGGGGTAACGAGAAGCGATTAACACCTCACGACCAGCTCCCGATCATCAATCGCTCGTGAGGGTGTCACCACAGCCGCTCACACTGCTCATGCGCAAACACGTAAACATCGGTGAAAAAGACGGCGCAGCACGGCTGTGCAGTAGTGATGGGATTTCCGGCTCTTTTTAGAGATCCGGCTCTTTCGGTTCGGCTCACTAAAAAGAGCCGGCTGTTTCGGCTCCGAACCGGCTCTTCAGGTTGTTTTGTTGCTTTAATTAATTTATTATTAACAATAATATAAAATTATGCACAAAAGGAATTACTAACGTAAAAAGTGGTTTTATTTATATATGTTTATATATAAATATATGCGGTGGCCCCTAGAGACAAAACACGTACAAACTCCAAAACACATTTCTAGCATGAACTGAACTTCCAAAGCAGAGCTACTAGATCACTTAAATTACACAATTGAAAGCATGTGTGTATTGTTTGTGTATTTATACACAGGCACTCATATATATTCAAATAATTTAAAAAAAAGTTCATTTACCTGTTACTACCACACACCAAATCCGGTCGTTGGTACTTGCTGGCTTGTGTAGCCACAAGATAACAAATGCTCAACACTGCGCCCAGCATCCTGGAGCACTTCTGTTGTCTTTTGTACGTGTTTTGAGTTTTTATGTGCTTCTGAGTTTTTATATGCTTCTGAGTTTTTACGTGCTTCGGAGTTTGTACGTGTTTTTACGTGTTTTGGAGTTTTTACGTGTTTTGGAGTTTGTACGTGTTTTTACGTGTTTTGGAGTTTGTACATGCTTCAGAGTTCGTACGTGATTTGAAGTTTGTATGTGCTTTGTCTCTAGGGGCCACCGTAAATATTCTCTGTCATATGGACCTGCATGAATAAACTTTCTCAATCCTTTATCATCTGCAACCGAAAATAGTTGTGGATGATTACTATACCTTTCTAATGTTGTTGTCCCTGCCTCTCTTTCTCTCTCTCTGGCTCTGTTCCTGTGCTACTGAGTGTAACTACCGCCCCTCCCCCCTCTGCCCAGCGTAAAGCACAAGGCTCGCGTGCAGAGTGAAGCGGAAAAAAAGTGCGAGAGAGAGGCTGAGAGAAAGAAAAAAAAAAAAAACCCACGTGACGGCTCGCGATAAGGAGCCGGCTCGCGTCGTTCACGTCAAAGAGCCGGCTCTAAGAGCCATTTCGTTCGCGAACGACCCATCACTACTGTGCAGCGTGTGATCTGGACACAAGTGATGGAGGCACTTGTAGAACTTTGGAAAGCTCATCCGAGCCTTTTCGATGTGGCATCACAAAATTATCACGACCACAACAACCGTGAAAATAGTTGGATTTACACTGCTGCTCAATCACAGCTGCCTGATCATGTTTTTCATTAGCAATTTAGCAAAGTTGATGGTGGTGTGTCTGTGTGAGTGAAAGACAGAGAGAGCGAGCGACAGATTTTCTGTTATAACCTTCATGTTATGGAGGCACAGTGTGAGCACTCAGGTCGCATCAGAGCATCGGGCCGTATAGTGTGAGACCCTGCATCGTGACCTGCAAACTTCTAATCCCTGCGAGTCAATCGTGCAGTTTGAGCAAGAGCTGAATAACGTGACTGAAAAAAATCGCAGTGTCTGCCCAGCTTTAGGTGTACTGTCATCCGAGACGTGCACCGCAGTGTCGGCGTTTGTTTCCCTGTTGGCCATGCTTGTTGTTGTGGTCATCTGTTGTCTTCCGGTATTTTCTCCGCAAGCGACCTTTCCTCGACCAATGAGATAATCTGAATTGTCATACTCGAATTGTCATAAGTGTGCTGTCAGCTCATTGGTCACAAAGCAGGAGAGGGGCTGGGAATTATGTTTTCAAACAAAGCGTTAATTCCATTAACATTTATAGACTACTTTTGATTCTCACTGTATTACGGGACAAAGTGCGTCCCTTATTAGCTCAATACGGGACGTGTACTTTTGTTTCTAAATACGGGACGATTCCGTTTTTTAAGGGACGGTTGGCAACCCTACTTGCACTTGAGTGTTTATTTCTCTGCTTTCACTGTAATGGACCATTTACCTACATGTGCAGGAGACAGGAGAGTAGAGCTGGTATTGTATATAGAGAGAAAACAAGAGTGAGTGCGAGTGAAATAAACTATATTGGGTTCCAGGGCTCGACTTGTGCTGCAGCTATTTCACTCGAGGGATTAAGACTCAGAGAGCCTCCCCCAACTCTCCTTCCCTCTCCTCCTTCCCACTGCAGCCTTTGGTGGATTTACTATTTACCCCATTTATTTATCACTTTAGAGTGCTGATGGAAAGGCCTGCAGGGCTAGAGAGAGTGACGTACCAGCCACAGCTGGAATTAAAACTCTCGAGCTCGTATAATTTGATTTGACTACTATCTCACCCACCATCAGAGGAAGCTGAGAGGATGCAGAGCCCTCTGTGTTGCTGCTTTGGGTTGATGTTCTTGTGTCACCTGTCAGAAAATGTCCTTTTAAGAGATCCTGTAGCTGTGTCATTTACTTTCACTCTCCTCCAGCAGAACACTTTCTAAATATAATGAACCAATTCTCTCTTTCAAAATACAAAAAATATATTAAAAAAAATAAAATGTTGAACCTCAAACAGTATTTCTTTACAGTTTGGATGTTTCTCTTGTGCTGGGAAGTTATCTACCCTAAGGTAAGAGCTAAAAAAAACACCCCTTCCAAACTATGAAGAAGTTCCTCCTGTCAGAAAGAAAACAAGTCCAGTTCTCTCCCTTTTCTCTTCTTCACTTCCTCTAAATGTTTCTGCACTGCCACCTCCTTTGTCCTCTCACCTTTCTAAAGATCTTACCTCTCACTAACTTTTCCTGTCGCACTCACTTTCTTTTGTCTATGTGCTTTGACAGAGTGACTGATGTTGATCATTACTAGGCTCTGATGGCTCCATATCAGAGGAAATTCTCCTCAGTGCTCTGTCAATGTCACCAAGAAGCCATTGTGAGGCTAATGGTCCTGCTAGGTACTGGGATCTTTGTGGAACTCTAGAGTAAAAATAAGCAACAGACTCGGCTCCTGGATATTACAAACACTTTTTTGGGTAATATTAAAAGAATACTGAGATACTTTTGGACTATGATTATTATATGTATGGTGAACCCTGGTACTGTGAATCCTGACCTTTGGTAATAAAATCCATTGTCACGGCTCCCTTATGAGTAAAGTCATATCCATCATACCAAACAGAATGGGATATTCTTAATTAAACATAATACTCCTTTAAGTGGTTATAAACCCAGCAATGCTACTCTAACCTGGAGGCAGATTTGTCAGTTTTTCCTTTCTCCGTGCATGACAACATACCTGCAAACACATTCCATAAATCACAATGGCAGACAACTGGAAAGCTCATTTTTTTCCTCTTCCAACCAAATTGAAATGTCTGACAAGAGACGATGCTGTAATCAATTGAGGATCTTGCAATAAATCTGGCGTCGGTCCCACCAGCCCTGGACAATAAGTTAGAAAGCCTATAGCAGAGTGAGATGAGGAGAACGGTGAAGACCGCAGGCTCAGTGCCGGCTGGGATAGCTCCATCCTGGCCCCAGTATTTCATAGAGGACCAGCTCTGTAAGTCAGGAGAGGCAACGTTGGCTCTGTTCCCTGGTTAACTGAGGACTCAAGGTTCTTTGATGGTGCCGGTGAAGGAAGGATAGTTGTTTGGTATTTAAAGAAATTGAAACCCTATGACTTTGGGTTAGCAGTTCAGGATTTTGAAGTTAATTAATGTTTAATAAATATACTAAAGCGCAGTTAGAAGGTATTCTTGGAGACAAGTTATAGTTTTCAAACTGCTGTTATTTCTGACCCTTTTTTAACTACTACAAGTTACAGAGTAACTAGACCAAATTTATTTCATAAGGGACAAGTGAATGGTAAATTCTTACATAGTTCTTACATAGCGCTTTTCTACTCTTCTGGGCACTCAAAGCAATTTACACAATTTGTGCATTTACCCATTCACACACGCACATTTTCTAAGTGCTTTCTAACTAACATTCACACACACATTCATACTGCGATGGATGCATCGGAGAGCAATTTGGGGTTAGTATCTTGCCCAAGGATATTTGGCATGCAGTCTAGGGGAAACCAGGAATCGAACCACCAACCCTCCGATCCGCTCTACCGCCTGAGCTACAGCCACCCCGACGTGAGTGAGAAAGGTGACTGGAAAGGAAAAACTCAATGCATCATGGGAATCCCCCGGGAGCCTACATCTATTGCAGCATAACTAAGGGAGGATTCAGGATCACCTGGTCCAGCCCTAACTATATGCTTTAGCAAAAAGGAAAGTTTTAAGCCTAATCTTAAAAGTAGAGATACTGTCTGTCTCCCGAATCCAAACTGGACGCTAGCTCCACAGAAGAGGGGCCTGAAAACTGAAGGCTCTTCCTCCTATTCTACTTTTAAATACTCTAGGAACAACAAGTAGGCCTGCAGAGCGAGAGCGAAGTGCTCTAATAGGGTGATATGGTACTACAAGGTCATTAAGATAAGATGGGGCCTGATTATTTAAGACCTTGTACGTGAGGAGCAGGATTTTGAATTCAATTTTGGATTTAACAGGAAGCCAGTGAAGGGAAGCCAATACAAGAGAAACATGCTCTCTCTTTCTAGTCCCTGTCAGTACTGTTGCTGCAGCATTTTGGATTAGCTGAAGGCTTTTCAGCGAGTTTTAGGACATCCTGAAACACTAAAACACTACAGCGCAAACTGGTAAATGGACCAGTTCTTATACAGTGCTTTTCTATTCTACATGAGCATTTAAAGTGCTTCATACAACACGTCTCATTCATTCACATTTTTTCTGCCTGTGTGTGTGCATGTGTGCATGTGTGTGTGTGTTGTATTTTCAAATGCAAAGAATAAACTATAACAAAAAGAATTTCTTTCCCTTCATTTCTGTTATTTCAATGTTCAGTGATATTGTCATTGTCGGAAAAGCTACAGGTCTGGCCCTGAGCAGGATGCCCACCCACCTGTTTATGAATACATTCATAAATTGTAAAAGGTGAAACACAGAGAACACATATTTGCTAATTAGGTCTAAGTAATAGACTAATAAAACAAGAATTTCATTCACCTAGAGAAAAGCACAAGGGTTTGGGATGGTCAGTATCACACTGCAAGCTGTTGTACTACACACACACACACACACACACACACACACACACACACTGACATGTCTGGCTATGAAAGCTTTGCTCTTTTGCTCTCGAAGATGCTTTTTCAATCATAAATCTAAAGTGATGCTTATTAGAGGTGGGAATCACCATACATCCCACGATACGATATTATTGCAATTTTAAAAAATATTTTGCAATATTCAGATTCTGTACATAAAGGTAAACTTTATCAATATTCATTTTATCTAATATCAAAGTCTCACACTCAGTCTTTCTCTCATTTCAGTCAGTTTTATTGTTGACAAACTGAACGGTTTGTATTACAGTCTAGTCCAACTTAACTGAATGCAACCATCTGGTACAATTATAGCCAGTGTTGGAAAGGTTACTTTTAAAATATATTCCATTACAGATTACAGAATACATGCCCCAAAATGTATTCTGTAACGTATTCCGTTACGTTACTCAATGAGAGTAACGTATTCTGAATACTTTGGATTACTTAATATATTATCATGCTTTTTACAACAACGTGAATGTACTATTGCTGTGTGATTTATTACTATTACTGAAGGTCCGCGACTCCGAACTGTAGTAAAGGGACCTCTGACTAATACGGCGGGGTCCCTGTCGGCTCGTAGCCGAAAAATAGCTTTACTTTGTTGTGTGGGTCAACTTTTCTTGCGAGAGACAGAGAGAGGCGTTGAAAGGCTGCTCCAACGGAACTTATTGTTTTCGGAGGAAAACACAAACACGGTGTACAGTCGAGTCTTAATAGCTTACTTACAGCTGGGCTTGTCAGGAACTCTTCTTGGCTGCAGTGGTTATTATTATATTTACATGCTTCCAGCTCCCGTTTTTCCTCGATGACAACTCGTACATTTCCACTCCCCTTTTTCTCCCTCCTCGCGCTCACAGACCCATAACGTGTATGGCAGTCCATTCTCCCTGCAACACGGACTACACTACCCATGATGCTACATTCTTTAGAGCTATGCTTGTAGCATTCTGCCTGTTTGCTTAGCACAACAACAACAAAAAGGCCTCTCTCACCCAGGAAACACACAGTCGCAGAGAGAGAGAGAGCGTCGCCCTGTAACCATGGCAACCGTAACGCTGCCGCCTGGAACAACAGAGCGTAGCTGTCAAACAAAACCCAAACAGTCCTGAAACAGGAAAGTACCGCAGTGTAATCCATTTATTTCAACAAAGTAACTGTATTCTGAATACCACCTTTTTAAACGGTAACTGTAACGGAATACAGTTACTCATATTTTGTATTTTAAATACGTAACGGCGGTACATGTATTCCGTTACTCCCCAACACTGATTATAGCTATTCTGAACTATGCAATTTATGAAAACTATGCAGCCCCTTCAGCAACTGAAGAATTTGAAAGTAAATTAAAACAAAATATAATTTTACATTAAATAAAAAAGTTTTAAACTTAATTAAAATAAAATGTGTCTTAAATTAAAATAAGTAAACTGTCATTTTTATTGCTGCCATAAAAAAAAGTTAAACACATTTGGACAGTGAAGGAATGTAAGGATTCTTGCTCAGAAAAAGGATCAACATGCTCTGAAGTCAGAGCACAAAAACCTTTTTTGTAACAAAATATCGATTTCTGCTGTCCCTGTATCGATACATTATTAGCAAACAAAATATCACGATACTACACAGTATCGATTTTTTCCCTAATGCTTATGTGGCTTCCCTGAAGAGGAAAACACAAAACAGTGGTGGAATCTGTTTGCAAGCAAAACCCTAATGTGTTTGTTAGTTGTGTTCACAGAGGAGCCGGAGTTTTGGCTATGCTAATACTCAGTGTTGGGGAGTAACGGAACACATGTACCGCCGTTACGTACTTAAAATACAAAATATGAGTAACTGTATTCCGTTACAGTCACCGTTTAAAAAGGTGGTATTTACAATACAGTTACTTTGTTAAAATAAATGGATTACACGGCGGTATTTTCCTGTTTCATATTGTGGCGGGTCAGGACTGTTTGGGTTTTGTTTGACAGCTACGTTCTGTTGTTCCAGGCGGCAGTGTTGCGGTTGCCATGGTTACAGGGTGCCGCTCTCGCTCTGTGTGTTTCCTGGGTGAGAGAGCGCCTTGTTGTTGTTGTGCTAAGCTAATAGGCAGAATGCAGAATGTAGCCTCATGGGCAGTGTAGTCCGTGCTGCAGGGAGAATGGACTGCCATACTCGTTATGTGTCCGTGAGCGGGAGGTGGGAGAAAAAGGAGAGTCGAAAAGTACGAGTTGTCATCGAGCAAAAACGGGAGCTGGAAGCATGTAAATATAATAATAACCACTGCAGCCAAGAAGAGTGCCTGACGAGCCCAGTTGTAAGTAAGCTATTAAGACTCGACTGTACACCGTGTTCGTGTTTTCCTCCGAAAACAATAAGTTCCGTTGGAGCAGCCTTTCAACGCCTCTCTCTGTCTCTCCCTAGCAGAGTTGACCCAGACAACAAAGTAAAGCTATTTTTCGGCTACGAGCCCGACACGAACCCGTATTAGTCAGAGGTCCCTTTAATATGGTTCGGAGCCGCGGACCTTCAGTAATAGTAATAAATCACAGCAACAGTATATTCATGTAGTTGTAAAAAGCATGATAATATGTTAAGTAATCCAAAGTATTCAGAATACGTTACTCTCATTGAGTAAGGTAACGGAATACGTTACAGAATACATTTTAGGGCATGTATTCTGTAATCTGTAATGGAATACATTTTAAAAGTAACCTTTCCCAACACTGCTAATACTTTAAAACGATTGCTCCATTGATGAAGAGGAATGCTGAGGATTCTTAATCCCAGGCTGTAGTAACATTGTATCACTGAAATACTTTATTAATTTTGTATTGATAATTGGACTGACTTGTGACTAATCGAGTACATTGGGTACGTTGACAATGTTGTCAAAGGAGCTTGCAAAGAAAAGCGTCTGGACTTCTTTAAGTTGCTTGAAGACGTTTCACCTCTCATCCGAGAAGCTTCTTCAGTTCTAAGGTCAAATGGTGGAGAGTCCCAGATATAAACCTAGTGGGAGTTTCCCCCCACAGAGGGACAAAAGGACCCCCTGATGATCCTCTAATCGCCTGAGCCAAGGTGTGAAACTGGGTGTGGGTCCCAATCAGCCAGGGTTTTGGGTGAGCTCATTGTGAAACCTGGCCCCACCTTATCATGCGAATTCCTGAGGTCAGATGGCCCAGGATGTGAGTGGGCGTTAAGGCGTCTGGGAAGGGATCTCAAAACTGGATTATAGATGGCAGAGAGTTGGTGTCGTAAACCCCCGCCTCTGTTCAAAGATGGTCGCTCACAGTGGACATAGATGGCTTCTTTCACTCCTCTTTCAAACCATCTGTCCTCTCTGTCCAAAATGTGCACATTGGCATCCTCGAAAGAGTGTCCTTTATCGTTAAGATGCAGATGGACTGCTGAGTCTTGTCCTGTGGAGGTGGCTCTTCTGTGTTGTGCCATGCGCTTGTGAAGTGGCTGTTTGGTCTCTCCGATGTAGAGGTCTGGGCATTCCTCGCTGCACTGTACAGCATACACCACATTGTTAAGTCTGTGTTTTGGCGTTTTGTCTTTCGGGTGAACCAGTTTTTGTCTGAGCGTGTTGCTGGGTCTGAAATGCACCGGGATGTCATGCTTGGAGAAAACTCTCCTGAGTTTTTCCGATACACCGGCTACATAGGGGATGACAATGTTGTTGCGTCTGTCTTTCTTATCCTCCCTCGCTGGTGTCTGATCATCAGGGGGTCCTTTGTCCCTCTGTGGGGGGACACTCCCACTAGGTTTATATCTGGGACTCTCCACCATTTGACCTTAGAACTGAAGAAGCTTCTCGGATGAGAGGTGAAACGTCTTCAAGTAACTTAAAGAAGTCCAGACACTTTTCTTTCCAAGCTCCTTTGACTACGATGACCTGGATGACTGAGAACCTTCACAGACATGTTGACAATGTTGTTCTTTCTAATTCTTCCTATTCTTGGAAGCTGTATTTATTTGTGTTAAGATTATAGATAGTCAGTGAAACCAGAACAAAATGCATCTCCCTATTTACCTTCATTACTTCCTCAAAGCTGAATTGTTCAAATTAAGTCAGCATTCCAGGTACCTTTCACTCTCCTTGAGTCTCCCTTAATTTCTTTATATTTTGTTAGAAAAATGGGAAATGGGTGCAGTGACCATTTTGAATTTTGAATTTAATGGGGAGCCAGTGCAGTGTGAGGGGTGTGATGTGGATCTGGTAAGGAGCTTTGCAGTAGTATTTTGTACAAGCTGCAGACGATCCAGTGAGGTTTTACAACTGGAGACAGTGATTTTGAACCACTTCTCTTTACAGAAACTCTCTAAATCCTTTAGGTTTTCTGGCTGCTGCTTGGTAACTGGGAGATTCCTTCCAGAGATTTTCTATAGGACTGAGGTCTGCAGACTGGCTAGGCAACTCCATCACCTTAATATGCTCAATCTTTAGCCACTCTTTTGTTGCCTTTGGATCATTGTCACACTGGAAGACATCCACATTTGTTCACTTCCAAATAATAACACCAACAGTTGTCACATTCTCACCAAGCTTCTTGTTGATGGTCTTGTAGTCCATTCTAGCCTTGTGCAGGTCTACAACTTCAAATCAAACTTTCAATTTGTAATTTATTGATAGATAGTAATCTGTGTGTCATAGCGGCATACAGCCAATCTGTGGGAGTCAGAATTCTGGCTAAAACAAATTCTTATTTTACACAAATTAATTTATACGTTTATTTGATGTGTGTTTTTCTGGATATCTGGTTGTTAGTCTGTCTCTCTCCAAAAAAATTAACCTACCATAAAAATGAGAAACCTTCATTTCTTTGTAAGTGAGCAAACTTATTAGCAGTGGATCAAATAGTTATTTTCCCCACTGTAGCTGCTAAAAAGTAATGGATCTTGATTGGGTTTCTTTTAAAAGAGATTCAATAACATCCCTCGATTCTCTTCCGTTTATTCTTATCAGGGTCACAGGGGGACTGAGGCTTATCCCAGATGCAGGGCACACCCTGGACTGTCACAGGGTTAACATAGACAGACAGTCAACCATTCATACTCACATTCAGTCGATGGTGGAGTCGAAACCGACGTCCCCTGATACCCCAGCACAAACAAACAATCTAACACCGAGCATGCAGTGGGAACATTTAACGGAAGATTGCAAACGATTTCACCGTTGAAGGAACTTGTTGGGATATGGATGTGGACGGATGGATGGCTAGTGGTTGCCAAGGCCACAGCTCCAAGTCCCCTGTCCCCACCACATTGCCATCTGAATCCAATTCACAGTCTGACGGATTGGGAGGTAAATTGACAGTGTCAGATTTCATATCACAGCGAGCTGCAGTGGAGCCAGGAGCAGAGCTATAGTCTAATAAAGAGAGAGACGGTGTGGCTAAAGGTGGCGGTGCTGGAGCATGGGTGTGTGCTCGTGTGTACACCTGCATTGACACCTATGTAAAATAAAGCAAAAACAGCAGCCCCACACCAGATGTGGTGCTGCTACTTCCCATGCAGCTGATCTGGTGCATGCTGCAGTTACACAACCTTTGTGTAGACTAGAAAGCAAACGCTGTCAGAGCCTTGCAGCGTGGGACTGGAAAGTGGTTACAGTGACTAAGCCTGGTGTGTCAATCCGAGACTGGATGAGCCTCTGGCTATCACAGCTCAGAATGGAGTGATGAAAGCAACATAAGTGCCATATGTCAACCAGCAAAAGAAGCCCAGGGACAACATGACTAACCCCAGTTCAGGATTAATGTGACAGCAAGACCGCCCCCCATGTGTCTTGTGTGCATGCAAATAATTCTTAAAACACCAAACGAGGGCATCACGTGTGGAAAAAAATAAATGAATCCAAAAATGACATGTGCTTGAATGACATTTACTGGTTTCTATTGAATCTGCATTAGTGGTTTCTCTCTGCCCTCTAGTGGCAGAACGCACAACTGCAATAATAAAACACTGCTTCTATGCTGGACTTCATAATGAGACTGAACAGAAAAAGGCAGCAGAAGCACTAATAGAAAATTATTGAAGTTATGCAACACTCTAAAATTAAAGCTATGCAACAGTCTTTTTGGTACACTCTGAATGAATCTTTCCCTTTCTGTCCCACTAATCTGTCCTTTTCTCAGGCATTGTCGTAGCTCCTCTGCTATCTGTGATCCACCGCACAGTAACAATCATGTACGAGTACATCATGTAGCTGTTTCTATATAATTATAAGAGCATTAAGGTTGTTCCCATGACAGTGTTGGAAGAATTAATCTTGTAGTATTGCCCTGGTGAGCACTTGCTTTCAATGTGTATGCAAGCTGGTAAATGGACTGGTTCTTACATAGCGCTTTTCTACTCAGAGCACTTTAGACAACTTCTCATTCATCAATTCACACAAGCACTTCTTCTTGTTTACTATTTTTACATGCTTCCTTCCAAGTAAAATAAACGCATTGGTAGTTGCTACTCTGTGTGTCTCACTTCATAAGGGAATTTTTTAAATAATCTCAGCACTGACATCCATGCACTGTGGTGATTTATCCCGATTTTACAATTCTTGAATTTGTCTGAAGGAGCCCTCAGTGAGGAGCTCAAAGTGGAAGATTCAATTAAATGCTGAAGAGATAAAAGAGGAAGGCATCTTATCACTGCAGAGAGTCCTGGCATGAAGACATGCAGGCACACACACACACACACACACACACACACACACACACACACACGCACGCACACACACACACACACACACACACACACACACACACACACTGAGGGGACAAGACTGGCCTGAAAAAGATAAGCTACAGTGTGTTTTGTCTCAAAAAGCAGGCTGTATTGCGAAACCTAGAAGTAAAGGTTGTCTATGTGGTGTATGACATTTATGACAAGTGGAAGTGGTATTGTTAGGCCTCAAACTCTTACCCTTTCTCTTGCCCTCCTGGCCCAGATTTGGTCTAGTCTCTTGCGTGATGAACTCTTTCCCTCTGTTGCTCCACCCCAGCACTACTCTCTGAGCCTCAGCTCTCCTGGGGTCCTGCTGAGATCTTGATGGTATTTGGTTTATGCAAATACACACTCTACAGAGAATTCCAGTCGAGAAGCTAGAGGCCTAAAATTTCACTAAATGAAAGTCCTAAACACTTATCCATCTGTTATTGAGTCCTTTTATCAGTAATTTGGCTGCTGACTGCTTTCTGTTTATTGTGACATTGTCACGAAGAAAGCGGCCAGAATATTTCCAGCCACGCTACCGTGCTGGCTCAAGTGTCAACTCCTCTGTCAACCACCTGGAAATGAAATATCAAAACAGCAATAATAAAACACTGCAACAAATTTGCAGTGCAACTGCAACAAATTTGTGCACAAACACCCACTGTTTCCAGATGATGAAAATTAATGTCTTGTGATCCACTGACTTGTCCTATAGCTCCACCACCTGGTCAGAGTGTTCACTGCCATTTTTGCACACATTGTTCCCAGAGCAAGTTTATTTTTCCTTTTTCTTTCTTTTACACTTGTTGTTACACTGAAGCCTGTTGCCTTTACAGCACTCAGATGATTACCAGGAACTTTTGTTCACATTCATGAAAGGTTGTAGGATTTGTTCAAGCATTTATTCATTAGACAATATGTCTAATTCCTCTGCTGCTTTCATGGTGCCACCTTTGTCTCTGTCTCCATTGTCCCCCAGTGTATATCTAGTTCCATCTCACCCTCAAACTTTGTTGGTTTGTCAGTCTCTCTTCCAGTTGTCTGCCTCCTGGTTTCCCCAGTTGTGCTCCAACCTTTAGGATTATATTATTTGCTTGAATGCATTTGGGTTTAAACATGCTCTCTCAACAGTGCCCTTGGTTATAGTTTCCAAAACCAGTAAGTTAATTACCCACTTGTCAGTGAAACATGTGTGTGTGTCAGTTCTTTCGCTTTCTCAGCAACGTTGCCTGGCCCTCATCAGGGCCGTACGGGCTTTGAGGTGTGGACCCAGATGTTTCCAATTTATTGCCATGTTAAAGAAACCAGTTTGAGATGATTTGACATTATCTTGCTTAGAAGACAGGTGTGGCCATAAAGGGAGTGACATGATCAGCAACAATTTTTAGGAATGCTGTGGGACTTAATGCTCAGTTGGTATAGCAAGAAAACATCCCCCACACCATTACACCACCACCATAACTCATACATAACTCATGTGTGTTTGAGCTTCAGGGCATAAAAATCAGGATATTCTGGTAGAGAGCAGAATTCATGGCTCCATCAGTTACAAAAAGTCATATATAACGGGACTAAAACCTTACAAAAAGTTCAACTTTTGTCTCATAAGTGCACAAAATATCTTCCTCAAACTCTCACTGGCCATTGAAGGAGGCAACACACAAATGTGAGATGAGCCTTTGTGTTCTTTTTTGGTGAGCGGTGGTTTTCTCCTTAGAACGTTACCATTTCTGCCCTCTGTCTTTCTTATTGCTGAATCACGAACTCTGACCTTAACCGAGGCATGCAGGTCTGCAGTTCTTTAGATGGTTTTCTGGGGTCTTTTGCAACCCTCCAGGATGAGTTGTTGATGTGCTTTGGTAGGCTGGCGACTCCCCGGAAGGTTGACCAATGTTCCAAGTTTTCTCCCACAAGCCTTGGAACTGGCTCTGTAACTCTTTTCAGACTGGTGTCACTGACTTTCTTTCTCAGCTGTTCTTGAGTTTTAGATCGTGACATCATGTGTTGCTTTTTGAGAACTTTTAACCTGCTTCACTTTGTCAGATGATTTCTTTATTCAGCAGCTCTGGCAGTAATCAGGCCTCAGTGTGGCTGGTAGAATTAAACTCAGCTTTCCAACAAATTTGGTTAATCACAGCAAATTCATGATTTAACAAGAGGGAGCTGTTATTTTTTCAGCACATATCATGCCTTTCTACATGTACAATCTGCCAGGCACTGACACACCATACCAGATGCTGGCTTTTGAACTGTGTGCTGATAATAAACCTTATGGTCCCTCTTTATGGAGTCATCAGTGTTTCCCATAAAAGAATTTGAAATGTCAGTTTGACTAATTACTTTACGTCACTTCATTTTAAATGAGCTTTGGCACAAAGGAGATGGTGGTGTTTCTGGATCATGTTCACGTATGGCTTCTTCTCTGCGCGGTAGAGCTTCAGCCTGTATTTGTGGGTGGTACAGTGAACTGTGTTCACTAGTGATGGGATTTCCGGCTCTTTTTAGAGAACCGGCTCTTTCGGCTTGGCTCACTAAAAAGAGCCGGCTCTTTCGGCTCCCAACCGGCTCTTCAGGTTGTTTTGTTGCTTTAATTAATTTATTATTAACAATAATATAAAATTATGCACAAAAAGAATTACTAATGTAAAAAAACCCGTGGTTTTATTTATATGTGTTTATATATAAATATATATGGTGGCCCCTAGAGACAAAGCACATTCAAATTCCAAAGGAAGAGAAGATGCATATTCTCTGTCATATGGGCCTGCATGAATAAACTTTCTGAATCCTTTATCATCCGCAACTGAAAATAGTTGTGGATGATTACTATACATTTCTAATGTGACGTTGTTGTCCCTTTCTCTCTCTCCCTCCTGCTCTGTTCCTGTGCTACTGCCAGTGTAAATACCGCCCCTCCCCCGTCTTCCCAGCGCAAAGCACAAGGCTCGTGTGCGGAGTGAAGCGGAAAAAAAGTGAGAGAGGGTGAGAGAAAGAAAAAAAAACCATGGGTCCCAATAAGGAGTAGGCTCGCGTCGTTCACTTCAAAGACCCGGCTCTAAGCTGGGTCTGAGCCGTTTCGTTAGCGACCGACACATAGTGTTCATAGCGGGTGATTTCTGTGTTTTGGGGCTAATGCAGTGAATTTCATGACAGAACCACATCTGTTTTCACTTCAGCTCCATCTGAGGGCCCAAAGATCACAGACATCCAATACTGATTGTCAGACTTGTCCCCTTCACACACACACAGACAATTTTATGTTGAGGAATATTATTCTGAATTGTTCCATAATTTGTACAGGCAGGTTTTTGCAGATTGGTAAACCTCCATCCACCTTTGCTTCTGAGAAGCTCTGCCCCTCTAAAACGCTCGTTTTACACTCCAGTCATGTTACTGATCTGATGTTGTTTAACCTAACCTTCTTTTTAGCACTACCTACTTTTCCTGGCTTTTGTTGCCCCGTCTCAACTATTTTTTATTTTTTTTTCTTTTCGCCTGTCCCATTTGGTTCTTTAGCCATCAGAATTGTTGTCTGAAGACCAACAAGGATACCCAATGGATTTACTTTGCCAAATGGATCATCGTGGCATTGCCGTATTGGTCCATTTGGTCGATCTTTGTTTTTATTATTTATTATATTTTATTTAAGATAAGATAAGATAACCTTTATTAGTCCCACACGTGGGAAATTTGTTTTCAGATGTTACAGACGGGACAGACATGAGTGAGAGATAGGAAAGGGAGAAAGAAAGAGGAAGGAAAGGAAAAACAGAAGGGGAGAGGGACCGTGAGAAAGGGGGGGAGAAAAAAAATAAAAATCTCCTGGATCACCTGTTGAGAGAAGAATAGAAAACAAGCAAAAAAAGACAAAAACAAAACAAAACAAAGCAACATACTAAACACAACACCATCGCATTAATCTAGCTAAGTGTAAACAGCAGTAAATACTAAATATTCAATGTTGTTGTGCAGCACGCAGGACAGATGTGCTTCGAAGTAGCAGCCAAGAAAGGTGTAATTTGGGTCTACGAGCAGTGAACACCTGTGTGCATACCTGTGTGGATCAGCGCGCTTGTATTCCAAAGGTTTCTCCATGTAACGATCTGCTAGGGAGTGTGGGGGGGCCACAGCCCTGTCCTCCAGGGTGTGAAGCAGGTATGGAGGAGATCAAAACTCCAGACATCCAGAGGCCCCCAGAACACAAGAAACCATGGAAGACCAACAGAGGGGCAGCCGCGCCACTGTTCCAGTAAGAGCTGAGGAGAGTCCCAGATGAGGGTTCACTCAGCAGCCGCGGAGCAGAAGCCAGGGGGAGTTGCAGTGACGCGCCCGTGAGCTCCGCCGGCCGCCAGCTGTGCCTGAGTGACCGAGCCCCAGGCCGAGAGGCCGGGGGCACCCCACCCCCGAAGGGGCCCGAGCGAGCCCCAGGCTCCAGGCCCCGACAAGCGGCCGCCAAGGAGTGAGCCGGTGTGTACCTGGACGCCCACCCCCAGACACAAGGAACCACCAACGCACCGACACCCGAGGGAGTCCGCCACCGGCAGGGGAAGTGGTGGTAGGTGGAGATAGGCCTCCAAACCTTGGAGGGCCTGAGGTGTCCCCAGAGAGGTGGCGTCTGATACCCAACCTGACATATAGACACAGACATACAGGCACACACAGACACAAACATCCATTCCCCCCCTCATGCTCTCATATGCACTCACTCCACACTCAACCAACGTGGAGACAGACATAAAGAGACGCTGTACACACAATCACACTCCCCAAGCGTACTCTACAAACCGGGTCTAGGTACCCTTGCCCCTGGAGGGGGGAATTGCACCCAGACCCAGGTGGTGTTACCCTTTTCCCTGCGGTGGGGAGAGGCAGACCACCCCGACTCCGTAGCAGCAGGGAGGCCCCACACCCCAGACCGCAGTCAGACGGCCAACTCCACCTAGCCCTCCCGCTCTAGCAGGCCGCAGAGAATGGGGGTGGGAGAAGACTCCAAACCTCCCTCCACCCGCTCATTGTAGTGTTGATGCATGTGTGTTCTAAGGTGCAATTACAGTTTTTGCTCGTTGCTTGAACACTATAAACCCATGCTTAGACTAAAGTAACACAACTTGAAGCTTTTGTTACCATACCTCAAACACATGTACCCATACCTTAAACAAAAGTGCTGCTTTGCACTCTGGTTGCAATTATGCAACACACTTACTCCTTTATGCAACACACATGGTCCTGCATACTACACTCTATTTCATACATAAGACACTTCGTTCAAAAATGAAATTTCAGGGTGCCATTTGGAAAACACATGTATCCAAAATACAAAACACATCGGGTAATTGCAACCACTCAAATATACACCTGAAGGCACTTACTTGCAAAACTGAACACCAATTAGCCAACCACAAAAAGCCCTCAGTTTAGCCATTTCAAGAACTTTGCAAGCATGGATGGAGGGAGAGCAAGAGGAAGAGGAGGAGGAGGTCAAAGAGGCCATGCACGGACCCATATTTCTGATGATATAAGAGCAACTTTGGTGGACCATGTCATCAACCAAGGCCTGACTATGAGGGAAGCTGGGCAGAGAGTCCACCCACATCTAAGCCGCTTCACAGTGGCATCTGTAATAAGAAAATTCCGACTAGAAAACAGGTCTGTCTTCATCTCACTGCCTTCTACTCTACTCAGATGGTTTTCATAGTACTGTTCTACAGTTACCATATCAAGTGTGCAGGGTACTGCAGGGTGCTAATGCTCCTTTTGCAGCCAAAGTGGTAGTTTCTGTGAAACATACCATGATTACTTATATTGAAGTACAGTGTTGTACAGTGGATGATACAGTATATACAGTAAAGTACTGTAAGAAAAATAAGCAAACCGATGACAATATGTGGTTGTATTTCTCTAGAATGACTCGAAGACCTTCTGGGGGAGGACGCCAACGCCTGTTCACACAACGGCAGGAACTTGCCGTTGTGGACCTAGTGAGGGCAGACAATGCTATGCGTCTCCACCAGCTACGAAAGCAAATACTTGCAGACAGGCAAGTGTTCAACAACATAAACCATGTGAGCATCACCACCATCAGACGCATCTTGGGAAAACACAGCATCACCATGAAGCAGCTCTACAGAGTCCCATTTGAGAGGAACAGTGACAGGGTCAAAGGACTTCGAGCTGAATATGTACCATATCAGTACCACATGAATACATTCTGAGAGCTACACAGGTACCTGTGTGATGGGGTGAGGGTTCTGTATGTGTAGCACTGTAGTACAGTAATATGTTCTCTTTTTTCTTTTTTCTTTTTTTACAGAGAATCTTGGCCATGGATGGAGCTGCACAGCCTCATGAATTCATTTTCATTGATGAAGCTGGATTCGACCTTTGCAAAACAAGACGACGGGGTCGTAATGTAATTGGCCAAAGGGCAATTGTGCACGTTCCAGGGCAGCGCGGGGGAAATATCACATTGTGTGCCGCCATAAGCCTTCGAGGGCTTCTGCATCATCATGCAAAACTAGGTCCATACAATAGGCAACATATACTCACATTTCTAGATGCTCTCCATGATATAGTTGTACAGAACAGACCAGATCAGCCCAGGTTTGTGGTGATATGGGATAATGTCAGTTTCCATCGGGCTGCTCTGGTCCAGGCCTGGTTCTCCAACCACAGTCAACTTGAAGTGGTATGCTTGCCCCCTTACTCACCATTTTTAAACCCTATAGAGGAATTTTTTTAGGCTTGGAGATGGCGTGTATATGACCGCCAACTACATGCCTGCATGCCTCTTCTGCAGGCAATGGAACAGGCCTGCGGCGACATTCAGGTGACAGCAATCCATGGATGGTTTTGACATGGAAGAGGATATTTTCCCCAGTGCCTAGCGGGAGAAGACATTGCTTGCGATGTTGATGAGGTCCTGTGGCCAGACCCCAACAGACGGCGGGATCCATGAGCCCACGTATGCACAATTGTCATGATTTTTTGTTTACAGTATAGTGTTTTTTCTATTACTGTATTATGGGGGGTTTTGTTTTTGTTTTTTTGCTTTATCTGAATTCATGGTACTGCAATGTACAGTGCTGCAATGTACAATATTGAGTAGGCCTATTTGCTTTTTTGGTTGTTTGCAAATGTGTCTCCTGAAAATATGCCTTCTGAATGAACAATGGAAATCAAAGACTGCAGTGCTTTATATAAAGTAGACTAGTGTGTTCCCCCTGCTCTGTAAGTGTTTGCATATGATGCAAGTATGTGTCATTTTGTCAACAGAGTTACATTTTGACAAAGGAATGTCAGGTTTTGATAGCAGAGTTTAGGTTTTGAGAGTAGAGTTTCAATTTGGTGCAGATGTGAATGGTATATTTCCCAGTGTTGTGTCATGTGTACTTGTGTTTAGGGTTTTGGCACAATGAGCAAAGTTTTGCAAAATGTGTTCAGGCAACGGGCAAAAACTGTAATCATATTATTGTTTTGTAATATGTCAGGGTTATTCCAGATAGGTGTACGTTTGCATGGGATTAATGAAGACTGTTATTTTTAGAAACTCCCACCATGCTGTCAGAGAAAAGCTGATGTTGATACTTTTAAAGCATTCATGTCTTTTGACAACGAAATATATGATATTTGGCAATCGTGTAAAGGAGGATAAAGTCATTATGTTTATAGAGGAAGAATTGATTGAAAGAGTTACTGAATTTCGTTTTTTGGGTGTAATAGTGGATGAGAATTTGACATGGAAATCTCATATTGAACATATTAGAAAGAAAATGGTCAAAAGTATTTATATTTTGGGTAGTATAAGAGATTTATTAAATTATAAAACAATGCGTATTTTATATTTTTCTTTGTTTTTTTCATATATCAACTATTGTGTTGAAGTTTGGGGGAATACATATGAGAATACCATAAAACCTTTAAACCTATTACAGAAGAAAGTTATACGAATAATTCATAATGTTAAATATAGAGAACATACAAACAAATTATTTATAGAATCAAAATTATTAAAATTAGGAGATTTAGTGAAATTACGGACATTATTAATTATGTTTAAGGCTAAAAATAATATTTTGCCTTTTAAGTTACAAAGAGTATTTTTGATGTGTTCAAGGGGAGAAGAGAATAGAAGGAAATTTTATTTTAAACATCAGTTAGCCAGGACTACACAAAGATTAATGAGCACAACGGTTAGGGGTATAAGACTGTGGAATTCACTTCATTATAATTTAAAGAATTGTATAAATCTACAATGTTTTAAAAAGTGTTATATGTTTAAAACGATAACTCAGTATGAAGAATGCGAATGAATGTGATGTTGGTTTGGGATTCGACCGGAGAGAAATGTCAATATTAGTTTGTTCCTGATTTTTGGTGCCCATCGGTGATATAAGTTCGATGGTAGATAGGGGGCAGGGTTTAATAAGAATATTTTCTTCTTCCTGCTCCTTTTCACACATGGTTGTTGTGTTTTGTTGATAGAAGATGTGGTTGTTTTGTTTGATTTGTAGTACCAAGTGTGAAATAAATAAAAATGAAATGAAAAAAAAATGAAATGTTTGAGCTAATAAATGGTAGGTCTGAAATCTCTAGATCCTTGCATAGTGCCTGTTCAACATCTAGCCAGGGCTCAACTAAGAAGGTATGTTTTAACCATTCTGAGATGAACTGAAGCCTGTTGGCTAAGAAGTATTGGTGAAAATTAGGCAGGTCTAATCCTCCTCTATCCTTGGTTCTTTGTAGAGTTTTTAAGCTGATACGCGGGGGTTTATCTTTCCAAAGGAATTTGGAAATATATGAATCCAGAGATCTGAACCAATCTTGTGATGGTTTGTTAGGGATCATCAAAAATAAGTAATTTATTTTTGGCAAGATCATCATTTTTATAGTGGCGACCCTTCCCATGAGTGATATGGGTAAAGATTTCCATCTAGTCAGATCGCCTTCTACTTTCTTTAGAAGTGGGATGTGGTTTAATTTAGTTAAGTCTGAAAGCTTAGGAGAGACATTAATACCTAAATATTTAATATTTCCGGATTGCAGTGGGGCAGAGGAAGAGTTATGGAAGGAGCAGTTAATGGGGAGAACTGTAGATTTTGGCCAGTTAATTGAATAATCTGAAACTCTTGAAAACCAGTTTATTAAAGTAATTACCTCAGAGAGGTTGGTTTGTGTGTTTTGCAGAAAAAGCAACACATCATCCGTATAGAGACTGATTTTATGTTCTATGTTCTTACATTTTATGCCCTTAATTGTTGTAGCCTGTCTAAATGCTGCTGCTAGAGGTTCGATAAAAATTGCAAAAAGTGAAGGGGAGAGTGGGCATCCCTGTCTGGTGCCCCTCAGGAGATAGAAGCTGGAGGATGTCTGGTCATTTGTTCTGATACGAGCTGTTGGGGAATTGTATAATTATCTTATCCAGTTTATGAAAGAGTTTCCAAAACCAAATTTGTGTAAAGTTGCGAATAAAAATTTCCAGTTAACTCTGTCAAATGCTTTTTCTGCATCTAGAGATAATATTATGGTTTCGATGTTTTTATCGTATGAGTAGTCTATTAAATTAAGTAATCTACGAGTGTTTGTTGAGGAGTGCCAACCTTTTATGAAACCAGTTTGGTCAGGATGAATTAAGAGGGGGGTCATTTTCTCTAATCTCTTTGAGAGAGCTTTGCAGATTATTTTAAGGTCTACATTTAAAAGAGAAATTGGACGATAGCTTGAGGGAAATAAAGGGTCTTTGCCTGGTTTTAGCAGGAGACTAATGTTGGCCAGTGGGTCAGCGCCCTGACCCACTGGTGTCAAGACAACCATCTCACCCTCAACGTCGCAAAGACAAAGGAGTTGATAGTGGACTTCCGGAGGTGCAGAGAAGTACACACCCCCATCACCATCAACGGCGCTGCTGTGGAGAGAGTGAGCAGCTTCCGGTTCCTTGGAGTACATCTGGCTGAGGATCTTACGTGGTCAGTACACACAAACAAAACAGTGAAGAAGGCGCAGCAGCGCCTCTTCTTTCTCAGGAGACTGAAAAGATTCGGCATGAGCCCCCGCATCCTCAGGACCTTCTATCACTGTGCCATTGAGAGCATCCTCACTGGATGCATCACCACCTGGTATGGCAACAGCACCGCCTACAACTGCAAAGCTCTCCAGAGAGTAGTGCGGTGCTCTGAACGGATAATTGGAGGTGAGCTTCCCTCCCTCCAAGACATCTACAGGAAGCGCTGCCTGAGGAAAGCGGGGAGGATCATCAAGGACTCCAGTCACCCCAGCCATAAACTGTTCAGACTGCTTCCATCAGGAAGGAGGTTCTGCAGCATCCGGTCCCGTACCAGCAGACTGAGAGACAGCTTCTTCCACCAGGCCATCAGACTGCTGAACACGTCATAGACACCTCAGCTTCACTACTGGAACTTTAACATTATGCACTCCATACTGTATATAAATGCCACTTGTTTTGCACATATTCAACTCTGTATATTTTATATATTTTATTATTATTATTATTATTATTATTATTTTATTTTTATTTTTTTTACTATTTAATTTGTAAAAATGTGTATACACACACACACACACACACACACACACACACACACACACACACACACACACGTAGGAAAATATTTAGTATACACATCCAGAAATGCATACACTATTATATATTGTACATATATTTATTAGTTTCAGGTTGGCCATTCTTGTATTTTGCTCGTTTGTGTTGTTGTGTTTGCACATCTCTGTTGCTTGTGGGGCTGATCTTGGTCGCACGCGTAGGCTTCTTCTAGTGATTTGATGTTTTTTTCTAATTCCTGAATATTTTTGTTTTCTTCTTTCTTTTTGTGTGATGAGAAAGAAATTATTTTACCTCTCATCACAGCTTTCCCTGCTTCCCATAGAACAGAAGCAGATATTCCGGGAGTGTCATTAAAGTCTAAATATGAAGTCCAACTATTTTTAAACCAGATGCTGCCATCAAAGTCAAAATGAGCTTTTATTTTTCTTAAAATGGCACACTGACTCAGCTTAAACATTTGATATGTCATATATGTTCTCTTGTTTGCAAATCATTGGATTCTGGTTTTATTTACGAACAGTGTTGGGAAGGTTACTTTTAAATTTTATTCCACTACAGATTACAGAATACATGCCCCAAAATGTATTTTGTAACATATTCCGTTATGTTACTCAATGAGAGTAACGTATTCTGAATACTTTGGATTACTTAATATGTTATCATGCTTTTTACAACTACATGAATGTACTATTGCTGTGTGATTTATTACTATTACTGAAGGTCCACGGCTCCGAACCGTAGTAAAGGGACCTCTGACTAATACGTCGGGTTCGTGTCGGGCTCGTAGCCGAAAAATAGCTTTACTTTGTTGTCTGGGTCAAGTTTGAGACAGAGAGAGGCGTTGAAAGGCTGCTGCAACGGAACTTATTGTTCCGGAGGAAAACAGGAACACGGTGTACAGTCGAGTCTTAATAGCTTACTTACAACTGGGCTGTCAGGCACTCTTCTTGGCTGCAGTGGTTATTGTGTGGATGCTTTAAGCATCCACACTATTGAGTTCCTTCTTGATGTTTCCGTACACTTTTCGCCGTGGATCTACTTCCACAATTTTTGTGCTATTTTCACCGTTCAAATTTTAAACTATTCTGCTATTTCTGCTAATGACGGCTATGTCTTTTGGTATTTTTCACTATTATACTTTTTAAAATATTAAGCTTTTTTCCTTTAATTTGAAATGAATGGGTAACTTCTGCAATTCTGGTAAAATTTTCTTGTTTTTGAAATATAACTACTTCCTCATATTTTCACCTAGAACAACCATTCAAACTTTAAAATGTTCTCAAATTATTGGGCTATTCAGGTATAAATCAGCTTTTTCAAATCTTTTACCGTTTTACTTTTATGCCTCTTAAAGTCTTGAGTTGCAAAATTGTGATTTTTCACAAAATACATGTGTTGTTATGGTTGCTATACTCTTGGCTTCCAGTGTGCCACTGAAGGTTTTGCAGTCTTCTCTTCATGTCCGAACAACTGTTTGCTACTTGCTCAATTTTCACTCAACTTCCACAAATTATACATCAAAAAGTAGGTATTTTTGCTGGCTTTCAGAAAATGTCACTATCATTGTTGTGGGTTTTATAGAATTTTGGCAAATCTCCTCAGACCAACACAAAGTCGGAAAACTCTCCATATAAAGTCAATGGAGTTTGTTCAAAATCACCGCTGCATTTCTGTAATGAGAGGCATTTTCGAATCGTCATATCTCCTTAACGAAGCGAAGTTAAAACATGAGGCTTGTCCCCGTATATCTTCAGACACTCCTGACGCTCACAATTCAAGAATTTCTTTCTCACCTATTACCATTCTGAAATGAGTTGGACTTGTTTGAGAGTAGGAAATTCGTCCTTCGCTCAGATTTCAAACTCTGGAAATGAACCACTTTTTTCTTTCATCATAACTTTTTGTTGGATTTCCACAGCGACCTGAAAATTTTCATGACTGTTCACCAAAGCCTGCTGTCTCTTACGGTGAAAGAATGATATCGATACTCCAAATAGATTTAGAGTTACAAAGCGTTTTTTGAGGGCAAGTCAAGGCAGTTTTTGCTTCGCTCTACTCAGTTATGGTGCATTAGAAGTCAAATATCTTTAATAATTCATATTTCAATGATAAATTGTCAACACTGGAAGATTCCCCCATCTCTTCTGAACAAAACGGTGTAAGAATGACCGCTCTAGCCCCTACGGTTAGGAAATTATAGTCATTTGTTTGAGGGGAGTCCTCACTATGAGAAATAGACTGCAAAAATCCTGTCTCTCTGTGCTGCATGCACCTGTTTTGGCGGGAAAAAGTACACAGCCTCTCTAATTGGTGGATTCAAATTCAGCAGCTCCCAGGCTGACCTAGAAACTCACTTCTCTCTCCCTGTGTGTGTGTGTGTGTGTGTGTGTGTGTGTGTGTGTGTGTGTGTGTGTGTGTGTGTGTGTGTGTGTGTGTGTGTGACAGAGAGAGAGAGAGAGAGAGAGAGAAAGCCTTTTAATGGGATGATCTCATTGTAAGATTTAAATTCAATATATGTAGACTGGTTGACTGAATTGGATCTTGTGTGTATGTGTCTCTGTGCATGTGTGTTTCCTTATGTGTACATATTTGTGATTGTGTGGCTGTTATATTTTTTTTTGCTGATTTTTATATATATATATATTTGAGGGACCCTCAGCATGTTCAGCATTTTTTCAGCTGTCCATTTTGCTTTTCCAATTTTTCTGTTTAAGTTATTACTGTTGTGCTAAATCATACTATTTCTGCTATTTTATAAGATTTGTGCTAAATATAGTATTTCTGCCAAATATAGTATTTCTGAATAATTATAGTTTTTCTACCAAATCATAGTATAGTATTTTTGCTTTTTATAGGATTTTTATAGGATATTTATATTGCTTAATATAGTATTTCTGCTTTTTATAGTATTTGTGCTAAAACATAGTATTTCTAGTAAATGTAGTATTTATGCTTAATCATACTATTTCTATATATTACTGCCAGGTCCCCAGGCAGCCAATCCTCTGTGAGGCCTGAGACATTCAAATTTACATATCAGGGCGTGCACGGCTTCCCAGCCAGCCAATCATATCTTAGGGATGAGACATTCAAATTTACAAATCAGGGCCTGCACGGCTTCCCAGCCAGCCAATCATATATGTGGGCTGAGGCATTCAGATTTGCATATTGGGGTCTTCGTGGCTTCTAAACCAACCCGTCATCCATGTCATATATCTCTAAAAATTCATATTTTAATGATAAATTGTCAACACTTGACAATTTCCCCATCTCTTCTGAACAAAACGATCTAAGAACGACCGCTCTAACCCCTACGGTTAGGTAATTATGGCCATTTGTTTGAGGGGAATCCTCACTATGAGAAATAGACTACAAAAATCCTGTTTCTCTGTGCTGCGTGTGTACACCTGTTTTGGCGGGGAAAAGTACACAGCCTCTCTGATTGGTGGATTCAAATTCAGCAGCTCCGAGGCTGCTTGACTGACCTAGAAACTTGCTTCTCTCTCCCTGTGTGTGTGTGTGTGTGTGAGTGAGTGAGTGAGTGAGTGAGTGAGTGAGTGAGAGAGAGAGAGAGAGAGAGAGAGAGAAAGACCCTCTTTAGGGCAGCATCTCATAGTTTGATAAAAATATAATATATTCAGAATGGCTGACTGGCATAGACCCTGTGTGTGTGTCTCTCTCTTTACATTTCTGAATTTCTTTTTTTTCTTTTTTTTTTTATATTTCTTGTCATTTTACTTTTCCAGTATTTTCACTTAAGTTATTACTGTTCTGCTCAATCATAGTATTTGTTCTAAATCATTGTTATTATGCTATATTGTAGTATTTCTGCTAAATCATAGTATTTCTACTATATTATATTTTTCTTTCTAAATATAGCATTTCTGCTATATAATTGTATTTCTGCTATGTTGTAATATTTTTGCTAAACTAGAGTATTTGTGCTGAAACATAGTATTAATTTAAAATTACAATATTCATAGTTCATCACAGTGTCTCTGGTAAATCACAGTATTTCTGCTATGTTGTACTATTTTTCTAAATCATAGTGTTTCCGCAATGTTTAAGTATTTTTGGCTAAATATATATTCTTTCTGTTATCTTATACTATTTCTCCTAAATTCTTGTATTTTTGAGAAGTTATCATGTTTCTGGCAAGTTACAATATTTCTGCTAAGTTCTGCTATGCTATTGTATTTCTGCCAGGTATTATGTTTCCTCTAAGATATTGCAGTTCTGCAAAGTTATTACATTTTAGCAAAGTTCTTTTGCTTCTGCAAAGTTTTTACAATTTCTGCAACTTTTCAGCTTTTTCAGCTAGGTTTTGCATACAGCTTCAGCTTTAAAGCATCCACACTGCATTTTCGCAGGAAATGCAAATTTTTCTAGTTATATTTACATGCTTCCAGCTCCCGTTTCTGCTGGATGACAGCTCCTACTTTCCCACTCTCTTTTTTTCTCCCTCCTCGCGCTCACAGACACATAACGGGTACAGTGTTGCCAACTCCTCAGTAAGGAAAATCGCTATTGGCTGTTCTAAAAGTTGCTAGAAGTCGCTAAATGACGTCATCGCCTAATTTGCATAATTGGTCATGCTAATCTAATTGTAACCTATGTTGTTGGAGAGAGAAATAACATCGTGGAAGAGACATAAAGTGAGTAAAAAACGTCCTAAATGCATTTAGAGTTTATTTAGAACTACAAATTAAATTTCTTTTAGCAATTATTGTTTTTTTTAAATGTCACAATTCCAACCCTGCTCCTTTACCTGGGCTTGGACCGCAAAAGTGACCCGAAGTAGGCACTCTGGTGGAGTTACTTTGTGTGTGTGTGTTTACAAGTAGTTTTAAACCTTGTGATCCACAAAACAGCATAAGAGTAAAAGAGTAAAAGAAGAACTGACTGCGTTACAGCACCCGCTGCTTGTTGAGAGTAAAAGCGATACGCGCTTGTACGTCTTTTTTTAGCGACTTTTTTTTCTAAAAAAAAGTCGCTAAGAGGTCTGAAAACTCGCTAAATATAGCGACAAAGTCGCTAAATTGGCAACACTGAACGGGTATGGCAGTCCATTCTCCCAGCAGCACGGACTACACTGCCCATGAGGCTACATTCTTTAGGGCTATGCCTGTAGTATTCTGTGTAGCTTAGCACAACAACAACGAAAAGGCGCTCTCTCACCCAGGAAACGCACAGTCTCAGAGAGAGCGCGTCACCCTGTAACCATGGCAACCGTAAAGCTGCCGCCTGGAACAACAGAACATAGCTGTCAAACAAAACCCAAACAGTCCTGACCCGCGACAATATGAAACAGGAAAATACTGCCGTGTAATCCATTTATTTCAATAAAGTAACTGTATTCCAAATACCACCTTTTTAAACCGTAACTGTAACGGAATACAGTTACTCATATTTTGTATTTTAAATACGTAACAGCGGTACATGTATTCCGTTACTCCCCAACACTGTTTACAAATGACTCAGTGTCTTTTTTTTTGGAATTCGACTAGCTTTAATTAATATTATTTTTTACATTACTATTACACCGCTGTTTTCACTCCGTTGGGCTGTAGCTCTGCTCTGAGTCGACATAATGACACACGACACCAGAATAAATCAGGTTAAGGCGAGTAAAAGATTTATTTCACATTTTGTTAAATATCACCAGCTTTGTATGAGGAATCAAAGACATCAAAGAGCAGGTCACAGGAATAGTTAAGAAGGCTCATATGCACAGAGGGACAAAGGAAGGGGGGGTATCTCCAGAAAAACCCCATAATGAATAACGCTGCATCACGTCTGCTGATGGTTTGTTGTGAGTGCTGTAGTTTGTTGTTGTTGTTTTTCGACAGGGTGGATGGAATTTGCTGGCTTTGTTTGTTCAGCCAACCATAAACTCAAACACTTTTAGTGATGGTTCAAAAAGTGACATTATTATTCAATCATTACTTCTAGAACTGCACATAAAACCTGCACTGGGACTGAGGGTCAGACGGGAGAGGGACACCACAACGAGGGAAGAAGCGCTGCAGGGACAACACGAAGCACACACGGACACAGAGATAAGCAGAGGGATCACCTCAACAGTCTGAGCTCTGATGCTGTGTTTTTACACCCGGCTTTACCTGAGTCAGGTTTTCAGTGAGGACATAACTCAGGTAAGGGGAACTTACCAGAGGGAAAGAGGGATGAGGGCTGAGAGTGTCAGAGTCACAGGCACTTGCGATAAAATGACAAAAACGCTATGATTTCCATTAAGGCACAACAGATAAACTACACTCACAAACATCTTTGGGACAAGAACAGCATGATTCTTGTAGTGGGCATAAAGAGCTGCACACAGAGGACTGTGCAGCAGGTTGGCTTTTACATCTACACCCCCGACAAATGATTTTACCCGGTCAAATGATTGCTGACGACACTGACGACATCCCCTTTGTAGCCTTGATGATGAGTTTTGACACCTCAGCATATATCAATAAAGTTGTGGTTTGAAGACAATCAGAACAGTTTCTGGGTTTTTCTAAGTCTAGTTGCACAGGGAGAGACCACCCGCACTAACTTATGATGCACACCAGTCGTTTTGTTCTATAAGCCTGAAGCATTCAAGGTCACTCCTGGTCGATTTATACAAGCGGGTAAAGAGTTAAAACAACAAGTAACTATAACTGAGAAGTGTTTAATAATTATTTATAATAATCATTATTGTCACCATTAGTTTATGGATTACCAATTAAATTTATGGGTTCAGTACTTAGACTGGCACCGTCTTAATTTTTGGTGGCCATATTTGGTAGCCCGTGTTTGCTGATACCTAAGACTTACTATAGTTTAAACAGAGGATTTATATGAAAGGAGTTACCATGAAGGAGACAATTAGCTACAAAGACTGCCCCAGGCTTTAAAGATGCCTTTTCAGGTGGAAACCTAGACATCTTAACATAGGAGTCTGTGAGGAATTACCTGCTTTTGGAGCCAGCCTTCAACTGCACAGATCGCTCATTGGGAATAATACACATTTGGTGCCCTAATATGACATTATTAGGCTACATATTAGGATTCATATTAGGGCACATAATTTGGGCTTTGGGATGTAAATAAAATTTAAATTTAAGAGAAACAACAAAACCCATTTCACGCGGTACCAACTCACTTTAGGGTTGCGACTCACATCTGGCTTTAGCTACAAAGACAATGCTAAAATTCACTATTCATTTGTGTTTTCATGGGATTTGCTGACAGAAAAAGCCCCACTTGTCCTTGAACCTCCTCTCTGATTTTCTATGTGGACAGTGTCACTATACTGACTCTTTTCTCTTCTGAAGTCACTGGATTTCGTCAAACAGCTACGGCTGCTTGGCCAGAATAAATTGGCACCTAAAATAGGCAGCGGTAATTAGACACACAGTGGAAACTCATGCACACGCGCTCGCAACTTTGTACAGAAACTTTGATGACCACACGCTCACGAACGCATGCTCACCGAAGCATGCGACACAGACGAGGCTCATACACACAGTAAGCATGGCGACTTTTATAAACTCACATATAATCGACACAGTGGATTTCATTGGCATTGTATGGGATAGTAATAGTGACAGAGAAGGTTTCCCCTTACGAACTGATTCTGATCTTTTTTCCTTCATTGGTTTCACAATCTGAGTCTGCATGTTTTAAACTGAAGTTAGGCTTTCGTCCCTCCTCTCAAACACCTTTCAGTCAGCCCTTCTCACCTGCTTCATTCTCTCTTTCGTTTGTGGACAGAGTAACAGTGTGTTAGTGTTTTTGCATGAGCTGAGCAGTCCTTCTCACATCACGGTGTTTCTCAAAAAACAATGTATACCCTATGTAGGTCACTACTCTGTAGTTTGGGCCCATAAAGCACTAGAAGTACACAAGTGTCTATTGAGACGTGTTCCCTTGAGATGTGGAGGAGTGAGACGACAGGGTGGTTTAACTCCGGGGGATGATGCCCTTCTTGTAGGCCACCAAGCCAGCTGCGGCGGCAGCAGACAGGAATGTGGAGACTCCTAAGAATTTGAGGAAACCATCAACCGAAGGCAGGTTTCTCTCCCAGAAGGTGGTAACAAACGGGAGTGCCCGGATTTCCTGCAGGATGGAGGGAATGATGATATCAGATATCTGCCTTTTTCATGTGCATGATATTAACTAGATACTTGATAGATGATTTGGCAATATACAACTTATGTAATCTTGGGTCCAAAATGTGTAAACAATGCATAGGTGTCTTAAACCTGCATTTTTTTACATGACCAGCAGGGGGCAACTCTTCTGCTTGAAAATGATTGTATAGAAAGCGAGGGAGAAAATGACCTCTCTTGGTTTACAACCCCAAGAAACATTATGGTCTTGCCTGGTAGTTTTTTTCTCATTTATTACAAGATGATCTTTTTCACAGTGTCATTTATGGTAAAAAGTGTTTTGGATTCATGACGAGAGACTTCAGAGTGTTTCTCCACTGATTGTTCATTTTTTTAATCAAAGGCCAACTTGTAATTTGGTGCATAAGGACTTCTCTTACATCGTTCTCAGGCTCAGGTTGCCAGATCTGATTAGGTTGGAGTTTACCCATCGCACACATGACCTGCGAAAAGACATTGGTGGTGTCAGTCAAAGACTTATAATAATAATAAATAATGGATTGCATTTATATAGCACTTTTCTAGGCACCCAAAGCGCTTTACAATTCCACTATTCATTCACTCTCACATTCACACACTGTGAGCTACAGTTGCAGCCACAGCTGCCCTGGGGCAGACTGACAGAAGCGAGGCTGCCATATCGTGCCATCAGCCCCTCTGGCCTCAAAATTTACAGTCTAAATTTTAAACATGATACACATTTTTGAGTTTGGGTGATGTTAATAAGATAACTCTTTATTATCATTGCACAGTCATACATAGTACAATAGCACAATGAAATTGGGGAACTGTCCCACGTTGGCACTACATACGACACGACACGACACATCAACAAGAAGGACATAAAGTGCAAGCAGCAGGCGAGTGTCTTAAAGAGAGATTTAGAAGACTGAGTGGGGAGGACCATTTTGATTCTATGGTTTGTTTCAGTCAGCTGTGCTCAGACATAAATGAGAGGGGAGAAAAGGCGAGGATGTCATGATTTGATATCAGCTGACCCCCAGCACTGCTGGCTGAGCATCCACAACACCAGGAGCAGGCTGAGGTGTGACTAATAGGTGTGCCAGCTGCATGATTTAAGTGGTTTCTACCTGGTATATATAAGTAACCTGCCTCTAAGGGTGTTTAAACTGGTAAGAACTGGTATTTGCTAACACGTAGCAGTGAAAAGCAGGTACTTAAATGCTCTCTGACCTCTCTGGCTGCTCTCTCTCCAGCTTGTACGGCCCCCTCCATGTAGCCACTCCATTCGGTGGCCGTCTCTGTGCCTGCAAAGTACAACTTGCCCACCGGCTCTCTCAGCACTCTGAAGAGCAAAAAAGAGAGAAACAGGAGAGGCTTCAGAGGTTAAACTGGTTTACAGGTTTTAAACACGTTTTATTTTTAATGTATGCACCAGCATTGTACTGACCATTGAGCTTTAGCATGCATTCACTTCATTTAAGAATATTATCTCACCTGAATAAGTGCAATATGGGATTATATAACATAAAGTGAATTTCCTTTGGATTAATCTTCCCACCCCCACTGTGCTCAACATAAAAGAACCAAAGAAAGGACTTTTTCTTTAACTCTATTTCTTGCAGGGCCACCCGGTATGTGAAACAGTTACTCTGTATAAAAAAGCACAATGTTAGGTTTCCAACTCCAGCTTACTTTTCATTGTGAGTGAGAACACATTTGCACATCTGGTGAGGACATTTAGACATGAAATATGGTTCACATGACGATTAACAAGGAGTTTCAGTTTTTCATATGGAGGTTAACAAAACTCTAATAGTGAACATATGCACCAGGATCTGTACAACAAGCAGCTTCGACTAATAAATGAAACCAGTTGCAATCTATCAGATACCTGCAAACAGCCACGGCACTGGATTGTGTTTTATAGATTTAATGGGCAAATCCTGGGGACACGTCCTGCTGTACTGAAAATGCATTCATTTGTTCACACTCCAATAAAACCCATGAAATGCAGCAACAACACCATTCAGTTAGGAACGCCTCCAACAGGACCGGTCAGTTTTTTTCTTTAAAAAAGATGAATTATGAGATCACAGTATTGCTTGTGTGGTAAACATAATTATCCAACACAAAGTGTTGTGATCTCAGTGAGTCCCCTCTGGAACTGTGCACAGACAGGCAGGGTCATTTTATGGAGTACGAGTGGCGCTGATTTGCAGAAATAAGTGCAAATCCTGCTGAAACATATTGTGGTGAGCTCAGGCGAAGTAGGAGACAGAGACTGTTTCAACCTGCTGTTCCTGCGCTAGCCTCAACGCTAAACTACAGGAAGGACAGCCTTTTATTAGGAATGCCCTTTCACACACAGCAATAGTGAGAGGTGCTCAAAATCACAGTGCTCTGCCAGCCACACTAAGCACAGAACACACAGCTACAGTAATGTTACATACTAACAACAGCAATGACAAATCAACACATGTTAACTGTAGCAGCCGTTATAACGCTACAACTTAGAAACATTAACATCAGGTATAGACCCATAAGCCTTTGGGCCAGCGGCCCCTCCCCCTAGCCCTCTACATAGCCCGCACCTGAAGGGGTCAGTTGTCCCCAACAACCCCATCACCCCACACAAAGTCTTTCAAATGTCCAGGGGCCTTCTTTAGGCGAGTCGTCCGGGTGAGCCTGCTACAATACATTAGCCATTAATATCCAGGAGCTGACACATTCAAATAAATTAAGTTAATTGAAATGAAAAGATCACACTTTCATATTTATGTTTATTTTTTTTGTGTGTGTACACGTGTGAGAGAGACTCACCTGCCAAACTGAGTAAGGATTCCTGGGGGGAAATAGGCTGTGTAGCAGCCTCCAGAGTACTCCTCTTCACACCAGTTCTTCTCCTCATAGTACACCGGCTGCAGGAAACAAGCAGGCACATGAGCAGTCAGTCAAGTGATTCCACAGTATCCACATGACTGTGTACCACTCTGCACCCAAACTCACATGCAAAGCCTCATCTGTGCCCAGCACTTTGGAGTAGATCTCACAGATCCTCCTCAACCTAAACACAACAACACAGGAGTTGGGATTAAACTGATCTCACAGCTCGTGAGAGTTTTTTTCCATCTCTGTCCACTGGTGTCTACCTTTCTTCCTTGGACAGGCTTGAGAGCTTTCTGCACTTGTGGGCAAGGATGAATCTGGGGGGGAGAGTGAAAAGAGAAAACACTACATGAGCATGTGTGGCTGATTGGATGACTTTATCACTTGTGTTTAGCTCCATTCAAGCACAAGTCCTACACTGTATGGAAATTCTTGTAGGAGCTCATGCGAGAATACTAGGTCAGAGTCAGATGGTAAAGCTGAGACACAAGCCTACAGGCCAGTCAGTAACCCTCTGATAATCACAGGTCGCTAGTGAAAAAAATGTGTATTTCAACCTAATGATGACTAAAGCACTCATCATGGTGCAGCATTGTATACTTCTTTGGGGCTGCTGATATTACTTAGCGCTATCTGGCAACCTCCAGTAACCACTTGCCAACCAATCTTATAACTCAGGTCTGAAAGCTGTCCTGCGACAGGTAAATATTTTTGGCGATGTAGTGTACAATATGGAATCATTATACAAAATATACACAATTACAGAGAACTGTTTGAAGCTCTGTACCAACCCCATAATACAAGGTACAGTCCCATCAGGCTTTGTGTCATCCAGGGTGAAGCCGATGGGAGCGCCCTCCTCCTCTATCACCATGCTGCCGCAGTAACCTGGTAACACAATAAAACGTTAGAAATGGCATCATCTTGAACAGCATTCGCTCTCTCTGTGTTTTCACTTCCTGCGTACCCTTTTTCCTCCAGAAGTTCTCTCTGTAGTAGACCATGCACTTTATGACAGAGCCCATGGGAACACGGTTGATCAGCTGGTTCCTCAGCGGGGGCAGCTCAGGGTTGAAGTGCATCTTCAGATTCAAAGCAGGTGGTGTGGCCACGATCACATACTTGGCCTAACACAGAGACAGAGACAGTACACAGTGCGTACCAATAGTCTGTTTATAACTGAAAGATGTGACCCAGAAGTATCTGCATGGTAGTCATCAGCCATAGTAAGAGATGTTGCAATTCTCCAAATACTAAGGAAAGAGGCTTCAGTGCTTCCTTTAATATAGGATACACTGGACTATCCTTTATGAAAAGAGGGGAGAAAATGCTGTCCCATAATTCATTACAATGGAACATCTGACCATAAATGAAAACATTCAACCTAATCAACAAAGTAACACAGATCATGTACATTTTAACTGCTTTTTTCCAAGCAGCCAGTAGATGGCAGCCAAAGAGCAGCAGTGCCAGTGAAGTTTGTGAGTAACACTGTGAAGCAGTTACTGTTTTACAGATACATGGATGTTTCATATTCAGACTGCATTATCTCACATTACCTAGTGTATAAATATAGTATCTGTTTCATTTCCTAATACATAATAAAATCAAACAAACACTATAACAGTTATTTGAAACATGGCTGCAGTAACAGGAAAACAGGAAAAGGAAAGTCCTGCATTCACAATCTACTGAAACATAAGAGCAGCGTCATTATTCATTATCTTATCAGCTCGTTAACGGTGATGTATCCATATAAGCAAAGTCATTCTGACTATTTGTTTTGTGGGCCATTAGAAGGTTGGGAACCACTGGACTGAACTAATCAATTGTGTCTACAAACCCAGTTTCAGAAAGTTGTAACATTGTGTAAACTGTAAATGAAAACAGAATGCAGTGACTTGCCGATCTCAGAAAGCCATCTTTTATTCACTTATACAGAAAAATATCAGAAATCTACTATTATCATTTACAGAAACAAAAAGCTCACTTTGAATTTGATGGCAGTGACATGTCTCAAAGTGACACGACCAGCGATAAAAAGAGCATCTCAGAGATGCTCTGCAAAAAACCCCAAAACTATGTCTACAAACTGTGGAGCAATTTCAGAAAAATGTTCCTCAACATCAAACTGAAAAGAATAATATCATCAAAACATTCCAAGAATCTGGAGGAATTTCTGTGTGCAAAGGATAAGGCTGAAAATCAATAATGGATGCCCGTGACCTTTGGGCCCTGCTGCATCACTGCACTAAAGCAGGCATGATTGTCATGAAATCACTGGGAGGGCTCGGGAACACTTCTGGAAATCACTGTCTATGAACACTGTACTGTTCACAAATACAGGTTAAAGCTCTATCATGTGAACATGATGGTGAAACACCGCCATCATTTCTGGGCCAAAGCTCATTTTAAACAGACTGAGGCAAAGTGGAAACTGTTCTGTGGTCAGAGAAATCAACAGAAAGGCTTCAGCAGAAGTAAAAGAGTTGGGGTGTTGAACCGGCCTGCCTGCAGTCCAGACCTTTCACTAATTTGGAGCATTATGAAATGAAAAAAAAAAAAACCAGATATATGACGGAGAGCCAGAACTGTTGACATATATAATCAAACATGAATGAGACAACTTCCTGCTCCCAAAGGTTTAGTACCTGCTCTCCTCAGTTGCTGAGGAGGTGTTAAAAGAAGAGGCGATGCTAAACTGTCTTAAACATGGCCCCAACGCAACTTTTTGGAGAACAGTTGCTGCCATCAAGTTCAAAATGAGCCAATATCCATTTGCACTTTCTATGCTCCGTTTATGAGATTGAAAATAATTGCATTATTTTTATTTGACATTTTTACACAGCATCAACTTTTTCAGAATCAGGATTGTACGTACATCTGCACATATATTTATTTATTTCCTGTTTTAAAATGTCTCCCTTTACAGCCATCACACAGATGAATGTGAGTTAAGTTAGATATTTCCCTCTGAAATGCAGGGACATAAAAGTACAAAGTATCACAAATTGGAAAACGTTAGGGTAAAGTATAAGAACCACCTCTCTGTGATACATGCTGATGAGGGACCTTCCATGTTGCTCTGAGTGCATTTCCTCTATTTTCCTCTCATTATTTTATCCTCACTTTTTCCAAGTTCTGCTCAAAGGGGTTTCTCTCCATCTTGTTGTAATCCCTTTGACCATTTAGTGCGGTGTGCCATGAGATGATTTGGTGCTAGATACCATTAATAAACATTAATCGAGCTCCTCGAATATTTACTAGACTGGACTTTAAATGCTCATTTCCAGCTCAATATTATATTTCTGACTAAAGCAGAATATGTAAGGAAAGACATAAAAAGTGTCCTTAAAGAATAGTACTTCAAAGGAAATACTGGTGATATACTCAACTCACCTTGTAGGTCTGCTTGTCCACGGTCTCCACCACAACCATGTCTCCGGTCTGGTCGATCCTGTAGACTGGAGACTGCAGCTTCACTCGGTCTCCCAGCTCCCTCGCCATGCACTGACTCACCTGATTCGAACCTCCTACAAACTTCCTCTCCTTGAGACACAAAGAGAGCAGAGTTCAGTGAGCACCAACAGGGAGAGCAGATGCAGCAACACTGGTTTCTATTTATATTGGGTGGAAGTGACTCTGATCCCCCTCTGGGTACCCCTCGGCAAGGCTAATAAACTCCCAGTTTGGAATGAAGCCGATAAAATCCCCTGATTTATCCTGGTGATACACACCGGTTATCCTCAGTCCGCATTCATTTCCTTCACTACAAATTTCTGCATCTTAATTCAAAAGAAACACGTTCATAAAGCCAGGCCAGCAAATGTTAAATGATGAAGATGACAGTGAGGAGGTAGAGAGGTTTGGGCTGTCAAAGCTCCGATACACAAAACCATTTCCATGTGGTTAGTGTCAACATCTCTCTCATCCCTGACCAGAAACACATTGTGTGCATTCCTCTGTGGCATTTGGATGAATTTGTCAAGCAGTCGCTGTGAAAGCACGAGCTACACCTGAATCAGTCCTGGGCGGTGAAACGAGGTGAGCCTCTTCTTGTCTTGTTTGATTAAAGACACATTTGCAGTTTTGCAGGAGGAGTGCAGCTGCACTCGAAGCAATGCATACCAATAGCATATCCATATGTTTAAGATGACTATGTGTAAATACTTCAAACACCCCTATGTATGCACCATCCACAAGGCGTGCAAGCTTTAAATGTGGAGCAAACAGGAAGGAGCCGACTGCACTACTGTTTGTCATTTGTTTACCAAAGCCTTTGTGGCTATGGGAACAAGGCCCTCAGCTTGAGGAACGGCAGCAGAAAAGACGCCCTGAGTATTCCAAGAAAACATCTTTTGTGTGGACAGCATCTTATTCAGGCCAGACTAAGGAGACTGGGCTGTGAGGGATCTCCCTCTGACGTTCACACTGCTCCTCTGAATCACTGAATGAATCTGTGTGAGAGGCAGAGAACGCAAGTCCACTTCTTGGCACGCCGAGAGAATATTCTGTTTGTTCAGACAGATATACAAAAAAACGAATTCTTTCAGTCTGTTGTTCTGAATCAGTAGGTATAATTTTGGGCAGACATACCTGTCCTCCGTTGGTGGTGGAGCAGATCCTCATTATTCCTCCGCACTGTTTGACGTACCAGAGTAACCAGAGAGCCGACACCTCGTGGGGTTCAGCGGTCACGATCAAGTTGACAAACAGTGTGGCGAAGCGACGAGCAGTTCTGGGAGGGATTACATGGAAGGTAAGAAGTCTTTAAATACTGCAGGTACCCCAGTCACAATTTTTATATTTTGTAAGAGTGTGAACAAAGCACAAATAAATCACCATGTCAGGGATTTCTGCTTGCTTGTCCTACTTTTCCAGCAGAGACTTGCACATAATCTACATTTGAGCAGTTTCAAAGTTGAACTAAAGTTTTATTTTAGTTTAATATAGGATACATTACAGGATTAATTCAAACGCTGGAGCAGTACAATCATTTAATTAGTGCAGGACTGTTGTCATTTACTTTTACAAGCTGCATATTTTAAATTTACACAGTAATTAGATTATCAAAAACATTCTCACTCACAGTGCATCATATACTGAAGCTTCTCCACCAAAAACCTCTATGAAACAGCTACAACCTTCAGCATCAGTTTTCAAAGTTTTTGCAGGGATGAGAATTCTTATTCTTATTAGTGCTGACACAGGAAGCTGTAACCATTTCCACCTCTGCAAGTTTGAGTCACTGAACTGGACCTCTTAACTGTGACTGTGGTGTTGGAGATCATTTTATTGGAATTAGCCAATTAACCAAAATTAACCAAAGAGCGTTAATTTTACTTCCAGCTTCAGTGAGTGGAATCCTAGCATTTCATGCCAAGTCTGTTGTGCAGAATGCTGCACCCATGAAACCTTAGTAACTGAGGTTGCTAACATTAGGTTATAACCTATCACTCCACCAGCCAGCCTCGCTGACTCATATGAGATATTAGAAAATAAAACGACATTTCTTTTGTTAGAGACCACCTTCAACATTTGTGTCACATGATTTAACAATAAAACTTTAAACTGGATATAAACGAGATAACAGGATGAATAGCTAGACCTATTCTCTGCACAAACGGGAAACATTTTGAACATGTTACCTGGTCCAGCAGAGTTTTTCAAAGAGTTCCTGCATGGTCATCTTGTCCCACTCCTCAGCATGGGGAGCTCTCCAGGGAGCGTCTCTGGGAATCTGAAATGCAGGAGGGTGTTCAGCATGAGTCAGGCATGTAGCAGGTGTGCAACCTGTCCAGTAAACCAATCTAGAATGCTTATTAATAAGAATACTCATTAATAGTGAGAACTGCTTTACCTCCTCACCCATCTTATCCATTGTTCTAAAGAGGTTGTTGAAGTCCATCAAAGCGATGGGGTTCCACATGGGAGGCAAGGAGCCTTTGAACGGGTAAGACTTTCCCTGTTGGACACATGATTGCGGCCATCATCACCAAAACAATATTCTTCAATCATCAAA
The DNA here is from genome assembly GCF_057381845.1 of Rhamphochromis longiceps. Classification (NCBI taxonomy): domain Eukaryota; kingdom Metazoa; phylum Chordata; class Actinopteri; order Cichliformes; family Cichlidae; genus Rhamphochromis; species Rhamphochromis longiceps. Next base: position 12,282,728 of record NC_140572.1, read on the forward strand.
TAACCATTGCTTATAAAAGCTGTGCTTAATGATGGCAGCATTCAAAGAACAACATTTCAGCATTTGCCATTAAAGATTTGTTTCAGTTGACCTCTAACTGACCGTGAAAGCAGTTTGAAGAGTGGTGGAGAAAGTGGAGTAATAGCTTGTGCAATGTTTACAACTGAATCAGAGATACTGAATCATTAAATGTGATAAGAGTAGCCATAATCTAAAGCCATAATTTTTATGCCTGGTCTAGTTTATTTCTGCATTTCTCAATCACACACAAAGACATACAAACACAGAGGTGACAGTCAGGGGTAGATGCAGTGGGTTTAAAACCACTAAAGTGTTGCCACACCACAATTGTAACTAGAGATTCATTTTTGTTGCTTTCTAGCAAAGTTCCCTTTGCTATGTGGAGGATAACAATGGTTTGAGTACATTCATTTATGTGTGTTGATGGAATCTCAAATAATCTCTCTAGCGTCATACGCTAGAGAGATTATTTGAGAGCTTGAGTATTGAGAGCTTTGCTTGACAGGAACATTTATTTCAAACCTTATTAAACACAAACTTCTTTGAAAGAGAAAAAAACTGTCTATACATCTTTGTGGAAATGCCCAAGCCTCACAGAGCTGTCAGCTCAGAGACAATTCTGGAATAACACTTACACTGTACTGTCTTGGTCTGCAGCTGCAGCTTAAACTAATAATGTCTCCTATTATTTACAGTCTCCTAACTTATTGTGTTGTGTAATGTAATACCACTGTAATAGAGCCAAAGGAAAAAACAAAACAAAAAGAATATCAAAATTGTTTAGTTCTTCATTTCATTGTAAAACAATGCAGCTGTAACTGCATTATTACTGCATTAAAGGAGACTGGAGGCATCAAGGTGGCACGGAGGGAGGTTAGCCAACTATCGGAGATGCAGAAAGGTGCGACAAAGAAGGTGCCTAAGAAGTACAGCAAGTTGTCCAATACCTGAGGCCTTGGAAACTGCCAAGCAAAGACTCACAGCCTTAGCCAGCTGCTTAAAGAGGTACACCAGAGACATAGAAAAACACCAGCTACTGGTAGACCGAGCAGTCAGCCGAGACTGCAAGACTAGGCTGACAAACCTGTGCACTCCCTGGATTGATTACAAGAAGGCCTACAACTTGATGCCCCACAACTGGATGCTGGAATGCCTAGACCTGTACAAGATCAACAGGACCCTAAGAAGAAACTAAATGTAAATTTATCAGGAACTATCAGGAACTCAATGGGGATGTGGTGGACAACACTAGAGGCCAACTTTAAGCCCTAAGGTTGTATGCTAAGCTTAAGGAAGGAGGTCAGAGGCTAGTTAGTGTCAGTACCACAGTGGCTGGACAAAGCTGGACTGAAAGACAGCACAGAGGCGCTAATCATGGCAGCACAGGAACAAGCATAGAGGCTGGGCTCTATCACCCCAGGCAAGACCCCAGGTGCAGGCTGTGTAAAGATGCCCCTGAGACAATCCAGCACATAACAGCAGGGTGCAAGATGCTAGCAGGCAGGGCATACATGGAATGCCATAACCAAGTGGCCGGCATAGTGTACAGAAACATCTGTGCCGAATATGGCCTGGAAGTCTCGAGATTAAGATCCTGTCCTCAATGAGAGGACCAAAGAACGCTACTTGAAGACAAAGGTGACTGTACTGCAGAGGAGGACTTTATGACAACCATCTAAAGATAAAGATTTCACAGAACCACAGAAAATGCTAATCACTGCCCTTAGCCTTTTACCCAAATTATATTGTACGCTCTTATCTGACTTTGAAACAAACATCTATTATCAATAGTTATTTTACTGCCTATTGTAATATACAGTACTGGGAAAATGTTTGCTCTTCTTAATTTCTCATTTCTTAAACTACATTTAGTTTTAAAATTTAGTAAATTATTATTAGATTCGATTAATTAATACATTAATTTAGTAAGGAAAAGGCTAAACAAACCTACCATGTCCTAAATCGTGAATTTACTGTGATCAACCACATTTTTTGGAAAGTTGAACTTTGGAAAGTTCAGTTTCAACTAGCCACACTCAGGTCTGATAACTGCTGAATCCAGAAATCACTTAAGTAGAACCCGTCTGACAAAGTAAAGTAGGCTAAGCGACACGTCATGCCATGATCTGAAGAAACTCAAAAACAGCTGAAAGACTAAGCTGCTGACAACTATCGGTCTGGAAAACCATTTCTAAGACTGAGCCAAGTGGAGAGCTGTTATTCACAAATGGGCTACTAAAATTACTCCAAGAGTGCATCAATGATTCATCCAGGAGGTCACAAAAGAATCCAGAACAACATCTCAAGAACTGCAGGCCTCACCTGCCTCAGTCAAGGTGTTTGTGATTTACCAACAACAATTTTAAAATTTTACTAATGTAGTAAAACACTAACACACACACACACGGTATAAAAATATAGGTAATAAAGACTGATTGCTGTGAACTGCCGATGCAGGGATTGGTTCCCAGGTGTAAGATAATAAATCATATCTAAACACCACCTCTGAAGTCAGTCTAAAGATTTCTTGGATTTCTATCTTGCAGAGCATTCATTATGTGAGAGACCAACATACAATGCAAACAGTTTTACATTATCTGATGGTTTCACTGTGATTATTATAGCATTCTAAGATCTGTTCAAGATCTGTTTTGTGTATATATTGTCATAGTGTTTTCTTTGTCCTTTGTCAGACTGTCTGTGTCTCATGTCTCTGTTCCTGTTTGCTATCCTCCAGTGTTTGATGCGTCAAGTGTTTTGTGAAATTTTCAGATTCTGATTATTCTCTTGTTGTTGTTTTTACCTGTTTAATAAGTTCTGGCTTGAGAATCTTTCATTTGGCCTAATTTTTGCCACACCCATAACAGGGTAGCCAAAGCACTAGGATCCACTTCCCTCACAGCTTAATGGTAAGCTCAGTCCACCAGCTGGTAAAAGGGAAATAATTTGAGGATCCCATCCCATAGGCAAATGGAGATCATTATAGTGCAGTCATTTTTAAAATATATTTTTAGGATAGCACTTCTATTTGTTACAGCTACGAGCAGATGGAAAAACAGGCCCAGAGAGGGAGCAGGGCTCTTAATGTCCATCTTGGACCATTGTAACACTTGTTGGGTAGGGGTGGGTAGTGTTTGTTAATAGTCCAAATGGCCCAGGGGAAGAAGCTGTAGAAGCTGTTAGTGAGTCTGGGGTGTGGGACCTGATTGGTGGAGGGTCAAACGGGTGGTGGGCGGGGTCACCTGTGTTTGTCTGAGACAGGAGAATCTAGCGATGGACTCCGGGGTGGCAGAGGACAGCCAACGACTGTTTTGACAGTATTAATTACCCTCTACGCAGCGTTTCTAACCAGACAACCAGGCAGTAAGAGAGCACGTTCTCCCCTGAGGAGCGGTAGAAGCCCAGCAGGAGCTTCTAGTCCAGGTTTTTCTTCCTTGGGACAAGGAGGAAGTGCAGACACTGTTGGGGGTTCTTTACCAGGGTGTTTACCGAGCTTGAACCTAGGAACAGGTGGCAGGGGGGATCTGAAGGGGTGGCAGAGGACAGCCAATTATTTTTTGGCAGTATTAATTACCCTCTGCGCAGCCTTTTTATTCTCAGTTGGGTGATAAGGATGTCTGGGATTATAGAATTGAATGTTGAGCTGTAGTCCACGAAGGGCATCCTCACATAGCTCTTCCTGTTAGCCAGATGGCTCAGCGCTCTGTGAAGGGTGACAGTGATGGCATTTCCAGTATTTCCAGATATTTCATTTTTCATTTTTCCCCCAAACCACTGTCCAAAAAAAAAAATCAAATCAAATCAAATAAAACCCTGAGCTCAGTGTGAGCTTTGGTAAGATATTTCTTGTAGTTGGTCATTAGGTTTGCACACATTTCAGGAGTGATTTTGGCCCACTCCTCTTTACAGAAAATCTCTAAATGCTTTAGGTTTTAAAGACCCCCACAGCACATTTTCTACAGGACTGGTAGAAAGGTCTGGTCTGGAGAATGGTTAAGCTGCAAAATGAACTTAACATTCTTCTTCGTTGGCCACTCCTATGTTTCTTTGGTGGTATATTTTGGGTCATTGTCATGCTGGAAGACTCATTCATATCTTCAGTTTTTTGGCCGATGGAAGAAGACTCTTGTCCAAGATTTTACGGCACATAGTCCAATTCATTGGCCCCTCTATACGGTGAAGTCATCCTGTACCCACAGCAGAAAAACAGCCCAAAACACAATATTTCCACCTCTGACTGTGGAGATTGTGTTCTTTAGGTCATACTCATCACTTCTCCTCCTCCAAACACTGTGGGTTAAGTTGTTGTCAAAGAGCTCGATTTTGTTTTCATCTGATTACATTACTTTCTTCCAAGGCTTCTCTAAATTTTTTGGGTGTTCACTGGCAAACTTAAGAGGGGTTTGTAAATGTGCCTTCTTGAGCAGGGGGAACCTTGTGAGCGCTGCAAGATTCGGTATATGGTAAATGGAGTGGTTCTTATACAGCACATTACTATTCTACTTGAACGCTCAAAGCACTTTAGCATGTCTAATGTACCCGTACCTTTTGATTAATAGATGACCTGCTCTACCTCCTGAGCCACATTATTCTCTAATTTTAGACCATTACAACCAGTGTGTAACCATTGGTGTTTTTGGTGACTGTTCCTAGTCTTGAGATCATTAACAAGCTCCTCCACTGAGTATATATGTTCTGTACGACCGTGTGTGGGGGGAGTGGCTAATTTAGCAGATTACCGTATTTACCGCACTATAAGGCTCACCAGATTATAAGGCGCACTGTTGAAGACTGGCTCTGTTTTCATACATAAGGCGCATCATATTATAAGGCGCATTAAGACAAACAAAAAAATAACTCGACCTTTATTAAGCTCATTCACAGTAACTCTTAACACTGTTAAGCTGTAACACGTTAAATATTGAAAAATATACTTTTTCCAGTACGGTACATTCAACTTCCACAATTCCCTCAAACTCTTCACCTTCCGTGTCTGAGTTACGGTAAACAGCTGGGCAATTTCGGCATCAAGCATGCCCGGATCCCTCTCACACCGGATTAAAAGGCGTTTAAAGTGCATTCAGCAGAATAAAACAATCGGATGAGTTAAAATTTAACCAACTCATTCACAGTAACTATTAACATTGTTAAGCTGTTAAACATCAAATATTGAACAATACACTTACATTTCCAGTTCATTCAACTTCCACAAATCCATCAAACTCTTCACCTTCAGTGTCTGAGTTAAACAGCTGGGCAATTTCGGCATCAAGCATGCCCGGATCCCTCTCATCATTATCTGAATCAGTCTCGTTGCTGTTACTTAGCTGTTCAGTGATTATTCCAGCCTTCGTGAAAGCTCGGACGACACTTGAGACTGATACCTTAGCCCAAGCAGCCACGATCCATTGGCAGATAGTGGCGTAACTTGCTCGGCGTTGCCTCCCTGTCTTGGTGAATGTGTGTTCGCCTTCTGTCATCCAATGCTCCCACGCAGCTCGTAATTTAACTTTAAACGACCTGTTGATACCAATATCTAGTGGTTGGAGTTCTTTGGTTAATCCACCCGCAATGACGGCAAGCTCCAAATTAGTTTGCTTCACTTGGGTTTTGACAGCCTCGGTGAGATGGGCGCGCATGGAGTCATAGATCAAAAGAGACGGAGATTTGTGGAAAAAGCCATCCGGTCTCTTGACATAAACTTCCCTCAGCCACTCGCTCATTTTCTCTTCATCCATCCAGCCCTTTGAGTTAGCCTTGACGATGACGCCGGCCGGAAACTTTTCTTTTGGCAAAGTCTTCCTCTTGAAAATGACCATGGGTGGTAGTTTCTGGCCATTAGCTTGGCAGCCCAGAACTACAGTGAAGGATGACTTCTCGTTCCCTGCGGTGCGTATAGATACCGTACTGGTCCCTGTTTTCTCGACAGTACGGTTCACGGGGATGTCAAAGGTGAAGGGGACCTCGTCCATGTTAGTGATGTGTTCTGGCCGGATCTTCTTTTCAGTGATCTTATTCTGGCAGTACGTGCGGAAAATGGCCAACTTTTCTTTGTAATCGTTTGGCAGTTGCTGTGAGACAGTAGTTCTTGTGCGGATTGAGAGATTATGCCTTTTCATAAAACGGAAGCACCAAGAAGGTCCCCCTCGAAAGTCTTGATCTGCATGTCACGTGCTACCGCTGTTGCCTTGAGTCGAATAGAGACTGTAGAGACACTTCTACCTGCTGTTCTGTGTTCAATAACCCACTGTTCAATTTAAGATAAGATAAGATAAGATAAGATAACCTTTATTAGTCCCACACGTGGGAAATTTGTTTTGTCACAGCAGGAAGTGGACAGTGCAAAAGTTATGAGGCAAAAATTAGAATACAATAAGAATAAATACAGTACACAACTGTACAGAATAGAATAAAATACTATATACAGTAGAATAAAATAAAATAAATATACAATAAGATAAAAATAGAATACAAATACAAATACTATATACAACTGAGTAAAAATACAACGATGACAGAAAGGATTATTGCACTTAGTATTATTGCATATGTATGGATGTGTGTGCTTGATCAGTTAAAGTCTTTATTATGGAGTCTGACAGCAGTGGGGAGGAAAGATGATGATAACTGATAATTTTGTCTAACTGCGGCCATCGCGCCTTGTTCCCTCGGAAACTCCTTTTGGTCTTCTTTACTTGTTTTAGGTCATCTTTTTGCTTCCTCCACTTGCGCACCATGGACTCATTAATGCCAAATTGTCTCGCAGCTGCTCTATTTCCATTCTCTTCTGCATAACTAATTGCTCAAAGTTTAAAATCAGCTTCGTAAGCGTGTCTCTTCACGGGTGCCATTTTGGAGTCGTTATACACACACACACACACACACACAACACGGTAATGTTGTGTTGAAGCACAGTACGTATTACTCCGCGAGGCTCCTGGCAACGGTAACCGTAATGCTCCAAAAAGTGGCACTAAAAATCTTTTTTTGACAGATTTTTGAGCATAGTGTGCCACATAAAACCGGTTCGAGGTCAGTAAGCACAAAACAAAATTCATACATAAGGCGCACCAGATTATAAGGTGCACTGTCGATTTTTGTGAAGATTTAAGGATTTTACGTGCGCCTTATAGTGCGGTAAATACGGTACAGTCAAGTGAACTAAAGTTAACAATGATGATAACAATGTTTTACTTTGTGTGCAAAGTAAAAAATTTGTTTTTAGTGCAAACAAAAAGATTCCCCAAAAATGCTTCAAACTCTACTGCTGATGGCAAAGAGGCTAGCTCTGTTAGCTCATGCAAAAGTTAAGCTGACAGGAAAAGTGCCAGCGGCAGAAAGTGGCAATTGAAAAATGTTGATAAAGATCCTTGTTGCCATGCCTACTGCGTGATGCCAGAAAAGTAGCAGAGACTTGGATTTCCTTTTTATTGGATAATGGGTCAGACTCAGGATATGGTGCATCATCTTCTGAACATTGTCATCATTTACTCCATCACTTAAAGTGAAGAATACATCTGGAACATGTCATGATCTGTCACAGACTACACAGACATAACAAAAACCAAGAGAGCTTGGAATAGAAAATTATCTGCAATAAAAAAAAGACACTCACATTAACATAATGCACCAAGTTCTCCTGCTCGTTGACTTTGTAGGTCTTTATGCCGTACTCTTTGGCCAGACGGAGGATGCGGTTCTGTGTCGGTCCAATGTAGGCACCGCCTAGATCAACCCACTTTGCCTCCTTATTCTAAAAGACACATACTCACAATTAGATCATGACAAAAAAGAAAGAAATGTCACAGATATTTCTGAAAAGGCTAACTGATCTATGCTTGCACTTCTACGCTCATAAATGACTTGAATATAAATGTCATTTTTTTTCTGTATGCCCATTAAAAGAAATAGATACACTATCTTGGTTGTAAAATTAAAAAGGCTGGAAAGCATTTATATTACTGTTACTGATTGTCTCTTTTATGAGCCGCTCCTACAGTAGTATTGACACTCTTTGCCTTACCTGCACAGTGAAGGTACGACCACCAACCCGGTCTCTGGCTTCCAACACTACAGGATCGAGCCCACTGGCTTTCAACAGCTTTGCAGCACTCAAACCTGCAGAAGGACAGAGACACCAACAGGACTTAAACATAAGGATTCAAGCAATATATGTGCTTTCTGTACTTGTAAAAAAAGCAATAGCAAAAGGCACACAGGGATTTTAAAGGTCTTTTAAAATAAATGACAAAAAAGGCTTCCAAAAATCCCCTTCTCAAAGAAAAACATTGTTTTTGCGCTCTATTAGATCACTCAAAACCAGATCAAGAGGATCGTTTGGAAAATCTGATAAGAAAGACAAAGATTTGAACTTCTTTGTTTATTTTTAAAGTAAATCTGGTTTCTCTTATGCTAGTTAGGACACTGTTATACCATCAACAGGTATTCCCACTTTAATTGTTTTCCGTTGTGCATTTACACTTTTAGCTTTTTGGTAGGCATGCAACTCTTAAATAAAATTACATAACATTTGCTTTTCAAATGAACTGAGAGAGCTCTGGGGAAAAAAATAGAGGGGGGCAGGGGGGATTGAGGTTCTCAACAAATCACAAACCAGCCAACCAGCTGATCATGTGGGGAGGAAGAGCTAACAAGTAAAGCACTGAGCACTGGCTCACCAACCACAGAGTATACAGTAGATAAACAGCTTGTCATACACTGACCTCTGGCATATGGAGTATGGGTATGTCACAGGTTTTGCTGTGAGACTGGGCGGGGCAGACATCTCCGAAATCATCGGAGCACTTTTGCAAATAGGCTCGATCTTGACAAACCGACCAGATATCTGAAGATTAAACCTCTACATTCTCGGCTAAAAAAAATATTTAAACTGTATTCGGTGACATACAAACAGGGTATTTAAAGGCAAGTTCAGTTAGTTAGAAAAATGTCCAATAAAAAGACTGGCCACCAGGCCAAAGCAATGGTTTTTACTCGAACACCATTAACCCCACCCCCTGAGTTTGATGGGTGAGGTTGGCAGATAAAAGTAATTCATGAAGAGAGCCGCAGGGTCAGGACTGTCAAAATGAATTAAATAAATACATCATTAAATAATTGATTAAATGTGTTGATAATTAAATACAATTTGAAATAAATAAACACATAATTTATTCAATGTTTTAAATGAAATTAATGGGCATTTAATTAATTATTTAAACATTTATTTAATTAATTAATTTAAATTTTAATTAATTAATGACAAATTTAATTATTTATTTAATAACGTATTTCATTCATTTATTTCCTCACTCCTGACCCTCCATACAGCTCACGTCCTCTTATGTAACACAAAGTATGCGCTGGTTGATTAGCTGTTACTCAACTTGCTCTGCTGTTGCTGCGGTGATACAGAGGTGAAAGAGCTGGAGAGAGGAGGAGAGGGGAGGTAGCCTCACGGAAGAAGAAGAAAAACACTACGAATAATGAAAAACTCTCCGTCACTCTGCACGCACGCACGCACGCGCACACACACACGCGCACACACACACACGCACACACACACACACACACACACACACACACACACACACACACACACACACAGCTTCTTCCACTGTGGAAGCTCTGTTCGAAGCTTTGGCTTAAATCAGTTTATTTGCTCAGCTCGTCCGCACAGCCTGCACACCAAACTAAAGTTTTCTAACGTGCAGCCTACCTGATATGCCCGCGCCGACCACTATAACGTCGTAGGTGTTGCTGGGTGCAGTCATGTTGCTGGGTGGTGTGTCTTCTTTCCCCTCTTGGCCGTGTCAGCTCCGGATCCAGATACGCACCCTACCGAACGTAGGGTGCGTATCTGGATTAAAAAGCGCCGGGCAAGCCCACTCCCTGCAGAGACCGCCCACCCATAGTAAAGCCCTACCCTGTGGGCATGGAGGGCCATTAGGAAAAAACATTTTATGGAATACTACTACTACTACTACTACTACTACTACTACTACTACTACTACTAATAATAATAATAATACCTGGGTTTTTTTTTCATCACCCGACGACAGCTCTTCTCCAGTACTCTGCTACGGATCTTTTGCGGCTCCGTTTTTGCCTGGCTGTCTCTCCACCTGTGGCTCTATACTTCTACCCGGTGTTCCAGATCTACTGGCGTTTAGATCAACTGGCGTTAGTCGAACAGATGTTTGGCAGACTTGCATTTCAGGAGCTGCTACCGACAAACCAGGAAAAAACGCCAAATGTGTCATCTGTGACACTTGTGAGGTTATCTCAAACACACTCCGTCAGTCTTGATGCTGTTGAACAACAAAATGTTTAAAAATATCGCGAGTTTACCTGGTGATATTCTCATGCGCGACGCGAAAACAACAAACAATTAACACCACGCCGATGTTGTCCACAGGACAGCAAGAGTAAACGATCGGGGGAATCTTGTCGTCGTTATCGTTCCCCTCGCACGTGTTATTACTCCGATTTCAGCGATTTTGCTTCACAACTAAAGCGAGCAGTTTACTTTGTGCGCACTTACATGGACTCGAATCTACCAGCGCCACCTCTGGCCAAGTACCACAGCCTACAGCCAGATCAACTTGTGACACACATCTGCAGCACGTTTGAATTCGTTTCATGCACGATACATTTGTACCTTTCAACTGTGTCTGTTTGTGCGTCATGCAAATAAACCTTTGAACTGAATGAAATGATATCATGTACTTATTTTTGGCCTACATCAGTAAGAAATGCCAAATTATATACACAAAATCATAGAAATCACCACTCCAATTGGTCATCATGATTTTAATATTTTCTTTTTCCATAACAGTGAAATACGCCTTGGACAACTATGACACATCAATATTTCATTAGTGTTGTCACATCACATCCTGTAAGCATCGTCTGCCTGTGTCTTTTTCCTGGAAATGAATATTTTCAGCCAATATAGGCAATCCATCAACATGACTGGAGAGTTAACTCTCCACACTTGTACAGACTGTATATAACTACCAATTGGTAGTTATATACAGTCTGTACAAGTGTGGTTAATGCAATAAACATTTGTAAGGAGGTGGCAGTTACTGTGAATTTACAGCAGTTACACAGTGATCAGTAATAAACAGAGCCAGTGAGAGTGAGTGGATATAACAGAGTCAGTAACTCAGGTGTGTCGATTGGTTTGTCATCTGTTTTTGAGGCTGGAGGAGACGTAGAAATCGTTTGTCTTAAATCTAAGTTAGGAAGATTCATGTTTTAAAACAAGCACTTTTTGTCAGAAATGCAAGAAGTACATCTACAGAAAGCACAGTTACATTCTGTCCATCATGTGGACAAAATTGAAAATGTTGAACATTGAAAAACTGAGAACATCAGGCAAGTTCAAAAGAAATGTGTTTGTAAGAACGAAACCTCGACTAAATTGTTCCTACAAATAGTTATGGAAAGTCAAACTGTGTTGTATGTCTAAATGTTTATCTAATGGAAAGTAAAGTTGCTTTTGTTTTATTGCAGTTTTTTGTTTTTTTTTTTGCCTGTCCCGTTTGGCTCTTTTGCCATCAGAATTGTTGTCTAAAGGCAAAGAAAGATGCCCAACGGATTTACTTTACCAAATTGACCATCCCAGCCTTGCCGTAATGGTCCATTTGATTCACCTTTTATTGTTTATTTTATTTTCACTTACTGAATACGGGACAGACTTGACTGGGGGAAAGAAGGGGAGAAAGAAAGAGGGAAAGAGAAACAGCTGAGAAGAGGGATGGGGGAGAAGGGCAAAAAACATAAACCAACAGAATGAGCAGAGAAAAAAAAAATGCATATATCGATCACCTGGATCACCTGCTGAGAAAGAAAAAAGAAAACAAGCAGAACAGAACAAGAGTAATAGAATAAACAACATCACAATGATATATGGGAATATGACAGTAAATACTAAATATTAAACATTATTGTGCAGCACATAAGATCAACAGAACACAGTGTGCTTTGAGGTAGGAGCCAAAAAGGGTGTAGTTTGTGGGTGTGATCACCCGTGTGTACACCTGTGAGCATGGACGCGCTTGTTTTTTTTTTTTAAAAAAAGGTTCCTTCATGTAATAATCTGCTAGAGGGTGTGGGGGGGCCACAGCCCCGTCCTCCAGGGCATGAAGCAGGTGTGGAGGAGATCAAAACTCCAGACATCCAGAGGCCCCCAGAACACAAGAGACCAAGGAAGACCAACAGAGGGGCAGCCGCGCCACTGTCCCAGAAAGAGCTGAGGAGAGTCCCAGATGAGGGCTCACTCAGCAGCCGCGGAGCAGAAGCCAGGGGGACTTGCAGTGACGCGCCCGTGAGCTCCGCCGGCAGCCAGCCGTGCCTGAGTGACCGAGACCCAGGCCGAGAGGCCGGGGGCACCCAACCTCCGAAGTGGCCCCAGCGAGCCCCAGGCTCCAGGCCCCGATAAGCGGCCGCTAAGGAGTGAGCCGGTGTGTACCTGGATGCCCATCCCCGGACACAAAGAACCACCAACGCACCGACACCTGAGGGAGTCCGCCACTGGCAGGGGAAGTGGTGGTAGGGGGAGATAGGCCTCCAAACCTTGGAGGGCCTGAGATGTCCCCAGAGAGGTGGCGCCTGACACCCAACCTGACATATAGACACAGACCATACAGGCATACACATATACAAACATCCATTCCCACCCTCATGCTCTCATATGCACTCAACCAAAGTGGAGACAGACATAAAGAGACGCTGTACACACGATCACACTCCCCAAGCGTACTCTACGAACCGGGTCTAGGTACCCTTGCCCCTGGAGGGGGGAACTGCACCCAGACCCAGGTGGTGTTACCCTTTTCCCTGCGGTGGGGAGAGGCAGACCACCCCGACTCCGTAGCAGCAGGGAGGCCCCACACTCCAGACCGCAGTCGGACGGCCAACTCCACCTCCTAGCCCCCCCGCTCCAGCAGGCTGCAGAGAATGGGGGGTTATTATTGCAGTTTTTTGACAACTGAGTGGATTTACACAGTACAGGTCAAAATGACCCGCAACAGAGCTGGCTCTATCACCACGTTTGAACTTGTTTAATGCAAAATACATTTGTAACTGTCATTGTTTTCAGTTTTTTCTTAAAAAAACCGTTTAATTACATGAAATGCAATTTTGCTTATTTTGATCTTATCATACACTTGAAGATTCCGAAATCAGCACTCCTTTTGTTTAGATCATTTTCACAGCAAAGTTCACTGCGGATGTGCCACAATTTAAATCCCATTCTTCAAGTCTCTATCCTGTTTCTGCTGGTGTGCCCCAGGGTTCAGTATTAGGGCCCCTTTTATTCATTCTTTATATGCTTCCTCTTGGTCATATATTCTGAAAATATAATATAAATTTTCACTGTTATGCCGATGACACCCAGCTCTACATTTCTTCTAAACCCAATTCATCCCTCCCACCTCCCTCCCTCTCAGACTGTCTTATTGAGATTAGATCCTGGTTCTCCTCCAATTTCCTCAAACTTAACAGTAATAAAACTGAAGCTTTACTTGTTTGTACACCATCTATCTTAACCAAATCCCACAGTTTTTCCATTAACATTGAAAATTCTCCTACCCTTCCCTCCCCTCAGGCTAAGAGTTTGGGTGTCATACTTGATAATACTCTTTCATTCCAGTCTCACATTAATTACATAACACGGTCTGCTTACTTCCACTTACGTAATATTAACAGACTCCGTCCCTTCCTTACTCCCCATGCTGCTGCCATCCTTGTCCATAGTCTTATTACGTCCCGTATTGATTACTGCAATTCCCTCCTATTTGGTCTCCCTAAAAGGTCCCTTCATAAACTCCAACTTCTTCATAATTCTGCAGCTTGGGTCATAACTCGTACTCTGTTAAGAGCTCATATTACCCCAGTTCTTCAGCAACTTCACTGGTTGCCCATAGAAGCCAGGATAAATTTTAAGATCTTACTTCTTACATACAAGTGTATCCATAAATCTGCTCCTTTATATTTGTGTGACCTGCTCCATATCACCACTGTTTCCCGCCCTCTCAGATCATCATCTGCTCTTCATCTTACTGTTCCGTCCTCACACCTTATTACTATGGGGAACAGAGCTTTCAGTCGCTCTGCTCCTCGGCTCTGGAACTCTCTTCCTCCAGCCATAAGAAATATTGACTCCCTCTCCGTATTTAAGTCACAGCTCAAAACACATCTGTTTAAACTGGTTCATTCGCTTTAGTGCTGATTTTATCTGTTGTCAAGTTCTGCTTTGCAATTTTAACTTATTTTATGTATTTTATGACTATTGTTCCTTTTATTCATTTTGTTCTTTGTAAGGTGACCTTGGGTTTCTGAAAGGCGCCCTCAAATAAAATGCATTATTATTATAATAATAATAATTATTAATATTATTAATAATATTAATAATAATAACAATAATATTTTTAAACTTACTATTGACTCAAATTTTACTAAGAAAATGAAATACACAAAAACACAATTCATTCATCCACGTATAATAATAATTCATTAATAATTCATTCATTGTCTTTTTCTCCTTTGTACTTTTGTTTTAATCCATCCATTTATTTATTTATTTTTGGCTCTGTGCAAATTTTAGGAAGTCCCATGGCCTGTAGGGAGTTTACTCGTAACTTTTTTTTAATGAATTTGCATTATTTCTAAAAGCATACATATATTTACTACATTTACTACAGAGTCCTCTCCCCACTCCCCTACCTCCCTCGCTTCCCCCCCTTCCTGACACCATGACACCCCCCTCCTCCAATCCCTCTCTCAGCAGCAAGACATCTCCCCCCCTCCCCTCCTCCCCAACATCTCCCAGTGTCACAGTGGATCAGGTCAGGAGACAACTGAGGAAGCTTCGCCCCAGAAAGGCAGCAGGCCCAGACAAGGTGTGTCCTAGGATGCTAAAGGCATGTGCTGCTGAACTTGGGGAGCCGCTACAACGAGTCTTCAATCTCAGTCTGCGACTGGGGAGAGTGCCCGCCCTATGGAAGTCCCCAAAAGGAACCGGCCCAATGAGCTGAATGACTTCCGACCGGTAGCACTGACGTCACATCTTATGAAGACTCTAGAGCGGCTCTTCCTCAACCTCCTCCGACCACAGGTACAACATGCCCAGGACCCACTACAGTTCGCCTACAAGGCGGGTGTCGGAGTGGAGGATGCCATCCTGTACCTCCTGCATAGAGCCCACTCACACCTGGATGGGGGAAAAGGCATGGTCAGGATCCTGTTTCTTGACTTCTCCAGTGCCTTTAATACCATCTGGCCCTGTATGCTTCAGGAAAAACTGAACAGGATGGAGGTGGACCCCTGCCTGGTGGCTTGGATCTCCGACTACCTCACCGACAGACCACAGTACGTCAGGCTGAAGGACATCACGTCTGACACAGTGGTCAGCAGCACAGGAGCACCACAGGGAACTGTGCTGTCCCCTCTTCTCTTCACCCTGTACACCTCTGACTTCTGCTACAACTCTGAATTATGTCACATTCAGAAGTTTGCAGACGACACGGCCATCATGGGGTGTATCTGGGATGATCAGGAAGAGGAGTACAGAAGTCTGGTGAGGAACTTTGTCGCATGGAGTCGCACAAACCACCTGCAACTCAACACCTCAAAGACCAAGGAACTGGTTGTGGATTTCGGGAGGTCCAGACCAGGTCCACTGCCAGTTCAGATAGAGGGGGAGGAGGTGGAGGTGGTCAACACATACAAGTACCTCGGGCTGTGGGTGGACAACAAACTGGACTGGTCATGCAACACAGAGCACCTGTATAAAAAAGGCCAAAGCCGACTGTACTTCCTCAGGAGGCTGAGGTCTTTTAACATCTGCAGGAAGCTCCTGAGGATGTTTTACCAGTCAGTGGTCGCAGGAGTCCTTTTCTATGCTGTGGTGTGCTGGGGGAGCAGCACAGCAAAGAAGGACTCATCCAGGCTGGAGAAACTGATCAGGAAGGCTGGCTCTGTGGTCGGCATGAAGCTGGACACTCTGGTGACAGTGGCAGAGAAAAGGACACTAAAGAAACTGATGGACATTATGAACAATGCCGGGCATCCTCTGCACACGGTCGTAAACAATCAGAGGAGCCTATTCAGCGACAGGCTGCTTCTCCCAAAGTCAAAAACCAACAGACTTAAAAACTCCTTTGTCCCACACAACATCAGACTGTTTAACTCCTCACTGGAGGGGAGAGGGAGGAGAAACAGGGGGACAAGGGAGGGCGGGAACAACTGAGCTGTAGGTGCTTTTCTACACTATGCAATATTTGCAATATTTGTTTTTTGTCTCTTTCTTATATTTGACTGTGCAATAATCACTGTGCAATATACTCACTCAAATGAGCAATCCTATTTATCCATATTGTATATTCTGTATCTATATATGTGTATACAGTGGGGCAAAAAAGTATTTAGTCAGCCACCGATTGTGCAAGTTCCCCCACTTAAAATGATGACAGAGGTCAGTAATTTGCACCAGAGGTACACTTCAACTGTGAGAGACAGAATGTGAAAAAAAAATCCATGAATTCACATGGTAGGATTTGTAAAGAATTTATTCGTAAATTAGGGTGGAAAATAAGTATTTGGTCACCTCAAACAAGGAAAATCTATGGCTCTCACAGATCTGTAACGTCTTCTGTAAGAAGCTTTTCTGTCCCCCACTCGTTACCTGTATGAATGGCACCTGTTTGAACTCATCATCTGTATAAAAGACACCTGTCCACAGCCTCAAACAGTCAGACTCCAAACTCCGCCATGGCCAAGACCAAACAGCTTTCGAAGGACACCAGGAAAAGTATTGTAGACCTGCACCAGACTGGGAAGAGTGAATCTACAATAGGCAAGCAGCTTGGTGTGAAAAAATCAACTGTGGGAGCAATCATCAGAAAATGGAAGACATACAAGACCACTGATAATCTCCCTCGATCTGGGGCTCCACGCAAGATCTCATCCCGTGGGGTCAAAATGATCATGAGAACGGTGAGCAAAGATCCCAGAACCACACGGGGGGACCTGGTGAATGACCTGCAGAGAGCTGGGACCAAAGTAACAAAGGTCACCATCAGTAACACACTACAACGGCAGGGAATCAAATCCCGCAGTGCCAGACGTGTTCCGCTGCTGAAGCCAGTGCATGTCCAGGCCCGTCTGAAGTTTGCCAGAGAGCACATGGATGATACAGCAGAGGATTGGGAGAATGTCATGTGGTCAGATGAAACCAAAGTAGAACTTTTTGGTATAAACTCAACTCGTCGTGTTTGGAGTAAGAAGAATACTGAGTTGCATCCCAAGAACACCATACCTACTGTGAAGCATGGGGGTGGAAACATCATGCTATGGGGCTGTTTTTCTGCCAAGGGGACAGGACGACTGATCCGTGTTAAGGACAGAATGAATGGGGCCATGTATCGTGAGATTTTGAGCCAAAACCTCCTTCCATCAGTGAGAACTTTGAAGATGAAACGAGGCTGGGTCTTCCAACATGACAATGATCCAAAACACACCGCCCGGGCAACAAAGGAGTGGCTCCGTAAGAAGCATTTGAAAGTCCTGGAGTGGCCTAGCCAGTCTCCAGACCTCAACCCCATAGAAAATCTGTGGCGGGAGTTGAAAGTCCATGTTGCTCGGCGACAGCCCCAAAACATCACTGCTCTCGAGAAGATCTGCATGGAGGAATGGGCCAAAATACCAGCTACTGTGTGTGCAAACCTGGTAAAGACCTATAGTAAATGTTTGACCTCTGTTATTGCCAACAAAGGTTATGTTACAAAGTATTGAGTTGTATTTTTGTTATTGACCAAATACTTATTTTCCACCCTAATTTACGAATAAATTCTTTACAAATCCTACCATGTGGATTCATGGATTTTTTTTTCACATTCTGTCTCTCACAGTTGAAGTGTACCTCTGGTGCAAATTACTGACCTCTGTCATCATTTTAGGTGGGGGACCTTGCACAATCGGTGGCTGACTAAATACTTTTTTGCCCCACTGTATATGGTGTATTTATGCTTATATCCTTACTCTCATTCCCCTTAATGTATCTGTAACATGCAACTTCTGTCGGTGCTTTGTTACTGGAAACTGAATTTCCCGGAGGAACCCACCCGAGGGATTAATAAAGTTTCATCTAATCTAATCTAATCTAATCATATATACGTATATTGTTAAATATCCCAATTCTTTGATCTTTGGGCTGAAGGAAGAACAACACTCGGTGTTTATGCTCAATGACAATCACTTTAACCAACACAATTGTCATTATTCCATACAAACACTTTGAGCATTACATCCGGACGGTAGTTTTGCACAGGAGGGTGTCCGGCAAAATCTCGAAGTGTCTGACTGTTTCTCACATTCTTATAGCTTCAGACCCCCTCCAAGCATTCACATTCTTTCTCTCTCTCAATGAGTCTAAGTTAGGACCTTGGCTTCCTGTGCAGTATGTTTTGTTCTTTCTAATCAGACAAATAAGGCCATGATTCTCTGCAAACAGTATTTCTTATAAATCAGCAGTATAATGCATCATAAAACAGAAAATGTACTTGGGGATTTTCATAGCTCAGCATCCAACATCAAAATCCACCGGGGCAGTTCCTTCAGCACACATTGACACACAGAAATTAACAATAGGTGCCTGCTGGTCCCTCTCTAGTCTAAACAACAGTGTTTCAGTAGCTTTCCACTAGAAGATGGTCCCCTGTTATCTACTTTCTCCCAGGCAAGCGTGAGCGAGAGTCTACAGCATTCTACCCCCCAAGGACACATAGTCTAATGCCTTTATTTCAGGGCCGTGTCCACTTAATACTACACTACATGGTTATATGCCATTTTAGTTAATATAAAGCATAGAATTGAGGCACTTCAAATAATTTAATCCCAACAATATATACAAAAAAAACTTCAATTTTAAAGTGTTTATTTATCGGATAAAATAAGTTATTACTGTTCTGTCACCGTTATTATTGTCAGGGGTGTCCAAATCCACAAGCTAAGAAGTACAGAACAGAAACCAAAACACTAGTAGCCACGAACCAAGAAGAAAGCAGACAAATAAACAATAATGCAAAATCAAAACACTGGGCCACAGGCCCAGGACTGTAACAAATGCAGTCCAATACAGCATCAGCAGTAACTCTCTGATCACGCAGTGTGAATTGTGTTCTTGTAACGTATCAGTGATCCTGTATTCTTTCTTTTAAAATCATTAAAATTCCTCATTGTGTGGCAGTATACCCGATGAAAACAGTGCCTGTATTCTTAAAGCATCTGAAGACTGGGTTAGGTTAGATTTGTTAGTACTTCTGACTACTTATTTTGGCCTAAGAATAGAGTCATTTATTTTAATATTATAACAGCTCCTAGGGAAGCAATTTAATCAGTCAGCGGCTCCTTGGCATTGTGATGTTTTAGAAAAAATCCAACACTAAATTATTTTCCTGAAAATACCTGTTACATTAAATGATGTGTATTTGTGGAGAATGCTGTGCTGGTGGCTGTATGAATGTGGTGGACAGGTGGGACTACAAAGCACTACAGACCGAAGGAGTCGGTGGGAATGTGACCATGACATAGCAGGAAGTGTTTTAATCTCCAAAACATGTCTGTAATATTTGATATGCAGGATAAGCTCCAGCTATATCCTCAATCTTTAATGTTCACTATGCACTGCTTCAGTGGGAAACAGGTGCGCACAGTGTGGTGTTTTGTCAGCAGAGCAGCAGAGGCCCAACATGAGTTTGGTAACAAAGCCTTCAAAAGTCAAAGAATGCTGACAAAGGGACCAGACAAAGAACGATTCAGAAGACCCCTATGAGAAGACCACCAAGGGAACAGTTCACCCTGCCTGGGATAGGGTTACTGGGGCTCCGCCCCGGAGGCAGGCCCAGGGAAGGTGCCTGAGGGCGAGCGTCTGGTGACCAGGCCTTAGTCCATGGGGCCTGGCCAGGTACAGCCCGAAAAAGGGACATGGGCCCATCTTCCTGCAGGCCTGCCACCCAAAGGAGGCACCGTAGGGGTCGGGTGCATTGTGAGCAGAGCGCAGCCAGGAGTGGAGGCCCTGGCTGATTGAGCCTCAGCAACCAAGACTGGCAACTGGAACATGGAATGTCACCTCTGGTGTGGAAGGAGCCTGAGTTAGTGCGTGAGGTTGAGAGGTACCGGCTAGATATAGTTGGGCTTACCTCAGTGCACGCCTCTGGAGCCAGCCTCCTGGAAAGGGGCTGGACTCTGCTGGAGGTTGCTCTACCTGGGGACTTTGTTGTCCTACTGAGAGACTTTAATGCTAATTTGGGCAACAACAGTGAGACCTGCAGGGGTTTGATAGCGAGGAACGACTTCCCGGATCTGAACCTGAGTGGTGTTTTTTGTTGTTGGACTTCTGTGCAAACCGCAGTTTGGCCATAACCAACACAATGTTTGAACATAAGAATGTCCATAAGTGCACATGGCACCAGGACGCTCTGGGCCACAGGTCGATGATCAATTTTGTAGTCATATCACTAGACCTGCGGCGAAATATTCTGGACACTCAAGCCTAAACATATAGTGAGGGTGTGTGGGGAAAGCCTAGCAGAGATCCCAGTCCTTGAGGTCTTCAGCGCACACCTCTGGAGCTTCAACAGCATTCTGAGGGAGATGTGTGTTTTGGACTTGGAGAAGGCATTAAACTGTGTCCCTTGGAGTGTCCTGTGGAGGGTGCTCCGGGAGAATGGGGTGTTTGGCCCATTAGATCCTCATACAACCGTTGCAAGAGCTTGGTCCACATAGCCGGTAATAAGTGGATTTGTTCCTGGTGGGTGATGGGCTCCACTAGGGCTGCCCTTTGTCACCGATTCTGTTCATAATTTTTATGGACAGAATTTCTAGGCGTAGCCAAGTCGGGGAAAGCTTTCACTTGGGTGGTCTCAGAATCTCATCTCTGCTTTTCGCAGATAATGTGGTTCTGTTGGCTTCATCAGGTGATGGCCTCCAGTCTGCACTGGAATAGTTTGCAGCCGAGTGTGAGGCCGTGGGAATGAGAATCAGCACCTCCAGACTCGAGGCTTTGGTCCTCTGCTGAAAAAGGGTGGAGTGCCCACTCCGGGTCAGGGATGAGTTCCTGCCCCGGTGGAGGAGTTTAAGTATCTCGGAGTCTTGTTCATGAATGACGGGAGAAGGGAGCGGGAGATTGACAGACGAATTGGTGCTGCAGTGATGCAGACGCTTAACCAGTCTGTTGTGGTAAAAAAGAGAGCTGAGTGTAAAAGCGAAGCTCTCAATTTTCCGGTGGATCTACGTCCTCGCCCTCACTTATGGTCACGAGCTGTGGGTGGTGAGCTAAAGAACGAGATTGCAGACACAAGCCGCAGAAATGAGCTTCCTCCGAAGGGTGGCTCGCCTCTCCTTTAGAGATAGGGTGAGAAGTTCAGCCATCCAGGAGGGGCTCAGAGTAGAGCCGCTGCTCCTCCACATCGAAAGGAGACAGCTGAGGTGGATTGGGCATCTGATAAGGATGCCTCCTGAGCGAGGTGTTCTTGGCATGTCCCACTGGGAGGAGGCCCCGGGGCAGGCCCAGGACACACTGGAGAGATATATGATCTGATGACTCATCGTCTATCGCCTCTGTCAGTGCGCCCCAGGGTGGCTGTGGCTACAATGTAGCTTGCCATCACCAGTGTGTGAATGTGTGTGTGAATGGGTGGATGACTGGATATGTAAAGCGCTTTGGGGTCCTTAGGGACTAGTAAAGAGCTATATACAGTGGGGCAAAAAAAGTATTTAGTCAGCCACTGATTGTGCAAGTTCCCCCACCTAAAATGATGACAGAGGTCAGTAATTTGCACCAGAGGTACACTTCAACTGTGAGAGACAGAATGTGAAAAAAAAAATCCATGAATCCACATGGTAGGATTTGTAAAGAATTTATTCGTAAATCAGGGTGGAAAATAAGTATTTAGTCAATAACAAAAATACAACTCAATACTTTGTAACATAACCTTTGTTGGCAATAACAGAGGTCAAACGTTTACTATAGGTCTTTACCAGGTTTGCACACACAGTAGCTGGTATTTTGGCCCATTCCTCCATGCAGATCTTCTCGAGAGCAGTGATGTTTTGGGGCTGTCGCCGAGCAACACGGACTTTCAACTCCCGCCACAGATTTTCTATGGGGTTGAGGTCTGGAGACTGGCTAGGCCACTCCAGGACTTTCAAATGCTTCTTACGGAGCCACTCCTTTGTTGCCCGGGTGGTGTGTTTTGTATCATTGTCATGTTGGAAGACCCAGCCTCGTTTCATCTTCAAAGTTCTCACTGATGGAAGGAGGTTTTGGCTCAAAATCTCACGATACATGGCCCCATTCATTCTGTCCTTAACACGGATCAGTCGTCCTGTCCCCTTGGCAGAAAAACAGCCCCATAACATGATGTTTCCACCCCCATGCTTCACAGTAGGTATGGTGTTCTTGGGATGCAACTCAGTATTCTTCTTACTCCAAACACGACGAGTTGAGTTTATACCAAAAAGTTCTACTTTGGTTTCATCTGACCACATGACATTCTCCCAATCCTCTGCTGTATCATCCATGTGCTCTCTGGCAAACTTCAGATGGGCCTGGACATGCACTGGCTTCAGCAGCGGAACACGTCTGGCACTGCGGGATTTGATTCCCTGCCGTTGTAGTGTGTTACTGATGGTGACCTTTGTTACTGTGGTCCCAGCTCTCTGCAGGTCATTCACCAGGTCCCCCCGTGTGGTTCTGGGATCTTTGCTCACCGTTCTCATGATCATTTTGACCCCACGGGATGAGATCTTGCGTGGAGCCCCAGATCGAGGGAGATTATCAGTGGTCTTGTATGTCTTCCATTTTCTGATGATTGCTCCCACAGTTGATTTTTTCACACCAAGCTGCTTGCCTATTGTAGATTCACTCTTCCCAGTCTGGTGCAGGTCTACAATACTTTTCCTGGTGTCCTTCGAAAGCTCTTTGGTCTTGGCCATGGCGAAGTTTGGAGTCTGACTGTTTGAGGCTGTGGACAGGTGTCTTTTATACAGATGATGGGTTCAAACAGGTGCCATTCAGGGCTGTGCAGAGAGGTTTAAAGGGACGGGTGCTCAAAGTTAAAAAGGGGCACATTGAACCAGGCTGAATAACAACAACACACATTCATCAAGAATCTAATATGGGCAACAAGGCAAAGCAAACGTAGCCGATGCTTTACCTGATGGGTACAATGTTGCTGTTGAGGGGTTGCTGTGGATAGTGCTGGAGGGCAGGGCTGTGTTGATCTGAGACTGAAAACATTAAAAAGTCCATAGGAGAGATGGTAGCTGATTAAACAAGTGTCATGAAATAATAACAAAATGCAAAGATTGGTGACAGCACTTGGAACCATAAGGCAACAAAAAACTGTGAGAAATAATTTAGGCTCTGCCTGTGACTCACTCTTTGCTTCTCTTCTTCCTTCCATCCCATCATTTCATATATCACTCTCCACTTGCTGTCTATCTGAGAACAAGGCACAACTTGCTATTGCAATAAACTATAATCTAATTATCCACACCTAACAACTCTTGCACTTAATCTATAATAAAGTGATGACAGAAAAATGTTATAGCACTGCCTTTAGTAGCCTCACACAGCTCCTACTGTTTCCTCCTCATGTCCTTACCAGGCATGTCTGGACAATATTATATCATGAGTAATATTTTTTTTTAAAAATCCATCTAAATAAAACACACACATGCATGCACACACAATGACATTTTAGACCTTCTTCAGAATACTGTATATACTATGGGCATCACTGTGCTGATCCAGAATCCTTACATTATTATTTATTACTAGAGCTACAATAATAAAGCAATGAGTAGGGGGAAGTAATAAATATGAAATAATGTCATTATGATGATTCCATTTGTTTCACTATCCACTCTGTGCAGGGAGAAAGCTTATTACATTTTTAAACTGTAGAGATACAATAATCTTACTGCTGTAAAATCCAAATTTTGTCTTATTTAAAATATAAATCTAATATAATCTGCTTCTTAATGTATGTTCTTTAAAATACAGCGTGTGTTTTTAATATATTATAATTATAATAATGCATAATTATGTGGACATGCATATTAGATCGTTTTTTAGTGAAATATAATCCCTCCAGAAAGGCAGGAAAAGCCCGGAAACTTACTTTAAAACTAAATATGTTTCTAAATACTTTAAAACTAAATATGTTCCCTAAAACGGTGACAGAGGTACAGACCCATGACAGCCTTACACAGGTAGCCAGCAGCTATGACCAGCACTACTTGTGCAGTTAATAAAAGGACAGGTAATGTTTGTCGCGCTGTTGCACACACAGCACACTCGTTTGTTTCAGTTCGTGAGTTGCAACAAGACAGCTTACCAACGTGTACGTAATAAGCTAATACTCCTGAGTGCTATACACTACAGTGTACGCTGTACACCTACTAAATGATTTTGTCGCATCAGTCCGTGTCTCTGAGTTAACTTGTGTTTCTCCTACAGCTCCGGACCGGAAAAAATGCGCGTGCTCTTTGTGAGCTCGTTCCCGGCTCGTAACCAGCGCGTTCTGCCGTCAAGGGCGATCATTGGTGATCATGTGACTGATGCAAGCCAGATCCTTTTATTTAGCAAAACTGTGATTAATAGTTAAATATTATTGTTGAGGGGCACAGACAAGACTCCTCACGCACACACACATTAAAGAAAAAATTTTTTTTTTTTTTTTAAAAAGTTGCCTCAACAAAATGGCACTTTGGGCACCCATCAGGAAAGGGGCGGGTGCTCAAGCCCCTCTAGCCCCCCTCTGCACGTGCCTGGTGCCATTCATACAGGTAACGAGTGGGGGACAGAAAAGCTTCATACAGAAGACGTTACAGGTCTGTGAGGGCCAGAGATTTTCCTTGTTTGAGGTGACCAAATACTTATTTTCCACCCTAATTTACGAATAAATTCTTTACAAATCCTACCATGTGGATTTGTAACCAATACGTCTACTCACCAAAGAATGAGTGAAGCAATATGGATAACAGCAGAGAACAATTTATTTAGGGTCTGATGGCAATTTACCATCGGTGTCCAGCACTTTAAAGGATTGGATGGACTGGAGCACATCTGTCCTTAACATACCCTCTTAAACATCAGCTTGACACTGATACATCAAAGGAAACTTAACAGACTCTAAGTGCAAATGTTTCAACCTGAACAACTTAAAACTTCTCTGGGATACAATGTAAATGAAGACAAGAAGAAGAAAAATATTTCCATCAATAATCACTTCTCCTAACCAGGAGACAAGTGAATATATTATGTAAAGAGTCCTTTTTCTCAGTCCTGGGGTTGTAACACCACAACCTCCTCAGTCCGTAATCAGAGAGTGTCTATTTGACAATAACCAAAATGTCTTTGGATAGTCTTTGTGAATGCAAAAAGAAAAGAAAAAAAACAATGATGTTAGCTGGGCAGCAAAGTAAAGAGAGTGTATGGCACTGAGTGCGGGCGTGTGTGTGAGTACTTCGGTCCAAATAATCAAGGTCCGGATGGATGAAGGGATGGCAGCCGCTTGTCCTTTTAATGGCACCAGCGAGATAGCACAGCAGTAAGGCGTCTGGCAGGAGAACGAACAATAGTCTTTTTTTAAGGTTACTGCAGAAGGAGATATTCCCCGCTAGCTCACCCAAGCTTGCTCTCTGGCACAGCTACAATCCACGTGAGCTCATAGCCCCTACAGTGACATACGAACTTGGCTACCAACGTCCGCTTAGCATGGCGGCTAATTGTCGAGCTTGCTAGCTTAGCCTCGATTAGCGATTAGCACCTTAATAACCATTACTACACATCACATCATAGCTAACACATGGAATAGTATGATATACATACGAAACAGATTTTTACCTGGCAGGAGAACGAACAATAGTCTTTTTTAAGGCTACTGCAGAAGGAGATATTCCCCGCTAGCTCACCCAAGCTTGCTCTCTGGCACAGCTACAAGCCACGTGAGCTCATAGCCCACATGTACTACCACAGTCGACTGTCGTAAAGCAGCCGCAAACCAATAGCAAGTAAAAAAAAACAACTCAAAATCATTGAAGAACATTTTATAACACCCAATATAGATATATACATATATACTGAATATCACACAATATCAGATAACCAAATTAACACTGGGTTACAAATTCATGGATTTTTTTTTCACATTCTGTCTCTCACAGTTGAAGTGTACCTCTGGTGCAAATTACTGACCTCTGTCATCATTTTAGGTGGGGGAACTTGCACAATCGGTGGCTGACTAAATACTTTTTTGCCCCACTGTAAATACAGGCCATTTTACCATCGTCATCAGTGTTTTCCATGAAAGAATTTAAAATTTCAGTTTGATTGATTACTTTACGTCACTTCATTTTAAATGAGCTTTGGCACAGAAGAGATGGTGGTGTTTCTGGATCATGTTCACGTATGGCTTCTTCTCTGCACGGTAGAGCTTCAGCCTGTATTTGTGGGTGGTACAGTGAAATGTGTTCACAGCCGGTGATTTTCATGTGACAGTGAATTTCATGACAGAATCACATCTGTTTTCACTTCAGTTCACAGACATCCAATACTGATTGTCAGACTTGTCCCCTGCACACACAGATTTCTCCACATTCAATTTTATGTTGAGGAATATTATTCTGAATTGTTCCATAATTTGTACAGGCAGGTTTTTGCAGATTGGTAAACCTCCGTCCACCTTTGCTTCTGAGAAGCTCTGCTCCTCTGAAACGCTCGTTTTACACTCCAGTCATGTTACTGATCTGATGCTGTTTAACCTAACCTTCTTTTTAGCACTACCTACTTTTCCTGGCTTTTGTTGCCCCGTCTCAACTATTTTTAAACCAGGTGCTGCCATCAAAGTCAAAATGAGCTTTTATTTTTCTTAAAATGGCACACTGACTCAGCTTAAACATTTGATATGTCATATATGTTCTCTTGTTTGCAAATCATTGGATTCTGGTTTTATTTACAAATGACACAGTGTCCTTTTTGGAACTGCAGTTTTATTCTTCCTGGGCACATTGGGCATTGGACTAGCTTTTAATGATTTTTTCCCCACATTTTTCTTAACTATTACACCGCTGTTTTCACTCCGTTGGGCTGTAGCTCTGCTCTGAGTCGACATAATGACACACGACACCAGAATAAATCAGGTTAAGGCGAGTAAAAGATTTATTTCACATTTTGTTAAATATCACCAGCTTTGTATGAGGAATCAAAGACATCAAAGAGCAGGTCACAGGAATAGTTAAGAAGGCTCATATGCACAGAGGGACAAAGGAAGGGGGGGTATCTCCAGAAAAACCCCATAATGAATAACGCTGCATCACGTCTGCTGATGGTTTGTTGTGAGTGCTGTAGTTTGTTGTTGTTGTTTTTCGACAGGGTGGATGGAATTTGCTGGCTTTGTTTGTTCAGCCAACCATAAACTCAAACACTTTTAGTGATGGTTCAAAAAGTGACATTATTATTCAATCATTACTTCTAGAACTGCACATAAAACCTGCACTGGGACTGAGGGTCAGACGGGAGAGGGACACCACAACGAGGGAAGAAGCGCTGCAGGGACAACACGAAGCACACACGGACACAGAGATAAGCAGAGGGATCACCTCAACAGTCTGAGCTCTGATGCTGTGTTTTTACACCCGGCTTTACCTGAGTCAAGTTTGCAGTGAGGACATAACTCAGGTAAGGGGAACTTTTAAAATGAAAGGTTTTCGGATACACTTGAACACAATGCTGACCCCTGTTAATGAGCGCAGATGATGCCTTGAACCGATGACCTGGTCCATCTGACCTCTCACCTCCGGAGCAGGCGGGGGAGGGAAAGAGGGATGAGGGCTGAGAGTGTCAGAGTCACAGGCACTTGCGATAAAATGACAAAAACGTTACAATTTCCATTAAGGCACAACAGATAAACTACACTCACAAACATCTTTGGGACAAGAACAGCATGATTCTTGTAGTGGGCATAAAGAGCTGCACACAGAGGACTGTGCAGCAGGTTGGCTTTCACATCTACACCCCCGACAAATGATTTTACCCGGACAAATGATTGCTGATGACACTGCTTGCTGAGCAGCCAGTACTTAAACCTTTGTTGCAGCGAGTCAGTTTTTCAGCAAGAATGTCATTTCTTTAAAGTTTCTCTAAAAGACAGTTTCCTTTTTCCTAAACAAATCAAAACAGTTGTTACAAGGACGCCTTAGAGCTGGTGGGATCGTGTTTATCTGAAGTGAGAATGTGAAAAGGTAAAAATACACAAGTGAAAAATGTGATTACCTTAGCAAAACCACCATGCATGTGTTATCTAGTGTGAGGAAAATACATTCAAATGCTTCCGTCATACTGACCGATAGATTACCACACTAGCAGCTGGACACCACTACATTTCCATTAAAAGAATAAGGCTGACTCTTCTCATTCTTAGGATGAGTTTTTCTTTTTGTCTGTCAACAAATCCCACAAATTCTAACAGTGAACTGGTCTGTCTTACCACTTCCTGGCTTATGTACGTGAGCCTAGAGTTCCTGTTGAAGAGAAACTACAGGAAAAAACTAGATTGTTTGAGAAGTCACAAAAAGCTAAGCTGCATTCACCTTCTAGCCCCACTTCTGAGCTCTTATTAATAAAACGTGCACACTTTTATCTATGGATATGAAAAATTTGGTATACTTGAAGATTAAAAATATAGAAAACATAACTATTTGTTGAACATCTGTACCTGCTCTGTGTTCAGTCTGGATAAACTTTAACTCTTTACTCCATAAAGAGACACTGACGACATCCCCTTTGTAGCCTTGATGATGAGTTTTGACACCTCAGCATATATCAATAAAGTTGTGGTTTGAAGACAATCAGAACAGTTTCTGGGTTTTTCTAAGTCTAGTTGCACAGGGAGAGACCACCCGCACTAACTTATGATGCACACCAGTCGTTTTGTTCTATAAGCCTGAAGCATTCAAGGTCACTCCTGGTCGATTTATACAAGCGGGTAAAGAGTTAAAACAACAAGTAACTATAACTGAGAAGTGTTTAATAATTATTTATAATAATCATTATTGTCACCATTAGTTTATGGATTACCAATTAAATTTATGGGTTCAGTACTTAGACTGGCACCGTCTTAATTTTTGGTGGCCATATTTGGTAGCCCGTGTTTGCTGATACCTAAGACTTACTATAGTTTAAACAGAGGATTTATATGAAAGGAGTCACCATGAAGGAGACAATTAGCTACAAAGACTGCCCCAGGCTTTAAAGATGCCTTTTCAGGTGGAAACCTAGACATCTTAACATAGGAGTCTGTGAGGAATTACCTGCTTTTGGAGCCAGCCTTCAACTGCACAGATCGCTCATTGGGAATAATACACATTTGGTGCCCTAATATGACATTATTAGGCTACATATTAGGATTCATATTAGGGCACATAATTTGGGCTTTGGGATGTAAATAAAATTTAAATTTAAGAGAAACAACAAAACCCATTTCACGCGGTACCAACTCACTTTAGGGTTGCGACTCACATCTGGCTTTAGCTACAAAGACAATGCTAAAATTCACTATTCATTTGTGTTTTCATGGGATTTGCTGACAGAAAAAGCCCCACTTGTCCTTGAACCTCCTCTCTGATTTTCTATGTGGACAGTGTCACTATACTGACTCTTTTCTCTTCTGAAGTCACTGGATTTCGTCAAACAGCTACGGCTGCTTGGCCAGAATAAATTGGCACCTAAAATAGGCAGCGGTAATTAGACACACAGTGGAAACTCATGCACACGCGCTCGCAACTTTGTACAGAAACTTTGATGACCACACGCTCACGAACGCATGCTCACCGAAGCATGCGACACAGACGAGGCTCATACACACAGTAAGCATGGCGACTTTTATAAACTCACATATAATCGACACAGTGGATTTCATTGGCATTGTATGGGATAGTAATAGTGACAGAGAAGGTTTCCCCTTACGAACTGATTCTGATCTTTTTTCCTTCATTGGTTTCACAATCTGAGTCTGCATGTTTTAAACTGAAGTTAGGCTTTCGTCCCTCCTCTCAAACACCTTTCAGTCAGCCCTTCTCACCTGCTTCATTCTCTCTTTCGTTTGTGGACAGAGTAACAGTGTGTTAGTGTTTTTGCATGAGCTGAGCAGTCCTTCTCACATCACGGTGTTTCTCAAAAAACAATGTATACCCTATGTAGGTCACTACTCTGTAGTTTGGGCCCATAAAGCACTAGAAGTACACAAGTGTCTATTGAGACGTGTTCCCTTGAGATGTGGAGGAGTGAGACGACAGGGTGGTTTAACTCCGGGGGATGATGCCCTTCTTGTAGGCCACCAAGCCAGCTGCGGCGGCAGCAGACAGGAATGTGGAGACTCCTAAGAATTTGAGGAAACCATCAACCGAAGGCAGGTTTCTCTCCCAGAAGGTGGTAACAAACGGGAGTGCCCGGATTTCCTGCAGGACGGAGGGAATGATGATATCAGATATCTGCCTTTTTCATGTGCATGATATTAACTAGATACTTGATAGATGATTTGGCAATATACAACTTATGTAATCTTGGGTCCAAAATGTGTAAACAATGCATAGGTGTCTTAAACCTGCATTTTTTTACATGACCAGCAGGGGGCAACTCTTCTGCTTGAAAATGATTGTATAGAAAGCGAGGGAGAAAATGACCTCTCTTGGTTTACAACCCCAAGAAACATTATGGTCTTGCCTGGTAGTTTTTTTCTCATTTATTACAAGATGATCTTTTTCACAGTGTCATTTATGGTAAAAAGTGTTTTGGATTCATGACGAGAGACTTCAGAGTGTTTCTCCACTGATTGTTCATTTTTTTAATCAAAGGCCAACTTGTAATTTGGTGCATAAGGACTTCTCTTACATCGTTCTCAGGCTCAGGTTGCCAGATCTGATTAGGTTGGAGTTTACCCATCGCACACATGACCTGCGAAAAGACATTGGTGGTGTCAGTCAAAGACTTCAAAAGGATCAAAATACAGTCTAACAGTCTAAATTTTAAACATGATACACATTTTTGAGTTTGGGTGATGTTAATAAGATAACTCTTTATTATCATTGCACAGTCATACATAGTACAATAGCACAATGAAATTGGGGAACTGTCCCACGTTGGCACTACATACAACACGACACGACACAGCAACTTAACTTAAGTAATAAAAAGAAGAATAAGTGTATGTTTATGTTTAATGCACTCAGATAATCTACTCAGGCTTGACTGGCCTTTACTGTAACTGACCTACTCTGCAGCAGAGCCAGAGCTAAGAAACATGGAGGAACATGAACACATGGGGGAGTATCTTAGGAAACCAAACCTAATGTTAATGCCTTGGAAGAAGGACATAAAGTGCAAGCAGCAGGCGAGTGTCTTAAAGAGAGATTTAGAAGACTGAGTGGGGAGGACCATTTTGATTCTATGGTTTGTTTCAGTCAGCTGTGCTCAGACATAAATGAGAGGGGAGAAAAGGCGAGGATGTCATGATTTGATATCAGCTGACCCCCAGCACTGCTGGCTGAGCATCCACAACACCAGGAGCAGGCTGAGGTGTGACTAATAGGTGTGCCAGCTGCATGATTTAAGTGGTTTCTACCTGGTATATATAAGTAACCTGCCTCTAAGGGTGTTTAAACTGGTAAGAACTGGTATTTGCTAACACGTAGCAGTGAAAAGCAGGTACTTAAATGCTCTCTGACCTCTCTGGCTGCTCTCTCTCCAGCTTGTACGGCCCCCTCCATGTAGCCACTCCATTCGGTGGCCGTCTCTGTGCCTGCAAAGTACAACTTGCCCACCGGCTCTCTCAGCACTCTGAAGAGCAAAAAAGAGAGAAACAGGAGAGGCTTCAGAGGTTAAACTGGTTTACAGGTTTTAAACACGTTTTATTTTTAATGTATGCACCAGCATTGTACTGACCATTGAGCTTTAGCATGCATTCACTTCATTTAAGAATATTATCTCACCTGAATAAGTGCAATATGGGATTATATAACATAAAGTGAATTTCCTTTGGATTAATCTTCCCACCCCCACTGTGCTCAACGTAAAAGAACCAAAGAAAGGACTTTTTCTTTAACTCTATTTCTTGCAGGACCACCCGGTATGTGAAACAGTTACTCTGTATAAAAAAGCACAATGTTAGGTTTCCAACTCCAGCTTACTTTTCATTGTGAGTGAGAACACATTTGCACATCTGGTGAGGACATTTAGACATGAAATATGGTTCACATGACGATTAACAAGGAGTTTCAGTTTTTCATATGGAGGTTAACAAAACTCTAATAGTGAACATATGCACCAGGATCTGTACAACAAGCAGCTTCGACTAATAAATGAAAGCAGCCGCAATGCATCAGACACACTGGATTGTGTTTTATGTGTGTGTACAGCTATAGAGCAAATGGGCAAATCCTGGGGACACGTCCTGCTGTACTGAAAATGCATTCATTTGTTCACACTCCAATAAAACCCATGAAATGCCGCAAAAAACACTGCAATAACACCATTCAGATGAAATATGAGTTCACAGTATTGCTTGTGTGGTAAACATAATAATCCAACACAAAGTGTTGTGATCTCAGTGAGTCCCCTCTGAAACCGTGCACAGGAAGGCAGGTTCATTTCATGGAGGAGAAGTGACGCTAATTTGCAGAAATAATCACAAATCCTGCTGAAACATACATTAGCCATTAATATCCAGGAGCTGACACATTCAAATAAATTAAGTTAATTGAAATGAAAAGATCACACTTTCATATTTATGTTTATTTTTTTGTGTGTGTACACGTGTGAGAGAGACTCACCTGCCAAACTGAGTAAGGATTCCTGGGGGGAAATAGGCTGTGTAGCAGCCTCCAGAGTACTCCTCTTCACACCAGTTCTTCTCCTCATAGTGCACCGGCTGCAGGAAACAAGCAGGCACATGAGCAGTCAGTCAAGTGATTCCACAGTATCCACATGACTGTGTACCACTCTGCACCCAAACTCACATGCAAAGCCTCATCTGTGCCCAGCACTTTGGAGTAGATCTCACAGATCCTCCTCAACCTAAACACAACAACACAGGAGTTGGGATTAAACTGATCTCACAGCTCGTGAGAGTTTTTTTCCATCTCTGTCCACTGGTGTCTACCTTTCTTCCTTGGACAGGCTTGAGAGCTTTCTGCACTTGTGGGCAAGGATGAATCTGGGGGGGAGAGTGAAAAGAGAAAACACTACATGAGCATGTGTGGCTGATTGGATGACTTTATCACTTGTGTTTAGCTCCATTCAAGCACAAGTCCTACACTGTATGGAAATTCTTGTAGGAGCTCATGCGAGAATACTAGGTCAGAGTCAGATGGTAAAGCTGAGACACAAGCCTACAGGCCAGTCAGTAACCCTCTGATAATCACTAGTGAACGAAATGTGTATTTCAACCTGACTAAAGCATGGTGCAGCATTGTATACTTCTTTGGGGCTGCTGATATCACTTAGCATTTCGGTGCTTTATTTCCCCTGAGATGTGATACACTTTGGATTCTAGCCAATCATTTTACCTTTCCAAGCGTAGTAGGCGGGCCCAGGTACGTACGTTCTTTTAGAGCAGAGCTACAGATTAAAATGCCCAAGGCGAAGCGGTCAAAAGTCTGGCTGTACTTCACAGCAAAAGATGCAAACTCAGCAGCCTGCAACAAGTGCTTTAAGGTGATACTGTGCAAAGGAGGTAACACCTCGAATCTGATGAAACACCTGGTGACGCATAGCATTTTTTTAAAGTCGAGAAATGCGCCGTATTTGATAGCTTGCTGCGAGACCTCACACCGAGCACATCTACTGCGGGTTGTTATCGGACCCGGAGTTAGCAACATCCCCCAAGAACCCGAAGAGGAGAGTCCTGGCCCCTAGCCCTGCCAGTGTAGCAGAAATGATGACGGATAATGATGGCAGCAGCAGCCGTTCTTCTCTGCGTGAGTAGCTTAATGTTGTTCATGTGTAATTTACGTTGAGTACGCTAACCACGTTATTACATTAACGCATTTAAGGTGAACTAGCAAACACCGTCGTAGTTACATGCGGCTGTCTTCTTGTTTGATGGCAGATACTCCCTTCACCCTGGCCAAAAAGGCTAAAATGACCAAAGAAAAAGAGGGAAACAGCTAAACATGAGAGGTTTTTGGACAAAGTGTGTGTTCTTCATTCTTTAAGCACCGGTTCGAGCACCGTTTAAGCACCGGCACCGTTTCAAAAGTACCGGTTTGGTACTGGTATTGGATAAAACCTAAACGATACCCATCCCTAATCATAATACAAAATATACACAATTACAGAGAACTGTTTGAAGCTCTGTACCAACCCCATAATACAAGGTACAGTCCCATCAGGCTTTGTGTCATCCAGGGTGAGACCGATGGGAGCGCCCTCCTCCTCTATCACCATGCTGCCGCAGTAACCTGGTAACACAATAAAACGTTAGAAATGGCATCATCTTGAACAGCATTCGCTCTCTCTGTGTTTTCACTTCCTGCGTACCCTTTTTCCTCCAGAAGTTCTCTCTGTAGTAGACCATGCACTTTATGACAGAGCCCATGGGAACACGGTTGATCAGCTGGTTCCTCAGCGGGGGCAGCTCAGGGTTGAAGTGCATCTTCAGATTCAAAGCAGGTGGTGTGGCCACGATCACATACTTGGCCTAACACAGAGACAGAGACAGTACACAGTGCGTACCAATAGTCTGTTTATAACTGAAAGATGTGACCCAGAAGTATCTGCATGGTAGTCATCAGCCATAGTAAGAGATGTTGCAATTCTCCAAATACTAAGGAAAGAGGCTTCAATGCTTCCTTTAATATAGGATACACTGGACTATCCTTTATGAAAAGAGGGGAGAAAATGCTGTCCCATAATTCATTACAATGGAACATCTGACCATAAATGAAAACATTCAACCTAATCAACAAAGTAACACAGATCATGTACATTTTAACTGCTTTTTTCCAAGCAGCCAGTAGATGGCAGCCAAAGAGCAGCAGTGCCAGTGAAGTTTGTGAGTAACACTGTGAAGCAGTTACTGTTTTACAGATACATGGATGTTTCATATTCAGACTGCATTATCTCACATTACCTAGTGTATAAATATAGTATCTGTTTCATTTCCTAATACATAATAAAATCAAACAAACACTATAACAGTTATTTGAAACATGGCTGCAGTAACAGGAAAACAGGAAAAGGAAAGTCCTGCATTCACAATCTACTGAAACATAAGAGCAGCGTCATTATTCATTATCTTATCAGCTCGTTAACGGTGATGTATCCATATAAGCAAAGTCATTCTGACTATTTGTTTTGTGGGCCATTTGAAGGTTGGGAACCACTGGACTGAACTAATCAATTGTGTCTACAAACCCAGTTTCAGAAAGTTGTAACATTGTGTAAACTGTAAATGAAAACAGAATGCAGTGACTTGCCGATCTCAGAAAGCCATCTTTTATTCACTTATACAGAAAAATATCAGAAATCTACTATTATCATTTACAGAAACAAAAAGCTCACTTTGAATTTGATGGCAGTGACATGTCTCAAAGTGACACGACCAGCGATAAAAAGAGCATCTCAGAGATGCTCTGCAAAAACCCCCAAAACTGTGTCTACAAACTGTGGAGCAATTTCAGAAAAATGTTCCTCAACATCAAACTGAAAAGAATAATATCATCAAAACATTCCAAGAATCTGGAGGAATTTCTGTGTGCAAAGGATAAGGCTGAAAATCAATAATGGATGCCCGTGACCTTTGGGCCCTGCTGCATCACTGCACTAAAGCAGGCATGATTGTCATGAAATCACTGGGAGGGCTCGGGAACACTTCTGGAAATCACTGTCTATGAACACTGTACTGTTCACAAATACAGGTTAAAGCTCTATCATGTGAACATGATGGTGAAACACCGCCATCATTTCTGGGCCAAAGCTCATTTTAAACAGACTGAGGCAAAGTGGAAACTGTTCTGTGGTCAGAGAAATCAACAGAAAGGCTTCAGCAGAAGTAAAAGAGTTGGGGTGTTGAACCGGCCTGCCTGCAGTCCAGACCTTTCACTAATTTGGAGCATTATGAAATGAAAAAAAAAAAACAGATATATGACGGAGAGCCAGAACTGTTGACATATATAATCAAACATGAATGAGACAACTTCCTGCTCCCAAAGGTTTAGTACCTGCTCTCCTCAGTTGCTGAGGAGGTGTTAAAAGAAGAGGCGATGCTAAACTGTCTTAAACATGGCCCCAACGCAACTTTTTGGAGAACAGTTGCTGCCATCAAGTTCAAAATGAGCCAATATCCATTTGCACTTTCTATGCTCCGTTTATGAGATTGAAAATAATTGCATTATTTTTATTTGACATTTTTACACAGCATCAACTTTTTCAGAATCAGGATTGTACGTACATCTGCACATATATTTATTTATTTCCTGTTTTAAAATGTCTCCCTTTACAGCCATCACACAGATGAATGTGAGTTAAGTTAGATATTTCCCTCTGAAATGCAGGGACATAAAAGTACAAAGTATCACAAATTGGAAAACGTTAGGGTAAAGTATAAGAACCACCTCTCTGTGATACATGCTGATGAGGGACCTTCCATGTTGCTCTGAGTGCATTTCCTCTATTTTCCTCTCATTATTTTATCCTCACTTTTTCCAAGTTCTGCTCAAAGGGGTTTCTCTCCATCTTGTTGTAATCCCTTTGACCATTTAGTGCGGTGTGCCATGAGATGATTTGGTGCTAGATACCATTAATAAACATTAATCGAGCTCCTCGAATATTTACTAGACTGGACTTTAAATGCTCATTTCCAGCTCAATATTATATTTCTGACTAAAGCAGAATATGTAAGGAAAGACATAAAAAGTGTCCTTAAAGAATAGTACTTCAAAGGAAATACTGGTGATATACTCAACTCACCTTGTAGGTCTGCTTGTCCACGGTCTCCACCACAACCATGTCTCCGGTCTGGTCGATCCTGTAGACTGGAGACTGCAGCTTCACTCGGTCTCCCAGCTCCCTCGCCATGCACTGACTCACCTGATTCGAACCTCCTACAAACTTCCTCTCCTTGAGACACAAAGAGAGCAGAGTTCAGTGAGCACCAACAGGGAGAGCAGATGCAGCAACACTGGTTTCTATTTATATTGGGTGGAAGTGACTCTGATCCCCCTCTGGGTACCCCTCGGCAAGGCTAATAAACTCCCAGTTTGGAATGAAGCCGATAAAATCCCCTGATTTATCCTGGTGATACACACCGGTTATCCTCAGTCCGCATTCATTTCCTTCACTACAAATTTCTGCATCTTAATTCAAAAGAAACACGTTCATAAAGCCAGGCCAGCAAATGTTAAATGATGAAGATGACAGTGAGGAGGTAGAGAGGTTTGGGCTGTCAAAGCTCCGATACACAAAACCATTTCCATGTGGTTAGTGTCAACATCTCTCTCATCCCTGACCAGAAACACATTGTGTGCATTCCTCTGTGGCATTTGGATGAATTTGTCAAGCAGTCGCTGTGAAAGCACGAGCTACACCTGAATCAGTCCTGGGCGGTGAAACGAGGTGAGCCTCTTCTTGTCTTGTTTGATTAAAGACACATTTGCAGTTTTGCAGGAGGAGTGCAGCTGCACTCGAAGCAATGCATACCAATAGCATATCCATATGTTTAAGATGACTATGTGTAAATAAATACTTCAAACACCCCTATGTATGCACCATCCACAAGGCGTGCAAGCTTTAAATGTGGAGCAAACAGGAAGGAGCCGACTGCACTACTGTTTGTCATTTGTTTACCAAAGCCTTTGTGGCTATGGGAACAAGGCCCTCAGCTTGAGGAACGGCAGCAGAAAAGACGCCCTGAGTATTCCAAGAAAACATCTTTTGTGTGGACAGCATCTTAT
Organism: Rhamphochromis longiceps; assembly: GCF_057381845.1. NCBI lineage: Eukaryota > Metazoa > Chordata > Actinopteri > Cichliformes > Cichlidae > Rhamphochromis > Rhamphochromis longiceps. The sequence goes on from NC_140572.1 coordinate 12,320,771, forward strand.
TCAGGCCAGACTAAGGAGACTGGGCTGTGAGGGATCTCCCTCTGACGTTCACACTGCTCCTCTGAATCACTGAATGAATCTGTGTGAGAGGCAGAGAACGCAAGTCCACTTCTTGGCATGCCGAGAGAATATTCTGTTTGTTCAGACAGATATATAAAAAAACGAATTCTTTCAGTCTGTTGTTCTGAATCAGTAGGTATAATTTTGGGCAGACATACCTGTCCTCCATTGGTGGTGGAGAAGATCCTCATTGTCCCTCCGCACTGTTTGACGTACCAGAGGAACCAGAGAGCCGACACCTCGTGGGGTTCAGAGGTCACGTTTACGTTGACAAACAGTGTGGCGAAGCGACGAGCAGTTCTGGGAGGGATTACATGGAAGGTAAGAAGTCTTTAAATACTGCAGGTACCCCAGTCACAATTTTTATATTCTGTAAGAGTGTGAACAAAGCACAAATAAATCACCATGTCAGGGATTTCTGCTTGCTTGTCCTACTTTTCCAGCAGAGACTTGCACATAATCTACATTTGAGCAGTAATTCAAACACAGGAGCGGTACAATCTTTTAATTAGTGAAGGACTGTTATTTCTATGTTGTTACAAAAATGTAATTTACTTTTTACAAGCTGCATATTTTAAATTTACACAGTAATTAGATTATCAAAAACATTCTCACTCACAGTGCATCATATACTGAAGCTTCTCCACCAAAAACCTCTATGAAACAGCTACAACCTTCAGCATCCGTTTTCAAAGTTTTTGCAGGGATGAGAATTCTTATTCTTATTAGTGCTGACACAGGAAGCTGTAACCATTTCCACCTCTGCAAGTTTGAGTCACTGAACTGGACCTCTTAACTGTGACTGTGGTGTTGGAGCCTTTTAGATCATTTTATTGGAAATAGCATGATGTGCTCTTTGGTTAATCCTACTTCCAGCTCTGGTGAGTGGAATTGTGCAGAATGCTGCATCCATGCACCCTATGAGATACCTTGCTAACTGAGCTCGCTACCATTAGCTTATAACTTTAGCATTAGCTTTAGATTTAGCAATACAACTTTACCCTGGATATAAACGAGATAACAGGATGAATAGCTAGACCTATTCTCTGCACAAACGGGAAACATTTTGAACATGTTACCTGGTCCAGCAGAGTTTTTCAAAGAGTTCCTGCATGGTCATCTTGTCCCACTCCTCAGCATGGGGAGCTCTCCAGGGAGCGTCTCTGGGAATCTGAAATGCAGGAGGGTGTTCAGCATGAGTCAGGCATGTAGCAGGTGTGCAACCTGTCCAGTAAACCAATCTAGAATGCTTATTAATAAGAATACTCATTAATAGTGAGAACTGCTTTACCTCCTCGCCCATCTTATCCATTGTTCTAAAGAGGTTGTTGAAGTCCATCAAAGCGATGGGGTTCCACATGGGAGGCAAGGAGCCTTTGAACGGGTAAGACTTTCCCTGTTGGACACATGATTGCGGCCATCATCACCAAAACAATATTCTTCAATCATCAAATGCTTATAAAAGCTGTGCTTAATGATGGCAGCATTCAAAGAACAACATTTCAGCATTTGCCATTAAAGATTTGTTTCAGTTGACCTCTAACTGACCGTGAAAGCAGTTTGAAGAGTGGTGGAGAAAGTGGAGTAATAGCTTGTGCAATGTTTACAACTGAATCAGAGATACTGAATCATTAAATGTGATAAGAGTAGCCATAATCTAAAGCCATAATTTTTATGCCTGGTCTAGTTTATTTCTGCATTTCTCAATCACACACAAAGACATACAAACACAGAGGTGACAGTCAGGGGTAGATGCAGTGGTTTCAAAACTATCAAGGTCACTTATTTGTGTTTTGGTTTCCAAAACACAATTGTAACTAGAGATGAATTTTTGTTGCTTTCTAGCAATGGTCTCTTAGCTACGTGTTGATGTAACCTCAAATAATCTCTCCCGTAATATGGCATTTAGCTTGACAAGGACATTTATTTCAAGTCCCACTAAACACAAACTGTTGAAATTCCCTCAGCCTCACAGAGCTGCTAGCTCAGAGACACTGCAGCTGTCTGCAGCTGTATTGAATTAATAATGGCTCCTATTATTTACATTCTCTTAACGTATTGTGTTGTGTAAGGTGATACCACTGTAATAAAGGAAAAAAACAAAACAAATATCAAAAGTGTTTAGTTGTTCATTTCATTGTCCAACAATGCAGCTGTAACTGTCCAGCTGTTATGTAGCCCTAAAATCTTCTTGTCACGGTTAAAGGTAAATCCGTTACTGAGCTAGTCTAATGTCAAATATAGCAATATTTCTTTGTTTCTCCTTGCAAAACTCTCTCAGTATCATTGAAAATCATTATTGATGCATAAATATTACAGAAACAGAAATGTGTAACCTCTTAAACTACAAGACTCAACTGTAGTGGCATCACCAAAAAGTATGATTATGCTAAGAAAAAACAAATCTGTTAGATTAGCATAAAAAAGTACATGGGTAAGCACAATAAAGTGTTTCCTAAGGGGTAATTATAAGAAATAAGACTTTTAATTATATTATCTATAGCAAGGGTTCTGAAATTTAGATGGACGGTTGCAAAGGAAAAATGTACAAAATTAAGAAAAAAAAAGAAAGGCAAATTGTTCTCATACTGTCCCACGGCATGGCAAATTCGGTATCAACAAATTCTGTCATTTTCACTGGAGAGCCACAGAAAACAATTGAACATTCTTTGAGAACCTTAGATCAATAATAAGTTCACACATTTCTCAGATCAGACTCCTCAAAAACAATGAAAGAGAAGACTTCTGTTGAATAAAAATAGCACAGCAAAGTGTTGTGTGACTTTCACTGCTTAAAACATGTAAAAGCAGCTGCACAATTATTTGTGATATTACTAGATTTAGCCATTTACTGAAATAAAATGATCACCTGTTTGTTTGTTTTTAAAGTGTGTGTGTGTGTGTGTGTGTGTGTGTGTGTGTGTGTGTGTGTGTGTGTGTGTGTGTGTGTGTGTGTGTGTGTGTGTGTGACTGCAAGGTGACAGCACCTTTGTTTTTTAGTATTCACAGTCTGTTCTTCACTGCTACACAGAATTCAGTGATAGACAGAGAGGGATGATGATGATGATGTGTCTCATTGCAGCATACTGTCTCTGCTTCTGTGCACAGAACAACAGGTCTGTCTCCATGGTGACCACGGCCAAGAGAATACAGAGGGAGGAGAGAAGAGGAGGGGGAGATGAAGCATGGCAACATCTGTTTCCACATCAGCGAGCAGGGAAGTGTCCTCAATCAGAGGACCAAACGAAGACTGCTTGAAGACAAAGGTGACTGTACTTCAGAGTAGGAGGATTTTATTACAACCATATAAAGATAAAGATTTCAATTAATCTCAGAAATCGCTAATCACTGCCCTTGGACTTTTATCCAAATTACATTGTACGCTCTTATCTGACTTCTAAACAAACATCTATGATCAATAAATATTTTATTGCCCAACGTAATATACAGTACTGGGAAAAATGTTTGCTCTTCTTGATTTCTTATTTTTTAAACTACATTTAGTTTTAAAATTTAGTAAATTATTAAATGATTAGATTAACTAATCATTTCATTTAATAAGGGAAAAAAGCTACACAAACCTACCATGTCCTATTTGAAAAAGTAGTTGCCCTCCCTTGTTAAATTGTGAATTTACTTTGATCAGCCACATTTTTTGGAAAGCTGACCTTTGAAAAGTTCACTTTCAACTAGCCACACTAATCCAGAAATCACTTAAATATAACCTGTCTGACAAAGTGAAGTAAGCTAAGCAACACGTCATGCCTTGATCTATAGAAACGCAAAAAAACAGCTGAAAGACAAAGCCAATAACATCCATCAGTCTGGAAAACCTTTTCTAAGACTAAACCAAGTGGAGAGCTGTTATTCAAAAATTGAGAAAACTTTCTAGGAGTGGCCAGTGACCAAAATGACTCCAGGAGTGCATCAATGACTCGTCCAGGAGGTCACAAAAGCACCCAGAACAACATCTCAAGAACTGCAGGCCTCACCTGCCTCAGTTAAGGTGTTCATGATTTATCCAGTAAGAACTACATAAGGCAAAAATGGTCTCGATGGGAGAGTTTCATAGCAAAACCCACTGTTGACCAAAAAGAATATAAAGGCTCGTCTCATATTTGCCAAAAAACACCAGAAAAACAGATTTGATTTGGTTGCAAAATAATGCAACTCCAAATAATATATCTGAATATGTCAAAGTGTGTCTAAAAATGACAAACTGGTGTATCAGATGGCTGTTCCCTCTGCTTTTTGCCAGCTCTCACAAGCTGGTGGCTTCTTAGTGAATGTGCAGCACTTGGCATTCTCTAAAAGCAAGCTAAACAGACACAGCTGGTACGGCCGTTTCCCTCACTGGTCTTGTGAACGTGCAAACATGCACAGCATCCAAAGTGCTGCAGGATCCAAGGGACAATCCCGGACTCTTTCTCAATCTCTGATAAGCAAGCACAGTATTTAATCAAAGTCTGTTTCCCCGTCTCTGATAGTGATCCCTCATTAATGAATCCAGTGCTGAGAGCTGCATTTGCCTGTTAGGCGGTGGTTTGCTGATAAGAGAAAGCAGTACTGGCCTTTTGGATTACAATCTGCCATAGAAAAGCTGATTAGCTACATGGCTTGCTTGAAAGCTAGCTGTAATTACACAATGGCTTGGGACACATGCTGATTTACAATTACTCTAGCTTTTGTTCTGTGAAGAAATGTAGAGGGTGTCAAATGGGTTAGATCACTGCTTACTGTTCATATAAAGTCTTATTGACTTGTGTCACCATGTGAAACTATGAGTTTATTCTTTTGAATTTCTTCTTTTGTAATTCAAAGCTACTGACAAACAAAAAGGTGTAGTAAAACACTAACACACACACGATAAAAATATAGGTAATAAAGACTGATTGCTGTGAACTGCCGATGCAGGGATTGGTTCTCAGGTGTAAGATAATAAATCATATCAAAACACCACCTCTGAAGCCAGTCTAAAGATTTCTTGTATTTCTATCTTGCAGGGCATTCATTATTGGCCAACATAAAATGCAAACAGTTTTACAATATCTAATGGTTTCCAAAACCCTGACATTTTCTCTGAAAGGCCCCATTTGAATAGCTACTAGAGTTTTGAGTTTGCTTATCACTGTAATTATTATAGCATTCTAAGACTTCCTTTACTTCACCTTAATATAGGTTGTTTCTTTCTGCTTAATAAGTTCTACCTTGAACAGCTGGGATAGGCTCCAGCGACCCCGTGACCCTGAAAAGGATAAGCGGAAGCGAATGGATGGATGGAAGTTCTGGCTTGAGAGCCTTTCATTTGGGTCTTTTCGCCACACCCATAACAGGGTAGCCAAAGCCATAGTAGCCACTTCCATCACAGCTTAATGGTAAGCTCAGTCCACCAGCTGGTAAAAGGGAAATAATGTGAGCATCCCATCCCATTTTTAGCGCTTTAAAAAGGCATTAGTTACAGCTACGAGTAGATGCAAAAATGGAGAGAAGAGAAGGAGCAAGACTCTTAACTTCCATCTTGGACCACTGTAACACTTGTTGGTGTGTGAACGTGTATATCAGTGTAAGCTGTGAGAGCAGTAACACTAGAATATGCATACACAAAAGCACAAACATGTGCACACACAGAGCACATACACACTGCCTGACAGTGATAGGTGGGAGCTGCTTTTGATGAGGCATGCTGCCATGGAAACCAGCCAGGAAGCTACGAGTGGCGTGTGTGAGTCTGAGTCTTCGAGTGGATCTTACAGAGATAGTAGCTAGGGAGACACAGTCACATGGGAGCTCCCATACACCAGAATGGATTCATTTAGGGTTCACATAACATGCCACAACAGCAGAAATAGAGAAATGTGTTTTCTAACTGCTGTCTGTGTTATGCTGGTGATATTTCGCAGCGCTGTTGTAAGTAGGTTAAGTCAATAATACATCAGTGCTAGGGACAGGGTGGTGAAGATCACGAAACCATGCTTCATTGTCAATCAGTCGCTAAATAAATGGACTAAACAAAAACCACAGAGAGCACACAGTGTTCTTGATCAATATGTTACCCAAGTAATCATAGCACAGAAGACTTCTCGTCTTTTCCTGTGCCTGGATGTTTTAAATTCAACAAGGAAAACACAGGGTGGCTTTTTTAAATGCAGCCAAGTGAGATCTAGAGCAGGGGTAGGCAACCATTCTGATGGCGAGTGCCATTTAAAATTTCCTCAGAAGTCAGTGTGTCATATGATTGCATTAGCAGTAAATTTAATAATGCTCTATATGAACAGTTACACACTACATAGAACCACTTTGTAGAATTATATTTGTTCGCAGATGTTGGCAGCTATCAGCGAATAGTTATCAGCTATTTTGAAACAAAAAAAAGACACTTTTTATCCATAACACCAAATGAACTGTACAACAGAAAATACAAATGCTATTTATGGTCTCCTCACAAGAATCCATCCATCCATCCATTCGCTTCCGCTTATCCTTTTCAGGGTCGCGGGGGGCGCTGGAGCCTATCCCAGCTGTCATAGGGCGAAAGGCGGGGTACACCCTGGACAGGTCGCCAGTCTGTCGCAGGGCTAACACACAGGGACAGACAACCATTCACACTCACATTCACTCGCACATTCACACCTAGTGGCAATTTGGATTATCCAATTAACCTATCCCCACAAGCTGCATGTCTTTGGACGGTGGGAGGAAGCCGGAGTACCCGGAGAGAACCCACGCGAACACGGGGAGAACATGCAAACTCCACACAGAAAGACCCCGGCCTGATGGTGGAATTGAACTCAGGACCTTCTTGCTGTGCGGCAACAGTGCTAACCACCGTGCCTCACAAGAATGATAAGGAAAAATAAACTAACCCAATATGGCATGTTTGTTAATACAGAGACACACATGTTAATGTGATCTCTGGTCTCCCACTCAGAGACACAGGTCTCCGAGTGTCCAGCATTCAGACGGCTACCTGAGGACACTCATGTGAGAGAAAATCTGCTCACACAGATATGTAGAGCCAAATACTGTCAATAAGGCCTCTGCAATGTTCTGAAGACAGTTAAACTTGTCAGGTAGTGATGTCCAGCAGGTGAAAATGCACAGCTGTGGATTCCAGCTGCTTCGATGTTGCATTAACTGGCATTAACTCAGCCAGTTAATGCGAGACAAATCTAGCTGCTCATTAAAGCTTTCTGGTTTGATCAGAAAATAAAACATTGGTCCATACACCTGAAAGGCCCAAAAGTGCATTGTGTCTCGAGTCTACGGATGTATCCATGTATCTCCGTGGTGCTGATGCTGTGCTGAGCGGACAGCTCCTGAAGCTTTTGAAGTGTCGGAATGTGGAAAGCTAACAACGTCCCTCTCACCAGTAGGCTAAGTTATTTTTAGCCAATTACAAGTTGAATCTAGTACTTGGGGTTGTTAGTTAAGATACTGTCATTAAGAAGCGGCACAACTAATGTGTCTATGCAAGCTGATTTGCTATGTGCACCGCTGGCGCGGCCATTTATTTTTTGATGCACCTTCTCAGATTAATTTACTGCGTGTCGTGCCCAGGGCTGGACTGGGACAAAAAAAGGTATTAAAGCCATAAAGCCTTTGAATGAAAACAAATGCTGTTGTCAGCTCTGTGATGTAAAATCTTGTTGGTATATGTATGATTTCTATACATTTTACATCAGATAAAAACTTTGGTTGTAAGCTTCAGATAATTATTTAATAACAGCCAGACATTTTAAATGAGAAGAACAAAGAAAAGTATTTCTTTGTGCCCCCCTTTCCCTGTTAATGCCCTACCTGCCCCCCTGGCAAAACTTTGCTAGACCCGCCCCTGCACAGTTACCAGCTGTCAGCTACTTAGAAAAGGATCCTGGTGTTATTTGTCTCTCAAAAACAGTTCATAACTTCCCTTCAACTCATTCATGTCACCTAAAAGGTAAACCTGTTTCTCCATCACCTGTTCAGCTCTGATGATTCAGTAAGGACATCTCCTGGTTTCATCTTCATGTTTCCCTCTCACCACATATCCAAATCGACATCATGACCAGCAGCTTTACAGCTGTGGCTCCAGCAAACATCAGCTGATACTAAAAATTAATATTAAATAAATTCTAACAACAGCTGATGAAGCTTAAACGTGCTGTTTAGCGCGACATCCGGCGGTTTCCTCTTTCTGGCGCAAAGTAGGCGATAAACAAGAGAGAAAAGCCGATCAGCTGATCATTGATCAGTTTCATGATTGAAGTAGCAACAGGAGAGAGAGGGGGAGAGAATGAGAGAAGAAGAGGCAGCTGTGCAGCAAAGACACAGAATAACTCCACCTTTGTGTCTTTTTTCATTCTAGCTGAAGTACAGGACAAACTGTGTTCATTCTCAGCTCAACTTAGACTTAGACTTAGTTCCTCCTACGCCGGGCGGCGCATCGGGCAGCTCAACACGAAACTCGTAATAATATTTCTGAATGCGGGACGATTCCGTTTGTACGGGACGGTTGGCAACTCTACTAATTAACCTTATGAATAAAATAAAGTTCACTATCAGTAACATCATAGCACCGACCCAGCTGTATAGAAACTCCATCATGCTAGCTAGTACGCAGTACGAGTTATTGTAACTGACTGTAAAAAGTCAGCATAATGAAAATAAACTCCACCTAAGCTTGGTTTATATCTGACCCAGATAGACTGCAGGTCATAACTTCTTACCTGAAGTTCAGTTCACCTGACGCTCGGACCGGCAGCCGCCTTGGGTCTCTCCTCGTCCTGCCTCCGATCTCCCTCATCCACGTGCAGCCTCCACCACTTGTTAATTTTACTGAATCTGTGGAAGCTCCACGATGCCACCACCAAACAACTGAGCTATTTTTACACACCGGCCAGCATCTGGCCAATCCAACACCTTTCATTGTTTATACCGTTACAAAAAAAATAAAAAATCATCGGGCCACCGAGCAAATGCCCATTATGCAAGATGGCCAGTCCAGCTATGGCCGTGCCATCAGTTAACCCTTCGCGTGCCAACTGTGGCACGCGTGCCTAGGGTTGCCGACCCCTTATCTAGAGTATTATTCTGCACAGACTGTATTTTTTAGCAGCAGCTGTGCAAGTTTGAAAGAACACAGGTTTACTAAATGCTAAATAACGTGCTCCTTTAAAAATAACTTTCTGACAAATAAATACTAGAGCAATATCATCAGCTGCCACTCCAGTGTACTCTAATCCTGCAAATGAACACCTACTCCATGGTGTTTAAATCTGCACCTTCAGTGAGCTATGCATAGTGTAGCAACAATCTCTCTCGGTTAGAGGAAGGAAGCATGGCATATGTGGCATACCATAAAATTCACTTTAAGGCTAGAATTGGAAAAGCGAGGGAAGCAGTGCTTTCCAAGTCAAATCTAAAAACTGGCATCAATTAAAACGTGCCAAGGTGAAAGCAATCTCTCTCCTTTCATCTCAAACAGCATTCTGTCATTCCAGCCTGTCGCTGGAAGCTCTGTTTGCCTTGGAAACGGCTTGCATTGGAAAATGTAGCACGTTTCCTGTGTGTAATGTAGATAAATGTCTGGTATTTGGTGGAAGACTAGTGGGAGACCAGCATGCGAGGCAAACTGCTGCTAAAGGTAGCTAGCTCCTCTTTCTTTTTAAAAGATCAAATGTAGGCCTATGTTTCTGTGGTTTTGTAGAATGCCATGCATTACTGTAGATTAAACAGAGTAAAAGCTTTAAATGAGTTTGAAATTACCTTAGCCTTAAACATTTCCACTATTAGTTGTGGTCCATAAAACACTGACAAGGAACATTTTTCTGTAGAATAATTACTTTTACTTTACTTATTTATTTGCTTTTGATGATTTATCCACAATTTCAATCATCAATGCAGTTATACATGTAATGAGGTGTTTTCATAGTGGTTTATTGTCTCTTTTGCTAAAGTAATGGTTCTTTTAAAAAAACAGAAAGAACCATCGAACACTCGTCACCGTCAGCTATCACTAAATATTTTTTACTAATATAATAGAAATAATAATATTTTACAATTCTTCGGCCAGGAATGAGTGCAGAAAAGTAAAGAAATCTATGTGGAGTGTTATGTACTATACATGGTCACGGTATCTGTTAATCTGATAATCTGTTAATACCATATGTTTTAGTGTGTGTATGTGCGTGTGTGTGTGTGTGTGTGTGTGTGTGTGTGTGTTGGTGGAGGGGGGGATATATTGTAGTGTTTCATATGTGCATTTTGTTGTGCACACACCTAGAGGGCAGAAGTAATAATAATCCACCCGGTTGTTAAGTGATGACGTGACGAATCCTACTTCCAGGCCTAAAGTAGTCTGCGTTTAATATGGCTTTTGTGTTGTTAACATGTTTAATGTTATGTATTTTCTTCTATTTAATCTCAAAAATGTCATGGTCCGCGGCCCGGCGTCCGGGGTGCTGCTGGGATGTCCACGCCCACGAGCGTGGCTGCTAACCCCACACCTGCATCCCATCCCAGGCGATCACCAGGTGGACTATTTAATCCTGCCCTACCTGCTGCTCCACGCCAGTCTGTAGTCGCCTCTCAGCGGTAACGTACGCCTGCGGGAAAAGAACTCTTATGACAAACTCTCCATCGGACCTAACACTGTTTTTTCCCTGTGTACCCAGATCACAACTCGGCGTGTTTTTGTTTCCGAGCCACCTGCCTGTCCACCTGTCCGCCTGAGATTTGGTTCACCATCAGCTTCACCGTCTCGACCCCTTTTGGAGCTCCACCCCCCTGTGGTTCACTCGGCCCGGCTATCACCGTGAGACGCACACTCCACCTTCCCTCGTATGCTGCCTTTTTTCCGCACCCCAGTAATCTGTCTCTCTTTTTGTTTTACAGCCTCTCACAGCCCCGCTCTCGGCGTTCCCTGCGCGGTCCCTCGGTTTCTTCTGGTTCCATACGTTGTTTTTCAGGCTACCCTCACGGGACACCTTTAGTTGCAATAAAAATTACTTTCTTTATTCGCTCCTACCCTAGTGTGTGTGTTCTGCTACTGGGTCCTGCCTGCGCTCGGAACTTCGGTTCATGACAAAAAAAGCTCCTAAAACAGTCACTGATCACTGTTGACCTCCCTTGGCTTTTATTACCGCTAATCATTTATTTAAGCTCAGTTTTTAAAACCTTAGGATGTAACTACAGCCCAGCCCATGCAGCAGTATATGAATGACTAACCTCGTATTGTGGATGGATTATCTCAGTTGTTCTCCTGGCTGAAGTTTGGTCCTTTTACAGCATCCTGCCATGCGATTACATTTGTTCCTGATCACCGAGAACACTCACGTTAACTTTTATCGAGTGGAAAAAAAGTTAGCTTGTTTATATTATGCTAACATAGCTGTGTCGCTAGCGGTCACGTAGCACATCATTAGCTACAGCTAGCCAAACTTCAGTAACCCTACTAATGTCACTGCTGTTTAGTTTTCTGTCTTCATTTGTGTTGGAAGTGATAACAGAATTGTACGTTTTAATTTGTTTCCAAAACCCCGCAGTCAGGGCATGCTATATTGTATTTAGATAGAAGCTAGCGAGCTAACTTCCTGCTAACTTCTAACTCAGTTAAATGTCATAAATTCCGTTTTCATGGATGCCTGGATGTTAAACTCAATTGTTACACCTGGTAGAGCAGAACGCTGATCATTTTATTAAAGATGAAAGACTTTAGACAGTTTTTCAACTCTCAGTAATGCCATAGTGATCGTTTGATATGTGGACCTGCAGCGGAGTTTAGGCCCAGACACGGCTAGTGACGTCAGACTTAACGACCGGATTGGACTGGCTTTGAAGTTATAATTCAGTGACTGAAGATAGCCAACATAGGCACTCTCCATCCACACACACAGAGAAAGCTCCCAGCCACGTTACTCAGCCCAGTGATTTACAATAGGGGTAGTTTCACCAGGGGACATAGTAGCAATGGAAAATTAAATCAGGTAGAAGAACACAACTCTGTTAAGGACAGTGGTGCAGCCTCACTAATGAGATATTGAGCACAGAATAACAAGAACAAAGAAATATAGCCTGAGTGTCTCTTTCTTCCTTTCCTCTTTGTTTGCCTTTCAACCACTCAGAAAAGAGAAACTGCATTACTAAAATCCCTCTGGCAAAGATTAACATCTCCAGTCACTAATGCTAAAGAAGGGAGGAGTGGTGGCTGTTCTGTAGACATATAGGAAACCACAGGAACATTTGGTTTTCTTTTTCATAGTACCTCAGTCTTCTTTAAGTAATCTGGAAAGCAATATAGGGGAGATATATGGGCAATAGTGATTTAAACGGCAAACTTTAGGGCTGAAAATGCAGCCAGAATAGAATAGAAAAGTCCCGTATTGTATTTGTACATGTACAACAAAATTGTGGGTGCCCCATGCCAATTTTACAGGAATAAAATTTAAATAGTAAGACAGCAGGAATAAATAACAAACATGAGAAATATATAAAATCAAGACTAATATATACAAACAAGAGACAAAAGACATACATTAGAGCAAAAGTTGGAAAGTCTGTGTGTGAGTGGCCTGAGTGATGAGGGTTACTCAGACCATGGCTCAGATTAGTGGCTGGGTGGGCAGGAGTGGAGTTTTTTGTGGCGTATTGTTTGTTAATAGTCCAAATGGCCCAGGGGAAGAAGCTGTTAGTGAGTTTGGCGAGTCAAACAGGAGGTGGGCAGGGTCACCTGTGATGGCCCTGGTTTGTCTGAGACAGGAGAATCTGGCGATGGCCTCCAGGTGTGGCAGAGGACAGCCTTTTTTTGGCAGTATTAATTACCCTCTGCACAGCCTTTCTGATCTCAGTTGTGGGCCCTGTGTACACAGAGCATGCTCTCCACTGAGGAGCAGTAGAAGCCCAGCAGTAGCTTCTAGTCCAGGTTTTTCTTCCTCAGGACATGGAGGAAGTGCAGCCGCTGTTGGGTCTTCTTTACCAGGGTGTTTACCGAGCTTTAACCTAGGAATAAGAGGGAAAGGGGCATCTGAAGGAGGTCGGTTTGGCGATAAGGATGTCTGGGATTATAGAGTTGAATGTGGAGTTATAGTCCATGAAGGGCATCCTCACGTAGCTCTTCCTGTTAGCCAGATGGCTCTGCTCCACATATTTCATTTTTTTCCCCCAAACCACTGTCCAAAAAAACTAAAACTAAGAGTAAAAAAAAAGATATTCCTTGTAGTTGGTCATTAGGTTTGCACACATCTCAGGAGGGTTTTGGCCCTCTTTACAGAAAATCTCTAAATGCTTTAGGTTTTAAAGCCGCCTACAGCACATTTTCTACAGGACTGAGGTCTGGTGTTATAACCAGTGTGTTACCATTGGTGTTCTTGGTAACTGGTCCCAGTCTTGAGATCATTAACAAGCTCCTCCACTGCTATATGTTCTGTCTGACCGTGTGTGGGGGGGGGGGGGGGGTGGCTAATTTTTTTGATTACAGTCAAGTGAACTAAAGTTAACAATGATGATAACGTGACAAGTTATTACTTCGTTGTTAGTGCAAACAAAAAGATTCCCAAAAAATGCTTCAAACTCTACTGCTGATGGCAAAGAGGCTAGCTCTGTTAGCTCATGCAATGTATTAACGTTGCAACTTTGGTCAGTAAATATAAAAAAGTCAAGCTGACAGGAAAAGTGCCAGCGGCAGAAAGTGGCAATTGAAAAATGTTGATAAAGATCCTTGTTGCCATGCCTACTGCGTGATGCCAGAAAAGTAGCAGAGACTTGGATTTCCTTTCTATTGGATAATGGGTCAGACTCAAGATATGGTGCATCATCTTCTGAAAACTGTCATCATTTACTCCATCACTTAAAGTGAAGAATACATCTGGAACATGTCATGAGTAAACATCTGTCATTGAGTACACAGAGATGACATAAACCAAGAAAGCTTGGAGTAGAAAATTATCTGCAATAAAAAAAAGACACTCACATTAACATAATGCACCAAGTTCTCCTGCTCGTTGACTTTGTAGGTCTTTATGCCGTACTCTTTGGCCAGACGGAGGATGCGGTTCTGTGTCGGTCCAATGTAGGCACCGCCTAGATCAACCCACTTTGCCTCCTTATTCTAAAAGACACATACTCGCAATTAGATCATGACAAAAAAGAAAGAAATGTCACACATATTTCTGAAAAGGCTAACTGATCTATGCTTGTACTTCTACGCTCATAAATGACTTGAATGTAAATGTCATTTTTTTTCTGTATGCCCATTAAAAGCAATAGATACACTATCTTGGTTGTAAAATTAAAAAGGCTGGAAAGTATTTATATTACTGTTACTGATTGTCTCTTTTATGAGCCGCTCCTACAGTAGTATTGACACTCTTTGCTTTACCTGCACAGTGAAGGTACGACCACCAACCCGGTCTCTGGCTTCCAACACTACAGGATCGAGCCCACTGGCTTTCAACAGCTTTGCAGCACTCAAACCTGCAGAAGGACAGAGACACCAACAGGACTTAAACATAAGGATTCAAGCAATATATGTGCTTTCTGTACTTGTAAAAAAAAGCAATAGCAAAAGGCACACAGGGATTTTAAAGGTCTTTTAAAATTAATGACAAAAAGGGCTTCCAAAAATCCTAATGCTAGTTAGGACATTGTTATACCATCAACAGCTATTCCCACTTTAATTGTTTTCCGTTGTGCATTTACACTGATTAGCTTTTAGGTAGGCATGCAACTCTTAAATACAATTACATAACATTTGCTTTTCAAATGAACTGAGAGAGCTCTGGGAAAAATGGAGGGGGAAGGATGGGTGGGGGCTGTTGGGGAATCACAAACCAGCCAACCTGCTGATCATGTGGGGAGGAAGAGCTAACAAAAAAAGCACTGAGTACTCATTGGTTTAGCAACCGCAGAGTATACTGAAGAAAAACAGCTTTTCATACACTGACCTCTGGCACTCCTAGTTATACTTTAATTCAATAAGACTACTAAATGAATCTAGGCATGAACACACACACATGCAGAGAATTAGAGGGCAGCATATGGCTCTGAAGCGCTGATCTACAGGGCTGCTAAACACACAGAATATTGTTAAGAAGCTGTTCTTTAGAAGGGGAAACTGGGAGAAAAGGTACACCAAATTAAACAGCTAGACTGAGAGTCAATTCAAATTTGAAAATGTTGCTTCAAATCATTGTCAATGTGGACATCAGAGTCTGGAGCGAGGTGGTGGAGGCTCTGCCATGGTTTGGGGATGCATTACTGGCAGTACAGCAGGGCGATATGGCCAAAAATATTTATCACAATATATATTTGAAAATTTGCGATAACGATATAACTGACGATATAATTGATGCGAGACAAAATACAACTCCACAACATTACTAGCGCAAAAAGACAACCTTCCATTTATTTTCACTTAAAGAAGAAGCTGGTTTTTATGTACATTAAAGCTTTATAAAAATGTAACAGTGCAAATGCAAATTCCTTGCTGAAAGTTTAACCAAAAGGCATTTCCAGTAGAAATGGGCTGACACATCCTGAGCATAACCATGTATAATATCCACTGAAGTTAAAAAGAGGTGCTTTGCAACATTAAACTGCAGTGTGCAGTACGTATTTTTCGGACCATAAGGTGCACGGGATTATAAGGCACATTAAGCGAAACAAAGCAGTCAGATAAATCAAACTTTATTAAACTCATTCTTCTTGCTTCCTCCACTTCTGTACCATTGATTCATTAATTTTGAATTATCTGGCAGCTGCTCTATTCCCATGTTGTTGCAGTATATTAATGACTAACCTCGTATTGTGGATGGATTATCTCAGTTGTTCTCCTGACTGAAGTTTGGTCCGTTTACAGCATCCTGCCATGCGACTGCATTTGTCTCTAACTATCAGGAACCTTAACGTTAACTTAAGTTAAGTTAAGTGGAAAAGTGTATAGTGTTCGTCCTCCAGCTTCACTGTTTATGTTATGCTAACATAGCTGTGTCGCTAGCGATCACGTAGCACATCATTATATACCAGCTAGCCCAACTTCCGTAACCCTACAAACGTCACTGCTGTTTAGTTTCCTGTCTTCATTTATGTTGGAAGTGATAGCAGAGCTGTACGTTTGAATTTTTTCAGAAATCTCTCAGTCAGAACATGCAATATCATGCTTAGGTAACTAGCGAAACTAGCGAGCTAACTTCCACTAGCTTCCTGCTAACTTCTAACTCCGTTAAATGTAACAAATTTTGTTTTCATGGATGCCTGGAAGTTAAACTTCATAGTTACACCTGGTAAAGCAGCAATGCTGATCGTTTTATTAAAGATGAAAGAATTTAGACAGTTTTTAACTCTCAGTGATGCTGCAGTGTTCGTTTGACCTGAAGCATACGGAGTTTAGCACCCAGATTACTCCCAGATTTAAGAGCATCTTAGTCCGACAAATACGACAATAACGACGGCCGCTTGCATGTTCTGCAAAAAAATGTGCTTTGTCGTGTATCTGACGGACAAACACCAAACCAGTTCCACATCACTGAAGTTGCACCATTTTTACAAACCAATTCTGGTTCATCTGTTTCACTCAACAATCGGCCATGTGTGTATGAAAACAAAGGCACTGCGCATGCGCGTTTTACTCATATTCTATCGCGATATTTCATTTTCCTATCGTTGCTTAACATTATACCGGTATTACCGTGAACGGTATAATATGGCCCAGCCCTAACTGGCAGTGTGGAAAAGTACTTTCAGATGTCAATCCACCATGGCACTGTGAATAAAAAGATGAAGAATCGCCTATGAGCAAGTAGTTGGTGACAGTGTGGGGGAAGAACTCCCTTTTAACTGGAAGAGACTAAAGGAAGTGGCAGTGAACAAATGGTGGATGACCGGCTTTTGATTGTGAGGGGCAGCCAATTTGGAACAAAGTAAGGCTTAAAGGTAATAGCGTGTTTTATTCTTGAGGATGAGCTGAGAACTTTGTTGAACTGTGCAAAGCTACTGGAGTCTAACAGAAAAAAATGTTAAAGAGAAAAACAGGCACTCTTTAATGAAACAAAAATGAGCATGCCAAAAATCACACAAAAGCCTACATACTGCATGTTATATTCATTGCATGTTCATCAGCAGACACTGATAAATGAGGAGCAGAGAAGCAGGGGGTAACTTGTAATAGAAAACAGCACAGAGCAAAATGTCTCTACTGTCAGCAGGTACCCACATCTGTGCAAATGTTTTCCTGGCTTTCGCCCTAAATTCCCTTCTGGCCTCGCCATCTTCACCCCTATATTCTTTCCTGCCAAATCTGACTAAGCCCTATTTGATCTGGAAAGGTTTACATTAGTTTAAACAGAGTTTATTTTGCATTACCCAGCGTCAGCCTCCTCTCTATGTACAAAAGCGCTCAGCCTGTCAGGCTTTGCAGAAAGCATTAGACTTGACCAGGAGGAGGCTCACAAATCTCCATTAAATTGATGCTATTAACCTACACTCGGCTCAAAAGGTCACTCTCTGTCTTGGAAAACAAAGAGCATCTGTCTGCATCGCTTGTTTATGCCTACAGCAATCGCTGCAAAAGTAGCTTCCCGTTGGACTAGTCCTTTGATCAGAAAGCTTATTTATCCAAATCAAGGCTTCACTTTTTATCCCCCCTTTTCTTCAATTAAAAAACATGGTACAAACGCAACTAATAGATCAAAAAGTGATCATCACTTCAAAAGGATGCCGGCTGAGTTTTCCCCTTATGTTTACTTCCATTCCCCCAACAACAATAAAGAAAATGAACACACTCAGGCCGAGCTACTTCATGGACCAAAAAGCCAGGGAGGCAAGAAAAAGAAAGAAAATAAAATAGAAACCATCCAAGAATCTCAGTCAGAAATCAAAACCAATCATACAATTACTTTTTTTCTTCACTACTGCTTCATGCATTTGCTCTTTCTGTCTGTTTATACAGATAGAAAATGTTTCTGAATTTCTGTCTTTTTGCAATACTTACTGCAGTAGTTTGTTATGTTTTACATTCAAAAGGTCAGAAGTCAGGTCTGGAAATTATGTTGGTGGTGGCAAATAATAATACAATAAAAATATTAGAAGCTCACAAAAAATTAAGCTAAAATCTGAACTGCTTTCTACATTTTAAAGAAAGACGAATTTTGACCTTAAATCAATGTACAATGGCATTTTTATGGAGATAAGCTAACAATGTTTCTGAATAAAACTTGGTCTCTGGTTCTGAATTTCTAGATGCAGAGGATGAATGGTGCAGCTGTTCCGGTGTGAAGCTGAAAGTGACGGCTGAAACTGCGGATTTACAGGTCAATGGACATTACCACCTTCACTTATGGCCACATATAGCTGGTAATGAGCAATAGAAGACGAGCTTGATATTTATCAAACAGATGTAGTTGCCTTGAAGTGCAATCTTCCTGACATCTGAGGAACAGCTGGTGTCAGTTCAGCGGTGCTTCTCATCCTTTGTGCAGATGTATTTAACGAGGGACCAGACAAGAGAGGAGGAGTAGTATAAGTAGAAGTATTATATTATGGATCGCTCCCTGGGACACCTGGGTGCATTTAATTATGTTAACTTGCCTCCTCGCTTCCTGCCATCTCATCTCTTCTTTCTGTCTTAGTGAAAATGTGCAGGAGACATCCATGAACAAGACTGAAGAACACAGGAGAGAAAATGAGAAATCCTTGCTTCTATAGTA
Organism: Rhamphochromis longiceps; assembly: GCF_057381845.1. Classification (NCBI taxonomy): domain Eukaryota; kingdom Metazoa; phylum Chordata; class Actinopteri; order Cichliformes; family Cichlidae; genus Rhamphochromis; species Rhamphochromis longiceps. The sequence goes on from NC_140572.1 coordinate 12,339,508, forward strand.
TTAGTCTTAAGAGATCCTGTCCTTTTGAGGGATGCTTCCCTCGCTCTTAGCTCTTCCAGACACACTTATCTCACCTGTCCTTGCCTCTTTGAGGTGTTTTTAGGTGCTGGAACATCCTTTGTGATTGAGAAGGGTGAATGATTTTGAGGACACTGGAAAGAGGGTGCAAGAACACTTCAGCTTTGGGGTGACTGTAGCTCAGGAGGTAGAGCAGGTCACCTACTAATTGGAAGGTAGGTGATCTTCCAAATAGAATTCGATCCAAGTCTGCTCCAGTCTGCATACCAAATATCCTTCATCAAGTTGCTCTGACTGTGAGTGTTAGATAGAAAGTGCTTACGTAGAAAAAAGAGTGCTTGTGTGAATGAGGCAAGTATATATATAATATATATATGTATATTAGGGGTGCAACGATACTCGTATTGATATTGAACCGTTCGATACAGTGCTTTCGGTTCGGTACGCATATGTATCGAACAATACAAAATTTTTAATTTATTTTATCAACTTTCCTTCTGACAATGCTGTCTGTGTTGAGCGCTCAGTGGATCTGCACTCGACAGTGCAGCCTAGGCGGAGTAGTCGAACGCAGATTCACTGAGCGCAGGGCAAGCTAGCGAGACAGAAGTTAAGCTCTCCTTGCAACATGGCAAATTGAACCTCCCCCACCCTCATTCAGATGTGGCGTTTGGAACTATTTTGGTTTTCATGTGACATATGACCCTGAAGGTAAGCGCGTCATGGACTAAAGTAAAACAGTATGTCGGATGTGCCACGCAATGGTCAATTACATGGGTGGGAGCTAGTGTGTTAGCGCAGTTAGCTCGTTAACGTGTTGGCCATCCAGCCCCATGCACGGGGCGATCCACGGTAGCTCGTTAACGGAGATTTGCCGTGTTGTGGCATTAACGTCATTTCAACGAGATTTACGCTGACAGCACTAGTGGGAACACAACAAATATGACTGCACATTTACACCGACATCATCCTAGTGCAAAGACAAGTGGAAGCAGACAAAAACAACAAGCACGCGTGCTACAAACTTTACCCGAGTCATTTAGACAGCCGTTAGCACGTGATTCTCCTTATGGGGACCTGATATGTTTAATATGCTGCTGAGAATATAGCCCAGAAGAAGCGTATAGTATAGCTTTTATTTTTGGAAAGAGACATTTCTCTGTAATAAACTCTCTTTTCCAAAGATGAGTGATTCCTCAATTAGATACAGGGCTCGCAAAATCGCTAGCCCGACGTCCCCGGGCTAGCGATTTTTCCAGTCGGGCTACCAAAATCTATCTCTGCCCTGCCCGTCGGCCTATCGTAGGAAGGAAAAATATATGTCAATGCTTTTGCATTCTTTCGGTAATGTAGCTGGGTAATTATGTCATTGGCATCGGTGAGCCACTGTCAATATGTGACATATTGAAATCGCGTTTGAATTTGCGCTTGTTTTTTGCTTTCACTTTGCAATCGCGTGAACTGTGTATAGAGAGCGACAGCATTGATTGGTGAGTGATGATAATTTGCGCACCAATTCCTCTGACATCGTCTTATCAATCGTTAGCTTACTATGCAAACATGACAAGTGAATCGCTGTCAAAATAAAAAACATGCACAAGATAAGAAGTTGCAATGCGTGTTTGCGTACATAAGATTTTCAGGAGGAGGACAGACATTTGTTTAGAACTCTTAAAGATGTCGAAGAAGCAAGCTCCTTTAAGAAATTACTGTGATGTTCCTCCACCTCCAAAGAAATGTCAGAAGGAGTCCGAACCACAAAAGAGGCGCGTATTCTCGGAAAAGTAGTTGCAGGAGGTGAGCTGGCTTCAAACAAATGATGAACGCAGAGATGTGGTGCGGAATGTGCCGTGAAAATTTAACAAATGACAAATTAAAAAGGCATGAACATTTTTTTTTGTATCGAAAAAATATCGAACCGTGACACCAAAGTATCGAACCAAACCGAACCGTGAATTTTCTGTATCGTTGCACCCCTAATATATATATATATATATATATATATATATATATATATATATATATATATATATATATATATATATATACATATGTATACACACACACACAAGAAGGCATCGGTGGGCAAGAGACGAAAACAGGGCGTTGTTGGAATGCAACCACGCAAGTAACCCTGGCGGAAGGGGTTACAGGAATAGGATGAGGGACCTATGGATTCTTCGATACCCAACATCCACAATGACGGTGAAACAACTAGTATCTCAGTGTTCCAACATTCGAAAGAAGGGACTGCTCTCACAGCTAGAGATTGACGAGATACAACATAAATGCTATGGCAAGGGGGAGCCAGGACGCCAGGTCAGGGGGGAGATATCATCACCCCCACCCGAGATTGGGTACCAAGCCCCAAGTGCGATAGGAGAAGGATCGTTGAGTGCGAGAGGAACTGACCTAAAAGATAGGATCATGGCCAAGCTTGAAACTTGGACCCCCCGTAGCCGGTTACCAAGATTACGTGAAGTACCCTCAGAAGGTCTGCTAGATGATGTTAATGTAGCACTACGGACGATACCTACAGCCACGATTACCGACACTAACAAGCTGATCTACAATACGGCAGCAGTGATCAGTGAGATGCTTGGCTACAAGTTGAACAGCCACAAGGGGCAGTACCCTCCATGGAGAAGGAGGCTAGAGGCTAAGATCAAGGTAGCACGGAGGGAGGTTAGCCAACTATCGGAGTTGCAGAAAGGCACGATGAGGAAGGTGCCTAAGAAGTACAGGAAGCTGTCCATACCTGAGGCCTTGGAAACTGCCAAGCAACGGCTCACAGCCTTGGCCAGCCGCTTGAGGAGGTACACCAGAGAGATAGAAGGCAAGAGAATAAACCAGCTGTTCTCCACAGAACCAGCCAAGGTGTACTCTCAGTGGCAGGGGAACAATATGAGAACAGCACCACCAAGGCTGGAGGCAGAACAATACTGGAAGAGCATATGGGAGAAGGACGCAACCCATAACGGTAATGCTCAGTGGCTAGTGGATCTGAGGGCAGACCACAGCGACCTCCACGAACAGGGTCCAGTAACCATCACCGTGGCAGATATCCAAGAAAGGGTCTCCAGTATGAAGAGTTGGACAGCACCAGGCCCTGACATGGTTCACGCCTACTGGCTGAAGAAGCTGACTGCACTCTACGAGTGCCTGGCAGCACATATGAACCAGCTGCTAGTTGACAAGAGACACCCGGAATGGCTAACCGAAGGCCGGACAGTCCTGATGCTCAAGGACCCCCAGAAGGGACCGGTACCCTCCAACTACCGACCAATAACCTGCCTCAGCACCACGTGGAAGCTCCTGTCAGGCATCATAGCGGCTAAGATGAACAGGCACATGGGTCAATACATGAGCGGGGCACAGAAAGGGATGGGCAAGAATACCAGAGGCGCAAAACACCAGCTACTGGTAGACAGAACAGTCAGCCGAGACTGCAAGACCAGGCTGACCAACCTGTGCACTGCCTGGATTGATTACAAGAAGGCCTATGACTCAATGCCCCACAGCTGGATACTGGAATACCTAGAATTGTACAAGATCAACAGGACCCTAAGAGCCTTCATCAGGAACTCAATGGGGATGTGGCGTACAACACTAGAGGCCAACTCCAAGCCCATAGCACAAGTCACCATCAAGTGCGGGATCTACCAAGGAGATGCTCTGTCCCCACTGCTGTTCTGCATAGGCCTGAACCCCCTCAGTGAGATAATTGACAAGACTGGCTACGGATACTAACTACGGAATGGAGCAGTTGTCCATACAGCTTGATGGATGACATCAAGCTGTATACCAAGAGTGAACGAGACATCAATTCACTGATCCACACCACCAGGATATACAGCAATGACATTGGAATGTCGTTCGGGCTGGAGAAGTGTAGTCAGATGGTAACAAAGAGAGGGAAGGTAGTCAGAACGGAGGGGATCGAACTACCAGAAGGCAACATTGCAGACATAGAGGACAGTTACAAGTACCTGGGGATCCCGCAGGCGAATGGGAACCATGAAGAGGCCGCTAGGAAAGCTGAAACCACCAAGTACCTGCAGAGGGTCAGGCAAGTCCTGAGCAGTCAGCTGAACGGTAAGAACAAGATCCGGGCCATCAACACCTACGCCCTGCCCGTGATCAGGTACCCTGCTGGGGTAATAGGCTGGCCAAAGGAGGAGATAGAAGCCACTGACATCACACCAGGCAAGACCCCAGGTGCCAGGCTGTGTAAAGATGCCCCAGAGACAATCCAGCACATAACAGCAGGCTGCAAGATGCTAGCAGGCAGGGCATACGTGGAACGCCATAACCAAGTGGCCGGCATAGTATACAGAAACATCTGTGCCGAATATGTCCTGGAAGTTCTGAGGTCAAAATGGGAGACGCCCCCAAGGGTGGTGGAGAATGACCGAGCTAAGATCCTGTGGGACTTCCAGATACAGACGGACAAAATGGTGGTGGCTAACCAACCGGACATAGTGGTGGTAGACAAACAGAAGAAGACGGCTGTAGTGATCGATGTAGCGGTTCCGAATGACAGCAACATCAGAAAGAAGGAACACGAGAAGCTGGAGAAATACCAAGGGCTCAGAGAAGAGCTCGAGAGGATGTGGAGGGTGAAGTTAACGGTGGTCCCCGTCGTAATCGGAGCACTAGGTGCGGTGACTCCCAAGCTAGGCGAGTGGCTCCAGCAGATCCCGGGAACAACATTGGAGATCTCTGTCCAGAAGAGCGCAGTCCTGGGAACAGCTAAGATACTGCGCAGGACCCTCAAGCTCCCAGGCCTCTGGTAGAGGACCCGAGCTTGAAGGATAGACTGCCCGCAGGGGCGTGCTGGGTGTTTTTTTTTAGTTTTTTTTTTACACACATATATATATATATATATATATATATATATATATATATATATATATATATATATATATATATTAGTGCTGTCAAAATTATCGCGTTAATTGTTAAGATCAACGCGAAATGTTTAATGCATTAAAAAAATTTAACGCTGATTTTGTTTTTTTATTAATTTCCTGTAATCTAAGACCTTTAAATTCATGAGCACCTCTGGAGGAGGGGGCAACAGTGTGCTATGCTGGCGTTTGGCCTGACAGAAATGATTAGAAGAAGAAGAAGAAGTGACACCATGCTACTATCTAGCTAACACTAGCTAACACACGCAAGCATGGACGAGGGCGGACTTTTGGGTGGAAAGTTTCTCTTTAAGAAGTTGCCTGATGGCTTGTTGGACAAAACGAGAGTAAGATGCACAATTTGCAACGCTGAATTCAAGTACCACAGAAGCAGTTCATCACTGGCGTATCACCTGAGAGCAAAACACCCAACTGAATCCACCTCTACGGGACCTCGCCAGTCTACGCTTCAGGAGTATGGTGCTTGTGGACGAATAACAAAAAATGTGAGAGAAAAGGTAACCAATTCCTTGGTTGTTTGGATAGCTAAAAACTGCCGACCAGTTAGCATAGTAGAAGATGATGGACTGAGAGAAGTCATTCGTGCTGCATCAGGAGATGAGTGTTACAATCTGCCCTCGAGAGGAACCATTGTGTCGAGACTGCACACTTTGTATGGGGACCAGAGGGCTCAGCAGTCCAGCAAGCTTGTGCAAGTAAGGAATGTCGCTCTCACCGGAGACCACTGGACTTCGGTGAACAACGATAATTACTTAAAATATAAAGAATAAAAAAATGTAATTGGAGCCAGGCTATTAATAAAGTAATTGAGATTAATCGCAATTAATAACAAAAAATTGTGAGATTACCCATATGGAAAAGATGTATATAAATCTTGTAAGGTTTTTATCTGTCTTGTGTGACACTTGTATGAAAAATATACAAGAGTGAAAATACATATAAGATCCCTTAAAAAATTATATAAATGAAACTTGCATGTTTTGGATACTTCTTCAAAAAATATATGACATTAACCCGACATATATTATCCTAAGAAGAAAAATGTAATATCATACTTTTATGAGTTAGACAATCATGAGTGAAACTAAACTATTGTAAGTTTTTCATAGAGAACAAAAGATTTACTTGTGTTATCACAAACAGGAAACAACTAACAATTAACATTGAATGACAAAAAGATGTGGGGGAAAGCCACAAATTTACGAGAAGTTTGCTTTGAACATGTGATTAAATAAAACCCCACATTAGAATTTCCCTCTGGGATTGATAAAAATGCTTTTCATTCATTTGTGTAAAGTTTATTTATTTCTTTGTTTAGCATTTTTGCAAAACTAGGCATCCTATTCCTGACTTTCAAATGTTTTTTCCCATTATTGCATTGACATTTAAAGAACAAACTTTTACAATAAGTTTGACAAATGATTAAATCAACACAGTAAATATTCAAAATACATCTCAAATGTATTCTATATAGATGGAAAAGATATTAGACAATATTCATATTGTAGAAATATTTTTAATTTTGCACAGAATCAGCAGATTACACAAAGATGTAGATAAAATACATTTTATATATAATATATTTCTGTCTTTTTACATGACCCAGATTCATTATGACAGTGCTTTAAGGACCATTTAAACACCACACCACTAGCTTAATGGAATTACATTGAAATACATAAATGTTGTGAACATGCATTGCAAAATGTTTTGACAGAATTTTTTTTTCCCCCCAAGTCAGAAACCCATATTTCAATAAGAAATATGTTCAGAAATGACAGCGTGAATGCGCCACCTTTATGAACCGCTATGGCTTTAGACCTTGTTAGCTGCACATTTCACTCTTAATTAGAATGACATTTGACACAATTGAAAGCCTTTGAATCTCTCCCATAATCAACACCATAATCAGTAGCTCCACCTTCACATTTGGATTGAATCATTTACAATAAGATTTAAGATTAAATTATTTACAATAGTACGTATTCAGTAGCTGACATACAATTGAGGTAGAGTCTGGACACTGTATGTACATACATGGCCTAACTATCTGAGTAGCATTTATGGCTTTGTAAAAGCCTGTGGGAAAGTGAACAGTTGACATATAGCTCAGCTGAGTTCTGATAAGAGAACCTCTGGCTAACTTTTGCACTGTGCAATTACCATATTTTCCTATAGCATATAAACAATGACTATCCATTTCAACAAAGTGTGAGACTGCAAAAATACTTCCATTTTTTAAAAGCACCACATAATTGTTTCTTTGTTTTGTTTTGCTGTACGTGTAACCGTGAACAATGTCTCCATTCACAGAAATTCTCTTGTAGTAACTCACCACAGAGTTTGTGGGAACCTCTCTAACTGGGTGGAGAGCAGCTTGATCTCTCAGAGATATTTGTCTTACATTTGGTGAACCAAGGGCAGTCACCTGAGTAAACTTTACATGCTTCTTGACATGCTGGGTTCCTTGTCTCATTTCATTGCAGAACTGTTTAACTTCTGCAGCTGCATTTGTTAAGAACTGCTTAGCTAAACGAGGAAAGGCACGGGAGACTGCCACTCGTTTGCATATTTGTTGTGGTACAGCTTGACTACTTTTTATTTGTTTCAAGAGGTACCCATTGAAACTTTCAAACATAAAGGCTGAGTGAGCCCATAAAGGACCCCATTGCACAACACTTTTACTCAAATGCAACAATGAATGAACATTGAATGTCATGTGCTGTTTTCCATACAGAGATTGTACACCTCCAACAAAGTACACTAATGCGTCGTGTGCGTGGCTTATCAGTTCAGTATTTAATTCGGACCCCAAGAGAATGCTTATCCCTTCTACCAGTAATGCCCAATGACAGTGATACTTCTGTGGAAGTATGCCTTTCAGAACTGGCAAGCTATAGTACAAAAGCCAATGCTGCCACTCATGAGCTTTCCAGAATTTGCGTTCAATTAAAGATCTTGGAACTCGAGCGACGATACCTGGAGGTTTAATAGACAAGAGGTGTTTGTCTATGCTTGCTATTTGTACACCTATGTACCATGGCTCAGAAGTGTTTTTAGAATCCATCCATAAAGATGCCATGTATCTGCACACACCAAGCAGTACACAGTGCATGTAGTCAGGGACCATTCCATTGATAAGATCAAACAATGGCAAATCTGCAAGAGGAGATGAGCCCTTTATCCCCAAAATAGTCTTCCCTTGTCTTTCAACTATTTGTCCTATTTCTACTGTGGTTTTATGATTTCTGTCACTTGGCTTTTCATCAGGACATGCGTAAACCCTTGTTTTTCCATTCCCTTTCCTTGTTTGCATCCCAGGATGAAGGCAAACTCCACAGCCATATTCACCATTAAATTGCTTGAAATTTTGTAACAATGGTCTTGCTACAGCATCACACACACAGCACAATGTGTGTACTTTCATGTGTCTCCGTGCCTGATTGTTAGGATCTTGCCACTCAAAACCAACTTGAGAAAGATTTGTACACTCCTCGACAAATGGTTTAAAGAAGCAGGACATGTCTGGCTTTTTGGATCCAAACAAGCACATAGAAGTACATGTTTGTCTCTACTCTCCGGTGGTATCTCATTAATGCAACACAATATTGGCCAAATACTAAATTTGGAAGACTGAAAAACTGGTACACCATAACAATTAAAAGTGAGGGACAGAAAATCATCTTTACTGGTAGACTTTAAGGTCTGATACAAGCTGCCATCACATATGTCCTTTATTACACGGCTACCACTGGGATCACCTCTGAAACATAGATCATGCACATTGTGGTTCTCAAGAATGTCTTTTAGCTGATCTTTTAATGGTATACTAATAAAAAAGTTACCTTCCTCTAAACTGGCTTTCACTGTTGTGAATGAAGAACATGACACACAATTAAGTGTTTCCTCCAAAGATTGTGAAGACCCAATGTACTTAGTACAAACTCTACAGTAATGATGTCGTTTAAACTGTTTTGTAATATCAGCGAAGGGTTTCTCCAGAAAATACCTGCTTGATGGAACTACAGTAGTCCCAGCAGAATGTAACTTGAGCAGTTTCAGCAAGTCCTCCATTAATACACCTGTAGTGTTGTGTCTCAAAGCAAAGGAGAGGATTGACATGATGCTTTGAATTTCTGTTAGTCCACTGGAGCAGTTCACATCAACTCCTGCTTCAGGGGCGTTCTCCTGAATGGTTGAAAAAGAATTGTGTTATATTTGAGCAGGTTTCACTTATTTTCATATGTAGCCTTGTTTTTTTTTTTTTGCAAAACTGCATTTACAACATAAACAGCAGTCATAGCGACGTTTGTCATAGTTAAAAATGCAATTAACCGCAAGTCTTACCTGCACCATTGTGACCATTTCTATTCTTTCCTCCTGTCTTTGGGTGGCATCTTCATTGTTTCCCTGAGAAGTATTCAAATTAACTACTCTTTAAAGAAAAGAGAGCCATAGAAAGGGAACACATCTTGCATTTGTTTCTTACCAGTGACACCGTTTGTGGTTCTGGTATCTGCTCATCTCTTTGGGCAGCATCTTCACTTTCCTGTGAGGAATACAACCCAAGTATTGAATATATATATGAATTAAATATCCGAATGATATATTCCAGAACAAGTAGTGAGTCTGTCACTGACATATTTAAACAGCTTAATGGTGAGCTGTACTTTTCACTTTTACAATGTGATGGAGTAGCGTAGAAGAGACATAAGAATGAAAGTAATGCTTTATTGTGGCCTTTTTTCTGTATGTTGCTTTTAAAAGGAGAGAGAAAGAGAGAGAGAAAGAGAGGGAGAGAGAGACTATAATAATGTATTTTTATTTACCATTGGAACTGTGAAAGTTCCTTCTCTCTGGCTGTCATCTTCACCATTGTCCTTGAAATGATACAAATGAACAACTTGTTTAAGATACATTTTTCACAGCTCTGCTGAAAACAGTCGGGATGAAATTTCCATGTTGTTATTATTGTGATTGTTATTATTCTTAATGTTTTTATTGACCTTTAAATAAACACAATGAAAGAGGTTGTCTTCTAAGTAAAAAACTACATTTTTTTAAATTATATTTATCATCTCACAATTACTTAAGTAGCACTTCAGATTACTTTCAATGCAGAAACATTATGAATATAGTCTAGATTCTCAAATACTTTGCATTTTCTTATCATAACTAACCTAAACAGAATTTATCAGTCATTTGGCAAACACAATAAATTATGTTGCATAACTTATCATTGATAAGCCAAGTTATGGGTGTCAAATTAGAACTGGAATGTTCCACTTAACCAAAGTATTAAAACCCAAACACTTTGTATCAAGTGCTACTATGGTAGCTGATAAGACATTAACGATATACATTCACTTACTTGTTGTTGTGTGTTGTGCTGTCCGATGTCAGTCAAAGCTCTGTCGATTTTTCTAAAAAAATTAATAAATTCTTGTAGCTTTCATAACAATGACAGAAACTGACAACTGTATTAACTTATTGGCAAAGGTGCACATACCGTTTTTTCCATCTGGTCAAAGTACGTGAAGGAACGTTTTTCCGCATCCAGTCTATTTCACTTGTGTCAGATCTATAATGTTTTCTTTTCGGCATCACTGGCTCTTAAGTTACAAAACTCAGTTGGAATGTCAGTATAGTCTATAATCTGTGAAAAACATATTCTACCGCCAAATAGAGAAAATACTGACGTAGAGCATGAACTCAAAAATTTGTTTTCAGCTGTGAGTGCCATGATTGGTTAAGTGTACGGTCAAATATGAGGATACACCAATCAAAGGCAAAGTAGGGCGGGCCATGCTGCAGCGTACAGGTGGCCAGCTTTCACCGCGAGACCTCACACGGTCCTCATCAGGTAACGGCTTCCTTACGTAATTTAACAACAAGCGGGAAATCGGTCTAATAAAGTGTGTCTTGCAAAGATGGAGACTACGGAGACGAATAAAACTAATATCAGAGGTAAGTCGCCTAAATGTTTTCGAATTTGAATGACTTAGCTTAAGCTAATAGCTTGCTAAAAGTGGTTTGATGTTTTACGGGTCACATAGAAACAAGTGACCAACGTGGAAATGCTCTCTTCAGAGAATTATGCATGCGACATAGCACTTGGTGTCATTAAAATGGTTCAAACGGTAAAAGTATGCCTATAGAAACCATGTCAAATAAAATATTTTTTGATAAGAAAAAGCCTTTATTAGCATATAGCCTGTAGCATTCTAGCTAGGAAAAAGCAATTCTTTTTTTCCTCCCCCCTTCATTTACTACAGAACACGAGGAGAGGAAGTTTGCAGTGGTGCAGTGGAGTGAAGGGGAGGACTATGGAAAGCTTAGTGAAGTAAAAACTGTTAACATACGGGGGTATGATGACTCCAAGATGGACCATCATGGGAATCCCATTTCCACTTACTCGGCAGTTATTGAATGGCGCCATGGGAAGAAACAGCGAGGAGGGTGGCCACATTACAGGGGCACTGTTGTTTTTGTCTCTGGTAAGTAATTGTTAATGATTTGAAATGTAGAATGTCCTTCTCTACTTGAAAGTAGTTCTCTAAAGAAAAACTGAATTCACTCTTTAAAGTCATGTGCTTACTTCGTTTTTCCAGGGAGCTGAAGACTGTACTACATGTTTACTTAATATACATTAAGTATACATTACATAAAGTCACAACAGTTTTGTATTTTATCACTCGTCTTTACTCTGCTCTAAGTAAAAGTTTACATATTAACACAGTAAATCTCCTAAATGTGGCTCCTACTCCTTTTAACCCTAACCCCTGACTAATGAGATGGTTGCTTTTAGATGTTGAATAGTTGTATATTTTATGTTTCACATGTATGGAAATTCTGTGAAATAGGAATTGTTTGTTTTTTTGCTAAATGCACTATGTGAATCACAACTCAACACAAAACTAGACACTGTTACTGCTGTCTTCTTCTTCTCTTTCTCTATCCCATATACAAATGTTCTCTTTTCTTTGTTAGCTCTCTCTTTCACACAGGTCGAAGAACCATTCCAGTGTTCAGTTGTGTTTTTAGTCAGGAGTAAAAAATAACATTCATTACTGCAATTACCTGAAAACAGGACATAGTCTGGTGATTTAAAAAAAAAAACACCTGTGGAGTAATGAGGGGATTGTTGTAATGTCTTTTTGTTTCCTCCTTTGTGCTCTAGCTACTCGTTTTGAGGCAGCTCGGAAAATTAATGCACTGCTGAAGGAAAATGAACCAGAGGACCTGACCAAGAGGGTATCTGTCCATCCTGAAAACTATCAGGATGATTCTGATGACTCCGATCCAAATGAGACTCTGATTCTGTCGCAGCCATTGCAACTCAAGGTGACATTTCACTTGGAACCATTTTGTAGTATCCGTGTTTTACATGTTATCTAAACACTCCATCTTTAAATATTGGCTTCTAGGCTAGTGTCAGTCATTAGGAAACCATTATATACATGTTTTCATGTGGAAAATGAAACATTTTAGGTGATGGCTCCTTTAAAAAGTTGACACTATTGTATTGTACATCTACCATTGGATGGAGTCTATGCAGGCTACAGCCTTATGAAACGGGACAGTGTAGCCTGCAAGTAGCATTTCCTGGTTATGTCTGAACATCCTCACCATCTTTCTATTATGTTACACACCATTTCTGTCAACAAGCAATGACTGTAGTACTTCTCTTTCCCTAAAAAAAAATATATATTTTACTGATTTTTACCTTTTTCAGATCAGATATAATTTTAAAACTGAAACGTATTTACATTTAAGAAAAGGAACTCCACCAGTGGTCCCCCTATTCTACTGCACACAAAGGTCATTTGTATACAATGATTGTCAGGATTTGTTAAAGGAAAAAATCACTTGTAGCCACCTAAATTGAATTATGGTAAACTTTTTTTTTTTTTAACTGTATTCAAATGAGCCCAATCTTTGGAACAGGCCTAGTTACAGTTCTGTGATGTGCAGTACCAGTTAAAAGTTTGGACACACTTTCCCATTATATTTAATTGTAAAATTGTACAAACTTTTGACTGGTACTGTATGTGGCTAAGAAATCAGCTCTTTGAAGTATGCACCCTACACTTTGTGGCACAGCTATTGAATCTGTTGTCTTTACACTTTAGATTCATAACTTTTATGGCAGCTTTGACTATTTTATGTAAATTCCTCTTCTTTCTCGCTATCTTTTTTCATGTCCAGAAGTCAAAGGCTCCTTCAAAGAAAGACCCTGCACAGGAATTCCTTGCAATGTACAGTCATTCACCACCTTCAGTCGCTTATGGTGAAAAAAGTCCAAAAAAGACAGTAATTGGTCTAAAGCGGAAGATCCAAGACCTGAAACAAGAGAATGATAAACTGAAGGAGTTGCTTGTCCAAGGTATCACTTCCTATCACTAATTTAACAATTAAACAGCCAATATATTTGAAAAAGTCACTCTAGCCTATGTATAAACCATTCTGGTAATCATTTTTTTATTCATTTACTATATATAGATGTGCCAGAACTCATGAAGACGATGAAAAAGGTGATTAATTTGGCTGAACCTCTTAAGAGATCCAGTTTTGAGCTTCCCCAGATTTCTCCGCAGTCCACGCCCGGTTCATCATCAGATGGTTCGCTGCTGCCCCCTCCCAAATCTACTTCATCCTTCTCAACACCAGCATCTGTCATTCTATCAACAAAGGAATCCCAGTCATCAAAGGTAATGGAATTTTAAAGAATAAATAGATGAAGTGCATAAATTGGATCTACTGTCTTTCTACTTACAGTTGATCCAACCTTGAACACAATACCAATAAAAGTTTTGACGGACTTTCCTATTAGATTTAATGGGAAAATATGTCAAAACTTTTAAATTGGTACTCTACTTATTAGTATGATGGATCTAATTCAAGTGTTAAATTCATTGACTGTGTTTCTGCTGTGAAGTTTCCCTTCTTAACAAAGGAGTCTATGGGGATTGACTCTGTTTTAGAGCCAGCCCCTGGTGGAGCAGAGGCAAACTACAATTTTTCTACAAAAGCTTCACTTTTGCATGGGAATGCCTGTGCGAGTAACAAGTGATGCAGAAAAAAGTTTTGCAATCCAGTAGCTTAGCATCCGGACATTGCAGGTGAACGACGGCTCCGGGAATATACATAAATGTCACTGCCTTCAAAACTAGACGAGAAACAGAGTTTTAAGTCTGGAAAGGTATGTAGTTGTTCTTTACGTCTCTTATATTGATCAAAATGTCTTTTTGTTGGAACAGGTGGAGATTTATCCTGGGACTGGAGTCATGGTAGAGAAACTGGCCTGGGCCTATGCTACTAATGCAAATTCATCTACAACCTTTGTGAGGCATCTGCTCACAGCAGTCTTCCCTGTGGAAATATTGCTAGTGAGCAATCTTCGAGGGGGAAAACGAGGCAGAGGACATGCACGTTTACCGCTCGACAAAAATAAATTGGATGCCATCTACAGTAAGTTTTTAGCTTTTTATGGCATGTTTTCGCAGTTGTCCACACTTCTGGCATTTAAAGATAACAAAGGACCAATGAAAAACAAGGGCCACACATATGAAGAATATCTTCTTAACATTTATGCATATATTATTGTTGATGAAGAAAGGCCTCCACCAAATAGAGAATTCTAGTTGATCTTTTTTGAGTTATATCCAGATGAATGAATGGTCTTTTCATGACATACTATTGTAGGCCTTAGATTTCTCTGTAGGCCTTTCATTTCCTTTATGGTGCATTTTGTTTGTCCAACTACAAAGTAACAAATGATGGTAGATAAGTATTTTACATTCTGGATGTTCTTGCATTTGATGTATTTCAGTGACTGCGTTTACATGCAGCCGATAACCCATTCAAAACTGGAATGTTAGCAATAACCCGGTCACACATGGCTTTAAAATACCGGCAAAAATCCAAATATAAATCTTGGAGTTACCAAATATTTTTGTGAGAAAAGGGTCATGTAAAACCTCTATCGGCATATCGCCATCAGAATGAAAATGGATTTGTGTTTTGCACATGTTCTATTCCCGCGGAATCCTGGTCTTTTGAGTAGAGGAACTTTGTGTATGTGCCGTCTGGCTCTCTGTGACTCTCTCATCTCATGCATGTGAATGAGTTATTCCGAATGTTTCAGAACCCTGAATAGTGAGCCTAACTCGACCATAACCTGAATATTGGCTGTATGTAAATGTAGTCAATGTAGTGAACCGCTCCATGCATCGTCTGCAAATTTCAAAGCTGGCACCATTAGATATTAAGACTGATTAATGCAGGATCATTGCACTATTGTTTAAGATCATTGGGTTCTTTTACACTACTAATTCTGTTCTTGTCATCACCCCCCCCCCTGCATTTTTGTACATATATAGGTGCAACCCTTGAGAAGTGGCCTGGGACCCATCCTTCCAGCATTGGTACTACAATCAATGCCAAGATCACAGAACTCCGGGCCAGAAATAAAAATGTCTCTGTCACAGCATCCCCATAACTTGACTTTCGATGTCTCATTTGGCATGTTATTATAATGCCAATTCATGTTTTATCTATTAAAGATAGATTGTTTCTTTTGTTTTTTAAGTGGGCAGGTTTTTTGCCCTCCAAAGTTTTACTCATGTTAGCAGGTAAAAGTTCCACAAATTTGCAGCAAAAGGTATGCAGCTTAGCATGCTCTTTAAACAATAGAGCTTAGATTAGGTTAAATATTTCTGTGAAATATTAGTATGTGACTGTTATA